>NC_138041.1:24653347-26152253 GCF_964106645.2 Podarcis pityusensis
TCCATCACTTCCCGCTCTGTGGAGTCAAAACATACCACGTCATGTGAAAGACAAACAATCCTATGACTGCAATCACAGAGCAGGAATGCTAACAGTGACGTGTAGGTGGGTTCCCACAAGGCAAGGCACAGTGATAACAGCAAGAACCATTCTTGAAATAACAGAACTGGGCAACAGGGGCAAAGCAACTGCTTATATACGTTTCTGAAGGCCTGGGCCACTCCCACTCCCAACATGATTGGCTGTCGAAACTTCCAAGCTGCGAATTGTGACTCAGAGTTTTAAGGGCCAATGGCAGAGGCCCAAATCCTGAAATGTTCTGTGATTGGATATCATGTTTTGAATCAGAATACAGGGCCTCAGAATCCTTAGTCCAGACTCAAGCTCAGGCAAACACAGACCACTGAATACATAACAGGTAGGACCCGAACAAAGGGCTTCAAGATACAAGAAAGGTGATTCCAACTAAATGCCAGGAAGAACTTTCGGACTGTAAGAGACGTCGTGACAGTGGAGTTTGTGGATTCTCATTCACTGGAGGTTTTTAAGCAGGGTCTGGGTAGCCACCTGTTGTGGGTGCTTTAGAGATTCCTGCATTGCAGGGGGTTGGACTAGATGACCGTTAGGGTCCCTTCCAACTCTACGATTCTATGATTCTAAAAAGCGAATCCCTGAACAACGTAGGTCCAGGGTACCTCAGGGACCGGCTGAGCCCTTATATCCCAACTAGATCACCGAGATAATCTGCAGGAGCACCACTGGTCATTTCTCAAGTTGCTAAGGCTCATTAGACAACAATAAGAAACAAACAAACAACAGCAATAACCTTTAGTATCGTTGGTCCAGGCTTGTGGAATATCCTGCCGGTAGAGATTCAGCAGGCATCTTATTTTAAACACCTGCTGCAGACTTTTCTGTTCTGTCAGGCTTACTATGCGAGCAATTAAGAACGCATCCTTCAGGCAATGATGTCCGTTTTATACGGTTTTAGCTTAGTTTATTATTGCTCTGTTTTTCTTTTAATGATATAGCAGTATACACTTCTTTTTTAAAAAAAAAAGAAATAAAATTTTTTTGCTGATAAAGTGGTGCTATAAACCTTGCTTAATAACTTATGTGAATCCCGGGCCAGTTGTTTCTCTCTCTTGGCCTGAGCTGCCTCACAGGGCTGTTGTGAGGCTAGAATGCCAATAATAATAATAATATTAATAATTAATTATCCCACCCATCTTGCTCGGTTTCCCCAGCCACTCTGGGCAGCTCCCAACAGAATATTAAAAACACGAGAAAACATCAAACATTAAAAACTTCCCTAAACAGGGCTGCCTTCAGATGTCCTCTAAAAATCAGATAGCTGTTTATTTCCTTGACATCTGATGGGAGGGCGTTCCACAGGGCAGGCGCCACCACCAAGAAGGCCCTCTGCCTGGTTCCCTGTAACCTCACTTCTCGCAGGGAGGGAACCGGCAGAAGGCCGTCAGCTGAACCTCACTGTCCGGGTAGAACGATGGGGGTGGAGACGCTCCTTCAGGTAAACTGGGCCGAGGCCATTTAGGGCTTTAAAGGTCAGCACCAACCCTGGGATCTGGGTTGGCTGGGACTTGAACCACTGCAGAAAAGGTGCAGGACATCCCCCTGGTCCACCCCCCTCCCTTGAGGCCTCCTCTGGCTCAGTTTATCCGTGTCTTTCAGGGGAAGGATACCTCTGCTTTCGTCAAAAGGATGAAATCCAGCTACTGGACATCCCTCAAGATGAACTGGAAGGTGTGGACGCCGGTCCAGTTTATCAATCTGAACTACGTGCCTATGCAGGTGAGAGGACTCGCTTTTTGGTCGGGGGGGGGCGGTTCCCACTCCGTGGGGTGCTGAGCCGGGGGGGGGGGGAGAGACCCACACGATTCCCTCCACGCACCCCAGGCATTCAGTCCTCGCATGCATATCTCCCAAGCGGTTCAGGGTACATCCATGAAAGTATCAGTCCTCTTAGGGCTGGGATAACCGGGAGCTTCCAGATGCTGGACTCCAAATCCCATCAGCTCTAGCCAGCATGAAGGGCAGCCGTGAATGATGGGAGTTGGAGGCCACCGACACCTGGAAGGCCACAGGTTTCCCCCATCTCTGAACTTATAGTGCATCTGGTGTTATGAAAGGTAGCCATGGCCGTAGCTCAATGAGAAGGCAACTTCCTTGTGCCGGCTTCAATCCTTAGCCCTGAGAGAGCTGCTGCCAGTCAGTGCAGACAGTACTGTGGGAAATGGGCCAATGGCCAGTGGCCTGACTCGGTAAGTCAGCTTCCCGTGTCTTAAAGGGAATGGCTGTAGCTCAGTTGTAGAGCCAGGGCCGGCCCATCCATGAGGCAAGGTGAGGAGACTGCCTCAGGCAGCAGAATCCACTAGTGCAGCAGATCCCAATGTAGATCTTTATCTCTCCCCTTGTTCCTGATGTAGAATCATAGAGCCATAGAATTTTTAGACTTGGGAGGGACCCTGAGGATCATCCAGTCCGGTGTTTCCCAAACTTTGTTGTTGGACTACAACTTCCATCATCCCTAGCTAGCAGGACCACTGGATAATACTACTACTACTACTACTACTAATAATAATTTATTATTTATACCCCGCCCATCTGGCTGAGTTTCCCCAGTCACCCTGGGCGGCTCCCAATCGAGTGTTAAAAACAATACAGCATTAAATATTAAAAACTTCCCTGAACAGGGCTGCCTTCAGATGTCTTTTAAAGATAGGATAGCTGCTTATTTCCTGAAGTGAAGGTGTTCCACAGGGTGGGTGCCACTACCAAGAAGGCCCTCTGTCTGGTTCCCTGTAACCTCACTTCTTGCAATGAGGGAACTGCCAGAAGGCCCTCGGCGCTGGATCTCAGTGCTGAATGATGGGGGTGGAGACGCTCCTTCAGGTATACTGGACGAAGGCTGTTTAGGGCTTTAAAGGTCAACACCAACACTTTGAATTGTGCCGCATTCTGGATTAATTGCAGTTTCCGGGTCACCTTCAAAGGTAGCCCTACGTAGAGCGCATTGCAGTAGTCCAAGTGGGAGATAACTAGAGCATGCACCACTCTGGCGAGACAGTCCGCGGGCAGATAGGGTCAGCCTGGATGATGGGAGTTGTAGTCCAACAGCAGCCGGAGACCCAAGTTTGGGAAATGCTGATCCTAGTCCAACCCCCTGCAGTGCAGGAATAGGCATCTGTTTCCCCACAGGGATCAAACCTGCAACCTTGGCGTTATCAGCACCACGCTCTAACCCATGTAGATCTTCACCCACCCTTTCTTCCCTGCCAGGGAAGGGCTCCATTTTGTGGTTTGCCAGAATGCCTTGGGCTGGCCCTGGGTAGAGCCTCTGTTTTGCATGCAGAAGATCCCGGGTTCAGTCCCCGACAGCACCTCCAGGGAGGTGAACGTGGTAGGTCAGAACTTAAATTCTAACCAAATTCCTCCTCAACACAGTTCCAGGTGCTGTTTGGGAACCTGGTGGCCCTCTTCTGGTTTGCCTACCTGGCCTCTGTGAAGAAGTGACCCTGCAGGAGCTGATGGTCGAAGAAGAAGCTGCCCTTCATGCTTGATAAAGTTGCCTGCCGGGGCAGGCAGCGGAGGACGAGGGACTGTGCTTAGAGAACTGATTTGCTGCCTGCCGTTGCACAGTTACTGTCCGACACTCTTCTGCTCCTTGAGGAAAGCAGGGATGGGAATGGGATGCGCTGTGCCATCTTCCAGCTGGGTCCTTCTGGGCCCTGTCACTTTAACAATCACATCTGGTACACTACGTTGATTAATTTTGTTTCTCATTTCTTAACGTTTAGTTTTTCTGGGGGGGGGGGGGGACAGACAGCAGGCAATAACTTTTTTTTTTTTTAAAGGTGCTTTAATGGGAATGGTTTAAAAAATGTGTACTGGAATTGGGAAAACCAGCACAAGCCATTTTATGTGTGTGTTTTTAAAAGAAATAAAATTGAGAAGATTAATCTCTTAAACGATAAAAGGGGGAAATTACTGGTTTTGTTGAAGAGGTGAGATACCTGGCTAGGGGGTGGGGGGAAGGATGTGTGAAAAGGATTGCAAGCCTATTGTGAGCTGAAGGTGAGCCAGCAAAGTGAGGCAGCTGCAGAAAAGGCGAATGCAATTTTTAGGCTCCATTAACAGCAACCTCATCAGATATGCAGAAGGACACAACTTTGATGGCCGAAAGTGAGAAGGAATTAAAGAACCTCTTAATGAGGGTGAAAGAAGAGAGCGCAAAATATGGTCTGAAGCTCAACGTTAAAAAAAACTAAGATCATGGCCACTGGTCCCATCACTTCCTGGCAAATAGAAGGGGAAGAAATGGAGGCAGTGAGAGATTTTACTTTCTTGGGCTCCATGATCACTGCAGATGGTGACAGCAGTCACGAAATTAAAAGACGCCTGCTTCTTGGGAGAAAAGCAATGACAAACCTAGACAGCATCTTAAAAAGCAGAGACATCACCTTGCCAACAAAGGTCCGTATAGTTAAAGCTATAGTTTTCCCAGTAGTGATGTATGGAAGTGAGAGCTGGATCATAAAGAAGGCTGATCGCCGAAGAATGGATGCTTTTGAATTCTGGTGCTGGAGGAGACTCTTGAGAGTCCCATGGACTGCAAGAAGATCAAACCTATCCATTCTGAAGGAAATCAGCCCTGAGTGCTCACTGGAAGGACAGATCCTGAAGCTGAGCCTCCAATACTTTGGCCACCTCATGAGAAGAGAAGACTCCCTGGAAAAGACCCTGATGTTGGGAAAAGATGGAGGGCACAAGGAGAAGGGGACGACAGAGGACGAGATGGCTGGACAGTGTTCTTGAAGCTACCAGCATGAGTTTGACCAAACTGCGGGAGGCAGTGGAAGACAGGAGTGCCTGGCATGCTGGCATGCTCTGGTCCATGGGGTCATGAAGAGTCGGACACGACTTGCTTGACGTTTGGCTTCCGAAAATCATTTGAAAACCAGAAGACTCACTTCCGGGTTTTCATTGTTTGGGAGCTGATTTGTTTGGGAGCCAAGGCATTTGAGATCCAAGGTACGACTGAATAATAAGCAAAAGGAAAAAGAAAGATTAAAACACACATCAGCATTCTGCATGACTGCATCATAAGCTAAATATTTTTAGCAGGTGCCAAAAACAGCGCAGGGAAGACCAGTGTGATTGTTATGGCTAGAGACATGGGAGGCCATGCTCAAATCTCCACTCTGCCAAGAAGCTCCCTGGTTGAACTTGGGCCAGTCGCCATCTCTCAGCCTAGCCTACCTCTCAGGGCTTGTGGTGAGGCTAAAATGGGAAGGAGGAGCACCATGCTCCTTGGAGGAAAAGGTACTGAACTAAATAAATAAAGCTGCCTGCCTGCCTGCTGTCAATAGGCAGGGAGTTCCAAAGTTCACGTGCTGCCACACTAAAAGATTATTTTCTTACAAATGTGGAAGCGCTATTACACGACAGCTGTAACTATGCCAGTTCCGCTTATTTGCTGAATATATGCAAAATAGTACAGTGGTACCTCGGGTTACATACGCTTCAGGTTACATACTCCGCTAACCCAGAAATATTAGCTCGGGTTTAAGAACTTTGCTTCAGGATGAGAACAGAAATCGTGCTCCGGGGGCAGCGGGAGGCCCCATTAGCTAAAGTGGTGCTTCAGGTTAAGAACAGTTTCAGGTTAAGAACAGACCTCTGGAACGAATTAAGTACTTAACCTGAGGTACCACTGTAGTAATATTCTGCCTCTTAATGTTGCTTATTGAGGGTTTTTAAAAAAAAATAAGCTATGTTAGGGTTTATAGAGAAAAATACAAAGCTTAATATCAAATATATTTCTCCCTTTTTTTTCCAAACTAAGACTTTGTTCTAAATACAATCAAAGCATAAAGAAGAAGAAAAAGGGAGAGTGAAATGAAGAAGAGTAGAAAAGAGGTTCGAAGAGAAAGATGGAATAAAATCCAGAAAGTAAAGAGTTTCCCATTCTTCATCTGTCCACTGTATATAAACAATATTCACTTCATCCTTGAGACTGTTTCTGGTGGGCTTTCCCAGCTCCCCCAAATCTGCTTGCCATTTAACCCCATAAAGCCTGCATCCCATTTTGGAACAAGAGCCAGCAGCTGGACCCAGTTGGTATTAAACACCCAATTGGTATTCTGCTGATCTGCAGGCTTCTGTTCTTTTTTTCACCAATGAAAGAAGCTTCACATTAAACTGCAACAGGATATTGGTGGGGTCAGGGCTTGGAGGGACGGCAAGAATCTGGTTCCCCTATTAGCATGAAGGCAGATGGGAAAGTGTGTGTGTGGGGGTGTGCATTTCAGATGTTAGAAGAAAAGCAGGAACACTACTCCAGCCACTTTCTCCATGGCATGCAACATTTTATAAAATTAAGTCAAAATATCCAGTGCCTCTTGTTAAACTGGCCTTGTCAGTTTCTCTGTTCCGTTGATTTGTACGTTGGTATGTAATACAGCAAAACATTACAATAGCGAAACAAAAAAATAATGCAAAACGCCCGAGTAATGCTGAGAGCATCTAAAAACATTTATAACACTGTCACAATATCTTCACAGCTAATAATCGCAAATTTGCCAGTAGGGCTGGGAGATATATCAATATATCGTCCAAAATCAGTTTGAAGTCTGTGTTGCGTTATCAGTTTCATAATTTTTGGCTTCTCTATGTAGCTTGAATCGTGGGTGCGTGCTATGCAAAAATCACAATGTGGGAAAAACCGTGAAGCCAGCTAATGCCTCTACGTAGCTCCATCCATATTTCAGACATTGTGATATATCAGTATATCACAATGTTTAGCTGGCGATATGATGTTGAAAACCAGATATTGCCCGGCCCTGGTTGCCAGGAACGGTATCTTTATATCAGTGCAGGTAAGAAAAATCTACTATACTATCTGGCTTGCCTAGTGCTCTTGCGTGGAATGTGTCCTTTTAAAATGCACCTGTGGGTTATTTGTGGGGCCTGCCTGGTGTGCATAGTGTGCATAGGAATTCGTTCATTTCCCCCCCCCCCCAATATAGTCCGGCCCCCCACAAGGTCTGAGGGACAGTGGACTGGCCCCCTGCCTAAGAGGTAAAAAGGTAAAGGTAAAGGGACCCCTGACCATTAGGTCCAGTCATGGCCGACTCTGGAGTTGCGGCGCTCATCTCGCTTTATTGGCCGAGGGAGCCGGCGTACAGTTTCCGGGTCATGTGGCCAGCATGATTAAGCCGCTTCTGGCGAACCAGAGCAGCGCACACCGTTTACCTTCCCGCCGGAGCGGTACCTATTTATCTACTTGCACTTTGACGTGCTTTCGAACTGCTAGGTGGGCAGGAGCAGGGACCGAGCAACGGGAGCTTACCCCGTCGCGGGGATTCGATCCGCCAACCTTCTCATCAGCAAGTCCTAGGCTCTGGTTTAACCCACAGCGCCACCCGCATCCCTGCCTAAGAGGTAGGCACAGGCACATTGGTGGCCACTCTGTGCCTCTCTTCTCTGTGATGAGGCTGCCTTATTCTGTTATGGGTCTGCAGAGCTCATGCTCTCGCTGCTGGATCGGATCCAGATCGACACCAAGAAGGGGAGCAATATTTTGCCCATGGCCTTTTGAGGAAAAGGAGTGACTGTTGCTCAGCTCTACCACCAGGTGTCAACCTTGCTCCACTTAAAGGCCAGCAAAGAGTTCTAAGCGTTCGGGGAAATCGGCAGCAAAACTCTGCTTCTCCAGAAAGCAACCACGGTGGTACATCCTATTTATTTAGGAACTTAAAAGGATTTCCTGCGGCAGGGCATGATGTGAGGAATGGAGGGTGCAACTGAGGGACTGCGTGGGCCAGGAACCATGAAAGGGTTAATAAAATTTAGCATTGATATAACCGTTTCCAAGCGCGCAATAGGTGTCGTTGAAATACAACAGCCTTGTAAGGTAGGCCAGTATTATACTCATTGTTGCAGATGGAGGGCTGATAAGAGAAGGGCATGGCTCGAAGTCTTCATAGTTAGAGGACGCATTCAGACAGAGACCTCCTGATCAATGCTTCAAGTTTCAAAGCCAGTGTGGTTCATTTCTAATCCCCTGTCTAGTGGGAGAAGGCCAGCAGCCCAGCTGTGGCTTGGCTCATTTGCTTGAGTGACCTGTAGCAAATATTCTGCAGGCACCTTAAGAAGAACCTATTCTGGGCTTGTGGTGTGGCTTGGTGATGGTAAGGAAGCCTTTTAATGTGTAATGCTTTATTGTGTTTTTATATCTGTTGGAAGCCTCTAATAATAATAATAGTAATAATAATAATAATGGTACCATCACCGGGGGCTGCCTGATTGGCACTGACTCATGACAGGGCCTTTTGGGTGGTGGCTCCCCAGCTGTGGAATGCCCACTCTAGAGAAGCGTGTCTGTCTTTCATAGAATCATAGAATCAAAGAGTTGGAAGAGACCACAAGGGCCATCGAGTCCAACCCCCTGCCAAGCAGGAAACACCATCAGAGCACTCCTGACATATGGTTGTCAAGCCTCTGCTTAAAGACCTCCAAAGAAGGAGACTCCACCACACTCCTTGGCAGCAAATTCCACTGTCGAACAGCTCTTACTGTCAGGAAGTTCTTCCTAATGTTTAGGTGGAATCTTCTTTCTTGTAGTTTGGATCCATTGCTCCGTGTCCGCTTCTCTGGAGCAGCAGAAAACAACCTTTCTCCCTCCTCTATGTGACATCCTTTTATATATTTGAACATGGCTATCATATCACCCCTTAACCTCTTCTCCAGGCTAAACATGCCCAGCTCCCTTAGCCGTTCCTCATAAGGCATCGTTTCCAGGCCTTTGACCATTTTGGTTGCCCTCCTCTGGACACGTTCCAGTTTGTCAGTGTCCTTCTTGAACTGTGGTGCCCAGAACTGGTCTTTGTCATTTGTTGATTTCCAGGAAGAATTCCTGTTCACCTAGGTTCATTTGGTGCCTGGAGAATACTGTTCCTGGGATCACTGGGTTGAAGGATGTTTTAAGTTATTTTTCATTGCTAATAATAATAATAATAATAATAATTGTATTATTTATACCCCACCCATCCGGCTGGGTTGTCCCAGATACTCTTTTAGACCCTAAGCCGTGGTTAACAATTTCATTGGCCTGCATCCCAAATGAGTTACTTTCAGAGAAGACCCACTGAAACGCCCATGGATTTCAAGGAGTCAACTCTATGAGTCTGACTTAGAGACAACCCACAATATTGATACGGTCTTGAGAGCTAGATGTTGAGCCACAGCGAAGAAAAGAATGAATAATGAAAGGAATGGTTTGGATTGGAATACCCTCTTTGCGTCATCGACAGAAAGGACTGTTTACTTTCCAAGTCATCGATTTTTCTGCCTGTGGCTCATGTATGTAACACAAGCTTATCAGCCGTAGCAGCTGAATGGAACTAGCATGTGAGAAGCAGGATAACTCTGGACACCAAACACTTTGGAGATTGGGTCCTAGGGGAAGGCTATAGCTAGAGCATGAGCTTTCCATGCAGAAAGATTGAGGTTCAACCCCCAGCATCTGAAGCTAGGGCTGGGTCCTGGGAGGGACCACTGCCTGAAACCTTGGAGAGCTGCTGCCAGTTGGTGCAGACAGTACTGACCTGAAACAACAACAAACCTCTGGTTATGTGAAACATATTCAATAAACACACAAGACGTAACCGGCTGTACGTTTGTATAAATAAGGTATACTATCCATTGTATTAAAGGGACGCAGGTGGCGCTGTGGGTTAAACCACAGAGCCTAGGACTTGCCGATCAGAAGGTCGGCGGTTCAAATCCCCGCGATGGGGTGAACTCCCGTTGCTCGGTCCCTGCTCCTGCCAACCTAGCAGTTCGAAAGCACGTCAAGTGCAAGTAGATAAATAGGTACCACTTCGGCGGGAAGGTAAACAGCATTTCCGTGTGCTGCTCTGGTTCGCCAGAAGCAGCTTAGTCATGCTGGCCACATGACCTGGAAGCTGTACGCCAGTTCCCTCGGCCAATAAAGCGAGATGAGCGCTGCAACCCCAGAGTCAGCCACGACTGGACCTAGTGGTCAGGGGTCCCTTTACCTTTATCCATTGTATTAAATTGTAGATTTCAACAGAAGTAGCTCATAAAGTTTAACGAAAAAAGCAGAAGACCCTATTCCACCTGTCTGTTCAGACTACTGTGCTATAAGATCCACTGTCCTGTGATACCATATATGAGTTTGTACTACTGATGAAGCCCAGGACGGTGAAACAAGGCTAATATTATGGAAATCCTTGTCTTAGACTCTATGAAAGGATTCTGTGGAAGTGTATCAACCTTTCGTGTGGATTATTGGACTCTATGAACAGACAGGTGGAATAGACACTTACACATATATGGACCTTATGCACGAACTGATTAGAGAATGAACTGGGTCTTCTGCTTTTTTCATTGAACTTTATGAACTACTTCTGTTGAAATCTACAACTTAATACAATGGATAGTATACCTTATTTATTCAAATGTACAACTGGTTACGTCTTGTGTGTTTATTAAATTATAGACAATACTGACCTGGACAGGCCAATGGTCTGACTTGGTAGAAGCCATGTTTGAAATTAGCCAGGCGCCAGGAGCATTTTGCACCTGGCTATCAACCACTTGCACCTGTACTATTACACCCTATTTTATTCACTGATGAGTAAGTGTGACCAGGAGGGCTACCATTTTTGCTTCTGGTTTTGACTGTATTTGACTACGAAAGGATTTGAACCACTTAAGGTATTCTCAATTTAAAATGCAGGAAGTTACATCCTTAAAAATGGGAAGTTCTAAAAAATCTTCCACAGGCAAGGTTATCCATTGTTTCCACAGCTGTATGACTGTCTTGATATAATTAAGTTCTTGTTAAATAATTTTATTTTTTAAAACTAAAACCACTTGAAACCAAGTGAAGATGCCTGGGCACCAGGATAGCACCTGACATCAAAATCTGGAGGTGCATGCCTGGGGATCCTTGGATCTTGACCATTTTCACACGCTAGCACCGCATCCTGTAGAATTCTATGTTTTACCTGCACAACCAGAATGACTTTCTGTGGAAATGTAAAGAGTGTGAAGGAACATTTTTCCACCTCTGGTGGACTTGCCCTAAAGTGAAGGCGTTCTGGGAAATGATTTATAATGAACTGAAAAAGGTATTTAAATATACCTTCACTAAGAAACCAGAGGCCTTTCTTTTGGGTATTGTCGGCCAAGGGGTGGTAAAGAAGGACCAGACATTTTTTATGTATGCAACAACAGCAGCAAGGATACTACTCGCAAAGCATTGGAAAGCTCAAGATCTACCCACACTGGAAGAATGGCAGATGCAACTGATAGACTACATGGAACTGGCCGAGATGACCGGCAGAATTCGCGACCTGGGAGAAGAGAGGACTGAGGAGGATTGGAAGAAATTTAAGAATTATTTACAAAAACATTGCAACTTGAGTGAATGCTAAACAGGATGCTAGATCAAAATAACTGAGCACCACTAATTTAGATGATTTTAAGAAAATAAGTGAGACTGAGAAAATATAACTCTTTTTGAGAACTAGAAGATTATGAAATTTAGAAGGGATATAAGAATGCAAATAAGATAATAAATTGCTGACAAAATGTTATAACGATGAAAGTGGGAGCGGGAGATGTGAGGAAGTCCAAAGAAAATGTGAAATTATGTTAAGATATATGTTACATTGTTTATTATGTTTATTTCAATTGTAAAACCCAATAAATATTTTTTAAAAAAAACAAAACCAGAATGACTTTCTGGAACCAAAATGCTTTTTCTGTGCAGCCTGAGCAGGAGCAGTCAGCGTTAAGAAAAAGAGGTTAGAATGGACCAAGATATATGTGGACTGTCCCTGGATCAAGCGACTTTTCTTCCTTAGGTTTTTAAATTAGCTCAAGGTTGTCATCTGAACTAGCCAGATGTTTAACTGAGAATCAATCGCAGTCCATCATTTGAAAAGTAAGACTTTAGAGCTTTCTTACACCCAATTGGAAAATACAGTCAAACCTTGGATCCTGAACGCCTGTTTCAGAATGCTTTGGCTCCCAAATGCCGAAAACCCAGAAGTAAATGCTCCGGTTTTTTAACGTTTTTTTGGAAGCCGAATGTCCGACGCAGCGTCTGCTGAGAGCAGGAAAATCCTGCAACCAATCGGAAGCTGCTACAGTGGTACCTCGGGTTAAGTACTTAATTCGTTCCGGAGGTCCATTCTTAACCTGAAACTGTTCTTAACCTGAAGCACCACTTTAGCTAATGGGGCCTCCTGCTGCTGCCGCGTCGCTGGAGCACGATTTCTGTTCTCATCCTGAAGCAAAGTTCTTAACCCGAGGTACTATTTCTGGGTTAGCGGAGTCGGTAACCTGAAGCTTATGTAACCCAAGGTACCACTGTATTCGGTTGTCAAACCTTTTGGAAGCTGAACGGGCTTCCGGAATGGATTGCGTTCAACAACTGAGGTTTGCCTGTAGACATTCTGTTTTGGCAACCATAACCTTGGTTTAAGGAGCCATTTGGTGTGTAATAATAATAATAATAATAATTTATAATTTATACCCCGCCCATCTGGCTGGGCTTCCCCAGCCACTCTAGGTGGCTTCCAAAAAAAATATTAAAATACTGTAATACATCAAACATTAAAAGCTTCCCTAAACAGGGCTGCCTTCAGATGTCTTCTAAAAGTCTGGTAGTTGTTGTTCTCTTTGACATCTGGTGGGAGGGCGTTCCACAGGGAGGGTGCCACTACCGAGAAGGCCCTCTGCCTGGTTCCCTGTAACTTGGCTTCTCACAGTGAGGGAACCGCCAGAAGGCCCTCGGAGCTGGACCTCAGCGTCTGGGCAGAACGATGGGGGTGGAGACGCTCCTTCAGATATACTGGGCCAAGGCCGTTTAGGGCTTTAAAGGTCAGCACCAACACTTTGAATTGTGCTTGGAAACGTGTAGCTTATTTATCTTGAGTTTCTAACACTGGGTAAAAGGCAGCTTTCTATCTTCCTAAATAGGAGGTGTGAGAGGGCCGGAAAAGGGGACTCCCTCCATCGCAGGGAGGAATCGGAAGGCAGAACCACAGTCAGAAACTGAAAAGTTGGAGCTTGGTATTCCTTTGGATAAATTTGCAGCTGGGACAGATTTTGAACTGGGAGCCTGGGTGTTGCTGATCACATGCTCCCCACCCCTCCCCAGCCGCTGCAGTTTTAAAGCAAGATATTTTGGGCTGCACAGATGCTGATTCCAACGCTCAAATCTTTAAAGCTTATCAAAAACCTACTCTCTGTCCCCCCCACCCGCTTTCCCCTCCCTAGTTTGGAGCCCTGAACATTCTTAACCACCAAGATCTTCTTATGTATAATAAACACAAAAAGGTCTCTCTTCCCAGATTTCCTGCTAAACCCAGAGATGATTATAAGCTAAATCCCTTGCATATGGTGCCGTACTTTGCTAAAAAGTTGCAGCGCTGCCTTAGGCAGATTAACCCCTTCCCTGCACCTTTGTCAGGCCAGACTTGTCACAATAACATTTCCAAGGAGCACCAAGGCCTCTCGTGGGATGAGGGTCCTGGTCAGAACCAGGCGGCTGTTCTACCTGCATGGAAAGCTGTGTGTATGTCAAGCAGATGAAGCGAATGTCCTATTGGCCATAGAATTCAGCTTCCAGAGAATCTACGGTTTTCTGGATTTAAACTACTGAGCAAGTTTCTAGTCCCCATTTCTGGGAAAATACGCTTGAAAGGGTAGTGGGCCAGGCCTGCTGAAATTTCTGGTGTATTTTAAATATTTAGATAGATAGATAGATAGATAGATAGATAGATATACAGTGGTACCTCGGGTTACATACACTTCAGCTTACATACGCTTCAGGTTACAGACTCCGCTAACCCAGAAATAGTGCTTCAGGTTAAGAACTTTGCTTCAGGATGAGAACAGAAATTGTGCTCCGGCTGTGCGGCGGTAGCAGGAGGCCCCATTAGCTAAAGTGGTGCTTCAGGTTAAGAACAGTTTCAGGTTAAGTACGGACCTCCGGAACGAATTAAGTACTTAACCTGAGGTACCACTGTACATACCGTATTGACCTGAACATAAGCCACACCTGAATATAAGTTGCACCTTTAAAATTGAAGGGGGGGGGGGGAGAAAAAAAGACAATACTTGAATATAAGCCACTCCCTTACAATTACGCAGGCACTAACACCCATAAATGGCAAATGTAGACAAAAATCCTACGGGTACTAGAGAGGACCCGCAAGTGGGTTAAACACCTGTTCGTAGAACCGTAAATGCAAATAAAAAATCAATACTGCACTGTAAAATACGGGGAAAGCGATGAATGGCATTAGAATTAATTGCACAACAGACTCAAGCTTGCAAATCGGCAATAGAACATTTTTTGTTCCATTTCACCGTATGTCTGTTTCAGCAGCGATATCGTAAAAGCCCATTTTGGTAAGGTTGCGAATTTAAGCCACACTTGAACTTTTAGTGTGGCTTATATTCAGGCCATATGGGGTGTGTGTGTGTGTGTGTGTGTGTATATATATATATATATATATATATATATATATAGCGCCTGTAAGTGGTTTTATGTAAGATGTTCATTTAAAGATAGCATTAAAAACAACAGACGTAATCAAATTACCAAAATAATAGATAAGCTCAATAGATTATTAAAATAAATAAATAGCAAAATTACATGTCTGGGAAGGCTTGTGTTAAAAAACAGAAGTTTTTACAAGGCCTCACAAACAGTACATTGAAGGCGCTTGCCTTCAATGGGCAGGGAGTTCCACAGGGAAGGTACTATCACACTTAAAGAGTGATTTTTTCCCTAGTTGTTGCTGTATAACCTTTTCTGAAGGAATCGAGGCAGCTTCAGCACCCTGGTTACTCCATGCTCTTCCCAACAACCACCAGAACAAATTCTGGGAAAGTGTTTCTTTTGGGGGGGTGGTGGTGGTCTTTTTAATCACAGAATGAATTAGACAAAATATACCAATTATACAATTTGCTCAGACCTGCAAGAATTGATGGATTGTGCCAATTGCGTGCGGCTCAGAAAGGCGAAACGTGAGGCTGTCAGAGGTGAGTTCAGAACGGAGGAAAGGAGACTGTGCTGGGCCCAGGGGTAACCCGTGAAATGCGGTCCAGGACCGGTTCAGAATCCGAAGGTTCTGCTGGGAGTCAGTCTGAAAGGGCTAAGGCAGGACACGAGGCAGGAAACCAGCCAAGGACAGGTAGAGGCTCTCAGGCAGGATCTAGCATACAGCAATGTTGCTCCCGCATCCTGGGGCAGGGTCTAACAGCCTTTTATCTTTGTTGGGGTAGTGGCCGGTCCTGATCCCCCGGTGACTCACCTCCCTGTTTCGCCCGAAGGCGAGCACTCCTCCTGCGAGTACTCAGGTCTCTCAGACCTTAGTCTCTGCAGCTTGGGAGACGTCGGTGGGTTACTAGACCCAGAGGCCGCCTCAGCCTCCCCTGACCCAACTGGTATAGGAGCAGCTGTAAGAGATGGCCCAGCTGAAGGCAACGAGGTAATCCCCGCATCTGGAGCCAGGGCAGGTTCAGGCCCCTGAATCGGCCCAGCTGGTGCTTGTTGTGGGGAACTTGTTCAGACTGGGACTCTTCAGGATCAGACCCCAGACTTGCTTCAGATGATGCCTGAGGCAAAGGATCCGGTGCGGACTGAGTCTCCTCTGGTTCCGAGTCCAAGCCTGAGTCCCAGGCCATCACAGAGACCCAGGAATCCTGGAGACAAAGCTATTGCTGGCACAGTGGTACCTCAGGTTAAGTACTTAATTCGTTCCTGGGGTCCCTACTTAACCTGAAACTGTTCTTAACCTGAAGCACCACTTTAGCTAATGGGGCCTCCTGCTGCTGCCGCGCTGCCGGAGCCCGATTTCTGTTCTCATCCTGAAGCAAAGTTCTTAACCTGAAGCACTATTTCTGGGTTAGCGGAGTCTGTAACCTGAAGCGTATGTAACCTGAAGCATATGTAACCTGAGGTACCACTGTACTAGTCACAATGGTTATCTTCTACCCCCAGCATCAGGGGCAGTATACCTTTGAATCCCAGTTGCTGCGACTCGCAAGTAGGGGAGATTTGCTCAGGTCCTGTTTGTGTGCTCCCTATAGGGGCATCTAGTTGTCCCCCTGTGAGACTAGAGAGGCCACAGGCCTGATCCAGTAGCTATGCTCTCCTTCGGAAGGACATCTTGAATGGGGAGGAAAAACAGGAGACAAGACCCCTTAACTTAGGAGAAATGTATAGGACCGGATTTATTTCAGCTGCGCTACGCACAATCAGCTTTGTTTCAAAACACGCGTACGGCAAGCAGCTCGCTGTCCTCAGGGAAACAGAGCTTGTGGTGGTTAATTATTATTCCTTGTGAATGTTATTGTTTCATTTATGGATCACTTTCCTGGGAAGCCCCTCAAAGCGATTTCGCAGTACAATAAAATCGTATACAAAACAATTGCATATATAATGGCAGTCAGAACAATGGCCTGTATATATATAAAAAATCAGTTAGAAGAAGCCATTGCAGTTTCTGCAGTTACATTTATCAGGAAAGCACTTCAAATCCAATACAGATCTCAGCTGGCATAAAAATATCCACTTAGGAGGTTTGGAGAAAGAGGGAGGTTTCCAACAGATGCTTAAAAGACAATGTTGTTTGATTAACCCCCTCACCAAAAAATAATAATAATCATTTCATTTAGCAATTGCATGAAATATAATCAGGGCCAATGAGACCTTCCTACCCATTGTGGCATGACCCACATGCCACACATCGCTGGCAACAGCCAGGTATGGACAGACCCTCCAGCGCCATCCCAGAATAGTTTTACTATCAACCCCCTTTTCCCAAGGAACTCTGAGAATTGTAGGTCCGTGGGGGGGGGGGAGTAGGGGTTGCCAAGCAACACTCAGCGCACTTAACCAACGACAATTCCCAGCATTCCTTGGGGTGAAACCATGAGCTTTGCAGTGGCAGAAGAGTGTTTTAAATGTAAGGCGTAGATGTGGCTATAGGCTGCGCATGTGGAAGATGTGTGGGGTATACATGGGTGAGAACAGCAGGCATGGCGTAGTGGATGTCGTGTCTGACTGGGACCCTGGAGACCAGGGTTCGAATCCCCACTTGGCCCTGTTTAGGGAACTTTTTAATGTTTGATGTTTTATTATGCTTTTACAGTGGTACCTCGGGTTAAGTACTTAATTCGTTCCGGAGGTCCGTTCTTAACCTGAAACTGTTCTTAACCTGAAGCACCATTTTAGCTAATGGGGCCTCCTGCTGCCGCCGCACCGCCAAAGCCCGATTTCTGTTCTTATCCTGAAGCAAAGTTCTTAACCTGGAGCACTATTTCTGGGTTAGTGAAGTCTGTAACCTGAAGCGTATGTAACCTGAAGCGTATGTAACCCGAGGTACCACTGTATATTTGTTGGAAACCGCCCAGAGTGGCTGGGGCAACCCAGTCAGATGGGCGGGGTACAAATAATAAAATTATTACCATTATTTATTAAGAAGAGGCTGTTAACTGAACAGAGGGCACTTCTTTGACTTGGACTCTCTAGGTTTGATTCATCCAAGAGTTCGTCCATCTTCAGTGTGAGGTCCCATTACCTTTTCACACACATGGGGGGGGGGGTATATTGAGCAGGGAAAGTGCTGCAAAAGAAAGACACTTGGATCCTTTGCTACCATTGGCCCCTGTTCCTGATTTAATCTTCCCACAACTGCCTGAATCACAGAACCACCCATCGTGAGTCATGTGGCCTCAGTCAAGGTTTGGAGAGAGCATTCCGAAATAGCGCATGAAAAGATCAAGAGCTGTCCTGGGTACTCTCGCCTCATTTTTTCATTTGTAATGCTGGTGTCATGCCTTTGCCTCCTCCCTTTTCCAGCTGTGTCTCTGGCAGCCCATGGAGATCAAATGGCTCTTGGTCCTTGTGGTGTTTGCCCTCCCATGTGACATCATGCTGGGTCATAAGGAAAGGGTTAAATGAGTGTGAAGTGATTGGCCAGTGGGAACCCAAGGGGAGGAGTTAGAGTTGGAGTTGTTAAGGAATCAGTTGGGAGTTGGAGAAGGAAGAGGGAGGATAAGTCTGTGGGTTGGTCTAGTTTTAATGTGAGAGAGTGAGAGGAACTGTTAGGTGGAGTCAGATAGATAGTTGGTGTTAAGTTGTGGGTGAACATATCACAGTGATTCTTCAAACAGCTCTTGTTTATTCACAGGCCAGGACAGAACTGAACTGAAGGGCTCAGTCAGCCTGCTTATATAGAGCTCCAGTACCATGTTACTGTAACAACTTTCTAAAACTATCCAATCACTGAACGTCACTTTCGATCCTTCATTTGCATAACTATCTACGGTATCCCCCTGCTGGCCCAGGGTGAGAACTTCAGTACATAACAGTTGGGATAATCAGTTTGAAGTTGTTAGGAACGTATAGGTCAGTAAAGAATCTAAGATTAAGAAACTGCCACGAAAAATTAACTGAAACCATAAACTTGCTCATGCTTATAAAAGAAACTTGATTATTTGTTAATGTTAGCAACTGTCTGGACTCCGTGTGTACCCGAGAGAAACGGGTTGGTGGCAGCGAGGAGGCAATCACAGTGGTGGCACAGGGATCAATAGACCGTCAAACATCCGGGGACCCTGTGTGATTGCCACAGTCATGACCTCTAGAATGTGGGGCCGTTAGCCAGCCAACCAGCTGCTTAAGGGACTACTGTGGCTTCTTCTGAAATGACAGGGGCCAGCTCCTTCTCCAAGGCATTTACGTCACTGTGTGTTTTTGGCACACTAGATCAGCCTCCTCCCAAGCTGGCACCCTCCAGAGGTTTGAAACTGTGATTCCCCCATCAGCCCCACTTGGCAAGATCAGCAGGGGCAGCAAGGGACAGCTGGATGAAAATGTCGACCTGGTGTGTGGCAGCTGTGGAAAAGGCAAACGGGATCATCAGGAAAGGAACTGAAACTGCCGATCATAACTCCAGTGAATCTGAATGTTGGAAGGTGCAGGGCAGAGCAAAGGAAGGACATCTTCACAAAGTGCATAGTTAACCTGTGGAACTCACTCCCACAAGAAGGCAGTGATGGGTGGATTTCAAAGAGGATTGGACAAATTCAGGGAGGAGAGGGCTATCAAAAGCTGCTAGCCACAATGGCTACACTCTGCCTCCATGGTCAGAGGCAGTAATGCATTTAAATACCGGTTGCTGGAAGCAACAGGAGGGGAGAATGCTCTTGCGATCAGGTCCTGCTTGTGGCATCTGTTTGGCCACTGTGAGAACACGATTCTGGAGAAGGAGCCGTATAGGAGGTGGCAGAATGCTTTTCATGTGCAAACTCTTGACGGCAGAGAACCAGGGATTGCTCCTGTCTCCAGATTGCCTCTAGAGGGCAGGCTAATCCACTCTCAAAGATAACAGAATTCAATTCTGGCTTTGAGCTTGCCCCAGACACCTGATTATTACAAGAATCAGAAAGGCTTCTTCCTAGGCCAGGATATTTTGTTCCCTCCACTCTTGGGTTGCCCTCTTGAAACCTGGACAAATTCTTTTGATTCCCCTGATGTCACACGAAGAGAGGAAGCTTCCACCTAGCTAGTCAGAGCATCACCCTATATTGTTCAGCTATGTCTCCTTTGATGGGCAGTCGAGTCTCCAGGGTCTCAAGAGAGAAAGAGAGAGGTGCTTTTCTATCCCTGTTTGCAAATGGCAACTTACCATATTGGCCTGAATATAAGCCTTACTTTCCCCCCAAATTCCGACCGTGAAAAGTTAAAGTGCGACTTATATTCGCGACCTTACTGACCGGGAGACTCCGAGACCAGAGAGAAGAGACGGTGGAAGAAGATTGGAAGAAGTTTAAGGAATATTTGAAAAAAATATGTTAATGTTTAAATCTTAGAATAGCTTTGGAAGTGGATATAGGCGGTAGGGTTAGAAGTAGAAGATAGTGTATTTTATAAGTGATAACATGTGAAGTTTTTTATGGTTAAAGTAAGTCTGAAAAAAATGGTTAGAAATTATGATATATGTAAACTGCTAAAGATGAAGTAAAATGAAAATCAGATAGGTGGGACTTGGGGAAGCCCACTTAACAATGTTCAGAAAAATAAGGCTATGACAAGAATTTGTTTGTATTGTTTGTCTTTTCTGTTTGTGTTTTTTGTGTTATAAAATGAATAAATTTTTTTGAAAAAAAATATATTCGCGACCTTACGGTATGCAGCCAGGAGCGCAGGGCAAACAGTGCTAGGAGTGCGGCAAAGTGTGTAGTCGCCTGTCCTTCCCCCCCAAGGCTGGGAAAGGAGAGAGCAAGGAAGGGGAAAGGTGCTGGCAACACAGTATGGCTCCCCCCCGCCCAGTATGCAGCCAGGAGCAGTGATGAATGGAGTGGCTTATATTTGGGTATCCCCCCCCCCTCCAATTTTAAAGGTGCAGCTTATTTTCAGGTGTGGCTTATATTCTGGTCAATACGGTATTTATTTTGCTCTGGAGACCAGAAGAAGGTTGCCACTGGAAACTACACTGGCCCAGATCTGCATAGCTTCACCTTGAGAAGTGGCTGGAGGATGAGTTTGGATTTGATATCCCGCTTTATCGCTACCCGAAGGAGTCTCAAAGTGGCTAACCATCTCCTTTCCCTTCCTCCCCCACAACAAACACTCTGTGAGGTGAGTGGGGCTGAGAGACTTCAGAGAAGTGTGACTAGCCCAAGGTCACCCAGCAGCTGCATGTGGAGGAGCGGAGACACGAACCTGGTTCACCAGATTACGAGTCCACCGCTCTTAACCACTACACCACATTGGATGCTCTTTGGGACTGTGCCCTTGAAGCCTGGTGTACCTGGTGGCAAGTCCTGCTGGTGTACACAGTCCCAAGGGTGAATGCTAGCAAGTCCAACAGGTCAAGAAAAAATGGTCCAGGTTCAATATAGTAAGCCAAGTCCAATGTTCCACAGCCAATCTTGAGGGTCTGGGCTTTTGCGGGCCACCCTGCAGCAGCGGCAGGCTCACCAGCCCTCCTAGCCAGCAGAGTCAGACCTTCCCAGGCCTCCCCATGGTGGCAGCGGGCCCTGTGGTCTCCTTCCTGTTATGGAAATTACAGGCACCCCCCGCCATCTTTAAAGTTGTTAAATGTTACAGATATTATGCCTGAATGTATTCTTTCGACTTGACAGCTCAGGGAAGATACCTAGCTTTATGAATCATATAAAATCAACCCCTTTGCCAAGGTCCTCCATTCCAATGCCATTTTGCCCTTGGAAAAAGGACGCTTTCCCCTGCCACCTCCCCAAGCTTGAAGACATGTATACACACCTCCTACCCCAGGAAATGCCCAGAGGGGACAATTGCTGGGCTCATTGTTCTCCAAGGGAAGCCAGATCTCATCACCGGACTTGCCTCAGGCTCCAGACATTCAAAGGAAGTTCTATCGTACTTTTGGGTGGTGGGTACTTAAAACATGTTTGCCTATGCTCATCTTATACTTGGGTGTTGTCCTGACATATCTGTCTATGCTAATTTTGTGTAACCCTCCCTTTTGTGACATGTTAGTGATATAGCAATGGTGTATTGATGATGCTATGTGAACTGTATTCTGGGATATGGTGGGAAAGTTTTAAAAGTCAGTGTCGCCCCATGCTCTAGGTTCACTCACTGCTGTTAAACCTGTTGCGCAACAATAAAGGATCTAAGTTATGGGTAAGTAAACTAAAGCCCGGGGGCCGGATCCAGCCCAATCACCATCTAAATCCGGCCCACGGACGGTCCAGGAATCAGCGTGTTTTTACATGAGTAGAATGTGTCCTTTTATTTAAAATGCATCTCTGGGTTATTTGTGGAACCTGCCTGGTGTTTTCACATGAGTTGAATGTGTCCTTTTATTTAAAATGCATCTCTGGGTTATTTGTGGGGCATAGGAATTTGTTCATTCCCTGCCGCAAAATATAGACCAGCCCCCCACAAGGTCTGAGGGACAGTGGACCGGCCCCCTGCTGAAAAAGTTTGCTGACCCCTGATCTAAGTCTACTGACTGCTGTTTTGCTCCAAAATTGCTTGGCTGGAATTTCCTTCTTTTACAGACCGCATGGACCCACGGGGGACTTGTACCCCAACGAGATGGGCTGTTGAAAATCCTCTCAACCCAGGATTTTCCTTAACGGATGGCACCCAATGTGGGCCTAGCGGTTCTGTCACCCATGCGATGTCACACGCACCTGACGAGTCGGCCCCCCCCCCCAGTGTCGGGTAGAACTCGGCACCTCTGGTACGGTGGAATTCTGGGAATGGCTAGGAACATCCATAGGCAATGCTTTCCTAAGGAACACAAAAAAAGGGCAGGCGTCTTCCCCCGAGGAAGCCATCAATCTCTTGTCCACACCAGCAGTTCCCTGCGAGGTCAGCCTGCAAGCTTTTTATTTTTAGATGTCCATTAAGTTTTTTTATTAAAGATTTTCTTGATTTACAGAAGTATGTGCAATGTCTCTCTCTCTCGTATTCCCCCCCCCATGTAATATTTTTTACAAATCGGTTTCATTTGTTGAGACATTAGGAAGAAAAGGGGGAGCGAGGTGGAGGCGGGGAGAGATGGGTGGGGGTGGGGTCGGGTGCCGATGTTTCTATTTTACTTAATATATGTAGGGTTTGGTGTCAGTGTCGCTTGTGCAGGTTCTCTGCTGTTCGCTTGTGTTCCTTTGGTGGTGAGAGAGGTTGGGGTTGGCCTAGGGTGTGGTTGTTCATTTGTGGTTGGCTGTGGTGGTCTTTGTTTTCATGTGTGAGTGGGGTGGGTGGGTGATTGATTTGTATGCCGGATTGATTTGTATGCTGTTGGCGGGTTCTTCTTGTTGTCTTGTTGGGGTGTGTATGTGATAAAGGGGAGCCATACCGGGGTAAAGGCGTCTTCTTTTGTTTGTCCCTGTGTCAGTTTCAGTTTATTGGTTAATTTTTCTAGTAAGGCTGTTTCCCATACTCTTTGGTACCATTGGTCCATGCTTACTCCTGACAGGTCTCTCCAGTGTCTGGTTTTGATGTTTCTGGCTGCTGAGAGTAGGTGGGTTATGAGTTATTTGTGGTGTAAGTGGGCATTATTGTCTTGGAAGATGTTTAGTAGGGACAATTCTGGGGTGATTTCTAATGCTTGCTTGGTTATTTTACATATTTCTCGTATGCCTGTTGTCCAGATGCAAGCTTTTTGTTAACATTCCTCTACCTTATTCCTGAACGAACCACCTGTTGTTGCAACAGCCCTGATCCTAATAGAAGAGAGCTGCAAAAAATTAAAATTTCAGCATTATAGGCAAGGAAGAGTTTTTTTTTTTGCCTGGTCAGCAATAAAACCTCCCTCTCTCTCTCTCTCTCTCTCGCTCTCTCTCTCTCTCATTTCATTGTCCTATTAGCCATCGGCACATCCAGCTGATTGCAGCTCTCAGTGACTCAGAAAAAAGAGGCAAGAATAAAGAAGGCAGCCCTGATGATGCCGGTCCCCTGATATTCTTTCATGTGAAGATCTTACAGTCTGTTTCATGTCGTAGGGCATGGTTCCTACAATGCTCCGAGGCGCCATCATTAAAATGGTGTGTGGGGGTGGGACTCCAATTCAGACACAATGGGCTTTGCCTGACAAAAGGCAATTCCATCTCTCTTCTCCCCCTGATATTTCAGACCCCTGTCAGAGAACGATTGACATTTGGAGGAGGAAGAGAAAGCGACCTGCTCTCCTTCGCAGGCTGGCCGGCATGGTGTTGGCGTGGGTCAGGGGACAGCCTGCTGTTCTGCAGAGCCACCACAGCTGATAGCACAGCTCTTCAAAAGGGGGAGTCATGGCTCAGGGGCAAAGCATATGCTTGGCATGCGAAGGTTCCATCATCAATCCCTGCCACCTCCTCATAGGACTGGGGAAAAACCCTGCCTGAAACCCTAGAGAGCCACTTCCAGTCAGTGCAGACAGCACTGAACTAGATGGACCAGTTTGTCTGTAATAGGTACCTTTAAAAGGGCCGTAGCAATGTGGGAGAGGATCTGCTTGGCATGCAGAAGGTCCCAGCTTCAATCCTTGGCAGCACCTGCAGATAGGACTGGGAAAAACCCCTGCCTGAAACCATAGATAGCCGCTGCCGGTCAGTGTAGACAATACTGAGCTAGATGGACCAATTGTTCTGACTCTTTATAAGGCAGTTCCCTACATTCCTGGGGATGGGATTAAAATATGGGAGAGCAGGGACCCAAATGTCGTGGTTCTTCAAGCCTGGATAGCTCAGCTGGTTAGAGCGTGGTGCTGATAACGCCAAGACTGCAGGTTCGATCCCCGTATGGGACAGCTGCATATTCCTGCATTGCAGGGGGTTGGACTAGATGATCCTCAGGGTCCCTTCCAACTCTATGATTCTACGATTGACATTTCTCCAAAGTCAGGGGAAAGGAAAGCACCGAAGGCCAGAAATAAGAATGAGGAGGGATGGGAATCTCAAGGTTTCACTGGAATTGAGCTTTACTGGCTCAACAGATTTCTATAGATTATTCTACAGCAGCACTACAAAAAGGGATGAATATTTTATATGCTGTGCGAATGAACCACCGACTTATGCCAAATATATAAATGTCCAATTATATGTCGTTCCAAATCAAAATGATTTCTTCCAGCCCTGGTGTTTCTGCCGTCCCTGGTTATAACCAGAAGTGAGTCCTGCGCTGGTCAGGAATTCCAGAGAGCAGCCAAGGTGGAATTAAACAGACTGACTGTGTCTCACCTGCCTCCCAGATCGACAAGGCTTTGGGATCTCAGCTGAGTCATCCCAAGTATGTTTCAGATGCTTTGATAGATTGATTTCCTGACCTTTTGTGGTTCCCTCCTCTAACCTTTTGATGTAGCACGAGCAGGAACATCACCACGGCAGACTTTTATGGATCCTGAATATCCAATTGTTCCACTTCCTATTTTTTTGGGTCGGCTGTAAGATTTTGCTGGCAATCTTAAACTCTGCAATGAATGTGGGTTAATTCCAGTTGCTGGATGCCACTGGAGGGGAGAGAGGCTGTTGCTCTCAGGTCTCTAGCGAACTATTGTCTGCACTTTAGTTCTCTAAGGTTTCAGGCAGGTGTGTCTCTCTTTCCCAGCCATACCTGGAGATGCTAAGAACGGGATCTGGGACCTTCTTCACGCAAGGCAGATGCTCTGCCACCGACCTATGACCCTTCCCTTGTCTCTCTAGCGCCACCTGCTGTTGGGCTCCCTGCCTTCTGCCTCGCCAGTGCCATTGGGCACCAACCACCACTGGCCAGAGGAGGAAACCCATAACGCCATCCCATTTCTCAGGCCCACCCTGTTCTTGTTTCTCCCTCGTCGCCTAGTCGATTTCCTCACCCAGATTTCTTTTTTTCAGCACCCTTCTCCTCCCCCTCCCTGAAACCAATCAATCTGCAGAGCCTCTTCATTTCTCTGCGATCTTTATCTCTTGTCAAGTGGAAAGAGGGAGAATGGTTTGAGATTTGCACATCAAAAGGAAGCCATGTGTGCTATTGGGGGAAATTAATAAGCATTAAGGGCCCTTTCACAAAGTGTCCAGGCCCAGCGTCAAAAGAGATCCAATTAGAAATGTTCTTGACTAGGAATTGCCCCTCTTCGCTTTGGGGCCTGGATTGAATGGGCTTTCTTGCAAGAAAGCTCTCCTCCTCCTCCTCCTCCTCCTCCTCCTCCTCCTCCTCCTCCTCCTCCTCGTCCTTTCTATGCAGAAAAGCAGAGAGAGAGAGACCATCAAAATGCAGAGCGCAGAAGCACAGAAAACTCCCACCTCCCAAGTGGTGCAAAAGTATCTGGCGAGAAGAACAAAAAAACAGCTGGAGATCGTCAGCATGGGAATGTGGCTGGCAAATTAGGAAAACCATGGGCATAATTACCATAGAAGCAGGAAAGGCACGTAAAGAAATACAGTGGTACCTCGGGTTAAGTACTTAATTCGTTCCGGAGGTCCGTTCTTAACCTGAAACTGAAGCACCACTTTAGCTAATGGGGCCTCCTGCTGCCGCCGTGCCGCTGAAGCACGATTTCTGTTCTCATCCTGAAGCAAAGTTCTTAATCCGAGGTACTATTTCTGGGTTAGCGGAGTCTGTAACCTGAAGCGTATGTAACTTGAGGTACCACTGTAATTAAAAATAAAAACCAGTGGCTACTAGTCACGATGGCTAGGCTCTGCCTTGCTGGCCAGAGGCAGTAACGCTTCTGAATACCAGTTTTTGAAAACTGCAGGAAAGGAGAGTTACTCTTATATTCAAGTCTTGCTTGCAGGCTTTGCATTGGGGCATCTTTTTATGTTCATATCGTCTTAACCTGCATCAGGAAAATGTGTCAATTTATCCCCCACACCCAAAAAGAAAACAGGGCTTTGTTTAAATGGAAGGAAAATGTGTTTGTGTCTGTTTGACAACCCTGTGGAGGAAATCTAGTGCTTATATATATATTTTCACCCCTTCCCTCTCCCATTAGTGGATTATTCTCTCACGCTCTCCCTCCTTCCCCCCCCCCCCCGTTCCTTGCAGCAAGGAAGCAGAGCTGGTTATTAAAGTTGTATTTCGTGGGCTCTCTCTGCTCTGAGCATCTGGGGAAAACCTCTGACAACAGGCAGCTCTGCCAACCATCACAGGGTGAAAAGGGATGGAAGATAAAGTAATTAGAAGCCAGAAGAGTCTTGCAGCAGCTGGGGTGTTAACTAAGTTCCATGCCCATTGTGCTGCAGGATCTTAAACCTGTCATGTTGGAGGGGAGGCAGGTGTCCTGTTTGCAGAGGACAGTCCTCTGCTTAGAGGCCTCCCTTGGTGTACCCATCCCCCAGCTGAAATCAGACTTGAAAGAGGCATTGCGTTGGGTCCTGATATATATCGTGCTCTAGGAGGCTTAGTTAGAGGGACGCGGGTGGCACTGTGGGTTGAACCACAAAGCCTAGGACTTGCTGTTCAGAAGGTCGGCGGTTCAAATTCCCGAAATGGGGTGAGCTCCCATTGTCCGGTCCCTGCTCCTGCCAACCTAGCAGTTCGAAAGCACGTCAGAGTGCAAGTAGATAAATAGGTACCACTCCAGTGGGAAGGTAAACGGCGTTTCCGTGTGCTGCTCTGGTTCGCCACATGACCCGGAAGCTGTACACCGGCTCCCTCAACCAATAAAGCGAGATGAGCGCCGCAACCCCAGAGCTGGCCATGACTGGACCTCATGGTCAGGGGGCCCTTTACCTTTACCTTTAGGAGGCTTAGTTTGGTCAGAATCGAGTATACACTTCCAGAGTTAACATGAAATTCATTACTTCTAGCAAATGAGCCACCATAGCTTCCTCTAAACTGAACTTTGTTCTCTGAGGAGGGAAGAGATTCCTCATAACTCTAGTATGCAAAAGGCAGGAACATTAATAGTGCACTCCTATGTCTGTTTTCTCAGGCATCAGTCCCAGTATGTTCAATGGAGCTTACTCAAGGGTAAGTGTAATGCTATATTTCTATGTGTTGTTTATTCAGAAGCTAACCCGGGTAGGTTCAATTTAACCAGGGCTTCCCAGGCTCAGCTCTCTAGTTGTTTTTGGACTGCAGTTCCCATCATCCCGAACCACTGGTCCTGCTGGCTAGGGATGATGGGAGTTGTGGTTTAGGGGCAGCTGGAGACCTGTTTGGGAAACCCTGAATTGGTCTTATCCCAGGTTAGGTCTATACTGTATAGAAGGGGTGTTCAACTTCCAAGAGACTGCGATCTATACCCACTATAAATAAACTGGCAGTGATCCCAGTGGATTGACCAGAGTTGTTGAACTTCTTTTGGGAAGGGTGAGCAAGAGTTGTTGAGTTTTTTTGGGGGGGGGGGATGTCGATGAATCACTATTGACCATATACCTACTGTATGCACCATTGACAACGTTCGTAGAACTGTTGTAAACTTCTGGAGAAGTCATCTTTTCATACTCATCACAGCAGCTTGGACATGTGAAATGTTGGAAAATCTGTGCCCTTTCAGTGCAAATTTCAGTTTTGGAAAAAGAAACAAAATTCGGTGGGGCCAAATCAGGAGAATATGGAGGGTGGGACTACTCAGTAACCTCAGTAACGATTTCATGTGGAATATGCAATTCTTCCGCCATCATTCGGACGGACAAACGCCGATCCCACATCAATAACTCACAAACTCAGTTGACATTTGCCGCTCTTCTGCTCGTCGACAGTCTGCCAGATGGAGGGTCATCTTCGATGGTTTGCCACCCTTTACGGAAATGCTTAAACCACTCATACACTGTCTTTCGAGTTACAGCTTCATCTCCATACACAATTGTGAGCATTTTGTGGTTTCCGATGCCGACTGTATGTTCAAATATTTATCGCTGTCCGATTTCTGATTTGTCCTACTTTCTGGTCACCCCTTGTATAAATCATTCCTCATAAGGCTTGGTTTTCAGGCCCCTTAATCATCTTGGTCACCCTCCTCTGCATACATTCCAGCTTGGCAAGATCTTCCTTAAACTGTGGTTCAGCGGAGAAGGCCAGGTGCAGGCTGCGTTCAGTCTACTTTCACCGGCTGCCCTGCCGTGAGCCACAAAGGGGTCATAACTCAGTGGCAAGAGCACATGCTTTGCATGCAGAAGGTCCAAGATTCCATCCCAGGCATCTGCCGTTAAAAGGTTTGCACAACTGGGAGAGACCCAGGAGGGTTGGCGCCAAGGAGATTGATCGTGCTTGGCTCCGAGAGCCAGTTGTCCTGGGACTGCAGAGCTCGGCGGTGCAGCACATGATCTGCAACAGAAGATGGGTTAGCAAGTGATGTCAAAGACCTCTGCCAGAAACCCAGGAGAGTGTGATGGCCTGGGAATCGGATTCAGAGGCTGAACCTGAGGAATCCCAGCCTGCACAGGAGTCCCTGTCTCCAGGGCTGGCTGAGCCATTGACTGCAGGTATGCCTCTCTCAGCCCTGTCAGGGGAAGGTGAGGTTGCCTCTGGATCCAGTAACCCTCCAGCCTCTCCGGAGCTGCAGAGGCTCAGGGCAGAGAGGTGGAGGGAACTAAGTTCCCGCAGGAGGAGTGCTCGCCTACAGGCCAGGAGAGGCGAGTCCCCTGTGGACCGGGGCCGCCCGATGCCTCAGAGGAGATAAAGGCCAGCCAGCCCAGTCCCAGGTTGTGGGAGCAACATTATTGGTAACCTGTTCCTGCCGGCACCCTGACCTGCTCTCCTGCCAGAGTTCCTGACCACGCCCGACTCCTTGCTTTGGACCTTGCTTCACCCCTGACGGACAGCCTCCACACCCTCGACCTAGGACCGGACTTAGACCACGCCGCATGGTACCCCCCCCGGGACCAGCACAGAGAGACACGTCTAGGCAGCAGAGCCGTCTTTCCCATAGGGCTTAGTGGTGCATTGCGCCAGGGCGCCGACCTCTCAGGGGCGCCCCAGCGAGTGGGGGAGCTGCGTGACTTTGCCGGCGGCTTCCCCTTTCCCTGCACGCCCACCAGCTGTGCCCCATCAACATATGGCTGGCGGGCATGCAGCTTGCCTCCCAAGCCTCCGTGGGAGGAGAGTGATCCCCGCAGTGACATGGGGGAGAGTTGCGCCCCACCACATTGCTGGCAGTGTGCAGCTTTCCCCCATGTCATAATTTGGGGGTGCTGGGTGGATATTTGCACCCTGGCGCCGCATCTTTCTGCAGGGCCTGCAAGACAGAGCTGTTCCGCCTGGCCTTTGGTTTGGACTCAGTCTGGCCCTTATGTTTCCCTCCCCTTATGGTTTTGATCTATGGGCTACTTTTAAAATGAGGCTGCATTATAAATTGTATTTTAACCTGTATTTTAAATTGGTTCCCCCATTATGTTGTTGTTATTATTATTATTACTATTATTATTAAGCGAGATGAGCGCCCCAACCCCAGAGTCGGTACCGACTGGACCTAATGGTCAGGGATCCCTTTACCTTTATATATATATGGGACGCGGGTGGCGTTGTGGGTTAAACCACAGAGCCTAGGACTTGCCGATCAGAAGGTCGGCGGTTCGAATCCCCACAACAGGGTGAGCTCCCGTTGCTCGGTCCCTGCTCCTGCCCACCTAGCAGTTCGAAAGCACGTCAAAGTGCAAGTAGATAAATAGGTACCGCTCTGGCGGGAAGGTAAACGGTGTTTCTGTGCACTGCTCTGGTTCGCCAGAAGTGGCTTAGTCATGCAGGCCACATGACCCAGAAGCTGTGCGCCGGCTCCCTCGGCCAGTAAAGTGAGATGAGCGCCGCAACCCCAGAAAAGGCGAGTAAGAGGTGACATAGTGGAAGTTTGTAAAATTACACATGGCCTGGAGAAAGTGGATAGAGGAAAGCTGCTCTTCCTCTTGCGTAACACCAGGCAACCAATGAAGCCGAATGTTGGATGATTCAGGACAGATAAAAGAAATCACTTTTTCCATGCAGTGCAAAGTTACCATATTTCCCTGTGTATAACACGCCCCCATGTATAAGACACCCCCTGTGTTGGGGGACTCCAATATAGGAAAATGGGGGGAGATTGCTCAGAGTTGTAACAGCAAATCAACACCAGCCCTTGCCGCAGCCACAAGTAACACGCAAAATAGCTGCTGACGATATTTGGATCACGGCAGCAATCAATCCCATGTCCCCCCCCCCCGATGCACTAACCGTGTATAAGACGAACCCCTCCTCCTTTGTCATAATTTTCAAAGAAACCTTGTCATATACACAGTAAAGTACAGTAAATTATAGAACTCATTGCCACAGGAGGCAATGATGTCCACCAACTTGGATGGCTTTAAAATAATAATAATAATAATAATAATAATAATAATAATAATACTTTATTTTTTATACCCCGCCCACCTGGCTGGGTTTCCCCAGCCACTCTCGGCAGCTCCCAACAGAATATTAAACACACAATAAAACATCAAACATTATAAAGGTTCCCTAAACAGGGCTGCCTGCAGATGTCTTCTAAAAGTCAGATGGTTGTTTCTTTCCTTGACATCTGATGGGAAGACGTTCCACAGGGTGGGTGCCACCACCGAGAAGGCCCTCTGCCTGGTTCCCTGTAACCTCACTTCTTGCAGAGAGGGAACCGCCAGAAGGCCCTTGGAGCTGGACCTCAGTGTCTGGGCTGAACGATGGGGGTGGAGACGCTCCTTCAGGTATACTGGACCGAGGCTGTTTAGGGCTTTACAGGTCAGCACCAGCACATAGGGGAAATTCATGGAGGATAAAGATATCAATGGCTACTAGCCACAATGGTTATGCTTTGCCTCCACGGTTGGAGGCAGTAATGCTTCTGAACACCTGTTTCTGGAAATGCTAGCAGAGAGCGTTTTCTTGTGCTTGCAGGCTTCCCATTGGGGCATCCTGGTTGGTCCCTGGGAGATCAGGATGCTGGACTAGATGGGCCATTGGCCTGATCCAGCAATGGACCCTCTTATAAGGACCAACATTCTGATTCAAATACCAGCTAGGTCCCTATTAGTAAATTTGGGTCGTGTAAAAGATTTGCAAATAAATACAGTGGTACCTCGTGTTAAGAACTTAATTCATTCTGGAGGTCCGTTCTGAACCTGAAACTGTTCTTAACCTGAAGCACCACTTCAGCTAATGGGGCCTCCTCCTGCTGCCGTGCTGCTGCCGCACAATTTCTGTTCTCATCCTGAAGCAAAGTTCTTAACCCGAGGTACTATTTCTGGGTTAGCAGAGTCTGTAACCTGAAGCGTATGTAACCTGAAGCGTATGTAACCCAAGGTACCACTGTACATAGAATAAATCATTCTACGCTTGCCGTAGGAGGGCAGATGAGTGCCAGGAGCTCTCCAGCTCTCTTGGACGATTCCCAGGTGGACTCCTGTAGATAATGCTTCCTTCGGTGTAGTGATAGCTCCCTTCATTCATTAATATTTGTTGAAGTGTGTGGAGATCCACCCACAGAGGCATCAAAGCCGCTCAATTATTATTTTATTATCAGCAGCCTGTGAAGCACATTGGGAGGCTTTTGAGATGAAAGGCACCCTATAAACGCAGGCTATTTCCCATAATGGAGAGGAATGCGCCGGGAATGAATGAGTGATGGCTTTAACACGCTATTGACAGCCAGCCTTTTAAAATGGAATATTCCCACAGGGGGGCAGTGGCGGGGAACCATTTTGCTCTGCAATTGAGATGCTATAGCGTTTCTTAAATTTTACAGAGCGTACCTGGTGGGGAGAAACTCACACCCGGAGAGGAACAAAGCCATTTGCTCCACGTCTGGCGAGAGGTGTGTATAAATTCAAATCCATCTAAGCCGTTTGCTGCTGCGTTGGAGAAGCTGGGAGAGACATGGGAGGGCTCCACTGGAAAGATCCTGCCTGGTTGGTATTCTAACCACATAACCCTGCTCATAAATGTCAAGGCCCCCAGTCAAGGGATGCTCCTCAGCTCCAAGCCAAAAGTGTGCCTAAGTTTTGAAGTGTCTGGGAGATGGTCTCAGAAACTATACAGAAGAACAGAAGTACATGAGAAGACCAGTGGCCCATCTAGTCCAGCGTCCTGTTCTCACAATGGCCAACCAGATGCTTGTAGGAAACATACAAAAGTCATGAGCACAAGAGCCCTCTTCCTTCCTGCAGTTTCTAGCAACTGGCAATTCTGCCCCCCCAAGCCCGCACTGGATGCGCGCAAGCCCCACCCCACCTACTCACCCCCCCCGGTGCTGGAGCATGAAGCTTGGCTGCTGCCTCAGATGACAGGCTCAGGGTCCAGGTCAGTTCATATGGGGAGAGGCGATCCTTAAAGTACAGTGGTACCTCAGGTTAAGTACTTAATTCGTTCCGGAGGTCCGTACTTAACCTGAACCTGTTCTTAACCTGAAGCACCACTTTAGCTAATGGGGCCTCCCGCTGCTGCTACGCCGCCGGAGCACGATTTCTGTTCTCATCCTGAAGCAAAGTTCTTAACCTGAAGCACTATTTCTGGGTTAGCGGAGTCGGTAACCTGAAGCGTGTGTAACCTGAGTCGTATGTAACCTGAGGTACCACTGTATTGAGATCCTGAGCTGTGTAAGGCTTTACAGGTCAACACCAGCACTTTCAATTCAATAACTACAACTACAACTTCAGCCTCCAGGAAAGAAAATGGACTTCTCTGCTTTCAGGCTTAACTGTTGACCATCTCCAGATGAGAGTTTGTGTGTCTTTGCTGTCGTACATTGATCAGACGACTTGGTGTGAAATCCCCTCGAAAAGTACAAACCTTGAAGCGTCAAGGGCTTTCAACACTCTCCCTGGGCAGATACCTCTGGGGGCTAATAACAGGTGCTGCCAGCCAAGGTATGGGGGGGGGGATGCTTTGTGGCTTTCTTCTAAGCATGAAGTTTTCTCTAATGACCCACTCCAAGGGAACATCTCTCTGTCTCTCCAGAAGCCAGCATTTGGAGGAATTTTGAAAGAAAATTGGTTGGTTGCCCAATTAGGTTTGATTGGATCCTTATCGTGTAATCTGAGCTCTCTCCACCTGCCGTTGAGTGAACAAGAGCGTCTCTCCTTCGATGGGGGGCAAATTCTTTCAACTTTGCGGCACTCCAGGGTTGCTTGGTGCTTTGAGATAGATTTCCTTCGCGTGCAGAGGAAAAGGATGACGCACCTCCATTCATGAATATAATGGAAGCGAGTTCAGTCTGTTTTCGGGTTGGGAGGCGAAAGAGACGCAGTCCTCAAATCCCCCTCCCGGCCCTGTTCCTCTCAAGTGCTCTGGAAATCTGCTGAGATGAGGCAACATTCGTTGATTTATTTGTGCTTTCTTTATCCACACCCTGCAATCTTCTAAAGCGGGGGCGCACAGCGTTGCTTTAATCACTGCAGGTCTTCATTCCACCCAGTATATGTTTACACTGGATAAATGCTGGCTTGAAGCATGGCAGGAAAGACCTCGGAACATGAGCAGAGCCAGTCTGAAGGATCAGGCCAAAGACCGTCCCAGTCCATCATCCCGTTCTCACGACATCCAGGCCAGGAGAGCAGGGCAGCTCCTGATACACCGACCTGACTCCTCCTAGAGGTCCTGGTTTGCTGCTGCAGGCAGCTCTCTGGAGGGATAATCATAAGGATATAAGAAGTGTCTGGAAGCTGGTCTCAGGAACTACAGTGGTACCTCAGGTTACATACGCTTCAGGTTACATACGCTTTTCTTTTTCGGGGGGGGGAATGGGGGGAAATAATGTGGATGATGTATTTTTATTAAAATTGTTATGCTGGAATCCCTAATAAAAACATTTATAAAAAAAGAATGTCTATAAGTTCTGGGGTTATGGGAGAAGGAGGAAAAACTTGTTCCTATCCCCTGTTTCCAGGCAACTCCTTAGCATCGAATCATAGAGTTCAAAGGTACCCTAAGGGTCATCTAGTCCAACCTAGTGCATCTAACGCATCCCAGGGACATGGTCTGAGGTGGCATGCCTTGGGATACTAAATGCTGGGAATTGCAAGTGCTTCTGTTGCAGACAGACAACTGGATAGCTCAGCTGGTTAGAGCATGGTGCTGATAATGCCAAGGTTGCAGGTTTGATCCCCATATGGACAGCTGCATATTCCTGCATTGCAGGGGGTTGGAGTAGATGATCCTCGGGACCCCTTCCAACTCTACAATTCTTTGATTCTGTGGCTTCCCACAGGGGCATCTGGTTGACCACTGTGAGAACAGAGTGCTGGACTAGATTGGTCTCCTTTGGCCTGAGCTAGCTGAAGAGCTTTTCATCTCTCCTCTTTCAGATTGTGCCTGTAGGCAAAGGGAAGGCAGGGGGTGGTGGTTGGGAGAAGAGGAACTGACCTTTCCTAGGAAGGGAGCGCTCGGTCTCGCAGATTATCTCAAAGATGTGGGGAGAGAGAGAGAATGAGAGCATTCCAGGGATGTTTCAGACAACGTGTTTCTATATCAGTACACTGGATTGTAAACCACCCTAACAATTGCCGCAGGCGATCTGGCACTCACGACTGAAATTTTAATTGCTGCAGCTCAGCAAAGTTGCAATATTCTAAACAAAGGAGGTTCTTTTTTTCCTGCAGGGTAAAACCATCAACAGAAAAGAATGTTAGTTGGGGCCTGTTCTCTCCTGCTAAATATTTGTTCTGAAACATTGAAGGAGTAAAGAGTCATGTGCTTCAGGCTTGAGTGGGTGCAAAGTCCACCCCATGGAGAAAATGTTCATTTGCATGGTACACCAGACTAGCTTTCCTTGGCACTACTAAAACTCAGGGCCGCCCAATGAAGCTGAATGTTGGGTGATTTGGGCAAGAATGTTGAATGTAGGACAAGAGGAGATTCTGTTGGAGGCCGCAAATGCCTCTGAATACCAGCTGGTGGGGCTCTCAAGTTGGGAGAGTGCTGTTGCACCCAGCTTCTGCTTGCAGGTTCTCCACTGGTGCCTCTGGTAGGCGTGGGATGTAATCCTTGGAGCAGTCAAATACAACATTCCTTGTTTCCAGTGCTGGATTTATGTATAGGCTAAGTAGGCTGAAGCCTAGGACCTCTAAATTGGTTGGTCCCTTACCTTTCCTGCCCCGACCTGGCCACAGTGATCCATGCGACGGTCACCTCCAGGCTTGACTACTGTAATTCGCTCAATGTGGGGCTGCCCTTGAAGCTGTCCCAGAAACTCCCGGAAGCTGTACGCCGGCTCCCTTGGCCAGTAAAGCGAGATGAGCACCCCAATCCCAGAGTCGTCCGCGACTGGACCTAATGGTCAGGGACATCACTGCCTCCTGTGGGAGGGAGTTCCACAGTTCAAACTATGTGCTGCATGAACAACTCCTTTCTTTTCTCTGTCCCAAATCTTCCAAGAGCCAGCATTGTTGGATGTCCTCTTATTTTGCCCCAAATCCTAGCTGGGAAACAAAAAGTCTGCTTTCTTTTCAATTTAGTCTCTCCAGCATTCATAGGCTTGTTTACCAGGATGTGATTCTTATTAGACAAAATTAAATGTAACCACATGTTTGCCAGTTTCTTCAATGGAAATAATCTGCTGATGATTCACGACTCTTCGTGTTGGAGATCCAGCCAGATGCTGAAATGTGGGCCTTTTTAATCTGCTGATTTCATTTTAATTTGCATACCAAAACATTAGCAGGTTTTTAGAAAGATATTAACCTTTCTATTCTACGATGTGTGCATATATCACGTGGCAGCTGGCACAAAGTTGGGATGTGCTGAAATGAGAAGAGGACGGGGGGCTCATAAGCATGTTGGATTCACACACACCATGATTGAATTTCCTTTTCTCCCATGTACTAGTTAGTTGTGAGGACACTTCAGGTCTGAGGGTTACATACTCGCCGTCCTGCTTGAAATGGGAGCTTTGCTCAATTAGCCTGACAGATAAAGGGCACTGTCCCCTATTATGGGGACTGTTGGAGGCAGTATGCCTTTGAATGAAAGTTCCCAGGAGTCACAAATGGGGAGAATGGTGCCATTGTATTCTGGTCCTGCTTGCAACTTCTCGATCCCTTCTGAGCCAGCCAAGATTTCAGGTGGAATATGAGCAGGCTTGGGCCAAACAGCATGTGATTTTTAATAGTGCAATAAGCAACCACACCTGAGTTTTTGAGAAGTTAAATGCTGTGTGTGTGTGTCCTGTAAAGACCACCAACATGTTCTGCATTGTTGTTGGATCATATAGGACAAGGCAGCTCAGGAGTTTCAGAACCATGGATAGCTCCACATTTCAGCACAATGGATAGCACTGGGTTTCAGCACTATGGATCGCTCACATTGAGGGACTTGCTCCAAGGAAGGTAGAGAGCAGATTCTGCCTTTTTACACCTCTGCCCCTCAGACTCCTCCTCCTAGGTTCTGCCCTCTGGTGGATACCTTTAGAGTCACCCTGGCTGGAAGATGGGCATTCCTGAAGGAGCGTCTCCACCCCCATAGTTTTGCCCAGACACTGAGGTCCAACCCAGAGGGCCTTCTGGTGGTTCCCTCACTGCTGCAAGATGTGAGGTTACAGGGAACCAGACAGAGGGCCTTCTTGGTGGTGGCACCCACCCGGTGGAATGCCCTCCCATCAGATGTCAAGGAAATAAACAACTATCTGACTTTTAGAAGACATCTGAAGGTAGCCCTGTTTAGGGAAGTTTTTAATGTTTGATGTTTTATTTTGTTTTTAATCTGTTGGGAGCCGCCCAGAGTGGCTGGGGAAACCCCGCCGGATGGGCAGGGTATGTATGTATGTATGTATGTATGTATAAATAAATAAATAAATAAATAAAAATTTAGTATTATTATTATTATCATTCCTCTACTCCTTAGCCTACCCCCTGTTCCCTGCATAGGTGAACTGGTTCTGTGGGTGGCATTTGGTTCTTCAGGGGAAGGTGTTCGTGGGCATCCATTCTCTAATCCTGCAGACACTGGAAGTTCATCTGCAGGCTCATGTTAGAATCATAGAGAATCATAGAATCATAGAGTTGGAAGAGACCACAAGGGCCATCGAGTCCAACCCCCTGCCAAGCAGGAAACACCATCAGAGCACTCCTGACATATGGTTGTCAAGCCTCTGCTTAAAGACCTCCAAAGAAGGAGACTCCACCACACTCCTTGGCAGCAAATTCCACTGTCGAACAGCTCTTACTGTCAGGAAGTTCTTCCTAATGTTTAGGTGGAATCTTCTTTCTTGTAGTTTGGATCCATTGCTCCGTGTCCGCTTCTCTGGAGCAGCAGAAAACAACCTTTCTCCCTCCTCTATGTGACATCCTTTTATATATTTGAACATTGGCTATCATATCACCCCCTTAACCTCCTCTTCTCCAGGCTAAACATGCCCAGCTCTCTTAGCCGTTCCTCATAAGGCATCGTTTCCAGGCCTTTGACCATTTTGGTTGCCCTCCTCTGGACACGTTCCAGTTTGTCAATGTCCTTCTGCCTCAGTGGGCTCCTGAGTTCCCTTAGCAGACTCAAACCCCTACACCTGGTCAGGCTCCTTAGTTGGATTTCTGATGGTCCCTGAGGTCATGACGATCACTGCATGTGGGGAGGGAAAGGAGCACCAGAAGAAAATGAGGGACAGCTAACTGCATTTGCTGCTGCTTGCACCAGCCTTCATGCCCTCCCCTCTCACCAGCATCCCTGTGAAGACTGCCTGCTCTGGGAGGGCAGTGTTGTGCAATATGGGCTCCCCATTATTAAACGGTTGTTGTTTGTTGTTCTCCTGCCCTTCACCCTAAAGTTCCATGGCAGGTTACAACAATAAAGCACAATACAATGGTGCCTTGGTTCCCAAACGCCTTGGTTCCCCAATGCCGAAAACCCGGAAGTAAGTGTTCTGGTTTTTGAACATTTTTTGGAAGCTTGACGTCCAATGTGGTTGTTGGCTATAGTTTCCGGGGCGCCTGCACCAATCAGAAGCCGCACCTTGGTTTTAGAAAATTTTGGAAGTCAAATGATTTTCCGGAATGTATTAAGTTTGGTGCTTTTGTATTTGCTATTTGTTTTGCGTTTTTTGTTTTTGAGGCTTTCTCGGTTAATTTGTTTTTGTGACACTGTGGAACCCAGTTCAGCTACTGCTTGATTGTGCGACTGAGGAAATGGATAGAAGTCTCCCATCCAAATAATGACTATCATCAGTGCAGGTAAGATTTTTTTTTTAAAAAAAAAATCTACAATACTGTCTTCTTCATTTTATAGTCCGCGGGTGGTGTACGCCGGATCCCTCGGCCAATAAAGTGAGATGAGCGCCGCAACCCCAGAGTCGGTCACGACTGGACCTAATGATCAGGGGTCCCTTTACCTTTACATTGATTATTTCTTTCATTTTGTGGATGAGTGGTCTCATTGGATAGTAAAATTCATGTTACATTGCTGTTTGAAGGGGTTTTTTTTTAAAAGTCTGGAACGGATTAATCTGTTTTGCATTGCTTTCTATGGGAAAGCGCACTTTGGTTTTGGAACGCTTTGGTTTTGGAACGGACTTCTGGAACGGATTACGTTTGAGAACCAAGGTACCACTGTACTGAAAACTGTTCAAAACAACTCAAAATCACAGAAATAAGGTAGGTCCCAAAAATGCACACCCCCAGCATCAAAAGCCAGGGTAAAGAGGTCTTGAGCATTTGTTAAAGCCATATAATGAAGGTGCTGGAAGCACTTCTGTGGGGAGGAAGTGCCACAGCTTTGGGGTAATCACAGAGAACAGCCTCTCTCAGGTCACCTAAGTTTCTGAGGGCACCAGAATTACCAAGAGGATCCTCTTTGCCGATCACAACACTTGATGGGGTCTCTAGGAAAGGAGGTGGCCTTTCAGGTACAGTCATACCTTGGTTTTCAAACAGCTTAGTTCTCAAACGTTTTGGCTCCTGAACGCCGCAAACCCGGAAATGACTGTTCCGGTCTGTGAACTATTTTTGGAAGCCGAACATCTGACAGGGCTTCCACAGCTTCTGATTGGCTGCAGGAGCTTTCTGCAGCCAATCAGAAGCTGCACTTTGGTTTCCGGAAGTTCTGGAAGACAAACAGGCTTCTGGAATGGTTGCCGTTTGACTTCCAAGGTACGACTGTATTTGGGGCCTGAGATGTTTAGGGCTTTAAGCACTGATGTGACCATCTCAACTTGGGCCTGGAAACAAGCAAACAAACAGAGTAGCTGTTTTAAAACAGGGTTTAAGTAAAGGTAAAGGGACCCCTGACCATTAGGTCCAGTTGTGGCCGACTCTGGGGTTGCGGTGCTCATCTCACTGTATTGGCCGAGGGAGCCGGCATACAGCTTCCGGGTCATGTGGCCAGCATGACTAAGCCGCTTCTGGCGAACCAGAGCAGCGCACGGAAACGCCGTTTATCTTCCCGCCGGAGTGGTACCTATTTATCTACTTGCACTTCGATGTGCTTTCGAACTGCTAGGTTGGCAGGAGCTGGGACTGAACAACGGGAGCTCATCCAGTCACAGGGATTCAAACCGCCGACCTTCTGATCGGCAAGCCCTAGGCTCTGTGGTTTAACCCACAGCGCCACCTGCGTCCCAAAACAGGGTTTATATGAGATCTAAACAGAACCCCAGCCAGTCCCCAGGCTGCTGCATTTTGTACCAACTGAAGTTTCTGAGTCATCTTCAAGGGCAGCTCCATGTAGAGTGTACTACAACAATCCAATTTGGAATTGTAGCAATCTTACCTCTCTCTTTTGCACTGTGGAGTTGCCAGTGCTCCTTTTGAGCCCTTTCTGTTCTGTTTTGTTCCTTCTGATTCCTTAAGAATATGTTTTGGCAACCTTCCTGTTTCTAAGGCGTGCAAATCCACAGCTCCTGCGCTTAGAAGGCCTCTCTCTCCAATCCCACAGCCACTTCCTAACGGTCTGGCTGGGTCCTGTGCTTTCATGTAATACAGATTTGAGCTTGACTCCAAGGGCTTGGGGGTGGGGTGGGTCAGGAATCGGGGAAGAGGAAATGGCTGAACAAGGTTGGAATTGATTGATGCCTCAGAAAGGCTCCTGCGGGAGAAGGATAAAAAGGGCGGGGGGATAGGGAAATTTGTCTGCTAGAGAATGGAAAGAAGGGCTAAGAGAGCCAATGTGGTGTAGTGGTTAAGAGCGGTAGTCTCGTAATCTGGTGAACCGGGTTCGCATCTCTGCTCCTCCACATGCAGCTGCTGGGTGACCTTGGGCTAGTCACACTTCTCTGAAGTCTCTCAGCCCCACTCACCTCACAGAGTTTTTGTTGTGGGGGAGGAAGGGAAAGGAGATTGCTAGCCGCTTTGAGACTCCTTCAGGTAGTGATAACGCGGGATATCAAATCCAAACTCTAAAACAAGCCCCAGTGGTACCTTGCTGATTCACTGATTTTTAGCCATGTTTTATTGATAACTGTTTTATGCACATTGATGTAGTTTTTTTTTTTTGCTGTTTTTATTATATATACCACTTAGGGCAGTGGTTCACGAACCTTTTCAGGTCACTACCAACTTGGCTCCATGAACTCATCCCCAGTGGCCCCTACCTTACTGTATAAAAAGCATTACAGTGGTACCTTGGATGCTGAACAGCTTGGCTCCCAAACACCGCAAACCCGGAAGTAAGTGTTCCGGTTTGCGAACATTTTTTTGAAGCCGAACTTCTGATGCGGCTTCCGTGGCTTCCGATAGAGTGCAGGAAGCTCCTGCAGCCAATTGGAAGCCACACCTTGGTTTTCGAACGGTTCTGGGAGTCGAACGGACTAATGGATTAAGTTCGACAAGCAAGGTATTTAGAATAGCAGTTTGCCTGACCCACTAAGGAAGATAACAACACAGTAGAATTCAAAATGGTAAGAATTAATTGCACATTTATTCAAAATCCAATTAAAGCTATTTAATTAATTAAAGAAAGTTACCTTGATCCAATGGCCTTTTCAAAGTCTGATATTCATTTACACCTCCAGTCTCCCCCTGCTTCCTCTTTGCCTCTTAGCACACCCCTAGGCAATATCACCACTGCCCCTCCTCCAGGGGGGCACCACTACATACTTAGGGAACCACTGACTTAGAAAGCTTTGTGATTCGGTGGCCTATAAATCTTTCTAAATAAATAAAATAAGAGAGGCGTAGTGTGTGCGTGGAGACAAATGGAGACTTATCTCCCAGTCCACAAATGAGGAAAACTGCTAGCAAGACATTTAAGGTACTATTGTCTCAGTTGGGACTGCATAGAATACCCCCCCCCCCCAGGTTACAGTTCTCAAGCGGAAAATAGCAATTTCAGAGGGTAAAACCTATCTCCCGAGAAACGCTGTGCAAAAAGATTCATTGCTTTCTGGTGCTGTCCCCAGCCGCCCAGTCTGGGTGTCACTGTCTCCTTTTTAATTAATTTTTATTTCCCACTGCTTGGAAGGTGGAAGACTTCCCTTTGTTGGAGATTTTTAGATGGTGGTTGGATGGTCATCTGCCAGGGATTTTTAAAGCTGTGATATCTGTATTGCAGGGGGTTGGACTAGTTGACCCTTCTGCTACCCTTCCAACCCTACAGTTCTTCGATTCTATTATTCTAAGAGGAGGAAACTGAGAGGAGTAGTTTTTGGATTTGATATCCCGCTTTATCACTACCCGAAGGAGTCTCAAAGCGGCTAACATTCTCCTTTCCCTTCCTCCCCCACAACAAACACTCCGTGAGGTGAGTGGGGCTGAGAGACTTCAAAAAAGTGTGACTGGCCCAAGGTCACCCAGCAGCTGCAGGTGGAGGAGCGGGGAAGCGAACCCGGTTCCCCAGAATATGAGTCCACCGCTCTTAACCACTACACCACACTGGCTCTCAGGATTCTCTCTTTTGATTCTCAGGAATCAAAATGGACAGGTTTGCTCACCCCTAGGACCAAAGATCAGACAGGTTTTTCTCACCCCAAGGTCCATCACCCTCTGTTATATCAGTACTATAATTAATCTGAGTTTGGTTGCTGGGAAAGCTCAGTTGGCAGAGCATGAGACTCTGAATCTCAGGGTTGTGGGTTCAAGCCCCACTCTGGGCAAAAGAGTCGTCCTGCATTGCAGGCAGTTGGACTAGATGACCCTCATGGTCCCTCCCCAATCTACAATTCTGTGATTCTTGCTTAGGCATTATGGAGTTGGGGGAAACAGGAAGCCAGCCACCAGTTCAGCTGCAGATCACAGTTATTTGGAAAGGCTTGCTTGTAGGTGGTGATAACAGGCAAAATGGCTGCCAGAGCGGGGGGGGGGGGAGGTGAGGGGCCACAGGGACTCCCTTATCACTGGTTGACCCCAAAACATAAGTTCTTCCATCAGCTGGGCCAGAAGGGGTGGGGTCTACCCAATGCCTATGCCCAATCGCTTACTGTAGTAGTAAATAAAATTCTGGCCTGATTTCACCCAAATATTTGTTGTCATGACTCTTATGCTTAGTATTGGGGAGGACCGAAGTGAAAGCGGAGCTGCCTTGGCACATAACGGAAAACTGGGGAAGTAAAAACATCCCTGTTTTTAGTTTCTGGAGAAAGCGAGAGGTGAAAGCTGCGTTGATTTGCCATCGTACCAAACGCCGTCTTCTGCTTCTTCCCCAGCTGAAACTCCTAAGCATGAAAGCCCTTTTGAAACTCATCATTCCTGGGCAACTTTGCTCTCTGCTGGAAAGAAAAGGGAACCTTGATTGTCATGGCACCAGCTGTTTCTTTCTCTAAGGCAGGAAAAAGAAAACAAAAACACAGAGCAGGGATACTCATCAGCCATTCATTGCTCTTGCAAACATCTTTGCACCAGGAGGGGAGAAATGGTTGGTCTCTCTCTCTCTCTCTCTCTCTCTCTCTCTCTCTCTCTCTCTCTCTCTCTGTGTGTGTGTGTGTGTGTGCTACCAGATTTGCAAGCATCAGACTTTGTTAATCAATGAGTTGCTGCTAAGCAGAAACAGCCTGTTTGTGTCACAAGCCAAAGACACACACTCTCTCTCTTTCTTTCTCTCTCTCTCTGCTTAGTTGCATTCAAGGGACATTCTTTTCCAGACAGGTGGTGGTGGTTCCCACCAGGGCCTAAAATACTCCAAATACTGCCACTTTCCCTCTTAGGGGACTTGCTGCAGCTCCTTGATCATTTTGGCTGCTCCTTCCTGAAACTTTCCCACCCCTATAATATTGTTACACACCACCCCAATCTTCAACCAGCGAGAGACTCCAGGGCTTCCTTGCACTTATCCAGGTTTTCTTGGAAGGAAAGTCCACAAAGACTACCATGTCTTTAGGATATATGGTTTTATTGACACATATATACAACCTGGGCACAAGACGGATGGGCTCACAGCACTAGCACCCCAACAGATCTCACTTCTCTATTAGTCAAAGATTTGAATCCAGTGCTGAGCAAGCAGGTCTCTGTGTCTCCAGCTTCCAACCTCCTTCCAGCTCAGCTCACACCACTCTGCCCATTGTTAGGCAGGTAGGGAGGTGGCTCACTTATTTCTTCTATGGTACAAAGGCAATTTCTTTGATTATACTAATCACGGCGCTTAACTAGGCAGCCAAAACCTGTAGCAATATCCTTTCTGAGCTGCCTGTGGAGCAGAGCTCTGTTTTTTTGTTTGTTTGTTTGTTTAAAGCAGAGCAACATAGGATAGACAAAAAAAAACCCTTTAGGCTTTTAACTTTTTTTTTTTTTTTAAACTCACCTGGCTCCTGTCTGGGGTGAACATGATTTGGCTTCCTAGTTGCAATTTAGCTACTCTGCCAACACACCAGTAGAGCCTAGATTGGATGTACCGGTATATTTCTTCCGGCATATGGCACACTCCCTCTGAACAAGGAGTTTCCTTTCGTTCTGCAAAAAAGCGACCCGGCGGCCAAGGGAAATCTTTGGCATTTTCTGAGTCTTCTTGCATGCATTCCTCCAGCGGAGGAGAACAAAATGCGGCCTCCGGGGACCGGTTGATTTTTTTATGGCTGAAAAGTGACAAACGGTCCCTGGCTTTCCAGGCCCTGAGGCTCTGCCTGCATCATGCCTGGCTTGGGGAGTGATACATGGCCATCAAGGAGCGGTTGGTCTTCATAGTTTCGTGGAAGTGCTGTTGAGAGGCAGGTTAGATGTCGAAAAAATAATTCATGGGCCAGGAGGGAAACGGTTTCACATCTCTGGGAATTGACCTGTCATCCAAGACACCTGCTATTAAGAAGAAAAAAGAATAGAGAGTCGTCCCCCCCTTGAAGGTGCCCTATGCATGGAAATGTGTGACCTTTCCTAGGACTGAAGAACAATTGTGTACTGTTGTGAATCACAGGGGATCTAAACAATGAATGAATGAATGAATGAATGGGTGCTTCAGTCCATTTAACTGGTAGATTAGCCCACTGCAAGCAGAGTTGATTAACCAGTGAAGATCATTTTAAACTGGTGAGTCTGTGAGCTTAGGGGCTATGGCTCTATGGCAGGGGCTATTGATGGCCGCTTGCCATGATGGCTCTGTTCTGCTTCCTTGGTCAGAGGCAGTAAAACATCTGAATACCAGTTGCTGGAAATGGCAGGAAGGCAGAGGGCTCTTGTGCTCAGGTCCTGCTTGAGGGTTTTAATTTCCTGAAATGGGAGTGTTTGCTTATGTTGAATTGCTGTCTATTTTTAGTGTGGGGTTTTTCCTTTGGCATGCTATTGGCTGACTGTGAGTCACATGAGAGAGGCGTTCCATTCTGTTGTGACTGTTATTCAAGTAACTGTCATTTTTAACCGTTTTCTCTTCTTCTCTCTCTCTGCGTGTGAGGGAGAATGGCTGCTGAGAGAGGTTTCAGTGTGGACAGTGTGTTTCAGTGTGGTCTGCCTGGGGTGAAGCAGAGGAAGATCCCTAAATGTTAATGGGGAGAAACCTGTGCTCTCTAAAAGGAACGAAGTGAATAAGCATAAGATATGTTTTTCTCAGTTACCATATTTTTTGCTCTATAAGACTCACTTTTTCCCTCCTAAAAAGTAAGGGGAAATGTGTGTGTGTCTTATGGAGTGAATGCAGGCTGCGTGTGATGGCCTGGGAATCTGATTCAGAAGCTGAATCTGAGGAGTCCCAGCCTGCACAGGAGTCCCCACCTCCAGGGCCGGCTGAGCTGGGGCAGGGGCTTGAATCTGAAGGGCCTGCACCTGTACCGGGTCCTCAGGAGCAGACACCAGATGTATCCACTCTGGCTCCGGAGGTGATTGAGGACCCATTGCCTGCAGGTGCGCCTCTCCCAGCCCTGTCAGGGGAAGGTGAAGCTGCTCCTGGGTCCAGTAACCCTCCAGCCTCTCCTGAGCTGCAGAGGCTCAGGGCAGAGAGGTGGAGGGAACTAAATTCTCTCAGGAGGAGTGCTCGCCTTAAGGCCAGGAGAGGCGGGTCACCTGTGGGCCGGGACCGCCCCTGGCCTCAGAGGAGATAAAGGCCAGTCAGCCCAGTCCCAAGATGTGGGAGCAACGTCGTTGGAAACCTGTTTCTGCCAGCACCCAGACCTGTTCTTCCGGAGTTCCTGACCACGCCCAGATTCTTGCTTTGGACCCCGCTTCGCCCTTGGTGGACAGTCTCCAGACCCTCGACCCAGGACTGGACTCTGACCACGCCTATCGGTAACCCCCCCCGGGTTCATCATACTGCGCAGCTATCCCAGAAGCCAGAACAGGAAGAGGGATTGCTGCTTTCACTGCACAGCGATCCCTCTTGCTGTTCTGGCTTCTGAGATTCAGAATATTTTTTTTCTTGTTTTCCTCCTCCAAAAACTAGATGCGTTGTGTGGTCTGGTGCGTCTTATAGAGAGAAAAATACGGTATACGTTTATGAAAGTAAAGTTCTTTTGAATATTAAGAGTCTGGACATTGCATATCATCTATATACAGTGGAACCTTGATTGTTGAATGTAATCCGTTCCAGAAGACTGTTCGACTTCCTAAACATTCGTCAACTGAGGCGCAATTGCCGGTCGGCAAAATCCATTGACAAAATGGAGAAACATGACTAAGAAGCCATTCAACTTCTGAGGCACGTTTGAAAACGTAAGCATTCACTTCCGGGTTTTCGGCGTTTGAAAGCCGAAATGTTCAACTTCCGAAACATTTGACAACCGAGGTTCCACTGTATATAGATATATATACCCTAGTGTAGGTTCTAACTAACCTTTGGTCATCCGTAATATAGAAATGATTATAGGAGATATGGCTATGCCTATATCCCCCAGGCAATTGTGTATAAAGTTTGGTTTCAGTATGAAGCTCTCAGGAGAGACTTTGGGGACATGATTAACTTTAGGAAGTGTATGAGGGTGAGAGCGAGCCAGCCATGGTGAATGATTTGATATCGATTCCCTACAGGCAGGTTCCATTCATTCCGAGTTCCAGAAGGACATTTAATCTTTGTTAAAAATAAATAAGTTCAATTATTGGAAAGGGGCAAAAAATACAGTAGTGTATTTATTGCAAGTAAATCAAAAGTAATTACTCTGGGAAAAGTTATATTTTGGAGGCTTTCAGCCACACGTTGCATGCTGTGTTTCTGATTGTCATGGGGGAAAAAAGGGAATTTGGAAGTGATGGAGCAGATATGTGCTTGTGCTTGCACTGTGTGCGAGTGTTGAGCAAAGAGAGGAAGAGCACTGAGTTTCAGGCAAGGCCAATTGACAGACCTGGATACCTTGCAGTTGAGGGTGGGATGAGGTGGAGCTCATTTGTGGCCAGGAAAAGCAGATACCTGAGCAAGTCTGCATAAGGAGTGTCAGTGGACCCATTCAAGCCTCTTGGCTTGGTGTAGCTGATCGCAGGAAGCTGCCTGATACTAAGTCAGACCATTGGCCCATTTACCTCAGTACTGTCTACACTGACTGGCAGTGGCTCTCCAGGTTTTCAAGCAGGGGACATTTGCCAATTTGCATTTTCCTGGTGCAGAAAGTATTGATCTGATGTGTAGAGATCTTTCCTATTCTAATTCATTCAAGGGGGTTCTGGAGACTTCTCTGTGTGAAAGAAAGTTGCAGAAGGTTCATGATGTCTGGGTTATTACTTCGGAGAAGTGGAGTACAGCTGGCTTAAACTGGTTCTGTTATCTCTTTGTGTCAAGGTCATGCTGTCTATAAAAGTAAGGCCAGGAGGAGCCTGGGATTCACTCTTTTCTATCTCTTTTTCCTTCTGCTGTGGTGTTCTGCACATAATATGCTTAGTGTTAAGGTTTATGGACAGTGCCAGTCCCGAATGTATTGGATTTGTGACCATTATGCTCATTTGCCTTTAGTAGCAGTAGAGCTCTGCTGCATGAAATATTAATTGTCTCTGGTCTATTGAAGGGAAGTTCTGCTTCTGCACATTTTTGGGGAATTCTGCAATGTGTTAAGTTTTTACTCTGCTAACTATACATTGGAATCTACTCTGGATCAATGTTGTTGTTGTTGTTGTTGTTTAGTCGTTTAGTTGTGTCCGACTCTTCGTGACCCCATGGACCAGAGCACGCCAGGCACTTCTGTCTTCCGCTGCCTCCTGCAGTTTGGTCAAACTCATGCTGGTAGCTTCGAGAACACTGTCCAACCATCTTGTCCTCTGTCGTCCCCTTCTCCTTGTGCCCTCCATCTTTCCCAACATCAGGGTCTTTTCCAGGGAGTCTTCTCTTCTCATGAGGTGCCCAAAGTACTGGAGCCTCAGCTTCAGGATCTGTTCTTCCAGTGAGCACTCAGGGCTGATTTCCTTAAGAATGGATAGGTTTGATCTTCTTGCAGTCCATGGGACTCTCAAGAGTCTCCTCCAGCACCATAATTCAAAAGCATCAATTCTTCGGTGATCAGCCTTCTTTATGGATCAGTACTCTGGATCAATACTGAATAGAATTCAGTGACAACATTCTCAGCCTGAACCTGTAGATTCTGCCAGGAACTGAACCTGGGACCTACTGCATGAAAAGCAGATGTTCTGCTATTCGCCCCTTCCCAAATAGGAACATGGGAAGATGGCTTTAACTGAACCAGATTATTGATCCATTCATCTCAGTGCTGTTGACACTGACTGGCAGCCACCCCCCAGGGTTTCAGGTAGGGGACATTCCCAGCCATAGCTGGAGATGCCATTGGCAATTGAAACTGGGACCTTCTGCATGCAAACAGCTGTTCTTCCACTTTGCCACACACTTCCACCTTATAATAGACCTTCCACCTGCTCCACTTTGAATGGGACATCCTGGATCTACAAAAGGCTCCTGTTTTAATTCCCAGATGTTTCACTTCCTCTGCCACTGCCAAGGCGAGGCCAAGGCTGCCTCCACAGCCACTGTGGCAAAGCCTCCTCTGTCTCTAGGTTTCAGCCACGGCCACTGACGCCTTTCTGGAAGCGGCTTGGGAGAAGAGAGAGCCCAGCTGGTGAAGGTAAGGTTGCAGGGTGGTGGGGTGGCAGCAGCAGCCATGGTGGGCCGAAGTGGACTGAGCGGGCAGGGAGGTGAGCGGTAGGGTGGCAGTGGCAGGCTGATGTAGCCTATGCGGGTGGCAGTGTGAGTGGCTAGGCCACACAGGGATAGGGATAGTGGCAGTGGCAGTGGCAGTGGCGGGCTGAAGTGGCCTGAGCAGGGGTAGGATCCTCTGCTCGCTACTGCATCCGTGAACGGAGGATCCTCCACACGTGGCTGAGGCGGCGTGATGGCTTCTTGTGCCACCGCGCCCGGGGCGGCAGGACGAGCACCCTGCAGGGTGCCTTCTTGTCACCCCCCCAGACACGGCACTCGGGGTGCACGGCCCCCCCTTGCGATGCCACTAGTTAGGGCGATGTTCCGGATTTATCTTGGAAAAAGTTGGAGCATATGTTATAAGCGAAGTCATCCCAGCCAGCAGATCTACTGCAGGCCTTGGTTAGGGGCAGACCCGACGTTTCCCGCAAGCAGCAAAGCTGAGCTCTCAGCAGCAACTCCACCCAAGACACAGATTCAGAGGCATTTCTCGTATGCCTCTAGGAATAAAGCTGGAGCGAGCTCCTATTCAGCAGAAGTTTAAAATGAACAATGCTGCATAAAGGGATTCCCCCCGCCCCCAGCTTGAAAACCGTGGCCTTTCGCACAAGGGAATAAAATGGGAGCACGGGAGAGAGAGAGAGACAGAAATTGAATCTCAGCACTTGTTCCTGAGAAAGGGAGAGAGGAAGCCCTTTATCCACCTTTAGAGGAAAATGGTACCTGGCTGTCATTAGAGAAAGGGATCATTTTTCTTGGCCGCGCAATATTTCAAGGCAATCAGCGGCCACTTAATTACCCCGTGGGATTCTCTCAATAAACGGGTCTTGCTAAAGGGGGCTGTGCGAGAGCCCCGCAAAAAGGTTACCCAGAGAACCGTTTTTGTCAGTCACAGTTATTTCAGATAATAGTCCAAAGTTCAACAGCATTCATATTGGTCCTCTGGATTCAATTGATTTTGTTAAAGTTCACTCTGGCAGTCAGAGCCCGTGACTGCAGCGATTGCAGTCCAGGGACCCTTCCCGGAAAGTTATTGGCATTCCAGGCATGTGCCGGTTGAGATGGCAGTTCATGATGGCTGCGAAGACGGCTGGACCGGTGGCAGGGAAGAAAAAGAGGGAGTTTGTTTCCAGATTACCAAGTAAATACTTTGCAGTAATTACAACTTTAAATTCTAAAAGCGGTGATCTATAGGAGTAATATCGCATGTATAGGCAAGAGGGGAGTTTCTGCGGCCATCAGGGAACGGAGCGTTGGCAGAAGGATTAGATTAGTGGTGAAATGAAGGCAAGGCGGTGAAAATGAAAAATGAACGGTGCCCGAGACGGTGCTGCTCGTGGCTGACTCAACCTGCCGACAACGTCAAACAGGGATCTATCGTCACGGCCCCTTCCGACTCCCGTTTGCTAAGTGAAAGATGGAGTTTGCCTCCAGTTGCAGAGAACTGCCATTACACCCAAATGGACCTCATCATGATAAAGAATGATAACATTGCATTCCACCGAGTGGAAGAGGGGTACAGTGGTACCTCGGGTTAAGAACTTAATTCATTCTGGAGGTCCGTTCTTAACCTGAATCTGTTCTTAACCTGAGGTACTTTAGCTAATGGGGCCTCCTGCTGCCACCGCCACACGATTTCTGTTCTCATCCTGAAGCAAAGTTCTTAACCCAAGGTACTATTTCTGGGTTAGCGGAGTCTGTAACCTGAAGTGTCCGTAACCTGCAGCGTCTGTAACCCGAGGCACTACTGTATTACAAAAGCCACCAGGTAGTCTGAGGGGAACACTGACTGCAGATGGCACGGTTTGCTGTGGGTGGCTGAGGCACTCACCTTGGCACCCACCAAAATGGACCTCATTCTGACAAGAACCCAAGACATTCCACACAAGAATACAGGGATGCTAACTTGTTCCTCAACGCTGACAGCTCCTTTCTCAGGTGATTCCCATTCTGCAGCTGCTTTGGCTGCCAAATCTGTCTTTAATTTTCCTTTTGATTTCAATTTGTCCTTTCTGATGTGCTTGGCAGAGGACTACTGCCACCTCCTAGGTGGTCCACGCTGCTTCCAGGACAGCAGTGATTTCTGAGACATAATTTACTGCCTTTCCTGTAGACTTGGGACGGCCCCTTTCCTTCAGGCCCCATGAGGATCAAGTGTTGTGAGAGCATGCTTTGAAGGAGCGTCTCCACCCCCATCGTTCAGCCCGGACACTGAGGTCCAGCTCTGAGGGGCTTCTGGCGGTTCCCTCACTGCGAGAAGTGAGGTTACAGGGAACAAGGTAGAGGGCCTTCTCGGTAGTGGCACCTGCCCTGTGGAATGCCCTCCCGTCAGATGTCAAAGAAATAAACAACTCTCTGACATTTAGAAGACATATGAAGGCAGCCCTGTTTAGGGAAGCTTTTAATGACTGATGTTTTAGTGTATTTTTAAACTTTTGTTGGAAGCTACCCAGAGTGGCTGGGGAAACCCAGCAAGATGGGCAGGGTATAAATAATAAATTATTATTATATTATTATCCAGCCTCCCGCCAATTGCAATGCTGTGGTTTAGGGCTATGATCTCTTCCTTCTGGGCTGAAGTGCCCACTGGGAGCGGTTCATGGTACCCATCTGGTGACTACAGCATTGCAAGTCCCGTGGAGACGTCCTGCAGGGACTCAGGACCGCAGCAGAACCGCAGTTGGATCAGTGTCCTGAACCCCTGGCCTACCTGGTGGCAAGTTAGTATGTCAAGCCCCCAGTTCAGGGTCAATCCACAGGTCCAAAGTCCTGCAAAGATTCAAGCTGAGGTCCATCAACATGGGCAGATGAGCAGACACAGCACCTCAGCTCTGCTGCCCTTTTATACTTTGAATGCTGACCGCAGCATCTGGGCTTGAGGAGGCAGGTGACCCTCACCTGTCCTGAGCCTATTCCAGCTGAGGAATCACACACCTCCTCCCAGAGCTAGCAAGCCCCACCTGGCCAGCTAGTGACCTGGGCTGTGGGTCCTTGCCCGCCTGAACCTCCTAGAGCATCACTCCTGCTGCTCCTTATGCCTGAAAGCCTGCCGTGTTCAAGGAGACTGGGGCCCCTCTAGCTCTGGTGATGGGCCCTTGTCAGGGACTGGGCAGAGGAGGGATAGTGCAGACCACCTCCCCAGCCTAACCCTTCCAGAGAAGAAGAAGAAGACAGTTCAGAAATTACAACAGGGGTTTGAGGGAGGTCACAGCTCAGAGGAAGATGAAGGGAAAAGTTGGGAAATAATGGGAGAGGAGGAGGAGGCAGAGTCAAAGCAGCTGGCTGCCACATTATTACTAGAAAGCATTCCAGACCCACCATCTCCTAGAATCTGGGGAGCCTTAAAAGTAGGAGAGCAAGGAGCTCAAAGACAGAGGGCATGTAGCGGCACCCGTAAAGGGGTGTGTGTGCTGTTGACCAATGAGGAAGTGGGAGAGAAGAGGGGGTATAGATTTACTCGGGACAACGCCATTATTCCAAGAGGTTGCACTGCCAAGCCTCTCTCTGTAAATATTGAATAAAAAGCAGATGGTAAGGACTTTTCCTTCTCTTAATTAATAAATATACTGCCCTATACCCAGAGGTATCAGGGCAGTTCACAGAATAAAATCACAATCTATAAAATCAAAATAAGAACAATAACTCAGTAACAGCCCCCCCCCCAAGAGCCACATTTTAAAAGGGTATAGGATGTCCATCAGGTCAGCCAAAGGCCTGGTTAAAAAGGAATGTTTTTGCCTGGTGCCTAAAGGTGAATAATGAAGGCGCCAGGCGAATTTCCCTGGGGAGAGCATTCCAGAGACGGGGAGCCACTGCAGAGAAGGCCCGTTCTCGTGTTGCCACCCTCCGGACTTCTTGAGAAGGAGGCACATGAAGAAGGGCCTCAGAAGATGATCTCAGGGTCCGGGTAGGTTCATATGGAAAGAGGCGGTCCTTGAGGTATTGCGGTCCTGAGCCATTGTCTTATCCGTTCCTGGCAACCAGCCATGGGGGTTGGTTCCTCTGCTACCTGACAGCTCTGCTGCTCTGGTTCCTGTGCATTGACCCCAATTGACCCCCTTGTCACCCTTCGTCACCCCGTGAGTACTTCCTACACAAACTTCTCTTTACCATCCCAGCTTGCCCAAGTGTGTCCTAGTCTCAGCTATACCCCTTGCCAGAATCTGCCCCCTCCTCCCTGTTGTCCTGCCAGTTCATGTCCTTCCACTTCCATCACGAGTGGTAGAAGGAGCTCAAAGACTTGGAAGCTGAGGATCCCGAGGAGGGTTTCAGTGGGCTGTCACCAAATCAGTCCACGTCGGCCCAGCATGCAAGTTATCTAAGTGTCGGATGTTTTCAGGTTTGGATCAGGAGCCCCGGAAGCGAGGCACTGACAAGCAAAAGCTAGCAAGATTTTTTTTTTGAGAGGGGACATTTGGCATGTTTGGAATGTTGAGAAAGTGCCATGGGTGTCTATCACAAAATGGCTGCTGGGTGGGTATGACGAGGCACAAAATGGCTGCCGCATCTGAAAGAAAGAAAGAAGCAGAAGCAGAAAAAGAGAGTGTCAACTGACCTGTGGCGTAGTGTGTGTGTGTGTGTGTGTGGGCACAGGGATGGTTTCCTCGGGCGTAAAATTGTTAGGGGGTGCAAAATTTCAACACTCAGTGCTGTCTCAATACAGTTCCACTGAAAATGGCTTCTTCATACAAACCAAGAAATGATTTCCCTGGACAACGGAACAACTCTTCTTTTCTTATCTCTGTGACTGCAATCTCCTGGGTGACATGGAAGCCAAAAGGCAGTTGAATGCACATGCGTGCTTCATCCTTTCCCCTCCTATCCACCCACCCACCTGCTCTGCGCTGTCCCGGGCGCTGACAACCCATGCTACGTCACTGCAACTGATAAATACCTGGTGGGGACTCGGCTTGTGCACCACCACCCACTTCCAGCAAAAGCAGGAAATTACTAAGATAACTGAGGGCCCATGGCTTCGTGCACAGCATCTGCTTTCATGCAGAAGGCCTTGGTTCAATACCCTGTGGCATCTCTCCTGTGGATATCCCCTGCCTGAACCCTTGTTCCCTGTCAGTGGCAGCTCCTCATATGTGGAATCACCTCCCTAGTAAGGTGTGCCTGACCCCGTCTCTCTGTACTTTTAAATGGTTAGTTAAGATGAATCTTTTTCAGCGAGTGTTTGGAGCAGGAGAGATCCGATTGCTGCTACTTTGATCAGTCATTTCTCTTTTGCTATTTGTTGCGTGTTTTTCGAACGATTGTGCTGTTGGATGGGTTTTATTGATTTCTGTCTGTTTGCCTTGTTGTAAACCACCTTGTGGTTCATGCAAAGGAAGGCAAATAAATTATCTTAAGCATATGAATAAAAATAACCACTATGCTGCGTTCGTGATTCCTATGTGTTCCTGTCTAGTTTCATGGGAAAAACAAATACTGCGAATGGTGGTCTGGCTGCCTTGGTGGGAGAGATGAGAAGCAGGACTAATTCCATCAGCCTTTCTGAAAGACTAGCTCCATCAGGCTGTTTCTATGCTAGCTGGCATGAACTTCTATTTAAGAATCATTGTCTGAGTTTGCTTTTTTCCTCTTCCCTCCCTGTCCCTTTCCCCTTGTGTGTCATGCCTTTTAGATGTTAACCCTGTGGGCAGGACTGTCTTGTGTTAATCTGTTGTATGGAAGCCCCTGTGGCAGCCTTTTCCCAGAGAGCCACAATTTCTCCCCACCTTCATGTGCAAAAGCAGCCCTTATCACTAGACCCAATGCATCCTACATCATTGCACACAGGTTTTGTGGAAGAAGCTAGAACAAAAGGAATGCAATAATCTTTTTAATATTCCCAGCAGAGAAAACATAATCAAATATGAATGTGATGCAACATATGAATCTATAAACCTGAGCCATATTGCTGTGCCGTCCCCTTAAAACCCAGAAGCGGCTCCCTGATGCCTAATAAGCAGGCTCTGAAAGTTAATCAGAGCATTATTGGCCCAGGATGACAAGGCGGGGATGAGCATAAAGCCAAAGAGGATCTCAGGAGATAGCAGCAGGATTTCCAGTCCTGAAAACTGCCCTGAGACCTCCGGGTGTGGGGCGGTATATAAATTCAATAAATAAACAAACAAACAAACAAACAAACAAATAAATAAATAAATAAATAAATAATAATCCAGTGGTACCTTGGTTCTCAAACTTAATCTGTTCCGGAAGTACGTTCAAAAACCAACGCGTTCCAAAACCAAGACACGCTTTCCCATAGAAAGGAATGCAAAACAGATTAATCCGTTCCCGACTTTTAAAAACAACCCCTAAAACAGCAATTTCACATGAATTTTACTATCTAACGAGACCACTGATCCATAAAGTGAAAGCAATAATCAACGTACTGTACTATAAAATAAATAAGACAGTATTGTAGATGTTGAAAAATAAAATTAATTTTTTCCCTTACCTGCACTGATGATAGTCATGGTTTGGATGTGGGGCTTTTATCCATTTCCGCAGTCACACAATCAGTCAATCAGTAGCTGAACTGGGTTCCACACAGTCACAAAAACAAATTAACCAAAAAAAGCCTCAAAAACAAAAACACAAAATAAATAGCAAAAACAAAAGCGCCAAACTTAATCTGTTCCAGAAGTCCGTTTGACTTCTGAAATGTTCGAAAACTGAGGTGCAGCTTCTGATTGGTGCAGGCGCCCCGGAAACCATAGCTGACAACCGTATTGGACATTCGGCTTCTGAAATTTTTTTGAAAACTGGAACACTTACTTCCGGGTTTTTGGCGTTTGGGAACCAAGGTGTTTGAGTACCAAGGTACCACTGTAATAACAAAGGGGGTATTATCAAAATGTGTCAGTTAGGATCCACAAGGAGCATTGAAATGTGTCAAGGGGATTTTTGGAGTGGGGAGGGGAAGTGTGGAAAGAATGCCATGCATCTCAGGGAGTACAAAATGGCAAGGAGGAGAACTGAATCCCTCTACCAGAGAAGCAGCAGCTGCAGGGAGCTGGTTTCCGTGCTCCAAGCTGCCCTGCCACTGTCCCCATGCCTAGAAAGCACGGTGGCCTTCCATTTGCTCCACTGCTTTCCCCCAAGAAAACCCAATTGACATTTGCTCCAAATCAGAGGTGGGGTTCCCCCGGGGAAAAGCGGTGGGACAGCTGGAAGTGGGGATGAGACCCTACTCTGGCCTTATCCATCAAACAGAAGACTAGAGGCCAGCGGGAGGCCGTACCTCCCAGGGGCGTAGCATTGTTTGCCGGCTCCCGGGGCAGGTGCGTTCACAAGCTCCGGAGGCAAAGGCAGAGGGTGCTCATCCAGTCCTTGCCGCTGATGTGGCCAGGCTGGTGCTCCAGGCAGGGATGGGGCATGAAGGGTTCTCTGCCCCAGCACTTATTACTGATGGGCAAGGGGGCACACCAGGAGGGGACAGGGCACAGAGGGTGGACACCGGGGATTGGGGGGGTGCTGGTTTGTATCATCCTAATTGTGTGCCTGGAGCAATAATCACAATCACCACCACCATCATCATCACCATCATCATCACAATAATTTATTATTTATACCCCACCCATTTGGCCAGGCCTCCCCAGCCACTCTGGGAAGCTCCCAACAGAATATTAAAACACTATAAAACATCAGATATTAAAAACTTCCCTAAACAGGGCTGCCTTCAGATGTCTTCTAAAAGTCAGATAGTTGTTTATTTCCTTGACATCTGGTGGGAGGGTGTTCCACAGGGTGAGAGTCACTACTGAGAAGGCCCTCTGCCTGGTTTCCTGTGGCTTCGCTTCTTGCAATGAGGGAACCACCAGAAGGCCCTCGGAGCTGGACCTCAGTGTCTGGGGCTGAACGATGGCGGTGGAGACTCCTTCATGTATACTGGACCGAGGCCTCTGCCCCCGCATGATCCCCCTGCCCCCGCACGCTACACTACTGGTACCTCCTGTCTCCCAAAGGTCGTCATTGTAGGGGGAAGGTCAACCTAGTCCCATCCACAGGCCAGGGAAGGAGCAGCTGCAAGGAATTTGTTTACTTGCCCTCTGCCGCACAGTACATCCTGCTCCAACTTCCAGTTGACCTGGGACTACAGAGATGGTTCCCTCTGGTTCTGTCCATTAGCCAGGCCACTAAGGGCTCCTAGGTCATGCTTTACTGAGGTTTGCATTATGACACGTTCATGTCTATTATTACTACCCATTGTAAGCTGCCCTGAGAGTCATTGGCTCAAAATGTGGTATCCAAATCAATGAATGCAGCTATAAATAACAAGAAGGGTTCAAGTATCTTAATGGCATTAGAGGCTGTTGGCTGCTGTATCAAGGGGGAGGTCTGATATTTTGCAATAGTTGGTGCACCCATTGCAGGTTTTCTGTTTCCTTCCCCAACCCCTGCCTTTCCCCCCTCTTACCTCCTGCAAGATAGCTGGGAATCAATCAAGCCTTTTCATTTCACTCCCACTTAGCAAGCATCCTCATTATTAATAATTGGATAGCTTAATTTTAATTCCATTTATTCAAATCATTATTCCGCCCATTGATCAATACAGTGGTAATTAGATTAACAAATACAGAGTGATTAACGGCCACAGGAAATGCAGTTTAATTAATTTAAATGAAGCGCTTTCGCTTTTTTTTAAAAGGAGGAGGTGAAAACCACCCCAGACCGTTTTAGTGTATTTATTCCTCAGGTGGGAGGGGGCTGTATAGCATATCCCAAATTGATGCGAGGCTTCCCCATCCCCATTATTTTTAAATATTGAAAATTGAGTTGGGATCTAAGGTAAAAGTGCATCCTTCATGAAAAAGCAGAAGTTTAGGAAACGCAAAATGCACAGTATTGTGAGCTACTGCAATCGGTAAGCCCTAAGGCCACAATGAGTAGTACCTACGCTCCATGAATTTGCTTAATACCATCCATGTTGGTAGCCATTACTGTCTCCAGCAGAAGCAAGTTTTGTAGTTTAACTATTTCCTGCGTGACTAAATCCTTTCTTTTTGTTGTTTAGTCGTTTTATTCATGTCCGACTCTTCATGACCCCATGGACCAGAGCACGCCAGGCACTTCTGTCTTCCACTGCCTCCCACAGTTTGGTCAAACTCATGCTGGTAGCTTAGAGAACACTGTCCAGCCATCTCGTTCTCTGTCGTCCCCTTCTCCTTGTGCCCTCCATCTTTCCCAACATCAGGGTCTTTTCCATGGAGTCTTCTCTTCTCATGAGGTGGCCAAAGTACTGGAGCCTCAGCTTCAGGATCTGTCCTTCCAGTGAGCACTCAGGGCTGATTTCCTTCAGAATGGAGAGGTTTGATCTTCTTGCAGTCCATGGGACTCTCAAGAGTCTCCTCCAGCACCATAATTCAAAAGCATCAATTCTTCGGCGATCAGCCTTCTTGATGGTCCAGCTCTCACTTCCATACATCACTACTGGGAAAACCATGGCTTTAACTATACAGACCTTTGTTGGCAAGGTGATTTATCTGCTTTTTAAGACGCTGTCTAGGTTTGACATTGCTTTTCTCCCAAGGAGCAGGCGCCTTTCTTTTTACCTGTCCCAAATCTCCCATTCAGCTTCATTGGAAGCTCATGTGTTCTAGTGCCAGCTCTATAATCTCACCTCTTACTCAGCTTTCCTCTCAACTAAGAGGTCCCAACTGCTGCAACCATTCTTCATAGGGGACTCGCTCCACCCCCTTGATCTTTCACAAAGCCCCAGGCCTTTTGCGGGCAGTGCGTGTGGAAATGGCCTCAGAATTGCTGGAAAACATTCATGGGAGATTCTATAAAATGGTTTTCTTGTTTCACAGGGGTGGGATGAGAAGATGAAATCTCAGATGTTTCCTCGGGAAAACATAAGAGAAATTTCAGCTTGGCTGTTTGCAATGCATTAAGACATCTCAAGGAGGTTGTCTTGGCTGAATCAGACCATTGGCCCATCTAAGCCAGTGCAGTCTACATTGGCTGGCAGCATCTCTCCAGTCAAGAGACACACCCAGGGCTACCTGGAGATGCCAGGAATTGAGCCTGGGACCTTCTGAATGGAAAGCAGATGCTCTACCACTGAGCTACAGACCTTACTGTAAGACACAGGAACCTAGGAAGCTGCCATTGGCTCACCTAGTTCAGTATTGTCTACACTGGCTGGCAGCAGCTCTCCAGGGTTTCAGGCAAAGGATAATCCCAGCCCTGCCTAGAGATGCTGGGGATTGAACCTGGGACCTTCTGCATGCAAAGTAGATAATAATAATAATTGCACTAATAATAATAATAATAATAATAATAATAATAATAATTGCACTAATAATTTCTTTCTTGCACTAATTTCATTTTTTTACCTCCATCCCCCAGGATTTTGTGTTGTAGCCCTGTTCCTCCCTCCAGCTTCAATGAGACATTTCCTTTTGCACTCTCATCCCACCTTGTGAATCATCTCAAGGAAATGTTAACACATCTCATGGGGTCCTCGATGTCTGGCGTGCCCAAAATGAGTTAAAAACCCTCCGTCGGTTTTGCGAGATGCAAAGCATTGAGCTCGCCGGGATCGGTCTGTGTGTGTTTTGGGAAAGAGCAGTTGACCCGCTTTCCGGCAATCTGTAGAAGGCCACGGCTCCCCCTGGGAAGATTATGTGATTCATCTTTCTGGGCATTGATTCCTGGCCTTGTTTTTCAGATGTTGTTCTCCAAAATACAGACAAAGACCTTTCGCTACCGCGAACGGAAGACCCATAAAATGTCTGCGTTTCAAAATCGCGTTGTAATGAGCGTGCCTGGAAATTACGTGTTTTAATCCGGGAGGAGTCTAAGCAAAGCTACCTGAAAGGAATGAGTTTGCTGTGGACTTTCAGGGCGCAACTGAGTATCTATAAACAAGAAATATCGATGGAAGTGGTTCCCCTTATTCCAGATTATTGCAAAGTCTGCTACCTGGCAGGGCCATTATGTTCCCTCTTCCAGATAGTGGGATGCAGTGATGGGAAATACTTTTTCTCCTGCTGATTCCTTTACAAGCATTCAGCTGCTAAAGTCACAGGAAGCCCCCCTCCCACAAAGAACCCTCCTCAGTTTTGGAGGATTGGGAGAGGTTATGGAAGAAAGGGGTTAAGTTTACCGCATGTACGATGTTAAAGGAAAATATAATAAAAATGATGTATAGATGGTAGTTGACCCCTGTCAAAGTAGCAAAGATTTATCATAACTGTGATAACCTATGTTGGAAATGTAAAGAAAAAGAAGGAACTTTTTATCATATGTGGTGGACCTGCCCCAAGGTGAAAGACTTCTGGGAAGTCTTTTGTTTTTGTTTGTTTTTCGGTTGTGCAATGTTTGTTGCAATATTTGTTATAATTGTAGAAAATTTAATAAAAATCATTGGGGGGGGGGGAAGAACCCTCCTCAGTTTTCCCTCAGCCAGCCCTCACCTGTCTGCCTTCTTCCTCACAACCAGCGGGTGGCCTTGGCTGTCAGCTTCTTCCTCTTCCTCCTCAGTCTCAAGTACTGCCCTTGTATAACTCAGAATAAAAGAGGATGGGAACTAGAATGGGTTGGATTTGCCTCTCTTGGGCTCTGGCGCCACCTACTGTCGGGCTCCTTGCCTTCCATCCTACCAGGGTTGGTGGCTGCATGAAAATGGGGGGGGGGGGAGAGAACTTGGGGAGGGACAAAGCCCAGTATTTATTTCTTGAAAGTTCCCTGAAACTTTCTGCTTTGCCTAAGTCCCCCCCCCCCTGCTTTTTTTCTAAAAATGCATTTATTACCATCTAATGAGCTAGTGCTGCTCTTCCATACCAATAGCGGAGCTGACGATAATATATGGCTTTAATTAGCAATCTGGATTTGAGGTATGGCTTATTATGTGGATAGTTTCAAAGCATCCCCCCCCCCCCCATAAAACAACGCCTTTGGAGAGGTTTCCTAATGACACGGAGATCTCCATTTTGTAATATAATCATGTAATTCTCTAGGCAATAATTACACACTGGCCTGCTGGTTAGTCATGACATTCTAGATTTCTTGGATATGCATCCCCAGTCGTCTCAAGGTAGGGCTAAGGTAAGGGTAGAATGACCTCTGAGGATGATTTGAAAGGACGCTGCTCCCACACTTGAGTGGGGTGTGTGTGTGAACTTGCCACACCCTGATTCCCCCAGGGAAGGAGACTCAGGTAGTCTCTCCCTGGCTGGGGTTAGGGTTGGGATGACTCATGTGCAAGTGTGAGCCGGTCGTAGTGTTATGGGGAAAAACCTGCTCCTTTCCCTTATGAGGTATCCAAGAGCCCGTTATAGAGTCCTTAAGTGGGTTCCCTATCAGTAGGAGAAAATAACAGAGGCCAACCAGAGTATATTGAGAAGCAAAGCGGCTAGTAAGCCTGATCTTTATTAAACTGTTGCAACAGGGTCCCCACTCAACACACACAGGAGGGAGGAGAGAACCCCGAACAATGGTGCGCAAGCGCTTATATAGACTTTTGAAATTGCCCACCCTGTAGCTCAAGACTGTGGGAATGTTTATATAATTTAGCAGAGTTTAAACGATCCCCTGTTTGAGTAAATGGAGCGACAAGCGGGTTGCTAACTCGTTTGAGTCCTATCAATAATTATACCTTCTTGGTTGATAATCCCTTTCTGCCCCTCTTAAAGAAAACACACATGAATCTGAATCATATTAACATAAAGTACTTTACTATCGTGGGACGCGGGTGCCGCTGTGGTCTAAACCACAGAGCCTAGAGCTTATCGATCAGAAGGTTGGCAGTTCAAATCCCCATGATGGGGTGGGCGCCCGTTGTTCGGTCCCAGCTCCTGCCTACCTAGCAGTTCGAAAGCACATCAAAGTGGAAGTAGATAAATAGGTACCGGTCTGGCGGGAAGGGAAACGGCGTTTCCTTGTGCTGCTCTGGTTTCTCCAGAAGCGGCTTAGTCATGCTGGCCACATGACCCAGAAGCTGTATGCCGGCTCCCTCGGCCAGTAAAGCGAGATGAGCACCGCAACCCCAGAGTCGTCCGCGACTGAACCTAACGGTCAGGGGTCCCTTTACCTTTACTTTACTATCAGATTCATTCAGGTTTACATAGTTGTTCCTGAAGGCAGGCTTAGGCTTAGGTTACATAACAGATAAACTATATACTAGGTAGTAGTGAATCATGAGAAGACTGCATCTGAGCAGTTACCAGTTAACATTCCTTGCAGCAACTGACCAACCAACCGACAAAACTGCCTGCCACATAGAGGCAGTTAGTCCTCTCAGAATGTTGGACTTGACTGACAGCTTTATATCCCACAAAGACCACCCCCAAAAACATCATACATACATCACAGAAGGGGGCGGTCTACAGCAGAAATACATCACAGGAGGTGGTCTACAGCAGAAATCCTGTCTGCCAGGATACCTGACATTAGTCACTGATTGCTTTACCTGGGCAGCCCGGCCATTCTTTAGCAGCTTGACCCAATCTAAACAGAGTCACAATGAAAAGACCGTCTGCAGTTTTCAGATCTGAGAGAGACAGAAGTGCTTTTCCAAGTTGTCATATGTAAAACGTTCTACGGTGTGACCATTAATTGCTTGGGGTTGCCCAGGTGACAAGCCCAGGATACAGCAGTAATAGTCAATAGAAAACAAAAATTGGTATCAGTGAACATTCATTCCACAGGTCATGCTTCTGGGCTTACAATAAGAGCGTAAGGTGAGCCTGCTGGCAAAACTAACTGCGGTAATAAGATATCAAACACACCAGAAATTAAGGGCACAATGGTTACGGTTTGAGGAATATATGAACAAACACTGCTTTAAAGATAACATGCTGATATGTTTAGACTAAGTTTGTTTAGACTAAGCTTGATGTTATACCATAATAGTACTATTAAAGAAGTAATTACAGCAATAAATGATATGCAATGTAAATAAGAACTTAAATGACTCAAAGATGATGAGTGCTGGTGGAGGGGAGTCAAATGGGTGTGGTACTTCAACCTTTTTTCTTTCTTACCCTTTCCCTTTACTCTCTTTGGTATTTGGGGTTAAGTGTGTGTACCTTATTGTTTGTTTGTTTGTAAATATGCTTAAATAAAACATTAAACCATAAAAAAGATGACCCTGCTGGATCAGGTCAGTGTCCCGTCTGGTCCAGTATCCTGTTGCGTGGTGAGTTCCTGCCTCCCACCAGTAGGAATAAAGACATGTGACACAATTATATTAGGTTAATGGGCTAAAATTGGCCACAACTTTATTGGTTACAGGTAAAGAGCGGTATTGGCTTAGGCATTGGTCCTATCCGACTATCCGGCTTCAGCCTGTTTGCTTGAAGACCGAACACCAGCAGGGGGAACCTGAAAGGCAAAACCACGACAAAGCAGATAAATCCAACAGGGAAAGCAGTGACAAAAGCAGGGAATTCAAGCAGCGATAAAAGCAAGAGGCAAAACCAAAGTAGCTGAGCGGCCAAAGAGGGAGATCCTGGGCCGGCCGCGCTTGCCTTAAATAAGGCAAGCCACACCCCCTGAGCCAGCCGATTAGTTGGCCAGGGGATGATGAAGCCTGAGGATTCCCCTGATCGCGCGGGGGCTGGGGGTGTGAAGCCCGCGACACCACCTCCTCCCGAGGTCAGAAGTGGCTTTCTCACGGTGGCCAACCAGACACTCTAATGGGAAGCCCACAAGGGCACTATCCTCTCCTGTGGCTTCTAACAACTGGAATTCGAAAGCATCAAGAAGATCAGAAGAGCCTGATGGATCAAGCCAATGGTCCACCTAGTCAAGGATCCTTTTCTCACTGTGGTCAACCTGCAAGCAGGATTCAACCACAAGAGCTCTCTCCCCTTTCTGCAGTTTCCAGAATCTGGTATTCAGAAGCATTGCTGCCTCTGGCCGTGGGGCCAGAGCATAGCCATCATAGCTAGGAGCCATCAATAACAATCTTCTCCATGAATTTGTCTAATCCTCTTTTAAAGACATTCAGGTTGGGCATGCATATTTGTGGTATGATAAGGTCAAAGCACATAAAGCATTTAAAAATCATATAGTCAGGAAAGCATTGTTTAATGTCTGGATAAGATAGAAGGATCTATTGGAAAATAAAACCCCAAGGTGGCTGTCACCGATGGAAGCGAAAGCCTTGAAAAAGCTCAATATGGAGGTCAAATGGCCGAAATATTGGGAAATTCTGGAACAAGAGGGAGATAGATTGAAACTGCAGAGTTTTGAGAAACTAAAAAACAAAGTGCGAGATTGGCTTCATTATTATCAGATAATGGAGGCATACAATTTGGATAAGAAAATTGGCTTCCAGGTGGAAAAATCAAAATTAGAAACAGAACTGTTAGAACCCAAAACTAAGATTTTGTCAAAGATGTATAACTTGCTGTTGAAATGGAATACTCAGGATGAAACAGTGAAATCTGCTATGATTAAATAGGCACAAGATGTTGGACATAACATAATGATGGCTGACTGGGAACAGTTATGGACCACAGGTATGAAGTTTACGGCATGTAATGCCTTAAGAGAGAATATTATGAAAATGATATACAGGTGGTATATGACACCAGTCAAGCTTGCAAAAATCTATCATTTGCCCGATAATAAATGTTGGAAATGTAGAGAAACTGAAGGTACATTCTTTCACCTTTGGTGGACGTGCCCAAGGATTAAGGCTTTCTGGGAGATGATTTATAATGAAATGAAAAAGGTATTTAAATATACCTTCTTGAAGAAACCAGAGGCCTTCCTCCTGGGCATAGTCGGCCAATTGGTGCCAAAGAAGGACAGAACTTTGTTTATGTATGCCACAACAGCAGCAAGAATACTCATTGCAAAATATTGGAAGACACAAGATTTACCCACCCTGGAAGAATGGCAGATGAAGGTGATGGACTATATGGAATTGGCGGAAATGACTGGCAGAATCCGAGACCAGGGAGAAGAGTCGGTGGAAGAAGATTGGAAGAAATTTAAAGACTATTTACAGAAATACTGTAAAATTAATGAATGTTAGAATGATGTCAGAATGAAGTTAAGTGGTTTTAGCAGCAATGTTATAAAGGTGTATGTAAAAATGGATTGTTAATAGGTGAGAATCCAAAGCTATAATATTAAGTTAAAGGATTAAGACAAAAACAAAGAGGGAAAGGAATTGCTGAATTAACCAATTGAATTGGAATACAAAAAAGGGAGGTGAGAGGAGGTCAGGGAAGCAAGGAAATGAAATGTAAGGTATGGAAAGATTGATTTGTTTTTAAGTGTTTTTTTTAAAAATCTTTTTTCTGTATTTTGTATTTTTTCTCTTTTTCATTTTTTCTTTTGTTTCTTTTCTTTTTATCTATGTAATCTTTTGTTTTTGAAACCTTAATAAATATCATTTTTTTTTAAAAAAAAGACATTCAGGTTAGTGGCCATTGCTGCCTCTTGTGAAAGCAAGTTCTATGTAAATTTGCCTACTTTTTCCTCTTCCCTCCCCAACACCCTTTCCTTTTGAGTCAAGACTTTTACATATTGAAAACCATGGCAAGGGACTGTTTTATTTCAACTGGGGTGGAGTACGGGGAAGGAAAACCTTTTTCAGATCAAGGCACAAGTTCTCTAAATCAGGGACGTCCAACTCCCAATAGACTGCAATCTATTCACAGTATTAAAAAACTGGCAGTGATCTACCTAAAGTTGTAGAGGTTTTTTTTAGGAAGCCAAAGTTGTTGGGTTTGGCGTCATCTCTTTCCAACCTGCAAATGGTGCCTGATTTCTCTCATCCTCTTAGACAGTTACCGCGGCCTAAGTTAATTCATTCATCCTCCCCACGTTGCATTATCCAATGTGCCGACTACGCAGTTGCTGTTTCTGAGGCTGGGTCAGTGCGGTGGTGGAGGGTGGATGGAATTTTGTGCCTGTGTATTCCCAGAGACATTTAAATACATTGGTAATCAATCAGCTTAATTAACGCCTAAGAGGAAAAGCTGCAAATTATATTCATGGAATGGCCAGTTTCATCCTGTTGGGGCTGGCTCAGTGGGGTCGTGGGAAATGGGGAAGGAGTTGCCAAGCAACCAGAAGGCCCTGGTTGTGCTGGGCTTTGCAACCCTCCTGAATCAGCTTCAGTTTGTTTCAAGGGAGAACCCACAAAATAATTAACAAGGCACTCCAACATATGGTTTGAAAGGGTTGCCAGTTTTATTTTATTGTACACCATCCCACTGGAGAATTTGTGTGTGTGTTTGTGTGTGTGTGTCTGTGTCTGTATTCATTCATTCATTTGCAGGAACTCTTGACAATATAGTCTGAAGTACAGTCGTACCTTGGAAGTTGAAAGGAATCTGTTCCGGAAGTCCGTTTGACTTCCAAAACGTTTGGAAACCAAGGCGCAGCTTCCGATTGGCTGCAGGAAGCTCCTGCAGCCAATCGGAAGCTGTGGAAGCCACGTCAGACGTTCAGCTTCTGAAAAGTGTTCGAAAACTGGAACACTCACTTCTGGGTTTTGATCGTTTGGGAGCCGATTTGTTCGGGAGCCAAGGTGTTTGAGATCCAAGGTACAACTGCCATGGTTAGATTTCTGGCCTATGAGGGGCAGTTGGATGAGTTGGAAGAGTTAGGGTATATTTAATCTGGAAAAGAGACCCTCCCAGTGTCCCTATTTTCCAGGGACAGTCCCAAATTTACACAAGGCATCCTGGTCTCTGATTTGATCCTGGAATATCTCGCTTTTCTGTAGGATGTCCCTATTTTCATTGGAGAAATCCTGGAAGCTATGGAGTTATAGGACCCCCAACCAATGAGGTAAGCATGCAACCTTTAGTAGACATCTGAAGGTAGCTCTGTATAGGGAAGTTTTTTAAAAAGTTTAATGTTTTTATGTATGTTGGAAGCCACCCAGAGTGATTGGGGCAACCCCGTCAGATGGAAGGGGAATAATAATAATAATAATAATAATAATAATAATAGGATAGGACATCCCTATTTTTATTGGAGAAATGTTGGAGGGTATGAGTCAGTAGGGACAGGCATGATATTAGCTGTTAAATACCTGAAAGGAATCTATATATCTGCTATAAATTTTTAAAAATTATATACTACTATTCATAACAAGAGTGATTTACAGGAATTATACGTAAAACCATAAAATAAAACTACAGTGGTACCTTGATACTCAAACGTCTTGGTTCCCAAACACCTTGGTTCCCAAACGCCAGAAACCCAGAAGTAACTGTTCCAGTTTTTGAACGCTTTTCGGAAGCCGAACGTCTGATGCAGTTGTTGGCTATTGTTCCTGGGGTGCCTGCACCAATCAGAAGCTGCGCCTTGGTTTCTGAACATTTCAGAAGTCAAACGGACTTCCAGAACAGATTAAGTTTGGCGATTTTGTTTTTGCTATTGATTTTGCATTTTTCTTTTTGAGGCTTTTTTGGTTTATTTGTTTTTATGACTGTGTGGAACCCAGTTTCAGCTACTGATTGATTGATTGTGTGACTGCGGAAATGGATAAAAGCCCCCCATCCGAACAATGACTATCATCAGTGCAAGTAAGAAAAATTGTTAATTTTAATTTTATCACCTGCAATAAAAGGTAAAGGTAAAGGGACCCGTGACCATTAGGTCCAGTTGTGACCGACTCTGGGGTTGCGGCGCTCATCTCGCTTTATTGGCCAAGGGAGCCGGCGTACAGCTGGTCATGTGGCCGGCATGACTAAGCCGCTTCTGGCAAACCAGAGCAGCGCATGGAAACGCTGTTTACCTTCCCACCAGAGTGGTACCTATTTATCTACTTGCACTTTGAGGTGCTTTCGAACTGCTAGGTGGGCAGGAGCAGGGACCGAGCAACGGGAGCTCACCCCGTCACGGGGATTCGAACTGCTGACCTTCTGATCAGCAAGTCCTAGGCTCTGTGGTTTAACCCACAGCGCCACCCACGTCCCAATCATTTACAATACTGTCTTATTTATTTTATGGTACAGTACACTGATTATTGCTTTCATTTTATGGCTCAATGGTCTTGTTAGATAGTAAAATTCATGTTAAATTGCTGTTTTAGGGGTTGTTTTTAAAAGTCTGGAAAGGATTAATCCGTTTTGCATTACTTTCTATGGGAAAGCGCACCTTGGTTTTTGAACGCTTTGGTTTTGGAATGGACTTCCGCAACGGATTGAGTTTGAGAACTAAGGTACCACTGTATATTAAAAATGTTAAAATCAGAAATCAACTAACTATTGTGGAAATGTGTATTCTTAACTGCCTGCGTAAGCCTGATGGAATAGAAAATGGGATTCCTTTGAACAGAAATTGGCACAGAAACACAATAAATCGAATCAAATAAATCAAGTCAATCATTTTCAGCAGGCATTTAAAAGGTTGAAGCAGAATTCACCTGCTGAATCTGGCAGAGCAGGGCTGGGCAACTTTGGTTTGCACAAATGTGTAAGCAAAACTGCCCAGAAATAGGTGCCTGGTTTGAAGAAATTGACCTGAGATCCTGATGAAATCTCCCATCGGCTTCTTTTGAAAGATGCAGACTGGTGTGGAAATGTTGTGCAGGAAACCCCCTCCCCCCAATCATTCAGTTTGTACAAACTCAACACACACACACAATCACACACGACATACGCTATGCTTCTGTAATAAATTCATAGAAAATCAACCATACTTCGGATCTGCACCGTTCCACTTTTATTTTACTCCATGAAGGAAGGACTACAAAATGGGGAAGGTTTGATACAGGGCAGCCATAATCTCTTGAGCATACCAGCACATACGCAGGAGCCCTGCCCAGTTGCTATGCCAACCCTGATGGTCCTAGACAGAAGACCATCAAGGTCACAAAGGACTTGCATATGGGAGTGGATTCAACACGGACTGGAACAAAGGACAATGATCAGATCTTCCCTCTGGGGGCAGGAAACTGCCAACTCCCCTTTGTCCTCTGGAAATGACTCATGGGGAGGGGGAAAGGAGGAACTAGCCAGGTGACAAGATACTCAGGTTACCTCCACAATTCCTCCCTCAACCCCTCCTTTTTGTGACGTGTCAATGATGTAGTCATGATGTAGTTGTGATATAGTTCTAGGGGTGTAGTTTGGGGGATTAGTAACTAACAAAAGTTGGGGTCTTCTTTTGTTCTGGGCTTCCATTTTGTTTCACCTGGTGGCAGCTGGGAGTCCTGTCGCAACAGTCTTCAATAAAGACCAAGCTGTGATGGGACGATGAGCTGCTTGTGTGTAAAATCCTAGTCCCTCAGAGTTTGGTCAAGTTTGCAAACCTCTGTCTGTAACGGAGCCCCTTAAACATGGCTCCGTCAGTCGCTGGCAGATTCCGACAGTGGTTGCTTTCGGAATCGCTTCCAACATAAAAGCTCCTTAACGGAAACACGTCTTCTGGACTCTCTGCGTGACAGTTTCCGGCGAGGAGTGGGTGTCCCTACAGGAGGTCCTGAAACCTCCCCACTGTTTTCGCTGGAAGTGTCTCTGAGCCATCCCTCCAGCTCCCTTTCCCTCAGCCCAGCTCCTCTCCCCCTACTGGTTCCCTCTTCAGCTGCTGAGTCTCTCCCAACCTGTGTGAGCCCTTTCACTTCCCTTCCTTCCGATGGCAGTTCCCTGACATCCACCTCCCCTCCAGGGCCCCCTTCATCCCCTCTCGCCCCCTCCTCTACGGGCGGTGAGGAGGCAAAACCCCGGAATGAACTTCCTTCATCTTCCGATGTCCCGAACACTTCTCTCCACCTGTTGCGGTTCCTGGTCTCGAAGTACTCCTCCTCCTCAGAGTCCATCTCCCCTTCCCCTTCCGATTCCGAGAATCCTTCCAACTCCTCCTCCTCATCGGTGGTCCCAAAGTATTCCCTCCGGAACCTCTCCACAGGCTGAGGTTTCCTTGGGAACCTTTGATGGAACGTTTCTATCAATACCTCGTCATTGATATCTTCTGCCATTACCCAAGTGTTTTCTGACTCCGGTTCTCCTTCCCACGCTACCAAATACTCCACCTGATCCCCCTTCCATCTGGCGTCGAGGATTTCTGCCACATGGCTGCTGCATTCCCTTTCTTCTATGACCGGTCCCCGAGTGGCCATCCCTTCTCGTCCCCCCTCATACGGTGACAGTAACGACCTGTGAAATACTGGGTGCAGTTTCATGTGGTTGGGTAACCGGAGCCTGAAAGCCACTGGGTTGACCTGTTGAATGACCTCAAAGGGACCCAATCTCCTGGGTCTTAATTTCTTACAACCTCCTTTGAACGGCAACCCTTGGGTTGACAGCCACACCCTATCTCCCACCCTTATGGTTTCACCTTCCCTTCGGTTCTTGTCTGCCTGCCTCTTGTATTCTTCCTTCGCCCTTTCTAAGTTGAGTTGGAGCTGACGATGGATTGCTTCCATTTCTTCTACAAAATGCTCGGCTGCCGGGACACCCCATCTCTCCCCTTCTCCCCCTGGGAAAGCCCTGGGATGACACCCATAATTAGCCAAGAAGGGGCTCATCCCTGTGGACACATTCTCGGCATTGTTGTAGGCAAATTCCGCCAGCGCCAACTTTTCTACCCAGTCATTCTCTCTGTCATTGACATAACACCTCAGGTATTGCTGGAGGACCCCGTTTGCTCTTTCCGCCTGCCCGTTGGTTTCAGGGTGCCGGGCAGTCGAAAAGTTGACCTCCACCTGCAGTAAGCTCATGAGCTTCCTCCAGAACCTGGAAGTAAATTGTTTTCCTCGGTCTGAGACCACCCTCAATGGCAGCCCGTGCAACCTAAAAATGTGTTCTACAAATAACTTCGCTGTCTCTTCCGCCGTGACTGCATGCGAGCAGGCTACAAAGTGGCACATCTTTGTTAGTAGGTCTACCACCACCATGATGGCTGTTTTCCCCTTGGACTTCGGCAGATCAGTCATAAAATCTATCGACACTGCCTCCCAAGGTCGTTCTGGGGTTGGTAAGGGTTCTAATAGCCCCGCCGGTGCCCGCCTCTCCCCTTTGGCTCGCTGGCATTGCTCACACCCTCTTACATACTCCCGTACATCTTCCCTCACCTTAGGCCACCAAAATTCCCTGGTGACCAACCACATGGTTTTGTGTTGTCCAAAATGCCCCGCCGTGGGGCTGTCGTGCAACTGCTTGAGTACCCTCCCCCTTAAGTCTCCTTCAGGGATATACAGTGCCCCTTTGTAATACAAAGCTCCATTTCTTTCCTCGAAACCCCCTGGTTCCTCTCCCTCACCCCTAAGACCTCTGAGCTTATTCTGGGCGTATTCATCATTCTCTGTTTCCTCTACCAGTTCTCTTTGTCCCACCAATGCCGCCCCACACACCCAGCGGTCCTCTGGAATGACATGTCTCTCTTCGGGTGCTCCCTCCTCCTCCAAATATTCAGGTTTGCGTGAGAGAGCGTCCGCCCTAATGTTCTCTGGGCCTGGCACGTAACAAATCTCAAAGTTAAATTTGGAGAACTCCTGGGCCCATCTCACTTGCCGTTGGTTGAGCACTCGTGCCGTCCTCCAATACTCTAGGTTCTTGTGGTCAGTGCACACTTGCACCTTATGTTGTGCGCCAATTAGCAGGTGCCTCCATCTCCGGAACGCCTCATGAATGGCTAGTAGTTCTCGGTCATACACCGTGTAGTTCCTCTCGGATTTGTTCAGCTTTCGCGAAAAAAAGGCACACGGTCTCCACTCTGACTCCTCCTTCCCTGGCTGCAGAAGCACCGCCCCAATCGCTCTGTCTGATGCGTCAGTTTCCACTCTCATCGGTTTTTGTAAATCCACATGCAGGAGTTGTTGTTCCGAGGCGAAGGCCCTTTTTAGTTCCTCAAATGCTCGCTCCGCCTCCTCAGTCCAAACGAACTTCTTCTTACTGCTGAGACAGTCCGTAATGGGCGCCGTCAGGTGGGCAAAGTTTCGGATGAACTTACGATAGAAGTTCCCAAATCCTAGGAACCTCTGCACATCCTTCCTTGTTTTGGGTGTTTTCCATTCCAGCACCGCCTGGACCTTGCCGGGATCCATGGCCAATCCCTTGTCTGACAGGCGATACCCCAGGAATTCCACCTCCTTGGTATGAAACTGACACTTCTCCAGTTTCACCCACAGCTGGTTGGCTTGCAGCCTGCTCAACACTTCTCTGACGTCTCTCACATGCTGCTCCTCATTCTCAGAATACACCAACACGTCGTCTAAGAAGGCCACACAATTCTTGTAAAGCAAAGGCCCCAGGACGTGGTTCATAAACGATTGAAAGCACGCGGAGCCTCCTTGTAGGCCGAAAGGCATAACTAAATATTCAAATGCCCCCAAAGGGGTGAACATGGTGGTTTTCCATTCATCCCCCTTCCTTATTCGTATCAGGTTGTACGCCCCCCTTAGGTCCAGTTTAGTAAAAATCTTTCCCTTCCTGACCCTTGTCAAAATGTCGTCAATCCTGGGCATAGGGAAAGCCACTGGTTCTGACACTGCATTTAAGGCCCTGAAGTCACACACAAGCCTCGGCTTGTTCGTGTTTTTTTTTATCCACAAAAAACACTGGGCTGCCCCCCACCGCCCTGGACTCTCTGATGAACCCTCTCTTCAGGTTCTTGTCAATGAACTCTCTTAGCTCCTGCATCTCTCTGTCTGACATGGCGTACAGCTTGCCTACAGGGAGCTGTGCCCCAGGGAGTAAATTGATTTGACAGTCAAAGGGTCTATGCGGGGGTAATTGGTCAGCTTCCCTTTCGCTGAAGACGTCGCGGAGATCTGCGTATTGTCGTGGTACCTTCACGTTCTCCGTTACTTCAGTCCCTGCTAGTGTGGCTTGGGCCCCTGCCAAACCCTTTCCCTCTTTGCAGTGTTCTAAGCAATGTGCTGAACCAAAAGAAACCACTCTCTGATGCCAGCCCACCAGCGGATCATGTAACGCTAGCCAGCTCATCCCCAATATAATGGGAGCTCCTCCCAAGGTGGCCACATTAAACGCTATCAGTTCTGTGTGCCTTGCCACCTTCATTATCATTGGGACGGTCTGCAAGCTGACTTCTCCTCCCAACAGCTCCCTGCCATCGATCGTGGTCACCTGCAGGGGGTTGCTTAAAGGGATCGTCTGTATCTGGTGTTCAGCTGCAAACTCTTTGCTCATGAAATTGCAGGAGCTGCCTGAGTCCAACAGCGCCTTTATCTTTAGAGGGTGTCCGTTTGGCAGCTCTAGCGCCACTTCTATCACTAGGGCGGGTTTAGGAGGTTCTGGCGTGGGCACTTTCACTGCTCTTTGGCCTGACTGCTGTGCCCCGACGGTGGCAGCCAGGCGTTGGCTTTTACTTGCTTCGGTATTTCTTCCTCTCTTCCCTCCACAGCTCCTACCATCCCTTGCCATTCCTTCCTCTGGGGGCAGACTCTGGCAAAGTGACCTGGCTGTTGGCAGAGATAGCATTTCCGGGCGCCTTTTCCCTCCTTCTTTCCCCCCTCACTGGGCTTTGAAACTGCGCGCGCGCGCGCTGTTCCGATTTCCATCGGCTCTGCCGGCGGGAAAGTTGGCTCTGGAATGTCTGGAATGCGGAACTCCTTCCAACGTTCAATATCGCTGGAAAACATCAGATCCATGGCGCGAAAGAACTTCATCGTGTCCTTTAGGACGTCACTATTCGCTGCCATCAGGGGTCTAACCCAGTCTCTCGCCCCCTTTTCAAGATGCCCAATCACGAAAGCCACTCTTGATTCCTCGTCAGGGAATTCATCAAACTGCAGATTGAGGGCATATTGCATCTCTGTCCGAAAGCCATGATAGTCTTTGGGCTCCCCCCCAAACTTCTGCACCAATCCTGGTACCTTTCTGACGAGCTGGGTGTCTTTCCCCTTTTTGTCTGCATCCTGAGCCCTCCTCTCCTCAAGCCTCGCCGTCTGCAGCGCTAGCTGGACCTCCAACACCCGGTACCTTTCTTCCAGGCTTGGACCCGCTCCAGCTCCTGCTTCTCCGGTTCCGGCTGGGTTGCTCATGATGCCTTCTCCTGCACAAGCTGCTCACGAAGACTGTCGGAATGCTGTGATGGGACGATGAGCTGCTTGTGTGTAAAATCCTAGTCCCTCAGAGTTTGGTCAAGTTTGCAAACCTCTGTCTGTAACGGAGCCCCTTAAACATGGCTCCGTCAGTCGCTGGCAGATTCCGACAGTGGTTGCTTTCGGAATCGCTTCCAACATAAAAGCTCCTTAACGGAAACACGTCTTCTGGACTCTCTGCGTGACAGTTTCCGGCGAGGAGTGGGTGTCCCTACAGGAGGTCCTGAAACCTCCCCACTGTTTTCGCTGGAAGTGTCTCTGAGCCATCCCTCCAGCTCCCTTTCCCTCAGCCCAGCTCCTCTCCCCCTACTGGTTCCCTCTTCAGCTGCTGAGTCTCTCCCAACCTGTGTGAGCCCTTTCACTTCCCTTCCTTCCGATGGCAGTTCCCTGACACAAGCCTACTGGCTGCTGTTTTGCTCTCGCATTCCTGGCTGGTGTCCTTGTTTTTTTTGTCCAAGGGAGCTCTTGGATTTCTCCGTCAACAATGTGGAGAGCAGAACTTAAGACTGGGAAAACGATAAATTGAAAATGACAGATCCTCCCTAGGGCTGCCATACGTCCAGATCTTCCCGGACAGTACCAGGATTTTGAAGGCAGAATTGACGTCTGGGGGGGGGGGGGATTTATGAAAGGTGGTGCTTTGTCCTGGATCTTAGGCAATCAATCGAAAAAGCTCAACAATTTCGGGGCGCCCTGGTTTTTTACTTTTTGAAATGTGTCAGCCCTACTTATCCCTGAACATACCACCACCCTGGGCATTTCCTTACAGAAAGAGGAGGCTGAGGGATTTTCACAAAGAAAGAAAACATGAAGGAAGTCCTGCTCATTTCGATCAGACTTGTGCAGAAACATTCGGCGAGGATCGGGCCCCTCCCCTCTTTCTCTCCCCTCTGCAAATATAATGAAAGGAGACCCCAGTGACAAAAAGTAATGCGATCCTAAATTAATGGCAACATTCTAATAAATAATGGTGATGATTAATACTGCCCAATCCCCAAAGTAATAATCATTTAATAAATTGCAGAGGACTCCGGTAAGTCTCTGTGTATCTTTTAATTATATTGAACGGAGAGAGCAATTAGCGTAAAAGTTATTACTAATGGGGGCTAATGTAACTAAGCAGGACAACGCAAGTGGGATTAAATTATCCCATGCCTATTTTCCCCCCTTCCCCAAACACTCACATACTAATGGAGCTACAAAATGGAGAATCACTACCACTACATTGATGTGGAAAGAAGTTTTCCATCCTTCTGTCTGAGAAGAGGAAACAAATTCTCTCTCTCTCTCTCTCTAATAATAATCTTTATTAGGAAAAGGTAAAGGGACCCCTGACCATTAGGTCCAGTTGTGACTGACTCTGGGGTTGTGGCACTCATCTCGCTTTATTGGCCGAGGGAGCCGGCGTACAGCTTCTGGGTCATGTGGCCAGCATGACTAAGCCGCTTCTGGCAAACCAGAGCAGCGCACGAAAATGCCGTTTACCTTCCCACCAGAGTGGTACCTATTTATCTACTTGCACTTTGATGTGCTTTCGAACTGCTAGGTTGGCAGGAGCAGGGACCGAGCAATGGGAGCTCACCCCGTCGCGGGGATTCGAACCGCGACCTTCTGATCGGCAAGTCCTAGGCTCTGTGGTTTAACCCACAGCGCCACCTGGGTCCCTGCTAATAGTCTTTATTAAGTTCACACATAGACATATATGCATAAATAACAAATATAGACAAAATAAGTAGTATAATGAGAATTATTAATGTTTAATAGGTTATTGTATTTTAGTGTTTTGTTGGAAGCAGCTCAGAGTGGCTGGGGTATAAATAATAAATTATTTATTATTATTATTATTATTATTATTATTATTGGAAGTTTTATATTTTAACCTGTTATCTAATTGTAATATATTGTGTTTTGTTTTTGTTTTCTTTCTATTTCCTTTCCTTTCACTGTTTCTGTCTATTTGTATTGCTTTTGCTCTGTATGGTTTGTCATTTGGAAACAAATTCTCAAAGCTGCAAAAATATCGCACAGTGTGCTAGACCGTTGTTGGAGCATCCAGCGAAAGTGAATTATGGGAGATTAGGGATGGAGAAGAGGAAAGACTTCTTCGCCCAGTGCATAGTTATCCTGTGGAACTCCCACCCACTGGAAGCAGTGATGGCCACCAACTTGGGACGGCTTTCAAAGACAAATTCGCGGAGTAGAAGGCTGCTGGCCACATTGGGAACCACAAGTGGGAGGAGTGGTTGTTGTGTCCAAGTCTTTCTTGTGGGCTTCCCAATGGGGCATCTGGTTGGCCACTGCCTGCTCGACTAGGTGGGCCATTGGCCTGTTTGCAGAGCTCTTCTAACATTCCTACAACAAGAATAAAGAAGCGATCCTGTGTCACAAAACCCCACAGAGGGAACCTCCTCAGGAAAGGTGAAAAATCCCAGCGGCATTCAAGTACAGTGGTACCTTGGTTCTCAAACACCTTGGTTATCAAACAACTTGGAACCCAAACACTGCAAACCCGGATATAAGCGTTCCGGTTTGTGAACATTTTTTGGAAGCCGAACGTGCTCCGTTTTGAGTGCTATGCTACTGTTTTGAGTGTTACGCTCAGGGCCATCTTTAGCATACGCGCCGCCGGGGTGCAAAGATCTGCCCAGCGCCCCCAAATTTAGTTTAGCCGCCCCCAAATTTTTTAGAGGGGGGCAAACTCACCTTTTTGGAGGAGGGGGGAAGCCAAAGCTGTTGATTTTTTTTTTGGGGGGGTGGGAATCACTCACCTGTAACAATGACGCAGCAGAAATAACTGCTTTCGTTTCATGACTCGGCGGGAATATTTGACGCAATGGAGTAACACAGCGATGGAGGGGGTGGGGGCTTTTGCTCCATTGCTTTTCACTGCCACCGATCAATGTATACACTAGGTATACATATGGCGCCCCCCCCCCGAATACATTTGGCGTCCCACAGAATTCAGTGCCCGGGTTCCCTGCACCCCCAGGTAAAGACAGCCCTGGTTATGCTGACAATTTGAGTGGCGCACTTCTGTTTTGACTGTTTCGCTGAGGTCTGTCTGTTTTTGCTATTTATTTTGTTTTTGTGGCTTTTTTTTGTTTGTTTTTGTGACTGTGTGGAACCCAGTTCAGCTACTGATTGATTGACTGATTGTGTGACTGAAGTACATTGTTTATTGCTTTCATTTTATGGATCAATGGTCTTGTTAGATAGTAAAATTCATGTTAAATTGCTGTTTATGGGGTTCTTTTTAAAAGTCTGGAACGGGTGAATCCGTTTTGCATTACTTTCTATGGGAAAGCGCACCTTGGTTTTGGAACGCTTTGGTTTTGGAACGGACTTCCGGAACGGATTGAGTTTGAGAACCAAGGTATTACTGTAGCCATCCCTCCAGTTTCCATTTACCAGGGCCTCATATCCACACGGGTGGTGCTGTGGTCTAAATCACAGAGCCTAGGACTTGCCGATCAGAAGGTCGGCGGTTCGAATCCCCGCGATGGAGTGAGCTCCCGTTGCTCGGTCCCAGCTGCTGCTAACCTAGCAGTTCGAAAGCACATCCAAGTGCAAGTAGATAAATAGGTACCACTCCAGCGGGAAGGTAAACGGCATTTCCGTGCGCTGCTCTGGTTCTCCAGAAGCAGCTTAGTCATGCTGGCCACGTGACCCGGAAGCTGTACGCCGGCTCCCTCGGCCAATAAAGCGAGATGAGCGCCGCAACCCCAGAATCGTTCGTGACTGGACTTAACAGTCAGGGGTCCCTTTGCCTTTACTTTACATATCCACTAGCCATGCAAGGTAATTAAAAACGAAAATCTCCTCGCTGCCACTGCCTGTTGGGAACCTTTAACTAAAGAGAAGCCTCAGAGTGTCAAGCTCATCTCCATTTCCAACGAGGACACTTAAGGACAGCTCAGTGGAGTCAGTTTACTCCTCCCATAGAGAATAGGCAACCCCCCCATGCTCTAATCCCTAATGACAGGCAAGCAATGAGGTCAAGATCACCAAGAGAGCCTTCTCCTGCTTATGACTTTTTTTTTTTTAAATGCATTTACATTGATATGTACACATCAATAGGATGCTTGTGTAGGAAACCCCCATGGATTTAATTATTTGCAGGAGCAACAGTTCCTGAATGTGTCAATACACATTTATTAGGAGACAACTATTTGCTCTGCGCTCCAGCCTTCCTTGACATCAGGGCCCAACGCTCTCCAAGGTAGGTCTTTAAAAGCACCAGAAGAGGCTCCTGCCAGGCTCCCAGTTAACCATCCCCGGGAACACCTATTCTCACAAACACACTCATCCACAATTGGACAACTCTTTAGCCTTGCAGGAGGGTCCTTGAGAGGCATGTTGCCATGGCAACCACCTCTTCTTTTGCTTAGAGAGAGAGGACCGTTGTGCTGAGGCTCAATCATTTGAGCCTTGGAATGATATTTTTGGCTCGGTTTTTTCAGAGATGACCCACCCCCTCCAAGCCTCCCAAGCAAGGCTTGCCAAGCGCTTAAAACTACTGGAAAACTACACACACACACACACACACACACACATATATGACATGTGGAACTGGCTCACTATCTGATTCATTCAGGGTGGGAGGTTAAAAATATTATGGTGTTTTGCAAGCCATTAATAGGAATGTTGGAGAATTCTGGCAAAAGCAGGCAGAGGAGTGGAAACTGCAGATGTTCAATTATTCGTCCTATGTCTGGAACGGAAGCAAAACCAACAAATACTATCTATGCTTGCTGTTCTTGCTCTCGGTCATTATAGGTAAAGGTAAAGGGACCCCTGACCATTAGGTCCAGTCGTGACCGACCCTGGGGCTGTGGCGCTCATCTCGCTTTATTGGCCGAGGGAGCCGGCGTACAGCTTCCGGGTCATGTGGCCAGCATGACTAAGCCGCTTCTGGCGAACCAGAGCAGCGCACGGAAATGCCGTTTACCTTCCCGCTGCAGCTGTACCTATCTATCTACTTGCACTTTGAGGTGCTTTCGAACTGCTAGGTTGGCAGGAGCTGGGACCGAGCAACGGGAGTTTACCCCGTCGTGGGGATTCGAACCGCCAACCTTCCGATCGGCAAGCCCTAGGCTCAGTGGTTTAGACCACAGCACCACCCGCGTCCCTTTATTAGGAATGGTTAAGGTAAAGGGACCCCTGACCATTAGGTCCAGTCGTGACCGACTCTGGGGTTGCGGCGCTCATCTCGCTTTATTGGCAGAGGGAGCCGGCGTAAAGTTTCTGGGTCATGCGGCCAGCATGACTAAGCCGCTTCTGGCAAACCAGAGCAGCGCACAGAAATGCTGTTTACCTTCCCGCCGGAGCAGTACCTATTTATCTACTTGCACTTTGATGTGCTTTCAAACTGCTAGGTTGGCAGGAGCAGGAACAGAGCAACGGGAGCTCACTCCGTCGCCGGGATCTGAACCGCCAACCTTCTGATCGGCAAGTCCTAGGCTCTGTGGTTTAACCCACAGCGCCACCTGCATCCCTCTCAGTCATTATAACCCCCACAAATTTGCATTGTGTTTCCTTTGCGTTGAACTGAATGGGTTGATAACAGCATCAATGAGAACGTAATTTATGTAATTAATCGCGTCAGCTACATAAATGCGCCCTGGATCACAAAGGGAGGGCTCAGCTCGCAGGATCATGGTGTCCATTTGAAAACCCACAGGCTGCTTCTGAAAACCTTTATAAAATTACAGATGGCATGGGGAAAGTGGACAGAGAAAAGTTTTCCTTCCTCTCTCCTAACACTAGAACTCAGGGACATCAAATGAAGCTGAATGTTGGAAGGTGAAGGCAAGACAAGAGAAAGGACTTCTTCATGCAGTACACAGTTAAACTGTGGAACTCACTCCCACAGGACCACCCCGGAGCTGACCCCAATGAACGAGGCTTTCAGAGGCTATCTGAAGGAAGAGTCTGGTGGCATCATGTACAGTGGTACCTTGGTTCTCAAACTTAACAGCAATTTAACACGAATTTTACTATTTAACAAGACCATTGAGCCATAAAATGAAAGCAATAAACAATGTACTGTAGTCACACAATCAATCAGTAGTTGAACTAGGTTCCATACAGTCACAAAAATAAAATAAAAAAGCCACAAAAATGGAAAATAAATAGCAAAAACAGACAGACCTCAGCGTAACACTCAAAATGGAAGTGTAGCACTCAAAGCGGAGAACGTTCGGCTTCTGGAAAAAGTTCACAAACTGGAACACATACTTCCGGGTTTGCAGCGTTTGGGTTCCAATTTGTTTGAGTACCAAGGCATCTGAGAACCAAGGTACCACTGTAAATATTCCGGAAGAGGATATAACTCAGGAATAGAGCACCTGCTTTGCATGCAGAAGGTCCCAAGTTCAATCCCTAGCATCTCCAGGTAGGGTCTGGGAATGTCTTGGGGTCTGAAACCCCAGAGAGCTGCTGCCGACCAGTGTAGGCATCACTGACCTACATGGAGCAACCGCCTGACTCTGCCTAAGGCAGCTTCCTCCATTTGCTGTTGCAGCTCAGTGGCAGAGCATCTGCTTGGCATGTGGAAGGGTTTGATCCCTGGCATCTCCAGGCAGGGCTGGGGGAGATCTCTGAAGAGTCAGTGCTGCCAGTCAGTGTACGTAACACTGAGCTCGACGAAGCTCTTTTCTTTTATTTCTGGAGCCGGGAAGCCCTGAGCTCAGTGCTGCCTTTGCACAGTTGCCTAATGCCATTTGCATTCTGGTTCCATCTCAATTTCCTTTGGTCCCAGCTCCTGTCGCAATGGCCTCCCCTCCCTCTTGTTTACAGCCTTCACAAATATTTGCTGATGCCTTTGCCCCTCATTAGTCCTCATTTATCAGAGCTGTGCACAGTTAGCTCCCCTAATGTTGTCTCATCCATCACTCCCTCCAGCCCCCTAATGATCTCTATGGACACCCCATTTCCCCATTTATCTTCCCTTCCACTTCGCTCTAATCGGGTGAGATTGGATTTTCTCCAGTTAAAGCCTTATGCGCCCCACACTAGCTCAAGGTGGTTTGTGGGGCTTTGATGGAGCAGTATAGACTCTTGTCTAATAATAATAATAATAATAATAATAATAAATTTATACCCTGCCCATCTGGCTGGGTTTCTCCAGCCACGCTGGGTGGCTCCCAACTGAATATTATTATTAATAATAATAAAATGACAAAACATCAAACATTAAAAACCTCCCTAAACAGGGCTGCCTTCAGATGTCTTCTTAAAGTGAGATAGTTGTTTATTTCCTTGACATCTGATGGGAGGGCGTTCCCCAGGGCAGGCGCCACTACCAAGAAGGCCCTCTGCCTGGTTCCCTGCAACCTCACTTCTCGCAGGAAGGGAACCGCCAGAAGGCCCTTGGAGCCGGACCTCAGTGTCTGGGCTGAATGATGGGGGTGGAGACGCTCCTTCAGGTACAATAATAATAACAAAGGAATAAGACAAGTATATGGGATGCGGGTGGCGCTGCGGTCTAAACCACAGAGCCTAGGACTTGCCGATCAGAAGGTTGGTGGTTCGAATCCCTGCGACGGGGTGAGCTCCTGTTGCTCGGTCCCTGCTCCTGCCAACCTAGCAATTTGAAAGCACGTCAAAGTGAAAATAGATAAATAGGTACCGCTCCGGCGGGAAGGTAAACGGCGTTTCTGTGCGCTGCTCTGGTTCGCCAGAAGCGGCTTAGTCATGCTGGCCACATGACCCGGAAGCTGTACGCCGGCTCCCTCGGCCAATAAAGCGAGATGAGCACCGCAACCCCAGAGTCAGTCACGACTGGACCTAATGGTCAGGGGTCCCTTTACCTTTAAGACAAGTATAAGAGCTCACATTCAAAAAATGGGTCTTCCTTCCCTGTTTACAGGAGAGCAACATATAAATCAACTTTTAAATGGACTCATTTCTTACATTGTGGAGCAGTGGTTAGAGCGTCAGACTAGGACCTGGGAGGCCAGGGTTCAAATCTCCACTTGGCCACGACAATCACTGGGTGACTTTGGGCCAGGCACTCACTGCCTCTCAACAGAACCTACCTCACAGGGTTGTTGTGGGGATCAAAGGAGGGGTGAAGAACCATACATACCACTTTGAGCTCCTTGAAGAAGGTGGACTATAAATGCAAAAAAAGAAATAAACTGGGTTTATAGACCAATTTTCCTTCCCAGAGCTTGCTTCACTTCCTCCCCATTTTGTACCCATAACCACCCTGCAAGGTAGGTTCGAGGTGGTGCGATAGCAATGGCAAAGGCCATATCTCCGTGGTAGAGTATCTGTTTTACATGCAGAATGTCCCAGGTTGTGTCCATGGCATCTCCAGGTAGGACTGGGAATGTCCCCTGCCTGAAATCTCGCTGAGCTGCCACCAATCAGTGTAGACAATGCTGAGCTGGATGGTCCAATGGTCTGGCTCCGTATAAGGCAGCTTCCTGTGTTCCTGTGTTAGGCTGAGAGACAGCGATTGGCCAAAAGCCACCCAATGGTGAGTGGAGATTTCAACCCTGGTTTCCTAGGCTCTGGTCAAATACACTAACCACTGCCTGTTTCAAAACAGACTGAGGAACCATAAAGCTGGACCTGAACTGAGTCTGGAGGGGAAGGAATGTTTTCACAGATGAAACTCACTGGTGGCTTTGTGCAACAATGAGAAGAATTTCATTTCACCGAGTGTACAGAGATTAACACAAACACTCCTGAGCTTATTGTGGTGTCCTTATGAAATTCTGTGGCTGCCATGATTTTCATTATGAAAATGCTGCTTTCTTCCTCTTCTTTTCATATGTGGCTTTATTGATGCCATAAATTGTGTGCTTTATTGGTTCTTGTGTGGAAAGCCATCTTGAGGGCTTTTGAAAAAGCCATGTGACGGCCAGGAATCGAGCTTTTGTACTGGTGCAACCTGGTTCCCGTAACTGGCAAGGAAAGCTTCCCTCTCTGATCAAATGTCTAAAGCGGGCTGAGGCTGCCTGCTTTCTTGCTGTCGCAGTATTTGCATTCATACAATAGCCTCACTCTCACATAATTCTAAACCATGGTTAATATTAACCATAGTTCATAAACCGTGGTTAAAGTCTAGGTGTATCTAGGTGGGGAATTTTTAATTTTTTTACTCAGTTTACATTTGTAAGTAGTTTTAAACTGTTGTCACCTGCCCTGAAACCTTAGGGTGAAGGGCCAGTCATTAGCATCACCATCAACAACTTCATAGGTGAATCTGCCTAATTCATACTTTCTGAAACAGCACAAGAGCCCCCAAATAGCCACTGCTGGAAATTCAGAATGCTCCAAATTTTTCAGTGCAGTTCCCCAACCCTGTCATGTGTACAAACATGCATGTATGTATGAAAATGAATGTGTGTGTGTGTGTATACACATATATGTATATGTATATATACACACACAGTTTTATACACACACACACACACACACACACACACACTTTCATCTATCTATCTATCTATCTATCATCTGTCTATCATCTATCCACACGCATGCACGCACGCACGCACGCACACACACACACACACACACATATGAAGCAGCATACAAAAATGCTTCATATAAGGAATAATTATTTTACAAAGATGTGTACATCAGGCAAAATGGCTTAAAAAGATGTGTATATTAAGTTAGGCTGAGAGGCAGTGACTGGCCCAAGGTCACAGCCAGCGAGCTTCATGGCCATTGGGGGGGGGGGGATGAACCATGGTTCCCCAGGTCCTAATATGACACTCTGCAACCACCACACCACCCTGGCTTTTTTAACCATCCAAGAAGTGGTGTAGTGTGGGTTGCCAGTATCCGGGGCTGCACAGAAGGGGTGGGTGAGAAAGAGGGAAACAGACGGAGTATGCAGGCACATTCAACTGCCTGAGTCACCCAGGAGATCACAGCCACAGAGATAAGAAAAGAAGAGTCATTCCGTTGTCTGGAGAGGTCACTTCCTGGCTCACATGGAGAAGCCATTTTCAATGGAGCCCAGCAACGGAAGTGTGCAGCTGTTTTAAGGCAGCACCAGGTGTTGAAATTTGGTGTCTCTAACACAGAGCCTAGGACTTGCCGATCAGAAGGTTGGCGGTTCGAATCCCCGCGACGGGGTGAGCTCCCGTTGCTCGGTCCCTGCTCCTGCCAACTTAGCAGTTCGAAAGCACATCAAAGTGCAAGTAGATAAATAGGTACCGCTCCTTTACGGGAAGGTAAACGGCGTTTCCGTGCGCTGCTCTGGTTCGCCAGAAGCGACTTAGTCATGCTGGCCACATGACCCGGAAGCTGTATGCCGGCTCCCTTGGCCAATAAAGTGAGATGAGCACCACAACCCCAGAGTCGGTCACAACTGGACCTAATGGTCAGGGGTCCCTTTACCTTTAACAATTTTGTGCCCGGGCCACTGCCCCTGTGGTCCCCCCCAGGCTATGCCACTGCATCTGAGTTGGCTGTTTGCTACCTCTCATGTGAGCCAATTCCAGAGCCATGCAATTTTTAACTTCTTGTTCCTCCTCCTAATCACCCGAGAGGATATTATCCACAGCAGTATCTCTTGAAGACTTTTGCATTTGATCCCTTCCACACCCTCCCACCTCCACAACCATGCCGGTTTTAAGTCCCAGCTCTGAAGTGCATCTTCAACTGGCTTCTCCTCTGTGTCAAGGACCCATCGCTTCTCCAAGCTCCGGTGCAAATTGGAGCGTCTCCACCTCACCACTGTTGCCTCGATTGCTCTGTTTTGTTTCCGCATCATTTGTTAATTCAGGAGGCAATTAATTAGCTGTGCAAGCGCGGTCCTCTCCCCCTCCCTCCCCCAGCAGATGTTGGCAGCTGTGCGCAGCCGGTGCGCGCGCCTTCGCCTTGCTCTGCAGCTGTCTGCCTGCCTTTGCAGCCGAGACAATGGCAGCTTTAATCATGTCATTACAAGGGATTTGGATGCTGCTGAGCTCTCCCTGTCTTCTCTCTGTCGGCTTGGAACAAGGATGCTCTTGCCTCGGGGCCCAGTTCCTGCTCCCACCAGCCAGATGTCCCCCGAGATTGTTCAGCTCTGGAAGTGCCGCTGAGCCTTCTGTGGACTGGAACTTCCACTTGTCAGGCACTCAAAGACTTGTACGGCCCCGGGTTACGCAGAGATTAGACTAATCTCTTCATTAATTGAAATCTCTGCTTTTGCCTGTGCTAGGCACACAGCTGTTTGTTCATGCAGCACAGAGGAATCAGAAATAGTGTCTTAGGTGATCATCTAAGTTGAGTTTCCTGATCTGTGGAGATGAATAACACCGGAAAGACCACTGGTGAATGGTCACAGAAATCGGAAAGCGAGAAAAATTCTAACATAGATGCCTTACAGGCCTTCAAAGTAGGCCCCCTCTGATACAATGCACCGTTGACAACATTCGTAGAACTGTTGGAGGCGTATGGAGAAGTCCTCTTTTCGTACTGCTTTCAGTTCCCTCGTCACAGTAGCTTGGACATGTGAAATGTTGGAAAATCTGTGCCCTTTTAGTGCAGATTTCAGTTTTGGGGGGAAAAGAAATCCAGTGGGGTCAGATCAGGAGAATATGGAGGGTGGAACAACTCAGTAACGATTTCACATGGAATATGCAATTCTTCCTCCATTATTCAGACGGACAAACGGTGATCCCACATCAATAACTCATGAACTCTATTGACATTTGCCACCATTCTGCTTGTCAACGGTCTGCCAGACCGAAGGTCATCTTCGATGCTTTGCCGCCCTTCACGGAAATGCTTAAACCACCCACACACTGTCTTTCGAGTTACAGCTTCATCTCCGTACACAATTGTGAGCATTTCGTGGGTCTCCGATGCAGATTGTAAGTTCGAATATTTCTCGCTGTCCAATTTCTGTGACTATTCACCGAACTTCCCGGTCACACCTTGTAAAGTCATAGAACTGTAGAGATGGAAGTTAACCCCAATGTAGAACCTTACATTTGTCCCGATTACACTTCATTTTGTTAGTTTTGGTCCAGTTCTCCAATCTCTTAAGGTCATCTTGAATCCTGTTTCTGTCTTCCGAGGCATTGGCTATCTCTCCCAGTTTGGTGACCATTACTTGAAGAAGCTCAAGGTGGTGTACATAATTCTTCTCCTCACCATTCTATCCTCAATTTGTGGGCATCCAATGAAGCATAATTCAGAACAGATAAAAGAAGGTCCTTCATTCAGTGCAGAGTTAAACTGTAGAATCCGTTCCCACAGGAGGCAGTGATTGCCCCCAACTGTCAGGCTTGGGGGATTCCCACCTCCCCCAGTAGCATCGAGGATCAAGGAAGAAACAAGAAAGTTCGTATTTACAGTTTTATTCAGTCATCGTGGTGCAAGACAAAGAACCCAGTCCTTTACTCCACAGTGACGTTGCTCACACTGACCTCCTCCCCTTCTTTCTCCAGCAACAGCTCTTGGCTCTATGGGGGGTCTCAGGAGTCAATTGTTGTTGAGCCTTTTGTTCTTGAATTCCAGTTGAGCAGTGTGTACATGGGGATGGTGGCTCTTCAATGCTTTCCAAGGACGTCTCTGCTGGCAGTTCTCCCCTTCCTTCTCCTAACATGTCATAACTTGGCAGCTCTGAGTTCTGCTGTACAGTGGTATCTTGGGTTAAGAACTTAATTAGTTCTGGAGGTCCGTTCTTAACCTGAAACTGTTCTTAACCTGAGGTACCACTTTAGCTAATGGGGCCTCCCGTTGCCGCTGCACGATTTTTGTTCTCATCCTGAAGCAAAGTTCTTAACCCGAGGTCCTATTTCTGGGTCAGTGGAATCTGTAACCTGAAGCGTCTGTAACCTGAGGTACCACTGTAATTCAATCTTGTCTCCCTCTTCTCTTGAAACTGCTGGGGAAGGGGGGTGATGCCCCCACTCCTCCTCTGAGGGAAGCAGAGGAGAGGGAGGGGGCGACCCCCAGCCCTCCTCTTCAGTCCAGTCCCTGACATCAATTTTGATGCTTTTAAAAGAGAAATTCAGGAGGAAAGGGCCACCAATGGCTACTAGCTATGTCTGTCTCTATGGTCAGAGGCTGCAATGCTTCTGAATGCCAATTGCTGGAAACCGCAGGGTATTGGGGGAGTGCTGTTGTGTTCAAATCCTGCTTACGAGTTTCCCCACAAGCATTTGGGTGGCCACTGTGGGAACAGGATGCTGGCACAGATAGGCCATTGGCCTGATCCAACAGCCTCTTCTTAGGTTCTCAGTGAGCATAACACACACTCACAACTCAGCCTCCACTGAGGTCAATGCAAAAATCCCCACTTGAGGCTTGTTTAACAAATGTTGACTTCATCAGCTTTGATTTCCAATTTGAAGAGTCCCAGCCAAGCCGTGTCTTTGATTAGCCAAACTAACTGAACTAGTCGCGCTAATCAGAGTCAAAGGTAGGGTTCATTACCCAAGCAAATCCTAGCAAAATTCAATCAAGTCAGATATTCCCATTGATATTCTTCGAGGCATACACTTCAACAGGAGTTTTAGCTAATGAAAATAAAGACTTGATTAGTGGATTGGGAGAGTCTTGCTCCTCGGCTAGAAAAATCCTGAAGAAAGATATAGATAGATATATTTAAAAGCAAAGATTAGGCATGCACTGGCTGTGTTTTGCCAGACCCCAAGGAGCGGAAGGTGGATCCGGGTCAAAGACTCAACCAGAAAAACTGAGATGAGATGGCAGACTCTTGGTTACAGATACCTCTTGTCACTGCTTTCATAGCCTCCCAAAGGTTGGCAGAAGTGGTTTTGAAATGGTGGACTCTTGCGATGGTAGGATAGGCTTTACTTAGTTTGGAGATGGTATTTAACGACCTCCGCTAGGATTTTAGTGGCTCAAAAATAGAAATCCCAGCTTTAATGGAGTGGCAGATGAAAATGTTTGAATACGTAGAATTGGCGAAAATGACCTATAAGATTCGGAACCAAAAAGTAACAAAGTTCGAAGAGGAGTGGAGTAAATTTGTTGAGTACATACGGAATAATTGTAGAAGCTTAAAGACTGTAGCAGGGTTAATATAAATCTTGTGACGTGGATAAAGTGTAAATAAGAATCTGTAAGAGAGGATGTTAATTGTGAAAGCCGATGTAGGGAAGGAAGGAAGTCCGGGCACGATAATGCGCAAGGTAAATAAGTAGACACAAAAATGTTGAATGTAAGAATATATGCTTTATCTATTTTTGTTTTGGAAAATCAATAAAAAACATTTTTTAAAAAACAACACCAGTCAGATTAAATCAAATAAACAAGAAATGTTCGGTGTTATGTTGGAGGGGATGCCAGGAAACCAGGAATTATGTTCACATGTGGTGGGGGTGTAAATAGGTGCAATTTTTCTGGCAAAGGGTGTTTAAGGAGATAACAGAAATCACTCAGTTAAAGTGACCAAAAGTCCAGAGGCAGCATTATTATCAAGGTTCGCAGGCTATGAAGGACTTGCTCACAAATTTATTGACAGCTGCAGAAATTATGATAGCTAGGAAGTGGAAGGGGCAATATTTATTTATTTTTGGTGTGTTTTTTTGTAAATATTTTTTTATTAATTTTTCATTAATAACACTCCAGTTGATAGAATATCAAATCTTGCCAATATAAAATGGAAGAATGGTATAAAGAGGTGTGGGATATAGCTATTAATGGTAAATTAACATGTGCCATTAAGGCAAGACTGGGAATATGCAGGAGAAGTGATTTTGAGCAGATATGGAGGGTGTTTGTAAGAATTTGTACTGTTAAAACGGAAAGGGGTCAAACCATCGCAAGAGGTGTTGAAATTTTGGGAGGCCGGATAGTTACAATGGTGGTGCACATTTTTATTCTTATTTATTTATGATTGTTACTTTGTCAAAGCAATAATAAAAAACAGAAAAAAGATAGACTTCACTGCATCCTGAAACCATGACCTAAGCTGTATGAGAAGGGGAAATAAGAAGCTGCCTTATCTGGAGTCAGACTATTGGTCCATTTAGCTCGGTATCAGCCACACTGGGGATGAGGGGCAGACCGGTGACTGCACAAAGCTTTATAGGTCAAAACCAGCACTTTGAATTGGGCCTGGAAAATACTGTATTTTTCGGCCCATAGGGCGCACCTAGTTTTTTTTTTTTTAAAATGATATTTATTGAAAAATTTTAGAATTACAAAAGAGAACAATGCAGAAAAAGAGAAAGAAAAAACAACAACAAATCACATCAAACAATACAAATTCAAAAAACAAAAATACACCACAAACACTCAAAAACAAATCCATCATTCTCAAATCCTCAACTGTCATTACCTTCTTTCTTTGACCTCCTCCTCCTCCCTTTTTTTTGTATCCTAGTTGTTAATTGTCGCAGCAAATCCTTTCCATATTTCATAATATTCTGTCATTACATTACCTTAATCTATTTTAATCTTATCTTACTATAAAGAACCTTAAAGCTTAAAACTTAAATCTTATTTTTACCAACTTCTCATAACCATAATATTCTTACATAATTCTTTAAACATTTTTGCTAAAGCCAAGTAATTTCGTTCCAACATTTTTCTAACATTCATCAATTTTATAAAGCAATCCTAGTAGTAAAAAAAAGAAATAAAAACAATCCAATCTTCATCCAGCGTCCCTTCCTCCTGGTCCCGGGTTTTGTCAGTTCTTATTATCCCATCGATATAGCGCATTAACCTGGTAACCTTGTATCCGAGGCCCTTAAGTCTCTTCCATGTCCCTTCCGCAGCTCTTCTTCATATTTATAACTGTATTTTCCTTTGTCTCCTGCTCCTTTCACTCGTGGGAACTCCAGCTTAACAATGTTTTTGACCCTTCTCGACAAATCAGCCCCTTTTCCATAGTCCACACTAAACTCCATGTGGTATTTAAGAACATGTTTCAAAATCCCTCCAAAATTAAGAGCCCCCACAACCCCAAACATCTCACGGCCCATTGCCAGACTTGAAAAGTCCAAACATCCCTGCATAGGGGGGTCTATCCAACCCCCCATTTCCAAACCAAACCAAACTTTATCTTTCCAAATCTGGCTTTTTCCAAGTTCATTTGTCAAGTCCAAAAGCTCATGTTCCTGCTGGGCCACAGCTCCCTTCATCTCTGGCGCCCAAGATTCAGCAACATCCTCTTCCCTCATCTGTTCTGTCAGGGCACACTCCTGATTTAATTCCTGGGTGGGCTCCATATAATTTCCCACTGCCTGTTCAAAATTTCTGATCGCATCAGTCATCAAGTCCGTCTTCTCATGTAGCTGTTCCAGTAGGGCATTTGTTTTACAGAAAGCACGCAACAGAGCTTCTGAATACATTGTCCTGCAAGGTCAGAAGTCTATTCCCACGATTGTAATCTGTATCAGCTGCAAGCTCCCCGGAGTTGGTTACAGTTTCACAGTCTCCCTCTAGGGGGAAAACTTCTATTTGTTCTTTCTTTTAAAGACAAGTCTAACAACAAAGTTTCCTTTTTCAGATATTTTGTCAATATTTGTTCCTTTAAAATGCGAAGGGGAACAATGGAATCAGTGTTTCTCTTCTTATAGCTGTCTGTCAAAAACGTTTGTCTCTGGTCAATGAGCTTCAAAAAACGTCAGTCCTGACACCCCGCTCCAGGATCAGGACGGTGGAAAGTTACTTTCCTTTACACTCACTTCTGCAGGTTTAAACAGTCCGAAAAAATCCCCCTCTTCTCCTGCTTCCGAAGGGGGTTCAACAATTTTAAATGATGAAAGTTAATCTTTTACAAGCGATTTTCTGAGCTCTAGTTTGCCATGTCTTTGCTTTAATCTATCTACAAGAAACGGAAGGCTGACTTCCTGTTTAGATCTTCCCGTTTCAGTGCCAAATTGAGGCAAACTTTTAAGTCCAATTTTCCTTTCTGCTCGCAAGTCCTTATTTAAAGTCCAATTGTCCGAAATTTAAGTACTCACGGGTGATTATTTTAGAAGCCAAATTGTCCCAGGAAAAAGGCAGCGCTCTCCGGCAATGGCTGTGCGGCTTCGCTCCACGGAAGAAGCAGGGGCGCACCTAGTTTTTTTTTGGGGGGGGAAATTAGTCCCCCCCCCCAGGCACGGGGCTGGGGCGGGGGAAGCCCGAGCTTCCCCCAACCCCAGCCCCCAGAACAGGCAGCTCTCCACAAGCCATGGGAGAGCTGCACGAAGCCCAAAGCCTGGGGGGCGCTGAGCTCAGCGCGCCCCCAGGCTTCGGGGTGCAGGCAGCTCTCCACAAGCTGTGGGAGAGCTGCACAACTTCGCGCAGCTCTCCCACAGCTTGCGGATAGCTTCCTGAAGCCTGGAGAGCGAGAGGGGTTGGTGCGCACTGACCCGTCTCGCTCTCCAGGCTTCAGCAAAAGCCTGCATTCACCCCATAGGACGCACACACATTTCCCCTTCATTTTTGGAGGCGAAAAAGTGCGTCCTATAGGGCTAAAAATACGGTACTTGGTAGCTAGTGCAGTCAAACCAGGATTGGTGTGATGTGCTCAGACCATCTTCCCCCAGTGAGCAACCTGGCCACTGAATTCCGCACCAGCTGCAGTTTCCGAACTGTCTTCAAGGGCAGCCCCACATAGAATGCATTGAAGTAATGTAACCTAGAGGTTTACCAGAGCATAAGCAACAGAAGTTAGGCTGTCTCAATGTGTGTGCGTGTTAGGAGGGTTGACATTTTTCAGATATTAATAGAGCTCTTATAAATAAAAGGCAGGATCTTTACTCATCAGTTCCACCCAAAATGGGTTTAAATGAGCAGAAGGTAAGATTTGCATTACAGTTGTCTGTGTACAGACATTATCTCTTTGGGGGAGCAAGCATCTCCCAATCTGCCCATCCAGTTCTGTGCTATTTGCAGCTCTTGGAACTGATGCACCGTGAATAACATGAGAACGTTGTCTGATCGCCGCCGTTATTAATGGCTCCCCGAAGCATCTCAAGAGCCACCGGGAAAAAAATATAAACACATGCTAATGCAATTAAATACAAAAGCGTTAGTTAATGTGGCATTACCGAGCTGATGCCAAACTCCTATTCCCCGAGAGATGCAAACAAGAAAGTGCTGAATGTCACTCCTAATGGAAAGGAAGGTGGGAGAGTTGAAAGACCTGTATTTGATCTCCAGCGTTAAAGGGGACACCAAAGAGTTCAGTGTGTATGTAAACCTCTGCCACTTCAGAGGTTGTTGGACTCCAACTCCTTTCAGCCTTCATGAAAATTCATCAGCATTTTAATGCAAATTTCTCTGAACTTTGAGGCTGGATTACTGAAATGTGCTCTATGTGGAGCTGTCCTTGGGCCTGGTTCTGAAACACCAGCTGGGGCAGAATGCTGGGGCCAGACTGCTGATGTGTCAGGGACTGGACTGAAGGGGACGAGATGGAGGAGGAATGGTGGAGATCGCCCCCCGCTTCTCCTGAAGCTTCCAGAGAAGAGGAAGGCAGTATTGCAGTGATGGCCAAACTTGGCCCTCCAGCTGTTTTGTGACTACAACTCCCATCATCCCTACCTAACAGGACCAGTGGTCAGGGATGATGGGAATTGTAGTCCCCAAACAGCTGGAGAGCCAAGTTTGGCCATCACTACAGTATTGAATTACAGCAGTGGTTTGAGGCAGGTCACAGCTCAGAGACAGGCAAACAGAAGAGTTGGAAGGTGTTGGGAGAAGAGATAGGGAAAACTGAGAGACAGAGCAGCCAGCTGACACATTATCACTGGAGAGTATTTCTGAACCCCCTTCTCCCAGAACCCGGCGGTCATTGAGAGTGCAAGAGCAAAGGACTCAGAGACAATTAACCCCTGTCGACTGCCGTAAAGGGAGGTGCTGCTGCTAGGAAGGGAGGGGGAAGGAGCTCAGTTGGAGCAACGCCATTAACGGAGACAGACTGCGTTCCTTGTCTCCCACTGTGATGACTGAATAAACTCATTAGTAAGAACCCTTCTTTGTTTTCTCTGCTTCTTGCTGCCACCGGGGGGGGGGGGGGAGAATTCCCTGAAGCTTAATATGATGGGGGCATCTGTCTGAGACAGGTGCACCAACTCTATGGGACTGAGGCCATTACAGCCCCCCAATGGCTGCTGGGACAAGGCTCAGCTCCCTCAATCATGAGGAGGCAGACTGTAAAGCAGCGGAAGATGCTGCACGGACTGGCAGGATGTGACCCTGGGCCGACCAGCGCAGCCTGGTGCTTGAATGTCACATTGGGAGGAGGCCTGGTCAGCCTCTCATGAGGAGACAGTCGGCATGCACACATGTGATGCGCATGATGTCACGCACAGCCCTTCCAATGTTGGGCACAACTTAGCACCTGTGGTCTGAGAACACGTGACGTCATTGTTAATACTGGTTGCCCATCGATTACTGAGCCAGGTTCAAGGTTCTTGTATCAAGTTGGGGAAATTAAATGCAGTAAATAGACAAAAGTGCAAAAATGTTTAGGGGTATGCGTACCCCTGCGTCCCCCCAGAAAAAAAAAGCACTGGCTTCGTGTATTTCTGTTGTAAACCACTTTGGCATTTTTCATAAAACGTCAGTCTACAAATAATATAGACATTTTCTAACCCAATTTCCCCTAATACGATGCCTGTCTTTAGCCTAGCATAGGCATTTTAAATGCATTCCTTGTGTGAAGAACTGCATTGCAAAAATTATATCGGTCTGAATTTCAAAGCTGCATTTAGGTTCGCAATTTGTTTCAGAAAATGTGAATTGAGTCCAAATGCCTTCTAAATGTGAACTGAAGTGAATTTTTACCCCCCCCCCCGTTTTCGATTGGGCCTGCTGCAGACCATCTTCTTGCCCCTTCTGTAGAATATGGATTCCCTCCCTCCCAAGCAAGACAGACTGTTAATTAGTTGTGCTTAATTCCCTTCAGCTTGTTACTATAATTAATGCCTAACTTTCTGAAGTCTAATTAAAGTAGGATTGTTGGGTGCTCAACAGCTAAAATGTCCCATTAGATGAAGCTAATGCAACAGTCTCCAAATGCTAAGTGGCATCTTTCTTTAAGGGACGGATAAATACGGCCTCAAAAGAAAATAACGCCCCATTGCAATGTGCCTGGAATAATGACGCAATCATTAGAAAGAGTTGTTGGCGGAGCGGCCAGGGGCTTAATGACTCATTTACAAAGGCAAGGATATTTGTAGACTCCATTGGCTGTCCGTCCAGAGTGCCTGGGTGGTGAGGAGTTATAGACTTCTCCCCCTGCCAAACATCCCCCTTTCTCTATTCCGCCAGCTGTGCTAGACAAACTAATAGACGGCGGGGAACATGTTGTGCTTGTCAAACCTTTAGGTGGTTATTATGGAAGATAGCCAGATTTGGAGAAGAGAGAGGAGGAAGAGAGGACTCTTGGAGAAGGGGCTAGAGGTGGAGGGAAAGACCAACTGCATAGGGAGCTGCCTCATGCTGAGTAAGGCCATTGGCCCATTCGAGCTCTGCATTGCCTACGACACTGACTGGCAGCAACTGGTTTTAAGAGGGTGTCTCGAACCCCTGACCTACCAGGTGGTAAGTCAATATGTCAAGTCCCCAGTCCAGGGTCAACCCACGAGTCCAAAGTCCAAACTGGAGCACAGTCCCGCAGAGATCCTGGATTCTGTGAAGTGTAATTGAAGATGCTCTACCGTGCTCAACATGGTCTTTCTCTCTCCCTCTGTCCCTCACTGAAAATTCTCCCTGCACAGCAATAGATATAGATACAGTGGTACCTCGGGTTAAGTGCTTAATTCATTCCAGAGGTCCGTACTTAACCTGAAACTGTTCTTAAGCTGAAGCACCACTTTAGCTAATGGGGCCTCCTGCTGCCGCCGCGCCGCCAGAGCACGATTTCTGTTCTCATCCTGAAGCAAAGTTCTTAACCCGAGGTAATACTTCTGGGTTAGCAGAGTCTGTAACCTGAAGCCTATGTATCCTGAAGCGTATGTAAACCGAGGTACCACTGTATAGATATAGATGATATAGATATATACAGACAGACCTTGGAAGTCAAATGGAATCTGTTTGACTTCCAAAACATTTGGGAACCAAGGCGTGGCTTCCGATTGGCTGCAGGAAGCTCCTGCAGCCAATTGGAAGCCCCGAAAGCCCCGCCAGATGTTCGGCTTCCAAAAGAATGAAAACTTCCAGTTTTCAATCGTTCGGGAGCCAAAATGTTTGGCAACTAAGCCGTTTGAATTCCAAGGTGCACCTGTAATTTGCCTCTGTCTGTCCCAGGAGACAATGGAAGAGTGCGCCATTAGTGTCTTGCCAAAGGCAAGGTGGTTCTTTTTAAATTCAGAAGCAATACAAAATACACAAATGGGTGAGAAGGTTAAAGATTTTATTCCAAAACAGCAATTGGCATATACCTAACAAGCAAGCACTTCAGTCTGCCACTTGGAAGCTCTCAAGAAGGGACAAAGCGACTCCTCCAGGTAGCCTTGGTTTGCACGGCCCTGTGGCCGATCAGTCTGTGCACGAGCTTCAGAGAAACCCTGCCCAAACAGTCCGATTTTATAGATAGCCACCCCTCCCAATGCCTCACTTTCCCAAAACAATGTCCAACTTCAAAGAAGGTACCCAGCATTATCCTGCACAACTGATTAAGGCAGCTGTGTGTGGGCCTTCACCTCCTCCCAACGTTCTCAGGACATTAAAGGCTGTTCTCACACCATCAAAATACTTAACAAGAGACAGGGAGGGGGAAAGAACAGAGGCAGGGAGAGCTCTGTGTTAGATTACCAACTCCTCTATACAGCTTTTGGTCTTCGGGGTGCATTTCCCAAACAACTGGAGAGTCACAGTGCCTGCTGTGGCTGTAGAGACCGATATGGAAAATACATGTGAAAAAAAAGCTCCCCTTTGCATGACTTTTTCAGCACATTGGACAGCTCCAAGCAGCCAAGTTGCTTCAAAAATATCTGGTGCACAACTGAGGCAAGAAGGCTGTGTATGTGATAAAGGGGGCCATACCAGAGTGAAAGCACCCTCTTCTATTTCTCCCCGTGTCAGTTTCAGTCTATTGGTTCGTTTTTTTAGTAAGGCTTTCCCCCCATATTGCCAGTTTTCCATGTTTATTCCTGACTGGTTCCTCCAGTGTCTGGCTATGATGTTTCTGGCTGCTGAGAGTAGATGGGTTATGAGCTCTATATAGCATGAGTGGGCATTGTTATCTTGGAAGATGTTCAGTAGGGCCAGTTCTGGGGTGACTTCTAGCACCTGTTTAGTTATTTTGCTTATTTCTTGTATGACTGTTGTCCAGAAGAGTGATGCTGACACAAAATACCCCACACATACACTAAGTAAAAGATCATAAGCTTTGCCACCCCACCCCCTCTCTCCAGCCCCCCCTTTTCCTCCCAACCCCATACTGCATATAACACCAATGTCTCACAACAAATGTAAGTGATCTGTAGAAAACACAACCTGAAGAAAGAGACAATGCATGTGCTTTTGTAAATGAAGAATATTTTCCTTAAAAAAACCCTGAGGCATGAAGGATGAATTCAACAGGGCAATGAGGCTGATGACAAGGTGGCAGCAATTAAGGCAACAAAGATGAAGACAAAGACAAGAGGAGGAGGAGGAGGAGGAAAGACAAAGATGGAGGGAACAGATGGAAGGGTCCATGAGGCTCCGCTTGTCCAACCCCTGCAATGCAGGGATCTTTTGCCCAACATAGGACTCGAACCCAGGGAAGCGGGTGGTGCTGTGGGTTAAACCACAGAGCCTAGGACTTGCCGATCAGAAGGTCAGCGGTTCAAATCCCCGCGACGGGGTGAGCCCCCATTACTCGGTCCCTGCTCCTGCCAACTTAGCAGTTCGAAAGCACGTCAAAGTGCAAGTAGATAAATATGTACCACTCTGGCGGGAAGGTAAACAGAGTTTCCGTGCGCTGCTCTGGTTTGCCATAAGCGGCTTAGTCATGCTGGCCACATGACCCGGAAGCTGTATGCTGGCTCCCTCGGCCAGTAAAACGAGATGAGCGCCGCAACCCCAGAGTCGGTCACGACTGGACCTAATGGTCAGGGGTCCCTTTACCTTTAGGACTCGAACCCACAACCGTGAGATTAAGAATCTCATGCTGTACAGATTGTTTAAAGCCGAGAAGAGCATGGGCTGTGCCCTGTTGAGAACTATGGGGAAGGGAAGAAGGAAATATAAGAGGGGATTGAAATGAGGCACGTCGGGAAGGAAGGGAAGGAATTAAATGGGAAGTGAAGCGAAGTGGAGAGGGGATATGACTGGGCAAAGAAAAGGTAAATGATCAAAGGAGCAGCTCCCCTGTGAGGAAAGGTGATGACCTTTGGGGCTTTTTAGGTCAGAGGATAGGCGAGCAATGGGAGTTTTTCTCCTCCTCTAAATATGTGCTTGAATGTTTCACTGTCAAATCGCACATATGCTATTGGGTGCAAAGTGGGGGCAGGATGCTATAAACAAACCAATATTGACATTCTCCAGATTATATGAGACACTTGCTGATTGCATATCATAAAGAGAAGTTTTGAGGTGGCACCTTTAACTCCTGGCCTGGGCACCAGCGTTCCCTCCTGGGAGCAACACAACACAAATTCCACCTTCAGAGGCGACCCGGCTGCAACGTTCCAAAAAGAGTGTTTGACCACCAGTAACATTCCGTCATGCATATTTTACACCCCTCGATTATTTTTGAACATTGTGTCCTTGTGGAAGGCGGTGGATTCATAAAAAGACATTTAAATCTTTTATGTGCAATTTATTTTATATCCCCTGTCTAGGGCTCTCTCAGTTTGACTTGGCAAAATATGAGAGCACCCAGCTTGGCCCAGAAGAGGCGACCTCCTGTCCTTTCTCCCCACTTTCTGCTCCTGTCCGCATGACTGGAAAGGTTAAATTGGATCTGAATCGATTGCATTGCAAATAATTGAAGTAAACATGCATGTTTTTAATTAGGCATTCCTAGCAAGCTTTGATGTGCCCCTGGAATGCAACGCTGCAAGTGACAATTAAATGGTGCGGTGTTTTTGCTTTTGCTTAGTTTTTTAACACACTGTGTACAGCAAACATTAAATGCTGTTATATATTTCAGAAAGATAAATTGTCAGGAAGTTGGGGTGGGGGAGAAAGGCCCAGGTGGAAATGCCATAGACACCAAGTTTAAATAGCAAGAATGAGGCAACAGTTCCTATAAGTGCAACAGTGCTGTGATTCTCAGCCAATGCTATACTGTATTTAGAGGCATGTTATCTCTGACAGCAGTTACTGAAGGTAATGGGGCTGTTTTTTGTGTTGAATATATGCTATATGGTATTTTATGGACCTAATAGGTATCTAAAGCCATTTGCACATAACAAAAGGCTAGCAGGTGGGGCCCATTATTTACATCATAGAAGCCTACACAACACAAAAGAAAACAAAACAAAACACTGTTGCTGTATGTAGGTTTTATTTTATTTGCTTTTTAACTTATACAGCGGTACCTCGGGTTGCATACGCTTCAGGTTACAGACGCTTCAGGTTACAGACTCCACTAACCCAGAAATATTACCTCGAGTTAATAACTTTGCTTCAGGATGAGAACAGAAATCGTGCAGCAGCGGGAGGCCCCATTAGCTAAAGTGGTGTCTCAGGTTAAGAACAGTTTCAGGTTAAGAACGGACCTCCGGAACGAATTAAGTTCTCAACCCGAGGTACCACTGTATTTTGGAAATGTACATCCAGTTTTCCCCCCTTTAATTTTTTTGGAGCCCCCAAGAGAGTGGAGCCCTAACCATAACTTGTTTAGCTTATACGTAAATCCGGCACTGCCAAGAATTAACCATCTCTCTGGTTGTGCTGATTTAGGAAAGTGATCCTGAAACGAAAAGCTTCCCCCTTCCCCTTCCTGCCTTCCCTTCCTCTTCCTTCCCCTTTCCACCCTTCTTTTCTTCTTCCTCCCTTTCCCCCCCTTCCCTTCCCCTTCCCGTTTCCTCCCCCCCCCTCCTCTCACCAAACGGTACAGAAACGGTGCCACGGTGTGTTTATCATTAAGACAATTACGCCGGGCTGCCCTACTTTCCTCTCTGCGCCTCTGCAATAACAGGGGCCAGTTCATTAGATTGTCAGGACGGGCACCGGCGGAGAGGAGCTAATTGCCAGCAGGGCTCCTTAAGAAATGAAGCAGCCCTCATCATTTGTCACCTCACGTTTTTTCATTATAGCCGAGGAGCCGGAGAAGATGTTCCCTGATTAGTCTGTTGAATTATGAATTAGGCTTCGGGTCCCTTCGCTGCTGTTTCCTCCATGTCATTCCCGGCTCTTTATTTCCCTATCTGCTTATAAAACCAGGAACTTGATCCTGCAATAAACACTTCAAATGCCTTCTCACTCTTCCCCCCCCCCCCCATCTCTTCTAGAGGCTAATTAATTGTGTTGCATTTCTAGAGCACAACCTGCTACCGGGACTTGCATCAAATTAACAATGCTAATCTCTTTCTCTCTCTCCCACCACCTCCATGTTCATACTCTGTTTGGCACCCAGGCAATCCCCTCCTACAGCCCAGCTGGAAGATAAAACGAAATGACATCAAATGAGTATTTATCCCCATTGAAATGCACAGTTCACCATATATACAGGGTCTGGGGTGTGCGATATGCAAATACTTAGGAACCGGCTCTACTGTTAGGCAGATGCCTTGGACGGCGGGTGCTGCTGGCAAAGGGTTGCCTATTTGCCACCCGGACAGGTTCAATGTGTTACTATTAGTCTATGAAGCCAGGTTATCTTCAGGATAGTCTTATTTCATTTATGCCCCCTTGACTGCTTCCATTTGCAGACCTGGAGCTATTTCTGGTGCCACGTCTGCATTTGTAAGAACTCAATCTCTTAGTCTGGCAAAACCTGCACCTTGGAACTCCCTGCCACTTGACACGAGGCATATGCCTTCACTGTACTCTTTTCGGTGCCTGCTAAAAACATTTCTGTTTATGCAAGCCTATCCTGATGTGACAAATATTGGCATGTGCTTTAATCTAGTTTTTAGTTTATTGCTGATTTTCATCATCATTTTTTTTAATGTTTTAAATACAGTAGCTCTTTTTAACTGTACCAATTGTTGTTTCATTTTTTTCGTAAACTGCTTCGAGGTGTTTTACAATCGGCTTAGCTCCAGCATGCTGCTTGGACCCTTGTATCCCAGCTCAGTCAAGGGAGATCATTTGCAGGAGTGTCATTCGTCATTTCTCAAGTTGGCAAGGCTAATTTGACAGCAACAAGAAACCATCAGAAAGTTCCTCCTAATGTTCAGTCAGAATCTCTTTTCTCATCATTTGAATCCATCGGCTCAGGTCCCACCCTCTGGAGTGGCAGAAAACAAGCTTACTCCATCTTCCACATGACAGCCCCTCTGATATTTGAAGATGGCTATCATATCTTCTCCAGCTTAAACACACCCAACTCCCTCAACCACACCCCCCCATCCCAAAGCTTGGCTTTCAGAACCTTGATCATCTTGGTCAACCTCCTTTGCACATGTTTCAGCTTAATATATCCTTCTTAAACCATGTTGCCCAAGACAGAATAGAGTGGCACTATTACTGTCCTTGATCTGGACACTATACTTCTGTTGATTCACCCTAGAATTGCATTAGCTTTTGGAACTGATTTGTGGAAGTTGCCCTCTGTCTGTCTTGGGAGACAGTGGAGAAGTGTGCCTTTGGGGTGAAGTCAAACTGTTGCGAGCTTACAGCGCCTGCTGTGGTTGTAGAGACCAATACAGGAGAGACATGTTTTGTTGCAGCTGGGGCAGATTCAGGTGTCTAGTTGCACTGATGGAGACGCACCATGGCATTTCTTCTTTCTGCCCTCCTCCCACCAGCCATTTCTCCTTTTGTCGCTCCTTTGTGGTCACGTTCCTTTCAGTGTAGGGAGGAGGGAAGTCTTCAAAGCCAAGGCTTCCCCGACTTAAAGCTGTTTTGCTTTCAACCTTTATTCTGTGTGCGCAGGAAGGATTTATGCCAAAGCAAGATATTTAAAGCACACGACACCTGATGGAATTGCAAAAAAGAGGATTCAGACATGTGCCACGAAAATCACAAGGGCTGTTTTATTACTGACTTCCATGTTTTCAAATGCTATCTATTGTTTTCCTCACTCGCATTTTCTCTTGAGCTCATTTATGTAGCTTATTATTATGGTGATGTCTCTAAGGAACACAGACCCATACACAATTTGGTTGCTGTTAGGGAGTTTAATGACACACGACTGAACTGACATTGTGTCTATGACGATCTGAGACAGGACAGGATATCCAGTATGAATACATCATTGGAAAACCAAATTTGAGCAATTGTATTGGGATTAGTCTTGGCAAGCAGAGTGAAAGCAGCATCTGATTTTTGGGTATCATGACAGGGAAGCGAATTCTTAGTTATTTTATCTATTTGTGTGCTTGTGTGTGGCACCTGCCATTTGCAAAACACCTGGATAGTTATCCCAGGGAGCCGGTGCCTAGAACCTTCAGGCTACATGGTTTTGCTAACTGAGGATGCTGAGGATTCACCCTGAGATGATATTATCCACAGGGAAGAGCGCCATACAAGGAGAAAGCAGCACCGAAGGCTTGTTGAAATTAATGAGCCTGCTCAAAAGGATGCAAAGTGCTTTGGTCAGTGATAATTAAAAGTTTCAATCTCACGATGCCAGCAATAATGGCAGGGGCGGTTTAAGAACATAAGCAGAGCCTGCAGGATCAGGCCAATGGCCCATCTAGTCCAGCATCCTGTTCTTACAGTAGCCAACCAAATGCCTGTGGGAAACCTGCAAACAGGACCTTAGCCAAAGGGCACCCTAGTGGGAATGTTGTGGGTAACAGGAAAGGATACAGTCATACCTCTTGTTATGTTTGCTTCAGGTTAAATCTTTTCAGGTTGCGTCCCGCAGCGACCTGGAAGTACCAGAAAGGGTTACTTCCGGGTTTCACCGCTCGCACATGCGCAGACACTCAAAATGACATCACGCGCATGCGCAGAAGCAGCGAATCACGACCTGCGCACGCGCAGACGCAGGTTGCGTTCTGCTCATGTTGTGAACGGGGTTCTGGAAACTGTGCCTGCGTAGATGCCGGAAATCGCGTCTGCACAGACGCAACCCGGCCCACGGAGCGATCTCCATGGGAGTGAAGCGGCCCAGGCGAGGTAAACCTTGCCGACCCCTGGGCTCGATAATACTGTCTACCTCCACCAAGGCCAAAACTTTTAAGATGAGCCCTGTTGTCTGGCCTTGGGGTCTCATTGTCGCGAATTCCTCGCGGCGCTTTTTAGCGAAACGCTCAGAGTCCCAGGTTTCTTTTCAGTGCAGTCTTTTTAATGTGAGCTATATACAAGTATTTACAAAAACAGTCCATACAGAGTACCTGCTCCTTAAGGCAAACGAATACTCTCCACCACAGCACCACCACACCACACCACAGCACAACCACAACAGTTACTGTTGAACAGTCTTTCCTTTTTAAAACAGGTGATAGCCAATCACATTAATCACACTCCTGCTGAGTCACTCTGACCCAGCACTTCACAGAGTATTGCATCATCCTGTTGAAGCCTGCAGACTTACTCAGTATCCTGCGAATCCCAACACTCATTTGACTGACATTCCAACTAGGAGCTAGTGTGGGGTCCTTTGTAGTCCCTTCCTTCTCTCCAGACAAGTTTATATTTTGCGCCCCGGTTTGTACAGGGAAAATGAAACTGTATTAGGTTCTCCTTCATGCATGCACACATTAATTCCAAAGGAACACTCGGCTTCTTAAGATGACTAGAATTATTGGGGCTGTCAACCAATTAAAGCATTTTTAGCTGATTAATCACCTGCCTAAAATTAATCCATTTATCAATTACTTTTTGGGAAAAAATGTTTTGCCTAGCGCCAAAGTTCAGGTGCCTTTCTGAGATGTTGAATGAAGTATCGGGGTGGGCAATTTTAATAATAATAATAATAATAATAATAATAATAATAATAATAGGCTACCACCCACCCAGTCTATTTATCACATCACATCAGGGCTTATTTAAATTCAAGGGCAATGGACGAAGGTGGTCTTTGCTCTGGGTTCCTTGAGGTTAGTCTTTGGCAGGAGCACACTGGTCTTCATTGTTAGAGGGGATGTCCACTACATCAGAACCAGTGGAGGATGGTGATAGTAGAGTAGCCCCAAGAGCAAACCTGAGTAAGGCCATTTGACAACCTCCCCAAAATCCTCTTGGTGCTAGATTAAGCTGGGCTTGGATAAGGAGGCATGAGGCTCTTGCATAGTCCTAGAGCCCTCCTATCTCCAATAGTAGTAGTAGTAGTAGTAATAATAATAATATAATTTTTATCATTTATACCCTGCATATCCAGCTGGGTTTCCTCCTTCCCTGACCATTGGACATGCTGGCTGAGGCTGATGAGAGTTGGTGGAGCCCATTATGTGGAAGGGTACACAAACATTCCTAATATTTACATTCCCCCCCCATTGCGTCTTTCATTCTTTCAGTGCTAGTCCTACTCAGAGGAGACCCATTGAACTTAATGGACATGCCTAACTTAGGTTCATTCATTTCCATGGGTCTACTCTGAGTAAATGTTAGTTGACTACTCCCTCTTTTTATGTGCTGATGTTAGGGCAGTGACAGAAGGTCTTCTGAAGACCCAGTATACCTGAAGGAGCGTCTCCACCCCCATCGTTCAGCCTGGACACTGAGGTCCAGCTCCAAGGCAGTTCCCTCACAGCGAGAAGTGAGGTTACAGGGAACCAGGCAGAGGGCCTTCTTGGTAGTGGCGCCTGCCCTGTGGAATGCCCTCCCATCAGATGTCAAGGAAATAAACAACTATCTGACTTTTAGAAGACATCTGAAGGCAGCCCTGTTTAGGGAAGTTTTTAATGTTGGATGTTTTGTAATAATAATAATAATAATAATAATAATAATAATAATAATATTCTGTTGGGAGCTGCCCAGAGTGGCTGGGTATAAATAATAATAATAATAATAATAATAATAATAATAATAATAATCTTTCATGGCACCGAAATGCCAAAATCTGCTGCCAAATCTAATGCCTTTCTTGTACCTTTCAACATCTCCTCTCATGATCTTGGGGGTCATATTCCTCTTTGGCATGATGCCAAGAACTCTAAATCGGAAGGGAAATTGAGTACCGGGGCAGCCATGGAAGTCCTTCTGCAAGATGAGTTCAATATGCCAGTGACCCTCTGGCCTGAGGTTGTCTAACCTGGAGGACTTCATTGCAGAAGTAACATTGGAGTAAAAGACTGCAGGAGTAGACTGGTCCCCGTTAACGGAAGACTCATCTGTCGGCGAAGGCAGAACTTTCAGTTAGGAGCAGAACTACTGGATTTATTTATTTGTAGCATTTTATCCCGCTCTTCCAGAGTGGCTTCCAAAGTGACTCATATAAGATCAATTGAAACAAGACCATCTCTGACTTTTTATCATATGTGGTGGGAATGAGAGAAATAAAAAAAAAATGGGAAACAATATACAATGAATTGAAGAAAATGTTTAAAATGACATTTGTAAAAAAACCAGAAGCATTTTTGTTATGGATTGTAGGACAAGACCTGCCAAGGAAACAAAGAATTTATTTATGTATGCAACAACAGCAGCAAGAGTCTTGATAGCACAAGGATTGAAGAATGAGGAAACCCCGACAAAACAACAATGGCAAGAGAAATTGACGAACTATACAGAAATGGATAAATTGACATACAAACTGAGAGATAAGGACAACTGTGACTTTAAAGAAGAATGGGAACTTTTCACATATTACTTAAAAAGACAACAAAATGAATTGGACTCCTTGGCAGGTTTTGAATAAACACACACAAATGTATTGATTGTTGATGTAGTAGAAAGATAATATAAGGATTCATACAATTTTACAGTATGCAGAGAACAATATGAGTTGAGAAATCAGAGAGAGGAGCTGAGGGAAGTCTTGTGGGGGGGGAGGAAGGGAAGGTTTGATGGGGAGGTGGGGGGAAATGATGAATATGAGATGTTTTGATATGTTGTTATGTTGAAATTGTTAATAAAAAAATTAAATAATAAAAAAAGAAACAAGACCATCTCTGTCCCTGCAAGCTTACAATCTAAAGACAACAACCCCACAACACATAAGGAAAAAGGGGCAGGGAGGGAAGAGGAAAAAACAAAACCCAGGCACCAATTTCTAAACAGCTGTTTCTGTAATGACCAGCTGGCACAGTTCAGGGGCAGGAGGTGCCTGATTATTTATTTATTTTTTGGGGGGGAGCTCAAGCTAAGCTGATGAAATGATCCCTGTTTCCTGTCTGTCCCACCGAGGCAGCTCCCTTATCTTGTACTCAGTCTGGCTGATTCTGAAACAACATCCAAGTCTTGCTCTTCTTTAGTGTTCCCCTTGAACTCTGCATCAGGCCTTCTAGATTTGCTGCAGAGCACCTTCAGTGATGCCATCTGTTTTAATGTTTTTAAGTTAGTGATTTTTATTACTTTCTGCTACTTCTTGAAGATGGCTGATAGCTGTGTTATTTTTTTTTAAAAAATCATTTGATTCTATATGTATGATCTAGTTGAGATTCCTGCATTGCAGGGGGTTGGTCTGGATGACCCCTGCGGGTCCCTTTCAATTCTAAAATTCTACAATTTGCTTTTATGATCTTGGGGAGGTGCCCTGAGAACTCGCCAGCCAGAGTTCGATATCCTACGTGATTGTAGGATGCACACAAGATGGTGCTAATGATGACTCAGCTTTCTGAACAGGGAAACAGGCTCTTCTGAGAAAGTGCACTGTAATGGCTAAACTAACAAGCTGTATTTGCATAAAAGAGAGATGATAAAAATGCAGCAATTTAGTCCATCACTGGCTTAAATTTATTGAGTTCTGGAAAAGCAAGCTACATTCATCAGATGAGGTAGCACAGCCTTTTTGATTTATTGCAATGCATTAATCGATTGTGATCTTTGGTTCATTCTGGCATTTTAAATTTAATTTTAAATTATTATTTTTTTTAAAAAAGCAACAGCATAAGTGGACTATGTCCTTGTCATCTCCCACAAGGCTGAAAAGATTTCAGAAGAGCCTTGCAGATGGATCATGTTAAAGGGGACCCATCTAATCTAGCATCCTGTTCTCACAGTGGCCAAATGCCTCTAAGAACCTGGGGATCTAAGATAGACTGTGTCTGGACTTGGAGGTTCCATAAAAGAGCCCCATTGGATCATCTGGTCCAGCACCCTGCTTTTACAGTGGTAAACCAGATGCCCCAGTTGGAATCACACAGTGTTCTCCCCATTTGTGATTCCCAGTGACTGGAATTCTGTATTTTCTTTGAAGGTTAGTGTGTTTGGTACAGTATTGATTCTTTGAGTTTGATTGGTTCAGTTAGCTGTTAGTTTGGGGCAGGAAAGACAGGTAAAAGGTAAATGTAAAGGATCCCTGAACGGTTAAGTCCAGTCAAAGGTGACTATGGGGTTGTGGTGCTTATCTTGCTTTCAGGCTGAGGGAGCCGGCGTTTGTCCACAGACAGCTTTCCGGGTCATGTGGCCAGCATGACTAAACCGCTTTGCAACGGGAGCTCACCCCGTCACAGGGATTCGAACCACCAACCTTCTGATCGGCAAGTCCAAGTGGCTCAGTGGTTTAGACCAGGGGTCAGCAAACTTTTTCAGCAGGGGGCCAGTTCACTGTCCTTCAGACCTTGTGGGGGGCTGGACTATATTTTCAAAAAATAAAATTAAAAAATGAATGAATCCCACAAATAACCCAGAGATGCATTTTAAATAAAAGCACACATTCTACTCATGTAAAAACATGCTGATTCCCGGACCGTCTGCGGGCCGGATTTAGAAGGCGATTGGGCCGGATCCGGCCCCCGGGCCTTAGCTTGCCTACCCATGGTTTAGAGCACAGCACCACCTGAGTCCCAAGAAAGACAGGTCAAGAGATAGTGGGGTAAATAGCTGAGGTCTGCCCATCTAGCTGCTCTGATTGGCCTGCACTTGCACGTGGACCCTCTCAAGCTCCTCCCCAGGGAGAGACTGCCTGAATCTCCTTCTGGAGGGAACCACAAATTCACCCCCACTTAAGTGTGGGGCTGGTGTTTCCTAACACAAAGCTTGTTGTTGTTGTTGTTGTTGTTCTTTAGTCGTTTAGTCGTGTCCGACTCTTCGTGACCCCCTGGACCAGAGCACACCAGGCATTCCTGTCTTCCACTGCCTCCTGCAGTTTGGTTAAACTCATGCTGGTAGCTTCGAGAACACTGTCCAACCATCTCATCCCCTTCTCCTTGCACCTTCCATCTTTCCCAACATCAGGGTCTTTTCCAGGGAGTCTTCTCTTCTCATGAGGTGGCCAAAGTATTGGAGCCTCAGCTTCAGGATCTGTCCTTCCAGTGAGCACTCAGGGCTGATTTCCTTCAGAATGGATAGGTTTGATCTTCTTGCAGTCCATGGGACTCTCAAGAGTCTCCTCCAGCACCATAATTCAAAAGCATCAATTCTTCGGCGATCAGCCTTCTTTATGGTCCAGCTCTCACTTCCATACACCACTACTGGGAAAACCATGGTTTTAACTGCATTGCTAAATCTCCAAGGGTTGCATCTCAAGGATTCTGCATCCTGACAAAGTCCCGTGCCATCCAACCAGCTGCTCTGTCTTTGCAAGGGCCTTTTTTTGTCCTTGAGATTGTAATGCTCAGGAATTGAGAGCCCCCCCCCATCATTTTTCTTAATTTCTAGCACCCCCTCTCCCTGGTGGGCTCCATTTTGCCAGCTGGCATGGAGAACACGCTTAGTCAAAGTTGCAAAGAAAGGGGGCAGCCCAAGGAGAGAGGAGAGAGACAGAGAGAGAGAGATCTTATCCCATTGTTTGTAGAAATCTGGATGGACTCATGGAAGCATAAAAGAACTGACTTTTTCTCCAGCGTGTTCATCAAAGAGAAAATTGCACAGGAGCAAAAGTCAGCATTTAAGGAAGGCCAGAAGTATGGGTATATGGGGAGGACCTCTTTGGGGCCTTTCTGGATGGCAAGAGGGGATGGTTTTAGTGCAGTGTTTCAATCCAGCCCCAGCAGAAGGACTGTAGCTCAGGAGGTCCCAGGTTTAATCCCCAATGGCATCTCCAGGTAGCGGCATAGCGTGGGTTGCCAGTGCCCAGGGCCATGCTGACAGGTGGGAGGGAGGGAGGAAAACAGAGAGAGTTTGCATGCACATTCAACTGCCTAAGGCATCCACAAGAAGGGTCGTTCCATTGTCTGGAGAGGTCAGCACCAACACTTTGAACTGTGCTCGGAAACGTACTGGGAGCATCATGTTTGTGATGTCACACAGCTGGAGGTGGCCCAATGGGGCCCAACACACTCTCTGAAAGGCCCGATGGGGGCCTGGCACAGCTGCGGCTAGGCTTGATGGGGCCTTTTCACTTGATGGAGCTCACTGCTACTGCAGGAGGGCCTGAAGGGGCAGGTTGTGGAATATTGAGGGGGCTCAGCCTAAGGTTGGGACGCGGGTGGTGCTGTGGGTTAAACCACAGAGCCTAGGACTTGCTGATCAGAAGGTCGGTGGTTCGAATCCCCGCGATGTGGTGAGCTCCCATTGCTCGGTCCCTGCTCCTGCCAACCTAGCAGTTCGAAAACACGTCCAAGTGCAAGTAAATAAACAGGTACCGCTCCGGCGGGAAGGTAAATGGCATTTCTGTGAGCTGCTCTGGTTCACCAGAAGCAGCTTAGTCATGCTGGCCACATGACCCGGAAGCTGTACGTCAGCTCCCTCGGCCAATAAAGTGAGATGAGCGCCGCAACCCCAGAGTCGGTCACGACTGGACCTAATGGTCAGGGGTCCCTTTACTTTTTTTAGTCTAAGGTTACCAAACGTCCCCGTTTCCCAGGGACAGTCCCCGGATTTACAAATCAGTCCCCTGACAAAATCCTATCATTCCTACTGAAGTTGAAAAGCGTCCCCGGATTCATTGAAAAAAAATCTGGTCAGCTTAGCTCAGCCCCCTCATTGAAAATGGGGGGGGGGGGTGTCTCAGCTCCCACGGTCCCTGCCTGCTGTGGCAGACACTACACAATTGAGCTATGGGGGATCTCAAATACAGTGGTACCTCGGGTTACAGACGCTTCAGGTTACAGACTCCACTAACCCAGAAATAGTACCTCGGGTTAAGAACTTTGCTTCAGGATGAGAACAGAAATCGCACGGCAGTGGCAGCGGGAGGCCCCATTAGCTAAAGTGGTACCTCAGGTTAAGAACAGTTTCAGGTTAAGAACGGACCTCCAGAACAAATTAAGTTCTTAACCTGAGGTACCACTGTACAGACTATATAGCTCAGCCCTCCCCAGAACTATGACTGCTTTATTTTTTTTGCCCCCATCATCAAAATCAGCGGGATCTTGTGGGGCAGAAAAAAATTGCTGGGGGAGACACTACATCGGGCCTTCCAACTGGGGTTTAACTACCCCTGTCCTAAACAGACAATCAGTGGTACCTCTAGTTACGAACTTAATTCGTTCCGGAGGTCCGTTCTTAACCTGAAACTGTTCTTAACTAGAGGCATGCTTTCGCTAATGGGGCCTCTTGCTGCTGTTGCGTGGCTGGCACACAATTTCCGTTCTCATCCTGGGGCAAAGTTCTCAACTTGAGGTAACTTTTCCAGGTTAGCGGAGTTTGTAACCTGAAGCATTTGTAACCTGAGGCATTTGTAACTTGAGGTACCACTGTATGATAATATTGGCAGTTGGCTCTTCTGAAATATTATGCTAAAAGTATCTACCAAGCACTGTGTCATTTTCTCTGCTTACGCAGCTGGTATTCCCCCTATAAAGAGGAGCCTTATCAGATGTTAATTGCTATCTTTCTATTTTACGCAGGGTGTCATTACATGTCAATGAGGAAGAGAGAAGCTCGAATCGTTTCTTGCTCTCTGTCTGCTTGGTGGTAAAGCAATTTCCAATCTGTCAGCAGTGGAAGGATTTCCAGCCCTGCGGGAAGCCACGTTACTAACCCGCAACACACATCACACACAGTCATGGAGAGAGACCATTGGAAGCCCATCAGTCCCTTAAACAATCTTAAGAGGAGTAAACCAACCTTATGGGAAATGCTTGATTGTTGTTAGCCGCCCTGAGCCCGGCTTCGGCTGGGGAGGGCGGGATATAAATAAAATTTATTATTATTATTATTATTATTATTATTATTGAGGGAGTTGGCTACGTACAGTCTGGAGAAGAGGAGGCTGAGAGGAGATACAATAGACATCTCCTGTATTGGTCTCTACAACCACAGCAGGCGCTGTAAGTTCCCAACAGTTTGACTTCACCCCAAAGGCACATTCTCCACTGTCTCCCAAGACAGACAGAGGGCAACTTCCACAAATCAGTTCCAAAAGCTAATGCAATTCTAGGGTGCATCAACAGAAGTATAGTGTCCAGATCAAGGACAGTAATAGTGCCACTCTATTCTGTCTTGGGCATCATGGTTTAAGAAGGATATACTGACAAGTTGAAACATGTGCAAAGGAGGTTGACCAAGATGATCAAGGTTCTGAAAGCCAAGCTTGGAGGTGGGGTGGGTGGGTGTGGTTGAAGGAGTTGGATGTGTTTAGCCTGGAGAAGGTATGATAGCCATCTTCAAATATTGGAGGGGCTGTCACGTGGAAGTTGGAGCAAGCTGGTTTTCTGCTGCTCCGGAGGGTAGGACCTGAGCAGATGGATTCAAATGACAAAGAAAGGAGATTCTGACTAAACATTAAGAGGAACTTTCTGATGGTTTCTTGTTGCTGTCAAATTAGCCTTGCCAACTTGAGAAATGACGAACGACACTCCTGCAGATAATCTCCCTTGACTGAGCTGGGATAAAAGGGTTCAAGCAGCATGCTGAGCCTAAGCGAATTGTAAAACACCTCAAAGCAGTTTACGAAAAGAATGAAACAACAATTGGTACAGTTAAAAAGAGCTATTTAAAACATTTTTTTAAAAAAAGATTAAAATCAGCTATATGCCAAAAACCAGATTAAAGCACATGCCAATATTCGTCACACCTGGATAGGCTTGCATAAACAGAAATGTTTTTAGCAGGCACCGAAAAGAGTACAGTGAAAGCATCTGCCTCGTGTCAAGTGGCAGGGAGTTCCAAGGTCTAGGTCAGGGGTAGGCAACCTAAGGCCCATGGGCCACAAGCGGCCCACAGGGGTCGTTTAACCAGCCCACGAGCCACCCATGAACTGAGCCACATGCTCAGTGAGTTCCCGTGCGCTGCGCTAAACTGGCGCAGCATGGCATGGGGACTTGCTTTCGTGGTGTGGGAAATCGCGTCTGAGCAGATGCCGGAAATCACATCTGTGCAGATGCAGATGCTGGAAATTGTGCACGCGCTCATGCGCATGCACAATTCGGCCCGCGGAGGGATTTCCGCTAGAGTGAACATGCCCAGATGGGCGGGGTATAAATAAATTATTATTATTATTATTATTATTATTATTATTATTATTAAAAGTTAATATTCTAGCCCTCTTGGTTCTGAATAAATGGATAATTTGAATGAGAAGCTGCATTATACCAAGTCTGAACACTGGACTATTTGGCTGAGTATTGTCTACACTGACTGGCAGAGCCTCTGGGGTTTCAGACAGGGGACAGTCCCAGCCCCACCTGGAGTTGTCAGGGATCGAACCTGCAACCTTCTACATGGAAGGCAGAAGCTCTGCCACTGAATATAGCCTGTCTGGAATGCATCCAAGCCTTTCTACGCATCTGTTTTTGCCCTGCCTACCAGGAATCTTCTACCTTAGGCTGGCAAGCGAGGGAAAGAGTTTAATCTCTTGCTTCATTTGGACCAAATTGCTTTGTGTAGTAAATACAGTAATAAAAAGGGCCCTCCTTTTTAAATGTTTACAGGCTGGACTCCTTCGCAAAATGTAATGCCACTGTTGACGGAGTCTGTAGTTTGCTGCTCCTGTATCTAAATTACCAGTCATTATTGCAACCGGCAATTGCCTGACGCTGGCTGATTTGAAGCACTCTGCGTTCCACGGGAAACGCTGGTGAGAACTGTGTTGCTGAATGAAGGCAGCTGGAGGGGGTCACTGGGGCAGGGGAATGGCGGACCTGCTTCTCCCCTAGCAAATCAGGGTCCCTACTTCAGGGAGGCTGTGATGGATGTCTGTTTTTTAAACCTTACCAAGAGCATCACACACACACACACACACACACACACACACACACACGGGTCACACTTGTCATCTGCTGGCTTCAAGCCAGCGATGGGGAAAGAAGGCTTTTCGCTCAACGTGAATCCCAAAACGTCCTCCGAGGGGCTGTTAGGAGGAAAAGCCCACCTGAAACGCAGCCATGAAATGATGGCTCCTTTCCAAACACTCTGATCACACCAGTGGGCAAGCGGAGTTTTCTTCCAATTGCCCCAGTGCAGAGATAATCATTGCTTCTAATGGCAAACTCAGGTGTTTCATGCCAACAGGATTCCAGACAAAATGCATCTAGGGAGTGAAATGAGAAGGAAGGAATTATCAGCACAGTGATGCTCAGAGGTTTGCAGAAGTACAAAATTGTTTTTTGAGAGCCAGTGTGGTGTAGTGGTTAAGAGCGGTGGACTCGTAATCTGGTGAACCGGGTTCGCTTCCCCGCTCCTCCACATGCAGCTGCTGGGTGACCTTGGGCCAGTCACACTTCTCTGAAGTCTCTCAGCCCCACTCACCTCCCAGAGTGTTTGTTGTGGGGGAGGAAGGGAAAGGAGAATGTTTGCCGCTTTGAGACTCCTTAAAGGGAGTGAAAGGCGGGATATCAAATCCAAACTCTTCTTCTTCTTCTTTTCTTTTTAAGACCAAAGTGTGTGTGTGTGGGGTGGGGGGGAGGAACCCAGCCGAATGAGGACTGAGCATGCTCAGTACCTGCGGAATCTTGATTGAAAGTTGGAAAGTCGTCTATTCAAATTACTTCTGGAATGGTATACAAAAGATGAAGAAATCAAGGCAGTGATGATACACCGGGCTAGAGATTTTGGGTATAATATGCAACTTTTATCTTGGGAAAAGTTATGGAAAGAGGAAATAAAAATTACTGCATGCAGTTCGTTGAAAAAAAATTATATGAAAATGATGTATCGTTGGTATCTAACGCTGAGTAAAATTGTAGAAATGTACAAAACGAGTTCAAATTTGTGTTGGGAATGCAAAGGGAAGGAGGGTACTTTTTACCATATGTGGTGGACGTACATTGGTAAAAGCTTTCTGGGAAATGATATATAATGAACTAAAGAAAATGTTTAAAATACATTTGTTAAAAAAACCAAAAGCTCTTTTGTTAGGTATAATAGGTGAAGAGACACCAAGAGAGGATAAAAGATTCTTTATGTCTGCAACGACGGCCGCGAGAATGCTACTAGCCCAGAGATGGAAGGAAGGAGAAGTACCAACAAGAGAAGAACGGCAGACGGAACGGATGGAGTATATGCAGAGATGGCGAAACTGACGGGGAAGATCAGAAACCAGGAAGATCCAAGACTGGAGTAAATTCCTAACTTACTTAAAAGACCACTGTAAATGGTTAAAATCATTGGCAGGGATGTAATGACGCTTGCAATGTGGAATTAACTATGGTAACCATGGATATGTAACAGATGGATAATGGTAAAAGATGCAGAAAATCTAATTTTAAATGGAGGGAGGGAAGGAGGTCTGAAGGTTCAAACGAACCTTTTATTTCAATGTTTGAAATGGTTAAAGTTAATATGTATAAAAATTTGTAAAACCAGTAAAAATATTATTAAAATTAGAAAGTTGGAAAGTGGAGGGAATGGTTGGACACAGAGACTCCTTTTGTGACAGGGGATGCGCTGCAATATTTTGTTGCTGAACTCACCTGTTCCCATTTCGCCCCCCAAATAAATGATTGCTTTTCGGCAGCTGCTGATTGAAGGTGTATATGTGATTGAAGCCACCTAAGCAAAGCTGCTTGGCAATCACAATCCCGACTGCCAACTGATTGAAGCAGATCCTTTAACTGATTAGACGTCTCACTTACGCCGACATCGCATCCACTGTTTGGGGATTTTTTTTTAAAAAAACAACCCACTCACTTTGCGGGGTTGTTGTAAGGAGTGAAGAGATAATGTGCCTGAAGTGTTTTGATTGCTCCAAAACTTCCAGATAAGTGCAAGAAGTTAATAACCCCATTTTTAAAAAATAAATAAATAAAAAGCAGCCTGATTGATCAAATAATTATTTGCATTTTTTTTTTAAAAGAAATTTATTGGGTTTTACAAATAGCAATACACATAATAAACAATGTAACATATATCTTGACATAATTTCACATTTTCTTTGGACTTCCTCACATCTCCCGCTCCCACTTTCATCGTTATAGCATTTTGTCAGCAATTTATTATCTTATTTGCAATCTTATATCCCTTCTATGTTTCATAATCTTCTACTCCTCAAAAAGAGTTATATTTTCTCAGTCTCACTTATTTTCTTAAAATCATCTAAGTTTAGTGGTGCTCAGTTATATTGATCTAGCGTCCTGTTTAGCATTCACTCAAATTGCAATATTTTTGTAAATAGTTCTTAAATTTCTTCCAATCCTCCTCAATCCTCTCTTCTCCCAGGTCTCGAATTCTGCCGGTCATCTCGGCCAGTTCCATGTAGTCTATCAGTTGCATCTGCCATTCTTCCAGTGCGGGTAGATCTTGAGTTTTCCAATGCTTTGCAAGTAGTATCCTTGCTGCTGTTGTTGCATACATAAAAAATGTCTGGTCCTTCTTTACCACCTCTTGGCCGACAATACCCAAAAGAAAGGCCTCTGGTTTCTTAGTGAAGGTATATTTAAATACCTTTTTCAGTTCATTATAAATCATTTCCCAGAACGCCTTCACTTTAGGGCATGTCCACCATAGGTGGAAGAATGTTCCTTCACACTCTTTACATTTCAAACACTTATTGTCATTCAGGTGGTAAATTTTTGCAAGTTTGACTGGGGTCATATACCATCTATATATCATTTTCATTACATTTTCTTTCAAAGCGTTACATGCAGTAAATTTCAATCCAGTACTCCACAACCTTTCCCAGTCCTCAAACATAATGTTATGCCCAATGTCCTGCGCCCACCTTATCATAGCCGATTTAACCATTTCGTCTTGTGTGTTCCATTTTAACAGCAAGTTATACATCCTTGAAAGTATCTTACTCTTAGGTTCTAACAATTCTGTTTCTATTTTCGATTTCTCCACCTGGAACCCTAATTTCTTATCATTTTTAAAAACTTCTTTAATCTGAGCGTAATGTAACCAATCTCGCACTTTATCCTTCATTTTCTCCAAACTCTGCAATTTCCAATTGTCTCCATCTTTTTCTAGAATTTCCCAATATTTTGGCCATTTGGCCTCCATATTGGGTCTTTTTCGGGCCTTAGCTTCCAAAGGTGACAGCCACCTTGGGGTCTTATTTTCCAGCAAGTCTTTATATTTTGTCCAGACATTAAACAGTGATTTTCTGACAATATGGTTCTTAAAGGCCTTATTTGCTTTAACCTTGTCATACCACAAATATGCATGCCATCTGAAAGCATTGTTAAACCCTTCCAAATCCAACACATCAGTGTCTTCAAGAAGTAGCCAGTCTCTTAGCCAGCAAAACGCTGCGGCTTCATAGTACAACTTTAAGTCTGGCAGGGCAAAGCCCCCTCTTTGTTTTGCATCAGTTAATATCTTAAACTTAATTCTGGGCTTTTTGCCCTGCCAGACAAACTTAGAAATATCTCTCTGCCACTTCTGAAAGCACTCCGTCTTGTCCAAAACCTGAAGTGTTTGAAATAAAAACAGCATCCTTGGCAATACATTCATCTTAATAGCAGCAATTCGGCCTAACAAGGAAAGTTTCAATTTTGACCAACTATCTAAGTCTCTCTTAATTTCTACCCAACATTTTTCATAATTATCCTTAAATAGACTTAGGTTTTTTGCTGTTATGTTTACCCCTAGGTATTTTACTTTTTTAACCACATTAAGTTCCGTCTCATTCTGAAACCGTTCTGACTCTGTATCAGTCAAATTTTTTCCCAAAACCTTAGTTTTCTGTTTATTTAATTTAAATCCAGCCACCCGACCAAAGTCATTAATCAGTTGTAATACTCTTTTCATACTAGGCTCTGGCTTCTGCAAGGTCAATACCAGGTCATCTGCAAAAGCTTTTAATTTGTATTGTTTCTGTCCGACCTGAATTCCTTCCACCAACCGATCCCCTCTAATCATATTCAATAGCACTTCCAGAACCGAAATGAATAACAAAGGGGAGATAGGGCAACCTTGTCGAGTTCCTTTTTCAATTTTAAACTCTTCTGTAACCACATTATTAACTATCAGTTTAGCTTTCTGCTCTGAATATATCGCCTCAATCCCATTCTCAAAACCCCGTCCCACTCCCATCTCTTTTAAATTTCCCAAATAATTATTTGCATTTAGCCAGATGTTCAGATCATTAAAAGTAAAAATAAAATAAATACATGGCCCAAGTGCAGATTTGGGACATCAAGGAAAATGTTACAGTGCAATCCAGCTTTCACCAAGCCTGGTAGCTTCCAGATATTTTGGACCACAGCTTTCGCCAGCCCTGACCACTAGTCATGCTGGCTGGGGCTGATAGGAGTTGTAGTGCAACACTGAGCTGAGGAATTGAGTTGGGGATGGCTGATGGAAGGTTACTTACCGTGTAATCAAAGCTGCCAGTCATTATTAAAACGAACTCAATGAATATCTTGAAGATAGAGCTTTTTAATTCCCTCTGGGAGCAGGACTGACAGGCTGAAATCCTTTCTCAAGAGGCATATAACTAATTTACGCCATGCACCTCTGTGGTGTTCTTGGTGAGAAATCGAAACTATAAACAGGCCACCTCCCTGACCAAATTAGTCAGTGAATTTCCTCACCCACTTGAAAAGATGTAAAGGTAAAGGTAAAGGGACCGCTGACCATAAGGTCCAGTCGTGACTGACTCTAATCTCGCTTTATTGGCCGAGGGAGCCGGCGTACAGCTTCCGGGTCATGTGGCCAGCATGACTAAGCTGCTTCTGGAGAAACCAGAGCAGCGCACGGAAACCACACCACTGAGCTTCTTGGGCCTGCCAATCAGAAGGTCAGCTGTTTGAATCCCCATGACAGGATGAGCTCCCATTGCTGTGTCCCAGCGCCTGCCAACCTAGCAGTTCAAAAGCACACCAGTGCAAGTAGATAAATAGGTACTGCTGTGGCGGGAAGGCAAATACCGTTTCTATGCGCTCTGGCTCCCGTCAGTGTCCCATTGCACCAGAAACGGTTTAGTCCTACTGGCCACATGACCTGGAAAGCTGTCTGTGGACAAACGCCAGCTCCCTCAGCCTGAAAGCGAGATGAGCGCCGCAACCCTATAGTCGCCTTTGACTGGACTTAACCATCCAGGGTAGGACTAGATGGGTCACTGGTCTTCTCCAGTGACATTTCTTACATTCCTATGATCTGCATGCAAAATGTCTCAGTTTCAGAAACTAAGAGAAACTGAAAACGGCACCCCTAGCTGATGGGAGAGGGAGTCGAAAACATCTGGAGAGCACCAGGTTGGCAATGGCTTCAGAACAGCAAGGCTGACATATATTTTGGAGGATGAGGGCCAGCAGCCTGGGATGCTAATGGGCATTCAGACCTCCCAGACTCCGTAACATTTGGGAATTGCTGACTTCACAGTCTGCTGTCCAGAGGTCCTTTACTTTTTATTATCATTACCTTTTTATTGTTGCTGTATGTCTTAATCTGTTTTTAATTAATCACTGATTTGATCTTTCGAGCATTTCAAAGTGTCACCAATCATTTCGTTGTTTTGTTTTCGTTGTAAATCAGTTTTGGGTGTTTTTTCTCTCCCTCAGTCAATACATTTCTTAAAGTAACTAGGAAAATGCTTTTGTGCTGAGACACCTTCGTGCATCGATGCCATCCTCACCTCTCACTTGCTGGGCCTTAAGCAAGAAGGAGCCATCAGGGGAAATAATAAAAATATCAGAAAGGGAGTGTCCAGGTGCGATGCTACTGGCAGCAACGACAGTGCCACCTTCAGCAGGCAAATGTCTTCAGGCTCTCGGAAGGTATTAAAACTGTCCATCTTCGCAACAGATGCCCGTTGCCTCCATCTCTGCTACTCTCTGGGTAGCGGTGTGCAGCGAGACAGGAGTCATTGCTTCCCCATTTTCACTTTACAGCTGCCTGAGGACAACACATGTGTTATAAATCCTGCCTGCGTTATCCAGAGGCTGGCGAAAAACAAACACGGAAATTACCCCCTCACCAAACAAAGAACGACAAGAATTACTGTGTGGCTCAGGTGTCTTGCGCTGGGAAAAGTGACACCAAATTGGAAGGGAATGGTAATGTATGGGAACCAGGCGAGGCGGCCGCCGGCCCCCGATTGCCAAGGCGCTGTGGGCTACACCAGGCTTTAGTTAACGATACATCAGCCTCCAAATTGGATTTTAAAGGTGATCTGTGGTGCAAGCTATAAATCAACCCCCAATGCAGATCAAAAAGGGAGGGATTCACTATCAACACCTGGGTCTCTCTCTTGATTTAGTCCTGATAGAGAGTGGTGGTGGATTTAACAAGGAACTCCAATACAGTGGTACCTCGGGTTAAGTACTTAATTCGTTCCGGAGGTCCGTACTTAACCTGAAACTGTTCTTAACCTGAAGCACCACTTTAGCGAATGGGGCCTCCTGCTGCCACCGTGCCGCCAGAGCACAATTTCTGTTCTCATCCTGAAGCAAAGTTCTTAACCTGAAGCACTTTCTGGGTTAGCGGAGTCTGTAACCTGAAGCGTATGTAACCTGAAGCGTATGTAACCCAAAGTACCACTGTAATAAATAATAATAATAATAATAATAATCATCATCATCATCAGCAACTTATACCCCGCCCATCTGGCTGGGTTTCCCCAGCCACTCTGGGAGGCTCCCAAAAGAATATTAAAAGCACAATAAAACATGAAACATTAGAAACTTCCCTAAACAGGGTTGCCCTCAGATGTTTTCTAAAAGTCAGATAGTTGTTTATTTCCTTGACATCTGATGGGAGGGCGTTCCACAGGGCGGGCACCACTACCAAGAAGGCCCTCTGCCTGGTTCCCTGTAACCTCACCTCTCGCAGGGAGGGAACCACCAGAAGGCCCTCAGAGCTGGAGCTCAGTGTCCGGGCTGAATGATGGGGGTGGAGACGCTCCTTCAGGTCTACTGGGCTGATGCCATTTAGGGCTTTAAAGGTCAGCACCAGCACTTTGAATTGTGCCCGGAAAGGTACTGGGAGCCAATGTAGGTCTTTCAGGACCAGTGTTATATGGTCTTAGTAGCCACTCCCAGTCAATGTCTCACTTCCTGGGCCCACAACATCCTATCTCGGCTGAATTCTGGGACAGGATAGCCTCCTCCGAAGCACCTGTGGCCCCACAAATGTCTAGGAGTGGGTTCTTAGAAGGAACAGTTCCCCCATATTAACATTTATGTGGAATTTAAACACATTCCTGTTCACCTGGACCTTGTGTGGTTGAGAGATTTTTGGCCACTTTGAAATAATTAGTTATGATTTATTTTTCAGTGTCAACGTGTATCTTTTCATTGTTTCGTTGCATGCCTCTCTGGGCTGCTTTGTGAGGGATGGTGGAGTTAAGATATTAGCCACCATGGTAATGTTAATTAATAATAATGGTAAGACTGACTCTGACTCCTAGTTTGCACAGCTCCACAGAAAGCTAACTGCCTGTCCTGATGCCTCTGTCCCCAACATGCAGAGGTTCTTCATCCAAAGATGACAGGGTACCCCGAAAACAGGAAGGTAGGAACCCACTTTCCTCCACAGACATGTCCCAACAAATGCTTGGACTTTTGCCCCTTGCCTTGCCCAAACCCAGATTCTAGTGGGAACTTTTCTCAAGGTTCAGCCATTGTTGTTGACGACGACAATCACCTTGAGCCCAAGGAGGAAAGTCCCATAAAATGTCGCCCCCATCTTTGCATCGTCGACAGAGACAGTCATTTCTTTTCAGCTGCTCTGTCATCTTGAGTAATGGTCGAGAATGGTGGCAGGATGATTGAGTGCAGGTCAGAGATGAGCTCCTCCGCTGCTGATTCCAAGCCTCGCAACGAGAAGTCCCAGATGCACATCGTGGCACGGGGAGGGGGAAAGGACTGGTTTTCATTTTTCGTTGACTCCTTTGACATTTTGGGGACATGGGGCTGCTGCTCAAGCTGTAGCAGGGCGCTGAGGAACAAGACTGGTTGTTTGTGAGATGCCAGAAAAGGCCTTGGATCAGATGAGGTCCCTGCATTAAGAATATAAGATGAGGTCAAAAGATGAGGAGGTAAAATCGGTCATGATCAAATGGGCACAAGATATAGGACACAACATACAAATTGAGGACTGGGAAAAACTGTGGAAAACAGATTTAAAATTTACAGACTGTTCTCTTTTGAAAGAAAACTACAGTGGTACCTCAGGTTATAGACGCTTCAGGTTACATACGCTTCAGGTTACAAACTCCTCTAACCCAGAAATTTTAACCTCAGGTTAAAAACTTTGCTTCAGGATGAGACCAGAAATCGTGCAGAGTGGCAGCAGGAGGCCCCATTAGCTAAAGTGGTATTTCAGGTTATGAACAGTTTCAGTTTAAGAACGGACCTCTGGAACGAATTAAGTACGTAACCAGAGGTACCACTGTATATGAAAATGATGTATAGATGGTATATAAAACCAGTACAGATAGCAAAAATGCATAAAACTGGGTCAAATACATGCTGTAAAAAAAAAAGAAGGGACTTTTTATCATATGTGGTGGGAATGTAGAGAAGTTAAAAATAATTGGGAAATGATATATAATGAATTGAAGAAAATGTTTAAAATGACATTTGTAAACAAACCAGAAGCATTTTTGTTAGGGATTGTAGGACAAGACCTGCCAAGGAAAACAAAGAACTTATTTATGTATGCAACAACAGCGGCAAGAGTCTTGATAGCACAAGGATGGAAGAATGAGGAAACCCCGACAAAATAACAATGGCAAGAGAAATTGACGAACTTAATTACATATTACTTAAAAAGACAACAAAATGAATTGGACTCCTTGGCAGGTTTTGAATAAACATACACAAATTTATTGTTGATAATAGGATGGATAGATATGTAAGGAGATATACAATTTAATAATATGCAGAGAAAATATGTGCAGCGAAATAAGGGAGAGGAGCTGAGGGAAGTCCTTAGTTGGGGGGGGAAGGGCAGGTGGGGGGGGAAAGGGGGGAAATTATGTAGGTGGTTATATGATTTGACAATTTGTTACGTGGAAATTGAGCAATAAAAATATTTTTTAAAAAAGAATATAAGATGAGGTTCCTGCTGGATCAGGAAATTGGGCCATTTAGTCCAGTATCCTGTTCTCAAAGTGGCCATTCACATGTCTGCAAGAATCCCAAGAAAACACTTCCCTCCTGTGCTTCCCAACAACTGGTATTCATAGAATCATAGAATTATAGAATTGTAGAGTTGGAAGGGACCATGAGGGTCACCTAGCCCAACCCTCCACAATGCAGGAACTTTCACCCAATGTGGGACTCTAACCCATGACCCTGAGATAAAGAGTATCGTGCTCTCCTGACTGAGCTACTCAGAAGCATTGTAGCCATCAATTGCCATTGTCTAATCCTCTTTAAGGGACACAGGTGGCACTGTGGTCTAAACCACTGAGCCTCTTGGGCTTGCTGATCAGAAGGTCGGTGGATCAAATCCCCATGACGGGGTGAGCTCCCGTTGCTCGGTCCCAGCTCCTGCCAACCTAGCAGTTCGAAAGCACACCAGTGCAAGTAGATAAATAGGTACCGCTTCGGCGGGAAGGTAAATGGCGTTTCCGTGCGCTGCTCTGGTTTTGGTGTTCCATTGCGCCAGAAGCGGCTTAGTCATGCTGGCCACATGACCCGGAAAAACTGTCTGCAGACAAACACTGGCTCCTTAATTCCCTAGTACCTGCAGCCTTTCTTTGTAGGGGAGTCACACCATCATTTTAGTTGCCCTTTTCTGAAGTTTTCTAAACTCTACAGCGACCAGAACTCTAGGCCTTATGGAGTGTAACAACTACAGACCGGCCGCCACCATCCCTTCCTTGGCAAAGGTGGTGGAGAGGGTGTTTGTGGAGCAACTGCAAGCATTTCTAGATGAGACCAATAATCTAGATCCACTACCATCTGGGTTCAGACCTGCCTTTGGAACTCAACCAGCCTTGGTCACCTTCATGGTCGACCTTAAACATAAGAAATGAAGGATGTGTTTATGGTATGTTGTGAAGCTGTCATGCACAACCAGGGGAGCATCAAGGAGCATAAAGTCCAAGACTGGCAAATATTGCTGAAAGAAGGATAAAAAGGTAAAGGGACCCCTGACCATTAGGTCCAGTCGTGACCGAATCTGGGGTTGCGGCACTCATCTCGCTCTATGGGCCGAGGGAGCCAGCGTACAGCTTCCGGGTCATGTGGCCAGCATGACTAAGCTGCTTCTGGTGAACCAGAGCAGCGCACGAAAATGCCATTTACCTTCCTGCCAGAGGGGTACCTATTTATCTACTTGCACTTTGACATGCTTTCAAACTGCAAGGTTGGCAGGAGCAGGGACCGAGCAACGGGAGCTCACCCCGTCGCGGGGATTTGAACCGCCGACCTTCTGATCGGCAAGTCCTAGGCTCTGTGGTTTAACCCACAGCGCCACCCACGTCCCTTTTGAAAGAAGGATAGAGCAACTCAATTATTTATTAAAGTATTTATGTTCCACACTTTCACCAAAGCCTATCAAGACAATATACAACATGCAAAGTTAGAATAATATCAGCAATAGCGTCCATTTAAAACAACAGCACCCATTTAAAACATAGATAAATACTGGTTGGTTAAAAAGAGATAATTCATATTGCAAATGCCTTGTTGAAACAATGCACTTTTCCAGAAGACATCGGGGGGGGGGGGGAGGAAGAGATGGTTCCTGCCAAACTTCTAGCAGCAGTGAGTTCCACAGTACAGGGACTGCCACACTGTAGCCTCAGCCCTTAGTCACGGCCAGCTGAACCTCAAAAGCATAGGGAACTGCCACAGGTACCCTATAAAGGGAGGTCAGTGACTGAGGTGAAGTTTAAGGAATTGGACAGTCCTTACTGGAAGAAGCAAAGATCACCAGTGTTGAAGCAATGATTCTTCAACATCAGCTTCGTTGGACTGGTCATGTTGTGTGGATGCCTGATTATTGCCTTCCAAGGCAACTACTCTATTCCAAACTTAAAAATGGAAAGTGTAATGCTGGTGGTCAACAAAAGAGGTTTAAAGACTCTCTCAAGGCAAATCTAAAAAAATGTAGTATAAACACCAACAATTGGGAAACACTGGCCTGCGAGCGCTCCAATTGGAGAACAGCCTTTACCAGAGGTGTCATGGGCTTTGATGACACTCGATCTCGGGACGCAAGGGAGAAACGTGCTAGGAGGAAGGCACGCTTGGCAAATCCACACCATGATCAGCTCCTGCCCGGAAACCACTGTCCCCACTGTGGAAGGACGTGTGGATCCAGAATTGGCCTCCACAGACACTTACGGACTCACTTAAAACCGTGTTCATGGAAGACAATCTTACTCGGCTAGGAGTGATCACCAAAGAAGAAGAAAGAAGGTTGGGTTATGAGGTGTGAAAAGACACAGTGCAGTGTTAAACAGTGGAGCTCGTTTTCCCCAGGAGACAGTGATGGTCACTAATTTGGATGGCTTTAAAAGAGGATGGGATAAATAGGAAGCTATTGATGGCTGCTTGCCATGATGGCTGCGCTCTCTCTCTCTCTCTCTCTCTCTCTCTCTCTCTCTCTCTCTCTCTCTCCCCCTCCCCACAATTGGAGGCAGTAATGCTTCTGAACACTAGTTGCTGGAGGCTGTGGGAGCAGAGAGTGTTCTGGTGCTGGAATCCTGCTTGCAGGTTTCCCATAAGGAGTTGGTTGGCCACTGCGAGAACAGGGGGCTGGGTTAGATAGGCCACTGGCTGGATCCAGCACGGCTCTCCTGATGTTCTTAAAGTCCAGTTTTATCCACCCCAGTTCTTTAATAATGGACAGTGGACACAGTTGCAGCTCTAATGAGAGCGGGGTTTTTGTTTGTTTGTGAGGATAGTGGTGGATCCGATAACTAGGCAGAGATACCAATCATGCAGCTGCTAAACTGCCGCATAGGCTGAAAACAATATATAAATAAAAGGACTCGAAAGCGAATCACAAGAACAGCAGTCCCTCTGCCATGCATTCTTTCACTTTGTATCCACGTTCAGTGAACGCCTGCAAATTGTGTTCCGGAGCGTAATGAATGTGCTGGCTTATCAAAAGGCTCCCAACTAATTTCCTTAATAGCCTTGGTGCCAGTCTAACTAGCATAAATTCTATTTATGCAGAGGGATAGCGTTCCTGTTCAATTATGTTCCAGGTAATAAGACAAGTCTCTCCCCCCCGCCCCCCCTGCCTGTAGCTCCCTTCGCCCCACCTGGTCCCTTAGCAGCAGGAGATTAGGGACAGAGAGAGATATATATAAGCTGGACTTTGTCCTTGGAGTCTGTAATTGCTTGTCAAGTTAAATGCAGTGTATGGGAGACGGAGAACGTTATTTGCAAGTGTCTCTCTCATGCCACAACTATGCAAAGATTGTGTATGTGCGAGAGAGGTCGGGCGGGGGTTAGGGACGTGGGAGAAATACATTTGAATGTAGGCTCACTTAATTTGCAGTCCCAGAAGCAATTCGTGAGCCGAAAAGGCAGCTTTCCTTAGAAATCCTCACTTCTTTGACTTTTGCAGCGCTGTTCTCTAACCAAATGTTTGCACAAATGCACATGATAGGGGAAAGTGTGTATAAAAATGCGTATTTTTGGGGTGGGTGGGTGCGTTGGATATACAAAAATATTTTATATTGGGGGGATGCCTTGCAAAAATGTATATATTAGGGGAAATTGCCGACCTAAGAAGATGAGACCACAATATTCTGTTGTGAGGAAAAGTTGCAGCGTTTGGGACTTTTTAGTTTAGAGAAAAGGTTAAGTAAGATGTGATTTGTTAGAAGTTTCTAAGATTATGCATAATGCCAGAACTTGCGGGCATTGAATGAAGCTGAATGTTGGAAGCTTCGGGACTAGACAAAATAAAGTCCTTCAGGCAGCATGAACTATGAAAATCACTCCCAAAGGAGGCAGGGGTGGCCACCAACCTTTAAAGGGGAATTGGACAAGGCTCCTAGTCACAGCAGCTATGCTCTGCCTCATGGGCGATCAAAGTCTTGGTTGGGGACATCGGGACTGGGGGCAAGATGGCGGGGTGGGAGCAGGAACAGGAGTCCAGAAGCCAGGAATCAGGAAGCCAAGAGTCGAGGGTCAGAGAGCCGGGAGTCAATAAGCCAAGGGTCTGAGGGCCAGGAAGCAAGGAGTCATGAGGTTAGGGGTCCGAGGATTAAGAAGCAAGGAGTCACGAAGTCACGGGTCCGAGGATCAAGAAGCAAGGAGTCAAGAAGCCAAGCGTCCGAGGGTCAGGAAGCAAGGAGTCACGAAGTCAGGGGTCCGAGGGTCAGGAAGCAAGGAGTCACAAAGTCAGGGGTCCGAGAGTCAGGAAACAAGGAGCCAAACACAGCAGGGCAGGGAACGTGTTGCTGTGGCAAAGAGCCGAAGGGATATGCTGACCTTATATCCCTTCCCAGCTCTTGCCCCCAGGTCCTGTGAGTTACCAATCGGCCTCACCTGTGTGGCCACGCCTTGCCTCCCCAGAACAAACTTAAGAAGGCCCCAGTCCTGCAAACTCCGATTGGTCACAGGGCCTGGCTCCTGCACGCACACCTGATGTCAATGATTGGAGGGGATGAGGCTGATGAATACCTGTTGCTGGAAGCCACAGGAGGGGAGAGCGCTCTTGTGCTCAGATCCTGCTTTCCAGCTTCCGATTGGAGGCATTTGGGTGGCTGCTTTGAGAAAAGGATGCTGGCCTAGCTGGACCACTGGTCTGCTCCAGCAGCCTTTTCTCCTGCTCTTAATGCTTCTGGAGAACAGTTGCTGGAAACTGCAGGAGGGGAGAGTTTTCTTGAGCTCAAGTCTTGCTTGAGGGTTTCCCATTGGGGGCATCTGGTTGGCCAGTGTGAGTACAGGATGTTGTACGCGGGTGGTGCTGTGGTCTAAACTACTGAGCATCTTGGGCTTGCCAATCAGAAGGTTGGTGGTCCGAATCCCCACGACAGGGTGAGCTCCCATTGCTGTGTCCCAGCGCCTGCCAACCTAGCAGTTTGAAAGCACGCCAGTGCAAGTAAATAAATAGGTACCACTATGGCGGGAAGGTAGACGGCATTTCTGTGCGCTCTGGTTTCCATCACTGTGTTCTGTTCCGCCAGAATCGGTTTAGTCATGCTGGCCACATGGCCTGGAAAGCTGTCTATGGACAAACGCCAGCTCCCTCGGCCTGAAAGCGAGATGAGCTCCACAACCCTATAGTTGCCTTTGACTGGACTTAACCGTCCAGGGTAGGACTAGATGGGCCACTGGTCTTCTCCAGTGACATTTCTTACATTCCTATGATCTGCATGCAAAATGTCTCAGTTTCAGAAACTAAGAGAAACTGAAAACGGCACCCCTAGCTGATGGGAGAGGGAGTCGAAAACATCTGGAGAGCACCAGGTTGGCAATGGCTTCAGAACAGCAAGGCTGACATATTTTGGAGGATGAGGGCCAGCAGCCTAGGATGCTAATGAGCGTTCAGACCTCCCAGACTCCGTAACATTTGGGAATTGCTGACTTCACAGTCCTGCCCTCATGGCAAGGAGGAGCGGATAAAATTGTCAGACCTAATGGATACCCTGGAAATGTCAGGGAGGGCTTCACACGAATCTACAAGAAGTGGTGCGGTGGAAGAAGCCAGCTTCCTCATGTTTTGCTCAGAAGAAGAAAAAAACCAAGAAGGCTTCATGAAGATGGGCACTGTTGCAAACTGCAACCTGAATTCAACAGCATCAAGCCCAGCTTGGAAACAGAGACTTCACCTTCTTCTCCTTTCTTTTTAAATATGATTTTTTATTAAGTTTTCTATTTTACATTTCAAAATATTCATTTAAACAACCTTAAATCAATGACTTCCCTTCTTCTCTTTCCGTGGTTCATTTTGCATACCCTACACCCTTGCATATTTTACATGAACTAAATCATTCAGTAATCCATTGTTACATCCATCAAAACTGATTAACACTGTTGAATTTATTTTATTGCTACCAGCATTTTTAAATGAACAAAATTTCCCCCATATATTCAGTAAACATTTTCCAGTCTTCTTTAAACATACATTCTTCTTGTTCTCTTATTCTATATGTTAAATCTGCAAGCTGTGTGTATTCCATCAGTTTAAGTTGCCATTCTTCTTTGGTTGGGACCTCGCTCGTTTTCCATTTTTGGGCCAACAAAACATGGGCTGCAGTAGTAGCATACATGAGTAGTCTTTTTTGACACCTGGGAATTTCCCTCTGAATTATCCCCAACGAAAAGAACTCTGGTTTTTTTTGAAGAGGTGCTTTTAAACATTTTTTTCAATTCATTATATATCATTTCCCAATACTCTTTTACCACCACATATGATAAAACGTACCCTCAACCTCATTACATCTCCAGCACTTAACTGATTCGGACTTACAGAATTTAGCAAGTCTACTTGGAGTTAAGTACCATCTATAAATCATTTTCAGGTAGTTCTCTTTCAAAGAATAACATGCTGTGAACTTCAGATCACTCTTCAAGTGTTTTTCCCAGAGATTCAATTCTATATTATGCCCTATATCTATTGCCTAGTGAGTCATAGAGGCTTTAACAAGCTTGTCTTTCGTTCCCCAATCTAACAACAACAGATCGTACATTTTAGATAATAGTTTTCCTTTGTTTTGTAAAAGTTCTTTTTTTCAGATCGTGAGCTTTGGTCCAGAAAATCATTTTCCCTGTCTGTTTGAAACATTTCATATAACTGATGATATTGTAGCATCATGTCCAGCTTGGAAGCAGAGACTTCACCTTCTTCTCCTTTCCTTTCAATGGAGTTCAGATGGAGCATCTCTGCTCTCTTGATCCAGCACTGAGAACACTGTTGCATTGTGGGTTATGATAGATCTGGCTGACATAGGGCAAGGCATATGTATGTAATTGACAATTAAATTTTATTTTGGCCTCGTCCTCTGTGGCACTTAGGGAGGCATATATTGTATCTTCACAACCAATGCTATTCTTCTATGCATCCAGCTATAGCCACCAATGGCCCTCTCCCCATGAGCACACCTCTACCTTTTTGTCCAAACTGCGGAGGTCCACCTGCGGCTGTTAAAAACCCAATTTATATTCAGCAGCATGAGGAGACAGAGAGCAGAAGCTTTGGTCTCCAAACTCCTCTGCCCCAGCGTAATGGAAAGGGTTGTGGCTGCCCTGACAGCAGCCCTGTGAACTGCGTTGAAAAAAGTCACCCTCTCACAGGGTCATTGGACAGGAGATGGATTCTGTCTTCTGAGGGTGAGGAGAGCAAAGGGGCCTGGTCCAGAACAAGGGAGACATGAACATGCACTGTTCAGGGTTCAGAAGGCTAGCACCGGAGGGGATTTTCTGAGCGTTTGAGCAACCTATCCTTGTATACTCAAACACCTCCTTGCCCACGGTCATTGTTGCAGCTGGTTTTGAGAGTCTCGCCTCATTCCTACTAAGTTGCAAGTTCCACTTCTTGGAAGGGAGGGAAAGTCGATTCACTTTGCATTGAAGCAGTTTGCTTCAATTGGACTAATTGATGCAGGGGAAGGTTCTCAGTGGCACTAGCCATGATGGTGACGCTCGGTCTCCATGGTTGGAGGCATTGATGCATCTGAATACCGGTTGCTGGAAGTCGCAGGAAGGGAGAGGGTTCTTGTGCTTGGGGGTTCTGCTTGCTGGTTTCCCACAGGCATCCGGTTGGGCATTGCGAAAACAGGATGCTGGACTACATGGGCCACACTTGCCCAACCCAGCAGGCTCTCCTGATCTTCTTAAGGGCAAATTAATCAAATTTTCACTTTCCAAAACGAGACAAGTGTCAGGCCTCAGAGAAACCAACCCCAATGGCAGGTTACCAGGAATGGACAAGACATGGAAAAGTCCTTACCATCTGCTTTTACAGTGGTACAGTACCTTAGTTTGCAAGCGTTTTGGATTACAACCACGTGAAACCCTGAAGTGCGTGTCCCTTTTTTTGAATTACAACCCGTTTTTTTTTTATTACAACCCCCCCCTTTTTTTGGGAGGCCCCATTGGCGAAAGCGTGCCTTGGGTTACAACCTGTTTTGGTTTACAACTGGACCTCCGGAAGGGATTATGGTTGTAAACCAAGGTATACCTCATGTTATGAGCCATACCTCATGTTATGTCCGCTTCATGTTACGTTCTTTCGGGTTACGTCCTGTGGCAACCCAGAAGTACCGGAAAGGGTTACTTCCGGGTTTCACCACTTGTGCATTTGCAGAAGCGGCGAATTGCAACCTGCGTGTGTGCAGACGTGCCGCTGCAGGTTGGGCTCTATTCATGTTGCGAACAGGCCTCCAGAATGGATCCCGTTCACAACCAAAGGTACCACTGTATTCAATATTCACAGAGAGAGGCTTGGGAATGTGGCCTCTCGGATTAATGGCATTGCTCCAAGTGAATCTCCACCCCCTCTGTCTCTCCCACTTCCTCATGAGTCATCGCTACAGGTGCTGGAAGGTGCCCTCTGCCTTTGAGCTCTTTGTTTTCCTACTTTCAAGGCTCGCCAGGTTCTGAGAGGGGGCGGATCTGGAATGGTTTCTAAAGACACTGAGTCCATCAGCTGTCTCCCTTCTGGTGCTTCTTCTTCCTCCTCCTCTCCCATTATTTCTCAACTTCCTCTGAGCTGTGACCTCCCTCAAAGCCCTGTTGTAATTCTGAACTGTCCCCTTCTTCTCTGGAAGGGTCAGGCTGGGGAGGTGGTCTCCACCATTCCTCCTCTGCCCAGTCCCTGATAACAAGACTTGAAACACAGACACCCTTCAAAACAGGCACTTAGGCAAATTTTGCAACGCGGTTCTCCAAGCGAACATTGATTGCAAAAATGCCTATGTTAGGGGAAAGTGTGCATTATGAGAATTTTTTTAAAAAAACAAAATTAAAAACATGGCAAATCACTGCAGAAGCACAGGCAATTGACTTTAAGAAACAAAACTGACATCTCATCCCATCAATCCTTATCAGGGTTCAAATTTTGCCACTTCCCACCACATGAGCAGGGATGAATGAATGCCCTTGGGTTTAAAGAGTCTCTGGAAGAGGTCTGTGATAATTCCCGAGGCATTGGCTTCAGCCATTATTAAAATTACAAAATTAAAACAATTTGCATGCTGCCTTTCCGGGTACAAATTCTTCCAAGGTGCCTAACAAGAAATACCATATTGGCCCAAATGTAAGCTGCACTGCCCGCCCCCCCCCCCGTTTTTCTTCTGACTGTGAAAAGTTAAAGTGCACAACCTTACAAAAATGGGCTTTTATGATATTGCTGCTGAAACAGATGTAAAACGGAACAGGTGTGAGTGGCTGCGGAATTTTAAGAGAGCGGCTTATATTTGGGTATTGTCTCTCCCCCCCTTGAATTCTAAAGGTGCGGCTTATATTCGGGCCAATACAGTAGCAGCAAACTTCTCTCCCCCCCCCCCCCAATAAGCAATAATAGCACACAACAAGTCAGCAGGACTCTTCCCACAGGACAGCTGGTGGGAGATGTCCTAGTGGAGGAAGAGACCATCCAGCTGGAATTGAAACAGGGTCCTGATGTCTTCTTCATCTGTCTCCCTCGCTTTGCTGATATTCCAGCCATACGGCACTTGGTGGCAGTTGGCCCTGTGAGCAGGGAAGGAAGGCTATCCAACTGGAAGAAGCTGGGGGGGGGGGGGGCTTTTGTGTTTGTTTTTGGACTATCCTTGTTCGGAGAGAGATTCTGCTAAATTTGTTACCTATTATTATTATTTTTTAACACCCCACCTTTTCCCCTGATGGAATTCAAGGCAGCTTGCAGAGAAATCCATGTATGGCTAAAAACATAGACAAGCCAATCATTAAAATACAATTAAACATAGATAGGATTAAAACTACATTAGTGAAACAACCATTCTAATCTATGCCAGTGATGGTTCCTAATAATTTGGGTAAAGGTAAAGGTAAAGGTAAAGGTACCCCTGACTATTAGGTCCAGTCGTGGCCAACTCTGGGGTTGCGGCGCTCATCTCGCTTTACTGGCCGAGGGAGCCGGCATACAGTTTCCGGGTCATGTGGCCAGCATGACTAAGCCGCTTCTGGCAAACCAGAGCAGCACACGGAAACGCCGTTTACCTTCCCGCTGGAGCGGTACCTATTTATCTACTTGCACTTTGATGTGCTTTCGAACTTCTAGGTTGGCAGGAGCAGGGACCGAGCAACGGGAGCTCACCCCGTCGTGGGGATTCGAACCGCTGACCTTCTGATCAGCAAGTCCTAGGCTCTGTGGTTTAACCCACAGCGCCACCCACATCCCTAAGAATTTGGGTAGGGTGTGGCAAAGAGGTTTCTTTCTTCCAGATTAGCTATTAGGGCCATGACAGTGTGCCAGTTCAGCTAAAAAAAAAGGGAAGCCAGGAGTCTTGTGGCTGAATCTTTGTTATGCTGCTCAGAGCACTCGATATGTTGCAAGGGTCTATTTTTTTTCTCCCATTCTGTTAGAAAATATGAAATCTCCTAGTTACTTAATTCTCTCTCCAGCATTAAGCTTTGTAGCACTATGAGTGGGGGAGAGTCATCTGCTATCAGAGACCAGGCTAAGGAGTACTGGTCTGATGAGGAATGGTGGTAGCCACTCCTCTCCCTCCCCTCCCCCTGCTCCTGACCAGGATCCTGCAGCTGCCCAGGAGCAGTGGAGCAGTATAGATTTGGAACAGTGGTTTGCAGAGGGCCATAGTTCTGAAGTCAAAAGCTGGGAAGAACTGGGGGGGGGGGGTGACCAGCAAAGTGGAGAAGAACTGGAAGAGAGAGAAAGCTAACAAACTCTCTCTCACTGGAGACTGTCCAGCCTATCAGTCCAAGGTCACGTCAAGCAGATAAGGTGGCAACACAAAAAGCACGGTGGTTGCTAGACGTGGAAGTGACTAGGGGGGAAGCGGGTGGAAACCTTAATTGGGAACACCACCATTCTGAGAATGGATGCTTTGTTCTTTTGCTGCAATCATGAAAAGACTCTTTATTAAATGGTAAGGGACTTTTTTCGCTTTGTCCTGCTTATCTACAGCCAAAGGGGGGGGGGGGGGGAGGAAGCCGAGGCCCCAAAGCTTGACATCTGCATTACTGCACCATAGGGGAACACACAACAATGCATCGTGCCTATTTTGTTAGCCCAATTCTACTCGGTATTTCCTTCTTTGTTAATTTCTCTTTTATTCGATCTTATTTTAGATGTAATCCTCTGGGTGGCATCAGACGGGTATACACATCAGTGGCTACTCACCACAATGGCTATGCTCTGCCTAGATGGTTGGAGACAGCAATGCTTCTATATACCAGTTGCTGGAAAACACAGAAGGGCAGAGTGGCTTGATTTCTGCTTGCGGGTTTCCCAGAAGAGGCACCTGGGTGGCGACTGCGGAGAACAGGATGCTGGCTTGGTGGGCCATTGGCATGATCCAGCATACATCCGTATGCTGTTATGTTCACTCCTAATGTTAATAAGGGGCGGTGGTGGAAATGTGTACTTTATCTGAAGGATGGGGGAGAAAATAAACCCAAATCGCACTTCAGGATGAACCTGGCTGATTTGCACTTTCGGGGGGGGGGGGAGTGAGCCAAACCACATTTTTCAAAATCTGCACTCCTTGAAATTTTGCAATGCAGTCCTCCAGCCAAGCAATGCATTTAAAAAGTCTAGGTCAGGGGTCAGCAAACGTTTTCAGCAAAGGGCCAGTCCACTGTCCCTCAGACCTTGTGGGGGGCTGGACTATATCTATATATCTATATATCTATATATCTATAATGAACAAATTCCTTTGCTCCACAAATAACCCAGAGATGGATTTTAAATAAAAGGACACATTCTACTCATGTAAAAACACACTGATTCCCAGACTGTCCGCTGGCTGGATTTAGAAGGCAATTGGGCCGGATTCAGCCCCCGGGCCTTAGTTTGCCTACCCATGGGCAAAGTGTGCCTAAAAATGCATACATTTAATGAATATAATATACAAAAAATGGATATTATATTAGGAGAAACTTCTTTGCAAGTATATGCACGTCACGCAAACTTGCATATACAAAATTGTCCATATCAAGATAAATTTGTACTAAGATGCTGATGAATATTCTTTTCTTTCTCCTCCCCCAGGCTTAAAATAACTTTTATTTAAGATTCAACAAAAACAAAAAATCCACAATAGTTAATACATCAGTTCATTTCAATTGACCATCTTTGACAATAGTGGACAAATTACAAAACATCACTTTAAGTTAGTCATACTTAACTTTTATCTCTTTATCTGTTTCTTAGCAAATCAAAAAGAAAACGACCAAAAGAAGAGGGTGAGAAAGAAGAAAGGAAAGAGAGGAAAAGGGGAAAAAAGGGGGGGGGGAAATCAAAAAGAAATAATTAAAAATAAATAAATAAATAAACACATTTGACTTCCGATAGATGCTGATGAATTTCCATGAGTTTTGTTTGTTTGTTTGTTTTGAATTCGCAAACTAATGTTGAAATGTGGAGAACTGAACTGAAGGTTGGAAAAAAAAAGGATAAATGCCAAAGCTGAGAAATTCACCCTCAGCTGTTTGGGAAACATGAGCGTGAGCCGATTTTGTAATGACAAACGGAGCCCTTCTTTTAGCCCTGATTCAGCCACTTAGATTGGATGCTGATGGGTGCAGCACTTGCGATGCGGGGATGAGACTCCTATCAGCGTCTTTCCTCCCTGCCGAGGTGAATGGGGCAGTCACGTTCCTGTCTGCTTTTTAAGCTGGGATGCTGGCTTCCTCTCGGCAACATGCAACAGATGTTGTCTCCTAGACAGAAGGAGGTTAAAAGACCTTGCTAGGGCTTTGCTCTGTCTGCTCCTTTGAATTCCTCTTTGCAATTTCTCTCTGCCATGCCCCTATTAAGCCGACTGGCTTGTTTGCCCAGTATGTGACCTGCTCGCACAAACAGCAGTCGGGATTCACTTTGGCTGGGAAGACACACTCTCTTCTGAAAAAAGGCTATTTGGGTGGGTGTGTGTGTGTGTGTGTGTGTGTGGTGAGAGAGAGAGAGAGAGAGAGAGAGAGAGAGAGAGAGAGGGAGAGAGTCCCTTTATGAAACGGTAAGGGAACCAACCTAGTTGGAAAGGGCAAACCCTACATAATTAATTTTCAGCCTCAAAATGCAAGCACAGATCTCTCAAATTCAGTGCTGAAGTATTTCAAGCTCTGCAAATTGGGGGAAAAATTGGTGCTGTGGTTCAAAACCAGTAGCTCCCAAACTTTGTTGGGCCTCCTCCTCCTCCTCCTCCCTGGTTTCATGAACTCAATCCCAGTGCCCCCTACTGTTCCCTATAAAAAGCATTATCGAGACATTGGTATTGTATACAAATGTAACCTATCTGTAGAAAATACAACATGAAAAAAGGGACGATGCATGTGCTTTTGTAAATGAAGAAAACCTCCAGTGTTTCTTTTTTTAAAAAAAACATTATTCATAATAGCGGTTTGCATGGTGCATGAAGATAGTACCACAATAAGATTCGAAGCAGTAACAATTGATTGCACATTTATTCAAAATCCAATTAAAACGATTTAGTTTAATTAATTCAACAAAATATATGAACTTGATTCAGTGATTCCAGCTTATCTAGCACCACATGCTACCTCCTTGACTCTTAGTGCCCCCACTAGATAACCCCCCCTCCAGAACATGGTACCACTCACTTTGGGAATGCCTGGTTTAAATGATTGATGCAAACTATGATTGATAGTTTGCATCAATCATTTATGCCTGGTATAAATGATTGATGAAATTGCATAGGTGTATTTAATGGGTTGGGACATGGGTGGCGCTGGGGGTTAAACCACAGAGCCTAGGACTTGCTGATCAGAAGGTCGGCAGTTCGAATCCCTGCAACGGGGTGAGCTTCCGTTGCTCGGTCCCTGCTCCTGCCCACCTAGCAGTTCAAAAGCACGTCAAAGTGCAAGTAGATAAATAGGTACCGCTCTGGCGGGAAGGTAAACGGTGTTTCCGTGTGCTGCTTTGGTTCTCTAGAAGCGGCTTAGTCATGCTGGCTACATGACCCGGAATCTGTACGCCGGCTCACTTGGCCAATAAAGTGAGATGAGCACCGCAACCCCAAAGTCGGCCATGACTGGACCTAATGGTCAGGGGTCCCTTTACCTTTTATTTAATGGGTGTGCCTCGTTCTTGTCGAGAATTTGGGACTACACACACCTACACACCGTTAATGGGAGGAAGTTCAGGCATGCCCCCCCAACTCTGCAAAATAAGTTGCTGCTCTTCCCCTCTTGACAGTTTAGGAACCTAGGAAGTTGCCTTACCCTGACTCAGATCATTGATCCATCTAGCTCAGTTCTGCCCTCACTGGCTGGCAGTGGCATTCTGGGGTTTCAGGAAACGGAGAGTCCTCAGCCCTACCTAGGGATGCCACTGGGGGAACTGAACCTGGGACCTTGTGTATGCAAACAGATGCTCTGTCACTAAGCTGTAGCCCTTCCCAGTTTGGGAAATCCATTCCACTTACCTGTGGGGAGGAGTTGCGGTGGACCGCGTGGCCACCACCTTTTCTCTGGGGCAGGGCGGGCGGGGGACAAAGTCCCCCGTTGCCTGGGGGATCCCAGCCACGACAGCACCATCCGGTCAATCTGGTGGCCTGGATCTGTGGCCGGGAAAAATTTAAACAGTGGCGCGAGCCGGAGGGCTTCCTCTTGCCTCGCTGCTTTAAACTCCTGCCCTCCCTCCCTAATTTTCAGGTTTTGTTTTTCATTGGCCTTGCTATGGACCTCAGTTGGTCGCCGTTAAGGGGCCTGGTAGAAATTTTTCCACTTGGCAAAATTGGCATGGGGCCATTTGGTTTTCTCCTACCTCGTAGCAAACGTCACAACTTTGTAAGGTTTTGCAGTTAGGCATTGTTTGACCTTATGATGGGGGAGGTGAGGTGTGGCCATCACCTGCCCCTCCAAGCTTAAGGGTATTCCATTAAAGGAATCTGGGGGTGTGTGTATCTTGTCCAAAGCCTGGGGCGGGGCTAGGGCCATGACACGACCCCAACGGGAACATCTGGGGGAGCTTGAGTTGGTTGAGTTGAGAGCCAGTGTGGTATAGTGGTTAAGAGCGGTAGTCTCGTAATCTGGTGTACCGGGTTTGCTTCCCTGCTCCTCCACCTGCAGCTGCTGGGTGATCTTGGGCCAGTCACACTTCTCTGGTCTTTTAGCCCCACTCACCTCACAGAGTGTTTGTTGTGGGGGAGTAAGGGAAAGGAGAATGTTAGCCACTTTGAGACTCATTCGGGTAGTGATAAAGCAGAACATCAAATCCAAGCTCTTCTTCCTCTTCTGCATCGACGGGGCTCCCCTTTCTGGTGATTTACCCTTACCGGACTTCCTGTGCAGCGGGCAGGAGTCAGATATAGTCGGGTCCCTTCAATGCCTAAGCCAATACTGCTCACAGTCTGTAATCAATAAAGTTGTGGCCAAAATTTGCCCAATAACATTAACATAATATCTGTGTCCTGGTGTCTTATTCTTTAAGAGGGGCTGGTTGTGGGGTCTCGATACGCAAACTGAGCCCAAGAGACACAGGCTAGCCTTGAGCAGCAGCTGGAATTGGAAGCCTGTCTTCCTAAATCAGTTTCCATCAACTGGTGCCTTCTAGATGTTTTAGACTAGAACTGTCCTAGCTGGGGCTGTTGGGAGCTCCAGCCCCAAACACCTGGAGGGCACCAGGTTGAAGAAGGCTGTCCAAGAGCCAGTCTCCCTTCTGAAGCCAGTCTTCAACAGGGATAGCCATGGCAAGGTCCTCTAAATGTTACTGGACCCCAGCAGCTCTAATCCCTGAGCACTGGCCATACTGGAGGGCATCTCATTCCCTATTTGAGTGAGAGCCCATGTGACGTAGTGGTTAGAGTGTTGGACTAGGACCTGGGGGACCAGGGTTCAAATCCCCACTCAGCCACGAAGCTCATTGGGTGACCTTGGAGGCCAGTCATTGCCTCTCAGCCTCACCTACCTCGCAGGGTTGTTGTGGGAGCTAAATGAGGAGGGGGAGAACCATGCATGCCACCTTGAATTCCTTGGAGGAAAAGGTGGGATATAAATGTAAATCACCATCATCATCAACATCAGTGGTATTTTTCTCAAAAAAGAGGTGCTGGAAGTTACCACAAACATCTCTCTTGTTCTCTTATAATGGCAATGGTGCCCACATGAGAGGTGCCGGAATAGAGTTCTGGAATAGAGTCCTAGGGACGGGGGTGGCGCTGTGGTCTAAACCACTGAGCCTCTTGGGCTTGCCGATTGGAAGGCCAGCGGTTCAAATCCCCATGATGGAGTGAGCTCCCGTTGCTCTGTCCCAGCTCCTGCCAACCTAGCAGTTCGAAAGCACACCAGTACAAGTAGATAAATAGGTAGCTGCTGCTGCGGGAAGGTATACGGCATTTCCGTTCGCTCTGGTTTCCATCACGGTGTCCTGTTGCTCCAGCGGTTTAGTCCTGCTGGCCACATGACCCAGAAAGCTGGCTGTGGACAAACACCGGCTCCCTCGGCCTGAAAGCGAGATGAGCACCGCAACCCCATAGTTGCCTTTGACTGGACTTAACCATCCAGGGGTCCTTTACTTTTACCTAGAGTTCTGTCAAGTTCTGGCTGAAAAAAGCAATAATAAAAAATAATAATAATAATGCTTAGTGACAGTCATACAGCCACTGTTCCAGTTAAAGACAATGCTCAGATTTGGTCAAACAGAATTTGATCTGATTCCTTTGATTTACTTGCCTTGGAATTGTTCCCATTGCTTACAATCGTGGGATCCAAGGCTGCTTTGACAACCCTCTTTATTGCTGCCTCATCCTCTCCTTCCTTGGGCTGCTGTAATTTCCGAAAGTGGCACTTAAGGGATGCTCCCCTCTCCATCCATATTCTTCTGTATATGGTGCAGCACATTACCTCTTGCCATGCTCAACGGCCTCACAACAACCCCACAGCCTTCTGGGATGACAGGAAAGGCTTTGGAAAGGGCATCAATTTATCCAGCAAATCCCCAGCCTCGGCCCATCCTGTCCCTCAGCCCATCAACTTATCCTGGGCCGACGTAAAAAAGAAAAAGAAAAAAAAGGAACCTTGAAGAAGTGTTTCTTGCAGCTTTAGAATACATTTGTTTCCTCCTGGCTGGGAGAAGATGGGGACAGATCAATCTTGAGCCCATTGAGTAACGAAGCGATGATATGAACACAAGGTCAATTCATTAAAAGCCCATCATTTGCTCTTAAGGAAGAGATGCTGACTTGCTATTGGAGTTCCCGTTTTTCATCCATCACTCTGCAAGATGAAACACGCATTCTGGTGGTCATTCCAGAGCATGACTGGGGTCTCAAGCAGCGGTGGAGCAAGCCGATCGGGTGCCTGGGGTGGCGTGTGTGCCCTGTGCCCAGGAGCGAGGCCAGCTGCCCGTGGGGGTGGGGCGAGCCGGGGAAGGATGCTCTGCGGGGCCTCCAAGGAGTCTGCCTATCTCCCACTCAGCTGCCCTACAGCTGAGGGAGAGGTCTAGGGCAGACTCTTTAGGGCAGCATGGAGCCTGCGGGCGCCCAAGCCACCGTGTTACTCCCAGGAGAGATGCATGGCTTGGGCACCCGGGTAGGTCCACCCCCACCCCCCCTCTTCCTCTGCCCCTGGTCTCAAGGCAGGCATGGAAGCAAAAACCCTGCCGTGAACGGGAGCTGCATTGAATGTAATACAAATGAAACAATGTGTCACTTATGGATTTCAATCTATTCTATTTTTTAAAAAAAATTATTTACACTTTTCAAATATATGCATTTCACTGATTTTGCAATCATTTTGACATTTTAAAACTTGGCTACCTTCCCCTTCCTTCTGTGGTTCCTTAAATTCATTTTTAATATCTTCTGCATACCCAAATTAACTTAACTTATTTATTTATCTTCTTTATACAGTCAAACCTCAGTTTTTGAATGTCTTGGCTGCCAAATGTTTCGGAAGCCAAATGCCCCAAACCCGGAAGTGAATGCTTCTGTTTTTTAACGTGCCTCAGAAGTTGAATGGCTTCCGAGGTGCGCTTCTCAATTCCCCCCATTGAACTTGCTGACAGCCCTTTGATCCTCAGTTTTTGAACATTTCAGAAGTCAAATGGACTTCTGGAATAGATTACATTCAAAAACCAAGGTTCCGCTGTATGTATACTGCAATAATCCTGCCAGTGTTTTTATCTGATTACAATTCAATAAACCACTTCCTTTCTTTTATAAAAAGTTTGTTATCTCAATTTCTTATTCTTCCGGTAAGTTTTGCCATTTCTGCATTGGATTCAATACATTCTAGACCCACAGTGGACCCATCAAAATTAGCAGACAGCACTGACTTAGCTTCATTAATTTCAATAGGTCTTTTGTTTCGAGGCAAGGCAAGAAAGAGGTGACACAACACACATGTAAAACGATGCATGGCATGGAGATAATGAATAGAGAAAAGACCCACCCCCTCCTAGCAATGGAACATGTGGACATCCATTGAAACAAAAGCAGGACCCAAGTACAAGGGGGGGGGATTAATTGAGTTACTGCTTTTGGTTTGATTTTATTTGTTGTGGTCTTGTTGTGAACCACCCTGAGGCCTACGGGTATAGGGTGGTGTATAGGTTGAATTAAATAAAGTCATACCTCATGCTGCATTTGCTTCAGGTTGAGCATTTTCAGGTTGCGTCCCGTGGCAACCCGGAAGTAATGGAATGGGTTACTTCTGGGTTTCACCGCTTGCGCATGCACAGGTGCTCAAAATGACATCATGCGTATGCGCAGAAGCGGCGAATCGTGACCCGTGTACGTGCAGACGTGGGTTGCGTTCTGCCCATGTTGCGAACAGGGCTCTGGAATGGATCCCGTTTGCAACCAGAGGTACCACTGTAATTAAGTAAGTAAGTAAGTAAGTAAGTAAGTAAGTAAGTAAGTAAATAAAGCATTCTCCCCTCCTGCAGCTTTCAGGAAATGGTATTCAGAAGCATTAAGAACATAAGAAGAAGCCGATAGACCTGGTCAGTAGCCCAACTAGTCCAGCATCACATTCTCAACAGTGGCCACCTGTAGGAAACCCACAAGCAGGACCTAAGTGCAAAATCCCTCCGGCAACTGGTATTCAGAAGCATTGCTGCCTCGAACTGTAGAGGCAGAGCATAGCTGTCCTGGCTAGTAGCCAGTGCCGGATCAACGTATAAGCTAAACAAGCTATAGCTTAGGGCCCCACTCTTTTGGGCCCCCCCCCAAAAAAATTAAAGAAAAACAACAACTGGATGTACATTTGCAAAATATAAGATAGAAAACAAATAAAATAAAACCTTCATACAGCAACAGTGTTTTGTGTTGCGTAGGCTCCTATGATGTAAGTAATGGGCCCCGCCTGCTAGCCTGCTTCCTAAAATATCACTGTTCTCCTCATTTCTATATACAGGGTGCCTACATTCTGCATGTACAAATAAATGGCTTTAGATACCTATTAGGTCCATAAATTACCATATAGCATATATTCAACACAAAAAACAGCGACAAGTTGTTGACAAAGGACAGCTGGACATATAAAGGGCCCCATTACCTTCAATAGCTTAGGGCCTCATCAAACCTAAATCCGGCCCTTCCAATAGCCATCAGTAGCCATCTCCTCCATCATTTTGTCCCATCCTCTTATAAAGCATCTAGGATGGTGGTCGCTACTGCCTTTTGTGAGAGCGAGTCCCAAAGTTTAACTAGGCACTGCATGAAGAAGGACTTTCTTTTTTCCAGTATCACTGAATGACCCTGAGTTTTAGTGTTAAGAGAGAGGGAGAAAAACTTTCTATAAACTTCTATAATTTCACTTCTTGCTTGCTTTTTCTCTAGACTAAGAAATCCCAAAATGCTGCCACCTTTTCTCATGGGGTGTGTGTGACTCCATTGCCTTGATAGTTCTGGTTGTCCTTTTCCCATCCTTTTCCAACTCTGCAATATCCCCCTCTTCTTCTTTTTGCATGAAACAACTGTAAGCAGTTAAGGCTCAGCCTTACACTTTTTATTTCCTCCTCTGCAATATTTATGCCCACTCTGTGCGATGGCGGATGGTCTCGTTTTCTCTCTGTGTTATGTGTGTGGGTTCATGTTGGTTGGGAGTGAGAAATGATGAAATTTCCTGGATACCTTTGTGTATTGCCAGGTAGTTGGAACCAAGAAGGAGTTTATATTAGAGTGCCACTGATTTCTTCTGGGACTCGCTGAGGGTTGCCAATTTCAGACAGAATTAATGGGGCTCTCTCTTGCTTTCATCCCCCAAGTAGGAAATGTGCACTATTCAGGGTTTCCTGAACCTGCCGTGATAGATTCCAAATCACCGAACTTGGCTTACAATAAGGAACCTGCCACTGTAGCCTAATACAGCAATTTCCCAACTCTTCCTATCTTCCGGGAGCCCTCCTCATATTGGCTTGTCGAAAGAGTGTCTCTGTTACAGTGGATTCTGAGACATAGAAGCATAGAAATCTAGAGTTGGAAGATTCCCCCAAGGGTCATCTAGTTCAACACCTTGAAATGCAGGAATCACTGCTAATTCTCCTCATGTTTGAGAGGTACACCTTAATGGGATTAATGTATGATTGTGAAACATGGCCCACTTATAAATGCCATCTCCAACTCCTCAAAAGATTACATCAACAGCTTCTCTGAAAAATTGTACACATCACTTGGGAAGACAGGCGAACTAATGCCAGTGTACTGGAAGAAGCAAAGATCACCAGTGTCAAAGCAATGATTCTTCATTGGACTGGTCATGTTGTGCGGATGCCTGATTATTATCTTCCAAAGCAACTACTCTATTCCAAACTTAAAAATAGAAAGCGTAATGCTGGTGGTCAGCAAAAGAGGTTTAAATACTCTCTCAAAACAAATCTAAAACAATGTAGTATAAACACTGACAACTGGGAAACACTGGCCTGCGAGCGCTCCAGTTGGAAAACAGCCTTTACCAAAGGTATCATGGACTTTGCAGATGCTCGAACTAAGGACAAAACATGCTAAGAGGAAGGCACGCTTGGCAAACCCTCACCATGATCAACTCCCACCCAGAAACCTATATCCCCACCGTGGAAGGACGTGTGGATCCAGAATTGGCCTCCACAGTCACTTACGGACTCACTTTTAAAACCGTGTTCATGGAAGACAATCTTACTCGGCTATGAGTAGTTGCCAAAGAAGAGAAGAAGAAGAATGGGCTTTGCTGTTGCCCCGTAGGAATAGAGATTGCACTCTAAAACAAACCCAACACTGGAAGGAAAGGCCACAGCTCACTGGCAGAGTGTCTGTCTTGCACACAGAAGATTTTGATCCCCAGCATCTTCAGGTAGGGCTGAGAAAGACTCCAGGCTGAAATCTGGAGAGGCGCCATCAGACAGCTAGAGAGATCAATGGTTTTAGTATAAAGCATCCCCCTATGCACCTTTAGGTAAAGGTAAAGGGACCTCTGACCATTAGGTCCAGTCATGATTGACTCTGGGGTTGCGGCGCTCATCTTCCTTTATTGGCCAAGGGAGCCGGCGTACAGCTTCTGGGTCATGTGGCCAGCATGACTAAGCCACTTCTGGCGAACCAGAGCAGTGCACAGAAGCGCCGTTTACATTCCCGCCGGAGTGGTACCTATTTATCTACTTGCACTTTGACGTGCTTTTGAACTGCTAGGTTGGCAGGAGCAGGGACTGAGCAACGGGAGCTCACCCACCCCATCGCAGGGATTTGAACCACTGACCTTCTGATCGGCAAGTCCTAGGCTCTGTGGTTTAACCCACAGCGCCACCCACAGTGCCACATTAGCAATGTGGTATTGCTGTAGCTCAGTGGTAGCATACATGCTTTGCAGGCAAGATGTCCTGGGTTCAATTCAGCCCTCATAGAATGAGCAGAATGCCTTTTCAAGTTCATGCGCTTTGCCATCTTATCATTCCATTGTGGTCTGACCAGAGGAAGACATTAATAATGTATTCACCACATCATAATCTTCATCATCATTATTTGTACCTTACCCATCCAGCGGGGTTTCCGCAGCCACTCCGTGCGGCTCCCAACAGAATATTAAAAGCATGATAAAACATCAAACATTAAAAACTTCCCCAAACAGGGCTGCCTTCAGATGCCTTCTAAACGTCAGATAGTTGTTTATTTCCTTGACATCTGGTGGGAGGGTGTTCCACAGGGCGGGGTCCACTACCGAGAAGGCCCTCTGCCTGGTTCCCTGTAACCTTGCTTCTCACGGTGAGGGAACCGCCAGAAGGCCCTTGGCACTGGACCTCAGTGTCTGGGCTGAACGATGGGGGTGGAGATGTTCCTTCAGGTATACTGGGCCGAGGCCGTTTAGGGCCTTAAATGTCAGCACCAACACTTTGAATTGTGCTCGGAAACAGAGATTTGCATCTGGTGATCTCATGGTTGGAGTCCTGCTTGGGATTTTCACACAGCCAGGGCAATTCCACTCTAGTTTGAGTGATTAAGAGCAACACTACAGCACTTCTGGGAATGTGCTAATTCCTACCCCCCTAGTCAGTGGATTATGCTTTAGCAACAAGTATACTTGTAGAGATTCTTTTCTCTTTCTTGAATGAATGGACATTTGGCTGGAACTTTGGTTTTGAGACTTCTCATACTGCTCTTGAACATGATTTTGGTATTGCATACATTATGCAAAGGCTATGTTTAAAGAAACGGACACTTGATAGATTACAAATGTCTTATTTATACATTTTGCCTTTGAGAAGTTCTATATAATTGCTGGACTATGCAGAATTAGATAAATTAACAGGAAGGGTTTGAAACCTGCGGGACCAGAGATTCTTAGAAGACTGGAGTAAATATATGAACTATTTGAAAAGAAATGGTAATGAACAGATTACGCTAGTAGGACTGCAAGAAGTTTTGTAAGGAGGACTATTTGAAATATTGCAAGAAAGACTATGAGGAGAGTTATTAGTTAATGATAATTAAGAGTAATAGAGAAATTAAGAAATGCAGAATAAGTGATAAAGACGAAAAATCATCAGAGGTGTTGACCAAAGTCTAAAATATTGTATAAGATAAGAAGTTATGTTATATGATGGTTGGAAATGATATGTTAAAAAACCAATAAAAATGTATATATATATATATAAAAGAGAAGTTCTATATAATTGCATACAGAGTTCTGTGAGCTGGGTTCAATTCCCAACATAAGAGCCCTAATGAATCAGGCCAGAGGCCCGTATAGTCCAGCATTGTGTTCTCACATTGGCCAAAAAGATGCCCCAAGAGAAACCAAGCAAAAGTGAGGAGGATCCTCATTGCAAGTCATTCATAGGTGACACTGAACCTCAGTGCCACTCATTGCATGTTTAGATCATATTCTGAAATACCAAATGCTCTCCCTTGATGGCCATCTGGTGATGACTATCCCAGCAGGCTGCCTCAGTGGGAGAGATGTGAAGCTCTGCTGAAAGATCAGTTCTACCAGGTCACTCCTTGCCTCTGAGCCATTTCATTTCTGGCTCATCATGATCAGAACTGCAATTTACATTGAAGAATGTAAGAACATAGCAAGAGCCCTGCTGGATTGGGCCAAGGGCAGTATCCATAGCTGTCAACTTAAAGATTTGAAAATAAGGGACCAGCAGCCTTGAAAATAAGGGACTAGCAGCCAAAATAAGGGACCTGCAGCCTCAACTGTTCCAGGCACTCCAGTCTTCCTGTCCTCCTGCAGTCTGGTCAAACTCATGCTGGTAGCTTCGAGAACACTGTCCAACCAACTTTGTAACCAGAGGTTCAACTGAATAGGATCTGAATCACATGCACCACAAGGCCTATGCAGCCTCAACTTAAGATGGCTCCCCAGCCTGGCTTTGCACTGCAAAGTTTGCAGCAGCACGTGCAACAAAATGGCGTCCAGCATTCAAAAACCTCCTCAGCTTGCATTAACTAGCCACACACAAGGCATGCAAGCTCCACCCCCCTGTCGTTCTTAGACTTCTTATTGGGTGAGCAACACAGCCAAGCAACACAGTTGGAGCCTCCCTCCTCCCTGGCTGGCAGGGATGGAGGGAGAGGAGCTGCTTCCTTTGAAATTTAAGGGACATCATTTAAGGGACATTTAAGGGACATCCATCAATAAGGGACAGCAGCGGGACATGGCGCTGGAATAAGGGACTGTCCCTTCAAATAAGGGACACTTGACAGCTATGGGCAGTATCCTGTTCTCACTGTGGTCAGGTGCCTGTAGGAAACCTGCAAGCAGGATTCAAGCACAAGAGTAGCCTCCTCTCCTGTGGTTTCCAGAATCTGGTACAGTGGTACCTCAGGTTACAGACGCTTCAGGTTACAGACTCCACTAACCCAGAAATAGTACCTCGGGTTAAGAACTTTGCTTCAGGATGAGAACAAAAATTGGGCGGTGGCTGCACAGCGGCAGTGGGAGGCCCCATTAGCTAAAGTGGTGCTTCAGGTTAAGAACAGTTTCGGGTTAAGAACGGACATCCAGAACGAATTAAGTTCTTAAACCGAGGTACCACTGTATTCAGAAGCATTGCTGCCTTTGGCAGTGGAGCCAGAGCATAGAAATCATTGCTAGTAGCCATCAATAGCCATCCCCTCCACGAATTTGTCTAATCGTCTTTTACAGCCACCCAGGTTGGTGCCCATCACTGCCTCCTGTGAGATCAAGTTCTATGTAAATGTGCCTGTGTTTACTTGTTCCTCTTCCCTCCTCAACACCCTTTCCTTTTGAGTCAGGTCTTTTACATATTGAAAACCATTGTAAGGGGCTGTTTTATTTCAACTGGGGTGGAGTACGGGGAAGGGAAACCCTTTTCAGCTCAGGGCACAAGTACTCTAAATAAACAAGCAGTATTATATAAAGATTGTCCTTGCTAGTTTTGGGCATGTGAAGCATCATTCTCCCCTGAATGCATCTTGTTTCTTTGGGGGGATGATTTTAATCCTTCACTTGCCTTCTGATCAGCAAACCATTATTATCTTCATGCACAGACAATTAATGCTCAGCCTCTCTTCTGCTTTGTCCTCCCCAAGTTGTTCCCAGTAAAGGATTTATGGTGAAGCACTCTCTCTCTCTGCAAGGAAAATGTCTGCATTTACAAAAGGGGGATAATCAAGAGAGTGTGCTGGCCTTGGATCATTATTATTAATCATTGATATAGAGCTGTTTGGTTGCCAAACACTCTGCAATCTTTCTCTCATTCATTCTCACAGAAAGCCTGGGAAGCAAAACATTATTATTCCTCATTTGCAGAAAGGATGCAGGAAAGCCAAGTGACTTTTTCAAGGCTGGTTCGCAAAGGACAAGAATGAGAGGGGAGTTTCTCTCTCTCTCTCTCTCTCTCTCTCTCTCTCTCTCTCTCTCTCTCACACACACACACACACACACACACACACGGGCTGTATTTAGGTTTGATGAGGCCCTAAGCACTGAAGCTAATTGGGCCCTTTATACATTCAGCTGTCCTTTGTCAACAATAAATTGTCACTTTTTTGTGTTGAATATATGCTTTGTGTAGCTAGTTCCTGCCCCCACCAGTGGAAATAATGACACATGACACAATTATTAAGGTTAATGGGCTAAATTTATTGGTTACAGGTGATGAGCGGTATTGGCTTAGGCATTGGTCCTAACAGACTATATCTGGCTTCAGCCCGTCCGCTAGAAGTCCGGGAAGGGTTAACCACCAGTAGGGGGAGTCCTGCATCAACTAGGAACTCCCCAGGGATCACCAATAGGGGGCGTGCCTTAGGCCCTCACCTCCCCAGGCTTCGGACAGGGTCACGCCCCTCAGAATCCTTTATCAGACTACCCTTCAATATGTGGGGCAGGTGATGGCACTACCTCCCCTCTTCCATCTACAGAATAATACCAATGCCTAACCACCAATACCCAGAAAGTTGTGACGATTTGCTACGAGGTAGGTGAAAACCAAGTGGCTGGTGCCAATTTGCCAATTGACACCTTTGGTAAAGGCTGTTCTCCAATTGGAGCGCTTGCAGGCAAGTGTTTCCCGATAGTTAGTGTTTAAACTACATTTTTAAAGATTTGCATTGAGAAAGTCTTTAAGCCTCTTTTGTTGACCACCAGCATTACACTTTCCATTTTTAAGTTCGGAATAGAGTAGTTGCTTTGGAAGACGATAATCAGGCATTCACACAACATGACCAGTCCAAAAAAGTTGATGTTGAAGAATCATTGCTTTGACACTGGTGATCTTTGCTTCTTCCAGTGCACTGGAATTAGCTCGCCTGTCTTCCCAAGTGATGTGCACAATTTTTCGGAGACACCGTTGATGGAATCTTTCGAGGAGTTGGAGATGGAGTTTATAAGTGGGCCATGTTTCTCAAGCATAAAATAAAGTATTTGGCCAGCCCCTCACAGACTAGAATTCCCAGAGTTTCCTGCGAAGAGGGATTGATTGCTAAATCACTCTTGAGAATTGCAGTGAGAGGGAATAGGTTGCCTTTCAGCACCCTTAACAAAGGACAGCTCCTGGGATGCTTTGGGGGAAGCTATGGCTGCTTAAAGTGGTATCACAGTGCTTTAAATGTGTCCTGGGAATGTGGCTTAACTCTGCGCATCGGTTCTGAGCAGAGCAAATTCTGCAGAAGTGTGAGAACTGCTTTAAAAAAAAAAAAATCATGGAGGGGGTAGCGGGTGGAGGATGAATCCCAGCTCAGCACGAAGAAGCCCCCGGGCTTGAAAAAAAACAAAACAATAATCAAGACATTTGCATTGATCTCGGCACCTTTCATGTGAAAATATCAAAGCGTTTTGTAGACATTACAGGATTAATGGGGGCATTTTAGCCCCAGGCAGAAGAAAGCAAGATCTTCTTCATCCATCTCCACTTGCGCTCCCAAGAGGTCCACAGTGAGTATTTATATATACAGTTAGAATTGATATTTGTGTTTTCTAGTAAGGGGAGGGCTGTGAAAAGGAGCTGGATTTGGCATTATGCATTTCAGAAGCACCTTTGCTGCAGCTGGACCAATCAGCTCCGCAAATTTTATATTGATTATCTATTTACTGCATTTTTCTATCCAAACTTTCCCCCCCAAGGAGCTCAAGGTGGCATACATGAATTCTCTTCCTCCTCATTTAATCCCCACAACAACCCTGTGAGGTAGGTTAGGCTGGGAAAAGACAGTGACCAGTTCCCAGGATCACCCAGTGAACTTCATGGCCCAAGCGGGGATTCGAAACCTGGTCTCTCACAGATCATAGTCCAATGCTCTAACCACTATACAACACTGCCTCTCACACCTAGCTCTCAGATCCCTCGCAGTACAATGCTGCAGGTATTTACTCGGAAAAAAGCTCCCATGCTTTGTGGGGTTTACTCTTTGGCTAATGTGCATGGGATTTCTTTATTTATTGCATTTTGACTCCACCCTTCCTTCCCAAGACGTGCAGGGCAGAAAACAGATATAAACCAAATATATTCTAAAACATTCTGAAAACAATTACAATTAAAAACAAGTTTCCACCCACTGATCTCGAGGTCACCGGAGACCATAGTTTTCACTCACCAGGCACCTGTGTAAACAGCAATGTTATAAAATCCTTCTTGAAAGTTAAGCACAAGTTTTCCAGCCATTAAAAAGGTAAAGGGACCCCTGACCATTAGGTCCAGTCGTGGCCGACTCTGGGGTTGCGGCGCTCATCTCGCTCTATAGGCCGAGGGAGCCGGTGTACAACTTCCAGGTCATGTGGCCAGCATGACTAAGCTGCTTCTGGCAAACCAGAGCAGTGCACGAAAACGCCGTTTACCTTCCTGCCGGAGTGGTACCTATTTATCTACTTGCACTTTGACGTGCTTTCAAACTGCTAGGTTGGCAGGAGCAGGGACCGAGCAATGGGAGCTCACCCTGTTGCGGGGATTCGAACCGCCGACCTTCTGATCAGCAAGTCCTAGGCTCTGTGGTTTAACCCACAGTGCCACCCGTGTCCCTTCCAGCCATTACAGAGTTCTATTTTATTTTACATTGCTCTTCATGTTCTAGACAAGGCTGTGCTCCAGCAAGGAATTAAGAATGTAAAAACTGCCTGCTGGATCAGGCCAATGGGGCCACGTCCTCATTGCTGGGGGTTCTGCCCTCTGTGGAACAGCCCCAGCCAATCAGCTGGCAGGGTGGGTGTGGCCACGGGTGATTTAACCGTGGCACAGCCGGCTGGCACCCTCTTTCTCGCCCCTTTGCCGGATCACCCAACCCACCCACCCTCTTTTCATGCTTTGCTCAGATATGACCTTGCTACGGACAATTGTTGGCCGCCATATTGTTGGTAGGGATTTTTCCACTTGGCAAATTGACACTGGCCATTTGGTTTCCACATACCTAGCAGCAATCGTCACAACTTCTGTGAGGTTAGGCACTGGGTAAGCCCTTGTTTCGATTGCTGTTTATAAGGGACGCGGGTGGCGTTGTGGGTTAAACCACAGAGCCTAGGACTTGCCGATCAGAATGTCAGCGGTTCGAATCCCCGCGACGGGGTGAGTTCCCGTTGCTCGGTCCCTGCTCCTGCCAACCTAGCAGTTTGAAAGCACATCAAAGTGCAAGTAGATAAATAGGTACCGCTCTGGGCGGAAGGTAAACGGCATTTCCATGCACTGCTCTAGTTCGCCAGAAGCGGCTTAGTCATGCTGGCCACATGACCCGGAAGCTGTACGCCGGCTCCTTCGGCCAATAAAGCGAGATGAGCGCCGCAACCCCAGAGTCGGTCATGACTGGACCTAATGGTCAGGGGTCCCTTTACCTTTACCTTAAGCCTTTGTTTGGTTGGAGGGGAGGTTGTTGCCTTCACCTGATCCTCCTCAGAAAGGCCATCCTGTTAAAGGGATATGGGGTGTGAAGCCTGGACGTGGGCTAGGGCCATGTCACATTCCCTACAGGGACCCCTTGGGGTGCCCCTATTTGATGTAAGTCATAGGGAACCCGCCCATCAGTGGTTTACCCTTAAGTGGACTCCCTGCAGATTGGAGGGGTCAAGATATAGCTTGGCTTCACCCCAATGCCTAAGCCAAACCACTCACATCTGTAACCAATAAAGTTGTGGCCTATTTGAACCCATAAACCAAAATACTTTATGTCTGTTTTATTGTTCTCCTGGGAACTTTGTGGCTCGGGTACCTTGGCATGCATGCATTACTTCCCCCAACTGTGGAGGCAGAGCATAGCCATTGTGGCTACCAGCCATCATCCTCTTTATAATCCTCTTTTTACATACCAGCTTTATAATCCTCTTTCATAGCCACCCATATTGGTGACCATAGCTGCCTCCTGTGGGATCGAGTTCCATAGCACTGTGTGAAGAAGGACTTTATTTTTCCTTAATCTTCTAACATTCAGCTTCATTGGTTGTCTATCAGTTCTACTGCTAATTTTCTGGAAGCTGTGTGTGTGTGTGTGTGTGTGTGTGTTGAAAAACCCCAACATGTACAAATATAAACAAAGGAAACACACTGGCTGCTTTTTCACTTGCTGGCAAGATTAAGAGCCACAATCTATAAAGCCTCAAATGGCTTGTGGGCCAGGCTATTTGAAGGACCTCTTCCTGCCCCTAGGAATCTACCTTGAAGTTGTGTTCTTTGGGAGAGGGTCTTCTCTTGGTTCTGCTGATCTCTGATGTGCATTTGGTGAGAACTCAAGAAAGGGCCTTCTTAGTGACAGCACCCGGAGTTGGGAACTCCCAACTGAGCGAGGGGCTGTCTTATTGCCATCTAGTTGAGTGAAAGCCTGTCGCTCTGGGGCAGAACATTTCTTTTGCACACAGAGTGTCACAGATTTAATCCCCAGAATCTCTAGAGAGGGCTAAGAGAGAGAGCCCTGCCTGAAACTCCAGAGGAGCGCTGCCAATCGGTGTCCTAAGCTAGATGGACCAGTGGTCTGATTCAGTACTGTGAAGTGTCATAGCTCAGAGCATCCATCCCAGGTTCAAACCCTAGCCTGTCCAGGGAGGGCTGGGAATGTCCCCACATCTGAAACCTGGGAGAGCTGTTGCTAGTCAGTGTAGACCAGGGGTCAGCAACCTATAACCCATGAGCCACAAGCAGCCCATGGGGGTCGTTTAAATGGCCCATGAGTTGCCCCCAAACCAAGCTGCCCGTTCAGTGAGTCCCTGTGCACTGCGCTAAACTGGTGCAGCGTGGAGTGGAGACTTGCTTCCGCGGCACTGAAAATTGCATCTGCGCAGGTGCCAGAAATCATGTCTGTGCATGCGCAGGTGTGATCTGGCCCACGGAGCGAACTCCATGGGAGTGAACTGGCCCAGGCAAGGTAAACCTTGCTGACCCCTGGTGTAGACAATGCTGGATCAATGACTTGACATTGACTGGAATCAGCTTTCCAGTTTCCCATGTTCCAAGTCTCTTCCGACAGCAGGCAGCAACTTCCTTATGTAAAGAAGCATTTGTCCTATTGCGAGGCATTTGTCCTATGGATTTGTCTTGCTCTGCTGCTCTGCGTTTTAATCTGCATTTTTATTTCATTGTGTTTTTAACCAGCTGCCGTTGTCTGGCTTTATCTGCTCTTGTCTACTAGTCCTGGTTTTTTTTTGTTTGCTGTGTTGTTGCTTTATTGTTTTATTGCTTGGTTGTCGCTAGGCACCTTGGACATTTTATATGGAAAGGTGGGGTATAAATTTAAGCAACCAATTAATGGGTGCACATTGCACAGCCTGCTGTTTCCCCACTCCACAGCTGCTGAGACATCTGCTGGAACTGCAGGCAACATATTATCGGACCGTTAGGTATTTCTGGTATATCTGCCAATGTACATAAAAATGTAGGGTGTTGTCATGCTCCGCAGTTTGGTCGGTGCCTATTGGCAGAAGGAGGAATTGCAGGCAGGCCCAGGAGAGCTGTTTAATGGGAGGGGAAAATGCTTCTCATAGCGGTTTAGCAAGCCCCTTTGCGAAGCACCTCCCACTCCTTTAAAAGAGGGTGGGGCTTAGGGTGAGAGGAAGTGGGGCAACCTGTGGGGAGTAGGCAAGGGGGTGGGGGAGGCATAAAGGGAGCAAGGTTGTCAAGTGTGGGGAAAGTACAAAAGGGTGTGCAGGATTGGTGTGTGGAGGGAGCAGGCCCAGAAGTCCCTGGTCTTTAATCAAAGGGATAAACCACCTTCTTGGCTTTTAAATCATTGGGGGGGGGGCAGGCTTTTGCTGAGGAGATGAATAAAGCATTCAGGAGGCAGAATGGTGAGGATGGCCCTGGGAAATAGTCTCAGTTCATAAGTTTACTGTTATAGCCAAAGGCCATGACAAACTTCTAGCAATAGTGTTAATAAAATAATACAGAACATATATCCATAAGATGAGCCACTACCCATGATGTAACAGAGAAAAGAGTTACCAGAGACACCAACAATTGCAAATCCAGCTTGATTTCAGATCAAATGTCCAAATCAACACAACAATTTATGGTGATTTTACTTAACTCCATTCCCCAGATTTTTATTTTTTTGCTTCCATTGCATAGAGGGCCACTCTGTGTTACAAAGCTATTACCGTCACTCAGAAGAAACTGAATCATTTCTTCCAGGGTGTACCTGCTTGCTTGTGTGAACAAAGGTTTCAGAAAACAGTCTCTTGAGTGATGTCTTCCACCTGAGGTTGACCACAACTACAAAGTCTGTTTGTGTACGGGACCTTGTTGTAGAGGGTATTATTATTATTATTATTATTATTATTATTATTATTTCAATTTATACACCGCCCTATACCCGGAGGTCTCAGGGCGGTTCACAAACAAGACAACATAAAATCAAACCAAAAACAATAACCCAATAATCCCCCTCCCCAAGAGCCATATTCTAAAAGGGTGTTGGATGTCAATCAAATCAACCAAAGGCCTGGTTAAAAAGGAACTTTTTTGCCTGGCGCCTAAAGGTGAATAATGAAGGCACCAGGCAAACTTCCCTGGGGAGAGCATTCCACAGACAGGGAGCCACTGCAGAGAAGGCCCGTTCTCGTGTTGCCACCCTCTGGACCTCTCAACATAGCTGTCAACTTTTCCCTTTTCTTGCAAGGAATCCTATTCGGAATAAGGGAATTTCCCTTAAAAAAGTGGAAAAGTTGACAGCTATGCCTCTCAAGGAGGAGGCACATGAAGAAGGGCCTCAGAAGATGATCTCAGGGTCCAGGAAGGTTGATATGGAAAGAGGCGGTCCTTGAGGTATTGCAGTCCTGAGCCGTCTAAGGCTTTATAGGTCAAAACCAGCACTCTGAGTTGGGGCTGGAAACTAATCAGTAGCCAGTGCAGCGGCACCAGGATCGGTGTAATATGCTCAAACTGCAAAGGGTGGGTAATAAATTGTAAGAAGAACAAGAGAAGAGCCTGCTGGATCAGGCCAATGACCCACCTGATCCAGCATTCTGTTCTCACAGTGGCCACCCAGATGCCCCAATGGAAATTTCGCAAGCAGGAACTAAGCTCAACAGCACTCTCCCCTCTGTCGGTTTCCAGGAAAGCCACTTCTGAGCTTGAGAGGAGGTGGGGTTGCGGGCCCACCCCCGCCTCTGCGAGAGCAGGGGAATCCTTGGGCACGTCGCTGTTCCGGCCAGCCAACCGGCGGGCCAGGGAGGCGTGGCCTAGCATATTTAAGGCCGGCGCGCCCGGGGACCGCCCTCTTTTTCCCATTCCAGCTGATTAGGTTTCCCATCTCTCCCACCCATAGGTTTAGCTAGCTCTGACCTTGCTATGGACTTCGGTTGGTCGCCGCAAGGGGCCTGGTAGGAATTTTTCCACTTTGGCAAATCTTCAGCCATTTGGTTTTTCCGCCTACCTCGTAGCAAATGTCACAACTTTCCCGGTATTGGCGGTTAGGCATTGGCAGGGGTAATTGTTATGCAAATGAAGGGGGGAAGGAAGCGCCATCACCTTCCCCCAAAGAAAGGGGTAGTCCGGTAGAGGACTCCGGGGGGCGTTGCCCTGTCCTAAGCCTAGGGAGGTGTGGGCCTAAGGCACGCCCCCAAGCGGTGACACCTGGGGGATCCTACCTGGCGTACTTCAACAGGACTCCCCTGGCTGGTGGTTAACCCTTCCCAGTTTCCATACCGGGTAGTCGATAGGAGCCAATGCCTAAGGCCAATACCTTTCAATTCCTGTAATCAATAAAGTTGTGGCCTTTTTCGCCCATTAACCTGAAATAATGTGTCCGTGTCTTCATTTCACAAGGGGGAGGGTACTTGCCACGCAACTAGTATTCAGCATCATGCTGCCTCAATGGACAGAGGGGTCCCCCAAAACAAGGAGCTCCTCTCCATTTGACCCTCCCTTGCTGGACTCTGCAAGCAGGACTCAAGCACAAGAGCACTCTCCCCTCCTGTGCTTAAGCTAACATGAATTTTATACGAATTTAAACTAGTCAGAATACAAATCCACAATCTGGCATCTTTGGGTATTCGTCACCCACACAGGGGCTTAAGCATGTGCAATTGAAAATCACACTCCAGGACCCTAGTAACTCACAGCATCAATTAAGTAATTTGTGGAGTTGAAAGATTACTGCACAGTCCTCGCTAGAGGAGGAAAGTTTTGAATTCTATGGTGCCTAAGGATTGGAGTGGCGAGGAGTTAGCTTTATGAAATTACACTCTTCAGAGATAATCTAAGGCACACTGCCTTAAATTTATGTTGGCAAGATGCAAATTGCAGACAGAAGCAACTTTCGCAAGGTAATCAAACAGTAATTGAAGGTGCTATTTAATGGAGAGCAAAATAAAATAGAATAATCTTGCCATTGTGAAACACGACACATCTGCACCGACACTTAAGTGTTCCAAATAGACCTTTGTTTGGCAAGGAGGAAACAGTGGGTGACAAGTCTGTTGGGAGCCACTGAAGCAAGATGTATCATAGAAAAACAACAAAGCGCTTTGTCACACCTTGAGGTTTGTTGTGACTCTCCTATAAGGGAAGATTGCAGTGTTTGGGATCTTTTAGTTCAGAGAAAAGATGAGTAAGAGGCGTGGCATGGTGGCAGTTTAAAAAATTATGCACGGCATGGAGAAAATGGATAGAGAACAGTTCCCCTCCCCTCGCTAATAATGCAAGACCTCATGAACATCCATTCAAGCTGAAGGTTGGAAGATTCAGGGCAGATAAAAGAAAGGATTTCTTCATGCAGCACAGAGTTAACCTACAGAACTCACTCCAACTTGGACTGTTTCAAAAGCAGATTGAACAAATGCATAGAGAAATCTATTGATGACTCCTAGCCACCATGGTTATGCTTTGTCTCCATGATCAGAGGCTTCTGGTCATGTTAGGTTTAGCACATCTCTCACGCACGACACAGCAAGCTAGCAGTTTAACTCCTTAAGCTTTACAGTGGTACTTCGGGTTAAGTACTTAATTCATTCTGGAGGTCCGTTCTTAACCTGAAGCACCACTTTAACTATTGGGGCCTCCCACTGCTGCCACACCGCCGGAACACGATTTCTGTTCTTATCCTGAAGCAAAGTTCTTAACCCAAGGTACTATTTCTGGGTTAGCGGAGTCTGTAACCTGAAGCGTATGTAACCTGAAGCATATGTAACCTGAGGTACCACTGTATTTGGCAATTACAGGCTTACAGCAAACAGAGCCTCCCACAGCTCATTCTTCACTATCGGAGTTAGTTGACTGGACTGGCCTCTGGCCCCTTCCAAGGCCAGATATATGCTGAGCCCACCCCTGCTTCCAGCTGGAGTTCCTTTGCTGTAATCGCTTGTTCCGCCTCCTACTTCTAGGAGACTCAGGTGCAGCCAATTCCTCCTCCTTTGGAGTTGAATCCAGCCCCCTACTACCACCTGCCTCCTGCTCCTGTTTTCAGAAGTGGCAGGCGGCCTTCTGTTTTCCTCTGCCTCTTCCTCCCCCTCTACTGATTCCTCTTTGTGGGTCATGTCTCTGACAGGTCACTAGTTACTGGGAATCCTAAGTGGGGAGGGGCTGTCAGGCTCAGACCCTGCTTGCGGGTTTCCCAGAAGAGGCATCTGCTTGGCCACTGTGAGAACAGGATGCTGGACTAGATGGACCACTGACCTGATCCAGCAGGCTCTTCTTGTGTTCTGAAGGCTCACAAATTCACTATAGCATGAAGTTTCATGGACTTGAGTCCATTTTGTCAGGTGCATGAAGTGAAATCTTTGTTGGCAGGTATATAAAGAAAACGGTAAGGTGAATGGAAATTGAACCCTGAGATGAAAAATTGCAGTCAGCGATAATTACAGCTCAAACACATATTAAATAGGCCTGCCTTTTACAGTAATGGACTGGTGATATTTTACTTGGCATTGCTGAGATGATTGTATTAATACATGCCAAAGCAGGCAGGAGAGCAAAATGGAAAACATTCAGGCACCTAGGCGCCCAGCACAAGCAGGGAGTTGTGCAGAATGTAAAAGCCAGCTCAGCGGCAGCAGCAATAATTGCATTGTGTAGTAAAAATGATTGTGCATTGTTTGCACAACAGAACTGAGCAGCTGGTTGCGCAATGTGAAAAACACTGGTGTAAGACTGGCCACCTGTCCTGGATGTTTTACCTGAGATTATTGCAATGCAGGAGGTTGGACTAGATGACTCTTGGGTTCCCTTCCAACTCTACAATTCTGATTCTATGAAGGTGGTGCACAGCATGAGCAGGTAGGCAGACGAAGCGAAAAAGTATGTGCTTATTATATATTTTATTTATTTCATAAAATTTATACACTGCTTGATTGTAAAACAACAACAACAACAACTTGATTTGCAAAAGGATAAAACAATAAAATGATCAACAAGAAAAATTAACAACAATAATTTAAGGTGTTGGAAAAGTTAAAATGACAATGGACTAAAGATCAGTTAAAACTCGCACCAATATTCCAAACATCTGGGTGGGCTTTTGCTTAAAAAAGAATGTTTTTGGCAGGTAAAGTGAAGGCGCCAGCCTGATATCAACAGGCAGGGAGTTCCAAAGTATAGGTGGTGCCACGCTAAAAGGTCCCAGGTATTATGCGACACATGTAACAGTGCCAGTTCCACAGACTGAAGCAGTCAAGTGGGCATATCAAAGGTAAGGCGATCTCATCTGTAAACTGGTCCCAAGGTAAGGGCTTTATAGACAAATAGGAACACCTTGAATGTATGGGGTGTTAGGGGAGGGGTAGTACTTCTGGGGGGGGGGGGGCATGCCATGCTCCTTTGGTTTATCCACCTTTTGTCCCCACCCTGCACTCGGCTCTCACCTGTGATTCCTAGAAGCTGTCAGCGTGCGACAGCGACCACACTCCAGGAAAGGCTTTGACTGGCCAGCTAAGCCAGGTGAGGGTAGGCCAATGGGCCTTAAACCCTCAATGAGTTAGAGACTGTAAAGGCAGGCTCTGGTGGATTGACTGGATGAGAATGGGTCCAACGGTTAAGAAGGTGCTTTCTGCATGTGCTGTGGAAGAAAGCAAGGGGAAGATGGGTGTCAGGGACTGTGCTGCGGAGGGTTGCACTGATGAGGAATGGTGGGAGCCACCCCCTCCTTCTGATCTTGGTCCTGAATCTTCCCAGGAGCAGGAGGACAGTATAGGCTCGGAACAGTGGTTTGCAGAGGGGCATAGTTCAGAAGGCAGAAGTTAGGAAATGCTGGATGGGGAACAGCTAGGAGAAGAAACAGTGGAAGAGAGAGAGTTAATAGAATAACAGTCTCTGGACAGCATTCCCCACCCCCCACCCCCAAGGACGGAGAGAGCTCAGGGAGTGTTAGAACAGAGAAAGCACAGAGGGTACAAGCTCAGATTACAAGATGTAGGAGTGATGTAGATTAATGTGTGGGGGGGGGGAGGGTGAGCCTTAATTGGGAGCACCCCCATTTTAGGGATACACTTTATTTTGTCTCTCGCTGCGTTTATTAAAGAAACTAACTGGTAAGACTTTCCTTTAGTTTGATTAATTACTGCGTAATTACTGCCACGGGGGAGGAAGCCAATTCCCCGAAGCCTGACAATGGGGCTCGTCAACCTGGGAAGGTAGACCGTCTAGGAGAAGGAAAACTATCATCCTAAACCTCCACTGCCTTGTGGAATATCTTCAAGAGAAGAAAAGGCTAAGGAGAAAATCCTGCACAAATCCAGAGTGGAGTCCCTAAGATTGGTTGGATGGCGCCTTGGACGCCTTCATCTTGTGGGATGTGAAACACAAGAGCAGTCAAGTACAACATTCCTAGAGTGAACATGTTTACACATGGGGAGGAATGTTTGTTCAGCCAGCAGGTAAACTTCCTGTTTCCTTCTGGGCTGGGACAGACTTCCTCTGCATGTGACTAGAGGTGGGCGTGGCCTCACCTGTGCAGGTAATGACAAAAGCACAGGGCAGCCATCTCTCTCTCTTTGACTACATGCATCAAAGAAGCAACATCTGCTTAGCCAAAGATGCTCTCTTGGCTTCCAGCCAAGAAAGGACAAAGGGATTATCTCCTTATGAGATAGTTTCCAGGTGTATGTTACTTTTCTAAGCTAAGTCTGCCTTCTGGAATCCGATTGTGAACAGAATGTGAGTAAACTCTTTTTATACTTTTATAGAAGACTGTGTCGTGTCTTATCTTTTATGAGGGAATAAGGGGAAAATACCAGAACAGTTATTATACAGTGGTACCTCGGGTTAAGTACTTAATTCATTCCGGAGGTCCGTACTTAACCTGAAACTGTTCTTAACCTGAAGCACCACTTTAGCTAATGGGGCCTCCTGCTGCTGCCGCGCCACTGGAGCACGATTTCTGTTCTTATCCTGAAGCAAAGTTCTTAACCTGAAGCACTATTTCTGGCTTAGTGGAGTGTGTAACCTGAAGCGTATGTAACCTGAAGCGTATGTAACCTGAGGTACCACTGTAGAGGCTTTAGCGAGCCTGAGCAAACGTATCTGCTGTGAGTTTAAAAAGGGGGATGTTACTCTGCTAAATTGTGAACTTGTTCACACAAGTTGGAAAGGCTACAATCAAACAATATATCCTCTCCTGCATCCCTGAACATTCCCACACATCTGGCATCTCCTGCAGCCAAGCTGGTACCAAACCTGTTGCTCTGCTTTCCTTTGGACCACACCAAGAAGATCTTGTCGTCTAGGCAGCCCACACCCTCCCTACACACTGCCCAGGCTTGTGCCCCAGGGAGGTCACTTTGGTGCTGCTAACACAGTGGTTTGACTTCACCCCTGGAGGCGCACTTCATCATCTCTCAAGACAGACGGATGCCAACCGTGAACGTGGCTCGGTAGCAAATTGGCAACCAGTGCAGATCTCTGAGCAGGGCTGTTATATATTGACAAGGTCTCCCCCCAGCTTTACGCAAACACTTTCTAACTGCTGGCCTGGAGGTCAGTTGGGTTTTGCTTCTTCCTTCCCTCCCCCTGGTTGGTTGGCAGTCCTGTATCTCTGAAGCTTCAGCAGCCCCTCCAGCTTCTCCTTGGATTAAACCGTAGATAACGCAGGAGCTCTCTCCTGCACCGCGGCCTGTAAATCACAGCCTGAAGCATGGAAAGGGCTGGGTCGCCTCTCCCCCCCCTCCCTCTGTCCCATCTTCCTGTCACTTGAACCTCCCTTCCTTCAAGAGGAGCACAGAGGGATTTATGGTAAACATAACCTTGGTTCCCTCCGCTGCGTATTTCTTCCCTGGCTGGGTATTTATCACAGGTGCCTTTCACCTCCATTAAAGCAGGGAGATGAACAGAGCAGATTTATTCATGCAAAAGGGCATTGCAAGGTGCTTATAAAACTTTGTCTGCTGTTCCATACCCCCTTAGCAGGCTGCTTTTTAATGGTCTCTGCTCAAGAAGCTCGGCACCATGCAAAAAGGGGTGGTAAAGAGAAAAAATGCAAGCACCCTCTTCTTTATGGGAGTCGGGCATCAAAGCTGTGAGCATATGCCCACTAACATCAGAGCTGCAGGGATGAATGAACCTGACACTTTCGGTTCCTCTCTGTCCCTCTTTTTCCCAGTCTTCCATTCAGATACATTTCCACATCTGTTTGTGTTAAAGAAAGAAAAAACACCCCACATTTCATCAGCATTTTAGTGCATTTTCCTCCTTAATATGCTCATGTTATAAAGCAGCTTTGCCTAACATAGACATGTTTTTGCAAGCAATTTCCCCTAACAGAATGCATCAATGTATGTTATGTATCACCAATGCACCAATGCACACATTTGCTTCATATTTTCAAAGGATCGGAGGTTTGGAAGGTATGGAACTCCTCGCAATCTAGTCCAGCCCCTTGCAACGAAGGATTCAGGTCTTGGACCCCAGTGGTTCAGGGCTTTGTATACCGACACAAGAACCTCGAAGGAGTCTTCTTTTAATTCCCGGACCCTCCCACGCCTTTAAGAGAAGAGAAGAGAGGCATCTAGCCTGACTCTTAGGAACTGTAACTCTCCATCTTGCTCTCCCCTTCCTCTGGCCACTAACCCAGCTCACGTGCCACGCTGGAAGTGCAGATGCAACTGAGATGGATTGAAAGCTTAATCACCTTGGCTCCTTCAGTGGAGACTGCTTAAACTCCATTTTATCACCCTGCTGCAATGTCATATTATAGAGAATTAGTTTTTAATGGCTCCTAAATTATCCCCTTCCAGGTCTGGAAACAAAGAACTAATAATGACTCCCTCTTCTCTCTCTTTTTTTTTTGCTTTTTGTTCCATAGGGAGTTCTGGCTTTATTAGTGTTGCCTGGGCAGCTTCAGTGGCAAAGCAAGGGACCTCTCTGATGAAAGCGGGGTACACCGTCGACTGGCGGAAGAGGCCTGCAGCTGGATCAGACCAAAGGCCCATCTACTTCAGCATCCTGCTGTCCCACAGGTCAAGCAGATGCCACTGGGAAGCTTGCTAAGTTGCATTTGAGAGCAACAGCGCTCTCCCTGCTCAGGCTCCCCAGCGTACTGCCTCCAACAGTTGTGGTAGAACATAGCAAGGAAGTGGTAACCAGAAGCTTAACATGAGTCAACAGTGTGATGCAGCAGCAAAAAAGGCTAATGCTATTCTAGGCTACATCAACAGAAGTATAGTTGTCCAGATCAAGGGAAGTAATAGTACCACTCTATACAGGCTTGGTCAGACCATACCTGGAATTCTGTGTCCTGTTCTGGGCACCACAATTTAAGAAAGATACAGTGGTACCTCGGGTTACAGACGCTTCAGGTTACAGACTCCGCTAACCCAGAAATAGTACCTCGGGTTAAGAACTTTGCTTCAGGATGAGAACAGAAATCATGCGGCGGCGGCGGCGCAGCAGCGGCGGGAGGCCCCATTAGCTAAAGTGGTGCTTCAGGTTAAGAATAGTTTCAGGTTAAGAACAGACCTCTGGAACGAATTAAGTATGTAACCAGAGGTACCACTGTATAGACGAACTGGAACGTGTGCAGAGGAGGGTGACCAAGATGATCAAGGGTCTGGAAACCAAGCCTTATGAGGAATGGTTGAAGGTACTGGGTATATTTAGCTTGGAGAGGAGTTATGAAAGCCATCTTCAAATATCTCAAGGGCTGTCACATGGAAGAGGGAACAAGCTTGTTTTCTCCTGCTCTGGAGGGTAGGACTCGAACCAATGGCTTCAAGTTACAAGAAAGGAGATTCCGACTAAACATCAGGAAAAACTTTAGGAAAACATCAGGAAAAACAGTAAGATCTGTTTGGCAGTGGAATGTTCTTCCTTGGGAGGTTGTGGACTCTCCTTCCTTGGAGGTTTTTAAGCAGAGGTTGAATGGCCATCTGTCACGGATGCTTTAGCTGAGATTCCTGCATTGCAGAGGGTTGGACTAGATGACCCTTGGGGTCCCTCCTAACTCTACAATTCTATGAGCCTATGACTAGTCACTGATAACTTTCTCCTCCATGAATATGTTTTAAAGCTGTCAGTGTTGATGGCCATAATTACTTGCTGCGAGAGAAAAACCACACTGCTTAACATGGCAGTGCATGAAAAAAAAAATACCTCCTTTTGTCTGCCCTCCAAACTTGCCAATGTTCAACTTTATAGGATTTAACACTAGAACCTGTGGGCATTGAATGTTGGAAGATTCGGGTAAAAGAAAAGACTTCTTCATGCATAGTTAAACTCTGGAACTCCCTGCCAGAGGAGGCAGTGGTGGCCACTAACCTGGATGGCTTTAGAAGAGGATTAGACAACTTCATGAAGAAGAGGGCCATCAAAGGCTCATTCATAGAAATGGATGCAAACTGGCACCAGCCATTTGGTTTTTTGCTTACCTTGAAGCAATTGTCACAACTTTGTAAGGTTAGGCATTGGGTAAGTCTTTGTTTAAGGGAGGGGAGGTTGTAGCCTCTGCCTGCCCCTCCTCGAGAAGGGTATCCTGTTAAAGGAATCCAGGGGTGTGGATCCTGTCTGAAGTTAGGGCATAGGCTAGAACCATGCCACTACCCCAACAGGGACCCCACAGGGTGCCCCAATTTGATGCGGGTGGCACTGTGGGTTAAACCACAGAGCCCAGGACTTGCTGATCAAAAGTTGGCGGTTTGAATCCCTGCAATGGGTTGAGCTCCTGTTGCTCGGTCCCTGCTCCTGCCAACCTAGCACTTTGAAAGCACGTCAAAGTGCAAGTAAATAAATAGATACCGCTCCAGTGGGAAGGTAAACGGTGTTTCCGTGCATGGCTCTGGTTCGCCAGAAGCGGCTTAGTCATGCTGGCCACATGACCTGGAAGCTGTATGCTGGCTCCCTCGGCCAATAAAGCAAGATGAGCGCCGCAAACCCCAGAGTCGGCCACGACTGGACCTAATGGTCAGGGGTCCCTTTACCTTTATAGGGCTCCCCCTACTGGTGTTTTACCCTTGTGAGACTCTTTGCAGATGGGCAGGAGTCGGGAAATAGCCGGGTTTCACCCAATGCCAAACCGCTCACATCTGTAACCAATAATGTTGTGGCCTAATTTATCCCCTAAGCCTATATATCTGTGTCCGTGTGTTTATTATCTGAGGGAACTGCGGGGTACGCAAGTACACAGCTCAAAGTAAACCTTGATAGATGGGCAACCGACCTCTGCTGAGAAACCTGTCAAATGGGTCTTACCATCAGAAAGCTCTTCCGAATGTTTCGTTGGAACCTTCCTTCTTGTCATTTGAATCCATCGGTTTGCGCCCTGCCCTTCGGAGCAGCAGGAAACAAGTTTGCTCCATCTTCCACGCGACAGCAGCCCTTTCCCTGATTTTTATGAGCTGGGACTCACCAGCTGGTAGCAGAGAAGCCGCAGGTGGCTCTTTTGCAGTTGTCTAAGCCAGAGAAGCAGCCTTTGCCGTGCCCAGGGAGGATGGGATGGAGCGTGCAGGGGGATTACATCGCAAATGGTTATATTAAAAGGGTTAGGAGCTAAGCCCACAGGCCCAGGCCTCGGAGGCTAAATGAAAAGGCGGATAGAAATTGGATAATCTAATGCCAGATGTCTAGAGCTCTTTGCTGCTAACTTGTCCCTTACAACACACCCACCCGGGAGGTGTTAGGCCTGCATTTCTAAAAGCAACTTCTGGAGCCCCCCCGGGTGACATGAAAGCAAGGTCCTTGTTGCCGGGAGATGCACAAAGCTGGGAGACTAGAATCTTCCCCTTACCTCATGATTCGGTGGGCAGGCTTTCTCCACCGAAGCCAGGGCTTGAAGGAGAAGCCTCGTGGTCCAAGACATGGGGCTAACTTGCAGGAAGTTTGGGGATGCCACACAGGAGTGGGGATGAAGTTGCCATACCCCAGCTCATCTGGGAAAGAAGACTCACGTGGTTTATCCTAGGAGAGGGATTTAGGAGAGGGAGACCAGCAGCCCCTTTTAAGCCTTGCTCCTTCCCAAACGACCCAGTCTTCTCCTGCAGTATGGGGTTTTGCTAGCTATCCATACTGAAGATGAGTAGGATTTTTTGGCGATGCGGGTGGCGCTGTGGTCTAAACCACTGAGCCTCTTGGGCTTGCTGATCAGAAAGTCGGCGGTTGAATCCCTGCGATGGGGTGAGCTCCCATTGCTGGGTCCCAGCTCCTGCCAACCTAGCAGTTTGAAAGCATGCCAGTGCAAGTAGATAAGTAGGTACCGCTACAGAGGGAAGGTAAATGGTGTTTCTGTGTGCTGCTCTGGTTTCAGTGTTTTGTTGTGCCAGAAGCTGCTTAGTCATGCTGGTCACATGACCTGGAAAAGCTGTCTGTGGACAAACACCGGCTCCCTCAGCCTGTAAAGTGAGATGAGCGCCACAACCCCAGAGTCGTCTGAGACTGGACTTAACTGTCAGGGGTCCTTTACTTTTACCTTTAGGATTTTTGGGGGGAGCCCCTAATTAGCTGTGGAACTCCCATTTTCTTCCTGCTTCATATTGTTGGGACAATTGTTTGGAGTGCTGTTGTATTTTATTGGTTTAATTGGCTGTTGGCTCAGGCAGGGATGTCATGAAAGGGGTGGTGGGTAAATAACTGAGGCAGTGTGTGGGAATGTTGTAGATACTAGGAGAGGATATATTGATTTAATAGTACCCTTCCTAACTCATGCTTGTGGGTCAGCAGCAGAGTACATCCCTCAATATATAGCAAGAAGCTAGTTGGTAGATTCCTTTGAATCTCTTTTCTTAAGCAATCCATTCTGGCTTTGTCTAGATGGGGTTCTGTTCCTGGTAAGTTCCCTTTTTATCCCTCCTAAAACGAAGAAAGACACAAGAAGCTTCTTTTAAAAGTAACAAGAAGTTTACTCACATTCAGTTCACAGTTGGATCCCTGAAGGTAGGTTTTAGCTTAGAGTTACAGAAGAGGGTTTGAATTCATCCCATATGGGAACTTATCCCACATGCTGCTGGCAGAGAGCCAGCAGTGTAGTCCAAGAGAAGAAATCAAAAGAGGAAGGTGGCTTCATGACTGGACCTTTTATGAGGTCACATGCAAATGGAGGATGCTCCAGACCAGGTGTAACAGGAAGTTCAACTGGCTGGATCAACATCCCCCCTGTCTGTGTCCACTCTAGGCAAACAGGAAGTGTTGTACTTGACTGCTTATGTTACATCCCACACAGTGTTGGGTTAAAGGTACTCTTTGATCACCATGCACTGTCTTGTGTGGCATCACTGGGGTGCCATTTAGATTTGGCATGCATTTTGGGGACATGCATGTATCATTTTCACAGTTATTGTAATACATTGCAAATTCATAAGCAGTTCATTAAATTGAAGTTACTTGATAATAAGGAAAGAAAAATCTTTATTTCATAAGAACTCATTTTATAGCGGCATATAATCTATCCAGGGACCATTATCCCGACTCCTTCTTGATGAATTACAAAAGCCGGATCCTGTTTGTTTAATACTTCATTAGGCATTTTAAAGGATCGTAACATTGCTGTTAGTTTTATCACTCTAGGCTGCTCTCATAATTTTTGTATTCCTTCTTATTTGCCTGGCGTCACCTCTGAGTTTGAGCAGACAGTATCCTAACAGAAGGCGATTATATGTATAACACTTGTGCTCAAAGTTTGATTTTAACAACTACAGTGGTTTGTACATAATTCAGGAAACATAATAATGGCTCGGTTGTTATGCTAACCACAAATATTGCCTTAACAGCGGTTGTAACAATTGACCAGTATTTCTTGGCTTCCTAAAATTTCCACCATAAATGAAAGTGGAGGGGGGGGGGGTCTTCATTTGCCTCTTGAGACAGCCAGCAAGAGCCAGTAGCAGCTGCTGCCCAGTGGAACAAGTGGGGTGGAAAGCAAGGAGGCCAACTGTAGGTGGTGCCAGAGCCAAAGACAGGGACAGGCAACTAATTCTAGCTTTGCCCCCATCCTCCTCCCTGCTGAGTTCTACAGGGGCAAAACTAGGTCTAAGGAAGCAGGAACCAGACAGGCAGTGCCACTCCCAAGACTATAAGAAGAGCTCTGCTGGATCAGGCCAGTGGCTCATCTAGTCCAGAATCCTGTTCTCACAGTGGCCAAACAGATGCCTCAATGGGAAACCCATAAACAGGATCAGAGCAGAATAGCAGTCTCCCTTTCAGCAAGTGGTGTTCAAAAGCACATTTGCCGCCTTGTCTCCATGATAGAGGGGATCCAGGGCCATGTGACATCAGTGTGCCATGCATGCATGCCCCGCAGTGTGTGCACATGTCAGCGTGCCATGCCCGGCGGCATGCTGACATCGGGCGTGCACATCCAGCACTGTGCCTGTGCAGCCGCTACAGAAGTTATGGGGTTCAGCCTTATGGTTTAGAATTTTGTTGGGGCCTTGGCCCCCAGGGCCCCCCAGACTCGACACCCCTGTTCAGAAGCACCACTGCCTTGACTGTGGAGAAAGAGCATAACCATCATGGCTGGTAGCTGTCCATAGCCTTCTCCCGCATGAATTTCTCCAATACTCTTTTAAAGCAATGTAAGTTGGGATGCGGGTGGCACTGTGGGTTAAACCACAGAGCCTAGGACTTGCCGATCAGAAGGTCGGCGGTTTGAATCCCCGCGACAGGGTGAGCTCCCATTGCTCGGTCCCTGCTCTTGCCAACCTAGCAGTTCAAAAGCACGTCAAAGTGCAAGTAGATAAATAGGTACCACTCTGGCGGGAAGGTAAACGGCGTTTCCGTGTGCTGCTCTGGTTCACCAGAAGCGGCTTAGTCATGCTGGCCACATGACCCGGAAGCTGTATGCCGGCTCCCTCGGCCAGTAAAGCGAGATGAGCGCCGCAATCCCAGAGTCGGTCACGACTGGACCTAATGGTCAGGGGTCCCTTTACCTTTACCTTTAAGTTGGTGGCTGTCACTGCCTCCACATGGGCTGCCCACTTGCCCAACCCCGGGCACCAGCAACCCATGCTATGCCACTGGATTGAGTTCCATCGTTTAGCTACATGCTGCATGAAGAAGGACTTTCTTTTAAGTTTCCTATCCAGCGTTTCCCACTTTATCCACCCCTGTTCTAGCTAGCGCTGCACATGGAACTAACTGCGAAACTGTCCATTTGCAGCCAGTGCTAACAGTCCACTTCAGGGTAGGGGGCAAGCGAGCAGGGAGGAAAATCCCTGGCCAACCCCCTGAATGAACGCAGCTCAGTGTGTAGCTTCCAGAACGACAGGTTCAGCAGCTTCCGCAAGGCAGACTCTCCTGAGCTTGGTGGTTCCCTGCAGCAGCGGTGAAGGAGTTAATACGGCATGTTCTCCTCTCGCTAATGCAATGATGATTGCTCTGCCCTGTGTATTCCTTGGGGCAGTGGGCAGGGTGGGGTGCTATTCCTCAGCAATAATTGCAGATTGCTTTCGTTATAATTGAATTTCAATTGTAACACATGATTCAACCCCCCCCCCCCCCGCTTTGCTCGCAGCCCCAGAATCAACAGTATCATTTAACCAGCCAACTAGATGAAAAGTTGCATGAGCTGGATTAGCTTTTATAATTAAAACGTGAGTCTCCCAGGAAAGATTCCTCTCTCTCTCCTCCTCTCCTCTCTCTCTCATTCTCCCCCCCCCCACACCTATCTGTGTAGCCCCACAGAGCCTTCAGCACTCCGATAAGAACATAAGAATGTAAGATGAGCCTGCTGGATCAGGCCCATGGCCCATCTAGTCCAGAATCCTGTTCTCATATGGGCCACACAGGTGCCTGTGAGAGCAGTATCCAAGCACAAGAGTGCTCTCCACTGCTGTGGTTTCCAGGCTGAACTACCAAAAGGGCCCACTCTGCTGATTTTAACACCCAAGAGAGTCAGTGTATAAAGGGAAATTCCAGATATTTGGGGCTTTAAACTCAGCACAAGCGCCTTGAATCAGGTCTGGAAAGAATCTGGCAACCAGTGCAACCCGGCTGCTGCATTTTGGGCGTATTATGAGTAATAATAATAATAATAATAATAATTTATTATTTATACCCCGCCCAACTGGCTGGGTCTCCCCAGCCACCCTGGGCAGCTTCCAACAAAGTATTTAAATACAATGGTCTGTTAAACATTAAAAGCTTCCCTAAACAGGGCTGCCTTTAGATGTCTTCTAAAAGTTTGGTAGTTATTTTTCTCTTTGACATCTGGTGGGAGGGTGTTTCACAGGGCGGGTGCCACTACCGAAAAGGCCCTCTGCCTGGTTCCCTGTAACTTGGCTTCTCGCAGTGAGGGAACAGCCAGAAGGCCCTCGGTGCTGGACCTCAGTGTCCGGGCAGAATGATGGGGGTGGAGACGCTCCTTCAGGTATACAGGACCGAGGCCGTTTAGGGCTTTAAAGGTCAGCACCAACCCCCTGAATTGTGCTCAGAAACATACTGGGAGCCAATGTAGATCTTTCAAGACCAGTGTTATGTGGTTTCGGCGGCTGCTCCCAGTCACCAGTCTAGCTGCCGCATTCTGGATTAGTTGTAGTTTCCCGGTTCACCTTCAAAGGTAGCCCCACATAGTGCGCATTGCAGTAATCTAGCCTGGACATGAGTAATGTGCAGAGTGCCATGGCCGGGTTGTCTCTGTCCAAATGGGGCACAGCTGATGAATTACATGGAGCTGGAGAAAAGCACTAAGAGCCACCAAGGCCACTCCAAGTGGCAATGTCCCTTGCACCTGATCTGGAAGCAACAGTTAGTGCAGAATGCTGCGGTGCGATTGCTGACAGGAGTGAGACCTTGTCAGCATATAACTCCTTCTGCTCAAAGATTTGCAATTGTTGCTCATTTGCTACTGGGCCAGATTCAAGTTGCTGCTGTTAGCAGTGCTTTTTTCCATGGGGTACTTAAGGGTACACGATACCGTCAGCAATATTTGTTGTTGTTAAAAAGTGTGACACTTACTGGAACAACTGCTTGGTGGGCACCGGCACTGATTTCTCTTTTTTTGAAAAAGCACTGGCTATTAGAATATACAACCCTTGGGACCAGTTTGCTGGACCCCATGCATGCTATTTGACCATGCCAATCTGTGGAACTGGCACTGACCTGTTCCACTTTGAAAAGAAATCAATCTTGGAAACACATAAACTCTGGAACTCCCTGCCTAATGACATCAGGCAGGTGCCTTCAATGTACTGTTTTCACTGTCTGTTAGAAACCTTTTTGTTTAGAGAAGTCTACCAGGACATGTAGAATGTTGATGTATGCTTTCATCTGTTTTTATTTTATTGTTTATTTTGTTTTGTTTTTTATTGCATTCTGGATTTTTAGTGTTTTAAAGTGTTGTTTCGGCTAATCGCCGAAGAATTGATGCTTTTGAATTATGGTGCTGGAGGAGACTCTTGAGAGTCCCATGGACTGCAAGAAGATCAAACCTATCCATTCTTAAGGAAACCAGCCCTGAGTGCTCACTGGAAGGACAGATCGTGAAGCTGAGGCTCCAATACTTTGGCCACCTCATGAGAAGAGGAGACTCCCTGTAAAAGACCCTGATGTTGGGAAAGATGGAGGGCACAAGGAGAAGGGGACGACAGAGGACGAGATGGTTGGATGGTGTCCTCGAAGCTACCAGCATGAGTTTGACCAAACTGCGGGAGGCAGTGGAAAACAGGAGTGCCTGGTGTGCTCTGGTCCATGGGGTCACGAAGAGTCAGACACGACTAAACAACTAAACAACAACTGATAATTTAATTGTTTCATTCTAGGGTTGCCATGTTTCAAAAAGTGAGAACCCGAACACAAATGTTTTTGAGCCTTTTTTGCAATATCTTCTGCCGGATGGGATGCCATAATATTATGAAATATATAAATAGTAAATTATCTCTATACTCCAGGGTCTGGAAACAGAGTGCCGGGAGGGCTACACACGTGAAATGAATATTTACATGTTTGGGGAAAAACAAAGGTGCTCATTGCGAGGAAACAACAAAGGCTAGCTATGAAAATGGATTAAAATTAATAGAAGGATGAGAAGGTGATTAAAGAAGAAGAATGAAGTAGCAAAATCAGGAAGCAATGGACATATGTTTGTAACAGGAGTGGGAAATCTCTTTTTTATGTATGAAATTTAAATAATTTGGATCGATTTATTAAAATTTGGAAACTAATAAAAATTAATATTTTAAAAAATGAAATAGATAAATAGATAAATGTTGGAGAACCGCCAAAGGTTGATGGTAGTTGGAGTCTATCCTGATATGGAGGGCACTATATTGATTACCCCTGTCCTAGTAGATCAAAGAGGAAGACACTGGCATTAACTGGAACCTTTCCTTTCCTGCTGGAACCTGTTCCTTGCTCCACCGCATCGTCGCATCTTCAGCTCATATTTCTCCTTCTGTTCCTCATCTCATAGCCATTAACTCTTATAATTGGGAGGAAATATTTAAATGAGGCCCAATGAATAGGCAAAGGAAAGATTTAAGAGCCGAGCAGGAATGTTCCATTGGGGAGACTGCAAAGTGACTTATTGTCAGACCTGACCAAAGTTGACGTTCAAAGACCTCTGGGACCAAGTAGGGAGGAAAAAAATTAGAACCCTCTCAAGTTGCAAAAGCAGCCGAGCCATGTGGAAGACTTCCAAACTGCACATAAAAATGAATTATAAGTTGGCAAATGAGATGCAAGCGCATTCAGCTTCTTCTCCAGTATTTGTTGACTGATTTGTCTCATGCCGTCCAGGGAAATGCTTAATCTGCTCCTTGAGCCTACATCATCTAACCTCCTAGATCTCTGTTTTCCCTTTTAAATCTTGGTTTGGGAATTTGAGGGAGTGACAGGTGAATCCTCCTCGGCCTGATTCAGATTTGGATAGGCATTTATGACATTTCCTGGAAAAAATCTTAGCAATTAATAATAATAATAGCCTTGTCTTCCTCTGTATCTCCTGTGGCGAAATGGGTTAGTGCGTCTGTCTGTAAACCAGAAGGTTGGTAGTTCGAGCCCACTCAGGGATGGCAGGATTTCTGCATTGTAGGGGGTTGGACTAGATGGCACCCAGGGTCCCATTCTATGATTCTATGACTTTGTCCAATCCTTTTTCAGCCCTGTCCAAATTTTGTGGCCCTCACTACCTTTTGTGGGAGCAAGTTCCGCAGTTTAGCCATGCACTCTGTGAAGAAGTCCTTTTCAAACAGTCGCCTACAATTACCTGACTACAAATGTGGCCGTTTATATGACTTAACAGTGGTACCTCAGGTTAAGTACATAATTAGTTGCGGAGGTCCATACTTAACCTGAAACTGTTCTTAACCTGAAGCACCACTTTAGCTAATGGGGCCTCCTGCTGCCGCTGCACCGCCGGAGCACGATTTCTATTCTCATCCTGAAGCAAAGTTCTTAACCTGAAGCATTATTTCTGGGTTAGTGGAGTCTGTAATCTGAAGCGTATGTAACCTGAGGTACCACTGTATATGTGTGAACATATCTGGGACATTTCTCCGGTGCCTGGGTTTTGCAGCAACTTCTCTGGGACTGTGCACACACCATACGTTTAAAACGCATGACTTCCCCCAAAGAATTCTGGGAACTGTTGGTTGTTAAGGGTGCTGGGAAGTGTAGAACTGTGAACGACAGTTCCCCCGCCTTTTTTTGCAGGAAATCTAAGTGGTTCAAAATTCTAGCAATCCCACCCCCCATCATGAAAACCAAGCAATGCTTCTGAAGTTTAGCAAGAGTTAAAACAATGACTCTGAGGTTCAGCAATGGTTCCCCCCCTTGCAAAACACACCTGGAATTCATAGCTCTGCTCCCCATAAAGGTTTGCAGCTCCATCCTTAAGCATAATTAAGTTTAACAATGTATCATAATCCACCCTCACATTAAAACCTTTAATACTCAATTTTACAGTACCCGGTGACTCCATTTCTTCTACCTCTCAAAGCCATCTCTGCGGAATGCGGCCAGTTTTTCCCCTGGAAGGCTCTGCCTGCCAATCTCTTTCATTAGAAAAAGATCTCTCTCGTTTTATCCTGTCCAATCTTTTTTTTTTTTTTTTTTTGAAAAAAGAAATATTTTTTTATTATTGATTCGTATCCAAATAGCTTCCAATGATTGAACTTCGCAGAACCCTGTTAAGCTAGGAAAGATCTCAGTGATTCTGTTAAAGTTGGCTGTCTGCCCAAAAGCAGCAGGGGGATAGAAAGAGGGGGAGGAAGTGGAGAAAGGAGAATGATGGCGCAATCTTTTGCCTATTTGGATGGCGGTCAATTGAGCTAACTCCCACCAAGCAAAGTGTGTTCAGGTTTGCAGCCTGGATTAACGACAGAACCCGTTAATATATAAAATTAGGAGCAATGCAGCAACTTTTAAGAGCGGCTAATCATTCTGCAGCTTAATTCTCAAGCTTGCACACCAAGCTGCTAATTTGTGGCCTACAACAGAAATGTGATACGTCAGGGCTGGGGGTAGAATGCATCCCTCTCTGAGAAATGGTGGCTTGCAAAGGACACCCAAGCAGAACTCGAACACAGAGCTCACGGGTTCAGCTCATTGCACCACACTGGTCCTTAGCACTGCTCTGCATATACACAGCTTCTGCTTATTTCAAAGTAGCTGGCGCCCCATCACAGGCAGAGGCGAGGGTACCATGGACAGGGCTCAGGCGGACCTCTTCCTAAGAGCAGTGCTTGTTTCAGCACTGGCCAATCTCAGACTGAGCCTGAAATAGGAGCCTCAGCCCTACCATTGGCTCCCAGTATGTTTCCGAGCACAATTCAAAGTGTTGGTGTTGACCTTTAAAGCCCTAAACGGCCTCGGCCCAGTAAACCTGAAGGAGCGTCTCCACCCTCATCGTTCAGCCTGGACACTGAGGTCCAGCGCTGAGGGCCTTCTGGTGGTTCCCTCACTGTGAGAAGCCAAGTTACAGGGAACCAGGTAGAGGGCCTTCTTGGTAGTGGCACCCACCCTGTGGAAAGCCCTCCCATCAGATGTCAAAAAGATAAACAACTACCTAACATTCAGAAGACATCTGAAGGCAGCCCTGTTCAGGGAAGTTTTTAATGTGTGACATTTTAATGCATTTTTCATCTTTGTTGGAAGCCACCCAGAGTGGCTGGGGAAACCCAGCCAGATGGGCGGGGTACAAATAATAAATTATTATTATTATTATATTGTTGTTGTTGTTTAGTTGTTTAGTTGTGTCCGACTCTTTGTGACCCCATGGACCAGAGCATGCCAGGCACTCCTGTCTTCCACTGCCTCCCACAGTTTGGTCAAACTCATGCTGGTAGCTTTGAGAACACTATCCAACCATCTCGTCCTCTGTCGTCCCCTTCTCCTTGTGCCCTCCATCTTTCCCAACATCAGGGTCTTTTCCAGGGAGTCTTCTCTTCTCATGAGGTGGCCAAAGTACTGGAGCCTCAATTTCAGGATCTGTCCTTCCAGTGAGCACTCAGGGCTGATTTCCTTCAGAATGGAGAGGTTTGATCTTCTTGCAGTCCATGGGACTCTCAAGAGTCTCCTCTAGCACCATAATTCAAAAGCATCAATTCTTCCGCGATCAGCCTTCTTTATGGTCCAGCTCTCACTTCCATACGTCACTACTGGGAAAACCATAGCTTTAACTATTATACCTCCATTGTGAGCTCCTCATTGACTGAGATGGGTCTCTTCATTGACAGGGGCCCAGCCTGCTTCAGCAGCTGTCAGCTCTGATGGAGACAGTGAGAGGAAGGTTGCACTAGGACTTTTGAGCTGGAGTCCTCTGAGCTAGAGGAGGGCAAGACAGCATCTTCAGGCTAGACAGGCTGGTGGCATCACAGGCTGTTTTTGAGGAAGTGCTCCCCGTAGTTTAGGTGTTGAACATAAGAAGAGCCTGCTCAGCCAGGCCAATGGCCCATCTCACTCAGCATCCTGTTTTCACAGTGGCCAATCAGAGGCCTCTGGGAAACCCACAAGCAGGAGTTGAGCACGAGAGCACTTTTCTCTCCTGTGGACTCCAGCAATTGGAATTCAGAAGCATTGCCACCTCCTACCATGGAGGCAGAACACAGCCATCCTGGCTTGTAGCCACCAATAGCCCTTTCATCCAAGGATTTGTCTAATCTGCTGTGAAAGCCATCTAAGTTGATGGCCATCGCTGTCTCCTGTGGGAGCGAGTTCCATAGATTAATAAAAAATAATAATTTATTATTTATAACCAGCCCTTCCCGGTTCAAAAACTGGGCTCAGGGTGGCTAAGAACAAATTTAAAACACTTAATTATAAAAGCAGCATAAAATACATTATAAAAACATGAATAACAATAAAAATCAAAAATCAATTAGATAATCCCCAGGGCTAGCTGGCTGAATTGGTCCTACTTGGGCCAGTGAGGAGGCCAGGGGAGAATTAGCTGTGGTGTCTCAGATTGGGTGATCTTCATAAAAGGGGAGAGGGAGGGAAGAGAAGGGAAATAAAAGATCAGGATGAATTCAAATTAAAGGCCAGGCGGAATAGCTCTGTCTTACAGGCCCGACGAAAGGAGGTTAAATCCTGTATGGCCCTAGTCTCATGGGACAGAGCATTCCACCAGGTTGGAGCCATCACTGAAAAGGCCCTGGCCCTGGTAGAGGATAGTCTGACTTCCTTAGGGCCCGGGACCTCTAAACTATGGTTATTAATGGACCTTAAGGTCCTCTGCGAGGCATACCAGGGGAGGCCGTCCCGTAGATATGAGGGCACTAAGCCACAAAGGGCTTTAAAGGTCAAGACCAGCACCTTGAATCTGACCCTATACTCCACCTCGTTTAACTATGTGCTGGATGAAGAAATACTGTCGCCGAGGGCAGTCCCCTTTCTCACTGTAAATCCCTGGACCTGAAGTCTTCCTGAAGTCATAGACTCTGACCTGTGGGGCCATGACAGTAAGCTGGTACAGAAGGACTACCCATTGGGTGGTGCTTTGTACCAGTAGCATATTCTCACCCCAGTGAATTTGTCTGCATAAATAGATAGCCTTTCACCACTCACTGTTCCATCCTGAAAAAAAAAGCACAGGGATACTATTTGAGCATATGGGTGAAATAAAGCAGAATGAGTGCGGTAGAATTTAATTCCTGTGCAGGGAACCAGTTAAAAGCCTGAGTGCCACTTAACGCTTGTGTGTATGTGTGTGTGTGTACCGTTTATTCGCTAGCACCAGCACTTTGTAAGGTGATGATGATGATAACTCTGGCACACTGAGATAATTGATGGTGCAACTACTTTGGAAATGACGGCTGGCTTCATGGCTGTATATTCTGGACCTTTCCCACTCTACCTACACCCAGAACATTTTTGTTTTATCACTAAGAACATTTGCATGGCTATTAAGAGTCCATCTGTTCTCACACTCTCTTGCCTGGATCATAACCGTAATCCTGGTTTTTTTTATAGTGGTATCCCATTCGTCTCCATGGCAATGGCCGATAATGGGGCCATGCTCAAGGCTCTTGAACATAAAGGAAGGATTGAATTAGGAGGAACATGAGCTCATGTCAACGCCAACCACTGGGGAGCTAGAAGGTCAACCCCCAACCCAGGAAACTGCCTTGTACTGAATGAGACACTTAGTCTACCTGGCTCAGTACTGTCTACACTGATTGGCAGTGTCCCTGGACATACCAAAGATTGGAATCAGGGCCTTCTGCACGCAAAAGTGATGCTCTGCCACTGAGTTGTGACCCTTCTGCTTAGGAAAATAGGAAGCTGCCTTATACTGAGTCAGACCATTCGTCAGCATTGCCCATGATAGTTTCTCTCCAGGGTTTCAGATAGGGGACATTCCCAGCAGTGGTGTAGAATGGGTTGCCAGTGCCCGGGGCAAAGCAAGTATTGCACCCCATAAACCATTAAAAAGTGTACAGTATGTTTTGGGGGGGGGGGGTGAGACAGAGGAAGGGGGTAGAGGAAGAAAGAGTGTAAGAGAGTCTCAGTCCTGGAAAAAAGAAGGAAATGATCCAATTTCCTTGGGGAGGGGGTGCCAAACATTGTGCTAACTTCCTCCTCACTCTTGGAGGAGTGTGGAGGGAGAGAAGTGGGGGAGTGTGGAGGGAGAGAAGTGGAGGAGTGTGGAGGGAGAGAAGTGATTATGGGAAATGACGGTGTTGTCAGAGAAGTAGAGGATCATCTTGGGGGCTGGCAGGAGCAGAGGGGGCAGGCTGGGGCAGAGGGGGCAGTGGGAGGGACGTGGCCGCCACTGCCTCATCCTCAGCTCCCGCTGCCTTGCTGTCCCCTATGAACCCACACAGGGTCATAGGGGGGCTGTGGGGGTTCCTGCTGGAGAGTATGGCCAACGCGCATGGCACCCAGGTGCACACTGGGGGAGAGAGGACAGCGGCTGGCTTGGAGAAGAGGCAAGTGGGTGTGTGGGAACAAGAGGCTGGGTGAGCTTTGTGCTCTGCCGCTGGCAGCCGTTTCTGGCATGTCTGTGGAGCGCCCACCCTCCTTCCCTCCCTGTGGGCCCTGTGTGCAGTTGCACAAGAGCGAGGCTGCCCAACCTCAACTCCTGGCCAGCCCAGGAGGAGGAGGAGGAGGAGGAGGAGGAGGAGAAGAAGAAGAAGAAGAAGAAGAAGAAGAAGAAGAAGAAGAAGAAGAAGAAGAAGAAGAAGAAGAAGAATAGTAGTAGTAGTAGTAGTAGTTTGGATTTGATATCCAGTTTTATCACTACCCTAAGGAGTCTCAAAGGGACGCGGGTGGCACTGTGGGTTAAACCACAGAGCCTAGGACTTGCCGATCAGAAGGTCAGTGGTTCGAATCCCCGCAACGGGGTGAGCTCCCGTTGCTCTGTCCCTGCTCCTGCCCACCTAGCAGTTCAAAAGCACGTCAAAGTACAAGTAGATAAATAGGTACCACTCTGGCGGGAAGGTAAACGGCGTTTCCATGCACTGTTCTGGTTTGCCAGAAGTGGCTTAGTCATGCTGGCCACATGACCCGGAAGCTGTACGCCAGCTCCCTTGGCCAATAAAGCGAGATGAACACCGCAACCCCAGAGTCGGTCACAACTGGACCTAATGGTCAGGGGTCCCTTTACTGTTAAGGAGTCTCAAAGTGGTTAACATTCTCCTTTCCCTTCCTCCCCCACAACAAACACTCTGCGAGGTGAGTGGGGCTGAGAGACTTCAGAGAAGTGTGACTAGCCCAAGGTCACCCAGCAGCTGCATGTGGAGGAGCGGAGATGTGAACCTGGTTCCCCAGATTACGAGTCTACCGCTCTTAACCACTACACCACACTGGCTCTGGGTGTGTGTGGGCATCTCTTCGCTGGCCACAAGGAGAAGGAGGCGCCACCCCGGCCCTGAAAGCCGGGCTCAGTGCTGCTTGTCTCCTTGCAGCAGGAGCTCAGCCATGTGGCCTTGGTGAGGGAGCCCCATTGCACCGCTCAGAATTTTGCGTCTGGGGCAAGCACCCCTCTGATCCCTTGCACGCTACGCCACTGATTCCCAGCCCTACTGGACGATGCCATTGGGGAATGAATCTGAGACTTTCTGCATGCAAAGCAGATGTTCTACTACTCTGTGTTGGAATGTGTCCAAGGGGAATGGGGGCAATTTGCAGGCCCCCAGCTGGCTCCAGCCCACCGGCCAGCAGCCGGGCGAACTCTGGTCCTTGGAACAGCATCAAAACAGTGGCACACAGCTTCAGAAGCCTTCAGAAGCTTGAGCACCCCTCAATCAGCAGAGTGAATAACACGCAACAGAAGTGGCGGACAGAGGCATACATAAAGCATATTTACAAGCAGTTTATTCAGCACAAAGGAAAAACATGTCTGCTCTCCTTCATGTCTAAGAGCAGGAAGCACTAAGCAAAAGCAATACACAAACGGAAGTTCGCAGCAAGCTGTGCTGGAATGTAAACAGACATGTGACATACAAGAATCCACGTATCTGTTCCTCTTAGGGTGGAACGGAACATCAATATCCTAACACTATGCTACATAGAATCATAGAATTGTAGAGTTGGGAGGGACTCCAAGGGTCATATAGTCCTACCCCCTGCAATGCAGGAATACAGCCCTTCCTTTTTCTGGAATGAAGCCACTATGAACCTTTCACTAGTTTTCGCATGTACCTTTCGCTAGTTTTCTCTGCTTAAGGGTTGCAGGAAAGGTAAAGGGACCCCTGACCATTAGGTCCAGTCATGACCGACTCTGGAGTTGTGGCGCTCATCTCGCTTTATTGGCTGAGGGAGCCGGCGTACAGCTTACAAGTCATGTGGGCAGCATGACTAAGCCGCTTCTGGTGAACCAGAGCAGCGCACAGAAACACCGTTTACCTTCCCGCCAGAGCAGTACCTATTTATCTACTTGTAATTTGACTTGCTTTCAAACTGCTGGGTTGGCAGAAGCAGGGACTGAGCAACGGGAGCTCACCCTGTCGCGGGGATTCGAACCGCCGACCTTCTGATCGGCAACTCCTAGGCTCTGTGGTTTAACCCACAGCACCACCCGTGTCCCACGGATTGCAGTAGGGGCAGGCAAAATTGGCATTGTTGTAGGGATACTGTAAGCGAATGAGGTTTGTGCCGGCGTGACAGTGAGAGAGAGACCATTTTACCTGTGCCAAGCCAACTTTCTGGGAAAGTCCAGACATTCTCTCGCTGTGTTGAGCAAAGAGCTCGGAGCCCCAGGAATCCACTCGCATTTGGTTTTTGCAAGCCTTGTACTGCCTGGAAATTTGCAGCTCTCTGCCCGGTGAGAGACAAGGCTGGCAGCTCTCAGGGAACAGCAGGGAACGAAAAGCAAAGTTCTGTATTTATTTTTCGAGGTTACCTACAGAGAGATGAAAGTGCAGACATGGGCAAGCAGGAATCACTTAAGGAGGCAACAAGGTGCGTGCTTGTCTCTGTGTGGGTGGGTGGGAGCAATGGGACCCACAACACTCCACATCTATTGCTCCTAGTGGTACAATAAAGAGATGTGTTTTTGCAGGTCTGACTTCGAGCTGCATTTCCTGGATATTCAGAAGGGAAATCAGAGAGCTCTAGATAAGAGCAGCAATAGAGTGGTACCCAGACCGGAGTCTGGTATGTGGTTATTCACATTTCTCTGCATCGATGCATTTTTTAAGGAAGAGGTACCCTGAAACAGAGGGGGAGGACAGGATTCAGCCCTGCTTCTTGTGGTCCAAGTTGGGCAGGTGAGTGTGGCTACCCATCTGCCAATCACCGAGCATCAGTTGAGCCATTTCAGCCTGTGCAATCAGGGGCTCACCTGTTGGGGGGGGGGGGAGGCAGCATGCCAGACAGTGTTGGATTTACATATAAGCTAAACAAGCTAGAGCTTAGGGCCCCACTCTCTTGGGGGCCCCCCAAAAATTTAAAGGAAATAAAAACTGGATGTACATTTCCAAAATATAAGGTAAAAAACAAATAAAATAAAACCTACATACAGCAACAGTATTTTGTGTTGTGTAGGCTCCCATGATGTAAGTAATGGGCCCCGCCTGCTAGCCTGCTCCCTAAAATATCACTGATTTGCTCATTTCTATGTATAGAGTAGGGACGCGGGTGGCGCTGTGGTCTAAACCACTGAGCCTTGGGCTTGCCGATTGGAAGGTTGGTGGTTCGAATCCCCGCAATGGGGTGAGCTCCTGTTGCTCGGTCCCTGCTCCTGCCAAACTAACAGTTCGAAAGCACGTCAAAGTGCAAGTAGATAAACAGGTACCACTCAGGCGGGAAGGTAAACGGCATTTCTGTGCACTGCTCTGGTTTGCCAGAAGCAGCTTAGTCATGTTGGCCACATGACTGTTCGCCGGCTCCCTCGGCCAATAAAGCGAGATGAGCGTCGCAACCCCAGAGTCGGTCACGACTGGACCTAACGGTCAGGGGTCCCTTTACCTTTATCTTTACATTCTGCATGGACTGGTTACATGGCAACATGTGCAAAGGGCTTCAGATACCTATTAGGTCCATAAATGACCATATAGCATATATTCAACACAAAAAACAGCGACAATTTGTTGTTGACAAAGGACAGCTGGACATATAAAGGGTTCTATTACCTTCAGTAGCTAAGGGCCTCATCAAACCTAAATCTGGCCCTGATGCCAGAGAAAGGTGGGGTCAGAGCCAAACCTCAGCAGGATCAGAGCAAAACGCAGAGCCAATTGTGGGCAGAAACACTTTCTCTTTCTGTCACCCTTTCCTCTCTCCCTCCCTTGCTTGCTCTCTCTCTCTAACCTCTTTCTCTTTCTGTCACTCTTCTCTCTTTCTCTCCTGTAAATGCAGCATCCCACCGCTGCGCTTATTTATATCAAGATATACTTAGGCAGTTATTAAACAACAAGGAGGCAGTGGAAGACAGAAGTGCCTGGCGTGCTCTGGTCCATGGGGTCACGAAGAGTCGGACACAACTAAACGATTAAACAACAACAATACTTAGGCAGCCTTCTAGAGTCAGAACCTCTCACATGGATTAGCGTCAGGGCCGGCCCAAGACATTGTGGCTTCTGAGGTGAACCACAAAATGGCAGCCACCTTCCACCGGAGAAGAAGAGGCGAGTAAAGATCAACACTGGGAACAAGGGGGCAGGGTCGGATCAAACCAACCTTGCCCAGTGGTTGAAATGCGAATCACATACTCTCCAACATTTCTCTGATGAAAATAGGGATGTCCTATTCCATAACAATAATAAGAATTTTATTATTTATACCCCGTCCATCTCACGGGGATGCCCCAGCCACTCTGGGCGGCTTCCAACACATATAAAAACGTAATAAAACATTAAACTTTTTTTTTTAAAAAAACTTCCATATACAGGGGCTGCTTTCAGATGTCTTCTAAAAGCTGATATTCCAGGGGAGCGGAAAACACTTTTTATGTATGCGATGACAGCCGGACGGATGCTACTAGCCCAGAGATGGGAAGAAGATAAAGTCCCTGTTATGAGATACTACAGATCTTTAAAAGAATGGTTAGTACAACCTTTGAAAGAGGTCTGCAATGAAATAATGGAGGGGAAAAGGGCACCAGAGTCGTGGAAAGAAGCGTATATCACACTTGTACCGAAAACAGAGACTGAAAAGACGCAGCTTAAGAACTATCGCCCCATATCATTGCTCAATGTGGATTACAAAATTTTTGCAGATATTTTGGCTAAAAGACTAAAAAGAGTGTTAGTGGAAGAGATACATAAAGACCAAGCAGGCTTTCTCCCAGGTAGACATTTATCTGACAATGTGAGAAACATAATCAATATTTTAGAAAAATTACAAGTGAATATAAATACTAAGGCAGTTTTAATATTTGTGGACGCGGAGAAAGCTTTTGACAACATTTCTTGGAGTTTTATGAAGAAGAACCTACAGGGGATGGGGGTAGGCCAAGTCTTTGAAAACGGTATAAGTGCAATATACTCTGAACAAAAGGCTAAATTAATTGTAAATAATGTGGTGACGGAAGAATTTAAGATAGAAAAAGGGACACGACAAGGTTGCCCAATCTCCCCATTGCTTTTTATATCGGTCCTGGAGGTTTTGCTGAATATGATTAGAAGGGACCAGTTGGTTAAAGGTATACAGGTCGGAGCCAAACAGTACAAATTGAGAGCATTTGCAGATGACTTAGTATTGACGTTACAGGAGCCAGACGTTACAGGAGCCAGACGTCCCTCTTTTCACTGGATAAATGTTGGAGGGTATGTAGTTATGCAACCCCCGAGCCAAGGAGATAAGTAACTATACCTCTTTTTGAAGACATCTGAAGGCAGCCCTGTATAGGGACGTTTTTTGACGTTTAATGTTTTATTGTGTTTTTATATATGTTGGAAGGGACGTGGGTGGCGCTGTGGGTTAAACCACAGAGCCTAGGGCTTGCCGATCAGAAGGTCGGTGGTTTGAATCCCCGTGACGGGGTGAGCTCCCGTTGCTCAGTCCCTGCTCCTGCCAACCTAGCAGTTCGAAAGCACGTCAAAGTGCAAGTGGATAAATAGGTATCACTCTGGTGGGAAGGTAAACGGCGTTTCCGTGCGCTGCTCTGGTTCGCCAGAAGCGGTTTAGTCATGCTGGCCACATGACTCGGAAGCTGTATGCCAGCAACCTCGGCCAATAAAGCGAGATGAGCACCACAACCCCAGAGTCGGCCACGATCGGACCTAACGGTCAGGGGTCCCTTTACCTTTTTATATATGTTGGAAACCACCCAGAGTGGCTGGGACAACCCAATCAGATGGTTGGGATATTATTATTATTATTAGAACACATTGATAATGGCCTTGAAGCAGTTTTCTTCGGGGGGGGGGATGCAGAGTGAGAGGGAAAGGGCTTGGCTAGAGCTTAGTTTCAGCAATGTCTTCATTAAGATGAACCAGGGACATGGCTGTATTGTTTTTTCTTCTAATAAAAAGCTAATTGCGTTCCATGCCTTCCATATGTGTGCCTGCCCTGTGGATGACCTGCCTTATTGACAGTTCCACCATGACATCATTTTTATGTTGCTCTTTTCTGTGAACCGCCCTGAGACTTCCGGGGAAGCAGGTGGTGCTGTGGTCTAAACCACTGAGCCTCTTGGGCTTGCTGATTGGAAGGTCGGCGGTTTGAATCCGCATGATGGAGTGAGCTCCCGTTGCTCTGTTCCAGTTCCTGCCAACCTAGCAGTTTGAAAGCACGCCAGTGCAAGTAGATAAATAGGTACCACTGTGGCGGGAAGGTAAACAGTGTTTCTGTGCACTCTGGTTTCCATTATGGTGAGCCAGAAGCGGTTTAGTCTTGCTGGCCACATGACCCGGAAATCTGTCTGTGGACAAATGCTGGCTCTCTTTGCCTGAAAGCAAGATGAGTGCCGCAACCCCATAGTCGCCTTTGACTGGACTTAACCATCCAGGGGTCCTTTAGAGGGTGATATATAAATTCAATAAATAATAATACTGTAATAATAGTGGTCATTGATTGTCTTTCCTCCATGATCCAGCAGGCATTTCTTATGTTCTTATGCAAGAAATGTCAAGTTGTTGTATACAGTGGTACCTCGGGTTAAGTACTTAATTCGTTCTGGAGGTCCGTTCTTACCTGAAACTGTTCTTCACCTGAGGTACCACTTTAGCTAATGGGGCCTCCTGCTGCTGCCGCACGATTTCTGTTCTCATCCTGAAGCAAAGTTCTTAACCCAAGGTACTATTTCTGGGTTAGCAGAGTCTGTAACCTTAAGCGTCTGTAACCCGAGGTACCACTGTACAGTTTCAGCACTGCTTATATTTGATTCTGGAGTGTTCTCAGAGGTAGGCCCTTTCCCCCCACACTTTCAGACACCATCAGTTCTCATAGCAATGACATGTATCCAAAAATTGCCTCCTTTGGACAAGCACATTGACAGCTCTGTGGTATCTTATCAGTTTCCAGCAGCAAAGAAAAGAAAAGAAAAGGTTTCCACTCCACGGCTTCAGCCTAGCTCTAAAAGGTTACTGTCTCTCAGTGCTCTTATGTCCAGATCTTTGGGTCTCAGAGCCCATCTTGGTGTGCCTAATATCTATTAGCAAACAACATGATGGGCCATTGAAGAAACGCATTGTAACCCTCTGTGTCCATTGAGAAAAGCCCAACTTTTAGCTATTCATGAAACAAAAGACATTGGAAAAGGTCAACTCCCCCTGGATAGCCATTATAGGATTTCGACCTTCTCCTAGCCTCTCTCTTTTTTAATAGATCCAGCTCTTAAATACATTTTTATTTCCCTTTCAAATTCCTTCCTTCCTCTCCAAGCAGTAAAAGCTCTCAGATTAATATTGGGCAGCTCCTCTTAAACTTGCAAGATTTGAATAACTTCTGGGGGCACAGTTGAGCCAAAGTTTATCATGGCATCTATAGGCAGTCCAAGGGAGCTCAAGGTGATTTACATGGTTTTTCCCGTCCCCTGTTCTTATCATCGCAACAGCCCTGGGAGGTAGGTTAAGGTGAGAGAAGGTCAACAAGTGAGCTTCATGGCTGAGTGGGGATTTGAACTCTGGTCTCCTTGGTTAGGGACACGGGTGGCGCTGTGGGTTAAACCACAGAGCCTAGGACTTGCCTATCAGAAGGTCGAGGGTTCGAATCCCCGCAACGGGGTGAGCTCCCGTTGCTCGGTCCCTGCTCCTGCCAACTTAGCAGTTCAAAGCACGTCGAAGTGCAAGTAGATAAATAGGTACCGCTCCATCGGGAAGGTAAACGGCGTTTCCTTTTTTTAAAAAAAATATATTTATTGGGGTTTACAATAAAAATAAATATAATAAACAGTATAACATATATCTTAACATAATTTCACATTTTCTTTGGACTTCCTCACATCTCCCGCTCCCACTTTCATCGTTGTAACTTTTTGCCAGCAATTTATTATCTTATTTGCATTCTTATGTCCCATCTGTATATTTATAATCTTATAATTCTCAAAAAGGTTTATATTTTCTCAATCTCACTTATTATCCTAAATCATCTAATTTAGTGGTGCTCAATTATTTATGATCTAGCATCCTGCTTAACATTCACTCAAATTACAATGTTTTTGTAAATAATTCTTAAATTTCTTCCAGTCCTCCTCCATCTTCTCTTCTCCCAGGTCACGGATTCTGCCGGTCATCTCGGCCAGTTCCATATAGTCTATCAGTTGCATCTGCCATTCTTCCAGTGTGGGTAGATCTTGAGCTTTCCAGTGCTTTGCAAGAAGTATCCTTGCTGCTGTTGTTGCATACATAAAAAATGTCCAGTCCTTCTTTACCACCCCTTGGCCGACAATACCCAAAAGAAAGGCCTCTGGTTTCTTTGTGAAGGTATACTTAAATACCTTTTTCAGTTCATTATAAATCATTTCCCAGAACGCCTTCACTTTAGGGCAGGTCCACCAGAGGTGGAAGAATGTTCCTTCACTCTCTTTACATTTCCAACACTTATTATCAGACAGGTGGTATATTTTTGCAAGTTTGACTGGGGTCATATACCATCTATATATCATTTTCATTACATTTTCTTTCAAAGCATTGCATGCAGTAAAGTTTAACCCAGTACTCCACAACCTTTCCCAGTCCTCAAACATGATATTGTACCCAATGTCCTGCGCCCACCTTATCATAGCCGATTTAACCATTTCATCTTGTGTATTCCATTTTAACAGCAAGTTATACATCCTTGAAAGTACCTTAGACTTTGGTTCTAACAGTTCTGTTTCTAGTTTCGATTTCTCCACCTGGAACCCTAGTTTCTTGTCATTTTTAAAGACTTCTTTAATCTGAGCGTAATGTAACCAGTCTCGCACTTTATCCTTCATTTTCTCCAAACTCTGCAATTTCCAGTTGTCTCCATCTTTTTCTAGTATTTCCCAATATTTAGGCCATTTAGCCTCCATATTGGGTCTTTTTCGGGCCTTAGCTTCCAAAGGTGAAAGCCACCTTGGAGTTTTATTTTCCAACAAGTCTTTATATTTTGTCCAGACATTAAACAGTGATTTTCTGACAATATGGTTCTTAAAGGCCTTATTTGCTTTAACCTTGTCGTACCATAAGTATGCATGCCATCCAAAAGTATTGTTAAACCCTTCCAAGGGTTCCGTGCGCTGCTGTGGTTCCAACCCTTCCGTGCGCTGCTGTGGTTCGCCGGAAGCAGCTTAGTCATGCTGACCACATGACCTGGAAGCTGTACGCCGGCTCCCTCGGCCAATAAAGCGAGATGAGCGCCACAACCCCAGAGTTGGTCACGACTGGACCTAATGGTCAGGGGTCCCTTTACCTTTACCTTACTCCTTGGTTACAGCTCAGCATTCTAACCACTGCACCATACTGCCTTTCTATGTTGTGCTTGACTTTGCTTAAACTTGCTTAATGTGGTTGGGTGATGGTCAGTGAGCTGGGTGGGCAGGGTGCTGGGAACAGGGTACTGGACTAGATAAGCCATTGGTCTGATCCACCAGGCTCTTCTGATGATGGCCAGTCAGTGTAAACAATACTGAATAAGATGGATGAATGGTCTGCCTTGGTATAAGACAGCTACTTATATGAGAGGGTTTGGGTTTTTTTGGTTTTTTTGCCTTAGGGTGGGTATTGATCCTAGCAGTGCAATACTACTACTACCACTACTACTAATTTATTTACACCTCACCCATCTGGCTGGGTTTCCCCAGCCACTCTGGGTGGCTCCCAACAAAATTAACGACAATAATTTTAAATGATAAAACATCAGACATTAAAAACTTCCCTAAACAAGGCTGCCTTCTGTTGTCTCCTAAAAGTCAGATAGTTGTTTATGTCCTTGACGTCTGATGGGAGGGCGTTCCACAGGGAAAGTGCCACTGCTGAGAAGGCCCTCTGTCTGGTTCCCTGTAACCTCACTTCTTGCAGTGAGGGAACTGCCAGAAGGCCTTCGGAGGTGGACCCCAGTGTCTGGGCTGAACGATGGGGGTGGAGACGCTCCTTCAGATATACTGGGCCGAGGCCGTTTAGGGCTTTTAAAGGTCAGCACCAACACTTTGAATTGTGCTTGGAAACGTACTTGGGAGTCAATGTAGGTCTTTCAGGACCGGTGTTATATGGTCTTGGCAGCCACTCTCAGTCAGCAGTCTAGCTGCCACATTCTGGATTAGTTGTAGTTTCTGGGTTACCTTCAAAGGTAGCCCCACATACAGCACATTGCAGTAGTCCAAGCAGGAGATAACTAGAGCATGCACCACTCTGGGGAGACAGTCCGCGGGCAGGTAGGGTCTCAGCCTGCATACCAGATGGAGCTGGTAGACAGCTGCCCTGGACACAGAATTGACCTGCGCCTCCATGGGCATCTGTGAGTCCAAAATGATGCCCAGGCTGCGCACCTGCTCCTTCAGGGGCACAGTTGCCCCATTTGGGACCAGGGAGTCCCCATACCCACCCGCCCCCTGTCCCCCTCCCAACAGTACATCTGTCTTGTCAGGATTCAACCTCAATCTGTTAGCCGCCATCCATCCTCCAACCACCTCCAGACACTCACGCAAACATAAGCCCATCACATTCCAAAGTTTTGGGTCCTGCAAAGTTTTAAGAAACAATGTGTAGTGTTAGGGCCACATTCAAACATGCATTAGCTGGGCAGTTTTGACAGGAGGCATCCGACATTTATCGAAGGAACTGTCTGCAAGAACCTCGGGGCGATATTTTAAACCTCAACGTTCTCCATCACTCAGATGAAGTTGGACGATCATATTCCCTCTTCCCCGCCAGCCCCAAAGCAGCATACATATTTCTACCCTGCCCCTGGATACTACAGAGCTTTTAACATATTTTCCCCATTATGCTCTTCAAAGATGCAGAGATTTCCCCTCCCTCCCTCTCCGACTAGAAGTTTAAATCATCCTGGTGCCATAAATGCAAAACAACTACGTCAATTGTTTTGCTGGGCGCCTTTCAATGCATTATGGCACCAATAACTCAGAACGCGGTGAAATTTCCTTCTCCGTAAATTCACTTTACTGGGTATCACTTGTTCTACTCCTATGCAAAGTAAGCACATTTCGACTAGGGAAAGCAAGCAGGTTTTCTTCTTAAAAAAAATTTTTTTTTTTTTAAATCCCCAGCTCAAAAAACCTCACATTTTCTCTCCTGCACTGGGGGTAGCGGGCTGGGAGCTTGTGTCCCTCCATCAACCCCAACCACCATGGTCAATGTTTGGGGATAATAATATTTTTTTATTTATACCCCACCCAACTTGCTGGGTTTCCCCAGCCACTCTGGGCAGCTCCCAACAGGATATTAAAAACGCAATAAAACATCAAACATTAAAAACTTCCCTAAACAGGGGGGCTTCCGGAGGCGGCGCCAACGGTAATGGCGGATTCCCTCTGAACGGGAGGGAGAGCTCCGTAGAAATCTGGTCCACCGCTGCAGCGAAAGCGGAGGACCCTCAAAAAACCCACAGGCGGGAGAAGCCTGGGGCCGTGGGACTCAGCGGACACGTTTGGCGCACCCCCGAACTGTCAAAGAAGCTCTGTAAAGAGCTTCGGAGCGGAGCGGGGGTTCTGCGCTGTGTTGTGAGTCGATCGCTACTTCTGTGGAGCGAAGCTGCACAGCAGTTACCGGAGAGCGCTGACCTTTTTCCTGTGAAATTCCGAACTGAAACATCTATCCGTGAGTAAGAATTGGGGAGCTTGGAAAAGATCAAAGAATAAGAACGAACAAATGAGCTTTGAACTTGGCCCTGACTTTGATCTTGAACGTTATTATTAATTTGGATCCGAAACCGGCAAAGTGCAAACAGGAAGCCCGCTTTGCCGATCCTGTAAATAGTTTGAAAGCAAGGGACGAAGAAGCTTTGAACCATAAAAAAACCTGACTGATTGCAAAAAGCTAAACCTCACTGCCTGGGACACGACCCCCCCCCTTAAAGGGGAAAAAAGCTATCATTTAATTATTGATTTCGGACTGTTTTAAACAACTTAAAGGTCACATTGAACGCACCGTTATTTGTAGACATTGTAACTTTTACTGTGGACTTCTGCAAGAGACTGGTAACTTTTTAAAGGATACATTTAAGTTTATAACTGTTTCTACTGGTAGAGTATTTGGGAAGTTTATTGTTGAGTGAACATCATCTTGAATTATTTTGCTACTCTGCTTCCCTAGAGGAACTTTGTGTTACTGCTGGGGATTTTCCACTGCAGCTGTTACTTTCGTTTCTGTTAAAAGGCAAGCCTGGGAGTGTGTGAACTGTGCGAACGACCTTGACTTTCAGAGGCTGCGTAATGGATCAGGATAAACAACAGGACAAGACGTCCGAGAAGACTCAAGAGAAGGCGACTAGAGCTAAAACCAGACAACAACAGCAATTACAGACACAGCAACAACAATCATACAGAAGAGCATCTGTAGTGGGACTCTCTACTCCACAAGCTACAGAAGGAGCAGGAACGGATTCTACTACACTGGACAAGATTCTTTTAGCCATACAAAATCTGACAGTCAAGATTGATTTAAATACCTCATCCATTAATGATCTTGGACAGAAGGTGAATGATGTGGGACAGAAAGTGAATATTAACACTCAGGCTATTGACAAGTTGCTGCAGGAATCCAAGGAGACAAAGAAGACAGCAGAGGAAGCAAAAGAGAGGGTGTTGGCGGTGGAGGAGAAGATACCGCCAATAAATAGAAGATTGGATGACTACAAGGAACAATTCTCTCTGATTGAACTTAAAGAGAAACAGACCAATTTGAGAATAAGGGCGGTCCCAGAATCAGAAGAAGGGGAATTAATTGAATTTCTTACATCGGAATTTGAAGATTACTGGGACCTGGATCCACAAAAGGAAGAAGTTAAGATAGTGAGTGCTTTCCGACTGGGAAGGGTAAAAAGGAAAAATAGAGCAAGAGACTGTTTGATTTCGCTAAGATCAAAGGAAGAAAGAGACAAAATTTTGAATCTCCATTATCAGAAAGCACTCGTGATAGAAGGGGTGAGAATTGAGATCTTCAAGGATATCCCAAAATACCTACTGGACCTCAGAGCTAACTATACAGACTTGGTAGGCCTGCTAAGGAAAAGCAACATTTTGTTTAGGTGGGAATTTCCACAAGGCCTCTCATTCTCATTTAAAGGAAAGAAAATAAGGATAAGATCAAAGGAAGATAAAGTGAGTTTTCTGAGGGACTTTGGTGAGGACCTGCGAAAAGAGGCCAGAACAAAAGAACCGGAACTACCAGGAGTGGGACCACTTGACTTGGGAAGACACCCCCCGGGGCTGGACCAACTAGAGAAAGAGTCACAACCGTTAGAGCAAGAGAAACTCTTAGGAGCGGTCGGAGGAACCCTACAGTAACTACAACATGTCTCTGCAGACTTTAACCTGGAATATTAGGGGTTTGAACTCCCCCAGCAAGAGGAAAAGAATTTTTCATATTTTAAAAAAGGAACAATTAGACCTGATTTGTTTACAAGAAACACATATAACAAGACTCCACAGGAAATTGTTGATAAATAAACAACTTGGCCAAGAATTTATCTCATCAGACAAAGTCAAAAAAAGAGGAGTTGTGATATATGCAAAAGAGAAACTATCACCAAAATTTCTCCTCAAAGATGAACATGGACGATTTGTAGCAATTGAAATACAATTTCAAGGAGAGAAATTATTAATAATTGGAGTCTACGCACCTAATGAGGGGAAATCAGAATTTTACAAGAAACTGCATGAGACTTTGTTGGACTATATGGATCAAAACATTATCTTGATGGGAGACATGAATGGTGTTGTATCGACAAATATGGACAAATCTGAAAGACAGTTAGTGACGAAAGATGGAAGACTACCAAAGACTTTCTTTGAAATGACAGACAACATGGACTTGATTGATATTTGGAGAACTAAAAACCCCCTAGGTAGAGAGGGGACTTTTTTCTCTGAAACCCACATGACTTGGACACGAATTGACCAGATCTGGATCACAAGAGGGATGGCACCTAAGATTCGAAAGGTGGAAATCTGCCCAAAAACTTGCTCCGACCACAACCCTGTGAGAATGGAAATGAAATTAACACCGATTGGTTCCTTCAGATGGAGAATGAATGACACCTTGCTTAGAGACCCAGAAATTATTTAAAAGGCCCAAAAAACTATAAAAGACTATTTTGAAATAAATTTGCAGACTACGGTGGAAAAGAGAGGAATCTGGGATGCAAGTAAAGCTGTAATGAGAGGTTTTTTGATTCAGCAAAATGCTATAAAGAGAAGACTTCAAGAGGAGAGAAAAGGAAAGATCCTAGAGAAAATTAAAGAAGGAGAGAAGAGATTAAGGTCTAAACCTAAGTCTCAGGAGATTTTGCGAGAAATTAAATCATATCAAGTACAATATTTGAAAATGGTTAATCAGGACATAGAATGGAAGATTAAACAGATGAAACAAAAAACCTTTGAATCGGCTAATAAGTGTGGAAAACTACTTGCTTGGCAGTTGAAGAAAAGACAAAAATTAAATACTGTGACTAATCTTGAAGTAAATGGGAGAAATATACAAAACCCAAAGGAAATTAAAGACTGTTTCCAGAGATACTTCAAACAATTGTATGCACAGGGGCCACAGAACGAGAATAAGATCGAGAAATTTTTAGAAACAAATGGATTACAAAAAATATCTCAAGAGAACAAATCAATTTTGAATGAAAAAATTTCCGAACAAGAGGTCGAAGGTGCCATAAAGAATTTGCAACTAGGCAAGTCCCCAGGCCCTGATGGATTATCCTCCAAGTATTATAAAGTTTTGAAAGATTTTTTAATTCAACCGTTAATGGAGGTTTGTAATGAAATTATGGAGGGGAAAAGAGCGCCGGAATCGTGGAAAGAGGCTTTCATCACACTAATACCGAAAAATGAGTCTGAAAAGACACAACTGAAGAACTACCGCCCTATATCCCTACTTAATGTGGATTACAAAATTTTTGCTGATATTTTGGCTAAAAGACTGAAAAAGGTTTTAGATGGGATGATACACAAAGACCAAGCAGGCTTTCTTCCAGGCAGATATATCTCAAGCAATATAAGAAACTTGATTGACATCTTGGAAAATCTGCAAGTTGATATAAACACTAAAGCTGTTTTGATATTTATTGATGCGGAGAAAGCCTTTGATAATATTTCTTGGACTTTTATGATGAAAAATCTACAAGGGATGGGGGTGGGAGAAAGATTTGGAAGAGGTATAGGTGTGATTTATTCAGAACAAAAGGCAAAGTTAATAGTGAACAACGCAGTTACAGAAGAAGTTAAGATAGAGAAAGGGACACGACAAGGCTGCCCAATTTCCCCCCTGCTTTTTATTTCTGTCCTGGAGGTCTTGCTGAACATGATTAGAAGGGACCAACAGGTTCAGGGTATACAGGTCGGAGCTAAACAATATAAACTCAAAGCATATGCGGATGACCTAGTTTTGACATTAAAGGAGCCGATCCCCAGTATTAATAGAGCTTTGGAATTAATAGAAGAATTTGGTCAGGTGGCAGGTTTTAAAATGAATAAATCAAAAACAATGGTTTTAGAGAAGAATTTGACATCAATTGAGAAGGAAGAGTTTCAGAGAGAAACAGGTTTATCATTGGTTAAAAAAGTGAAATACCTTGGGGTGAACATGACTTCAAAAAATGGTAATTTATTTAAAGATAACTATGAGAAGTGTTGGTCGGAAGTGAAAAAAGATCTTGAAATTTGGACAAACTTGAAGCTTTCCTTATTGGGTAGAATTGCGGTTATCAAAATGAATGTATTGCCAAGAATGTTATTTTTGTTTCAGACGTTACAAATCATTGACAAGATGGACTGTTTCAAGAAGTGGCAAAAAGAAATTTCTAGATTTGTCTGGCAGGGCAAAAAGCCCAGAATAAAATATAAAATCCTTACTGATACTAAGAACAGAGGGGGGTTTGCCCTGCCAGACTTTAAGTTATATTATGAAGCAGCAGCTTTCTGCTGGATGAAGGAATGGCTACTTCTTGAGAACACTGACATATTGGATTTAGAGGGATTTGATAATGCTTTTGGGTGGCATGCATATCTGTGGTATGATAAAGCTAAAGTTCATAAAGGTTTTAAAAATCATATTGTTAGGAAAGCACTATTTAACGTCTGGATGAGATATAAAGATTTGCTGGAAAGTAAGACCCCTAGGTGGCTGTCACCAATGGAGGCTAAAGCTCTGAAAAAGCTTAATATGGAATCTAAATGGCCGAGATACTCGGAAATTTTGGAACAAGAAGGGGACAGGTTGAAATTGCAGAGTTATGAGAAACTTAAAGATAAGGTGCGGGATTGGTTACATTACTTTCAAATAAGAGAGGCCTATAACTTGGACAGGAAAAAAGGTTTCCAGGTGGAAAAATCAAAGTTAGAAATAGAATTATTAGAACCCAAAGCTAAGACACTGTCGAGAATGTATGATTTGCTGTTGAAATGGAATACGGAGGAGGAAACGGTTAAATCGGCTATGATAAAATGGGCACAAGACATTGGTCACAATATTATGTTTGCTGACTGGGAACGGTTGTGGACCACCGGTATGAAATTTACGGCATGTAATGCCTTAAGAGAAAATATTATGAAAATGATTTATAGGTGGTATATGACACCAGTCAAGCTTGCAAAAATCTATCATTTGCCTGATAATAAATGTTGGAAATGTAAAGAAACCGAAGGGACATTCTTTCACCTTTGGTGGACGTGCCCAAGGATCAAGGCGTTCTGGGAAATGATCTATAATGAACTGAAAAAAGTATTTAAGTATACTTTTCTGAAGAAACCAGAGGCCTTCCTCCTGGGCATAGTCGGCCAACTGGTGCCAAAGAAGGATAGAACTTTTTTTATGTATGCCACAGCAGCAGCAAGAATACTCATCGCAAAGCATTGGAAGACGCAAGATTTACCCACCTTGGAAGAATGGCAGATGCAAGTGATCGAATATATGGAACTGGCGGAGATGACCGGCAGAATCCGAGATCAAGGAGAGGAGCAGATGGAAGAGGATTGGAAGAAGTTTAAAATTTATCTACAAAAATACTGTAAAATTTATGAATCTTGAAGGCTCTGAAAATGAAGTTAAGGGGTTCTAGCGATTAAGATAATTTAGACTATAAAGGGATGGATAAAAATCTAGAATGAATATTAAACGATCTTGCTGAATTAACTTTTAAAATAGAATACAAGAAGGGAAGGCGGGTGGAAGCAAAGAGAGTAAGGTTTTGAAAGTTACTAATATAAAAGAGTGTTCTTTTTATGCTAAAATTCTTTTTTGTATTTTTTCTTCTTTTTCTGTTTTTTCTTTTTGTTTGTTGTTGTTGGAATTGTTGATGTTTGGTGATTGTTTTTTTTCTCATCTTTGTTGTTTCCTTTGTGGATGTTAACTTTTTTTTTTTTTTGTGGAAAATTTTTAATAAAATATCATTATAAAAAAAAAATAAAAACTTCCCTAAACAGGGCTGCCTTCAGATGTCTTCTAAAAGTCAGATAGTTATTTCCTTGACATCCACAGAGTGGGTGCCACTACTAAGAAGACCCTCTGCCTGGTTCCCTGTAACCTCACCTCTCACAGTGAGGGAACAGCGAGAAGGCCCTCAGTGCTGGACCTCAGTGTCCAGGCAGAATGATGGGGATCATGGGAGCTATTGATTTTAATATTACATAGTTGCTCCTGAGCACCCTTTCCTGCTTCGTGGAGCCCTTTTGGCTCCCTGGTATATTCCAGAGCTTAGGGCGAGGAAACATCCATCCCTCTTAGTGGCAGTGAAAGTAGCAAAGGAGGCATACTTGTACTTTTCTGCCTCCATTGCATCTTCATTCTGCCATCCAGCAGAGCTTTTCTGGGTAATACGGAGCCTCTTGCAGTCTGGCTTGAAGAAGGTGGTGGAACTGATGGCAGCTCATTGTGACTTGTTTGCAAATAAAGTATTTTGAGGATAAAATCATTGCCATCCACCAGGACCTTGACTCCGCTGTTACAGCAGATGAACCTCAAGGGGAGTCCTAAGTTAGCACTGCCTAGTCCTGTTGTGCTGGATGAGTTTCAGTTAGTAAGGCTTGAGGATGTGGACAAGGTCCTTGGATCGGTCAGGGCAACCACTTGCACTCTGGACCTCTTGGTTCATAAAAACTTGCAGGGAGAGGACAGCTGGCTGGGCCAAGGAGGTGATTAATGCCTCTTTGTGTGAGAGGGTGGTCTTTCCCTGCTTGAAGGAGACAGTGGTAAAACCACTCCTCAAAAAACCATCGAAGAAATCCCTGGGTGGTTGTGAATTTCACCTTCTTGGGGAAGGTTCTTGAATGGGTGGTTGCAGACCAGATCCAGGCACTCTTGGATGAAATTGATTTTCCAGATCTATTTCCCTTGGATATCACCTCGGTCCAGTTCACGGGTGATCAAAGTCCTGGCAGGGGACGTCAGGACCGGGGGCAAGATGGCGGGGTGGGAGCAGGAACGGGGGTCCAGAAGCCAGGAGTCAGGAAGCCAAGGGTCCGAGGGTCAGGAAGCCAAGGGTCTGATGGTCAGGAAGCAAGGAGTCACGAAGTCAAGGGTCTGAGGGTCAGAGAGCCAGGAGTCAAGAAGCCAAGGGTCCTAGGGTCAGGAAGCAAGGAGTCACGAAGTCAAGGGTCCGAGGTCCGAGGATCAAGAAGCAAGAAGTCAAGAAGCCGAGGTTCAAGGATCAGGAAGCAAGAAGCCAAACACAGCAAAGAGGAAGGGCGTTGCTGTGGCAAAGAGCTGAAGGGAAATGCTGACCTTATAATCCTTCCCAGCTCTTGCCACCAGGTGCTGTGAGTTACCAATCAGCCTCACCTGTGAGGCCGCGCCTTGCCTCTTCAGAACAAACTTAGGAAGGCCCCAGTCCTGCAAACTCTGATTGGTCACAGGGCCTGGCTCCTGCATGCACACCTGACAGACATTAGGCCCACTTTTTGGCACAGAAACTGCTTTGGTCACCTCTGTCAGGAGAGAGACAAGTGAAATGTGTCCTTGTTAATTCTCCTCAACTTCTCAGCAGCTTTCGGTACCATCAACCACAATATCCTTTTGGAGCGGCTGTCTGAGCTAGGGGTGGGAGGCACCACTTTGCGGTGGTTCCAGTCCTACTTGGATGGTCATTATCAGAGGATGATGTTTGGGGAGTGCTTCCTGGTTCTGTGGAGCCTTCAGTGTGGGGTTCCTTAGAGTTTGATTTTATCCCCCATGCTATTTAACATCTACTGTGGTACCTCAGGTTACATACACTTCAGGTTACAGACTCCGCTAACCCAGAAATAGTACCTCGGGTTAAGAACTTTGCTTCAGGATGAGAACAGAAATCGTGCTCCGGCGGCACAGTGGCAGCAGGAGGCCCCATTAGCTAAAGTGGTGCTTCAGGTTAAGAACAGTTTCAGGTTAAGAACAGACCTCCAGAACGAATTAAGTTCTTAACCCAAGATACCACTGTACTTGAAACTGCTGAGTGGGGTCATCCGGAGTTTTGGAGGGTGGTTGTCAGCAATATGCCGATGACACACAGCTCTACTTCTCCTTTACATCTGCAGGTGTGGCTGAGGATGTGCTGGACCGCTGTGTTGCCTCAGTAATGGACTGGATGAGAACCAACAAACTGAACCTCAATCCAGACAACATCACACACGTCTCCTGACACTGCTCAGGCCATACTGGTTGGGGTTTCTGGGAACTGTAGAAAAAGTGGTAGAATCTGATGGGAGCTGTTGTCCAAAATGGGGGTCCCCTCCAACTCTACAGTTCTATGATCCCAAGTGGCTACAGTCACTGGGGCTGGTGGGAATTGTGGTCCCAAACATCTGGTAGGCCACTAGCTTGGCAGTGGCTGCTTTAACAGTTTTCCCCCATCTCCCTTCTCTCTCCTTCTTTCTCAGCTCAAGAGATAAACATACAGCTTGCCATTGTTGCATTTCTGAATAGCACCTCTGACTTTCCCTTCAGAATCTCCAAGTTCATTTCCAGCTTCGGCGAGGAGCCCTGCCTGCCTCTCAGAGTTTCACCCGCCATTGAAAAATAGCCAGTTATTTGCATTCTATTTCTTTGTATTCTTTGTGAGGGTTTTTTCTCCACTTCTTCTCTCTTGCTCAAGAGGTCTCGAATGTTCCTGCACAATTCTTCCCTTTTGTAATTAATGTTCATGGCAGGCGGCTCCAAGACACTCAGCCCTTCATGTGTCCGGGGCTTTAATGACACCAAACATCTTCAAGCTCCCAGATGTCATTCTCCAGCTGCCAAGCTCTGCTTTCAAGCTGTCTCTTTTCAGCTGTACTTTTGACCATTGTGGCTTCATTGAGGGCTAGCCTGTCTCCAGGATAGCATGTGCAGATGATATCTCCTTCTACAGCTCTTTCTGTCTGGCCTGGGAGTGTCTTGCTTTCATGCTGTGAAGGAGTGAGGCTATTATTATTCTGCAGATCTACAAGGTTTCCCCATAAAACAGGGACAATGCATCTGTGGCCCTCGATGTTGTTGAATGGCAGCAGGGGTCTTCCACAAGGTCTTCAGGCTATCTCCTCATCCACACACCCCTTTCTCAGGTAACACACCTCACCCTCTTTGCATTAGAGTTTGTATGCAATGGCAGAAGTTACCTCCCTCAGCAACTGGTATTCAGGGTCAGGATGCAAAAGGCTATTGTGCCTGCAGCTGCTGGAGTTAGGAAGGGCATGGCAGGGTCTTCTCTGTGGTGGCCCTGTGCCTGTACAATGACACCCCTCAAACGTGCACCATGCACCAACATTGCTAGTGTTTTGTTGGCCAGCTTTTTGGAAGGGGTGAGGTGCAATACTGAAATGGAACGATTCATTTTATTTATTCACTCCGTGTCTTACTGGCTGCTGTTGACTTTTTAGCATAAGGTTTGATGTTTTACATGCTTTAGCCTCTAGAGATGTTGCTCATTATTGTTTTAATGTTCTATGTATTCCTGCCCTGGGATTGCTCGGTTAAGCATGGGTTATAAATATGGTAAGTCAGGGGATATGTAAGCTCTCCCTCCCAAAGCTGCTGTAGTTTGTGCAGAAAGGGGACAACCCCCCATCCTCCAACCTAGGTTCTCTTGCATTTCTCAGAGCCCCTAATGCTCAGAACTTCCATTCCAGCATGAAGGAGGAGGTGGGTGGCCCAAAAGATGGATAACTTATTTAATTTTCATTACAACCCAGTTTGGGGGAGGGAACTATTGGTGGTCTGGCACCTGTTTTGAAATTAGTGGGGGGCACTTTTTATGAGTGTGCCATTTTCATATTCTGTTCTGGGTAGTTTTGAAATTCAGCAACATCACTAGTCAAGGATGTTCCCATTCCCATAAGCACAACATTGCTAGTTACGTTGTGGACCAGTTAAATAAAAGCCAAGGGCATGGCCAAGCAACAGGAGCTGTAGGCAAGAGGGATGGTGGGTTGGCTAATAGCCAGGCTCAGTTCATGCAGAGTTGGCCAGTTTCCCATGGATGGCACTTTCTGTAAAAAGTCCCCAAGCAGGTATGATTACATTTGTTTGGCAAGCAGGAAGGGAAGCATTTGATCTGGACAGAGCTCTCATGAGGGTTTCTGGTGCTTCATTTCAGCACACGTTACCCCCCTTCTCTCTCTCCCCCTCTCTCCCTCTCCCCTCCCTCCCCCTCTGTGCACTGCTTACCCACAAATTTCCAGCACTCCTCATGGGAGCACTTCCACACTTCTGCTGACTTCTATTTACACAGCCCCAAAAACGTTACACTGACACGGGGCAGGCTGTCCAAAGAGCTGACACAGGTAAATGCTGATAATGAGCCCAGCGCCGACCGTCGCCTTAACGAGACTCGGTGGAGCACATCAAGGCAGCCAATTAGGTGTGCTGAAGAGAAAGGGGATGATTTACATTGTCTTCGCAGATGGATCTCCAAACTTGCAATCAGAACAAAAGGGGACTGAAACAAGCTGGAATTGTTCCAGAGAGGGATCGGGGTATCCCACACCTCCCAGGCTCCCAAGCGGTTAAAAGAAAACAAGCACTGTCCTCTCCTCCTAAAACTTGGCACGATTTCCACCTCCGCTTTGAAGTGGTTTTGACCCTCACCCCAACCATTCTGGGTAGTCCAATGCCAAATCAGCAATTCCTGTTTCGCTCGTTGACTGAATATTTCATCATACCACAGTGACCTAGTAAGTTGTGCAGCAGTGGAAGGGAGACTTTTCAGCCCGAGTGCCACATTCTGTTCCGGGCAACTTCCCCGGGGCCACATGTCAGTGGTGGGTGGGACCAGAGGCAAAGGTGGGTGGAGAGACAAATGAAATTTCCCCTGTTTTACAGTAGGCTATACTCACACCCACCTCTCTGCCCTCCATCCAGGCCATCAGCAGCAGATCCTCCAAGTGTCTCTTTTTTCCAGGGACAGTCCCAGATTTACAGAAGCCATCCCAGTTTCTAATTTGATCCCGGAATGTCTTGCTTTTCCTTAGGGCATCTTAATTTTCATCAGAGAAATGTTGGAGGGTATACAATAGAACGTCCCTATTTTCACCGGAGAAATGTTGGAGGGGATGGAATAGGACATCCCTATTTCAATGGATAAATGTTTGAGGGGATGGAATAAGACATCCCTATTTTCACTGGAGAAATGTTTGAGGGGATGGAATGGGACACCCCTATTTTCATCTGGAATATGTTGAAGAGGGTGTCTCTATTTTATCAGAGAAATGTTGAAGTGTATAGAATAGGATGTCCCTATTTTCACCGGAGAAATATTAGAGGGGATGGAATAGGACATCCTTATTTTCACCGGAGAAATGTTGGAGGGGATGGAATATGAAGTCCCTACCCTATTTTCATTGGAAAAATGTTGAAGAGGGTGTCTCTGCTTTCTTCGGAGAAATGTTGGAGTGTATAGAATAGGACATCTCCATTTTCATTAGAGAAATGTTGGCAGGTATGCAGCAGGCCTTATCAGAGTTCAATCATACATTCCAGCCAGGCAGCGTAGGAAGAAGTGATGTTGCCTGGGGCCAGTTTGTGAGGCCTGGAGTGCTGCATCTGGTCCCACAGCCTGAGGTTCCCCAGCTTTGTAATACAGGAATAAATCTTGAGGTCATTGTTCTTCAGTTCCTTTCAGAAAAATGGAGAAAGCATTTTGTCATAACTCCAGAATGCCACAGTCATCCGATGAAGCTGAGTGTCGAAACCATCTAGGCAAGTGAGACCACATTCACACCACATATTTCAAGCAGCATGGTGCCACTTTAAACAGTCATGGCTTCCCCTCAAAGGATTCTGGAAGCTGTAGTTTCTTAAGGGTGCTGAGAGTTGCTAGGAAATGCATATCCCCCTTCCCAGAGCTACAGTTGCCAGAGTGGTATAGCCACCAGTCCTTTTTGATAGGGAACGCTGGGAACTGTAGCTCTGGGAGGGAAGCGAGGGTCTCGTCTAACAAAACCTCAGCTTTTGTTTCTCATTAACTGATGGAGAATGGTCAAGCAGGTGGTGGCGGCGAAGAGGGATAAATTTCTGCCAGAGCACTAGCGTCTACGGCATAAATGGTTTATTGGATTTCTCGTCCGCAGTCCCTTTTTGAAGATGATATAACATTGGATTAGAAGCTTTTACGGCTGGATTGCCTCCCCGGATGACTTGCCGGGTTATGAGCTAACAGCGTTGCAGCAACTCTGGCAGAGCGCTAGGTTATCGTCTGACTTACCTGTTCTTTGGATTTTTGTTATATTTAAAACAGCTTCACCTTTCTCTCTCTTTTTTTAAAGAAAAAAGACAGGAATTTAAAAACTGGTATCCAGATTTTGTTTTAAAATAGCCATATGAACACTAAGGAATTATGGACTGGGTTCTTCACAGTGGAACACAATACGCTGCCTTATTCTGAGTCAGACCTTTGGCTCACCTAGCTCAGTATTGTCTACACTGACTGGCAGCAGCTCTCCAAGATTTCAAGCAAGAAATCCCAGTTCTATTGGGAGATGCTGGGGATCGAACCTGGGGCCTTCTGCATGCAAAGTGGATTTTCTACCCCTGAGCTACAGTCATTCACTATACTGAGTTGGACTACCAGTCCATCTAGCTGTCTGCACTGACAGGCGATGGCTCTTCAGCATTCCTGGCAGGGGTTTTTCACAGCACAACCTCAGCATGCCAGGAATTGAACCCAGGACCTTCTGCATCTAGAGCAAGTCCTCTACCACTGACCTTCAACCCCTCCCAAAATAGGAAAACAAGAAGATGCCTTATACTGAGTCATATCATTGGTCCAGTGTCTTCTTTGTTGTTGGGCAAGGGATATTGGACACATTATACAATTTTCTTTGTGGGAAAGGTTAAGGAGGGAAGATTTAAAATTTACAGCATGCTGTACGTTGAAGGAAAATTATATGAAAACGATGTATCGTTGGTACCCAACTCCTATTAAACTAGCCAAAATGTACATAACTGCTACAAATATAAGCTGTAAAGAGAAAGAAGGCACATTCTACCATATGTGGTGGATGTGCAAGAAGATAAACACATATTGGGGAATGATTTATAATGAGTTGAAAAAAATGTTTAAAATGACATTTGTGGAAAAAACCAGAAGCTTTTTCATTAGGAATTCTAGGTCCAGAAATACCAAAGGAGCAGAAATGACTGTTTATGTACACTACGACAGCTGCGTGGATGCTGTTAGCCCAAAGATGGAAGGAAGACAAATTATCTGCAAGAGACGAATCACTGATAAAGATGATGGACTAGGCCGAAATGGCGAAAATGACCAGGAAATCAGAGATTGAGAAGATAAAAACATTAATAAAGAATGGGGAAAATTTATAAGTTACTTAAAAGAACGCTGTAAACAAGCAAAAATAAATGTCAGGATTTATTTTTTAAGAAAACCACTTGCAATGTAACGAGAACTATGGTGAGAATTGATTTTTTAAAAATAAATAAATGTGGAGAATATTATATGATGCAATTGGAAAAGGATAACTATGGAAACCATGGAGGGATGGAGGGAAGTCCAGGGATTCAGAGAATCCTATGTGTAAATGATTATTACTTACCATACTTTTCTGTGTATAAGACTAGGTTTTTTTACTCTAGTGTTTAAAAATGGGGGTCGTCTTATACATGGATAGTCATCTCCCCTCACTTTCTTAAATTTGAGTCCCCCAAAATAAGGGGCGTCTTATACACGAGGGCATCTTAGACATGGAAAAATATGGTATTTGTGAAACTAACTGTTAAAATTAAAAGTGAATGAAGTGTCTTCTTTGTTTACAGACTCTATTGCAAATTTCAAAAACAATTACCAAACGTAAAAGTGTTGTCTTCCAAGACAAATACCTGTGCAGATGCTATGTGCCGCATGCAATCATCCACATGGCGTCCAAATAAACTCGAAAAAGCTTATACATTACAGATTAAGCTCATATCCGCAGGGTGGACTTCAATCCAGAGCGTTAAGATAATTTCTCCATGGTGGCTGCTGCGACGGAGATGGAAGGAAGATGACTGTTGTTAAGAAAGGATTTAAACTGAAACCATATGGAGCCAAAACCATCTTTCAGTGTTGTTTGCACTGACTGGCAGCAGCTATCCAGAACTGCACACAAAATTACCTCCCAGCCCTACTAAGAGATTCCAGGAATTGAGCCAGGGACTTTTAGCTCAGTGGGTGTGTTGCGTCCCTCCTATAAATGCCGTACATCTGTTGCAAAAGAAGAACAGAAAAGCTGTGTGTGAGAGCAGATAGGAAAAAGAGACCAAAGTAGTGTTTGAAGTGGAGGTGGGTTCCCACAAGACACAGTGATAACAACAAGAACCTTTATTGAACTAACGGAACTGGACAACAGGGACAAAGCAACTGCTTATATACATTTCTGAAGGCCTGGGCCACTCCCACTCCCAACATGATTGGCTGTCTAATCTTCCAAGCTGCGAATCATGACTCAGAGTTTAAGGGCCAATAGCAGAGGCCTAAATCCTGAAATGTGCTGTGATTGGATATCATGTATCAAATCAGAACACAGGAGCTCAGAATCCTTAGTCCAGACTCAAGCTCAGGCAAACACAGTCCACTGAATACATAACAGTTTTCTTGAGTCCTTATAAGCTTCAAGTATCCTGGAGGAAGATAATAGGTAGGGCCTGTTGTGGGGGCATGTAAGGATGTACTGCAACATTTTGTGGCAGTTTCTTCTACTACTTTTTTAAATGCCATCTACAATACATGGGCATCGCCCACATTTTGTAGCAGCAAATTCCATCGTGCCAATTGCATTTTATGGGAAGTCGTATTTCCTTTAATCAAAGAGAGAATCTTCTGCTAACATGTTTTTTGAGCGGTCCCAAGTTCTTGCAGTGTGAGAGATGGAGGAAAATCTCCCTTTCTCTGCCCCTCACCTCTATGATGTCACCTTCCCCCTCCTAAACTAAAAAGCCCCAATTTCTTTACCATTTCCTTCCTTACACAGACACTCAAATCTGTTCCCTTCATCTTTGGAGATGCCTTTTCCATGTTCCATGACTGCCCTTTTCCCAGACCTCCCCACCCCCTGAGGTCAGCAGAAACATTTGTAAATTAGCCGGAGGGTTCAGTGGTTGGGGTCTGAAGTCTGCGCTACCACCAAGAGCAATAAATCTGAATTAGGTTTGACCTTCTGTGAGAGATAGGAAAACAAAGAGCATCAATCAATTAGCTACTGGCAAAAATGATTTTTATTTTATTTTTTAACCAAAAAAAATAAAAAAAAATCCATGGGCAGGCAAGAGGTTGGGGATGAATGCTACTGCCTCAGATCCACCCACTGAAATCCACCTTGAGGATTTAGAAAATAGATTTAGGCTGCACTCACACAGTGAAGGAAAGGAAAAAAGGACAGGGAGGGAAGAGGGATAAAGAAAACCAGTTTCTTAAAGTAAAATAATCCTTCTTATAAGGGCATTGCTGAGAGCAGCACCGGGTGTGTGGCATGTGAAGAAACACTCTCATATCAAATGTCTGGAAAAATAACAGCCTGGCTTTTTCGAGGCCTCAGTAATAACCGTAATACTGGGGAGTAAGTAAGTTCCGTGGTGTCGCCCAGTGGATCAGAGCAAAACCTGCTTTAATTTCAGGCTGCAAACCAAACAGCCTCCTCCTGGCATTTCCCCCTCTGTCATCCCAGAGAGCTGTTGGCAGGAGATTTCACCTCCCTATTGATTCTAAATCTTTACAAAATTATTCACAAAGTGGTTATTCTTCATTTTCTGTTTGCAAATGGAAATGTTTCTGTATCAAGCTGAGCGGAAAGGTAAATTTGTTTTTAAACGGGCATTGTATCGGCAGGCGGGGGAGAAAAACCTCCTGCGGTCCCCTGGGCTTTGAATGGAATAGAACGTCTCTCTCTTCCTCCCCTGGGTCTGTAAACCTGAATGCGTACAGAGAGCTCTCTGTTATGAGCAGCTTAGCAGAGGCAGAGGGAAGCTGCTCCTTCTCACCAGAGTCCCCACATAGAATCCTATAATCGTAGAATTGGAAGGGACCCCAAGGGTCATCTAGGTAAAGGTAAAGGGACCCCTGACCATTTGGTCTAGTTGTGACCGGCTCTGGGGTTGCGGCGCTCATCTCGCTTTATTGGCCAAGGGAGCCGGCATACAGTTTCCGGGTCATGTGGCCAGCACGACTAAGCTGCTTCTGGCGAACCAGAGTAGCGCACGGAAATGCCATTTACCTTCCCACTGGAGCGGTACCTATTTATCTACTTGACTTTGATGTGCTTTCGAACTGCTAGGTTGGCAGGAGCTGGGACCGAGCTCACCCCATCGCGGGGATTCGAACCGCCGACCTTCTGTTCGGTAAGCCCTAGGCTCAGTGGATTAACCCACAGTGCCACCCGCGTCCAAGGGTCATCTAGTCCAATACCAATACCAATTTTATTATTTATATCCTGCCCACCTCCGTGGGTTTCCCCAGCCACTCTGGGCGGCTTCCAGTGCATATAAAACATAACAAAATGTCAAGCATTAAAAACTTCCTGATGCAAGGCTGCCTTCAGATGTCTTCTAAAAGTCAAATTGTTGTTTATTTCCTGATGGGAGGGTGTTCCACAGGGTGGGTGCCACTGCTGAAAAGGCCCTCTGCCTGGTTCCCTGTAACTTCACTTCTCTGCTGCGGGCGGCTCTGTGCCGCGAGTTCGGGGGTGACCGAGCCAGCAAGATGCTGAGGCAGCCGGCTGGCTCCACCCTACACGCGTGGGACTGGGCAACCTGGGGGGGCGGGGTGCCGGACGGATCTTTGCACCCCGGTGCTGCATATGCTTAAGACATCCCTGTGTAACAGGGCAAGTTCTGCAGATAGAAGCGGCCGAGAGGGTGTATGGGGGGTAAAGTGATCTCACAGGTAAAGCTGTCTCAATTTGTTGAGGGTTAATCTAATAGCAAGATACACTGTAAGTGTCCTGTAAAAACCGGGACATCCCTTTTTTATTGTGAGAAAACAGAGGCCACTTGAGTTGCTGTGATCGAGGAGGCCGGGTCTTCCTTCCTTTTTTTCAGCTCTGCTAAATATTCTGGAGGTTATGCAGTCAGTCCTAAAATTGGTGGCTATAATCCTCCAGCTGTGGATATGAGGAGGCTTGTTGGACTGGAAACCTGAATAAAGTATCTCTGGCAAAATCTTTCACTGTACCCCTCAAGGAAGGAGTGCGGCATTTGTTTATCTCATTAATCTGTTTGACTTAATTCCCCATGCAGCCTATGTCTGAATGTGTCGGCATTTAGTTGTGGGGGAGAGAAAGGAGGAAAAAAACCACACTCCCCACTCCATCAGATAAAACTAACACTCTTCAGGGGTTGTTAACCTCCTGTGTGTTTTGGAAGGAAATCAGTCTCCAGTCAAACAAAGAGGAAATAGCAAACACTTCATAATTTATAATACCATCCCGCGTTCGCACATGATAGACTCTGGAAATGCAAGGTAATTTCAAGGTGTTTGGACAGTGCAATGACATATTGTTGTTCCAAAGCATTGTCCCCTCTCTTCTGTGTACCTAGCAGAATTGGCTCCAGTCAGAGGAAAAATTCATATAGTGGTGGTCACTTCTCTCACTGTTCCAAAACAACCTCTTTGGTGCTCACTGAAATGTCCTCTCCTGTGTATTTCTTTCGCATTAGCTGCAGGAAGGATAGAAATCAGAGGCAAATGGTTTAGAAACAGAAAATAACATAGGACCTGAGGATCTACCAGATCTTGATTCCATCCCCCCGACTGCCTTGGCTAAAAATGGATGGCGGATAACAGATTGTGTGTGAATCCTGACAAGACAGCAGTACTGCTTTTGGGGGACAGGGGGCAGGTGGGTGTGGAGGACTCCCTGGTCCTGAATGGGGTAACTGTGCCCCTGAAGGACCAGGTGTGCAGCCTGGGAGTCATTTTGGACTCACAGCTGTCCATGGAGGCACAGGTCATTTCTGTGTCCAGGGCATCTGTCTATCACAGCCACTCTGGGCGGCTCCCAAAAGAATATCAAAAGCACAATAAAACATCAAACATTAAAAACTTCCCTAAACAGGGCTGCCTTCAGATGTCTTCTAAAAGTCAGATGGTTGCTTATTTCCTTGACATCTGATGGGAGGGCGTTCCACAGGGCAGACACCACTACCGAAAAGGCCCTCTGCCTGGTTCCCTGTAATCTCACTTCTTGCAGTGGGGGAACCGCCAGAAGGCCCTTGGAGCTGGACCTCTGTGTCCTGGCAGAACGATGGGGGTGGAGACGCTCCTTTATGTATACTGGGCCGTGGCCGTTTAGGACTTAAAAAGTCAGCACTAACACTTTGAATTGTGCTCGGAAACATACTGGGAGCCAATATAGGCCTTTCAGGACCAGTGTAATATGGTCTTGGCATTCATACATCCATCATTTTATTTGTATGCTGACTTTCAGTGCTCAAGGCAGCTTACAAAATGAAAATAAATAAATACATAATGACAGAGATAACCCAAGTAGTCCTGAACAATAAACAAAGCACATCAGAAAGTACGCAACCAAAATGCAATCATCAGTTTTGAATGCTCATGAGGGCTTGTTCAGATTATGAGTACCAACGCAACAGGATCAGTTATCTATTTCACAGCCACAGAGCATGAAAACTACCCAAGGGAAAGGTATATCCTGATCACCTCCAAGTAATGGGAGTGGCGTACACCATGCTGCGGGCTGAAATGCAAAGTTCAGGATGTACAGATCGACCTACGAGCCATTTGAGAAGACAATGCTCTTCAGCGACTCCTGTGCTTTCCTATTTGGTGAATGTGAGGAATCTTCCTATGACGAAATGAAGGTGGGAGGGAAGAGAATTATTTGAGCAAACAGTTTCTTCAGAGCTTGGATGGGTTGGCGGGTGTCGAACGTCCTTATATACTTTATACACCTCTTTCATGCCCGCCTTACTCACATTTCCCCCCAAACTAAACAGCCTCCAAACTCTCCCGGCTCATTCCCAGCCAAGTTTGGTGTCATTAAAAGAGGTGGTTTGAAAAGGATTGGACCAATTCATGGAGGGGGGGGTGGAGACTATGGGTAGCTATGCTCTGCCCAGTGGTGTAGCGTGGGGGGTGCAGGGGGGGGGGGCTGGCCGCACCGGGCGCAACGTCTGGGGGTTAGGGTTAGGGGGCGCAAATCCATGGGTTAGGGGGCGCAAATCCACGGGTTAGGGGGTGCAAATTACTTGCCTTGCCCCGGGTGCTGACAACCCACGCTACGCCACTGGCTCTGCCACTACAGCTGGGAATAGTGATGCTTGCTGGGAGCCACAGGAGGGGAGTGTTGCTCTTGTGCCCAAGCCATGCTTCTGGGTTTCCCATGGGGGCATCTGATTGGCCACTGTGGGGAGAGTATGCTGGACTAGATGGGCCATTGGCCTGATGCACGAGGTTCTTCTGATATTCTTAGATGCAGTCTCCCCTAGGAATCTGGAGGAAAGCTATGAAAGTTTGATGCAGTCTGTGTATGTGTGTGTATGGGGAGAGCTCTCTTCCAAATTTCAACAAAATACATTTTTTTGGGTACAAATTAAACATGCCATCTCAGCTGTTCGATACTTCATCATAACATTTAATTATAAAAAAGTTACCATCTGTGAAATAGTATCCGGCAATACATAATGGTATCATTTTCTTTTCATCTATTTGAATTTCATTTTGCGTGTTCAGCAAAGTCATCAATTATCTAGACTTAGTTATTTTTCTCAACAACCTCCTCCCCCCCCCCAATTCTTTCATTTCCAGTAGATAATATTACCACTCTGGAAAGTCTTCTCTCTCCCCCTCTTCAATTTCCAGTTCTCTGATGCTTTTTTTTTTAAATGCCCATTTGATGTTTGACAATGGGGATGCAACCTAGGCTGAAGGTGGATGGGTTTTTCCAGAGATTCAGAAGCGGAGCAATGAAGCCATCATTTCCAGTGGTGCAAACATTCATCTCATTCTCAATTTTTTAAAGGTATATATATATATATATATATATATATATATATACATATCTGCACCTCAGAATTGGAGTCACCTTTGTATTGCCACAGAAGCAAAATCTGCAGGTGAATTCGGATCTTCCTTTTTGGGTTAGACATTGAATGAGTTCTCAGAGAAACAAAGAGATGGGTAAGGCTGGTGGAATTTCTCCAAGAGTATCCAGCTGCTCATAAGAACTTAACATGACTTTCTGAATCAGGCCAATGGTCCTTCTTGATTAGCATCCTGTTCTCATAGTGGCCAATCAAATGTCCGTGATGGGAAATCTGCAAGCAGGATCTGAGCACAAGACCCCTCTCCCCTCCTTTCAGTTCCAGCAACTGGTATACAGAAGCATTACTACCTCTGAACATGGAGGCAAAGCATAGCCATATGTAGCCGCTGATACAGCCTTCTTCCTCTATGGACCACTTATCAATGCCATCACCATCTCCTTGAAAGATTCCATCAACGGTGTCTCCGAAAAATTTCACACATCACTAGGGAAGACAGGCAAACTAATGCCAGTGTACTGGAAGAAGCAAAGATCACCACTGTGGAAGGGATGATTCTTCAACATCAACTTTGTTGGACTGGTCATGTTGTGCGGATGCCAGATTATTGCCTTCCAAAGCAACTACTCTATTCCGAACTCAAAAATGGGAAGCGTAATGTTGGTGGTCAACAAAAGAGGTTCAAAGACTCTCTCAAGACAAATCTTTAAAAATGTAGTATAAACACCAACAACTGGGAAACACTGGCCTGTGTGCACTCCAATTAGAAAACAGCCTTTACCAAAGGTGTCATGGGCTTTGAAGATGCTCAAACTCAGGATGTAAGGGAGAAATGTGCTAAGAGGAAGGCACACTTGGCAAATCCACAACATGATCAACTCCTGCCTGGAAACCAATGTTCCCACTGTGGAAAGACGTGTGGCTCCAGAATTGGCCTCCACAGTCACTTACAGACTCATTGTTAATACTGTGTTTATGGAAGACAATCTTACTCAGCTACGAGTGATCGCCATTGAAGAAGACTTGTACAATCTTCTTCTAAAGCCATCCAAATTGGAGGACACCACTGCCTCCTGTGGTCACTAAATCATGCACAGCATGCAGAAGAGTTTTCTTGTACGTGTCCTCATTTTTCCACCATTCAGCTTCCGTGGATGTCCACAATATATACAGCCCTATACCACTGTATAGGGCTGTACAGGGACGCGGGTGGCGCTGAGGGACGCGGGTGGCGCTTTGGGTTAAACCACAGAGCCTAGGACTTGCTGATCAGAAGGTCGGTGGTTCAAATCCCCGCGACGGGGTGCGCTCCCATTGCTCGGTCCCTGCTCCTGCCAACCTAGCAGTTCGAAAGCACGTCAAAGTCCAAGTAGATAAATAGGTACCGCTCCGGCGGGAAGGTAAACGGTGTTTCTGTGCGCTGCTCTGGTTCGCCAGAAGCAGCTAAGTCATGCTGGCCACATGACCCGGAAGCCATACGCCGGCTCCCTCGGCCAATAAAGCGAGATGTTCGCTGCAACCCCAGAGTCGGTCACGACTGGACCTAATGGTCAGGTGTCCCTTTACCTTTACTACCACTTTAGGTCTCCATGATCTCCCAGGATTCTAAAGTGAGTGGGGAGTCGGTTGATGTAAGGGTAGCGAAAACACAGGTAGGAAGCTCAAATCATATTTGTGACTGACACGCTTCTTTGGAAATCAAACCAGTGCCCAGACTTTAACATTCAAAAACTTTATTTGCAGAAACTTATAGTTATGGATGAATTAAAGCATAATATTTACAGTCGCTTGCTTCTCCAAACCTCTTCTTCAAACTTCCAAACAACTGCATTTCCCCCTCTTCCCAGAGCTCAGCCTTCTGTATCTCAATTAGGCCATGCCTTGAAGCTCCAATGAGAGATTGCCACTTTTACCTTCTCCTGCAGTTTTGCTCTTTCCACTCTATTCCACTGAGCAGTGTTCACAGTGGAGTCTAAAACACAGTCATCTTGCTTCACATAAAAAAGGAGCCTCTGCTTTGCAAGGTGCCTCCCATGTGACCAATGTTAGCTAATCACATGAGAACTACTAGAGAACTCTGTAGAATTCAGATACCAACCAATCAAGTTTAAACACACAGTAATGCATGTAAGCATTTAAAATTTCAGGGAATTAAATTACTATACTCAACAGAGCCTACAAAAGGAAAGGAGGCTCCACTTGCGTGGTTCTGTCTTCAAAGAAACATCAGGACGCTGGAGAGCGTTTATCATCAGCTAGCTTCTCTCCCCCCCACCTATTTAAAGCCCAACTAATAAAATTTAAGCAATACAAGAGAATAAATGCTCAGTGCAACAATCCAATAAAAGAACTCATAAAAAACAGCTTAAAACCCACAATATTCTTTCTGTCTAAAATCACAGCTTAACTAGAAGCAGAAGCAAACCCCAAATATAATCTCTACCAGCAGTTTGCAAGCTATAATCAATCCATCTGTTTCAGGTTTTGGACCCCCACCATTCTGCCTTACAAACCATGCACCCCCAGCAACTAACAACAAAGGCGATGCAAAAGCTTTAGTCATTCAAACCATATGACAATTTGGAACATAACAAGGCAGTAACTTACAGCAGCTGATTGGCTGCTGTGAGAACTTGGGGTATTGGACTAGACGGGCCTTTGATCTGATACATCCACCAGGCTCTTCTCATGTTCTGTCCAGCAGTGAAACAAATTCCCACAGACACATCTATTCTACAAGCTAGGACAATAGGGGCTCAATGTGGGCATTAAGAACTCACAGGGAAAACCCTGCTGGCCAATGAAGAGAAGAAGAAGAGTTTGGATTTGATATCCCGCCTTTCACTCCCATTCAGGAGCCTCAAAGCGGCCAACAATCTCCTTTCCCTTCCTTCCCCACAACAAACACTCTGTGAGGTGAGTGGGGCTGAGAGACTTCAGAGAAGTGTGACTAGCCCAAGGTCACCCAGCAGCTGCATGTGAAGGAGCGGAGACGCGAACCCGGTTCCCTAGATTACGAGACTACCGATCATAACCACTATGGCTCATCTCCACAATCCTGTTCTCATAGCTACCACCCAGATGTGCCAATGGGAAGCTGACAAGCAGGACCTGGGAGAGGAGATGTGCATTTGCCCAGATGGTGGACTAGAGCATAGAATTGTAGAGCTGGAAGGGTCCCCAAGGATAATCTAGTCCAGCACCTCTGCAATGCAGGAAACTCAGCTAAAGCATCATGACAGATGGCCATCCAACCTCTGAAGTGAAGGCATGAGACGGGTGTTGGTAATCCAGGTGAGCTGTGCAGAAACAAGCTAGCAAGCATGCTCCAAGCAAGCTGCCGGCTAGCTTTGTAGAAGCTCCTTTTATTAGCAGAAGTCAACAATTGGAAACAGTAGTGAAACCACTCTGAACTTTAACATATTTCCATCTAAGCACATTTCCAGTGTTGGCAAATACATGTGTCAGCAGGTGCTTCCCTCAAATGTTCCCCCTGATACTTGATTACGTCTGTGTTCCCTGTCATGCTGCAGCCAAGCGATATGTCTAGCAAACAAATTGTGAAAGGACAAAAGGTCAGGGGGAAAACCCTGTTTTCTAGCCAAGAAGGCAAAAGGTCAGGGAAAGCAGGCATAATGCTCCTTGACATACTGTTGCACGTCTGGTGTGAGGTTTGCCTTCGCAAAGTGGTGCGTTACCTCTACAAACCTCTGCTTAAAAACCTCCAAGGAAGGAGAGCCCACAACCTCCTGAGGGAGACCGAGATGGGTCTTGGACTGATCAGCGGTGTGGTGGTCCAGAGTTGGGGGAGGGGTTTAAAGACCTATTACTATTTCTGCAGCAGGGTACCAGTCTCCAGTGTTCTGGAGTTGCCAAATCAGCACGAAAGGGGAGCTTTTAAGCCCCTGAGAAGAAGTCTTCTCCTCCTTTGTGTTGGCTGGAGCGTGAAAGGAGGTGAGTTGGCCACTCAGGAGTTATTCTGTATGGTTCAAACCTAAACATTTAGGAAAAGTGAACAATGGAACTTCACACACAGCAGAATTTAAGTCCTTCCAAAATGTAATATTGGAGCACTTCGAATCATGCACCCAGGTGATGTCCAGAAAATCTTAGATCGAGCAAAAAGGCAAAATATGGAGATCTGCACTGATAATTGCAATGCATCCCTGTATCATTATAAGATTACAGTGGTACCTCAGGTTAAGAACTTAATTCGTTCCAGAGGTCCGTTCTTAACCTGAAGCACCACTTTAGATAATGGGGGCTCTTGCTGCTGCCGCGCCACCGGATCACGATTTCTGCTTTCATCCTGAAGCAAAGTTCTTAACCCGAGGTACATACTATTTCTGGGTTAGCGGAGTCTGTAGCCTGAAGCATCTGTAACCTGAAGTGTCTGTAACTCGAGCTACCACTGTAGTATTCTTATTAGAAGGGGACATGGCTGTGACTATCATGAAGAGACCCAGGACTTCTGGATTTGCCACTGCACTATGGGAGCTGGACCTACATTGTTCAGAGTTTTGCAGATTAATACAAGAGCCTCAAACGTGGCTTGGTAGTAGAGGGGCAGTGTCAGGTGTGGAGAGTCCTCTCCCCCTCTGGTAGCATCGAAGGGAAGGATAACAAGCAGTTTGTATTTTGTGGTCCTTTTTATTCAGTCATCTGGTTGCACGACAATAATCCATGTCTCCACACAAAGAATGCCGTTGGCTACTTTGAGCCCCGCCTCTTCCATCCCCAACAACATCCCTGAGGTTCAAATCCCTGCGATGGAGTGAGCTCCTGTTTCACTGTCCCAGTTCCTGCCAACCTAGCTGTTTGAAAGCACACCAGTGCAAGTAGATAAATAGGTACCACTGCAGTGGGAAGGTAAACGGTGTTTCTGTGCGCTCTGGTTTCCGTCATGGTGTTCCGTTGCGCCAGAAGTGGTTTAGTCATGCTGGCCCCATGACCCAGAAAGCTGTCTGTGGACAAACGCCGGCTCCCTCGGCCTGAAGGCGAGATGAGCGCTGCAACCCCATAGTCGCCTTTGACTGGGTCCTTTACCTTTTACCTAGTCTGATCTAAAGGTAAAGGTAAAGGGACCCCTGACCATTAGGTCCAGTCGTGGCTGACTCTGGGGTTGCGGCGCTCATCTTGCTTTATTCGCCGAGGGAGCCAGCATACAGCTTCCGGGTCATGTGGCCAGCATGACTAAGCCGCTTCTAGCGAACCAGAGCAGAGCACGGAAACGCCGTTTACCTTTCCACCGGAGCAGTACCTATTTGATATGCTTTCGAACTGCTAGGTTGGCAGGAGCAGGGACCGAGCAACGGGAGGTCACCCCATCACAGGGATTCAAATGCCGACCTTCTGATTGGCAAGTCCTTGGCTCTGCGGTTTAGACCACAGCGCCACCGGTGGGGCTTTATTTTTATTCCCTGAGGACCAGGGGCAGCCTGGCCATTTGCCCACCTTGAGTATTTTTGCAGGTGCTATTTTGCCATTCCTGGTTTATTTTCCATCCATCTCCCTCCCCCTCCAATTGCTGATGGAATCTGGTGCCTGGGATGCAGGCAGCACAGGACTCCCAGGTGAGAGGCATTCGAACTCCAGCTTCCTTTGATAGCAACTCCTGCGCAGGGCTGATAGGTTTGCTTTAAACAAGCACCTCCTTGACAACTAATAGCTTAATACCTGGCATGCAATAATACCTGTCTCAAAAAGTGATGGAGGAACAACAGCTCTCCCTCTGAGGAGGGTGCTGAATGACTCTTTAATATATTCCTGTTTTGATCGGGGGTCTCCCCCTCCATGCCGAGGGCTGACAATTTATCTCTGCTTCTAGGCTTCCTATTTGGCGCCAATATTGTGTGTCAGGGAGCAGAAGGAAAGGATTAGCCGTCCCTTATCTCCATTCACATGATAGCAACGCAGGCTTGATAAGGCGCTAATCCACCGAGATAAAAGAGAGAGAGAGAGAAAGAATGAGAAAGAAGCAGTGCGAGCAGATTTCACAGGCCTTTAGGATGAAACGTGTAGAGGGATTTATGTTATGCTTGCAAATGACAAAAACTATACAGTTTTTTTGCAATGCGAGCTGCAAACGCCTGTGTCACCAGGGCAATTAGCTCCCAGGATCCAGCTGATTTTCTTAAAGCATTAAGGAGATGAGCTGGCAACATGATAGAATGGGGGGGGGGGAGAGAGAGAGATGTGGTGTGGGGGGTGAGCAACCGGGAACCCGCGATGAATGAGACCTTCAGCACGCCATTGTATGGGAATCACAAGCCATTTCTATTAACAAACAGAATGACAAGATAAGCAGTTATTCTTTCCGAGAGAATTGCTGTTTTGGTGTAATGAAAGGAGTTGTGGGGGCGGTGCAGTGCGAAGGAGGAGGGAATAGACTCTGAGGCATCTGCTGGCTGTGAAGGAGATTCATGGAGAGAAACAGGAGCCATGCGTGCAGTTGTGATTGTGTGTTATAGTGAGACCCAAGCTGAGATCGAGGGGGCAAGCAGATGATCAATAAGAAGAAATGGGGGGAGTTTATAACAGGGGTCAGGGACTAGTGTCCTTCCAGCAGTCGATGAGCTACAGCTTCCGTCATCTCTGATCATTGCCCCATGGTGGCAGGACTGATGGGAGCTCGTGTCCAACAGCATGTGGCAGGCACAGTGATGTTGCCACAGGGTGGGGTTCTGTGGGTCTCTACAGTCACCTTGCCAACAAAGGTCCGTATAGTAAAAGCTATGGTTTTCCCAGTAGTGACGTATGGAAGTGAGAGCTGGACCATAAAAAAGGCTGATCGATCGCCAAAGAATTGATGCTTTTGAATGATGCTGCTGGAGGAGACTCTTGAGAGTCCCATGGACTGCAAGAAGATCAAATCTCTCCATCCTTAAGGAAATCAGCCCTGAGTGCTCACTGGAAGGACAGATCCTGAAGCTGAGGCTCCAGTACTTTGGCCACCTCATGAGAAGAGAAGACTCCCTGGAAAAGACCCTGATGTTGGGAAAGATGGAGGGCACAAGGAGAAGGGGACGACAGAGGATGAGATGGTTGGACAGTGTTCTCGAAGCTACAAACATGAGTTTGACCAAACTGCGGAAGGCAGTGGAAGACAGAAGTGCCTGGTGTGCTCTGGTCCATGGGGTCACGAAGAGTCGGACATGACTAAACGATTAAACAACAACAACACAGTCACGTTTGCACCACACGTTTAAAGTATCAAAAGTCATGGTGTTATGAGAATTCTAAGGTCTCAAATATGGATTAAATGCTCACATATCTAAATATCTAAATATATATAGGGATGCGGGTGGCTCTGTGGGTTAAACCACAGAGCCTAGGACTTGCTGATCAGAAGGTCGGTGGTTCGAATCCCCACGACGGGGTGAGCTCCCATTGCTCAGTCCCTGCTCCTGCCAACCTAGCAGTTCGAAAGCCACATGACCCGGAAGCTGTATGCCGGCTCCCTCGGCCAGTAAAGCGAGATGAGCGCCACAACCCCAGAGTCAGCCATGACTGGACCTAATGGTCAGGGGTCCCTTTACCCCTTTACCTTTTTATCTAAATATATAAACTATGTGTCTGAAATAGTACAGGAGAGCAATCCTGAAGCCATTTTGACTCTCCCGATGACCTCAAATATTCCTCTGCAGTAAGGGAGGCAAATGGGGAAAGCCTTCCCATTGTCTTTTTGCTTCCAAATCCTGTTTTAAGGATTTTATTTGTGTATGAATAGGGTGAGCCTGCAACCTGGATTCAGGAACTAAAGTATTAACCATCACAAAAGAATGGCCAGACTGCCCCAGGTAATGCAATCGGTGACCATCTTCAGGTATCCTGGCAGACAGGATTTCTGCTGTAGACCACCTCCTCCTGCAATGTATGTATGAAGATTTTGGGGGGTGGTCTTTGGCTAAGGGGTTGGGCAATGTCAAAAGTCTTTAAAGGTCCCTGTATACTTTTGTTTAGGGTCTGTCCCTCCTTGGAAGGAGGGGAGAGAACTCTGTTGCAACAGAAAAATAAATATCTGTCTTGCTTTCCACTGGATTCTGCCTCCATCCATTCTTCTCTGACTAATAATAATAATAATAATAATAATAATAATTTATTTATACCCCGCCCATCTGGCTGAGTTTCCCCAGCCACTCTGGGCGGCTCCTAATCGAGTGTTAAAAACAATACAGCTTTAGATATTAAAAAATTCACGGACTTAGGGGACTCAGAGTCCTATGGGGAGTTGGACAGCAAAAGCCAAACCCCATTTTTTACATCACTAGCTTCCCCCAAAGAATCATGGGTGTAGTTTGTTAAGGGGGCTGAAAGTTATTAGGAGACCCCCCTCTATCTCCCTGCCCCGATCTACAGTTCTCAGCTTTTTCTTGGAAGAGAAATTGATTGTTCAACCACTCTGGGAAATGTAGCTCTGGGGGTCTTCTAAGAGCTCCCAGACCCCTTAACAAACTACACTTCTCGGGGAGGGGACATGACTGTTTAAAATTGTATCATAGTAGTTTAAGTGTATGGTGTGAATGTGGCTTACATGAACTTCACTGACTTCAGTGTCAATTTCAGTTCCCCAAGTTATTTATTTTTCCAGTCTTAAATTCTGTTCCCCATATTTCCACAACCATTTCTGATTTCTTTCTTTTTTGTTTTAAAATAATCCCCATGAAAAGTCACCAACCTCTTACTGCAAATTTCTCATTATACAGTATACATCTAGGTATGCAATTTTGCCCAATATACAGATTGGTTTTTTTGGCAAAGCGATTCTTTCTTATATAAGGCATCTTGTATATTGTGTTCACCAATATGTATACCTTTCTGTGCATGTTTTACCCTAGCATTACAAAATTCAGAGAAGCGCAAATTTCAAAGGATGCTTTAGTTCACGTATAGCATCGAAAAGTGTCAGTTTGATAGGTTCAATGTTAAGAGCTAACTGAATCAAATTTCTCCTCCAGTCCTACTTGTAATGTTTGGCTCTCTAATACCAACTTGTAACTCTAGGGGGCATTGTGGCTCCCTAGTTCTTCTCCGGCTCGGATTTTAATAACCCTGTACTGGCCATTCTCTATGCACTCCTTGCTTGCTTTTGCCTGGCTAGTGTGTGTTCTTGAGCTCTGTGCACTCTGGCACTCATCATGGTGTTCTGTGCACTAGAAGCGGTTTAGTCATTCTAGCCATATGACCCGGAAAGCTGTCTGTGGACAAACACCAGCTCCCTTGGCCTGAAAGTGGAGATGAACGCCACACCCCATAGTCGAATTTGAATGGACTTAACCGTCCAGGGGGCCTTTACCTTTACCTTTTTTAAAAGATGAAACCAGGGGTGTGACTCAGTACAGCAAAGGACCACAGCTCAGTGGCAGAGCCTTCAGAAAGCATTGGGTTCAATTCCCAGCTTCTCCATGTAGGGATAGGAAAGGTTCCCTGTCTAAAACCCTTCAAAGCCACTGCATGTACAGAATACTGAGCTAGATGTACTGGAGCATCATATAGGACATAGAATCATAGAATTATAAAGGGACCACAAGGATCATCTAGTCCAACCCCATGCAATTCAGGAATCTTTTTGCTCAGCATGGGGCTTGAGTCCACAACCCTGAAATTAAGAGTTTCATGGTCTTACTGACTGAGCTATCCCACTGTCCCACTGCTGTATGTCTGTGTTCCTATACATACCCCAGTGAGGTCTGGGTATGATCTGTGGCCACTGAATTCTGTTGAAGTGGGGAAAGGACGGCATGAAGTACTCTGGACAGGGACTAGAATACTCTATACTGCAACATCTGGTTGCAGCCCTTCCTTGTTCCATTGAAAGATGATTTTTAGGGCTTTGTACCCAGGCACCGCAGGCCCTCATCTTTCCCTACCACCTGCAGCCCCACCCGATTTAACCTCATGAGGGCTGGGGTTCTTTATGCTGACTGATATTTGTAAAAAAAAAATCCTCCACACTCTGGCTACAGTGAGAACCCTCACATCTTGCACGGTGGCCTAGCCTGTCAAGCAAAGTCTTCCGCATTCAAGGGGAATGTGGAGGGATTTGACTTTATTAAACTGGAGATTTAGGTCAAAATAAGTCAAATGCCTAATTCTCAAAGCCTCCAATCTGCTTAGCGGACATTTGCTTTTAATGTCATTTCAGCCAACAGTCCTATTTTAGACATTTGGTGGCCATCTTTGGCCCGAGGGAGATCTCTAAGTCTGAGCATGGCGCAGGCTGAACCTGGAACCTGGGCGGCTCCCAACAGAATATTAAACACACGATAAAACATCAAACATAAAAAACTTCCCAATACAGGGCTGCCTTCAGGTGTCTTCTAAAAGTCAGATAGTTGTTTATCTCCTTGACATCTGAGGGGAGGGCGTTTCACAGGCTGGGCGCCACTACCAAGAAGGCCCTTTGTCTGGTTCCCTGTAACCTCACTTATTGTAGTGAGGGAACCGCCAGAAGGCCCTCGGAGCTGGACCTCAGTGTCTGGGCTGAACAATGGCAGTGGAGACTTCAGTCACCACTGGGCTCCCTCACACCCTCTGATAATTTGAAAAAGTGCTTCTTCATGCAACGTATTGTTAAACTATGGAAGTTGTTCCCCCAGGAGGCAGTGATGGGCCACCAGACTGGATTACTTTAAAAGAGGATTGGATAAATTCATGGAGGATAGGGCTATTAGCCATCATGGTTATCCTGTTCCTCCACAGTCAGAGACAATAGCAGTTGCTGGAAACCACCATAGGGGAGAGTCATCTTGCACTGAGCTCTTGCTTATGGGTTTCTGCAGGCATCTTGTTATGTTGTGGGTGAACATATCAGATGACACAGTGATTCTTCAAACAGCTCTTGTTTATTCACAGGCCAGAACAGGACTGAACTGAAGGGTTCAGCCAGCCTGCTTATATAGAGCTCCACTAGAACGCAACAGTAACCATTTTCTGTAACTATCCAATCACTGAACGTCACTTTCAATCCCTTATTTGCATATGTGGACCTGAATGAAAACTATCTACAGTATCCTCCTGCAGTATCTCACCCCTCCAGGGTGAGAACTACCTACAGTATCTCACCCCTCCAGGGTGAGAACTTCAGTACATAACACATCTGGCAACAGCCACTGTGAGAACAGGACACTTTGTACCTTCTGATGGCCGGATGCACTGGCTCCAGCCTTCAGATGCTGGAGATTCCAAACTGGGATGACTTTTAAGGAGCATTTCTTGTGAAGCAATACAGGGAGCTGCCTCTTACCAAGCCAGACCATTGATTCATCTAGCCAGGTCTTGCCTACATCGGGTATGTGGAAGTTTTAGACCAGGGTTTCCAAAACTTAGGTCTCCAGTTGTTTCTGGACTACGGTCCCCATCATCCCCGACCACTGCTCCTGCTAGCTAGGGATGATGGAAGCTGTAGTCCAGTAACAGCTGGAAACCCAAGTTTGGGAAACCCTGTTTTAGACAAACACATGGAGGAGAAGGCTACCAGCCCTGATGGCTATGCTCAACATCCATGGTCAGAGGTAGCAATGCTTCTCCGTACCAGTTGCTGGAAGCCTGAGGAGGAGAGCGTGCTCTCGTGCTCCAGTCCTGCTTCTCCCATTGGGGCATCTGGGTGGCCACTGTGGGAACAGGATGCTGGACCAGATGGGTCATTGGTCTTCTTATGTGATGTTCTCTCCATCAGGTGTTAATTGTAGTGAGGCCGCAGGTTGGAAAAGGCATGAAGGCCTGGGCCAGGAAAGCTTTGCAGCATCACAGGGGCTTCTGATTTGTTCCGGGCAGGGTTAATTTACAGCTCTGCATTTGGGGTGAAAAGAGGGCTAACGTTATCCTCGTAAATAAAGAGCAAATCCAGAGCTTTCTGAATTAAAGGCTAAGCAGCGGCTCCTCTAATCACTCTCAACAGGGCTGAGGAGGATCTGCCCTCATTTAGAGAGCGATTTTTCACATTAACTTACTGCAAAAACCCACTTTGGACTAATCTGTCTTTGCCCAGGGAATCTGGGCATATGGCTTTGACAGGCACAATCCTGAGTAAGAGTGAGTGGGGTGTTTTTGGGGTTTTTTTTGTTTTTTTTTGCAAGGGGGGGCGTTCTTAATCTAGCACTTGCCAGTTGATACAACCTTTCTGCTCTTTTAAGTAGCCCAGGAATAACTTTATAATCACTCCAAACAGCCCAGTTTCCTTGACCATCCCGGTTCCAAAAAGAAGTTCAGCTGCTATCTGCAGGCTTGGTAACCTTGCTTCAGGATGAAGACTTCTTTAAGACAGAGAATTGCAGTATCATCTGTCCTGAATATGCGGGTGGCGCTGTGGGTTAAACCACAGAGCCTAGGGCTTGCTGATCAGAAGGTTGGCAGTTCGAATCCCCACGGCGGGGTGAGCTCCCATTGCTCGGTCCCTGCTCCTGCCAACCTAGCAGTTCGAAAGCACACCATTGCAAGTAGATAAATAGGTACCACTCCAGCAGGAAAGTAAATGGCGTTTCCGTGCGCTGCTCTGGTTCGCCAGAAGCGGCTTAGTCATGCTGGCCACATGACCCAGAAGCTGTACGCCGGCTCCCTCAGCCAGTAAAGCGAGATGAGCGCCGCAACCCCAGAGTTGTCCGCGACTGGACCTAGCGGTCAGGGTCCCTTTACCTTTACCTTTACCTGCCCTGAATACCAGTTACTGGGAATCGCACATGGGGCGACGGTGCTGTTGTGCTCAGACTCTGCTTGCAAGTTTCCCATTGGGGTATCTGGCCAATGGCTCATCTAGTTCAGCATCCTGTTCTCGCTTATTATGCAAAGCCCACAAGCAGGACCCCAGTGCAACAGCACTCCCCACTCCTGTGGTTTCCAGCAACTAGTATTCAGAAACATTACTGCCTCCAACTATGAAGGCAGAAAAGAGCCATCAATGTTAGGAGCCATCAAATGCCTTCTCCTCCGTGAATTTGTCTAATCCTCTTTTAAAGCCATCCAAATTGGTGGCCGTCTCATGTGGGAGTGAGTTCCATTGTTGAACTACAAGCTGCATGAAGAAGTCACCCCCATAGCTGTCAACGTTTCCCTTTTTTAAAGGGAAATTCCCTTATTCTGAATAGGATTCCTCACAAGAAAAGGGAAAAGTTGACAGCTATGGTCACACCTAGATAACTTTAATATGGAAAATTTGTGAAGAAGGAATTCCTGAACGAATATAGCCCATGGGAACTGGGTGCTGAGCTATGAGTCTGATCCAGCAAGAAGTCCTCAAGGAAATTCATCAGTGTTAAAGCACTTCTGATATATGCACATTTTTGCATACCATCTTGCCATTTTCGCAAACATTGCCCCCTAATAGGATGCTATGCTGCTTTCACTAATATATGCAATCTTCCCTTTAATGCACACATTCACACATATTATTTGGTTGGAGAGCTGCAATGAAAACGCCCCCAGAGAAGTCTGGATTTTGAAGGAAGGCTGTGTTTTGTTTCAGATATCACATCTGGGAAGTGGGAATCAGGTAGTTTTCATTAACATGAGAACCGAGCCAAATGTCCACCCCATTCCCACACAAGGCTCACCTCGCCCTTCAGATCCTGTCCCTTCAAAAGCTCTCGACACCAATGACACCTACAACCCTATCATATTGCACAAGTTTGCAGTAAGAATGGAAGCTCCACCAGTCAAAATGTGATCTTGTAAGCCATTTGAATCCCTATAGCTGTCTGTTCATACTGGGTCTGTGCATCTTTCTATATGTTTCTCTTCTACCAGGCATTCAGCTTATTAACAACCCTATGGTAGTGCTTTTTTCCCTTTAAAAAATGTTTAGGGGTACTCTCATTTTGACTCAAGAAAACCACCATTTTATAGTTCAAATCAGGAAAAATAAATACAGTAAATAGACAAAAGTACAAAGATTCACAAAATGTTTAGGGTATGCGTCCCCCTGCGTCCCCCCAGAAAAAAGCACTGTCCTATGATCTTTTAAATGTGTTTGTGGGAGGGGGTTATTGTTTAGTTTTAGTTTTAGTATGTATTTGGTGTTTTTGTGTTGTATTTTTATGCTATGAACTGCTCTAAGATCTTTAGATGAAGATCTAAAATACAAATTTTGGTAATAAACAACAACAACAACAACAACAACATGCAATTGAACTTCCTTTCACCCTTTCACCAATCCAGCTCAATATTGCCTACTCTGACTGGCAGGGTTCCTCCAGAGTTTCAGGTGAGGAGTTTTTACCAGCCATTGAGGATTGCAACTGGGCCCTTCTGCATGCAAAGCGGGTGTTCCATCACTGACCCAAAGCTCTTCCCTTACAGATAGGTAAAAGGTCAAGGACCCCTGGACAGTTAAGTCCAGTCAAAGGCGACTATGAGGTTGCGGCACTCATTTCGCTTTCAGGCTGAGGGAGCTGGTGTTTGTCCACAGACAGCATTCCGGGTCATGTGGCCAGCATGACTAAACCGCTTCTGGCACAACGGGACACCGTGACGGAAACCAGAGCGCATGGAAACACCATTTACCTTCCCGCTGCAGTGGTACTTATTTATCTACTTGCACTGGTGTGCTTTTGAACTGCTAGGTTGGCAGGAGCTGGGACAGAGCAACGGGAGCTCACTCCATCATGGGGATTCGAACCGCCAACCTTCTGATCGGGAAGCCCAAGAGGCTCAGTGGTTTAGACCACAGTGCCACCTGCATCCCCTTACAGATTAAACAGGATTCCAGTCCTCATGGTTCTGAATGAAGTGCTGGTTTTATGGGAAGCTGCCTTATACTGAGCCAGACCATTGGTATGAAGTCAACATATATGCACACTTCAGGGATCCTCCAGGCAACAGCTTGTGGCCTGAGTCCAAACCAGCATCATCTCCCACTTTGAGGAATCTGTCATCTTCCATCCCAGTAGCCTGCCTTAATGGTGCCTTTCATGATTCTTTAATGGCGGTGAGGGATCCTGCTGCTTCAGCAGTCTGCTGTCAGAGTGGGTGCTAGTAAACCACAATGCTGCAGGAGGAGGTTGAGCGGACAAGCAGGGGCTCTCTGCAGCCCCCTCGCTCCGCTCCAGTCGATTTGATTAAAGACGTAAATCAAAAGGTGGAGGCAGGAATCAATAGCCCTGACAAATGGAGACTCTTCTGGAGACGCTACACCTGGCCCAAGTCTGATTCATCAACATGCACTGAGTAAGTAACTTTTGTTGCAGGAGGGGAATTGTGGAGGGGGTGGGGGAGCCATAGGTAGCAGTACTGGCCCATCAATAAGAAAAAATCCAAAAGTCACAGCGTGATTTAGGAAGGGTCAAATCGGTCTGTTATGAGTTATTTTCACTTTTATAATTGTCGTCGTCGTCGTCATCATCATCATCATCATCATCACAAAATAGGTATGTACTGGGGGCTGAATCCCTGCTTGCTCTGCTCACCAACCCCCTGACCACCCCTGCTGCATTAATTCCCAAAAGCTTCCTCTTCTCACTCCATGCAAAGACTTAGTTCACTTTTCTTGGCCTCTTGAATTTTTCTTCATGCAAATGCAGGGTTGCGATGCCGCACTACAAATCTTCCAATGGGAGCTACGTGATGACAGCCTTACATTTTTATGTATATAGGAGGAAATACTTCACCGGATGGTACTTCAATGTGAATTTTTGCCTTAATATTGAACATGTAAATGGATAGAAACTGCATCAGCTGTGATCCAACCTGGCAGGCAGGTGCACCATCAGCACTGAGATCAGCACCAGTCAGCTTGGAAACACCATTTTTAAATTCCTATATGCTTTGTGGGTGTGGGAATCTTTTTATCCTGAGGGTCACCTTCCCACTTGGGCCACCTTCCAGCTTCCCATCGGTTCATCTGGTTGGCCACTGTGAGAACAGAATGCTGGACTAGATGGGCCACTGGCCTGATCCAGCAGCCATGCTCTTCTCAAAATAGAGGTTAGGTGAAAACACGTCCCTTGGATGAAGTCTGACTCAAGGAAACACCCAGCTGGGTTAAAAAACTAGTATCAGGGCTCTCCCTGAAGGAGTATCCCCTTGACATTTATCTGACAAGCTTCCTGTCTGTACTTTCTTAGGGCTTCACTAGACAGGATGCTAAATGTATCCTTAGAAACACCAGCCAGTTTTAAAAATTATTTAATAGCAGATGCTGAGGCTGATTTTCAGTGTGTGTGTGTGTGTGGAGATAAAGATTAACTCTTCCTTCCCCAGTCACTTACCTAACAAAAAAATGTTCTGTCCTCACTACTATTATAGGTAGAGGGACCAGTGGCCTGATTCTGTATGAGGCAGCCACCTACTTTTGAGCCTGGTAGACTGGGGGTGGGCAGAAAAAGTGATGTGTAATGTCATGTCCTACATCGGTATCTATATAAAGCCCCTGTCTTGATATTAGAAAAGAAATTATGGCTGATACTTTTTTCCCTTTCCTATGCTGACAATGCAGGGTCTTTTCCTGTCTAGGTAGGTAGGTAGGCAGTGGTGGCGCTGTGGTCTAAACCACTGAGCCTCTTGGGCTTCCCGATCAGAAGGTGGGTGGTTCAAATCCCTGTGACAGGGTGAGCTCCCATTGCTCTGTCCCTGCTCCTGCCAACCTAGCAGTTGGAAAGCACACCAGTGCAAGTAGACGAATAGGTACCACTGCGGCCGGAAGGTAAATGGCATTTCTGTGCGCTCTGGTTTCCATCACGGTGTCCCGTTGCACCAGAAGCAGTTTAGTCATGCTGGCCACATGACTTGGAAAACTGTCTGTGGACAAACGCTGGCTCCCTCAGCCTGAAAGTGAGATGAGCGCTGCAACTCCATAGTCGCCTTTGACTGGACTTAACCATCCAGGGGTCCTTTACCTTACGTTTTTGTACCTTACCTTTGTCTGTCTGCTACATTTGAGATTCTCAGTTCCTGCAGTGGACTTCAGAAACCCAGAGAGGAAATAAGAGGTACTATGGTCAAGTGTCTGAAAGCCAAGCCTTATGAGTTGAGGGATTTGGGCATGTTCATTCTGAAGAAGAGGAGAATGAGACGTGATATGAGAGCTGTCTTCAAATATCTGAACCGCTGTCATATGGAAGATGCAGCAAACTCCCCCCCCCCTTGCTTCTCCATTGAGTAGGACCTGAACCAATGGATTCAAATGACAAGAAAGGAGATTCAAATGAAACATTAGGAAGAACCAGGGCTTTTTCCAACTGGAACTCACCAGAACTCAGTTCTGGCCCCTCTCAGGTGGGCACCATTGTAAGATAACAAGGGAGGTGTTCATGATGAGTTCTGGCACCTCTTTCTAGAAAAGTAACACTGGGAAGAACCTTCTGATGGTAAAAGCTATTCAACAGCAGAACAAACCTCCACCAGAAGCTTGTGGACTCTCCTTCATTTGAGGCTTTTAAACAGAAGTTGGATGGTCATCTTTCAGGGATTATTTAGCTGTGATTCCTGTATTGCAAGGAGTTGCAGTAGATGCCCATTGAAATTCTATGAGTCTATGATCCAGCCCTAGGTTTGGATACAGGGACCCACAGCCTAACCCTGAAAGTCACCTGGAGCTTAAAAAGCAAATATTGTTATGCAAATCCCCCCGCCATCCAAAAAACAAACCCAAGAAGATGAGACCGTAGTAGAGGGAGAATGTTTTTGCACCTGGAAACCAGGTACGCATCCTGAATCCAGCCATGATTTGTTACCCTCCGGTTCCTCTTTTGGAAGAAATCTGGCCCTTAAATCTTCTTAAGGAAGCCACCCATCAGTCCCAAGCAGGTGTTCTATGGAGACAACTCTATTCTTTGGGAAAGATTATGGTGACAAATGGGAGGTGTATGGGTGCCATGCATCTAAACAAGCACCCACTGGGAAGGGTGGGAGGGCTGGCATTAAAACTTTTGCGCCACTGAGCCGAATAAGGAGTGAAGCCACCCAGGGACCCGGTTTACTTGAGATTGTTTAGCCAACCATGTCATGCAGATCATGAAAAGTGCTTTAATCTGCAACGTTACAGGGCCTCCCGAGGGGATTAGCTGCCGTCCCAATATGTTAATATAGCAAAAATGGATGATCCAATTAAGCTCTGCAAAGTCGCGTTGGAAGCAAAGGCCCATATGCTGCTTTTTATCCCTCTCAGTGTGCAAGGATGCAGCATAAAATCCGGGCAGCCTGTGACATCCGATGAGCCGTTTTGGCCTTCTGCAAGACGGTGTGTGTGTCCTGTGGGACTCTCTTCAATCTCAGAAAGCCTGAGCCAAAAGGACTTTTCTGAATTCATCATGCCATTCACAGGTGGCAAATTTGGGGAGGATTTCAATGGTTTGCAGGATGGACACAATGTCTGTTCACAGACAAGCAGGTAGAGATGTTTCACTTCAACAAGGAGAGAAGGTTCATTCCAGCAGGTGGAGGTGGTTCACTCTAGCCAGGAGAGATGGTTCACTCCAGCAGGTGGAGATGGTTCACTCTAGCTAGGGGAGGTGATTCACTCTAGCCAGGAGAGATGGTTCACTTCACCTAGTTGGGATGGCTCACTCCAGCCAGTAAAGGTGGTTCAGTCTAGAAAGTAAAGTTAGCTTGCTTCAGGAAGTTGCCTTATCCAGAGTCAGGCCATTGGTTAATACAGCTCAGTACTGGCTGGCAGTGGTTCTCCAGGGTTTCAGGCAGGAGTCTTTTCTTTGTCCAGTTTGGCCATACCAGGGACCTTTTGCATCCAAAGCTGCTGCTCCACCATTGAGCACCACCGGACTGCAAATCCCTTGACCCTTGACCATTGGCCATGCTGGCTTGGACTGATGGGAGTTGATGTCCCACAACATCTGGAGAACCACAGACTAGGGGAGGCTGCTCCAGATATCATAATATGGGCTTTATCAGAGATGTTGTGGACACATGATTCTGCCTGGGGCTGCTGCACTGCAACACAGAATTGCATAGTTTCCGGCAATGCACAGAGGAGTGTTTTTTCTCTCTCTCTTTTTCAGAGTAAGATCATGCCAGCAGGCCTTATTAAAGAAAAGCATGCTGATGAAAGGAGAAAGCCAGAAAGTGTTCCAGGGAGAGTCCTTTGGCTCCTGCCCCATCCTCTCCCAGTTACTGGAGCACTGGGGCTCACAGTAAATGGCTGTTGCTCATAATTTGCTGAGCTCATTGCAAGCAGAAGCAGAGGGAGGCCAACTCCTTGCCTGGCAGGACCATTTCAATACAGACACATAAAAGAGATTTGACTTCCCCGCTGCCTTGGTAGGATGTAAGCCCAACTAGCTTTTCTTCTATCAACCACTGATGGGGAAAGGGAGGACTCCCGAGCAAGCTGAAGGAGCCGATCACCAGATTTAGAGAAGAGGCTCTGTCACCTTGCCCTTTACATTGCTAGGCCTGGCCCAGTGTTTCCCAAACTTGGGTTTCCAGCTGTTTTTGGACTACAACTTTCATCATCCCTAGCTAGCAAGGCCATTGGTCAGGGATGATGGGAATTGGAAAACAGCTGGAGACCCACTTTGGGAAGCAATGGCTTGCCTATGAGAACCACTTTGGAAAAAGGCAGGGAGGGAAATTTCAAGTCTATTGGCTGGATGTGGCCCATCAGGCTTTTCTACCTGCCCTTGAGACTGCCTCACCTGCTCTGTGGGCCATACCTCTCATCTGTGTTGATCCAGACTCTCAATTGCTTTTGCCTGGCTGAAACGTGCCCTTGAATTGTGATAATGCCTCTTGCTTGCTGGATGGAGATAAACTTAGACACTGCAAGCTCCTCCTCCTAGGGAGGTGGAGCCACTGGTAGGCGAGGCCCTGCCAACCTTTATTTGGCTTAAGAGGGGATGACAACATCTTCCCAATCTCAGATAGCAGGTTTCCCTAGAAGAAGAAGAAGAGTTTGGATTTGATATCCCGCTTTATCACTACCTGAAGGAGTCTCAAAGTGGCTAACATTCTCCTTTCCCTTCCTCCCCCACAACAAACACTCTGTGAGGTGAGTGGGGCTGAGAGACTTCAAAGAAGTGTGACTAACTCAAGGTCACCCAACAGCTGCATGTGGAGGAGCGGAGACATGAACCCGGTTCACCTGATTAAGAGTCTATCGCTTTTAACCACCACGCCAGACTAGGAGCTGTCCAGGGTCCTGATTCCCCCCTGGCCCAGAAGAGGCTCTTGTATTCATCACCAAGTCAAGCCCCAGTAGAAAGAGGATTGGTAGCAGGGAAAGAATGCAGACCAACGGCTGGTAGACAATGGAGACTCATTGCAACATTCTAGGAATGAGTCTGAGGAAGCCCATTGGTTCCCTTACTGTTCCCTACTAAGATGGGCTGTGTTTCCACACTGATGCTGGCAAGGTTGCCAGAAGGAGTGGGAATCAAGCTCAGGACACCAGCCTTCTGGTCGCTGCAGAGTATCACTGAGTTGTAGGTCTGATCTACGGAAGTGTTGAAAGGTCACTGCTTGAACTGAATATGGAACTCACTTCCATAGAAGGAAGTGATGGCCACTCACCTGTAGGGCAGTAAAAGAGGACTGGAGAAATTCATGGAGGATAGCAATGGCTACTAGTCATGATGGCTGTGCTCCGACTCCACAGTCCAAGGCAATGATGCTTCTGAATGGAAGCGGCAGGAGGAGCGAGCACTTGTGTGCTCATGGTCCTGCTTGAAGGTTCCCATGTGGGTATCTGGACAGTCACTGTGAGAAAAGTATGGGGCATTGACCTGATCCAGAAGGCTCTTATGTTCTTCTATGTGCACAGAATTGTTATTGTTAATGTATAAGACAAATAATAAATGTTGGAAATGTAAAGAAAAAGAAGGAACATTTTACCATATGTGGTGGGAATGTAAGAAAGTAAAAAAACTTCTGGGAAATGATATATAATGAGATGAAAAAGATGTTGAAATATACATTTTTTTAAAAAAAACAGAAGCATTTTTACTTGGTATTATAGGTGAGGATATTAATAGGCAAGATGTTAAATTGTTTTTATATGCAACAACAGCAGCAAGAGTATCGTTAGCCCAGAAATGGAAGCAAGAAGAAATTCCAACGAAAGAAGAATGGCTAACAAAATTAATGGATTATGCAGAATTAGATAAAATGACAGGAAGGATTCGAAACCTGCGGGACCAGAGATTTACAGAAGATTGGAAGAAATATACAAACTATTTGAAGAGCAACTGTAATCAACAAATTACGCTAGTAGGACTACAAGAAGTGTTGTAAGGAGAAATGTATGAAGCATTGCAAAGTAGAGAAAGAATAGTGATAGCAGTTATGAGTTAAATGTAATTGTGGAAGTAAGAAATGTATACTTAGTGAATAGATTGGAAAATTTCCAGATGTGATTGATGGAAGTCAAAAAATTGTATAAGATGTTAAAGTATGTTTAATTATTGTTGAAAATGATATGTTGAAAATTAATAAAAATTAAATATATAAAAAAGAATTGTTGTTGTTGTTGTTGTTGTTTATGGAGGAGCAGTCAGTCAGACTCCACACTGGACCAGCTACTAGTTATGATGGCTATGTTCTGTTTCCATGGTCGGAGGCAGTAATGCTTCTGAATAGCAGTTGTTGGAAACTGCAGGAGGGGAGAGCCCTCTTGTGCCTGCCTCCTGCTTGTGGGCTTCCCATTGGGGCATCTGTTGAGAACAGGATGTCATGCACCATTGGCCTGATCCAGCAGGCTCTTCTAATGTTCTTTTTTTATATAAAAAATAAATAAATTTATTTAACATAATTCTTACAAAATTCAAGCAAAATATTGCAAATACATACATATATATTTCAAATAAGCACATATATGTGAAAAAAGGAACAAAAGAGAAGAAAAGAAAAAAAGAAGAGGATACTTTTGGGGGAGGTTCCCCCTTCTCCTTCCACCTCTTCTCAAGCTGTGCCTTCCACCTTTTAAAGACCCGACCACCACGTTAGAGTAATTATCCTCATCGAGTTATCTGCAAGTGGCAGTGGAAGATTCAGTTGGGTCGGTTAGCAGCTAAGAGAGAGTGAACGGACAGCACTCTCAAATCAATTAGCAGCCAGCAAGGATCAAATTGAAAGGTAATATTATTTTCATCTCCTGTCTGGGAGACAGGCTGGAGCGAGCAAGCTCAGGGCTGAACATCATACCCAATTGCTTCTAGTCTGGGAGCTGGAATCCTTGTCATTAATCTCTTCTTCTTCTCTGGCTGCAGTGAATCAGTGCAGAATCTCAGGGAGATGGGTCTGAACATGTGGATGCTCTGAAAAGGGATATGGATCCAAACCCTGCCCCTTGCTCCATCTATATTGCCACACCTCATTTCCCCTTCAGACATGCTCTCCTGCTCTCACTTCAGTTGTTTCACTGTAGCTGGGGGCAGGTGCCATTCCCAACAGCTGCCTGGTTGGTATTAACCCATGGCAGGGCCTTTTCAGTGGTGGCTCCCATTTATAGAATGCCCTCCATAGTGATGTATGTGTCCCTCTCCTTTATTATTGACATTCAGGGAGATTTTGAAAACATTCCTGTTTAACCAGGCAGTTGGTGGCTAAAAAATGACACTGTTCCTAGAAACCCCGAGAACACCAGCTGAGAAAATGTTTCTAAACTGTTTTCAGAATGTTTTGAAACTGCTTTTGCTTGTTGGTGTTTTTTTAAACGTTTAATCATTGCTGTGACTGCCACCCTGGGCTCCTTTGGGAGAAAGGGTGGGATATGAAGCAAATAAACAAAAACAAAAAGAATAAATTTGCGAGGGAGAGAAAGTTGACGAAGAGAAGGAAAAGGCAGAGGCGGTACGTTATCGTTATAGCAACGTAAGTTAAATCGTGTCTGCCTGGAGAAGCAGAGGTGGAAGGGCACCATCCTCTCTAGAAAGGAGACCCCTCCTTCAATGGGGTCATAAATCACCGCTTGCTCTCAGATGATGTTGATGGGGCAAGGAGAAGTTTCCAGGTAGACGGGAGCTGTGCCCTCTGAGTCAAGGAGAAAGAAAGGTCAACTGCCAGGGCCGTCAAAACTCCTCCACAGGTCCATTATGGGCTGCTGTTCACCATCAGTGTGCCTAGGAATGGCTCTCCAGCAGCTGTGGACCCCATCAGGAAAAGCCCCCTTTGGCTTGCTGTTTTTCAGAATCTCGCAAGATGGCTCTCTGAGCTATCATTGCAGAACCAGGGACTGAGATGTGTTCCCTGCACCGAGGAAGCCGCCCGGATAATGAAGATGTAGACACATTTCCAGTGCACAGCCCCAGCTAAGTGCAGGCAAATAATCGCTCTAATTACTCTAATTACTTAAGAGATAGCTCTGTTTTCCCAAGGAAACGTTTTAACATGGCGGCTCAGCAAAATAAACGTGTGTGGCTGGCTCCAACCTCCGAGCTACAGGGCAGCTGGCAAATGCGTCCCTCAGCTGGATGCAGATCTCCAGACTGACCAGGTGTGTTTGCCACTTCAGGGAGGAAATGTCAGTCATGACAGTGGATGTCAGAGAATCTGGACTTAAACAGAAACAGAAATTGCCAATGCTTGATTCATTCCATGTCCGGAACTAAAATCAATCCAGTGATTACTTTTTTTTGTTGCTGTCATCCTGCAAAAGATACGTGAATGTTTATGTCTGCATTTATTTTGCCTTGAAGTGAATGTGGTTGGAAGGAAGTCATGACGATGTCACATAAGCGACTTAATTTCACCACAGCAGAGAGTGAGTCGAATGACGTAGTTTGGGTGGAAGACGAACGGCAGCAGAATGGAAACGCTGCTGCGTGTGAAGACTACACAGTGGAACAGAAAACAATGTGTTCTTACATCCCTAGTTAAGCTTAAGGGTGCAGAAGATCAGGAAGGAAACAAACCTGACCCATTGAGTAGGGAATTCTCCTGTGTAAAGCCTCCTCAAAATGAATGGGGATGCTGAAAGTGCTCAAATGGGATGTTCATGTTCTTGTGGGAATGTTGTAGATACTAGGAGAGGATATATTGATTTAATAGTATCCTTCCTAACTCACACTTGTGAGTCAGCAGCAGAGTACATCCCCCAATATATAGCAGGAAGTTAGTTGGTAGATTCGTTTGAATTTCTTTACTTAAGCAATTCAATATGGCTTTGTTCAGATTGGGTTTTGTTCCTGGCCAGTCCCCTTTTTATCTTTCCTAAAAAGAAGAAAGACACAAGAAGCTTCTTTTAAAAGTAACAAGAAGTTTACTCACATTCAGTTCACAGTTGATTCCCTGAAGGCAGGCTTTAGCTTGTAGTTACAGATACAGTGTGGCTCACATCCTTGTAAGGATGGACCTATGTGCAGCTCGCAGAGAGCCAGCAGTGCAGTCCAAGAGAAGAAAAGGCATCAAAAGAGGAAGATGGCTGTGTGATCAGCCCCTTTTATGGGGTCTCCCAGGATCACACGCAGGGGGAAGAAGCTCCAGAGCAGGTGTGACAGGAAGTCCTCCTGGCTGTGGAGTAACACCCTCCTGTGTGTCCACTCTGGGCAAACAGGAAGTGTTGTACTTGACTGCTTATGTTACATCCCAGAGTTCCGAGCCAGTATACTCATTAGAGCAAATGGGGCACTGCCCCACCAATCTCATTCTGCCCTCAGCCAGCCATCTCTTGACTGTCTTCTTACAAGCAGTCCAGGGGGTGGCCCAGCCTATCAGCTTCCTCTTCCTTATTCTCTTAGTGTTGCCCTTGTAGAACTCATCTGGGAGGAAGATAGGGACAAAACTAGTTGGCTGTTGCCTGTCTTTGACTCTGGAGGCACATACTATTGAGCTCCCTGACTTCACCCAAACAGTCCCAATGGGCATTATGCAGCACTGAATATAACCCTAGTTCCCTAGTTACCCCAGGGGATTGGTAAGACTGGACAAGGAGAAAAGCCCCTTGCTTGCCCAGAAAAAAATGTGGAAAGATGCATGGGTGTCTCTGTGCAGAAACTTTGGCCCTTTGCCTGTTGGGAATGTAGTCTATTGCACAAAGGTATTGTCCATTGGTCTGCCTACTTTCGCATCTGTTCACACTCAGCACGAGTATGCGGCACCTGGAAATTTTGGGGGAAGGGAAAGAAAAAATAAGAACCCCCGGAAATGTTCTCTGAAGTTATTCAGGGCAGTGTTGGCTAACCTAATCAAGGAAGGGCTGTGACTCAGTGCTAGAACATCTGCTTTGCATGCAGAAGGCCCAGGTCCAGTCTATGATGGCACTCTCTGATGGTGACTGAAAGTGGCTGCCGAGACCATATAACACTGGTCCTGAAAGACCTACATTGGCTCCCAGTACGTTTCCAAGCACAATTCAAAGTGTTGGTGCTGACCTTTAAAGCCCTAAACGGCCTCGGCCCAGTATACCTGAAGGAGTGTCTTCACCCCCATTGTTCAGCCAGGACACTGAGGTCCTCCTCTGAAGGTCTTTCGGTGGTTCCCCCACTGCAAGAAGTGAAGCTACAGGGAACCAGGCATAGGGTCGTCTCGGTAGTGGCACCCACCCTGTGGAATGCCTTCTCAGCAGATGTTAAGGAAATAAACAACTATCTGACTTTTAGAAGACATCTGAAGGCAGCCCTGTTTAGGGAAGTTTTTAATGTTTGATGTTTTATCACATTATTATTATTATTATTATTATTATTAGTATTATTATTACGTTCGGAGCCACCCAGGGTGGCTGGGGAAACCCAGCCAGATGGGTGGGGTATAAATAATAAGTTCCTCCTCCTCCTCCTCCTCTTCCTCTGCTTCTGCTTCTTATAGGTCTGAGAATGTCCCCTGTCACTTCCAGTAAGCGTAGATAATACTAAACTCGCTAGACCAATGGACTGACTCTTTCTAAGGCAGCTTCTGACGTTCCTATGTTCAGGTAACGCTCATTCCCACCCTGGCTTCAGACCCAATCATCCATGCCAGTTCTCTGCCCCCTATATCTCCAGGTCAATATGTGGGTCAGTAGTCAAGGCCAGTCCAAGAGAAGTGGTTGCATCTTTCCTCAAGCCACTGTTTAGGTCACTTGCCCCATGAGCTTCCAGAGGTAATTGTCCGACTGCTGCTGGCTGCAACAGCTGGAATAGATGCATCTCAATCCAATCCAAGACTTTTCTGAGGTTCCTGATGTGTAGTCATTCCACCAAGCTGAGCTGAAACAGAAGCAAGTTGCCTGCACAGTGCAGGCACCTTCAAATTGAATTTCAACAGGGAGGTATCAAACGCTACAAGCAGGAAGAGAAAATCAATCGCATTAATGCAAAATGGAAGTTAATTGGCTAGACTCTAACCTTCCTGCGCAGCTTCTGGGGACGATGGGGAGTCCCTGCTTGGGTAGGAGGCTGTGATATCATACTGTAGAGAGAATATGGTTACACTGTCAGGCCTGTCTCCCCCGCATCAGCAGAAGTTTTGTGAAAGGTGTGATGAGGAGTGTTGTGGAAATCAAAACCCACTTTAGCTAATGGGGAGACCCTGATGTTGGGAAAGATGGAGGGCACAAGGAGAAGGGGACGACAGAGGATGAGATGGTAGGACAGTGTTCTCAAAGCTACTAATGTGAGTTTGACCAAACTGTGGGAGGCAGTGGAAGACAGGAGTGCCTGGAGTGCTCTGGTCCAGGGGGTCATGAAGAGTCGGACACGACTAAACGACTAAACAACAACAACAACAAACAAGTTCTTCCTTTCTCAGAGGATCTTGGGATGATGCACAGACTTCAGCACCCACCTCTGTCCAGGCACACCCTTATGTAGAACCCAAAAGGGGGAGGAAGGAGGAGCCACGGGGTGAAAGAGGCAGCACTTCTCCCCCAGCAAACTCCATCCCCCACATGTGGGCGGGCAGACACACATCGTGTATCAGTGAAATACCTGTCCATACTGCACTTGGCTTCCTCCTCCTGAAGCCTGTTGAAAAACAAACCCTTCTCACTACCAACTTAATTATCCCCCATGAATATGGAGAGGTTCCTTCTGCCTGGGAAGCCTTGCAGATCAGCTTCTCATGAATAAATTATCTTTGCTTTGTGAGACTCAATGCACCCTCCCCACCCGTTGGAAGCATCCATAATTACCTTTGAAATACAATCATCTCTTGGATGGGAATGTTTGTGTTGCCACTCTGCTTTCATCTTCCTCCCCCTCTCCCAGAAACGCTAAGCCATTTCCCTTCTCAGGGTGGCTTTATAAAGTTCATCTGGTTAGGGGAGAATTGAAAGCAGTCATTGTTTTTTTGATCCTGCCAAAACTATTCCTGAAAAACAGAAAGGGGGAAAGTCTTCGGCCAACCTATTTGGTGCTGCTTGCATAAAAGCTTGCTTGCTCATCTTCATTGCCCCCTCTTCCCGCCCCACCTGCCCAATAGACTTTATTGCATTCATTGATGTAATCACCTCCACAAATCTGATGGATGCTATAGTGTAGTGATGGCATCTTATTCACTGTATGATTTCTGACTGGCTGCGAATCACTATTCAACTCATCCAGGAGGTGTCTTTGCCCATGGAGACCTCTGGTCAAATCTGATTGGCTAGTCCCATGTGACATCATCCTTTTATGATGGGAGCCATAATTGGCTGAGACTGCTGATGACTGAATGAGCCATCAAGAGGTAAATGATGAAGTATCAATGAGGGAATGAGCCACTGAAGATCATGTTGTTGTTGTTTAGTTGTGTCCAACTCTTCATGGACCAGAGCATGCCAGGCACTCCTGTCTTCCGCTGCCTCCCACAGTTTAGTCAAATTCATGCTGGTAGCTTCGAGAACACTGTCCAACCATCTCGTCCTCTGTCGTCCCCTTCTCCTTGTGCCCTCCATCTTTCCCAACATCAGGGTCTTTTCCTGGGAGTCTTCTCTTCTCATGAGGTGGCCAAAGTATTGGAACCTCAGCTTCACGATCTGTCCTTCCAGTGAGCACTCAGGGCTGATTTCCTTCAGAATGGATAGGTTTGTTCTTCTTGCAGTCCATGGGACTCTCAAGAGTCTCCTCCAGCACCATAATTCAAAAGCATCAATTCTTCAGTGATCAGCCTTCTTAATGGTCCAGCTCTCACTTCCATACATCACTATTGGGAAAACCATACGACTGAAGATCATACACCACAGATAAAGCTTTCAGCAGGCGAGGTTGTTCCGTTACGGCAAAGGGAGCATCAACCTCCATCTGCCCTCAGCCAGCACTCACATGACTGTCTTCTTTCTTATAACCAGCCCAGAAGGCTGGCCCTGCCTGTCAGGTTCCTCCTCTTGAAAAGTATCAGGGTTGCCCTTGTAGAATTAATTGGCACTGCCTGTCATTGGCTCTGGCTCCACCTTCTGTTGGGTTCCTTGCTTACTGACCCATCCATTTCAATGCGCACCAGCCACCGCTGTCTAAAACTTCCCACCCTGGAGGATATGGGTTTTGGATTGCAGCCTTAAGGTTGCATCCAGTGCTGGTCCTACCCAGAGTTAGGCCCATTGATAGGCTGCAGCAAACTTAAGTTCACTAATTTCAATGGGTCTACCTCGAGTAAGTTTAGCATTTGATGCAACTCTTATTCTCTTCACTTCCCACTACTGCTTTTCCATTGAGTCATTTTATATCCTCTTTTTAATATTCGCCTTATTTCTTGTATGTGTTTACTTGAGTTGCTTTGAGTATTGATTTTCCCCACTATGGAAAGTTGACCAATAAATCCATATTACCACAATATCACCCAATATTCCTGGAAGAAATAAGCTTCTCAGCAGAGTAGGTTCACACACTGAACTTAATGTTTCAGTCATTGGCAGAGATGTAGTGGTCCAGAGTCATGTGGAGGAGGGGGGAATCGAAGACCCGTTACCATTTCTGCAGCGGAGTCCCTGTCTCCAGCATCTGAGGGTCACCCAATCAGCACGAAAGGGGAGCTTTTTAAGCTTCTGAGAAGTCATCCTCTCACCCTTCATGGTGCTTGGGGCCAATCAGCATGAAAGGAGGTGAGTCAGCAGCTGAGGATGGGCTCCTAGGGCCACTCTGAAGAACACCACAGAGGAGTTGTTCCTTATGCACCAAAGTTAAGCATTTAGGAGTATGCAGTTTCCAGAATATAGTGTACATGTCCTGTTATGTGCAATGGAACTTGATGAAAAAATGCAACTTCAAAGGATGACAATGGAGCACTCCAGATCATTTCCATGTGCACAAGAAATAGTAGTTTTGTAAGGCAGTGCATGGGGATCTGGGTTGTGTGGGATGTAATCCATTGGAGCAGTCAAATACAACATTCCTTGTTTTCCTAGAGTGGGCACAAGCAGGGGGATGTTACTCCAGTCAGTATAACTTCCTGTTCTACTGATCTGGAGATTCCTCCCCCTGCATGTGACCAGGGAGATGGGTGTGACCCTGGCTGACTCCATAAAAGAGGTGAGTCACACAGCCACTTCTCTCTCTTGATGCCATGCTGCTCTCCTGCAGCCATTTTGTTCTCTTGATGCTGCTCCCTTAAGGTATTTTGCTGTCTGCTGGCTCTCAGCCAGCAGCACATGGGCTCAATCCTCATAAGGGATGAATTCACACTATGTTCTGTAACTACAAGCTAAAATCTGCCTTCAGGGATCATACTGTGAACTGAATGTGAGTAAACTTCTTGTTACTTTTAAGGAAAGACTCTTGTCTTTTAAGAGGGATCAAAGGGGACACCAGGAATAATCCAGTCTGTTCAAGCCAGACTGGATTGCTTAACTAAAGAGATTCAAATGAATCTGCAAATTAACTTCCTGCAGTATTGAGGAGAATTTGCTCTGCTACATGACTTACTAGTGTGAGTGAAGGAGGGATAATATTTAATCAATATATCCTCTCCTACTATCCTTAACATTCCCACAGGTTGATCATTGCAATGCATTCTTAATTACAATTATTGCATAATATGTCATCTTAGAATGGGGCATGGCTATGAGGGAACATGGTTATGACTATCATGAAGGGACCATGCACTTCTGAATTTTCCACTACGCTACTGGTCATTGAATATGCATATACAAGTAGGTCTCTGTGCCTGGGAGTTTAATGTAATGTATTTCTATTTTGCCAGTGAATTAATTATTTGGCAAAGTTCAGAGTTAACCCTCCGTGTTGGCACCCACAACCCATTATTAATACTTCTGCCTCCATTGGTTTAGAGGAGTTAATGGAAGGAGCCAGAGAGTGGATGTTTTGTCTTCAATGACGTCCTCCTGGTAGCTGCCTTTTCTATTTATGCAGGAGAGGATCCCTGGCTCTCTCTGTTCCTTTTCTTACATTGCAATTTCAGACTGGGGTATTTTTCCACATGGCAGAATTATTTATGAGAATTCTGAAAATGTAGATATAATGTTTCCAGCTAATAGAACTCAAATCACTTGTGCTGCACCATTAGAGAGCAAACCTTCCCAAGTAAATTATACACAGGCTGTAAATGGAAGGACTTGTAGTGTTTTTATGACCCTATAAAACTTTGGAAGTTTATTGCTATTGAACAAACAGGAGATCCAGATCCTTGAAACTCAACGGCAGAAACTGATGGCATCCAAAAGCATTGCAGTGACGTCCAGACCCATTTACTGTGATGAATATGATTAGTGGTTTGAGCAAATGGATCAATCAAGGCCTCCTTTGCGGCACAATCTGAAAAGGCCAAGAATAGGGATGGGTGTAATATATTTGAGGTGGTGGTGAATTATTGCATTATATGTGTGTGTTTGTGTGTGTGTGTGTGTGTGTATTGCTTTGCTTCTCCCAAAATCCCCCATATTTTTATAAGAACATGAAAGCAGGCTGCTCATATACTTGAAGGAGCGTCTCCACCCCCATCATTCAGCCCTGACACCGAGGTCCAGCGCCAAGCGCCTTCTGGTGATTCCCTCACTACAAGAAGTGAGGTTGCAGGGAACCAGGCAGAGGGCCTTCTCGGTAGCAGTGCCTGCCCTGTGGAACACCCTCCCATCAGATGTCAAGGAAATGAACAACTATCTGACTTTTAGAAGACATCTGAAGCCAGCCCTGTTTAGGGAAGTTTTTAATGTTGATGTTTGATCGTGTTTTTAATGTTCTGTTGGGAGCCGGCCAGAGTGGCTGGGGAAACCCAGCCAGATGGGTGGGATATACCGGTAAATAACATTTCTTCTTCTTCTTCTTCTTCTTCTCCTCCTCCTCCTCCTCCTCCTCCTCCTCCTCCTCCTCCTCCTCCTTCTTGTCAGCCCAATGACCCATCTAGTTCAGCATCTGGTTCTCCTGAAGAAGGAGGAGGAGGAGGAGGAGGAGAGTTTGGACTTGATATCCTGCCTTTCACTCCCCTTAAGCAGTCTCAGAGCGGCTAACAATCTCCTTTCCCTTCCTCCCCCACAACAAAAACTCTGTGAGGTGAGTGGGGCTGAGAGACTTCAGAGAAGTGTGACTGGCCCAAGGTCACCCAGCAGCTGCATGTGGAAGAGCGGAGACACGAACCCGGTTTACCAGATTACAAGTCCACTGCTCTTAACCACTACACCACGCTGGCTCCCAGCGGCTAGAGGACTCAAACTTATGAGGTCCCTGAGTCTTAAACTGGAGGATCAAACAGCCACAGCAAGTGCCAATGATATACCAGATACTTACCTGTGGTCCTACAACACCTGGCAGGAGGTGGTGCATTATAGCGCCACTGCAGCAGGTGGTCAGGAAGGGGTACTCCAGCTGCTAGCTTCACACAGATCAGGTGACACATGGCAGCCAGTAGGGCTCAACCTGTTGACTGCAGCTGAGCTTCTCACTCTTATTCATTGCTCAGTAATGCCCATCTAAGAAGCACCCTCTGGATTTCACCAAAGATTTATTGGGCTTTTTGAGCCTTCCAGTTAGAGATCCATTCTGCAGCTTAGATATGTGTTCTGAGGCTATGCTATGCCATCTTCAAGCAGAGGTGGGAGTCCTGCATTCTTCTCAGATTGAAATGTAGGCACAAATCTTAAGTGTCCTGTTCTCACCCCTGACTTCATAACATAATCTGCTACCAAGCAAAATTCAAGGCCTGGTACGAACATTAAGAATCCATGCAGCTCAGGACGTGGTTACTTTAAAAACTGCCTTATGTACCCAGAAGGTCACTGCTCTCTGCAGGAGAGTCTCTCCTTGAAACTCTGAAACTAACAGAACCCCCCTCCTCCCTGACAGCAACTCAGAGCAGTTTGGAACAGAATCCTTTTGTTGAAATACAACAGGTGCCCACTTTTTGTAGTTTCTAGAAATAATTAAAGGTATTTTTGCATGCAACATTTTTAGTTCAACCACCTTTGGTATTATATTATTATATTATATTATATTATATTATATTATATTATAGTAGAAAGACATCTACTTCTGATTCATTGACTATGCAAAAGCCTTTGACTGTGTCGACCACAGCAAACTATGGCAAGTTCTTAAAGAAATGGGAGTGCCTGATCACCTCATCTGACTCCTGAGAAATCTCTATGTGGGACAAGAAGCTACAGTTAGAACTGGATATGGAACAACTGATTGGTTCAAAATTGGGTAAGGAGTACGACAAGGCTGTATATTGTCTCCCTGCTTATTTAACTTATATGCAGAATTCATCATGCGAAAGGCTGGGCTCGATGAATCCCTAGCCAGAATTAAGATTGCCGGAAGAAATATCAAGAACCTCAGATATGCAGATGACACAACCTTGATGGCAGAAAGTGAGGAGGAATTAAAGAACCTTTTAATGAGGGAGAAAGAGGAGAGCGCAAAATATGGTCTGAAGCTCAACATCAAAAAAACGAAGATCATGGCCACTGGTCCCATCACCTCCTGGCAAATAGAAGGGGGAAGAAATGGAGGCAGTGAGAGATTTTACTTTCTTGGGCTCCATGATCACTGCAGATGGTGACAGCAGTCACGAAATTAAAAGACGCCTGCTCCTTGGAAGAAAGGCGATGGCAAACCTAGACAGCATCTTAAAAAGCAAAGACATCACCTTGCCAACAAAGGTCCGTATAGTTAAAGCCATGGTTTTCCCGGTAGTGATGTATGGAAGTGAGAGCTGGACCATAAAGAAGGCTGATCGCCGAAGAATTTATGCTGTTGAATTATGGTGCTGGAGGAGACTCTTGAGAGTCCCATGGACTGCAAGAATATCAAACATATCCATTCTCAAGGAAATCAGCCCTGAGTGCTCAGTGGAAGGACAGATCGTGAAGCTGAGGCTCCAATACTTTGGCCACCTCATGAGAAGAGAAGACTCCCTGGAAAAGACCCTGATGTTGGGAAAGATGGAGGGCACAAGGAGAAGGGGACGACAGAGGACGAGATGGTTGGACAGTGTCCTCGAAGCTACAAACATGAGTCTGACCAAACTGCGGGAGGCAGTGGAAGACAGGAGTGCCTGGCGTGCTCTGGTCCATGGGGTCACAAAGAGTCGGACACGACTAAACGACTAAACAACAACAACAACAATTATATTATATTATATTATATTATATTATATTATATTATATTCAGTAGTTTTTTTCTGGGGGCACACAGGGGTATGTGTACCCCTAAACATTTTGTGACTCTAACTGGAGATTTTTTTTGGAAAAAATTAGTTTCTTCTCTAGCATGGTGAATTTTCAGTTCCATTGCTACCCCCATTGACAGCCTTTTCTCCATTTACTGTATTTTTCCCAATTTGAACAATAAAATGGTGGTTTTCTTGAGTCAAATGAGAGTACCCCTAAACATTTTTTTAAAGAAAAAAAGCACTGTTTATATCTCACCATTACTCCAAGAAGCTCACCATTTTCTCCTCAATTCACGAGAATCCAATGAAGCACAATGTTGGAAGATTCAGGACAGATAAAAGAAAGTCTTTCTTCATGCAATGCAGAGTTAAGCTTCAGAACTCGTTCCCACAGGACGCAGTGATGCCCCCCAACTTTAATCATCATCGTCATCATTTTATTGATTTGTTTTGGATTTTTGGATGTGATGCCAATAAAAGGTTAGATGATGATGATGTTGATGATGATGATTTTATTTGTATGCCGCTTTCCCATAGTTAAAATAATGCTCGTGGCAGCTTACGACATGACAAGATTGACATAATTACCAACATAACAAAAGTCATAAACAATAAATAAAACACATCAAAAAGTACACAACCAAATGGAAAACAATTTCCACATAAATCATAAAATCTAAAACTAAGAATACAGCATTAATATCAATCACAATTCTAAATGACATAGATTTTTAAAAAAGCAATTAAAAACAAAAACAAAAAAGTGATATGTCATGCAGGTCATCGTCTATAAAATTTTATTTTCAGTTTATGAAGTATTCTATATCCACCCACCATGCTGATGAAGAATTCTACAAAACAGTAGTCAATATCCGGAATTACTGTTCAGTGTTGGACATCATTGTTGAATACACAAAGCTTCACAGCTTGTCTTCCACCATACAAAGTTTGGTACCTCACTTCATTTAAAGATTTTCAGAGACTTTGAGACTAAAGATTTCATTCTGAACTTTTTATGATTTGAAGGAATTCTATCAAGATGGTCTATTACCTATGTATATGGTCATCGTGTTGCCTAGGCATTGTTGACGTTCTCTTTGCAACACAGGGGTTTGTTTGGCCCCATCCCAAGCCAGGTGGAGAGAAGCAGGGCAGAGTCCTTCAGGCTCCCAGCAGGTCAGTCCTGGCTTTAATAGAGGATTAGATAAATTCAGGAGGAAAGGGCCACCAAGGGTTACTAGTTATGACAGTTGTGTTCTGCCTCTATGGTCAGAGGCTGCAATGCTTCTGAATGCCAGCTGCCGGAAACCACAGGAGGGAAGAGAGCTCATGTTCTCAGGTACCACTTGCAGGCTTCCCACAGGCATCTGGTTGGACTAGGATGCTGGACTAGATGGGCCCTTGGCCTGATCCAGCAGGGTTGTTCTTATGTCCTTCAGCTCTTCTGGCCCAAGCAGGGGGGTCTGGACATTGACTCCAGCATTTTGCTTTAGGCAGAACTTGCTGGCAGTGCCGGCGCAGGGAGAGATTTATGACAGTAGGAAGGCATCCGTCCTCTACCGGTTCCCGTTTTTCATGTGACAGAGCCTGACAAAGGACTGAGCACAAATCTGCGGTGCTCCACACGGAGAGGATCGGATGAGTCAACTCCAGCATGCCTGCCTTGCTTTGCAGCATGCAGATAAATTTATAAAGTTTTTCATATTTTATGAACGCGATCAAGCAGGCAGTAGGGGAGAAAAAAAAGAGAAAACCATCATCATATCTGAAAGGATGAACTCTCTAGAGGGCTTTGGGGTTTAAGCATCTTGCTATACAGCAGTAGCAGAAATACAGAAGAAAAATAACAGTATGGAGATTCACAGTTTACGGTGCCCAGTGGAGACCTGGCTTTTTCAGGGCAAGGTCATCTGATTAAATGGATAGTTCGGGCTAGGGCATTCGCCATTCCATTTGATGGCTGTGCTGTGGCTCCACGGTCAGAGTCTGCAACGCATCTGAATACCAGTTGCCGGAAAGAGCAGGAGGGGAGAGGGCTCTTGTGGTCAGATCCTGCTTCTGGGCATCCTTTTGGGGCAGATGGTTGACCACATTGAGAACAGGATGCTGGGCTAGAAGGGTCACTGGCCTGATCCAGCAGCCTCTGCTTATACAGTGATACCTCGGATTACATACGCTTCAGGTTACATACGCTTCAGGTTACAGACTCTGCTAACCCAGAAATATTACCTCAGGTTAAGAACTTTGCCTCAGGATGAGAACAGAAATTGTGCTCCGGCGGCGTGACAGCAGCAGGAGGCCCCATTAGCTAAAGTGGTGCTTCAGGTTAAGAACAGTTTCAAGTTAAGAACGGGCCTCCAGAATGAATTAAGTTTTTAACCCGAGGTATCACTGTATCCTTATTTGCTCATGGGAAAGTTCTGTCAGACAGAATACAGCTAAATTTGCAAGCTGGGGCAGGGGTGGCTCCACTGAAGGCTGTGGGCCGTATCTGGCTACCGAGAGGGTTTTTGTGACTCCCACTCTGGACCCTCCCTCCAAATTATAAAACAGTAACTAAGTCACTTTAGTGCTGAATCAGGTTTGTATTTGATATCAGAGGAGGCTGGACACAGTTTCAGGTACTGGAAAGGCAGGGCCTTAAGGCCCAAAGCTCCTAAGGACCGCACGCAGCAGCTTCATATACAGTGGTACCTCGGGTTACATACGCTACAGGTTACATACGCTTCAGGTTACAGACTCCGCTAACCCAGAAATAGTGCTTCAGGTTAAGAACTTTGCTTCAGGATGAGAACAGAAATCGTGCTCCAGCGGCGTGGCGGCAGCGGGAGGCCCCATTAGCTAAAGTAGTGCTTCAGGTTAAGAACAGTTTCAGGTTAAGAACAGACCTCCGGAACGAATTAAGGACTTAACCCGAGGTACCACTGTAGATATTAAATAGCCTCGGGGATAAATGGTACCCAAGCCAGCTCAGCCATTGGATGCTGGGCCTGATGGGAAGTGATGCTGCAAAACACCTGGAGAGCCCCTAGTTGGTGAAGCTCAGCCTGTGTGCTCTTTTCATTCTGAGGGGGTTCATCGTTATCGGGTCCAGTGAGAGCAACCACCTGTATCTTGCAAGTGTGTGTGTGTGTGTGTGTGTGTGTGTTTGACAGGATGGATTGCACATATTGATAAAGCCCGGAGCATCATGTTTGGGTGCAGGGACATGGTGAGGGAGGGAGGGAAAGAGAGAGAGAGAGAGGCAGAGAGATTTATGGCCGTAATAAAGGGCAGGTGGAGAAGCCTTTTCCTGCAGCACTGACTGACATTTGTGTTTCAAATGGAGCGTAACGTCTGCCAAATAAGTAGCTCAGGCAGCTCAGTCGGATGAGAGCTCAGCCGTCTTGCTTCTTTCTGATCTGGACCAAGATACTTCTCCTGCCTCCACCCCCTATGCTTTTGGAAGCAAGCTTCTGGACCATGGGTAGGCAAACTAAGCCCGGGGTCCAGATCCGGCCCAATCGCCTTCTAAATCCAGCCTGCAGACGGTCCGGGAATCAGAGTGTTTTTACATGAGTAGAATGTGTCTTTTAATTTAAAATGCATCTCTGGGTTATTTGTGGGGCCTGCCTGGTGTTTTTACATGAGTAGAATGTGTGATTTTATTTAAAATGCATCTCTGGGTTATTTGTGGGGCATAGGAATTCGTTCATTTTTTATTTTATTTTCAAAATATAGTTTGGCCCCCCACAAGGTCTGAGGGACAGTGGACCGGCCCCCTGCTGAAAAAGTTTGCTGACACCTGACACTTTCTGTAGGCATTACCATGAATCCCCTGATGCTATGATACCTTTTATTCAAACTGCCTTGAGACACAGGTTTAGAAGGCAATTAAAAAAGCATAGATCAGGACCATAATCAGCGCTGCTATTTTGTGGGTTTCGACTTTGCCTTCACAGATGGATTGCAAATCCCATGAGCGATAAAGGGGGTCATCTGACTTTGGAATGCTATTGACCGGTTGACTAGTGGGCAATCTCAAGCATCTGTAGAACTTGGCTCACTGGGTGGTTGGAGGAGATAAAACAAACTGACATGCCATCTGGATCCAGTTTCCTACCCCTGGCCTAGAGATAGTCCTGAGGATCGGAGAGAGAGGCCTCTAGGGCCACATTTGCCCCTTCCTCCCCCCAGGCCTGAGGCTTCTCAGCCCTGTCCTAATAGAACTTAGTGCACCAAACCGGCATAAAACTGGGTTGTGTGACCTGCCTGCCACTGTAATCTAACTGCACCCTCTGGCTGCAACAATGCACTACAGCCTTCAGCACTCCCAAAACTGTTGTGTGTCCAGAACTGGATGCCATGAGACAAACATTTCATTCTCCCAACAGCTGGGCTGGGTGCCCGCATTTGACAACTGTCACCTGCCCACTTGCTTCAGCCTTGATCCTCCGGTCTCCCCCATCCTCTTGTGGCATTCTGTTTCACGTCAACTCCCCCGTCACACATGTGGTGCTGACAAATGTTTATTAATGAATAATTGCATGAAATATTCACAAGCCAGCAATATTGAATATTTTAGTAATATTTTGGCATGCATAATGGATGGCACGCAGCACTCACTATTTATTAAACATTGACTCTCATTATTGCTTCTGAGAGGGGCTGAATTACACCCCCTCCCCCCAACACACCCACCCACCCACCCACCCACACCCCTCCTGGCAGTTCCCCTTCCTCGTCTTAATGTCTGTTCCACAAGCAAACCATCCTCTCCACCCCTTCTAGAACTGCTTCTGAGCACAATCTCAGGCTCAGGAGCTGTTTGTGGCCCTCCAGGGATATATTTATGGCCCTTGGGATTCTCCCAGGGCCAAATCATTCACTGCCCTTGTTCAACACTCTCCTTGAATTGTAGAGTTGGAAGGGACCCTGAGGCTCATCTAGTCCAACCCCCTGCAATGCACGAATCTCAGCTAAAGCATCCATGGCAGGTGGCCATCCAACCTCTGCTTAAAAAAAACGCCTTCAAGTGCTTTTGGAGGTTTTGAGTGTTTTTGCCTGGGTGGAATGGAAAGGATCCTTGAACTGCAATAGAGCCCTGCTTGGTCAGGCCAGTGGCCCATCTAGTCCCTCATCCTGGTCTCACAGTGGCAAAACAGGGAAATCCCACAAGCAAGATTTGAGCACAAGGTAACTCTATCCACCTGTGGTTTCCAGCAACTGGTATTCAGAAGTGTTACTGCTCTTTAAAATAGCACAGGAACAACTTCATAATCACTCAAAACAGCCTCCTTGACCCAACCCAGTTCCAAAAAGTTCAGCTGCTACCGAGACTTGATGCAGCAATTACAGTAGCAAAATGAAGGCTGGCTTATGACTACTATGTAAGTTACAAAAGTACTAAATGCAAGTTCAAAAATGGTGTCTGAGCTGCAGAGCTCAGACAGGCACATGCAATCAGCTTGGAGGCATGATAAAGAAAAGAGAGGCTGCCCGGGCAGGAGGAAAGTATGTGATGTTATAGCTTCCTGCAAAGGCACACAAAGGAGGTGATCTCACAGAGTTCTCTCTAGTAAATTTACAGGGAAGCTCTGTGAGACTCAGCCCCTTCATGGGCCCATCTGGCAAAGCATGAATTGTTGGTTTGACTGCAATACCTGAATACCTGAAGGAGCATCTCCACCCCCATTGTTCAGCCCCGGACACTGAGATCCAGCTCTGTGTGCCTTCTGGTTGTTCCCTCACTTCGAGAAGTGAGGTTACAGGGAAGCAGGCAGAGGGCCTTCTCGGTAGTGGCACCCACTCTGTGGAATGCCCTTCCACCAGATGTCAAGGAAATAAACAAATATCTGACTTTTAGAAGATATCTGAATAGGGAATAGTATAGGGAAGTTTTTGATGTTTGATGTCTTACTGTATTTTAATTTGTTAGAAGCCACCCAGAGTGGCTGGGACTACCCAGTCAGATGTGTAAATAATAAGTTGTTGTTGTTGTTGTTGTTGTTGTTATAATGTCCCACAATTTTAACAATATGCACCTGAAGACCAGCTACTTGAAATCCTGCAGGCTAAATGCAGGTGCAAGGAAGAGAGCTTAAAAGCTCTTTTTTGTGCCAGGAAAACCTGGTGCTAAAGAGCTTTTAAGATCTTTGCCTTGCATGGGGAGTGAGGCCTTCTTTGTGCACCAGCTCAAGAAGTCCTGGGCTGTTTTCATGAGATCTTGTGGGAACTTAGATGGCCCTGCAAGATCTCATGAGAGCACCTCAGGGTTTCCAGAGTTGTTGAACAGAGAGCTTTTAAGCTCTCTACCTCTCTTGAAAGGCAGAAAAAGGGGCTAAGGATTTACAGGCAGGCCAGTTCCAGAAGCCTCAGGATGCTCTTGTTGGGGCAGTTCCAAGGCTCTGAGTACAGTCGTACTTTGGAAGCTGAGCAGAATGCATTCCGGAAGTCTGTTTGACTTCCAAAAGGTTCGACAACCAAGGCGAGGCTTCCGATTGGCTGCAGGAAGCTCCTGAAGCCAATTGGAAGCTGCGCCGGATGTTCAGCTTCCAAAGAATTTTCGCAAACCGGAACACTCACTTCCGGGTTTGCGGCATTCGGGAGCCAATGCTAAGGTGCTAAGGTGTTCAGCTTCCAAGGTACGGCTGAACAGTGGACGCTCAGGTTGCGAATGTGATCCATGCGGGAAGCATGTTCGCAACCCGCAGCATCCGCAACCCTCAGTGCTGTGTCTGTGCATGCGCGGGTCGTGATTTGGCACTTCTGCGCATGCACAAAGCGCGATTTAGCGCTTCTGTGCATGCACAAGCACCGGAAGTAGCCCGTTCCGGGACTTCTGGGTTTGGCATGGTGCGCAACCAGAAATCGTGCAACCCGAAGTGTCTGTAACCCGAGGTATGACCATATATGCATTTTCATGTATTCCAGGAACTGTTGGAATTCAACCTCTGCATAGCATGCGATTGTACTACAGTGGTACTTCAGGTTAAGTACTTAATTCGTTCCGGAGGTCCGTTCTTAACCTGAAACTGTTCTTATCCTGAAGCACCACTTTAGCTAATGGCGCCTCCCACTGCCGCCACTCCACCAGAGCACAATTTCTGTTCTCATCCTGAAGCAAAGTTCTTAACCCGAGGTAATATTTCTGGGTTAGCGGAGTCTGTAACCTGAAGTGTATGTAACCTGAAGCGTATGTAACCCGAGGTACCACTGTATTTTGTTTGTTTGTTTCTTAAAGGGGTGAACTGGAACTAGTTCTGGTTCCTTTTCAAAAGGAACTTTCCAAACTCTGACAATCGCCAATCTTCCCTAAACCAGAAGAGAAAGCCTGTTGAGACGGCATCTCTCCAAGACATCCATTTGCATACCCACATTTCATCTGACAGCTCCACGCAGCCAAAGAAAAACAGTTGCCTCCGACCCTCCCCTCCCCCTTGACGCTCATATTTTGTTTTTATTTCGGTCTTCCTGCCCCTCTGGCAATGGTAATACATTATTTAGCTGCTGCTGTGGTTCATGATTTTCCTTTTTTAGTGATTTAATAAAAAGCAAACAGACATAAATCCATTTTAGAGAGGGGCTTCCCAACACCCCCCTCCCTCCGAAAAGTAATGGAGAGTCACAGGAGTCGGAAGAGGAATTAAAGCAACAATTCACGATCCTGAGCTTTCTGCCTTTGAGAAACCCAGCAGCTGAATGAAGGCACAGTGAGAATCCTGCAAAGAGAGAATACGCTTCTTTCCCTCCCCCACTTTTAAATTTAATAACTTAATTTGATGATTGGTTGCTTCATTTTTATTTTCATTTTTTGCCGCTGAACTGCACGCTTTCTATTAAATGCATAATTCAGGTGTCTCCAGACATGCAAGTCGGGCCTCATTACGTCTCAGTCAAATGAGGTGGAAATAAAACTGAGTTGTTACTTTGGAAGAAGGCGGATTGCTTAATAGATGGGAAGGATCACGCCCCATTCCAGCTTCTCCCCATGAAAGGCTTTGAAACAAACACTAATATGGTGCTGCAAATTGAAGAGGGATGGGGCAGAGGGGGCACTAGAGTAGCAGCGGGAAACATCTGGCTTGGGGGTCTAATCTGGCCTGGTGGTGTTGTTTAGTCGTTTAGTCGTGTCCGACTCTTCGTGACCCCATGGACCAGAGCACGCCAGGCACTCCTGTCTTCCACTGTCTCCCGCAGTTTGGTCAAACTCATGCTGGTAGCTTTGCGAACACTATCCAACCATCTCATCATCTGTCGTCCCCTTCTCCTTGTGCCCTCCATCTTTCCCAACATCAGGGTCTTTTCCAGGGAGTCTTCTCTTCTCATGAGGTGGCCAATATTGGAGCCTCAGCTTCAGGATCTGTCCTTCCAGTGAGCACTCAGGGCTGATTTCCTTAAGAATGGAGAGGTTTGATCTTCTTGCAGTCCATGGGACTCGCAAGAGTTTCCTCCAGCACCATAATTCAAAAGCATCAATTCTTCGGCGATCAGCCTTCTTTATGGTCCAGCTCTCACTTTCATACATCACTACTGGGAAAACCACAGCTTTTACTATACGGACCTTTGTTGGCAAGGTGATGTCTCTAATTTTAAAGATGCTGTCTAGGATTGTTATTGCTTTTCTCCCAAGAAGCAGGCAGTCTTTTAATTTCGTGGCTGCTGTCACCATCTGCAGTGATCATGGAGCCCAAGAAAGTAAAATCTCTCACTGCCTCCATTTCTTCCCCTTCTATTTGCCAGGAGGTGATAGGACCAGTGGCCATGATCTTCGTTTTTTCGGTAAAGGACCTGGTAAAGGACCTCATTTGCTCCAAAGGGCATTTTTTGCTGGAGGTGCAACAGCGTGGATCATTCAGTTTGTAACTTCAGGGTTAGCTCAGTTGTCCATAAGTGAACAGGCCAAAGTTACTTTGCTTAGCAACCAGGGATGCGCATGATCCTTAGTGAGGTAGCATGTGCTTTGATTGGCTGTGTAACTGGGGAGGTGCTTTCCGGTGAATGTGAAGTTGAACCTAACTTTGCTCTTAACAAGGCCTGCCCTAAAAGATAGAACTGGCCCCTGTTCCTTTACCCTCAAGTTATATGCTTTTTTGGTTCACTTTCCTCAGTAAAGTGTTATCAGGGTTTCTTGTTTCCAGAGAGTGTTGAAGAGAGTATCAAAGCCTTAAGGGCCAAGGAAAGAGGTTTAGAGGATAATAATAATAATAATAATAATAATAATAATAATAATAATAATAATTTATACCCCACCCATCTGGCTGGGGAAAATCTGGGCAGCTCCCAACAGAATATTAAAAACATGATAAAACATCAAACATTAAAAACTTCCCTAAACAGGGCTGACTTCAGATGTCCTCTAAAAGTCAGGTAGTTGTTTATTTCCTTGACATCTGAGGGGAGGGCGTTCAACAGGGTGGGCGCCACTACCAAGAAGGCCCTCTGCCTGGTTCCCTGTAGCTTCACTTCTCACAGTAAGGGAAGTGCCAGAAGGCCTTCAGAGCTGGACCTCAGTGTCTGGGCTGAACGATGGGGGGTGGAGACGCTCCTTCGGGTATACTGGGCCAAGGCCATTTAGGGCTTCGAAGGTCAGCACCAGCACTTTGAATTGTGCTTGGAATGTACTGGGAGCCAATGTAGGTCTTTCAGGACCAGTGTTATATGGTCTTGGTGTTATAAGGCCTGAGGTTCTCTGCCGCTTACATATCAAGTGCTTCCTGTGTGGCACAACATCACTTTCCTCCATCCTCTGAAAATTCCCCTGGGTTTTCAAAGAGATTTGAAGTCGTCTCCAAGGTTTGTGGAAGGGGAAGCTTTTAATGTTTAAAAGACTATTGTATTTTGATATTCTGTTGAAGGCCACCCAGAGTGGCTGGGGAAACCCAGCCAGATGGGGAGGGTATAAATAAATAAATGGCTGTTGTTGTTGTTGTTGTTGTTGTTGTTGTTGTTGTTGTTGTAATACACCTGGAGGCCTGTGTGTGTGTGTGCTCTGCTTCTGCTGGGTTCCTTCTGCTCTGATTCTCCACCCCAGGCCTCCCTCCGATGTTGACAGGAGCCTTAACATGTCCCCCGAGATGGAATCTGCCCCTGACAGATGAAGCCCCACACGAAAAAGCCCTCTGTCATTCACTAGAGACACCTGCTTTTCACCCTGCATCGAGTTCCTTCTCTTGCGAGAGTATAAGGCACAAGAGGGGGAGCTTTAACTATATACTTAGGGATTATTTATATAGAGAGGACACATTATAAAAATAGATAGGTTCCCCACGCCTGGATCGCACTGGCTTCGCGCCGGTATCAAGCTAAGTGATAAGGAGTAATGAAACTCGTGTGCTACCCAATCGGAGGAGATAACCAGCTGCTTGGAGGCTGCCGGCTGCTCCCTTTGTCAGAGGAAAAGAGCAAGGGATGGTTTTTCTGCCTGCCGAATCCAGTCACACTTCTCCCCATCTCGTCCCTAATCTGCTCTCTCTTTGTGGGGGACACAGACAATCAACGACACAGGAGAAGGTGGTGGATTTTGGCCTTCATTTTCTTAAACGTGCTCTAAACTGCATTTGTAGCAGATTTCAACATGCTCTCTGGATTCTTCTTCTTCTTCTTCTTCCTCCTCCTCCTCCTCCTCCTCCTCCTCCTCCTCCTCCTCCTCCTCCCTGTTATTGTTCCAGGCTTGCATTCCATGTTAACCTGACTCAGGGTGGACCCCGGGAAATGAATGAACATGACTGATTTAGGCTATGGTTACCAGACATCCCCGTTTCCCGGGGACAGTCCCCAGATTTTCAAATCTGTCCCCGGATTTCATTTAATGTCCCCGGATTTATATTTTAAGTGTTGTAGATTTATTAGTAAGGAATGAATGTTGTGTGATTGGTTCAACAGCAAAAGACACATCATATGGGGACTTCTGGCGAGGCAAAATGGTGGGCGCCACGGCAGCAAGCAGCTCCTGAACGCAGCCAGAGCCAACTGCGCTTCCAGGCTGGCTCCGGGCTGCTGAGACTGCCGCTGCTGCCGCCACTGCCGAGTGGGAACCGGGGACGCCCGGCGCATCAACTGAGGGAACCGCTGACCCCCCCCGTGACCCAAATTGAGCCAGGAACGAGAGCACCCAGCTGACTGCCCAGTGGTGCTCTGGGGCCAGGAAAACCCCAGAACCAACACAGGGAGAAGAAGGAGAAGGAGAAGGAGAAGGAGAAGGAGAAGGAGAAGGAGAAGGAGAAGGAGAAGGAGAAGGAGAAGGGAGAGAGAGAAAGAGAAAGAGGAAGGAGAAAAAAGAGGGGAGCCCCAATCCTGCCACGCCACTGCCGCTGCTGAGGAAGAAAAGTAGAAGAGAGCTCCTGAGGCTACTCCACGGTGGCTAGTGTTCCAAGAGAGAAGGCCGGGGCCCAGAGGAAGGCCGCGTGACAGAGGAGACCACAGAAGAGAATATATTACTTCTTAATTTTTAAAAAAAATACTTTAAAAAATACCTTTTTTTCTGGATTTTTTGAAAAAAAACTGGTAACCTTAATTTAGGCCCATTCATTCCAATAGATTTATTCTGAATAACACTGAGGCTGCATTCACACAACAATTTGTTCCGTTTCCTGAACTGTTGCTTTCCGCAACCTAGTTAAATAGGGTTGCCATATTTCAGAGAGTGAAAATCCGGACACAAAAGTTGTTGAGCCCCCCCGCCCCCCCGTCAAAATTGTTGAGCTATTTCTGCAAAAAATAAATAAATAAATAAATCAAAGTTTGACCTGGTATTTTTAAAGGAAATAATGCCAAATAATGTTGCCAAATAATGTTATGCCGTACACCTGGGTTTTCTTGGACATTTTATCAGTTTCCGGAAATCCCCCCCAGATGCTATTTCCAGTGGCCGAATCTTCCACTGGATATTTTGTAATGGTGGGATAAGCAGCCTCATATGACCAACATGTTTAAGTTTAATTCATGCACGAAGGGGTTAATGTCACAGAGTAAGCTGTCCTGCCAGGCTCAGCTAAGCCACTTCCCCTCACCTTGGGAGGAAAGTAATCAAGCCTGTTTTTGTACCTCAGTCTATTTGAGAAGTTCAGCATGTAAAGATGTCTGAGCTGGTTGCTCCAAGCTCAGGCCACATGGCTCTAACAAGCCTTTGTTTGAGTTCCTATCCCAATAAGTTAGGAACTTTCACCACTGTAACTAAGCCAAGTTTTGCTGCCTGTGCAAGCTTTTCTGAATGCTGTATGGAAAAGCAAATGAACCTGACCTTTGGAGAGTTGGTAAGTAAATGATTTTTAACTTACCAAGTGTATAGTCTTTTACCTATGTTGGGGGAAGAGGGAAGGTTTGGAAATTTATTATTAATTATTAATATATATAAATGAATGAATGAAGTTTTGGAACTCACAAGGGCATATTTTAAATGTCTAACAGCCCATGTCTCCATGCTTTGCGATTTTATATCTCTCTTGGGGTTCTCTCTCCAAAGATCCCTAAACTTGGAACTTGGCATCCAGCAATTCTCCTTCTATATCTATCTTTTTCAGCATGAATTGCACCACTCACTTGGTTTCCTAAATGGCAACCTATTGAAAGTCCCCAGAGGTGGTTGTTGAGAGGTTCGGAGTTGTGTCACAGCATGATGCGAGCAAATTCCCCTTTAAATGCATGGCTGTAGTTTTTATCGCTGCAATGCAGAAGGAATATGAATGTCCAGCCTCCCTCAGCTGGGCCCAGCAGGTGCTGGAGACAAAAATAAAAAACCCCAAACAAACAGCCTCCATTCCAAATCTCTCTGGATCCTCAGCCATTCTGGTGGCTTTAATGTTGGAGATGAACTAGGAGGTGGGTGCTTTGAGGCTACCCTATTAGCAAAAAGCAGCTGAGAGCCAGCCCAATCATCTCAACTCCTCTACTTATGAACGCTTTGTTTTGCTTTTTTACAGGTTTCCCATTGTTCAGTGAAGTTGTTTTCCTGATTGCCGATCCTTCCCCCTACCAAAAAGCACACCATGAAATCTTGCAATCCACTTCAATCCACTTAGCTCTTGATCAAATATAAATCTTCTTCCCGAATATAATTAATCCAATTTGGATTAAGGGGGGATTAGCTGTGCTCTTAAGGCCTCTTTTTGATAGCTCACAATTGTTGCCTGCCATGCTCCTGTTGCTCAGCATAAGAGAGACAGAGATACAATAGGCAAATCAGAATTATACCCGAGGCTAAACCTCTCAAATGTTCTCTTACAGGCACGAGAGCTGAGGATCCTATTGGGGAACTGGCAGCTTCTCTTTCGGAGCTGTGTAGCTGGAACGAATGAAGCGGTAGAGCATTTGCTTTGCATGCCTACGGTCCCAGGTTCGAATCTGCCATCTCCAGGTAGGGCTGAAACCCTGAGGAGCTACTGCCTGTATTTGTAGGCAGTACTGAGCTAGATAAGGTGGCGCTGTGGGTTAAACCACAGAGCCTAGGACTTGCCGATCAGAAGGTCAGTGGTTCGAATCCCCGCGACGGGGTGAGCTCCCGTTGCTCGGTCCCTGCTCCTGCCAACCTAGCAGTTCGAAAGCACGTCAAAAGTGCAAATAGATAAATAGGTACCACTCCGGTGGGAAGGTAAACGGCATTTCCGTGCGCTGCTCTGGTTCGCCAGAAGCAGTTTAGTCATGCTGGCCACATGATCCAGAAGCTATACGCCGGCTCCCTTGGCCAATAAACTGAGATTAGCACCGCAACCCCAGAGTTGGCCACAACTGGACCTAATGGTCAGGGATCCCTTTACCTTACTGAGCTAGATGAACCAATGTTTCATATAAGTGTAGATCTGGAAGGGACCCTGAGGATCATCTAGTCCAATGGTTCTCAATCTGCAGGTCCACAGATGTTGTTGGACTACAACTCCCATCATCCCTGAGCTCTGGCCTTGCTAGCTAGGGGTAATGGGAGTTGTAGTTCAACAACATCTGGGGAACCGCAGGTTGAGAAAGGCTGATCTAGTCCAACCCCCTTGCAGTGCAGGAATATGGAGCTGCCCCATATGGGCATCGAACTTGCAACCTTGGTGTCATCAGCACCACCCTCTAACCAACTGAGCTATCCAGCTGCTGTCAACTCAGTATAAGGCAGCTCCTGATGTTTGTATGCTGTGGGAACAAGCTTTTTAGCCTTATTGGGAACATGCATGGTTTCTCATTAATCAGTTTCCTGACTGGCCTGAGGCTCCTTCTAATTGATTTAGAGTGCAGCTTTAACGCTTTACTTTAAAAAGGGGGGAGAGAATTCAATTTACCTACTCCAACGCTAACGTATCCGTCTCGTTTCACATAGATTTTTTAAAAACAAAAACAAAACCAGTGGGTGGTTTTCTGATCCAGCAAAGAAAGATCAAGATTCCCACAAGACAATTGGTTGAAGCTCCTCACCTGATAACTTACAGGGTAGAAAGAACTTTTTCGTTTATTGCAATGCTGCGAGTGTCTGTATTGTCAGTGCTATTTTTCTAGAAAAAGAGGTGCCAGAACTCACCGTGAACACCTCCCTTGTTCTCTTAAAATGGCATGGGAGCCCACCTGGGAGGTGCTGCAACTGAGTTCCGGTGAGTTCTGGTTGAAAAAAAGCCCTGTACAGTGGTACCTTGGGATACATATGCTTCAGGTTACAGATTCTACTAACCCAGAAATATTACCTCGGGTTAAGAACTTTGCTTCAGGATGAGAACAGAAATCGTGCTCTGGCGGCGCGGTGGCAGCAGGAGGCCCCATTAGCTAAAGTGATGCTTCAGGTTAAGAACAGTTTCAGGTTAAGAATGGACCTATGGAACGAATTAAGTACTTAACCCGAGGTACCACTGTATATCACATTGTTTCTTCAGGTTGTAAAGCATCTCACACAGCAATTGACTGATCTGCAACGATTTGGCAGTTCAGCCTCTGTGAGGATAATAATAATATAAAAATGATGTATTTCTTATACCCCGCCCATCTGACTGGGTTGCCCTAGCCACTCTGGGAAGCTTCCAACAAAATACAGCATCAAACATTAAAAGTTTCCTGAAACGGGGCTGCCTGGACTTGGAATTATAAGGGACAGTCACATACCCTCCAACATTTCTCCGATGAAACTAGGGACGTCCCATTCCATAATGATAATTTTACTATTTATGCCCTACACATCTTGCTGGGTTGCCCCAGCCACTCTGGGCAGTTTCCAACATACAGTGGTACCTTGGTTCTCAAATTTAATCTGTTCTGGGAGTCCATTCGACTCCCAAAGTGGTTCAAAAACCAAGGCACAGCTTCTGATTGGCTGCAGGAGCTTTCTGCACTCAATCAGAAGCTGCAGAAGCCACGTCTCAGACATTCAGCTTCCAAAAAATGTTCTCAGACTGGAACAGTCACTTCCGGGTTTGCGGGGTTCAGGAGCCAATTTGTTCGGGAGCCAAGCCGTTCAACTAGCAAAGTACCACCGTATATAAAAACATACGGTAAAGGTAAAGGGACCCCTGACCATTAGGTCCAGTCGTGGCCAACTCTGGGGTTGCAGCGCTCATCTCGCTTTACTGGCCGAGGGAGCCGGCGTACAGCTTCCGGGTCATGTGGCCAGCATGACTAATCCGCTTCTGGTGAAGCAGAGCAGCACATGGAAACGCTGTTTACCTTCCCACCAGAGCGGTACCTATTTATCTACTTGCACTTTGACGTGCTTTCGAACTGCTAGGTTGGCAGGAGCAGGGACCGTGCAATTGGCGCTCACCCCGTTGTGGGGATTCGAACCGCCGACCTTCTGATTGGCAAGTCCTAGGCTCTGTGGTTTAACCCACAGCGCCACCCGCGTCCCTATATAAAACATTAAACATTTTTAAAAACTTCCCTATATAGGATTGCCTTAAGACTCCTTGGGGGGTCAGATAACTCCATACCCTCCAACATTTCTCCAGTGAAAATAGAGATGTCCTAAGGAAAAGCAGGACATTCCAGGATCAAATCAGAAACTGGGACGGCTTCTGTAAATCAGGGACTTCTCTTGAAAGTAGGGAGACTTGGAGAGTCTGCAGTCACAAGGGACTGGCTATTTAGAGGAGATAACTAGGAGAAGATTTTTTAGAAAGCAGCTCTGCAAAAGAACAACAAAACCCCAACACTGGAACAAAGGCCATTTCAGAAAGATATTGCTGATCCTTCTGAATTTCTTCTGAGCTGCATTGAAGTCGGATCAGTCTGGGGCTGCTTTGATTGCTCTGACAGATCCAAGGCTTGATCTGATTACCTCCAGGAAAATCGCCCAACTTGCTAGAAGACAAAGCAGATCAGATCTTTATTGTTTATATATTTAATTGCCCTAGTCTGCCACCCTTCAAGGCATACATTCTCAGGGCTGCTTACATTCATAAAACAGAACAGAGGGGAAAAATACAGTAGTTTCACAGTATAAAACTTGCAATCAAACATCAGAGCGAGAAGAAAATATCCGAACGAGGAGAGTGAAAATCCTGTGCTCACCCTTCCACCCCAAACTAGCAGGACTTGCCCTGTGATTCAAAGAAGTGGCTTCTTGTCTGTTGGTGACTTGTGGAGGTCAACTGGTAGCTCCCCACTCCTCAGCAGGTAAGATGCATCAGCAGAGTCTTCAGAAAATTCCTGCTCCCGGCAGAACAGCTTCTTCCAGAGTTCCCAGTTAAGGGGGAAAACTCCTCTCCCACACAGTTCAAAGTAATAATATGTCTACTGTCTGAGGATACAAGACAAAGCTAAACACTACTATCTGCTATATACAGTTCTTCAGATCTATAGAGATACATCTTCGTCTTTGGCAATCACTCACAGCCGAGTAAGATTGTCTTCCATGAACACGGTTTTAACAGTGAGTCTGTAAGTGACCGTGGAGGCCGATTCTGGATCTAGAAGTCCTTCCACAGTGGGGATATAGGTTTCCGGATGAGAGTTAATCACAGTGAGGGTTTGCCAAGTGTGCCTTCCTCTTAGCACGTTTCTCCCTTTGGTCCTGAGTTTGAGCATCTTCAAAACCCATGACACCTTTGTTAAAGGCTGTTCTCCAGTTGGAGCACTCGCAGGCCAGTGTTTCCCAGTTGTCAGTGTTTATACTAGCTTTTTTTAAGATTTGCCTTGAGAGAGTCTTTGAACCTCTTTTGTTGACCACCAGCATTACACTTTCTATTTTCTAAGTTTAAAGGCTGTTCTCCAATTGGAGCGCTCGCAGGCCAGTGTTTCCCAGTGGTCAGTGTTTATACATTTTTTTTTAGTATATACTACATTTGTAATGAGAGAGTATTTAAACATCTTTTGCTGATGTTTTGCACATCCCAAGTGGTGTGTAATATTTTTCGGAGACACCGTTGATGGAATCTTTTGAGGAGTTGGAAATGGCGTTTATAAGTGGTCCATGTTTCACAAACATACAGTAAAGTTGGTAGTACAATAGCTTTGTAAACAAGCATCCACTAACACTATAACCATGCTAGCTAACACTGCTGTGTAACACCCACAGCCTATTCCTCTAACACTCACAGATTCACATTCAGACCCTGACGGCAAACAGGACAGAACACAAAGATAACAGACACAATGAAAGCAATGCCCTAGAGACTACTGCACCCATCTCGACATTCCTGAACCAATGGGAGGGTGAATACACTTGACCTCTGCTCTTTTGCTATGGTAGCCCAATGGACTTGCTCTTTTATCTCTGAACACCCAGACATGGTGTGTGTGCTTACTAACTCAAGACATGAGACCAGGCCCTGTGCAATTCAACGCATTGTTCACGTTACGCCAACATTGTCTTCCTTCTGGTCCTCCAGCAAGAGCCGCCTCCCACCCAGACCTTAGGACAGTGAAATGGAATGCCTTAAAAGGGGGACTCTGCCTTAGATGTTCATTATGTCTTGTTTTTAAACTTAGCTCCAGTTCTCAAAACCAAGGAACCATTAGACCAGTGGTTCCAAAATCCTTTGGAGCTACTGCCCCCTTGGTTCCATAAACTTATCTCCAGTGCAACACACCCTACCCTATAAAAAGCATTATTCAGAATAACAGAAGAGCAGTTTGCATGACCCACTAGGGAAGAGAATAGAGCGGCATAAAAAACCAGTAACAATTAATTGCACATTTATTCAAAATCCAAACTATTTCACAAAACTGATGAACTTGATCCAGTGATTCCAGCTTTTCAAAGTTGGATATTCATTTATACATCCATTGCCCACTTGCCTCTTAGTGCCCCCCTAGGGAATCACATTTTGGGATCTACTGCCTTTGACCAGGGGTCAGCAAACTTTTTCAGCAGGGGGCCGGTCCACTGTCCCTCAGACCTTGTGGGGGAGGGGCAGACTATATATTTGTTGGGGGGGGGGAGAATGAATTCCTATGCCCTACAAATAACCCAGAGATGCATGTTAAATAAAAGCACACATTCTACTCATGTAAAAACACCAGGCAGGCCCCACAAATAACCCAGAGATGCATTTTAAATAAAAGGACACATTCTACTCATGTAAAAACACGCTGATTCCCAGACCATCCGCGGGCCGGATTTAGAAGGCGATTGCGCCGGATCTGGCCCCCGAGCCTTAGTTTGCCTACCCATGCTATAGACTGACAAGGTGCTGGGGCTATCTAATGCAAGAGAGAGTGTGTGTCAGGAAGAGAAAGATTTATTTACTTTATCTGCTAACTGACTTCTGATACAGCTCCTAAACTCACCGAGAGGGGTATTTATCAGCTGGAGAATGGGGGGGGGGGATATTCCAGGACAAATACATGAGCTACCTGTGGCAGATAATAATTCAATGAGCTGGCCAAGCCTACCGAGACTGGCATTTCTCATTTCATTGTTGCCGTGTTTGCAAAGGATTTCGCCCTCCCCTTGTTCCCAGTTAATTTCTCTGTTTGTTGAGATTTAGCCCTTGGTTGCCAGCTGCCGATCTGATAAGGGGAGCTGCAGCCACACAGAGGAGCAGGCTTGCATTTTCTCTCTCTTTCTCTCTTTCTCAAGTGGAGCCAAGCTCAGCGAAAGTGGCATGTGTGAGTTTGGAGGGGGGGGGGAGCACACAGCTCTTTTATTAAGAGCCCAAATATTGACTGATGCAGAGAGTGAAGGAGCCAAGCCAGCTTCAGAGATTGCAGCACAGTGGTCTGTAGGAAGATGATACAAACACAGGCTCAGCCAATCACAGGGTATTATTTCCCACTCCCTTAACCATTAAAAAAATGCAAAACTTCCTTTTGTGGTTTTCGGCTCTTTAGTCATCGATTGCCATTCCTGTGTGCAAGCCCAGATGCACAAATTTTCTGGAAAGGGAGCAATCTTCTGATGGTGCTAAACTGATACCCATCTACAATCTTTCTCATCCCGTTCCCCCCCATTTTTTAAAATATAATTTTTATTTTTGAGTTTTTCAGTTTTATAGCATAAATAAATCCAATGGAAATACAATACAATACAATAAATACAACACAATACAGTACAATACAATACAGATATCCTCTTTGACTTCCATTGCCCCCTTTTGTGGTTCTTTGTGTTAAGGTTTTCTTACTACAGCTCCTTTTTGATTCCAATTACAGTGGAAGCTCGGGTGTCTAACGTACCGTATTTTTCTACATATAAGATGCCCCCCTATTTGGGGGGACTCAGATTTCAGAAATTTGCACTATGCACTATTCATGTATAAGATGACCCCCACTTTTTAGCATAATTTTAAAAGAAAAAAACCTGGTCTTATACACGGAAAAGTATGGTAATTCGTTCCAGAAGACCGTTTGACTTCTAAAACATTTGACAATCGAGGCGCAATTGTCAGTTGGCAAATTCCTTTTAAAAACTGGAGAAACGCGTCTTGGAAGTCGTTCGACTTCCAAGGTGCATTCAAAAACAGAATCATTCACTTCCGGGTTGTCGGCGTTTGGGTTCTGAATCGTTTGGCATCGGAAGCGTTCGACAACCGAGGTTCCACTGTATTATTTACTCCCTCAGCTTTACGAGTTTTAAGTTAATCCTGCTAATGGATTTAATTGTTCACAGTAATTTCCCAAATAAATGATATGCTCCCCATTCTTTGTTAAACATCGTTTCTTCTTGGTTTCTGATTCTTCTAGGAAGTTTTGCCATTTCAGCATAGTCCATTAATTTTATCTTTCTCATCCCCTTTAATAATAATAATAATAATAATAATAATAATAATAATTTATTTATACCTCACCCATAGGGTGACGCTGTGGGTTAAACCACAGAGCCTAGGACTTGCCGATCAAAAGGTCGGCAGTTTGAATCTCCGCAACAGGGTGAGCTCTCATTGCTCGGTCCCTGCTTCTGCTAACCTAGCAGTTCGAAAGCACGAAGTGCAAGTAGATAAATAGGTACTGCTCAGGTGGGAAGGTAAATGGCATTTCCGTGCGCTGCTCTGGTTCGCCAGAAGCGGCTTAGTCATGCCGGCCACATGACCCGGAAGCTGTACGCCAGCTGCCTCGGCCAATAAAGCGAGATGAGCTCCGCAACCCCAGAGTCGGCCACGACTAGCCCTAATGGTCAGGGGTCCCTTTACACTAAACCTAATGGTCAGGGGTCCCCTTTACCTTTACCTTTACCTCGCTCACCTGGCTGGGTTTCCCCAGCCACTCTGGGTGGCTGCCTTTGGCAGGGGTGTGTGGTTTGGGTGGCTGTGTAATTTTAACCCCCCCCTCATATTTTTGTCACCCCCCCCTCAGTGATGACCCACTGCACCCGCTTCCTCCACCACTGGGGCTCTGCAATTGTGCCATTTCCATGCTCTGCTTCCAATCCCTGAATCCCTTTCATCAGCAGCTGCTGGGAAGAGCTCCCCTCCCCGCACGCACTTTGCATGAGTTTCAGCTGTCACGTAATTATGTATGGGTTTTTTTTTCATCTGTCACTTTCTCCTTCCAAAGTGACAGAGTGTCAGAGCAGGATGGAGGGGAGCCCTGGCGTTCTCACCCACTGCTGGGATTAGCTGCCGATCCGTCTTCCCTCCGAGTCCCTTCCTGCCTCTGAAAAGCAAACCCAACCCCCTGGTGGGGGTGCTTGGCTGGCAACTGGCTTTGACGCAGGATGAGATTGGGAGAGATGTCGATGCGGCAATGACAGATGCCCTGCAGGGACAGATTTGCAGATCCTGTGAGGCCGAGCCAGAGAACAAGGCTGGCGTTTCGGGTGAAGAGACAATCAAAGGCTGGACTGGCATCGCTGCCAAATTCGAGGTCCTGTGGCAGAGAGTCTGGTGTGGAAGTTCCAGAACTGCCAGGAATGGTGATGGGGGGACGGGGGACGATGACACTTGTCCCTTCCGGGAGGATGAAAGCCTCCTTGTTAGCTTCAGGACAGATAAATGAAAGCCCTTCTTCAAGTGGTGCATAGTTAAACTATGGGAGGCAGTGGTGGCCAGCAGCTGAGATAAGGTAAAGGGACCCCTGACCATTAGGTCCAGTCGTGGCCAACTCTGGGGTTGCAGTGCTCATCTCGCTTTACTGGCCGAGGGAGCCGGCGTACAGCTTCCGGGTCATGTGGCCAGCATGACTAAGCCGCTTCTGGTGAAGCAGAGCAGCGCATGGAAACGCTGTTTACCTTCCCACCAGAGCGGTACCTATTTATCTACTTGCACTTTGACATGCTTTCGAACTGCTGGGTTGGCAGGAGCAGGGACCGAGCAACAGGAGCTCACCCTGTCACAGGGATTCGAACCACCGACCTTCTGATCGGCAAGTCCTAGGCTCTGTGGTTTAACCCACAGCTTCACCTGCGTCCTGTAGCTTTAAAAGGGGATTAGACAAATTCATGGAGGAGAGGTCTATCAATGGCTACTAGCCAGGAGAGTGAAGCTGTGGCTCCACAGCTGGAGGTAGCAATGCTTCAGAATGCCAGTTGCTGCAGGAGGGGCGTGTGGTCTTGAGTTCGAATCCTGATTGTGGATTTCCCACAGGCATCTGGGTGACCACTGTGACAGACGCCTGTGGGATTTATGTGGAGAGGGGGCGCAGGTCTCCTGCCATTGGCATAGCGAAGGGCGGCAGCTGCTCCCCAGAAATCAAGTAATAAAAATACTTCAACTAACTGAGGTTCTGTCCGCCCCCCAACATGAAACCTGCCCCCCTAACAAAAATCCTGGCTATGCCCATGACACCCGCCTGTCATCATCACCCTCTGTCTGGCTCTGTCTAGCAGATTTGGAATGAATTGTCTCAACCACAGTTGTTTTAAATGGCTTTCTTTAGACCCCGAGTGTTCAGAGAAATCTGTCAAAATCTTCAGTCACTGGAAAACTAGGAAGTAAAATAATAATAACATCAATGTGTACCTTTCATGCAGTTAATGGGTATATTTTGCAAAATTACAAAGGACATGCCCTTTTTTCATCTTTTTTTTTTAAAAAAATCCAAACTAAAACAAGTTTTCCTGGAAGTGTTCTGCAAAAATATGTTCTGATTATTTCTGCTATTAGTTAAGTATTTTAATATACTTACATGATTGGGGGTTGCTGCCCCCCTGGCTATGTCCATTTACTGTGAGAAGAGGATGCTGGACTAGGTGGGCTCTTGGCCTGATCCATCAGGCTCTTTTTACATTCTCTTGCTCTTAACCGTAATTTGAGCACAAGAGATGCTCTCCTGCGGTTTCCAGCAACGTGGGATGCGGGTGGCGCTGTGGTCTAAACCACTGAGCCTCTTGGGCTTGCCGATCAGAAAGTCGGTGGTTCAAATCCCTGTGACGGGGTGAGCTCCCGCTGGTCTGTCCCAGTTCCTGCCAACCTAGCAGTTCGAAAGCACACGAGTGCAAGTAGATAAATAAGTCCCACTGCGGCGGGAAAGTAAACGGTGTTTCCGTGCGCTCTGGTTTCCATCACAGCATCCTGTTGAGCCAGAAGTTGTTTAGTCCTGCTGGCGACATGACCTGGAAAGCTGTCTGTGGACAAACACTGGCTCCCTCGGCCTGAAAGCAAGATGAGCGCCGCAACCCCATAGTCGCCTTTGACTGGACTTAACCATCCAGGGGTCCTTTACCTTTTACCTTTACTGCCTCAAACTGTGGTGGCAGACTATGGCCATTGCAGCTAGCAGCTTTCTTCTCTTTTACTTTTAAATCCTCTTTTAAAGCCATCCAAGTTGGTGGTCCTGATTGCTTTCTGCAGGAGTGAGTTCTATCATTTAACACTGCACAGCATTCCTGTTGAGATAAGCTGTGGGTTAAACTACAGAGCCTAGGACTTGCTGATCAGAAGGTTGATGGTTCGAATCCCAGTGATGGTGTGAGCTCCCATTGCTCGGTCCCAGCTCCTGCCAACCTAGCAGTTCGAAAGCATATCAAAGTGCAAGTAGATAAATAGGTACTGCTCCGGTGGAAAGGTAAACGGCGTTTCCGTGCTCTGCTCTGGTTCGCCAGAAGTGGTTTAGTCATGCTGGCCACATGACCCGGAAGCTGTACGCCGGCTCCCTTGCCCAATAAAGCGAGATGAGCACCACAACCCCCGAGTCGTCTGCGACTGGACCTAATGGTCCGGGGTCCCTCTACCTTTACCAGATATTTAGAAAGTTGATGTAAGTTTAATCTGCTTTAGTATTATAACTTTTGTATGTTTTAAAGTAGGGTTGAGATTTTCTTTATTGCTTTTATTGTTTTATCGTTTGTAAACTGCTTTGATATTATTATTTTTTACCATCAACGTGTATCTTATGAAATAAATAAAATAAATAAATTTTATTTTATAAGATAAGTAAAATGAAGTTTGTGAAATAAAAAGAAGAAGAAGGTGGGCATAACCTAATCTGTCCAGGTAACAAAAGGAAGAGTCACGCAACACACCTCTTTTTTTGTACTCCTTCGTTGGACTACCTTTTAGCTAGGACTGCTCTGCTAGCTCTCAGCTAGCAGAACAGTGGGATTATTCCCCCATATGGGGTAGATCCACATGTACATATTTGTAACTAAGTCTGCCTTCAGGGATTCAACTGTGAACTGATGTAAGTAAACTTCTTTTATTGACTTTGAGAAAAAACAACAACAATGCTGTGTGGAAAAAGTCCTTTCTTTTATCTGTGCCGAATCTACCAACTTCAAACTACATCTGGAGGGCCTCAGGTGAGCTACCTTTGTCCTAAAGGCTGCTTGTTCATTCCCTATATCATCTGCCTTGCAGGGAAGAATGAATGGAAGGCTATCCCAGAATGTCTCAAACCAGAGGTGGCCAAATGATGTTGGTGACCCTTTCCCAACATCCGACGAGGAGAAAGACGGAATGACCACAAATCCTTGATTAAACACTTATTCCGAAGAATCCGGGAGTCTCCCAAGGCTTCTTTGAGATCCCTGAACGCCTTGCCCTGGGATTTGAGGCTTTCATTCCGATCACATTGGAATATGTTGTCAAGGTAGCGAGTGGCCTACTTACAGCAATCAAAGACTTCTCAAGGTTTGCATCTTGAAACGGCAGCTGGAGAAAGAGTGTGTGTTTGTGTGTGAGAGAGAGAAAGCAGATTACATAACGACAGACGGCTTTTGTTTATTTGCTTAAACTCAACCTTGCGTTGTAGTCAAGAAGAGACGCGGGGGCAATTCTGATAATCCATTCCTTTTTAATAACATTCGCAGAGTGCGATGCGGTGGACTGGCACTTTGGAGACTGGCTGACAGCCTGCCTGTGGTGTTTGCTCTGAGGGAGCACTCCAGAGACCTCATCTCCACAAGCCCGCAGGCAGTGGCTAAGTAATTGAATGTCTCCACACACAGATCCTTCATATATATATATATATATATATATATATATATATATATATATATATGGTGTGTTTATCTGTTCAATATTTCCTAAAAGGCTATATTTACCTGTTCACGACACAACATATTTGCATTTGATACACAACAAAACACACACACACACACACACACACACACACGGGGATGGAATGTGTGCAGAAATGTGTCATTTGTAAAAATTGTAGGAGAAATTGTAGGAGAAAAACTGGCGAATATTTATTTTTTCATTTACTGCTTTTCCATCCCACCCCCCCAAAAAGAATTAAGGTGCTGCCTGTGGTTCTCACCTCCCTCAGTTAATCCCCACAGATACCCTCCAGGATAGGTTAGGCTGAGAGACAGTGACTGCCCCCCCCCAAGGTCACGCCGAGTGGGCTTCAAATGGCCGAGTCGGGATTTGAACCCCAGTCTCTCAGATGCTAGTCTGACATTCTAACCACTATACCAGAGGTAGGCAACCTAAGGCCCGGGGGCCAGATGCGGCCCAATCGCCTTCTAAATCCGGCCCGCGGACGGTCTGGGAATCAGCGTGTTTTTAAATGAGTAGAATGTGTCCTTTTATTTAAAATACATCTTTGGGTTATTTGTGGGGCATAGGAATTCATTCCTTCCCCCTCCCCCCCAAAAAATATAGTCCAGCCCACCACATGGTCAGAGGGACGGTGGACCGGCCCACAGCTGAAAAAGGTTGCTGACGCCTGCGCTATACCATGCTGGCTCTGGTGTGGGGATGTAAGAAGGCGCCATTTTCCGTTCGTCCTCGTGTTCACTGCACACAGCACTGTTTCCATCCCGCTGCAGTTTGCCTTCTTCCCAAAGACCACATTCTTCATCTTGCCGTCTGCTGTAGTAAAGCCACGTGACTTACACCATGGATTCCATATATCATGTAAACAATGTAAGGAACGTCCTCATGTCATTCCACTGCATTTGGTTTACGGCAAAGGAAGCACGGCACAAATACGGGAAAGAGTAGTCAATTAGGTTGCACTGAAAGCAACAAGAATTTGTATTCGCTGGATTGATTTCCGTCCCAGGCAAAATGGAACGCAGTGTCTGCATTGCTATTTATCTTTCCCCTTCAGGGTCTCTCTTTCTTGCCATCAGTGCTCCCATTGTGGCATCGCTGCAAGTAACTCAATTCCCCCTTAATCTGCCTTGCCAGCTAGGGCTCCGTGCTACATTATTTTAATGCCTCCGTGTGGCTTGTGAGAGCTCTTCCATTTATTTTCCTGTCTCATGGAGTTCTCTCCCATCCTCCCATAGCTGCCTAATGTTTTATTCGTTTTTGTGGCAGAGCCTTCTGGCTTCTTCACACCTGGCTTCCAATTTTCTCCATTTCAGCACCCCCATACACACACACACCACAATCTTCTTGACAGTGTCCTAGCAAGCATTGCTCTTGCAAGGCAGATCTCCTCCTGGGATTGGTTCTGTGATGCTTCACAAGGCGGGAGGGAGCTGTGTTGGGATGTCACGCTACTCCAGGGGAATATTGCAGCTAGGGAAGCATTTATTTGAGATATTTGTATACCGCTGTGTAATAAAAATATACATCAAAGTGGTTTACAACAATAAAACCATACTGTAAAAACTGATTTTAAAAAGTATTAAAACACACATCTATATATACACATACACACACACACACACACACACACACACACACACACAGACACATACAGTTATACAGTGCTTTTTTTCTTAAAAAACTGTTTAGGGGTACTCTCATTTTCCTACTCATAGTGAAATACTGCCCCTCAATGAGACCAAACGTAGATTCATTAAATGTTTAGGGGTATACATACCCCTGCTTCCCCCCAGAAAAAAAGCAGTGTGTGTGTGTGTTTGTGTGTGTGTGTGTGTGTGTGTGTGTGTGTGTGTATACACACGTGTGTGTGTGTGCGCGTATGCACACACACACACACGATCCGTTCCGGTGCCCCATTCGCATCCTGAATAGAACATAAGACGCACCTGCGCGTCTGCGCATGCACAGGTCACGTTTCGCCACTTCCACGCATGCACATGACATCATTTTGACTGTCTGCGCATGCGTGAGCGTTGGAACCCGGAAGTAATGCACGCCGTTACTTCCGGGTCACCACGGAGTGCAACCCGAAAATACTTATCCTGAAGCATATTTATCCTGAGGTATGACTGTATGTGTATACGTATGTACATATGTGTGTGCACGCACGCACGCGCACGCACACACACATACACACAGTGCTTTTTTCTTAAAAAGTGTTTAGGGGTACTCTCACTTTGACTTAAGAAAATCACTGGGAAAGGAAATGAAGCCGCCATCGGAGTCACAAAATGTTTAGGGGTATGTGCACCCCTTTGTCCCCCCAGAAAAAAGCACACATACACACACAAACACAAACACACTCTACCCTATAACCTCAGGTCTTGGGGCAGTTCACAGAATAAAATCAAAATATAAAACCACAAAATACATAATCAAAATAAAAATAACTCCCCCCCAACCCCCAACCCCATTTTAAAAGGGCACAGTTAACCATTGTAGAAGGCTTCATTGCCTGCATTGCCTGGTGGAATAGGAAAGTTTCCAGACACAGTTTAGAGCTTGGCACAGAATGCATTCACTGTATCTCTATTGGCAGAGAGTTCCACAGGACTGGGCCAATGACACCAAAGGCTCAGTTTCTTGCTGCTGTCAAAGAAACCTCACCAGTGCTATTTTTCTAGAAAAACAGGTGCTCACCATGAACGTCCTTTTGTTCTCCTAGAATGGCAATTAGTGCCCATCTGAGAGGTGCCAGAGCTGAGCTCCTGTGAAAAAGCCGTCCTGAGCCTCCCCAACTCGGGGAATGGCCAGGGATTCTCCTGAGGATGATTTCTGTGGTGGAGCTGGGATAGAAGGGTTCAGGAGATCCCCGAGGGATCCTGTCTGTCAGGGATTCTTGAGCTGTGGTTTCTGAATTGCAGTGGATGCAACTAGATAACCTTTGCATATCCCTTCCAACTCTACAATTCTCTCTCTCTCTCTATCTCTCCGAATTTAATGGAATTATAAAGTGGAGAGGAGCTAGGAAACTGGAGAGGAGCTTTCAGCACCACACCAGATGCTACTGTGTTCATTCCATGTTAGCTTTCTTTCTTTCTTTTTTTTTTACAATAATATTTATTATTTTCCATACATAAACATAACAGAAGAAAGAGCCAACAATAATAAAGAAAAAAGAATGAAACAGAAAAAGAAAAAAGAACATATAACATAAAATACATCAAATCACCGCATAAACAAAAACTTAATTAATCAAAATCCATCTTCATAAACATATTACTTGACTTCCTCAAATCTCTTCCATCTGAGTTTCTTAGTCATTATATATAGCAGTTTCCAATATCATTATTTCATAAAACCGTATCACAGTCATAGTCCTATTTCCGAACTTTTCTTATCATACATTTTCTTATTTATTTATTTAATCCCAATTTAATCCTAGGCCTAATTGATTCTTTCAAATGATTACATATCTTTATCATTCTATGTTATCTTCCTTAGCCAGGGTCAGGTGCCTCCCCCATCCTTGTCTTGCAGTTAGAAAAAAAAAGGGCTCCTTTTTCTCCCTGGAGCAAACCCATTTGTTACCGGAGTTTCTGAATGGCAGGCCGTTACCTGCGAAGCATCGCATAATTCCGTGCTCCTATTGACATTGCTCTTTAATTAAAGACCGTGTAAATGCACCGTGTACGCAGCTCCCCATCAGATAGGATTTATGCCCCTCTGAAGGGAGGGATGCTGTGTTAAAGGAGCGGAGACGCGCGCGCGAGGTGCATTCTAAGTTTTCTCCACTTCTAACTTCAGGGGGCCAGAGAAGATTTGCAATCTGCTCGGGCTTTGTGTCAATCAAGTTAATGGGAAACCAAGCACAGCAACAACCCAGAGAGATAAAGAGACCACGTGGAGATCTCTAGACCTGGGCAGTGCTTCAGTGTGACACGAGGTGCTGATAGCAACATCTCTAAGGGACTCTACGACTTCCAAGGTCCTCAGCTGGGTGATAAGGCCATCAGCGTCCAATAGTCAAAAGGGCTATGTTCTACAGTGGTACCTCGGGTTAAGTACTTAATTCGTTCTGGAGGTCCGTTCTTAACCTGAAATTGTTCTTAATCTGAGGTACCACTTTAGCTAATGGGGCCTCCTGCTGCTGCTGCGCTGCAAGAGCACGATTTCTGTTCTCATCCTGAAGCAAAGTTTTTAACCTGAAGCACTATTTCTGGGTTAGCAGAGTCTGTAACCTGAAGCGTATGTAACCTGAGGTACCACTGTACTTCCATTGACAGAGTGGGAGATGTAGTGAAGGCCAGAAACTTGGATGGCTTTAAAAGAGGATAGGACAAAACTCATGGAATACATACAATTGGAACTCCCTGCCTGTTGACATCAGCAGGCCCCTTCACTGTACTCTTTTCTTTTATATATATATATATATATATATATATATATATATATCAATTTTTTTAATTGATTTTCCACATTTATAACAAATATAACATATAAAAAACACAAAACAAAACATCTTACAATACTGAAAGAAAAAAAGAAAAAGAAAAAAGAATATAAACAGTCATTACTTCCAAAATCTAAGTTAACTTTCACTGTAGTCTGACTTCCTCGATTCCCCCCACCTGCTGAATTTCATTGTATCTCCTTTGTAGCAGTTCTCCAAAATCCTCTTGCTAATACAATTAACTCCTTCAACTAACTATCTTAGTAGCTAAGCTGCTAAAACAGAGACATGTGAAGACCCTCCAAGTGTCCCCATTTTCCAGGGACAGTTCCCAGATTTACAGAAGCCGTCCTGTTGTAAACTGTTTTCTGATTCGATCCCTGAATGTCCCGCTTTTCCTTAGGACGTCCCTATTTCCATCAGAGAAATGTTGGAGGATATACTGTACATGTGTGTCAATCTCGGTTTTAGCTTATCATTGATTCTAGCTTTTATTTTTAATGTTTCAGGTAGGTTTTTTTAAAAAAGCTGTTTTTACTAATAATTTCATTGTTCCATTCCTTTCATAAGCTGAGTTTTTGGTTTGTTTTTAACCATCAAACAGCATATAAATTTTATTAAATATTCCAGTAGTTCTGTGTTGTTGTTATGTGCGCTCATGGGTTACATTGCTGGTATTATTAAAAAACCAATCTGGTTTCAATTGAAAGGACAATGTCAGGAGCTGCAGTCAAGCATAGGTCAACAATATGTTATAAGAAAAAACCTGTTTCTTTTCCGTTATGGGGTATTCTGGAGCCCGTACAGTGGTACCTCGCAAGACGAATGCCTCGGAAGACGAAAAACGCGCAAGACGAAAGAGTTTTTCGTTTTTTGAGTTGCTTCGCAAGACGAATTTCCCTATGGGCTTGCTTTGCAAGACGAAAACGTCTTGCAAGTTTGTTTCCTTTTTCTTAAAACCGCTTGAAGAGGTGCAGTTGCGACTTGGCCGTGCTTCGCAAGACGAAAAATTCGCAAGACGAAAAAACTCGCAGAATGAATTAATTTCGCCTTGCGAGGCACCACTGTATAAGAGTCCTTAAGTGGATTCCCTATCGGTAGGAGAAAATAACAGGCCAACCAGAGAATACTGAGAAGCAAAGCAGCTAGTAAGCCTGATCTTTATTAAACTGTTGGAACAGGGTCCCCACTCACCACACGCAGGAGGGAGAGAGAAGCCTGAACAATAGTGTGCAAGCCCTAATATAGACTTTTGAAATTGCCCACCCTGTAGCTCAAAACCACCACCCCAAAACATCATACATACATCACAGAAGGAGGCGGTCTACAGCAGAAATACATCACAGTAGGCAGTCTACAGCAGAAATCCTGTTTGCCAAGATACCTGACAATGGTCACAGATTGCTTTACCTGGGCAGCCTGGCCATTCTTGTGTGATGGTAAATACTTTAGTTCCTGAATCCGGTTCACAGACTCACCCTATTCATACACAAATATGCCCTTAAGACAGGTAAGCAAAAGACAGTAGAGAGGCTTTCTCATTTCCTTCCTCCTTCAGCGAAATATTTGAGGTCAATTTGGAAGTGTCAAAATGGTTTCAGGATTGCTCTCCTGTTCTATTTCAGACACGTGGTTTATACACTTATGTATGTGTTTGCCATGTACATTTATGAATGTTTATTTTATATTTGGGACCTTAGAATTATTATAACAAATAAAAAACCATGGTGTCAGTAAAGTTAACTCTTTTTTCAAAGAAGCTATAACAGTCCGGGCCTAGTGATCTCAACAACTCTTCCCAGTAGGTCTTGCTCCAACAAGGCAGCTGCGAGGACTGAAGGTCCCACCTTCCCCATACTTTCTAAGACTCCTCCTTTCCAGGGTTTTCCCAAGCAGTTGCAAACTGTCCTCTTCATTTCTCTGCATGTTCTGGGACACCAGGTTGTGGGGAGGGGAGCTGGTTGCAGCAGGAGGGGAAGACTCCCTGGCTTCTTCAGCAGCCTGCCTCATCTCTGTCTCCTGACCCCACCCTGCTCCAGCCTCTGCTTCTGCCTCAGAGTCTGAACTGCCCTCTGCCACAGGCTCTACCTGCTCACCTGTCAGGGACTGTGCTGAGGGGGGCTGCACAGAGGAGGAATGGTGGGAGCCACCCCCTCTCCCTGCTCCTGCTCCTGCATTTTCCCAGGAGCTGGAGGACAGTATAGATTTGGAACAATCGTTTGCAGAGGGACATAGTTCAGAAGGCAGAAGCTAGGAAATACTGGATGGGGAACAGCTAGGAGAAGAAATGCTGGAAGAGAGAGGGTTAACAAATTCACAGTCGTTGGACAGCACTCCTCCAAGTTGAGAAGAGCTCAGAAAGTCTCAGGACAGAAAGCACAGAGGGTACAAGCTCAGCTTACAAGACATAGTGACGTAGATTGATAGGGACAGAGGAGGTGTAAGCCTTAATTGGGAGCACCACCATTCTGGACAGACACTTTCTTTTGTCCTTTGCTGTGTTTATTAGAGAAACTAACTGGTAAGAATTCCCTTTCATTTGATCTGCTCATTCACAGCCATGGGGGAGGAAGCCAATTCCCCAAAGCCTGACATCACCAAACCTGTAACCTTTTCTGCTTCCGACACCTCCTCCCAGTCTGCTCCTTCTTCTCCTTCCAACTACTCATCGTTGTCCCACCACCAATCCTGTGGCTCTGAGCTCTCTTCCCCTGGGGGTTCCTGGGGGGTGGGATTTCCCCAGCTGATGCCTCCCACCACTCCTCTGCATCCAGCCAGCCTATGGCGAACAATGCATCCAGGTGTTCAAGTTTTAAAAGAGCTCTTTGGGACCACAAACATAAGGATAAGAGCTTGGATTTCCCCCCGAACTTCTTTTAAAACTAGGATCATGCTGGGTCTAAGACCAATGAGATTAGGTCATCTCTGTCTGCCTCTCTGCGTGTGACACGACAATGGAGGCCAGACTCACCACTGAAGCCTATTAGCAGATGTCGAAAGAGGCAAGGAGTCTCCAGTGGTTGCCATCTCAGTAATCCCCTCTCTGATTTCAAACATGGGATCAGACACAGGTGAAAAGCAGATGCTCTTAATGCTGATCCTTCTTGGAAGGTAATCAATATGTCTGCCGACGAGGGAAAGAACAGCGTTAGATGTTGCTAACAGTGAGTTTGAGAAGAGTCATGGGGGGATGTGGTTTAATGAGCAGAGATCATGGCCCTTTTGCAATCGGATCCCATTGCTGAATTAATAAATATCAGAATAGAATTAAATATGATATTCCTGGAAGGTTGGGAATATTATTTATCTATTTTGCATTTATATTCCATTTTATTTTCTCCAAGGAGCTCACAGAGGCATACATGGTTCTCCCCCTCCTTGCTTAATGTCCACGACGACCCTGTGAGGTAGGTTATGCTGAGAGACAGTGACTGGCCCAAGCTCACTCAGTGAGCAACATGGCCAAGGGGGGGGGGGCTAGGATCCTAGTCTGACACTCTTAACCACTACACCAAACTGGCTCTCTAGGGTCAGAAAGTGATAGCATCTTAAAAGATGGGTGGTAGCGGGAAAAACCCAGTTCGGATTTGAGAAGCCAATTCTCCGACCACAGTGTGTTACAGAATAATGGGGGAGGGCAACAGGGGGAAATGAAGGGCTTAGCTAATTTGCAGCTGAGGTCACAGGCCCTTTCCAGTTAACATTCATGATCTGTCTCCACTATCTCCACTGAACACCAGTTGTTGGGAATATCTCCCCACCCCCCAAAAAAAAGTTCAAATGGGGTGCATGCACTGCATCATGTGATCGTTTAGGCGGCGGGGGGGTGGGGGGTGGGGCTTACTTGGCCCCTCAATATTTTATTCAAGTTGCTACCCCTGATGGCCACTAACCTAAATAGCTTTAAAAGAGGATGTGATAAATTCATGGAGCAATCTATCAGTGCCTACTAACCATGATGGCTATGCTCTGTCTCCACAGTTAGAGGTGCCCATGCCAGTTGCTGGAAACCAAGGGAGGAGAGCATGCTCCTGCTCATGGGTCCGGCTTGTGGGTTTCTCTTGGGCATCTGGTTGGGCACTTTGAGAACAGGATGCTCAACTAAATAGGCGGCCATTGCTCTGAGCCAGCAGGGCTCTGCTTGCATTCTGATCATTGGTGAAGGAGACAGAGCGCTGAGCTTTAAAAGAGGCAGAAATGCAGGTGCCCAGTTTCCACTCGAGAACAAAGCATACTGTAAGTGGCCTAGCCTACCTCAGAGGGTTGTTGTGAGGGCAGAACCGGGGAAGCCTGTGCATGCACCTGTAAAAAAAAGAAACAAAGTTTTGCACTGTGGTCACCTTGGAGCATTATTTTCCTCCCAGATCCAGTAAAGGTTCTATTAATTACTTCATTAGCCTAATGGTCTCCAATGCACTTTGGGGACTAAAGGGCCAGGACACTGCAGAAATTCTAACGCTGATGATTGATGCAAAGGCCTTGTGCTTCCATTACTCCTCGCTGATGCTAATTGTATGCTGGAGGTTGTTTTCCTGCTGTCTCTCCCCACTGCCATTTACATGCCTCCCTGGATCAGGTTTCCTAAGCTCATTGGATGAAAAACATAGAATTGTAAAGTTGGAAGGGACCCACCCAAAGGGTTATTGGGTCCAACTCCTTGCTATGCAGGAATCACAGCTAAATAATCCCTGACACGTGGCCATCCAAATTTTGCTTAAAAGCCTCCCCTACCACTTTCTGAGGGAGTCCATTCCACTGTCGAACAGCTTAGTCAGAAAGCTCTTCATTTGCTTTGTTGACGCGGGTGGCGCTGTGGGTTAAACCACAGAGCCTAGGACTTGCCGATCAGAAGGTCGGCGGTTCAAATCCCCACGACGGGGTGAGCTCCCATTGCTCGGTCCCTGCTCCTGCCAACCTAGCAGTTCGAAAGCACATCAAAGTGCAAGTAGATAAATAGGTACCGCTCCGGCAGGAAGGTAAACGGTGTTTCCGTTGCTGCTCTGGTTCGCCAGAAGCAGCTTAGTCATGCTGGCCACATGACCCAGAAGCTGTACACCGGCTCCCTCGGCGAATAAAGCGAGATGAGCACCGCAACCCCAGAGTCGGTCACGACTGGACCTAATGGTCAGGTGTCCCTTTACCTTTACCTTACTGTTGGCCTCCTAGCCTACCAGTCCCAATGGTCACCACCCATTGGCATAGCTGTCAACTTTCAGATTTGAAAATAAGGAATCAGCAGCCTCAAAAATAAGGGATCAGCAGCCTCACCCTTCCCGGGGCCAGTCTACGGGATATCTAACAATCCAGGATAGCAGCGGGAAGCAGCGGGAAACGGTGCTGGAATAAGGGAATTTCCCACAAAAAAAGGGAAGGTTGACAGGTATACCCATTGGACCAATCGTAAGACTCAATATAAGGCAGCTTCTTATGTTCCCATGATTCCAGAAGCCAGTTTGAAAGTTGGCAACTGCTGCTGTTGCTATGTCTGCCCTTGTATTGATGCTGCTAGAGAGTGGGAGAAAGATGATTGGCCGATCCCTGCCCCTCTTATGATGTCACAATTGCACTGGTGCATGCAAGGATGGAAAAGCAAGGGATTGGTTCACTTGTCTCTGATGTCATAATCACTGCCTGGGATGGGTAGTTACAGGAGATTTGAGGTGAAGGACTGCTTTGCGTTGTCTGCTCTTCATTAGGTAACTTATACTACACATATTTATTCCCTGGTGTGGCATTTGCCCTCCTAGGTGTGCGACATCATACTGGGTCATAAGGAAAGGGTTAACTAAGTGTTAAATGATTAACCAATAGGAACTCAAGGGGAGGAGTTAGAGTTAGAGTTGTTAAGAAATCAGTCTGGCGTTAGAGAAGGGAGAGGGAGGATAAGTCTGTGGGTTGGGCTAGTTTGATGTGAGAGAGTGAGAGAATCTGTTAAGAGGAGTCAGTTAAACAGTTGGGATACTCAGTTAGAAGGTATTAGGAAGGTATAGGCCGGTAAAGAAACTAAGGTTAAGAAACTGACAAGAAAAATTATCTGAAACCATAAACTTGTTAATGCTTATAAAATAAACTTGTTTATTTGGTTTAATGTTAACAACTGTCTGGACTCAGTGTGTAGAGAAATGGGTTGGTGGCAGCGTGGAAGCGATCACAGTGGTGGCACAGGGATCAATAGACCGTCAAATGTCCGGGGACCCTGTGTGATCGCCACACCTGGACTCAGGGTGTTAATGCTTCAGGTCACCCAATGGTCTTCACCTTTGGTGGACGTGCCCAAGGATTAAGGCTTTCTGGGAGATGATTTATAATGAAATGAAAAGGGTATTTAAATATACCTTTCTGAAGAAACCAGAGGCCTTTCTCCTGGGCATGGTCGGCCAAATGGTGCCAAAGAAGGACAGAACTTTCTTTATGTATGCCACAACAGCAGCAAGAATACTTATTGCAAAGTATTGGAAGACACAAGACCTACCCACTCTGGAAGAATGGCAGATGAAGGTGATAGACTACATGGAATTGGCAGAAATGACTGGCAGAATCCGAGACCAGGGAGAAGAGTCGGTGGAAGAAGATTGGAAGAAATTTAAAGACTATTTACAGAAATATTGCAAAATTAATGAATGTTAGAATGATGTTGGAATGAAGCTAGGTGGTTTAAGCAGTAATGCTATAAAGGTATATGTAAAAAAGGATTGATAACAGATGAAAATTTAAAGTTATAGTATATTAAGTTAAAGGATCATGAGAAAACAAAGAGGGAAAGAAATTGCTGACTTAACTAATTGAACTGGAATACAAAAAAGGGAGGTATGAGGAAGTCAGGGAAACAAGGATATGAATGTAAACTATGGAAAGATTGATCTATTATTCTTTTTTTTTCTTTTAAAGTGTCTTTTGTTCTTTTATTCTGTAGTTTGTATTTTGTATTTTTCTTGTATTTTTACTTTTTGTTTTTGTGTAATTCTTTTTTTCTCTGAAATTTTAATAAATATCATTTTTTTTTTAAAAAAGGTCACCCAATGGTCTTCTGCTGTCATCATCAGCCAACAGAGGTAAGGGCTATCATAATCAATCACACAATTGGTGGGTTGGAGTATACAGACCAGGAATCTGGATTGTATCCAACATTGAAATTGCAGCACGGGAAGGATTGTGGAATGTAGATTTGAAATTTACAGTGTGTTATGTGATAAAAGTGTCTTTAATTATATGAAATGATGCATAGATGGTATCTGACTTCTAGTAAATTAGCAAAAATGTACCGTATTTTTCGCTCTATAACACGCACCCGACCATAACACGCACGTAGTTTTTAGAGGAAGAAAACAAGAAAAAAAATATTCTAAACTAAACAGTGGATATATGATTTTTGTGGTTCATGCTGTGGCCACAGACATGTGATCTGATGGTGAATTTGGGGTGACCCAGTACAAAAATCCTGAGGATTCATGTGGATCCGTGCTTTGTAACCACGTTTAAGTGGGGAGGGAAGGAAAAGCACTCAAGGGACAAGGAGCACGCGTGGGGTGGGTGGAGAAGGATGCTGCTAATAATGAAGAAGAGGGGTATAAGGGGAGAAGGCTCCTCTCCTCTCCCACTTTGCTCCTTTAAAGCAAGCAGGCTCTGCTTTTCTTCCTCCTCCCTGCTCATCCCTGGCTTAGCGAGCTGAAAAGCTTTGCTGCTATGTAGCGAGCTGAGTGGGGAGGAGAGAGGGACTTTAAAGCAAGCAGGCTCTCTGTCCCTCTCTCCTCGCCACTCAGCGGCTCTTCTCCTGCTTTGCTGTTTCAAAGTGAGCCACAGAGGAGGGAAGGAAGGGGAACCATGGATCCTCTGCTCTCGACTGCAGCAGATCCCTCCCCCCCCGCCACCCGTAGGCATTCCCTCCATAACACGCACAGACATTTCCCCTTACTTTCTAGGAGGAAAAAGGTGAGTGTTATGGTGCAAAAAATACGGTATGTCGAAATCAGCTGGAAATGGAAAGAGAAGGAGGGCACCTTCTTCCACATGTGGTGGACATGTAAGGTAGCAAAAGCTTTCTGGGAAATGATTTATAATGAATTGGGGAAAAATGCTAAAGATAACCTTTGTCAAAAAACCAGAAGCTTTTCTTTTAGGTATAATCGGTGGAGAGGTACCCAAAGAGCAGAAAATGAACTATTTATGTACACCATAACGGCTGCCAGAATGATTTATGCCCAGAGATGGAAAGAAGAAACAGCTCCATCGAAGGAGGGCTGGCAATTAAAATGGATGGAATATGCTGAAATGGCAAAACTTACCGGAATAATAAGAAATCAAGAAGAGAGACTTTTTAACACAGAACGGGGAAAGTTTATGAATGATTTGAAGATGTAAACAACTTAAAACATTAGCAGGATTGATATAGAAAACGTGCAGTAGGAATAACTTAAAGGGAATCTAAAAGGAAAATTAGTAAATAGGTTTGGATTGGATATGCAGTGGTAAAAGATACAAAATACCGGGTAAGTAACCACAGAAAAGGGGAGAGGGGTCGAGGAGGATGTGGTATTGTAGACTGATTGTGTAAAGACGTTTTTTGTTTAAATATTGTAAAATGACATATATATATATATATATATATATATCCGAAGGAGCGTCTCCACCCCCATTATTCTGCCCGGACACTGAGGTCCAGCACCGAGGGCCTTCTGGCGGTGAGAAGCCAAGTTACAGGGAACCAGCCAGAGGGCCTTCTCGGTAGTGGCACCCACCCTGTGGAACGCCCTCCCACCAGATGTCAAAGAGAAGAACAACTACCAGATTTTTAGAAGACATCTGAAGGCAGCCCTCTTTAGGGAAGCTTTCAATGTTTAACAGACCACTGTATTTTAATACTTTGTTGGAAGCCGCACAGGGTGGCTGGGGAGACCCAGCTGGATGGGCGGGGTATAAATAATAAATTATTATTATTATTATTACTCAGAACTCGCCCGAAATGCAGCAGCCAGATTGCACTAGTTGCCAGTTTCTTTCCAGACCTGACTCAAGGTGCTCAAGGTGTATTTTGTTGGAAGCCGCCCAGAGTGGCTAGAAAAACCCAGCCAGATGGGCAGGGTAGAAATTATCTGGGTTGCATCAAGCTAAGCTCTGCTCAATGGATGCCTATTTAGAGCACTCCTAAAAACTCCTATTTAAAGCACTCCTAGGAGGCTCCTAAGCCTTCTAGAGCACAATATACACCAGTTTGTTCAGAATTGAGAACACACTTCCAGATTTAACGCTAAATACATTACTTCTGGTAAATGAGCCTCCATAGCTATTAGAGGGCTGTGAAAATTTGTATCCTGGGCTTTTTAGACTTGTCTACCCACAGAGCCTAGGACTTGCCGATCAGAAGGTCGGCGGTTCGAATCCCCGCGACGGGGTGAGCTCCCGTTGCTTGGTCCCTGCTCCTGCCAACCTAGCAGTTCGAAAGCACGTCAAAGTGCAAGTAGATAAATAGGTACCGCTCTGGCGGGAAGGTAAACGGCGTTTCCGTGCGCTGCTCTGGTTCGCCAGAAGCGGCTTAGTCATGCTGGCCACATGACCTGGAAGCTGTATGCCGGCTCCCTCGGCCAATAAAGCGAGATGAGCGCCGCAACCCCAGAGTCGGCCACAACTGGAACTAATGGTCAGGGGTCCCTTTACCTTTACCTTTACCCAAGTACTATCTGAAACCAAAGGGGCACATGGGTTGCCAGGTGTGATTCCACCCCCACCCCCTGCTCTCCTACCCAACTCCTACCCTGTTCTTCTTTTGTAAATCATCTCTGAAAGAAAAACAAAAACAAAACAGTCATCCTGGTTCCCCTGACCTTTCTCCTGTGCTCAGGAGGCCAGATCAATAAATTTCACAAGTGCTGAGCCAGGGGGAAGGAAAGGCCATAGCCAAGGCTTCCCACTCTAATGAGATGGGTGTCCTTTCGTGTGCCAGTGCTGCCCAGAGAATCAGTTCGTTGTTTGTTCTGAGCGCCATACTTGTTAGCATTGGGGAATCGGCTGGATTTGAAGCAGTTTAACCTTTTGAGAGTTTTGACTAGGCTGGGCCTTTGCAAGAGGGGAGACAGGTATATCAAGGTGATAGCGTTCGTATTGATCAGGGAGGAGAGGTGGTTGGTCATTTTGCATCCAAAATGCAATGCACATGGTGCTAATAGGCGTTATAAAATCTTTATCGCAGGCGGTATCTGTCTTGGATTTGAGATGGTTTTATGCATGCGCAGCTGTACACTGTTTTTATTGCTGTGATTGTTCTTATTGTAGGTTGTTTTTATGCAGTGCTTTTTTCCTGGGATACACAGAACTGGCACTTTTCTTCTTAAAAGAAAAGCACTGGTTAAAAATGTGACAACATGGTGAGTACCGGCACATTTTTTCCTCTCTCTCCCCCCAAATTATTTTTATTAGTTCTCCAAATTATTGCAAATCAAACTAAATCACTTTAATTTAATACAATTTCTTTTTTAAAAAAACCAGGTTTCCTGCTCCTGTTGCAAACAGGTTTCCTCCTGTAGCCGCATCATGTCTTCTTTAATATCCACTTGATCCTTCACTTGTTGTTAGTCCATTCTTACAGCTCATTTTTTTCCTAGAAGGAAAGTACTGATGGGGTGAGCAGGAGCAAAGTTTAGCTTTGGAGGGGGGAGCCGAGTTGGGAGCTAATGTGTGTGTAGGGAGAGGGTTGAGAGTGAAGCAGGGGTGGTTGTTTTTCCCCAGCCAAAGCTCACCTGAACTCAGTTCTGGCAACCTCAGAGGTGGACGCCATTGCCATTATAAGAGAACAAGAGAGGTGTACACGGTGAGTTCCAGCACATCTTTTTTTTTCTGGAAAAAATAGCATGGCTTTTATGTATGCAATTGTTTTATCTGCTTCTATAGATGCTGTTGTTTTTGTCCATGGAGTTTTCTTGGCAGGGATACTGGAGTGGCTTGCCGGTTCCTGCTCCAGGTGGATCACGTTTAGTCAAAACTCTCCACTATGACCTGTCCATCTTGGGTGGCCCTGCACGGCATAGCTCATAGCTTCTCTGAGTTATTCAAGCCCCTTCACCACAACAAGGCAGTGATCCATGAGAAGAGAAGACTCCCTGGAAAGGACCCTGATGTTGGGAAAGATGGAGGGCACAAGGAGAAGTGGATGACAGAGGACGAGATGGTTGGACAGTGTTCTCGAAGCTACTAACATGAGTCTGATCACGGTCCATGGGGTCACGAAGAGTTGGACACGCCTAAACGACTAAACAACAACAACATAGATGCTGTTACATTGCAAATCACTTTGGGTAATGATATTAGGTGACATCAGGTGTTTGGGAGCAGGGAAAGACTCAGCTGCAAATGAACAAACAGAAGAGTTGACTGTGAGTTGTTCCGTGCAAGAAGGACCCACCGTCAGTGTTGATGGGCACTTAAAGCAAGCCCCATGGAAGTTGTACATTTTCAGATAGGGTTTGAATTTAAGCCACACACACACACACACACACACACAACTTTTTAAATTAAATTTTCTAATTTACATTTCCAAATATTCATTTAAACAACCTTAAATCAGTGACTTCCCTTCTTCTTTTTCCGTGGTTCATCGTGACTATCAAACGTCCCTGCATATTTTACAAGAACCAAACCATTCAGTATACCATTGTTACATCCATCAAAACCTATTTACACTGCTGAATTTGTCTTAATGCTACCAGCCTTTTTAAATGAACACAATTTCCACCCATATATTCAGTAAACATCTTCCAGTCTTCTTTAAACATATGTTCTTCTTCTTTTCTTATTCTATATGTTAAATCTGCAAGTTGCACGTATTCCCTCAGTTTAAGTTGCCATTCTTCTTTGGTTGGGACCTCTCCATTTTGGGGCTGATAAGACACGGGCCGCAGTAGTAGTATACATAAATAGTCAAAGCTTAGTCAGTTTGCAAGCAGGACCCCTCCACTATCAGCGTTGATCAGCACTTAAAGTGAGCCCCATGGAAGTTGTTCATTTTCAGACAGGGTTAGAATTCAAGCCACACTTAAGAACATAAGAAAAGCATGATGAATGAGGCCAATGGCTGATCTAGTCCAGCATTCTGTTCTCAAAGCAGCCACCCAGGTACCTGTGGGAAGCCTGAAAGAGGGACCCAAGCACAAGAGCAACTTTCCTCTCCTGCAGATCCCAGCAGCTGGTACAGTGGTACTTCGGGTTAAGTACTTAATTCGTTCCGGAGGTCCGTACTTAACCTGAAACTGTTCTTAACCTGAAGCACCACTTTAGCTAAAGGGGCCTCCTGCTGCCGCTGCACCGCCGGAATACAATTTCTGTTCTCATCCTGAAGCAAAGTTCTTAACCCGAGGTAATATTTCTGGGTTAGCGGAGTCTGTAACCTGAAGCGTCTGTAACCTGAAGCGTATGTAACCTGTGGTACCACTGTATTCAAAAGCACTGCTGCCCCCATCTATGGAGGTATCGTATAACCATCACGGCATGCGGCCATTGAGAGCCCTCTCCTCCATGAGGGCTGTTGAAGGCTACTAACCACACATGCCACACCTGCATACAGAACTTTGCACCCCAGCTTTTCAAGGCAGATTTGCCAACAGTAAAAGCTAGATGCATATTATAAATGCACCCTTATCTAGCCCTGATTTATGTCCCTCCCAGTCTATCCCTGATTGTGTTATGATCCTATAAGGATGTACCTTGTACATAGATTTTTTTTTAAAAAAAAATCATCCTGGGGAAAATATCAGGTCTTTTTGCAGATACGCAGCAATAGACATGGACTACCCTTCCACAACAAAAGCGCCCCCCCCCCCGCATTGCCCTGCATATAATTTCTGCCCAAATCTCAGAGGAACAAGGCAAATCCCTCCTCATAGGCTTCCTCTGATTGCTTTTCATTTCTATGTTGCCCGCGGCTGACAAAATCTATATTCGCTCACTCTGGGATATTGATTTGGTGAAATATGGGGGCTGCCTTTTGCAAAGAAGGGACTTTCAAGACTGGAAGAAGCAGGAGTGGGAAACCCAGAGTTTATGCAACATTTTGCAATCTGGGGAACCATTTAACCTTCTTTTCCACCTGCATCTTAGCCAAATGGCCTTGAATAATAATAATAATAATAATAATAATAATAATAATAATAATTTTATTATTTACACCTTGCCCATCTGGGCGGCTCCCAACAGAACAAAACTTCAAACATTAAAAACTTCCCTAAAGGGACTTGGATGATTAAAGGGCCAAATTGGTGCAAACTCCACATAGTTTCATTACTCCCATCTGGTGCTAAGTGTATTGCCTGCCCTCTTGGACACCAGAGGTTGCCTGAATACATGGTACAGAGGTAAAAGGAAATCTAAGTGTCATTGGACATGCACTCTGGACTTTAAGAAGGCTGATTTCAAAGAGCTTAAGGAATTACTGGGTGAGATTCCACAGTCAGAAATACTGAAAGAGAAGGGAGTCCACGATGGATAGGTGTTTCTTAAAGTTGAAATATTGAAGGCACAAAGATGATTCCAACAAGAAAGAAAAGTGGGAGGCATCTAAAGAAACTTGCATGGCTGCATAAGGAGCTTACATATGAGCTGAAACTTAAGAAGGGCATGTATAAGAAATGTAATTGGGTGACAGAGAAGGCAGAACTTCAGAACCTCCAAGTGTCCCTATTTTCCAGGGACAGTCACAGATTTACAGAAGCCGTCCAGGTTTCTGATTTGTTAGCAGAATGTCCCTCTTTTCCATAGGACATCCCTATTTGAAGAAGAAGAAGAAGAAGAAGAAGAAGAAGAAGAAGAAGAAGAAGAATTTGGATTTGATATCCCGCTTTATCACTACCCTAAGGAGTCTCAAAGCGGCCAACAATCTCCTTTCCGTTCCTCCCCCACAACAAACACCCTGTGTATCTGAAGAAGTGTGCTTGCACACAAAAGCTCATACCAATAACAAACTTAGTTGGTCTATAAGGTGCTACTGGAAGGAATTTTTTGTTTGTTTGTTTCGCCTGTGAGGTGAGTGAGGCTGAGAGACTTCAGAGAAGTGTGACTAGCCCAAGCTCACCCAGCAGCTGCATGTGGAGAAGCGGGGAAGCGAACCTGGTTCACCAGATTACGAGTCCACTGCTCTTAACCACTACACAACATTTCTCTCAGAGAAATGTTGGAGGGTATGGAGTTATGTGACCCCCGAGCCAAGGAGATAAGTAACTATACAACCTTTAGAAGACATCTGAAGGCAGCCCTGTATAGGGAAGAGGTTTTTGTTGTTTTTTTAAAAATGTTTAATGTTTTATTATGTTTTAGGATATGTTGGAAGCCACCCAGAGTGGCTGGGGCAACCCAGTTTAGATGGGTGGGGTATAAATAATGAAATTATTATTATTATTATTATTATTATTATTATTATTATTATACCTCGGGTTACAAACGCTTCGGGTTACAAACACTTCAGGTTACAGACTCCACTAACCTGGAAGTAGTACCTCGGATTAAGAACTTTACCTCAGGATGAGAACAGAAATCGTGCAGCGGTGGCACAGCGGCAGCAGGAGGCCCATTAGCTAAAGTGGTATCTCAGGTTAAGAACAGTTTCAGGTTAAAAACGGACCTCCGGAACTAATTAAGTTCTTAACCAGAGGTACTACTGTATTATTATTATTATTGAATGGGATATCCCTATTTTCATCAGAGAAATGTTGGAACTGCTCAACACCTACTTTGCCTCTATCTTCACCCCAGAGAAAAGCAGTGCCCAACCTGGTGATAACAGAATAAACGATGCAAGGAGGGAGCCCAAGATGATAAAAGAAGTGGTAAGGGAATGCCTGGTTACTTTAAATGTATTCAGCTCTCCAGAACCTGATGAGCTGCTCCTAAGCATACTAAAGGAGCTTGTGGATGTAATCTTAGAGCCTGTCTTTAATCTTGGAGAATCCTTAGAAAACAGGTGAAGCTGCTGCAGATTAGAAGTAGGCAAATATTGTTCCCATCTTCAAAAAGGGGAAAAAAGAAGACCCAGAGAACTACTGAGCAGTGACATCAATTCCAGGAAAGGTCCCAAAACAAATAATTAAACAGTCAGTCTGTAAGTGCTAAGAAAAGGATGCTGTGATTTCTAAGACCCAACATGGGTTTCTCTAAAACAAATGGTGCCAAATGAATCTCACTACAGTGGTACCTCAGGTTACAGACGCTTCAGGTTACAGACTCCGCTAACCCAGAAATAGTACCTCAGGTTAAGAACTTTGCTTCAGGATGAGAACAGAAATCAAGCGATGGTGGCGTGGCGGCAGCGGGAGGCCCCATTAGCTAAAGTGGTGCTTCAGGTTAAGAACAGTTTCAGGTTAAGAACGGACCTCCAGAATGAATTAAGTGCTTAACCTGAGGTACCACTGTACTTCTTTTGGGATAGAGTTACAAGCTTGGTGGATCAGGAGAATGCTGTGATGTAATGTATCCTGATTTCAGTAAGGCTTTTGACAAAGTCCCCCATTATATTCTTGTGGAAAAGCTGGAAAAATGAGGTCTGGATGAGGTAAAGTGGATTAGGTCAGTGACCCATCTAGCGCAGCTTCCTGTTCTCACAGTGGCCAACCAGAGGCCTGTGGGGAACCTGTGGGGAACATCCAAGTCAGTGGCCATCCCTTCCTCCTGTGGAAGTGAGTTCCATAGTTGAACTCTGTGCTTCGTGAAGAAGGATTTTCTTTTATCTGCCCCAAATCTTCCAACATTAAGCTTCATTGGATGCCCACTAGTGTAATGTGAGAGAGGGGAAAAATGCTTTTCCCAAGCCACTTTTTCCAAGCCATGCATAACATGGAACTCACCCTGATTCCACACACCAAATCACAGCTTGAGCCTTGTTCCCTTTACAGGTTGTTGAAAATGATACTCAGAGAACGTTAGAAGTGCAAAAGCGGGGATCATTCCGTTTGTAACCTACAAGGTTAAGTCTGTTCTCAGTTTTAGTCAACAACTGAAGAGATGGGATGGAGTTGTTGCTTAACAACGAGGCAAAGTAGCATGGTTTCTGGTGCTGTGTAGTTTTGTGGGAGTTTTCCTCTGTAGAGTTGGTTGAATGTCTCCCTGATATGTACAAGGCCCTAAGGAAGGAAGGAAGGAAGGAAGGAAGGAAGGAAGGAAGGAAGGAAGGAAGGAAAGCAGGCAAAAAATCTATCTGTTCATTTCTTCTCAGATTATATGCTGTGTTTTGTTCCCTTTTTCCTCAGTGAAGTGTTATTGGTCCTTTTCTACCTGGACTCCCCCAGCATTATTTGAAGGACTTTGCTAACAGAGAAGAATGCTTTTATCTGCTCTTCTGTAGCCTGATTCAGAAGACGATAGTGGAGCTGACTTTGAAGAGGCATTTTAGTATGCTGACTGCCTCCCCTCATGTGAATATAGAAGTGTGCAATTGTGTGCTTGGGGTGGGGGCTGTTTCATCTATATTTTTTAAGCCACATTCATTTCATTTTAACTGCATTTGCTTTAACTTACTTTTCTTCACTGATTTCAATGGAGACCCCTCCTGCCGCTTGGTACCTGAACCTTTGGGGTTTTCGATTCAAAATGGCACAAGACATAATAGGCTTTGTGCTACATGCCTGGGGTATCCCATATGCAATATTTCAGGCAGACTGGGAAACAGAAACACACACACAAACACAGAAAACGAATGTGCCCCACAATTTGTTTTGTTGTTCGTTTTACATTTTTTAAGAAATTGTTTTAATTCATTTAAGAATGAATCCTGCACATTCCTCTTGTGAAACAGCATTTTCAGATGGCATAACTGATCTGGTTGGACATGGTCTTTATATTATTATTATTATTATTATTATTATTATTATTATTTATTTATTACATTTCTGTCCCATCTTTCCTCCAAGGAGCTCAGGGTGGCATACATGGTTTTCCTCCATTTTATCCTCACAGCAAACCTACAAAGCAGGCTAGGCCCCAAGACTGTGACTGGCCCAAGGTCATGTTGTGAGCTTCCCACGGCCAAATGGGGATTTGAACCCTGCTGTCAGAGCTGCTTCCAGGTCCCAGCTCACAGAGGATCACGCTAGCCAGCGATCATTAAACAAAAGTCTTTATTGAGTTACAGTTTCCATTCTCAAGCTGCTGCGTGCAACTCTACGTCTCATGGTTAGATCGGCGAAGCTCCATCTGAGTCTCCGCCCCCTGTACACCAGTTTAAGATTCTAGCCTTACTCCACCTCTTCCGTCTCTCCTTTCTCCTCTGGGTCCTGCTACCCCCCGGGGTCCCTTCCTTCCTGGATTCTTCTGACGCTGACGTTGACCCCCCTGACTCCTCCCCCTCTTTTCGGCGGGCTTTGGGACCTGGCTCCCTATCCGGGCTGCCAACTGCACCGCCCTCCTGTACATTTGAACTTGGCGCGCGCGCCCAGCCTTCAACCTTCCTCTCGACCGTTTCTTCGCTCCCCGATGGAGGCGTGGCCAATCCTGACTCATGTCCTCCCACTGGCAGTGCGCCGCCTGATGCCGATGCCTGGGACTCCTCCCCCCTACTGCACTCTGGTGTGGACGCTGGTCCTGATTTCCAACTGCTTCTCTCTGAGTCCCCTCTGGCCCCTTCTTCCTGGGGTGTCCCCCTCGGCACCCCCCTTGCTCTGACCATGGGAGCCCCTTTCTGTGAATCTTCCGATTCGCTGGAAAGACTCAGAGACCTCGGACCGCTGTCATCGCTAACATTACCTTCGGACTCCTCCCCCTCGCTCTCTATTTCCTCCCTTTCCTGTGCCTCTGCTCCTGAACCCCTGACACCTGGCCTTTCCTAGTTCAATATTCTAGCCACTATACCACACTCTGTAGAAGAACTGCAACTCAAAACAGGTCCAGCAACATTTACTGTGTCAATAAATTGAGAAGGAAGGTGGGAGAGGGCAGAGTGTTCAGACCCCTTCATCTCTGTACCCACCCCCATTGGGGTGTGTGTGTGTGTGTATACAGTGGTACCTCGGGTTACATACGCTTCAGGTTACAGACTCTGCTAACCCAGAAATAGTACCTCAGGTTAAGAACTTTGCTTCAAGATGAGACCAGAAATCGTGCTCTGGAGGCACGGCAGCAGCAGGAGGCCCCATTAGCTAAAGTGGTGCTTCAGGTTAAGAACAGTTTCAGGTTAAGAACGGACCTCCGGAATGAATTAAGTACTTAACCCAAGGTACCACTGTATACCCCACCCATTTTTATATACATGAAAGTGGCTAATATAAGATCAACAAAGTTATCTGCTTCAATTGCATCTCATTTACTGTTTTGTCCCTTAAATTCCCAGTAGGTCTGTGGAGATCTTCTCCTGTAGTGTAAGCTCTGAAGATCTCAGAGGCCTGCTCTGCAGTTTCTCAGAGGAGCAAAGCCTTCAGCACGATTGCCGCTGTTTCGTGGAACAGCATTCCTGTCAAGATGTGACAGGCATCTGCTATCTGCACTGTCTGGAAACAATGGGAGATGTTTTCGATCCAGCAGATTTTCCTGGCTCGATGAATAGGTCTCTACCATGAGTACCTATCCATATTATCCATCTGTAATATTGTTAGCTATTTTTCTGAGTCGTGCAGAGTGATGCTGTGGTTTCACCCTCAAAGCCCTATTGATGATGTAGGCTCGACACACGAGACTTTGAAGATCACTCTTTAGTTGCAGGATGGCAACTATTAACAAGCAGTATCATACATATATACGAAGTCCAAGGCAATGCGTTGCATTCTCTTGAGCCCAAGAGAAGTTCTTTTTGCTTATGAAACTCCTTTGAAGCAGTCCATGAATTATAGCTTATCTGTCCTCACCAACTCCTCCTGGCAGCGTGTTCTTGGAGTCTCCACACAATGTGAAACAGCCACCCAACCTACAACTCCCATACAGGCTCATTTTTTAAGGGAGAACAAATTATTGACACGGCAGTGATTCAGCATTTGAGTCAACAACTTTGGCCAAGAGAAAGCTCAACAACTTTTGTTCCCAGATTTTCACTTTTTGAAAACCCTGCAATATTACATTGCATATTACATTACATTTCTTTTACCCAGTACAATTTATTCTTTGTAAAATGCATCTTCTAACAAATGTAGTACAAATACAAATATGCTTTCCATGTTATGTCTAACTATTTTAAAGTGGTTTTTATTTGAATCTTCTTGTCCATTGCCTTTGAGGGGTGTGGGTCAGGCCCCATCCGCCTCAGCGGCCACCTGTATACCCTCCAACATTTCTCTTATAAATATAGGGATGTGGCGTCTCCACCCACATCGTTCTGCCCGGACACTGAGATCCAGTGCCGAGGGCCTTCTGGCGGCCCCTCACTGCGAGAAGCCAATTTACAGGGAACCAGGCAGAGGGCCTTCTCGGTGGTGGCACCCACCCTGTGGAAAATCCTCCCACCAGCTGTCAAGGAAAACTATCTGACGTTTAGAAAACATCTGAAGGCAGCCCTGTTTAGGGAAGTTTTTAATGACTGATGTTTTAATGTATTTTTAATCTTTGTTGGAAGCCGCCCAGAGTGGCTGAGGAAACCCAGCCAGATGGGCGAGGCATAAATAAATTATTATTATTATTATTATTATTATTATTATTATTACACCCTGCCCATCTGACTGTGTTGCCCCAGCTACTCTGGGAAGCTTTCAACATACGTATATAAAAACATAATAAAACAATAAACATTATGAAACTTCCCTATACAGTGGTGCCTCGCAAGACGAAATTAATTCGTTCCGTGAGTTTTGTCGTCTTGCGATTTTTTTCGTCTTGCGAAGCACGGTGTCGGGAAAGTTTTGGAAAGGCTTCAAAAATCACCAAAGTCTTTAAAAACCTCAAAAAAGGCTACCATACCGCGTTCTATGAGTTGCTCCTCGAAGTCAAGTCGCAACGGTATTAACGGTGTTAAGAAAAAGGAAACAAACTTGCAAGACGTTTCCGTCTTGCGAAGCAAGCCCATAGGGAAAATCGTCTTGCGAAGCAGCTCAAAAAACAAAAAACCCTTTCGTCTAGCGAGTTTTTTGTCTTGCGAGGCATTCGTCTTGCGAGGTACCACTGTACAGGGGTGCCTTCAGATGTCTTCTAAACGTTGTATGGTTACTTATCTCATTGGCTTGAGGGTCGCATAACTCTATACCGTCCAACATTTCTCCAATGGAAATAGGGACATCCTAAGGAAAAGAGGGACATTCCGGGATCAAATCAGAAACAGTGATTGTTTCTGTAAATCTGGGACTGTCCCCAGAGAAAAGGGACACTTGGAAGGTCTGCACCAAGGAGGCAGCCATTCCAGTAGTAGAAGAAGCAAAGCTCACGCCATTGGCTCTGCTGTGGCAGGCCCATCAAGCCTCTTCTCTCCTCAGCTGTTATCTGGGGGCAGTTATTCCCTCAGATTGACTCAGATGGAGAGATAGGAATCAGGTCTCACTCCATCAGCTTTGCTGTAAGCCCAGTTCCTTCAGGCACCTTCTGTTCCTGAACTGTGCCAGCTAGCCATTACAGCACACATCCCCGAACTCGGCCCTCCAAATGTTTTGGGACTACAATTCCCACCATCCCTGACCACTGGTCCTGTTAGCTAGGGATGATGGGAGTTGTAGTCCCAAAACATCTGGAATGCCAAGTTTGGGGGTGCCTGCAATACAGGAACAAATGTTTAGAAATTGGTGTCTGGGTTTTGATTCCCCCCTCCCTGTCCCTTTCCCTTGTGTGCCTTTATTATTATTATTATTATTATTATTATTGGATTGTAAAAGAGGGACCGCCTTGTTTTGAATGTATATAAGCTGCTCTGGGAGCCATTTTGGCAGGAGAGCAGGGTACAGATGTGCTAAATAAATACATAATAGATGGCTTGGTTACTTATTTATTACTTGCTCGTCACCCCAAAGCTCCAGAATGGGTTACAGCATCAAAACAGCTTAACGGTCATGAAAATGTGGGTCCGAAAACATACAGCTCGTGTGTCAAAGCCAGGGCAAAGAGGTGTGTCTTCAGCATTCACCAGAAGCTGTACAATGAAGATGCCTGATGTTTCCTCTGTGAGGAGGGAGGGGGGAAGAGGGCCTTTAATTTTATTTCTAATATTTGCTACCCTCTTTTCATGATAGTGTTATGGATTTGGGGGCAGGGAGCTGAACACTAGAAATTAATAAATGGTAGAATTTTGATTATTTGGGCTGTGAAGGGAGAAATACAAGCTGAAGTGTAGGTGGGTTCCCACAAGGCAAGACACAGTAACAACAGCAAGAACCTTTATTGAACTAACGGAACTGGACAACAGGGGCAAAGCAACTGCTTATATACATTTCTGAAGGCCTGGGCCATTCCCACTCCCAACGTGATTGGCTGTCTAAACTTCCAAGCTGCGAATCATAACTCAGAGTTTAAGGGCCAATGGCAGAGGCCCAAATCCTGAAATGTTCTGTGATTGGACATCATGTATCGAATCAGAACACGGGCTCAGAATCCTTAGTCCAGACTCAAGCTCAGGCAAACACAGATCACTGAATACATAACACAAGCTGCAGAGGAATTCCTGAGCTAGCGTATGCAAAACAACCTGGTCAAACTAGGACCATTAAGCAATACAGGGCCATTGAGAGCCATTGGCAATGCAAGAGAACTGTCCTTCCCCCTGGCCCTGGGGTGTGAACAGAGACTGGGGGTTTGGAAGCTTGCCAGGGTGACTGGATGTGAGGTGACAGGAAAAGAGAGGGGTTTTTTTTAGCAGGGTGTTCTGGGAAGAAGAAGGACTGACTCCATCTTGGGCAGGTTGGCTGAGAGAGGTGCCTTGGACTCCAGGGCTGCACTTCTGTGGGGGACAAGCCCCTCTTGAAATGATCATGTACAGAAAGTACAGAAAGAATGAAAATTTTTAAAAGAGTATTTGAAAAATGATTGTTATACTAATAATCTCCTGGCAGAACTAAATGAGTCTTGTAAAATAAAAAGTATAGATAACAACTCCTTTTTTGATAAGAGCAAAGAAAATAAATGGTAATTTGAGACTGTGTGTAAAACAATAATAGGGACAATAATACAATGAGTCTAATCGGAAACCAAATTTATTTCCCCCCATTTTTTCTTTATTTTTTATTCCTTCTCTCTTTTACTCCTTCTCTCTCTCTCTCTCTCTCTCTCTCTCTCTTCTTTTCCCTCTTTTGTTTCCTTTCTTCTTTGTTATGTAAAACAGATAAGGTTTAAAAATATATGGAATGTTGATCCAGTCATCGTGATGTTTTGTAATGCTATGTATTATTAAGGATGGTGGAATGTAGTGAATAGTGAATTGTTGTGTTTTTAAAGGCTTTTTAAAATAAAGAAAAAAGAAAAGAAAAAGAAATGACCATGCTACAAGATCTGGACTCCCTCCATGCAGACTGATGGTGTAAATAGATAAACCGTATTTCTTAAAGCTACGAGAGTCTCTGCTGTGTCTCAGTTCTCTAAAGGACCGCAAACCCTGGAACCTCCTGAGATCTTGCGATTGCTCAGCGGAGAGTGGGGGTGGCACACAGAATTATCCCCAAGTGGGTGCACCAATGGGGGCAAAGAAAATCTTGGATATCTTTCTCAATCAGTAGATCATGAGACACTTAATCCAGGTCGTGAGTTTGAGCCCCACGTTGGATAAAAGATTCTTGCATTGCAGGTGGTTGGTCTAGTCTAGATGACCCTCGTGGTCCCTTCCAATTCTACGATTCTTAAAAAATGTATTTCGCTGTAGCTTATTGGCTAAAGAAAAAGTGCAAGTTTCAGGGCAGCACACGACTCCCATAACAAAAAGCAGCTTTGTTAGATCAGTGGTTGGACAAGCCTCCAGTCCCCATTGTGTCTTGGGTAGTGTTAGGCATGGGGATGGATGGCCAGGACTGCTGGAGCAATCAGCCAGAGTACGCGATTGCCGCTCGCAAGTAATGTCACAAGTGGCTAAGTGTTGCCTCCAGGAGAAAACAATGGTGTATGGCTTGGAAAGCTCTCCGTGTGCATCATGGGCAGAGCTGGTAACTGCTTCCCATCTGTTCTGCGACAGATCTAATACCATTGGGGGCATCTGGGAGATTTTAGTCTTGTTTTCCAGAAACCAAAACAAGACAGATTGGGAAGCATGGAGGGAATATATTTTTATGATTTGTGTCTGTATGTGTGTGTTTAAAGAGAATAATGTTCAGCACTGTACCGTCCAGAAGATAGTGAACAGTATTCTGGCTCAGCCTATGACCCAAATGACCCCCTTTGGCATTGAGCTCTGATCAGGGCGGTGTCTGCCACAATTGCAGTCAGAGAAGAGATAATTGTGGGGTGGGGGAACGGCACATGGGCATGTGATCCTTGTTTTGGACTATTGTGATGGTCAGTGCTTTTTTCTGGGGGTACACAGGGGTATGCATACCCCTTTCCCTTTCCCTGCCCCCTTCTCAGAACTTCATTGAGTGAGATGCTTTTATTCAGTTCCTGGGCATCTTAGGTACATAGGAAGCTTTCATGTATGGAACAACATCCGCCCAGATGTTATTGGCCCAGAGATGGAAAGAAGACAAGGTTCTTACAAGAGAGGAATGGCAAACCAAGTTGATGGACTATGCCGAAATGGCAAAACTGACTGGAAAACTCAGAAATCAAGAGGATTTTTTTTTAATAAAAGAATTGGGGGGAAATTGTAAGTTATTTAGGAGACCACTGTAAGCAGATGGAAACATTGGCAGGATTTTGATATCACCATGGAGGCATACAATCTGGACAAAAAAGTTGGTTTCCAGGTGGAAAAATCAAAATTGGAAACAGAATTGCTAGATCCAAAAATTAAGAATTTGTCAAGAATGTATAACTTGCTGTTGAAATGGAACACTCAGGATGAAATGGTGAAATCAGCTATGATTAAATGGGCACAAGATGTTGGACATAACATAATGATGGCTGACTGGGAACAGTTATGGACCACAGGTATAAAATTCACGGCATGTAATGTCCTAAGAGAAAATTTAATGAAAATGATTTATAGGTGGTATATGACACCAGTCAAGCTTGCAAAAATTTATCATTTGCCCGACAATAAATGTTGGAAATGTAATGAGACTGAAGGTACATTCTTTCACCTTTGGTGGACATGCCCAAAGATTAAGACATTATGGGAGATGATCTATAACGAAATGAAAAAGGTATTTAAATATACCTTCCTGAAGAAACCAGAGGCCTTTCTCCTGGGCATGGTTGGCCAATTGGTGTCAAAGAAGGATAGAACTTTTTTTATGTATGCAATAACAGCAGCAAGAATACTCATCGCGAAGTATTGGAAGACACAAGATTTACCCACTCGGGAAGAATGGCAGATGAAGTTGATGGACTATCTGGAATTGCGAAATGATTGGCAGAATCTGAGACCAGGGAGAAGAGTCGGTGGAAGAAGACTGGAAAAAGTTTAAAGACTATTTACAGAAATATTGTAAAATTAATGAATGTTAGAAAAATGTTGGAATAAAGTTATATGGCTTTAGTAGAAATGTTATAAGGAATTAAGTATAAATAGATCAATAGAGTATTAAAGGGAAAAATAAGGTTAGAATTTGTTAAGATAATTAAAGGATAGAAAGCAGAGGAAGATGGAAAGGAATTGCTGAAACAATCAACAGAAGTGGAATACAAAAGGGGAGGTGTGAGGAGGTCACTGAAATAAGTGAATGAAAGATAAGATATTGAAATTGTTTGATGTCTTTTAAATTGTTTTTGTTTTGTTTTGTTAGTTTAAGGTGTTATGTAGTGTTTTTGTACTGCATTGTATTGTTCTTTTTTCTTTTAATTTTTTTTGTGTGTGTTTAAATTGTTGGAAAAGTAATAAATATTATTTTTTTTAAAAGGATTTTAATATCACTTGTAGTGTAACAATTATCATAGATAATATGGATTGATATAAAAGTTAAGAGTATGGAAGAATATGCAGTTTTAAATATTAAAAATGGGACCCCATGGAGGGGGTGGGGGGAAGTCCCAAAGTCCGGCGGAATCTCTATATATTTGAATTTTTATAACTTTGCATTTGTAAAACCAAATAAAAATGATTTAAAAAAAAAAAAGGTACATAGGAAGCTGCCTTAAACATATGCTTGGTTTATCTAGCTCAACATTGCCCACACTGACAGAAGAAGAAGAAGAAGAAGAAGAAGAAGAAGAAGAAGAAGAAGAGGAGGAGGAGGAGAAGGAGGAGGAGGAGGAGGAGGAGGAGGAGGAGGAGGAGGAGGAGTTTGGACGTGATATCCCGTCTTTCACTCCCCTTAAGGAGTCTCAAAGCAGCTAACCATCTCCTTTCCCTTCCTCCCCCACAACAAACACTCTGTGAGGTGAGTGAGGCTGAGAGACTTCAGAGAAGTGTGACTAGCCCAAGGTCACCCAGCAGCTGCAGGTGGAGGAGCAGAGACGCGAACCCGGTTCACCAGATTACGAGTCCACTGCTCTTAACCACTACACCATGACTGGCAGCATCTCTCCTGGATTTTAAACAGGGTTCTCTCTCTTCCCACTTGGAGATGCTTAAGACTGAACCTGGGACCTTCTGCAGCCCAGGCAAGATGCTCTAGCTGCTAATCTACAATCCTTCCTGTATATTGTGGGTCTATTGCAGATCTTGTATATCCACAATTATTTTATTTGCTGGTATTCCTTCCTACCCGCTGCACATGCACAAAGGAAGGTGTCAGGAGTTCATGTTTCTTTATTAGAGTCTGAATTGGATTATTTTCATCCTGAGAAGGAGCTGAGAGAAGAGTCTGTTTTTAAAAAGAAATAATTGGGGGAGGACAGAGGGAAGGGGGATGTTTCTGAATTGTAACTGTTATACGAGTTTGGGAATTGAAGCATTGTGTAAAAAGAAGACGGTGTTTAAACTTCACTTTGAAAGGGAGGTAATTGAAACTAGTGTTGACTGTCATGTTGGTTTCAGATTCAAGGACTGTGACAGAGATCAGAAGAGCCTCCTTGTTTCTGAATGCAAATTGACTTTATTGCAAAGAACTCTTTTAGGCAGAATTTTGATCCCCTTCAGAAATAGCAAATGCTTTAGTTTAGTGGTTCCTTAGGTTTCCAGTTGATCTCTCAGGATTCATTGTTTTTTGAGAAAGATTTCGGGGGGGGGGGGTGGTTCTAGAGCTGCTGCTGGATTTTCTCCTAAAGGTTCCAGCCTCCCAATTTGGGAAATTTCAATACAGTGGTACCTCGGGTTACATACGCTTCAGGTTACATACGTTTCAGGTTACACACTCCGCTAACTCAGAAATAGTGCTTCAGGTTAAGAACTTTGCTTCAGGATAAGAACAGAAATTGGGCTCCGGCGGTGCGGCAGCAGCAGGAGGCCCCATTAGCTAAAGTGGTGCTTCAGGTTAAGAACAGCTTCAGGTTAAGTATGGACCTCCGGAACGAATTAAGTACTTAACCTGAGGTACCACTGTATAAGCAGAAGAAAATGACATGTGACAGTTACTATCAGTGGCTGCTACCCATGATGGCTCGGCTCTGTTCTCACGGTCGGAGGCAGTGATGCTTCTGAATACCAGTTGCTGGAAGCCACCGGAAGGGAGAGGGCTCTTGTCCACTGTAAGGACAGGATGCTGGACCAGATGGGTCATTGGCCTGATCCAGCAGGCTCTTCTTACGCTCTTACAAGTTGATCCTGCGAGAGGGTTCATGGTGCCATCCATCCATGCCCATCCCCAGGACACTCCATTTCTGTCACCCAGTTTACCATTTTAAATTTTTTTTCCAGCTGTCACTCAGCATTCTGTGGCAACTGAGCATGCTCAACCCTCACTAAGCTGCTTTGCTCCCTTTTAAAAAAGTTTTATGTATGCCTAGCATGGACTATGATGTTCTTCTTCTTCTTTGGTGATCATTCATAGCTGGGGTCAGCAAATTTTTTCAGCAGGGGGCCAGTCCACTGTCCCTCAGACCTTATGGGGGACCGGACTATATTTTGAAAAAAAATATGAATGAATTCCTATGCCCCACAAATAACCCAGAGATGCATTTTAAATAAAAACACACATTCTACTCATGTAAAAACACCAGGCAGGTCCGACAAATAACCGAGAGATGCATTTTAAATAAAAGGACACATTCTACTCATTCCTCCTCAGTCCAGCCCCTGACACACAGTGAAGATTTGGCAAATGTGCATTCCTCTTAGCTTGTTTCTGTCTTTCGTCCTCAGTTTGTGCTTCTTCAAAGTCCGTGACGTATTTGGTAGAGGCTATTCTCCAATTGGAGCACTTGCAGGCCAGTGTTTTCCAGTTGTCAGTGGTTATACTACATTTTTGAAAGATTTGCAGTGAGATAGTCTTTAAACCTCTTTCGCAGGACTATATATGCTCGTATGGACTAGCATTGGATACCATCTTTTTGCTCCAAGGGAAGGCAAAGCTACCGTAACTGGATTAGGCACATCTATACTCTGTTAATTTCAATGCACCTACTCCTGAGTAAATCTTAGTTGGATAGAACCTAAAGCGCAGGTGTATGATCATAGGTACAAAATGCAGAGCAAATGTGGAAGAGGTAGGAGGTGAGGAAAGAGAATGGCATCTGTCTTTCATTTTAAAACTATAAGATGCAGCAGCTGGGAATGGATCAAGGAGCTGTTCCAAGTTGTTGAAAATGCACGTTCACTCTTGATGCGATGCCTGTCTCTTTTTCTACTTCTAGCCCCCCACCCCGAGTGTAGAAACAGTTGCAGGAGAATTTTTCTCAATATTCCATACGAAAGAAGCAAGATAAATTAGCAGTGGGAAGGTGTCTTGGCTTCCAGCTGCTCAGGAACAAAGAATGGACAAGGAGCTCTTTCCAAAGGCTTTACTGCTTAGATTTACTGCGGTACCTATGCAGATGGTTGGCTTAAGACACTTCAGGCAACACACACTGCTGATCATGAATACAGCTACAACAAAGGCAGGTGCCATTTTGTAAAAAATAAAATAAAATCGCAACACTGAGCAGGGGCAAGAAATGGACTCAGATTCCCCAACTGAAATCAGGCAAAGCCTGATTTAGTGTTTTAACTTTTGTATGTATAAAAGTATGGGTTCTCTTCATTTTACTGTTTTGTCTTTTGTAAACTGCTTTGAGGGTTTTTTTTTTGTTTTTTTGTTTTTACAATCAAACAGTCTATAAATGTTATGAGATAATAACTAAACTAGTGCTGACACGGATATTATTGTCCATATACACACCTCTACTAAATACGACCCCCAGATAACCTCCCTGATTTCTCATCTCTTTGAATCCAGGTGCATTTGGGAGGGAATCAAACTAGGCAACTAGGATCTTGAAGGGATCCCAAGGGTCATCTAGTCCAGCCCCCTACAATGCAGCAATGAATTGCAGTTAAAGATTCTCTGGCAGGTGGCCACCAAATCTGTTTAAAAGCCTCCAATGAAGAAGAGTCCACCACCTTTCGAGGTAAAGGTACAGGGACCCCTGACTGTTAGGTCCAGTCGTGAATGACTCTGGGGTTGCTTTACTGGCTGAGGGAGCCCGTGTTTGTCCGCAGACAGTTTTTCCAGGTCATGTGGCCAGCTTGACTAAGCCGCTTCTGGCGAACCAGAGCAGCGCACGGAAACACCGTTTACCTTCCCGCTGGAGCGGTACCTATTTATCTACTTGCACTTTGATGTGCTTTCAAACTGCTAGGTGGGCAGGAGCAGGGACCGAGCAATGGGAGCTCACCCCATCGCGGGGATTCGAACCGCCAACCTTCTGAACGGCAAGCTCTAGGCTCTGTGGTTTAGACCACAGCGCCACCCACGTCCCTTAACTTTCAAGGTAGTCCATTTCATTACTGAACAACTCTTACCACCAGAAAGTTCTTAATGTTTAGTCAGAATCCATGGGTTTGGGTCCTAAACCCTGGAGCAGCAAAAAACAAGTATGCTCCAGGCTTCCATGCGGCAACCCTTCATATATCTGAATATGGCTACTGTATCACCTATCAGTCACCTCTTCTCCATGCTAAACACAGCCAACTCCCTCAACCATTCCTCATAAGGCTTGGTTTCCAGACACTTGAACATCTTGCTCACCCTTCTCTACACATGTTCCAGCTTGTTGATATTCTTGTTAAAGTCTGGTTCCCATGGCTGGACACAGGACTCTGACCAAGGCAGAATAGAGTGGTACAGTGCTACCTTGGTTCTCAAATGCCTTGGTACGCAAACAACTTGGAACCCAAACACTGCAAACCCAGAAGTAAGTGTTCTGGTTTGCGAACTTTTTCGGAAGCTGAACGTGCTCCATTTTGAGTGCCATGCTTCCATTTTGAGTGTCTGAAGTCTGTCTGTTTTTGCTATTTATTTTGCGTTTTTGTTTTTGCGGCTTTTTTGTTTTGTTTTTGTGACTGTGTGGAACCCAGTTCAGCTACTGATTGATTGATTGTGTGACTGCAGTACATTGTTTATTGCTTTCATTTCATGGATCATTGGTTTCGTTAGATAGTAAAATTCATGCTAAATTGCTGTTTTAGTGGTTGTTTTTAAAATTCTGGAATGGATTAATCTGTTTTGCATTACTTTCTATGGGAAAGTGCACCTTGGTTTTGGAATGCTTTGGTTTTGGAACGAACTTCCGGAACGGATTAAGTGTGAGAACCAAAGTACCACTGTACTATTGTTTCCTCTGATATGGCCACTAGACTTTCATCGATGCAGCCTAGAATTGCATTAGCTTTTCTGCTGCTGCATTGCACTGCTGACTTGCAAGTTAAGACCCCCTAGATCTCTTTCACAGGTACTGCTGTCCAGCCAGGCGTCCCCCATACTATATTTGTGCACCTGATAATTCCTGCCTAAGTGTAGACCCTTAAAGGTAAAGGTAAAGGGACCCCTGACCATTAGGTCCAGTCGTGACCAACTCTGGGGTTGCGGCGCTCATCTCACTTTATTGGCCGAGGGAGCCGGCGTACAGCTTCTGGGTCATGTGGCCAGCATGACTGAGCCACTTCTGGCAAACCAGAGCAGCGCACGGAAACACCGTTTACCTTTCCGCCGGAGCGGTACCTATTTATCTTCTTGCACTTTGATGTGCTTTCAAGCTGCTAGGTTGGCAGGAGCAGGGACCGAGCAATGGAAGCTCACCCCGTTGCGGGGATTCGAACCACCAACCTTCTGATTGGCAAGTCCTAGGCTCTGTGGTTTAACCCACAGCACCACCTGCGTCCCTTGTGTAGACCCTTACATTCTATAAAAACAGCAGCCAACTTGTTTACAACATTTTCTCCTCTCCAAGTCCCAGCAGCTCCCAGTCCTCGCTCTAAGCCTCGATGCCCCTAGCCATCCTAATCTCTCTCTGTCTCCCCAACTGCTTTCCATGTTTGCAACGCACGTGTCCTGTTTCTGGCTCCAGCACGCCCCGGACAGCTCGTGGCTGTGTTCCTGAACTCTGCTGCCTTGCCATCAGTCTGCAGGCACACCGAGTGAATAAATAACTTGCCCCCGTCCTCATTGATTGGCCTGGCAGGATGGGGAGTGGAGCGCAAAAGCAGCGCTCGGGTTTCCCATTGATTTTTCCGTGGGATGTGCAGTCCTTGACCTGTCGGCAGTGCGCGGCGGAGAGCTCTCCATTAACAAAGCCCCCCGGATATATTTTTCACCCGCTTCTGCTGTGCATCTTTATTACCCAGAGAGGTTTGTGTTTTACATGATGGCCTGTTAGGCTGGGAATAATTAAACCACAGATGGATGTTTGCTGTTTGTCTCGGAAAGTTGAGTCTTGTTGCTGGAGCACCTGCATATGGATTGCTTGGGGTTTTCAGGAGCGGGGATTAGCTAGTTCTCGAGTGCTTAGCTACAGCTTCTCATTATTGGTATGGAGTGTCTCTGCCTCTGGTTCATTTGTTCCTAGCACCTGGAATCATTGCCTGGGATGTGGAGAAATTTGGTTTGGTTTGCGTTTCAAGGTAAACCTGCCTCGTTTGACAGATGCAAGAGTTCCTGGACCGGGAAAGGAGTGGTGGGAGGCACCAGCTGTAGAACCCCCAAAGGAACCCCCAGGGGAAGAAGGCTTAGAGCCAGGGGTGGTGGGTGGGATGGCAATGAGTGGTCAGAGGGAGAAGACTGAGGGTGGGTGGGCAGTTGTCAGAAGCTGGAGGAGCAACAGGGTTTAGTGAGCAGGAGGAGTCTGTGTCAGAGAGCAGTGCAGACTCTGAGGCTGAAGGACTGGAGGTATCAAGGAGTTGCAGAAGAATCCAGAGTCTCCCCCTCGTGCTGCAACCAGCTCCCCTCCCTGTTCGTCTCCAAGGACACACAGAGAAATGAAAAGAGCAGAACAGAGCCATGGTCTGTTATTGGCCCAGAGGTGGAAAGAAGATAAATTCCCCACCAGAAAACAATGGCAGATTAAGTTGCTGGATTATGCCAAAATGGCTAAAGCAACCGGAAGAATCAGAAATCAGGAAGACCAAAATTTTAATAAGGAATGGGGGAAATTTATAATATATCTTAAAGACCACTGTAAACAGCTAAAATCGTTAGTAGGATTGGAATAACACTTGTAGTTTAATGGTGAATTTTGGACACAATGGAGATTTTAATCTGAAAAACCGAAGGAGAGAGAGAGAGAGAGAGAGAGCAGAACTGAGATTAGTTGTGTGCAGACATAGTCTGAGACAGCATAGGGGAAACCAGGGTGAGGAGGAGCCTTAAAGAAGGGCAGAAAGGACAATTGTGTCATTGAGGCAAGACCTCCTAGGAAGAGTAGCTGAGACCACTGGGCCCAAGCTGTGGTTTGTTTACTTGAATAAAGATTTGGCTTCACTGGCCTCAGAGATTTATTGTTTTTTGTTGCTGACCTACACCTGACTTAAGCCCTGACAATTGGCAACTTCAAGACTGGATTACTGCAACGTGCTTTATGCAGAGCTTCCTTTGCACTTGATCCGGAAACTGCAAGTAGTGCAAGAATGCTGCAGAACAATTGATGACAGGAGCGAGGCCTTGTTAACATATGACACCCATGCTCAGAGATCTGCACTGGTTACTGATTTGCTACTAGGCTAAGTTCAAGGTGTTGCAATTGGTATATAAAGCCCTTAACAACTTGGGACCAATTACCTTGCCCCATAAATGCCCACTTGACTGAGGAACTGGTACTGTTGCAGGTGCCATGTCTTCTTCTTATTATTATTATTTTCTTCTTTGGCGATCACTCGTAGCCGAGTAAGATTGTCTTCCATGAACACGGTCTTAACAGTGAGTCCGTAAGTGACTGTGGAGGCCAGTTCTGGATCCACTAGTCCTTCCACAGGGGGGGACATAGGTTTCCGGGTGGGAGTTGATCACGGTGAGGGTTTGCCAAATGTGCCTTCCTCTTAGCATGTTTCTTCCTTTCATCCTGAGGTTGAGCATCTTCAAAGTCTATGACACCTTTAGTAAAGGCTGTTCTCCAGTTGGAGCGCTCGCAGGCCAGTGTTTCCCAGTTGTCGGTGTTTATACTACATTTTTAAAGATTTGCCTTGAGAGAGACTTTGAACCTCTTTTGTTGACCACCAGCGTTACACTTTCCATTTTTAAGTTTGGAATAGAGTAGTTGCTTTGGAAGACGATAATTAGGCATCCGAACAACATGACCAGTCCAACAAAGTTAATGTTGAAGAATCATCGCTTCAACACTGGTGATCTTTGCTTCTTCCAGTACACTGGCATTAGTTCGCCTGTTGCAGGTGCCATGTATTACCCATTTCACATTTATAAGAAATAAATATTTTAGTGCGGCAACACCCGCACTTTAGAACTCCCTGCCTGTTGACATCAGGCAGGCACCTTTCCTGTATTCATTTGGGTGCTTGCTAAAAACCTAGTAGGTTCACTTTTAAATGTGAACTGAAATTCTTTCCCATTAGTACAAGCTGTTCCTGTTTTTGCGGGGGTTATGTCCCAAGGCACTGCTCATGTCAGTGAAAGCGTTTATCATTGAAAAAGCCTGCAGACACCCCGCTCTGCCCCTGTTCTGCATCTACCCCACCCCCGTTGCACCCTTTTAGTGATGTTCCAGTAATGCCTTTATGATGTTTTTGGGTCACATCCAGGTTCCGCACGATGTGCGCATACACTGTTGTGCACATATTGAATGTAAATGGGGGGGGGGGCTGCTTGTACTATTTTCTGAAGCTCCCCAATTCTGAACTTTTGAGGGACCCACTATTCAGTTCTCAGGACAGATAAAAGAAAGGCCTTCTTCATGCTGTGCAGAGTTAAGGTAAAAACGCATGTGGCGCTGTGGTCTAAACCACTGAGCCTCTTGGGCTTGCCATTCAGAAGGTCGGCAGTTTGAATCCGTGCGACGGGATGAGCTCCCATTGCTCTGTCCCAGCTCCTGCCAACCTAGCAGCTCAAAAGCACACCAGCGCAAGCAGATAAATAGGTATTGCTGCGACGGGAAGGTAAACGGTGTTTCCATGCGCTCTGGTTTCCGTCATGGTGTTCCGTTGTGCCAGAAGCATTTTAGTCCTGCTGGCCGCATGACCCGGAAAGCTGTCTGTGGACAAACACTGGCTCCCTCGGCCTGAAAGTGAGATGAGCACTGCAACCCCATAGTCACCTTTGACTGGACTTAAACATCCAGAAGTCCTTTACCTTTTACCTGCAGAGTTACACTCTGCAACTCACTCCCACAGGAAGCAGTGAGGGCCACCAACTCAGATTGCTTTCAAAGAGGATTGGACCAATTCATGGAGGGGAAGGCTTTTGAAGGCTCCTAGCCATGATGGCTGTGGTCAGAGGCAGTAATGCCTCAGAATCCCAGTTGCTGGAAGCCATAGGAGGGGAGAGAAAGCTCTTGTGCAGAGGTCCTGCTGGTGGGTTTCCCAGAAGAGGTATCTGGTTGGCCGCTGTGAGAACAGGATGCTGGACCAGTTCCAGCTGGGCTCTTCTTAACTTTATTACATCCTTGTGCCTTTGTTGTGTTTCCCCCTCCTCTCCCTGCCTTCAAAGAAGGTAGGACAGAACAGCTGTGTTTAGCTGCATGCCTCCTGCAGTTCTCCTGGAGCTCAGCAAATATTAGTGCAGCGAGACACATTCCTTGCTTTACAATTTTCTGCTTGCCGAATATGCTCTCCATTTCGCTTCTTTCTTTTCTATTTTTTTACTATGATATTTTATTTTTATCGCCCTCCGTATGATCTGTTTGTTTGCATTAAGTCAATGCGAAGTTTTCGTAATCTGATTAGGGGGGAGTGGGGCTCGGAGGGAGACCATAAAACAGCTGAGCGTGCCGGCGATATTACCTGCGTCTCCTCGGCTCCGGCTGGGGCTAGCTGGGCTCTGTGCCAGACGCATACATCGCGGGGACTTCTTGTTCCCACCAGCAAGAAATCTCATGCCAAGCCCACAAGCCACAAGGAGCTCCAAAGGCATAGACTCGTATTAATTTAATGGGCGTATCTATCAATTTTAGCACCGGTGAATGATGGACTGATTTGTGCCTGATGGGGCTGTTCCTTGGGAGGTTGCATGCCATCAGGTAGTTAAAGCAGACCTGGCCCTGCGGCAGATGCTACAAATCACTCGTTCTACATTTGTGAGAAATCGATCCTTTTTGTAGCTTTGGAACTCCCTGCCTATTGAAATCAGGCAGGCATCTTCGCTGTGCTCTTTCTGGTGCCTGATAAAAACATTTCACTGTAGGCAAAGCCCTAGCCAGACATGTAGAGTGCGGGCAGGTATTTTAATCTCTACACAGCACAAAATTGAGCGATGGAACTTGCTCTCCTAGAAGGCAGAGAGATGGCCACAAACTTTGATGGCTTTAAAAGAGGACGAGACAAATTCCTGGAGGAGGAGACGGTTATTGATGGCTGCTAGCCATGATGGATATGGTCTGCCTCCATATCTGGAGGTAGTAATGAGAGTTTGTGGAAACTGCAGGAGGGGAGAACAATAACAATAACAATAACAATAACAATAACAATAACAATAACATTTATTTATACCCCGCCCTCCCCAGCCAGAGCTGGGCTCAGGGTGGCTAACACCAATACAATTTCAGTAAAAACATAATAAGAAAAAAAAATATTAAAATGCAGGTTAAAATGACATTTAAAATGCAGCCTCATTTTAAAAGTCAAAATCATGAAGGGGAGGGAAACATAAGGGTCAGACTGAGTCCAAACCAAAGGCCAGGCGGAACAGCTCTGTCTTGCAGGCCCTGCGGAAAGATGTCAAGTCCTGCAGGGCCCTAGTCTCTTGTGACAGAGCGTTCCACCAAGTTGGGGCCAGTACTGAAAAGTCCCTGGCTCTAGTTGAGACCAACCTAACCACCTTGTGACTTGGACCTCCAAAATACTGTCATTTGTGGACCTTAAGGTCCTCCGCGAGGCATACCAGGAGAGGCGGTCCCGTAGGTACATGGGTCCCAGGCTGCACAGAGCTTTAAAGGTCAAAACCAGCACCTTAAATCTGACTCTGTACTCCACCGGGAGCCAGTGCAGTTGGTAAAGCACTGGATGAATGTGATCCCATGGCAAAGACCCCGTAAGGAGCCTCACCGCGGCATTCTGCACCTGCTGGATTTTCTGGGTCAGCTTCAAGGGCAGCCCGGCATAGAGCGAGTTACAATAATCAAGCCTGGAGGTGACCATCGCATGTTCTTGTGTTTGGGTCCTGCTTGCTCTTTCTTTTGGCGGCATCTGGGTGGCTGCTGTAAGAATAGGATGTTGAGCTAGACAGGCCATTGGCCTGATTCATCGGACTCTCCTGATGTTCTTCCTAGCTTTAGTTGCTTCTGCCTATTGTTGGCTCTGGCCAAGGGTGCCAACTTGAATAAAATATTGTGGGAGGGGGCAGGTAAGCCCCGCCCCCATAATTGATCACATGACACGATGCGCACACACCATTTGAATGGCAATACCCATCAACTTGGTGGGGGCAGCTCCCTCAAATATTTTATTAGGGGCCCAAAGGGACCTTGGCCCCTAGGAGTTGGCTCCTGTGGCTCTGGCTCCCCATCCTTCTTGCCTCTGCCTTCTACCCCACCAGTCCCAGCATCACTGCTTAAAATGAGGGTTGAATGAAATTTCCCCCCTATCCCTGTGACTAGCCCACAAGATCTCAGGTTGTGACTTCTACAAAAATGTAATTAAGGCTATGCCAGACGGGTTCACCCCTCATTTCACTCCACTTAGAAGAACGCCGGCAAGTTGTCGAGGAAATCTACTTTCTCTAATTGGCCAGGAGGCGGGCGGGAATTTAAGTTCTTAGAGGCAGGAGGTAAATAATTAAAATCTGCAACAAAAGCCCATATTTGCTTTATATCTCCTTTGGGGTTTTGTCCATTTCCCCTCAGCTACATGCATTTGAATTGGCTTAATGGCTCTTAGCGGAACTGAAGCAAAACTCCTGGACTCCACTCAGTGGTGGCTCCCAACTTGTGGAAGGTCCTTCTATCAGATGTCAAGGAAATAAACAACTATCTTACCTTTAGAAGACATCTGAAGGCAGCCCTGTTTAGGGAAGTTTTTAATGTTTGATGTTTTCTTCTGTTTTCAGTCTGTTGGGAGCCACCCACTGTGGCTGGGGTAACCCTGCTGGATGGGTGGGGTATAAATAAATTATTATTATTATTATTATTTCACAGACCCAATCCCCAGTGGTGTAGCGAGCATTGCCAGTGCCCGGGGCTGCACAGTGCAGGTAGGTGGGAGGGAAATGGATGGAGTACACATGCACTTTCAACTTTCAAACGCCGTCGTGCAGAAGATTGCAGCTGCAGAGATAAGAAAAGAAGAGTCGTTCCGTTGTCTGGAGAGGTCACTTCCTGGTTCGCATGGAGGTCCACTTTTCAATGGAACCCAGCGACGGAAGCGCATAGCTGTCTTGAGGCAGCACCTGGTGTTGAAATTTTGCACCCCTAACAATTTTGTGGCAACTTCCCCTCTATCCCCCCATGCCGCTGTCCATCCCCTGGTAATTTTTTCAGATGTGAGAAAGATGACATGGAATGTGTGTATATGGAATCATTTCAGTTTAGGGGCCTCGGGGGTGTTTGTGTGTGCATATGGGGAAAACATTAGGACCATAGGGAGCTGTCTCCTAGGAAGGGGGGCCCTTGCTCCATCTAGCTCAGTATTGTCCACACTGACTGGCAGCAGCTCTCTGAGATTTCTGGCAGGGGGTGTTCCCAGGCCTACCTGGAGATCCTACAGGGGATTGAAGCTGGGACCTTCTGCATGCAAAGCATATGCTCTTTCATTGAATGTGGCCCTTCACTTGAACCGAGGAATGAACCTAGCACATGAACCTAGGAAGCTGCCTAGGAAGAAGAGTCTCCCGTGACCAGGGAGAAGAGTCGGTGGAAGAAGATTGGAAGAAATTCAAAGATTATTTACAGAAACACTGCAAAATTAATGAATGTTAGAGTGATGTTGGATTGAAGTTAAGTGGCTTCTAGCTGTACAGGTTTTAAAGTTATAAATATATCAAGATTAAGGATTAGGATAAAAAAGGTTAAAAGAATGGAAAAATTGGTTTTAAATAGGTAAAAATCTAACGTCATAATATGTTAAGATTAAGGATTGGGATTAAAAAGGAGGGAAAGAAATTGCTGGACTAACAAATTGAATTGGAATACAAAAGAGGGAGGTATGAGGAAGTCCGGGAAACAAGTAAATGTAAAAGAAGTTATGAAAAGATGGAACTGTTTTTAACTGTGTTTTTTTTTCTCTTTTTCTCTTTTTGTATTTTGTATTTTGTATTGTGCATTTTTCTTTTTTCTTTTTAAATTTCTCTTGTTTATTAATGTGATTTTATTTTTTTCTGAAACTTTAATAAATATTAATTTTAAAAAAAAGGAAGCTGCTTCATACTGAGTCAGGCCACTGGTCCATCCAGCTCAGTTTTGTCTACACTGACTGGCAGCTGCTCTCCAAGGTTTCCAGTAGGGGATGATCCCAGCCCTACTTGGGGATGCCAGGGATTGAACCTGGAACCTTCTGCACGCAAAGCAGTTGCTCTGCCACTGAGCCACAGAGCTTCCCCTCAGACTGGCTCTGCCTTTCAGCTTGTCACTGCATGCCTATGAGAGAACCAGCTGCCACGATAGCCGTATGCAATCCTCTCCCCCCCTTTTTTTAAACCAGAGGGTCATTTTTATTTTATTTTCACCCTCTGAAGTTTTCATTTCCTTAATTGGAAATAGGCAGGTGAAGAACTAAATAACTTGGTTTCACAGTCCCCGGCAATTGCTAAATTGCAGGGGAAGTTAATCTTCAGCGAGATTACTACATATTCACCAAGTAATAAGTTTCCCTCTGAAGCAACAGGGCTTTTTCAGCCTTTATCGTTGGCAATAAATGCGCTATTAGAAGCCAGAAATGATATTGGAGGTTCTTTCCCACAGGGCTCTCCTGGGGGTATTTTTGAGAGGCAAAATATCCTACAGGCTATTTTTGCAAAATACATAGGGCTGATTTAAAAACATCAGCCGACCAACTGAAACCTCAGATTCTGTATTTGCAGTAATGGAGATCTAAAGGAAAGTAAGCCAGTGGATGGTCATTGCAGGGTTTGCCTTTACAGTAGAGCAGGGGTAGCCATTGGATGCCCCCCCCAATATGTTAAAGACTACAACTCCCATAAGCCTCAGCTAAAACGACCAGCATCTTACAGCATCGACAGCATCAACAACGACGACAGCATCTTAAAAAGCAGAGACATCACCTTGCCGACAAAGGTCCATATAGTTAAAGCCATGGTTTTCCCAGTAGTGATGTATGGAAGTGAGAGCTGGACCATAAAGAAGGCTGATCGCTGAAGAATTGATGCTTTTGAATTATGGTGCTGGAGGAGACTCTTGCAAGGTGGGTTTGCCTCCTAGCACATTGCACATTAGGACCAGGACCAGCCCAGGACATTCTGCAAAACTGAAAATGCCATGCCTACACCTTCTCCTCCACAACCCCTCTGACAAGTGAGAGCAGTGCCACTGCCACCATGTGGAGCTCGCCGCCCCCTGCCCCCTCTTGCCCACCACTCCCTGTCCTCCACTGTCAACACGCCTGGGCAGCAGTTGCACAGAGGTAATGCACTTGCTGCTCTGAGACCCTTGCCTTGCCTCATGGCTCCCCTGTTTTTCATTACAAGAGCTGGTGTGGTGGTTAGAGGACCTGGGAGACCAGGGTTCAGATACCCACTTGGCCATCAAGCTCACTGGGTGACCTTGGGCCATTCATTCATTTCATTCATTTCTTGAATTTAGATACCGCCCTGTACCCAGAGGTCTCAGGGCGATTCACAAAAAAAGAAACCAATATATAAAATCAAAATCAAAACAATAATCCAATGACACCCCCCAAAAAAGAGCCACATTTTTAAAGGGTATATGATGTTGATCAGGTCAACCAAAGGCCTGGTTAAAAAGGAATGTTTTTGCCTGGTGCCTAAAGGTGTCTAATGAAGGTGCCAGGTGAATTTCCCTGGGGAGAGCATTCCACAGATGGGGAGCCACTGCAGAGAAGGCCCATTCTCATGTTGCCACCCTCTGGACCTCTCAAGGAGGAGGCACATGAAGTAGGGCCTTGTAAGAGGGCCAGTGACTGCCTTTCAGCCTAACCTACCTCACAGGGTTGTTGTGGAGATTAAATGAGGAGGGGAGAACTATGTCCACCACCTTGAGTTCCTTGGAGTAAAAAAGGTGGGATATAAATGAAAAAATAATAGATAGATGATAGATAGATGATTGATAGATAGATAGATAGATGATAGATAGATAGATAGATAGATAGATAGATAGATGATAGATAGATAGATAGATAGATAGATAGATAGATAGATGATAGATGATATAGATAGATAGATGATAGATATAGATAGATAGATAGATAGATAGATAGATAGATAGATGATAGATAGATAGATAGATAGATAGATAGATGATATAGATAGATGATAGATAGATAGATGATAGATAGATAGATGATAGATAGATAGATAGATAGATAGATGATAGATAGATAGATAGAGATAGAATAAAACTCATAAACAGTAGCTGAGCAGAAGAGCACTCTCCCCTGTGGAGGAAACACAATGCTCTCCAGGTGGCTTGGACTGCAGCTCCCATCATTCCCTATCATTGGTCATTCTTGTTGTTGTTTAGTCATTTAATCATGTCTAGGGATCTTTGGAGAGATGTGTTGAGCTCCATCTCAAATGATTCCCCAACCACCTGTTTTTTTTCTTTTTTCTTTTAAAATCATTTTTACTAGTTTTTTTCCTTGTAACCTCCGGTGGCGCAGTGGCAGCAGGAGGCCCCATTAGCTAAAGTGGTACCTCAGGTTAAGAACAGTTTCAGGTTAAGAACGGACCTCCAGAACAAATTAAGTTCTTAACTCGAGGTACCACTGTATGGGCAATCTTTATATTACATTCAAATTTCGATTTCCCCATTCCCTACTGACTTCCCTCAACTTCCGTCCCTGGTTTAGTACATCTCATATTACAATCTGCTATTTGTATATACTTACATATAAAGGTAAAGGTAAAGGTACCCCTGACCATTAGATCCAGTCGTGGATGATTCTGGGGTTGCAGCTCTCATCTCGCTTAACTGGCTGAGGGAGCTGGCATTTGTCCGCAGACAGCTTCCGGGTCATGTGGCCAGCATGACTAAATCGCTTCTGGCGAACCAGAGTAGCGCACGGAAACGCCATTTACCTTCCCGCCGGAGCAGTACCTATTTATCTACTTGCACTTTGACATGCTTTCAAACTGCTAGGTGGGCAGGAGCAGAGACCGAGCAACGGGAGCTCACCCCGTCGTGGGGATTCGAACTGCCCTAGGCTCAGTGGTTTAGATCACAGCGCCACATGCATCCCTTATATACTTCCATATTGTCATACTATTATGTTTCTTGTTGTTTATAAATAAAATTGCAAATGTTTATTTAAATCCTGCCAATGACTTTATTTTTTTTGTTTTGTTTCTGCAAGTATGATGTAAAGGGTTCCCATTCTTTTTCAAAGTCACTATTGTCTTTTCCACGTAATCTGTCTGTTAACTTTGCCAGCTCTGCATAGTTCATCAGTTTCTCTTGCCATTGTTTCTTTGGATGTGAGGGTGATCTGGCTGCGACATCTGTCACCTCATTGATCGCCAGGGTTGATTTGGCTGATCTGGCTGGCTAGGCGGGTGTCCCCTTTGCCCCTCACCACTCCATGTGCATCCCTCCCAAAGCTGCGCACTTGGTGGAAGAGGACGACCATCCCAGATAGAAGGAGTGTACCGTTCTTAGGTCAAGGGTATATGATAGCTTCGCTTCCCTGCTAGAACCTTCAAACAAGCCCAACCACCTGTTTTAACACAATTGGCCCTGCTTCAGATGTTACCTTTGTGTTTTTTGTGTGTCAAGAATTCCCTGTGGTCTGGGAAATGATATATAATGAATTGAAAAGGATGTTTAAAATAACGTTTGTAAAAAAACAAAACAAAACACCCAGAAGCTTTTCTTTTGGGAATTATAGGGACAGAACTACCTAAACTGTATAGAAACTTATTCATGTATGCAACTACAGCATCAAGAATGTTCCTTGCCCCCAAATGAAAAGAAGCAGAAGTCCCATCAAAGGAAGAATGGATACAAAAACTTATGGAATATGCGCAAATGGTGAAACTTACCGGAAGAATAAGAAATCAAGATAACAAACTTTTTATAAAAGAGTGGAAATGGTCTGTGGAATATTTACAGATAAATTGTAAACAGAAAAGAACATTTGCAGGATTATTGTAATAACCTGCCGTTTTATAAGCGTATATATTTAAAATAGATGAATAAATGAGCAAATTAAGTTAATTTGGATATGCAGAAGATATTAAAAATAAATATGAGGAACCGCAGGAAGAGGAGGAAGGAATTCAAGTTTTGAAATGTTAAAATGATTGTAAAATTAGTGAAATGTATAAACCTGAAAAGCATATAATTTTATTTTATTTTTAAGAAAAGAATTCACTGTGGTCTCAAGAACTCCTTTCTCCCTTCATGGGACTCCCCCCCCCCCCCCCCGCTTCCTAGATAATGTTGGTGATGGTAGTTATTATTAATTACTTGCATTTTTGCACTCCAGTGCCTCAGAGCGACTCACATAGCAAAACTACAATAACAAAGATATTAAAATCAGGTTTAAGCAGTGGTAAACAAAGAATGGAGAGCGCAAAATGTGGTCTGAAGCTCAACATCAAAAAAACGAAGATCATGGCCACTGGGCCCATCACCTCCTGGGAAATAGAAGGGGAAGAAATGGAGGCAGTGAGAGATTTTACTTTCTTGGGCTCCATGATCACTGCAGATGGTGACAGCAGTCACGAAATTAAAAGATGCCTGCTCCTTGGGAGAAAGGCGATGGCAAACCTAGACAGCATCTTAAAAAGCAGAGACATCACCTTGCCAACAAAGGTCCGTATAGTCAAAGTCATGGTTTTCCGAGTAGTGATGTATGGAAGTGAGAGCTGGACCATAAAAAAGGCTGATCGCCGAAGAATTGATTCTTTTGAATTATGGTGCTGGAGGAGACTCTTGAGAGTCGCATGGACTGCAAGAAGATCAAACGTATCCATTCTTAAGGAAATCAGCCCTGAGTGCTCATTGGAAGGACAGATCCTGAAGCTGAGGCTCCAATACTTTGGCCACCTCATGAGAAGAGAAGACTCCTTGGAAAAGACCCTGATGTTGGGAAATATTGAGGGCACAAGGAGAAGGGGACGACAGAGGACGAGATGGTTGGATAGTGTTCTTGAAGCTACAAACATGAGTCTGACCAAACTGCGGGAAGCAGTGGAAGTCAGGAGTGCCTGGCGTGCTCTGGTCCAGGGGGTCACGAAGAGTCAGACACAACTAAACGACTAAACAACAACAACAAACAAAGAATGAAATGCTAAAATTGTGCTGGTCAGGACCACACTAGGCTTCAGAGGGCCCCTGTTCCTCCTCCTTCTCACACCACTTGGCGTAGCAGTGGTCCAGCAGGCTGATCTTATGTGCTAATAAGGAGCATCTGCTTTGCATGCAGAAGGTTCCAGGTTCAATCCCCGGCATCTCCAAGTAGGGCTGGGAGAGACCAGACACTCCCAAGTGTCTCAGTTTTCTAGGGACAGTCCTGGATTTACAGAAGCCATCCCAGTTTCTGACTTGATCCCGGAATGTCCCACTTTTCTTAAAAAGTTTTTTTAAAAAAAGGTAAAGGACCCCTGACAATTAAGTCCATTTGCAGATGACCCTGGGGTTGCGGCACTCATCTCATTTTGCTGGCCGAGGGAGCCAGTGTTTGTCCACAGACAGTTTTTCTGGGTCATGTGGCCAGCATGACTAAGCCACTTCTGGCAAAACCAGAGCAGTGCATGGAAATGCTGTTTACCTTCCCACCGCAGTGGTACCTATTTATCTACTTGCATTTTTGGTGTGCTTTCGAACTGCTAGGTTTGCAGGAGCTGGGACCGAGCAATGGGAGCTCACCCCGTTGCAGAGATTCGAACCACTGACCTTCTGATCGGCAAGCCCAATTAGGACATCTGGTGCTGTGGGTTAAACCACAGAGCCTAGAACTTGCTGATCGGAAGGTCGGTGGTTCAAATCCCCGAGACGGGGTGAGCTCCCGTTGCTCAGTCCCTGCTCCTGCCAACCTAGCAGTTTGAAAGCACATCAAACTGCAAGCAGATAAATAGGTACCGCTCTGGCAGGAAGGTAGACGGTGTTTCCGTGCGCTGCTCTGGTTCACGAGAAGCGGCTTAGTCATGCTGGCCACATGACCCGGAAGCTGTACGCCGGCTCCCTCGGCCAATAAAGCGAGATGAGCGCTGCAACCCCAGAGTCGTCCGTGGCTGGACCTAATGGTCAGCGGTTCCTTTACCTTTATTTTCATTGGAGAAATGTTGGAGGGTACGAGAAACTCCTCACCTGAAATCCTTAGAGAACCACTGCTAGGCAGCACTGAACTAGGTAGATCATTGGCCTGACTCAGTATTAATACCCATTTGCTGGAAACTGCAGGAAAGGAAAATGCTTTTGTGTTTGTATCCTGCTTGCAGGTTTCCCATTGGGGCATCTGGTTGGCCACTCTGAGGACGCTGGACAATGTGGGCTGTTGTTCTGACCCGGCAGGCTCGTCTTACATTCTTATGGGCTCCTATCCAACTGTTTTCAACATCTTCTATCGTCTTCCCCAGGTGGAAATCCAACTAGTTCACCATTACACCGAACTGCATTTCCATGGCTGGCGTTAAGCGCATGTTTATAAAAAGCACACTTAGCATAAATGCGCAGCCTGGCCCCGGGTGGATACTTGGCTTGAAGGAGAAGCTTGCCTCCTGCTGACTACTTAGGAGCTCATTGAAAGGCTGAGAGGATCATTTAGCACTTTCTGCATCTCAGACAAAGTCTTAAGAGCCTCGGGGGAAGGGGACATCAGTGCTCTTCGGCTGTCTCACGGGAAGAATCCTGACTCTGCAATTTCTCACTGGGGAGACCTGTTTTCAATGGAGGGATTGTGAAATATACTCGGAGTTGAGAGTGGATTTCATGCTCTTTATTCAGCTCATAGTGGTGAGGAGGAATGGAAGTTCCCCCAGAATGTCTGCTTTATATACATTATTTACACAATGGGCCCCACGTGATTGGCTAATTCCGGGATTCACCTGTAGGCCAATCAGGTTGCGGATTCACTTCCACCTGGAGCTGGATTGGGTGGCTCCTGTGGACCAATCAGACTGCTGCATTCTGAATCCTATTGTTCCAGGACCAATCAGACTGCTGCCTTTTGGATCCTATTCAACTCAGTACATAACAGATTGCATGGCGATCGATGGGGAAACTGCCTTGGAAACCAGGAGTGCTCAGAAAGTGCTTCATCCAAGGAAACAGAAGGATTAATTAATTTTCTGTTCCATCCTTTATTTGAGGACCACAGGATGATTTGCAATATCAAAGCACAAAAACGCATAACGTAGTAAGAAACAAAAACAACACCCTCCCCCTGCCCCCACTTTAAAAGGCCATAGCATAGATTGTTTAATTAGCCAAAGGCCTGGGAGAAGATGAATACTTTTGCCTGGCACCTAAAGATATATAGCGAAGGCACCAGGCGAGCCTCCCTGGGGAGACCATTCCCCAAATGGGGAGCCACTGCAGAGAAGGCCCTGTTCTTGTGTTTCCACCGTCCGGACCTCTCTAGAAGGAGGCACATGAAGAAGGGCCTCAGAAGATGATCTCAGGGTCTGGGTCGGTTCATATGGGGAGAGGTGGTCCTTGAGGTATTGCGGTCCTGAGGCGTTTAAGGCTATATAGGTCAAAACCAGCACTTTTTGTTGTGCCTGGAAACTAATTTGCAGCCAGTGCAGTCAGACGAGGATTGTCATTTTATTCTCAAATCATAGCTAACAGACAGATAAGAGAAATGACTTCTCTATGGAGCGTATAAACTATGGAACTCCCCGCCACAAGTGGCAGCAATGGCCACCACCTTGGATGGCTTTAACAGAGGATTAGACAAATATGTGGAGGAGATGTCTAATGAAGGCGACTAGGCAGGGTGGCTCTGCTCTGCTGCCTCAGCTGGAGACAGCAGTGTTTCTGAATACCAGTTGCAGAAGGGGAGAGTGCTCTTTTGCTTGAGTCCTGCTTGCTGTTTTCCCACATGCATCTGGTTGGCCACAGTGACCTGACTCCCTTTCCTCCCCCCCCCCCCCAACAGCCACTCATCACTCCGGGCCCATCCAACCCAACTTGCACTAAAAAAAGGTAAAGGTAAAGGACCCCTGGACAGCTAAGTCCAGTCAAAGGCAACTATGGGGTTGCAGTGTTTATCTCACTTTCAGGCCGAGGGAGCCGGTGTTTGCCCACAGACAGCTTTCTGGGTCATGTGGCCAGCAGGACTAAACAGCTTCTGGCGCAACGGAAGACCGTGACGGAAACCAGAGCGCATGGAAATGCCGTTTACCTTCCCACTGCAGTGGTACCTTTTTATTTTATTTTATTTTATTTTATTTTATTTTATTTTATTTTATTTTATTTTATTTTATTTTATTTTTTGAAAATACTAAAAGTGCATTTACTTCCCCTTTTAAACTTCTATTCTGGTTACAATATATTACTATTCTATAAGAATCTATTACAGTGGTACCTCGGGTTAAGTACTTAATTCGTTCCGGAGGTCCGTTCTTAACCTGAAACTGTTCTTAACCTGAAGCACCACTTTAGCTAATGGGGCCTCCTGCTGCTGCTGCGCCACTGGAGCACAATTACTGTTCTCATCCTTGAAGCAAAGTTCGTAACCCGAGATGCTATTTCTGGGTTAGCGGAGTCTGTAACCTGAAGCGTATGTAACCTGAAGCGTATGTAACCCGAGGTATCACTGCATATCCTTTGCTGTCCCATATATTATTTTATTTCCCAAATTCAACCTAACCCTCCCCTCCCCCCACTGCTTCCCTTCACCTGTGTGAGATCTTCCCTTCATAATATTTTTTTCTAGTTGCTTTGATAAAATAGAGTAACGTGAAAACTGTTAAATTATAATTACTACTTTTGTCCTTACACACTTAACAATTGCTTATTAAGAGTTCTGCTTTAACACCATATTTCTTCATGTATTCCCCTATGCATTCCCATTCTGTATAGAATTTTTCATTGGAGCAGCCCCGGACTGATGCAGTCATTTTTGCCATCTCGGCGAGTTCACCGACACAGTGGTACCTATTTATCTACTTGCAGTGGCATGCTTTCAAACTGCTAGGTTGGCAGAAGCTGGGACAGAGCAAAGGGAACTCACCCCGTTGCGGGGATTCGAACCACCGACCTTCTGATCTGCAAGCCAAGAGGCTTAGTGGTTTAGACCACAGTGCTACCAGCGTCCCAACTTGCCGTAATCCTTGCCTGTGTGTACCTGATTCATCTGAGACCCAATGCCCTCCAGATCTGAACAACCTGGCTCAGGATTCAAGCCTCGGATGAATCCAGTGCATAGCCCTAGGAAACCGTCCGACAGAGCTACCATTCAGAGGGGCTCTTTCAAAGCCATCCAAGGCCCCTTGCCACCACATCCGTGCTCCTCTGGCTATTGATAGGCATCCATCTCTCCACCCTGTGCAAGAAATGAATCTCACGATGCTGCTGCCAAGGAAGACTTGGTGTTTTATCTGCCAAGTGGATAAAAGCACACATGGAGGCTGCAGGCCACAAAGCCAGGCACAGCACTGAATCGCCAGAAGCTAAACATTTGATGCCTTCTTTCCTTAAGCCACCTGCCTGTTTGCACCCATGGTGAGAGAAGATGGATGGAAAGGCTCAGAAATAACGCCAGAGGGGGGGGGGAGCCACTTTTATCCCTTTAGAGCAAGAGCCCCTTGTTGTTCTCTTTGGTGAGGACACAAGGGCAGCCTGGAAGAGGCAGGCTTGCAAGCTGTTGCAGATACCATCAATCTGTTGAACTGATGCTGGGTGTTGTGGCAAAGGCTCACAAAACCACATGGGCTTACACTGGAGCAACAATCCTGGACTCCCAGCTGTCACTCTCATTGAAGAGAAAACCAAAGTATTCAGTTCTAAATGATTTGCCAAACTTCTGATTTGGGCAGAGAGGAAACGATCTTCCCTGGGATATTATTCAGCCTTGCATGCATTGTTTCCTAAGAGGCATCCAGAAGTAATTTGCAATATAATAAAAACATCTAAAACAATATCCTGTATATTTGGGGAAAGCCATTCACACTCTATGCATTTTCTCAAACACCTTTTACAACACACTGCATGATTGTTCCCAAGATCAAGGAAGAAGTTTTTTTAAAATCTGTGTTTGGATACAGGAGGGCATTTTGAATCAAGAGGGAGGGCTAGACCATGCAAAACTGCACTGATTTATTGGTTTTCTAGAATTTCCGAGCAGTGCCGGGCTCAAGGCTTCTGGCTGCATATATAAAACCTTTAAAATAAAATACATTCAAACATACACAATTTAAAATAAGAATGGAACACAAAATCTAGTCCAATCCAAGCTGAACAGGATAAAGAGTTCCATTTGGAAGCCCTGCTGGAAAGGGAAAAAAATGTTAAGATTCTATGTAAAAAAAACAAAACAAACCCCCACATATCTAATAGCCTTAATCAACCTGGTGTCATCCAGATGTTTTTGTCTTCAACTCCCATAAATTCCAGACAACAGTCCCAGCATCATATGAGTGCTAGTTGGGGCTGATGTAGTTAACGTGATTGATGAAAGTTAATGTGTAACATGAAAGCAGTCACAATCAGCAATGTGTACCATCTGCAATAATTCCTTCAGGACCCAACTGAATGCTTCAGGAAGCAACTCACCTTGGTTCAGCTGGAGAGGCCCTTTTTGTTTCACTTGTCCCTACCCCCACCCCAATATACTATTTTTAAAAGGGGAAAGCCTTTAACTTGTGCTGAGTTTTGGCAGAAATGGATAGAATTTGTAGGCTGATTAGTCTCTTCACAGTGAATCAAGCATTTTAGGGACATAAGGGACATCACATTTATCTTAGGGATATACTGTACTTTTCTGTGTATTAGATGAGGGTTTTTTACTCCAAAAGAAAGTAAAAAATGGGGGAGTCGTCTTATACATGGGTAGTGCAGAGGGGGGACGGGCAATTGGTTGCATCTGTGAGCAGGATCTAGCGATTGGGTGGGTGAATGGTGTCTGCTGCAAGGGCTGCTTTAGATTGGCTGCTGCTTTGTCAAATGGGTGGGTTATTAGCAGATGTGGCATTAGCAGATTCGCTGCCGCATCATCATTTTGGCTTGCACCGCTTGCGATTGTTAGCGTTTGCCAGTTGGGTGAGTGATATGTGGTTCGGCATTCCCCCCCAAAATTGTTCAACAACCGTGGGCATCCCTCCCCCCAAAAAAGCTCAACAGCTCCATGCCATCTCCCCCCGTTTTCTTAAATTTGAGCCCCTACAAACATCTTATACATGGGGGCGCCTTATAGATGGAAAAGTACAGTAGCTTGGCTTTCAGCTGAAGCTTGTCTGCAGTATTCCTGCAGTGTTTGGATTGCTGAGGCCTGGGAAAGTGCTTCAGGAATGCCTGGTGCAACTCATGCAGGCACATATAAACCCCGCTTCACCTCTGAGAAACCTCACCTGGACTTGGGATGTGGGATTCATCCAATTACAAAGCACATCCCCAGTGAAAAGGGGCACCCAATATCCACAAACTCTGGATCTCTGAACACCTGTAGCTTTCCAGTCAATCAAAAACCTCTGACTGTCTAGATCTTTATTATTATTATTTTTTGCTGGGTTCCCATTTAAAATAACCCATACCTAAATGAATTCATTCTGGGAGTATCCTGCAACTCATTGCTGTTCCAGATATCTAAAAATAACATTAAATCTTTGAACTGGAAAGCCTTGGGGAAACTGCTTAAGAAGACAGTGAGACAAAACACGCCCAGTTAGGATAATGATTCCACTTGTAGGGTTTGTTCTTTACAGATGATGCTTGTAAATTGTGGGTGGTTGACCCCCCCCCTCACCCCCCCCAGTTCAGGACCTGACCTACCCCCCCCCCATATCTTCTGGCCCTCAAGACCTCACTGATTTGAGGGCAGGAGGGAAAGGAAAAAAAGTAGACATAGCACTGGAGTGGGTGGAGCCCAATACCCTAATAGGGATGGAAACTGCCCCCTTTCTAGTCATTAGACCGATCATTTGTTGAGTGTGCAAAAAGCCGCTCCCCAGCTGATTTTCCTGGTTCAGCTGGGTGTGTCTGAAAAGGCTGAGAAAAGAGCAACCAAGTATTCAGTGCTGTTGTGCTCGGATCCTCAACCAGAGCCAGGGCTTTTTCGGCTGTGGCCCCGATCTGGTGGAACACTCTGTCACAAGAGACTAGGGCCCTGCGGGACTTGACATCTTTCCGCAGGGCCGCAAGACAGAGCTGTTCCACCAGGCCTTTGGCCAAGGCACAGTCTTGGTGATCCTCATAGAACTCTGGCTCAGTGGCTGCCATTTGATTTTGAATTGATTTTAGAATATTGATTTTAGAATGCTGTGTTACTTTTATTGCTGTTAGCCGCTCTGAGCCCAGCTCTGGCTGGGGAAGGCTGGATATAAATAAATTATTATTATTATTATTATTATTATTATTATTATTATTATTATCCTGATCCTGCTTGCGGGTTTCCCATAGGCATCTGGCTGGCAATTATGAGAATAAAATGTTGGATTGGATGGTCCATTTGCCTGAACCAGCAGCATCTTCTGATGTTCTGGTGTGAACTACTCTTCACTTTTATGTCCCATCTCCTGCTTTGCGGCAATGATCTTCCTGCTGCTCAGATTAATTCAAATGTCCCCCCACCTTATTAAATGGGGGGGGGGGGTTGTATTGCTGATGATGTCTGGTTCTTCCAATGTGATCTGTAGCAGGGTTGCAGCACAAAATTGATCCAAACTGAGACCAAGAGGAGCTATTTAGATGCCCCTGGCTGAGTTGGTTGCGCAGAAAGGGTTATGCTCTTGACTTGATTGTGAGTCAGAGATGCTACACCTTCTCCTCACCCTCTTTTCTTCTTCTTCTTTTTTAAAAAAGCCAGACAGCCAGGCAGGATAAAGGACTACTCTCTCCCTCTCTTCCTCCCCAGGAGACACTCACGGTTCTGAATCCCAACTAGGGAAGCAAACTCTGCAGGGATTCTAATTAGAAAGGAGCTTTCGGAAGGGAAACGAAAACGTACAGCTTTGTTTTCCAGCTTCTTATTTGTTTAGACTGTGCCACGGCTCTTTGCGGCTTTGTTCATGCGTCAGCAGAAATATGTATCTAATATCATGAAAAGCATGCTGCCTCTCTACCATACAGTGGGGGGGGGGGGAGGTGGATATGGCGCCATTTTATTTATTTATTTTTGAAACATCCTGTTGATTCCTTTGGTTTTGCAAAGCGGGCTCCTAGAGTGGCTTGCAAAATGCCATTGATAAAGACTTTGACCTGCAACTTTCCATTGGGGGTGGGTGGGCAAGTTGGTTTGGAACGCACACAACACAAAAGGAAAAGGGGAGTGGGAGGGAGAAGGAAAAAAGAAACGAAGAAATAGGACCAGAGTTTGCAGGCTCTTGCAGTGATTAGCTGGAATGGGAAATATTGCAAGGAGAGGAGGAGTCAAAGGCTTCCAGCCTTTTAACAGACTCAATGGAGAAGTCCCACAGCTCCATCTCTTGCCTTCTCCAGTGGACTGATGCAGTGGTTTCCGTAGATGGCAACCTAAGGCTATATCATGGGTAATCAAAAAAGGTAAAGGTAAAGGATCCCTGGACAGTTAAGTCCAGTCAAAGGCGACTATGGGGTTGCAGCGCTCACCTCGCTTTCAGGCCAAGAGAGCTGGCGTTTGTCCGTGACGGCTTTCTGGGTCATGTGGCCAACAGGACTAAACTGCTTCTGGCACAACGGAACACCGTGACGGAAACCAGAGCACATGGAAAGACTGTTTACCTTCCCGCCACAACAGTACCTATTTATCTACCTGCACTGGTGTGCTTTCGAACTGCTAGGTTGGCAGGAGCTGGGACCGAGCAATGGGAGCTCACCCCATCGCAGGGATTCGAATCACTGACCTTCCGATTGGCAAGCCCAAGAGACTCAGTGGTTTAGACCACAGTGCCACCCACATCCCTTTATGGATAATCTAACCACTACAGATATATGGGGAAATTAGCGCATGAAGAAGGGCATTGAGGATGCGTAAGGGGGAGAGAATAAGAGTTCCAACACACATTAGGGACCCCCATAGAAACAAAACTCTCATTGGTGCAGAAATGAGTTGGACAGTGGCACAAACAGAGATAGGAGGGCAGAGCTGTGGGATGTAATCCCCTGGGAGCATTCAAGTACAAGATTCCTTGTTTTGCTAGAGTGGACATGCACCCCATCAAACTTCCTGTTCCTCCTGGCCTGGCGCATCCTTCCTTGCATGTGACTAGTAGGTGGGCGTGACCTTATCTGACCTAACAAAAGGTACAGTCACACTGCCACCTCTCTCTCTTCAATCTTCCTTTCGTCCTGCGAACTTTCTGCATTGTTGGCTGCCAGCCAAGCAGTCCCCCAGGTTATCTCCCATATGGGGTAAATCTGTTTGTACATATTTGTAACTTTAAGCCTTAAGCCTGCCTTCAGGGATCTCACTGTGCTCGGCCTGATCGTGAGTAAAACTACTTTTTGTTACTTATGAATAAGACTGTGGTGTCTTTATTCTTTTAGGAGGGATTCAAAAGGGGTCTTACCAGGAATATTAGAATATTAGAACATATCTCAATCTGGACAAGCCAGATTGAATTGCTTATTGTCTTAAGAAACTCACACGAGTTTGCAACCAGCTTTCTGCTGCGTAAAAAGGGGAATGAAACTTTGCTAAGTATAAAAACTTGCTAGCGCACGTTAGGAAGGATATTAATAAACAATACAGTGGTACCTCTGGTTGCAAATGGGATCCGTTCCGGAGGCCCATTCACAACATGAAAAAAGAGCGGAACATGAAAAGAGCGCAAGCCACAGCACACACGCGGGTTGCAATTCGCTGCTTCTGTGGATGTGCATGACGTCATTTTGCGCATGTGCGAGCGGTGAAACCCAGAAGTAACCCTTTCCGGTACTTCCAGGTCGCCGTGGGACGTAACCTGAAAGAACGTAGGACGTAACATGCGGTATGACTGTATATCCTCTCCTGCCACCTTCAACATTCCCACAGTAACTTCCATGCATCTAGTCCAGCATCCTGTTCTCACAGTGACCAACCAGATGCCTCAACAAGAAACTCTCAAGCAGGACCTGAGCACAAGAGCCCTCTTCCCTCTTGCAGTTTCCAGGAACTAGCTTTCAGAACCACTACTGCCTTCAACCGTGGAGCCACTGCACAGCCATTGTGGCTTGTAGCCCTGGGAACTTCATTCTCCCTTGTTTTAGCAAGTGCAAAACAGGGAGGTTTGCCTGTAAAAGTGAACCAAACCACATCTCTCCCCCATCCCTAATAAACACACTGCCCATTCTGAAATTCAGTAAGAAAGAAGAGTTTGGACTTTATCACTACCATAAGGAGTCTCAAAGCGGCTAACCATCTCCTTTCCCTTCCTCCCCCACAACAAACATTCTGTGAGGTGAGTGAGTCTGAGAGACTTCAGAGAAGTGTGACTAGCCCAAGGTCACCCAGCAGCTGCATGTGGAGGAGCGGAGAAGCGAACCCAGTTCCCCAGATTACAAGTCTACCGCTCTTCACCACTACACCACACTGGCTCATGCTGGAGATGATGATGCTGACTGCCTCTCCCTCCAAGCCGCAGCCAACAACGTTAATGAGGAAATCGGGAGGTGGTATTTTCCACCATAAATCAGTGAAAAAATCCACGTACTCGGGAGTAACTGGATTGTGCAGTGGAATATAGCTTTCATTTATTTTTTTACTGCTCCCTTGCCCTTGCCGCCCACCAGTTATCTCATCATTTTATCAGGGTGGATTAATTTGTCACCAGCAAATAACACCTGTGTAATGAAAGCAGGTGGGCATTTTGTACTGTCAGATTTAAGCAGATGGCCCTCTCCACTCCCAACATCCCCTACATCTTCAAGGCAGATCATCTTGGGAGGGCGTTGGGAGATCCTGTTGTGCCCCGGTGTATCTGAAGTTGGATTAATATTTCTCTGTAATCTCATTCATTCATTGAAGGAAACGTCTGTCTTCCTCTCTCCTCCCTTCTGCAAACTATCGAAGAACATTAATAAATCCCCCTCGGTTGGCAGTTAATGAAAGTCTTTGTAGCTTAATTTAGCAGCAGCGGGCTGCTGGCTGGAGGTTTTGAAGGTAGCAAGTTCAAATCCAACAGGAGTTGGATTCATATATTAAAAATTCCCCTGATCTCCCATTCGTCACATTAGAACTTCACTTCATTGCCTTGATCATCTTCAACCATGCGACGCTTAGGAACATTATTCAAAGTGCAAAAGGGGAGCTGCCACAGAGGCTCATTCTTTCAATTCTTCGCCTGGAGAACATGCCTTGGACCAGAACAAGCCGGTCAATGTGGCAAAATTGATTTGAAGCGACGCCCCTATTCCTCCCCCCACACTCTGCAACATGTTCCTTAGCATTTTGGTAATGTGCAAAAAGGTGGAAGTATGGCTCTGGGTGCTGGTTGCTGGCGATTGCTGGTGAGGAGAGTTACTGTTGCCTTCAGGTCCTGCTTACGGGCTTTTTTTCAATTCATTATGGATCATTTCCCCTGACCATTAGGTCTAGTCGTGGCCGACTCTGGGGTTGCGGCGCTCATCTCGCTTTACTGGCCAAGGGAGCCGGCGTACAGCTTCCATCATGTGGCCAGCATGACTAAGCCGCTTCTGGCGAACCAGAGCAGCGCACAGAAATGCTGTTTACCTTCCCACCGGAGCGGTACCTATTTATCTACTTGCACTTTGATGTGCTTTCGAACTGCTCAGTTGGCAGGAGCAGGGACCGAGCAATGGGAGCTCACCCCGCCTTGGGGATTCGAACGGCCAACCTTCTGATCGGCAAGTCCTAGGCTCTGTGCTTTAACCCACAGCGCCACCCGTGTCCCTCTAGGAGCATCTTCTCCAGGAAGAGAGGATGCTGCAAAGAGGAGGAGGAACAGTTTGGGAAGGAGTCAATTTATAAACTGAGTCATCCCCAACCAGCATTTGCCCGAGCCTCCCTGTGCTCCTCTCAGCTCCTCCCTGGTCCAAACCACTTGTGTCATCTCAGTGTGGTGTCGAGCCAGTGTGGTGTAGTGGTTAAGAGCGGTAGTCTCGTAATCTGGGGAACTGGGTTCACGTCTCCGCTCCTCCACATACAGCTGCTGGGTGACCTTGGGCTAGTCACACTTCTCTCAAGTCTCTCAGCCTCATTCACCTCACAGAGTGTTTGTTGTGGGGCAGGAAGGGAAAGGAGAATGTTAGCCGCTTTGAGACTCCTTAAAGGGAGTGAAAGGCGGGATATCAAATCCAAACTCTTCTTCTTCTTCTTCTTCTTCTTCTTCTTCTTCTTCTTCTTCTTCTTCTTTGCTGGGGGAACTGGGGTGTGGCAAACTCACCCCCACCCTATAGTGGGAATGGTCTTCTCTAATTCTGCTCCCAGCCTCCTTCAAATTCCAATGAGATCCATCAGCCCAAGGAAGATGTGCTTTCCGAGCCAGAAGTTTATATCTCCATGCACACGCGCGGCCACTTTCAGCCAAGTTGGGCTTGTTTGTTTGTTTCTGAGGTTTCACCTCTGTAGTTTACAGGCATGTTCATCTTTGGAAGAAGAAGAATACATAACCGCAGGTGCTTATTGACTGGGGCGCTATTGAGTTACAAATAGACTCAGCCGAGCCTTTGACTGAAGAATATATATAGGGGGAAGGTGCTGAATTATTGATAAGAGCTGCGGTGGAACGGAGGAGTCGGGAATGTGGCCTCCTCGGCAGCCCAGGCACATCAAATGGATCGGTGGAGCTGCAGCTGGTTTTACACACACGCAAGCCAGCCTGGCACCCCCTCCCCTCCCCCGCATGCCCCCGGTTGCAAACCGATTCCAGTTTCTGCACGGAGCCTCGCTATTAATTACCGGGAGAGCTGCCATTAAGCAAACCTCAGCCAATCGTTCGAATTAATTAAGTCGGTGCTATCCTCTGCATGAATTTCCATGATAGCTGGAGCAGCAGTGGCGGAAGAGAAGCACCTGTGATGGGACGATGAGCTGCTTGTGTGTAAAATCCTAGTCCCTCAGAGTTTGGTCAAGTTTGCAAACCTCTGTCTGTAACGGAGCCCCTTAAACATGGCTCCGTCAGTCGCTGGCAGATTCCGACAGTGGTTGCTTTCGGAATCGCTTCCAACATAAAAGCTCCTTAACGGAAACACGTCTTCTGGACTCTCTGCGTGACAGTTTCCGGCGAGGAGTGGGTGTCCCTACAGGAGGTCCTGAAACCTCCCCACTGTTTTCGCTGGAAGTGTCTCTGAGCCATCCCTCCAGCTCCCTTTCCCTCAGCTCAGCTCCTCTCCCCCTACTGGTTCCCTCTTCAGCTGCTGAGTCTCTCCCAACCTGTGTGAGCCCTTTCACTTCCCTTCCTTCCGATGGCAGTTCCCTGACATCCACCTTCCCTCCAGGGCCCCCTTCATCCCCTCTCGCCCCCTCCTCTACGGGCGGTGAGGAGGCAAAACCCCGGAATGAACTTCCTTCATCTTCCGATGTCCCGAACACTTCTCTCCACCTGTTGCGGTTCCTGGTCTCGAAGTACTCCTCCTCCTCAGAGTCCATCTCCCCTTCCCCTTCCGATTCCGAGAATCCTTCCAACTCCTCCTCCTCATCGGTGGTCCCAAAGTATTCCCTCCGGAACCTCTCCACAGGCTGAGGTTTCCTTGGGAACCTTTGATGGAACGTTTCTATCAATACCTCGTCATTGATATCTTCTGCCATTACCCAAGTGTTTTCTGACTCCGGTTCTCCTTCCCACGCTACCAAATACTCCACCTGATCCCCCTTCCACCTGGCGTCGAGGATTTCTGCCACATGGCTGCTGCATTCCCTTTCTTCTATGACCAGTCCCCGAGTGGCCATCCCTTCTCGTCCCCCCTCATACGGTGACAGTAACGACCTGTGAAATACTGGGTGCAGTTTCATGTGGTTGGGTAACCGGAGCCTGAAAGCCACTGGGTTGACCTGTTGAATGACCTCAAAGGGACCCAATCTCCTGGGTCTTAATTTCTTACAACCTCCTTTGAACGGCAACCCTTGGGTTGACAGCCACACCCTATCTCCCACCCTTATGGTTTCACCTTCCCTTCGGTTCTTGTCTGCCTGCCTCTTGTATTCTTCCTTCGCCCTTTCTAAGTTGAGTTGGAGCTGACGATGGATTGCTTCCATTTCTTCTACAAAATGCTCGGCTGCCGGGACACCCCATCTCTCCCCTTCTCCCCCTGGGAAAGCCCTGGGATGACACCCATAATTAGCCAAGAAGGGGCTCATCCCTGTGGACACATTCTCGGCATTGTTGTAGGCAAATTCCGCCAGCGCCAACTTTTCTACCCAGTCATTCTCTCTGTCATTGACATAACACCTCAGGTATTGCTGGAGGACCCCGTTTGCTCTTTCCGCCTGCCCGTTGGTTTCAGGGTGCCGGGCAGTCGAAAAGTTGACCTCCACCTGCAGTAAGCTCATGAGCTTCCTCCAGAACCTGGAAGTAAATTGTTTTCCTCGGTCTGAGACCACCCTCAATGGCACCCCGTGCAACCTAAAAATGTGTTCTACAAATAACTTCGCTGTCTCTTCCGCCGTGACTGCATGCGAGCAGGCTACAAAGTGGCACATCTTTGTTAGTAGGTCTACCACCACCATGATGGCTGTTTTCCCCTTGGACTTCGGCAGATCAGTCATAAAATCTATCGACACTGCCTCCCAAGGTCGTTCTGGGGTTGGTAAGGGTTCTAATAGCCCCGCCGGTGCCCGCCTCTCCCCTTTGGCTCGCTGGCATTGCTCACACCCTCTTACATACTCCCGTACATCTTCCCTCACCTTAGGCCACCAAAATTCCCTGGTGACCAACCACATGGTTTTGTGTTGTCCAAAATGCCCCGCCGTGGGGCTGTCGTGCAACTGCTTGAGTACCCTCCCCCTTAAGTCTCCTTCAGGGATATACAGTGCCCCTTTGTAATACAAAGCTCCATTTCTTTCCTCGAAACCCCCTGGTTCCTCTCCCTCACCCCTAAGACCTCTGAGCTTATTCTGGGCGTATTCATCATTCTCTGTTTCCTCTACCAGTTCTCTTTGTCCCACCAATGCGGCCCCACACACCCAGCGGTCCTCTGGAATGACATGTCTCTCTTCGGGTGCTCCCTCCCCCTCCAAATATTCAGGTTTGCGTGAGAGAGCGTCCGCCCTAATGTTCTCTGGGCCTGGCACGTAACAAATCTCAAAGTTAAATTTGGAGAACTCCTGGGCCCATCTCACTTGCCGTTGGTTGAGCACTCGTGCCGTCCTCCAATACTCTAGGTTCTTGTGGTCAGTGCACACTTGCACCTTATGTTGTGCGCCAATTAGCAGGTGCCTCCATCTCCGGAACGCCTCATGAATGGCTAGTAGTTCTCGGTCATACACCGTGTAGTTCCTCTCGGATTTGTTCAGCTTTCGCGAAAAAAAGGCACACGGTCTCCACTCTGACTCCTCCTTCCCTGGCTGCAGAAGCACCGCCCCAATCGCTCGGTCTGATGCGTCAGTTTCCACTCTCATCGGTTTTTGTAAATCCACATGCAGGAGTTGTTGTTCCGAGGCGAAGGCCCTTTTTAGTTCCTCAAATGCTCGCTCCGCCTCCTCAGTCCAAACGAACTTCTTCTTACTGCTGAGACAGTCCGTAATGGGCGCCGTCAGGTGGGCAAAGTTTCGAATGAACTTACGATAGAAGTTCCCAAATCCTAGGAACCTCTGCACATCCTTCCTTGTTTTGGGTGTTTTCCATTCCAGCACCGCCTGGACCTTGCCGGGATCCATGGCCAATCCCTTGTCTGACAGGCGATACCCCAGGAATTCCACCTCCTTGGTATGAAACTGACACTTCTCCAGTTTCACCCACAGCTGGTTGGCTTGCAGCCTGCTCAACACTTCTCTGACGTCTCTCACATGCTGCTCCTCATTCTCAGAATACACCAACACGTCGTCTAAGAAGGCCACACAATTCTTGTAAAGCAAAGGCCCCAGGACGTGGTTCATAAACGATTGAAAGCACGCGGAGCCTCCTTGTAGGCCGAAGGGCATAACTAAATATTCAAATGCCCCCAAAGGGGTGAACATGGTGGTTTTCCATTCATCCCCCTTCCTTATTCGTATCAGGTTGTACGCCCCCCTTAGGTCCAGTTTAGTAAAAATCTTTCCCTTCCTGACCCTTGTCAAAATGTCGTCAATCCTGGGCATAGGGAAAGCCACTGGTTCTGACACTGCATTTAAGGCCCTGAAGTCACACACAAGCCTCGGCTTGTTCGTGTTTTTTTTATCCACAAAAAACACTGGGCTGCCCCCCACCGCCCTGGACTCTCTGATGAACCCTCTCTTCAGGTTCTTGTCAATGAACTCTCTTAGCTCCTGCATCTCTCTGTCTGACATGGCGTACAGCTTGCCTACAGGGAGCTGTGCCCCAGGGAGTAAATTGATTTGACAGTCAAAGGGTCTATGCGGGGGTAGTTGGTCAGCTTCCCTTTCGCTGAAGACGTCGCGGAGATCTGCGTATTGTCGTGGTACTTTCACGTTCTCCGTTACTTCAGTCCCTGCTAGGGTGGCTTGGGCCCCTGCCAAACCCTTTCCCTCTTTGCAGTGTTCTAAGCAATGTGCTGAACCAAAAGAAACCACTCTCTGATGCCAGCCCACCAGCGGATCATGTAACGCTAGCCAGCTCATCCCCAATATAATGGGAGCTCCTCCCAAGGTGGCCACATTAAACGCTATCAGTTCGGTGTGCCTTGCCACCTTCATTATCATTGGGACGGTCTGCAAGCTGACTTCTCCTCCCAACAGCTCCCTGCCATCGATCGTGGTCACCTGCAGGGGGTTGCTTAAAGGGATCGTCTGTATCTGGTGTTCAGCTGCAAACTCTTTGCTCATGAAATTGCAGGAGCTGCCTGAGTCCAACAGCGCCTTTATCTTTAGAGGGTGTCCGTTTGGCAGCTCTAGCGCCACTTCTATCACTAGGGCGGGTTTAGGAGGTTCTGGCGTGGGCACTTTCACTGCTCTTTGGCCTGGCTGCTGTGCCCCGACGGTGGCAGCCAGGCGTTGGCTTTTACTTGCTTCGGTATTTCTTCCTCTCTTCCCTCCACAGCTCCTACCATCCCTTGCCATTCCTTCCTCTGGGGGCAGACTCTGGCAAAGTGACCTGGCTGTTGGCAGAGATAGCATTTCCGGGCGCCTTTTCCCTCCTTCTTTCCCCCCTCACTGGGCTTTGAAACTGCGCGCGCGCGCGCTGTTCCGATTTCCATCGGCTCTGCCGGCGGGAAAGTTGGCTCTGGAATGTCTGGAATGCGGAACTCCTTCCAACGTTCCCCCTTCCCTTCCCGCCTCTCCAATGCTCTCGCCTCCTGGCGCGCTCCTATGGTCAGCGCTGATTTGGTCAGCTGGTCCATAGACTCCGCCCTGGGCGCCCGGGAAAGTTCGTCTTTCACAGCCGAAGAAAGCCCTTCTTCAAAGAGCATTTGAATGGGTTCCGCCGATAGATCCCACCCCAATTTATGGATCAACATGGTGAACTCAGTCCAGTACTCACGGACAGATCGGCTCCCCTGTTTGCAAGCCATTAACTGTCTGCGGACCACTCCCTGTTCAATATCGCTGGAAAACATCAGATCCATGGCGCGAAAGAACTTCATCGTGTCCTTTAGGACGTCACTATTCGCTGCCATCAGGGGTCTAACCCAGTCTCTCGCCCCCTTTTCAAGATGCCCAATCACGAAAGCCACTCGTGATTCCTCGTCAGGGAATTCATCAAACTGCAGATTGAGGGCATATTGCATCTCTGTCCGAAAGCCATGATAGTCTTTGGGCTCCCCCCCAAACTTCTGCACCAATCCTGGTACCTTTCTGACGAGCTGGGTGTCTTTCCCCTTTTTGTCTGCATCCTGAGCCCTCCTCTCCTCAAGCCTCGCCGTCTGCAGCGCTAGCTGGACCTCCAACACCCGGTACCTTTCTTCCAGGCTTGGACCCGCTCCAGCTCCTGCTTCTCCGGTTCCGGCTGGGTTGCTCATGATGCCTTCTCCTGCACAAGCTGCTCACTAAGACTGTCGGAATGCTGTGATGGGACGATGAGCTGCTTGTGTGTAAAATCCTAGTCCCTCAGAGTTTGGTCAAGTTTGCAAACCTCTGTCTGTAACGGAGCCCCTTAAACATGGCTCCGTCAGTCGCTGGCAGATTCCGACAGTGGTTGCTTTCGGAATCGCTTCCAACATAAAAGCTCCTTAACGGAAACACGTCTTCTGGACTCTCTGCGTGACAGTTTCCGGCGAGGAGTGGGTGTCCCTACAGGAGGTCCTGAAACCTCCCCACTGTTTTCGCTGGAAGTGTCTCTGAGCCATCCCTCCAGCTCCCTTTCCCTCAGCTCAGCTCCTCTCCCCCTACTGGTTCCCTCTTCAGCTGCTGAGTCTCTCCCAACCTGTGTGAGCCCTTTCACTTCCCTTCCTTCCGATGGCAGTTCCCTGACAGCACCCTTTTGCTGTTTTTGTGGGGTGATGCCCACACATGTTGCATCATGCACTGCTGCAATGCTCTGTTGCGCTTGATCCGGAAGCTGCAGTTAGTTGCGGAATCCTGAGGCACAGTTGCTGACGGAAGGGAGAACCTGTCAGCATATGCTCAAAGATCAGCACTGGTTGCCAATTTTCTACCGGGTCAAATTCAAGGATGCCAGCTGTGAGCCCTGCAGGATCAGGCCAAAGGCCCATCTAGTCCAGCATCCTGTTCTCATGGGGTTACATGTCCTAATAATATGGACTGAGTGCCACAGATTTCTCCTCAATACTGGAGAAGAGTACCCAGCACAGCTAAACTGCAGAATTTGGGCCGCACAGTGTCATTATGGCTGCCAACTTGGATGGTTTTAAAAGGGGATTAGACAAACTCAAGGAGGGCAAGGCCATTAAGGTAAAGATAAAGGTCCCCTGGACAGTTAAGTCCAGTCAAAGGGGACTATGGGGTTCTGGCGCTCATCTTGCTTTCAGGCCGAGGGATCTGACATTTGTTCACAGACAGCTTTCCGGGTCATGTGGCTAGCAGGACAAACTGCTTCTGGTGCAATGGGACACCGTGATGGAAACCAGAGCACACAGAAATGCTGTTTATCTTCCCTCCACAGCGGTACCTATTTATCTACTTGCACTGGTGTGCTTTTGAACTGCTAGGTGGGCAGGAGCTGGGACGGAGCAACGGGAGCTCACCCCATTGTGCAGATTCAAACTGCTGACCTTCTGATCGGCAACCCCAAGAGGCTCAGTGGTTTGACCACAGTGCCACCCGCATCTCTTTGCAAGGCCATTAGTGACTACTAGCCACAATGGATATTCTATCTCCACTGTCAGAAGCCATAGGGCTCTAAATACCAGTTGCAGATCCTCCAAGCATCTCCAGGGACAGTCCGGGATTTACAGAAGCTGTCCCGGTTTCTGGTTTGATCCTGGAAAGTCCCACTTTTCCTATTTTCATCAGATAAATATTTGGGGGTAGAGTTATCTGACCCCTGAGCCATCTGAATGCCACCCTGTATATGGAAGGTTTTTTTAAATGTTTAATGCTTTATTAGGTTTTTATATATGTTAGAATCTGCCCAGAGTGGCTGGAGCAACCTAGTCAGATGGGCAGGATATTATTAATAGTAGTAGTAGTATTGAATAAAGGGTAAAGGGACCCCTGACCATAAGGTCCAGTCGTGACCGACTCTGGGGTTGCGGCGCTCATCTCGCTTTATTGGCCGAGGGAGATGGCGTACAGCTTCCAGGTCATGTGGCCAGCATGACTAAGCCACTTCTGGCGAACCAGAGCAGCACACGGAAACGCCGTTTACCTTCCCGCTGGAGTGGTACCTATTTATCTACTTGCACTTTGACGTGCTTTTGAACTGCTAGGTTGGCAGGAGCAGGGACCGAGCAACGGGAGCTCACCCCGTCGTGGGGATTTGAACTGCTGACCTTCTGATCAGCAAGTCCTAGGCTCTGTGGTTTAACCCACAGCGCCACCCGCGTCCCTATTTTCGTTGGAGAAATGTTGGAGGGTATGTAGTTGTAGGAGTGAGTGTTCTTGTGCTCAGGTCCTGCTTGAGGGGAATCCCATTGGGACATCTGGCTGGTCACCATGGGAACAGGATGATGGACCAGATGTGCTGTTGGCCTGATCCAGCAGAGCTCTTCTTATGTTCTTATATTCCTGGAAGTGCAGCAGTTCTGGCTTCTGTGTTGTCTTAATGAAAATGGGTTCCAGGAAGGAATAGGAAACATCTTAAAAGCACCTCTGAGTTTAGCAGAAAAAAGAGAAATCTCTCCAGTGGGCGACCTTTTAACAAGGAAAACGGTGGAGTTTGTCGATGGCAGCACCATAAACAAACAGGCAATAAATAGAGAATTGCTTCTAAAATTACTTGGAAGGGCCGAGTATTGAATCTGATCTTTTTTTTTATCGTTTGTGAAATGGGATCCCTGTTTTATGTATCCTTTACCATTGATGGGATTTGAATGTTTTTTTGTGATTCAGCCTGAGGGGGCGGGGGAACAAACCACCACCCCTCAGCCACCTGACTGCTCTGTGCGAAGGTCTGAGTTTGAAATAGGGATGGCTGAATAGAAATCTGAATTCACTTGCTCGATGAAACTTCTCTGAACAAATTAACACCCGAAGAGAGCCCTGCTGGATCAAATCAATGGCCCATTTAGTCCAGCATCCAATGGCCAACCTGATGCCCCCCCCCCCCCGGGAAACCTGCAAGCAGGATTGGAGCACAAAGACACTCTCTCCTCCTGTGGTTTCCAGCACTGGCGACCTCCAGCTGTGGATGGCGAAGACCCATCAGCTCTCTCCTCCATTAATTTGTCTGATTCTCTTTTCAAGCTATACGTTGGTGGTCATCACTGCCTCCTGTGGGAGTAAGTTCCGCAGTTTAAACACGTGCTGTGCACCCCGGAAATGATCTTCTGCCTTCTGGAAGAAGGTATAGGGTTATAAAGACTAGGACTAGACACCTGAGAAACAATTTCTATCCAAATGCGATTTTGGTTTTAAACACAGTGTAAGGAGTTTCTAGGGACGCGGGTGGCGCTGTGGGTTAAACCACAGAGTCTAGGACTTGCCGATCAGAAGGTTGGTGGTTCGAATCCCCGTGACAGGGTGAGCTCCCATTGCTCGGTTCCAGCTCCTGCCAACCTAGCAGTTCGAAAGCACGTCAAAGTGCAAGTAGATAAAATAGGTAAGGTAATAGGTAAGCAGCATTTCTGTGCGCTGCTCTGGTTTGCCAGAAGCAGCTTAGTCATGCTGGTCACATGACCCGGAAGCTGTACGCCAGCTCCCTCGGCCAATAAAGCGAGATGAGCGCCGCAACCCCAGAGTCGGTCACGACTGGACCTAATGGTCAGAGGTCCCTTTACCTTTAAGGAGTCTCTGTGGGAGTATATTGTATTTAAAAATGTATCAGAGTTTTTAGGGGGCTAACCAGGTTGGGATAGCTAGGATAGCAGGCTTGTTGGTTTTTGAATGTCTTATGTAGATTTTTCAATTTCGTTGTTGTGTATGGGACAATGACATTAAAGATTATCATATCATATCATCGTATCGTATCAAGAAGCGCTTTCTTTTATCTGTTCTGAATCTTCCAACACTCAGCTTCATTGAATGTCTATGTTTCTGAAATCTTGAAAATAGATTAAAATTGTGTGCAGTCCCCCTCCAAGACTATGCGAGATTCTTTCTGCAACTTTATGCCAGTCACATTTCTTGACATCTCTCGGGATGATGTCACATTAACTCAACTTGTTCCCAATGCATTCTGAGTAATGTGGCTGGTGGAAAGGGGTGCTAGGCTCTCCTCCCCCCTCCCCTCTTCCCAGCAGCTATCCTTCCTGGTAAAAATCTATCAAAGGAAGAAGCAGCCCCATCTGGAGAAATTTCATACAAGAGAGAGAGCAGAAAATCAGCAACATTTTGCCCCAATGGATAACGTTTCAATAGAAAATGAGGGAAGTGTTTTCAACCCAGCTTTGTTGTTCTGGGGAAGTATGCCTCTGAATATCATTTGGTGGGGATCACATGTTGGGAGAGCGCTGCTGTGCTGATGTCCAGCTTGCAGGCTTCTCACATCTTGCATCTAGTCAGACAGTGTGAGAACAGGATGCGCCATGGACCTGATCCAGCAGCCAGGGTCTTCCTATGTTCTTATGTCTTTATTACAAAAAAATTACTCAATGCATAGGACCAAGGAGTGAAGCAGGACTCTTAGATGTCCTTGATGTTTCATATGTGTGCTAAAACATTCACCCGCACCAGCTGACACCCTTACAGAGGATGACCCGACTCAAAGAAATCCACCAATAGAAGGAGAGGAAACCCAGTTTTTCCAACCTGGTGCCTTCCAGATGTGTCAGACTACCACTACCATCAGCCTGAGTGGTTGGGGAGGTGATAGGAGCTATAGTTCAAAACATCTGGAGGGCACCAGGTTGGAGGGGAAAGGCTGAGAAAGTGATAGATGAGGCAGGGAAATGGAGGATAGATATGATGCGTTCCCCTCCAGCATTTCCCACAGATGAGATACAGTATGTGACACTCTTGCTAGCTTGTAATGCCCCCGTTCCCAGCCATGGATCACTGCTCGTGCAACCTCCCTCTCTGCTAGAAACTGTTTGCTAAAAGCTCTTCTCTGACGGCTCTACATTTCATTCATTAACTCTGCAGCAGCCGGTGCAAGCTTCTGGAGGGGTGTGACTGCACCCACCATAGCAGTTTTATTATTTTTTAAAATACCTAAGTCTACCATTTTCCATTTGGAAAGTTGCCTTGTTTGTTGTTATTCCTCTGTATCAAAATGACCCAGACCATTTCTTCAACAGCTGCATGTTGTGTGAAGTTGTCCATTGTGAAATTCCAGGCTATCATTACCTGCTTATGAGTAGAGGCTCCTGGGTACACAGGAACCTCTACATCAGGCATGGCCAAACCTGGCCCTCCAGCTGTTTTGGGACTACAACTCCCATCATCCCTAGCTAACAGGACCAGTGGTCAGGGATGATGGGAATTGTAGTCCCAAAACAGCTGGAGAGCCAAGTTTGGCCATGCCTGCTCTACATGCTAGCAGGCATTCATGCACTGGGATTTTACTGCAGCCAACTGTATGCCACACATGACATAAAGGACTAGAAGCACTGGAGGAGGGGGGTTAGAGGCACAATCCCGCTCTTTCACCAACACAGCAAGGATCTACACTCTCTTCTGTCTTGAGCAATGGCCCTAGCAGTACAAAGGCAAGGCTTCAGTGGTACCTTGGACAGCTCCATGCAGGGTTCAAGCTGGAGATTCCATAAGAGTAGAGCTTAGGTGTTGCTTCAGCATCAGCCACTGAAACTTACATACTGTCTTGAGTAGCACCCTGGACAGCTCCATGCAGAATTTTGGAAAGGGCATGGCTGCAACTATCGTGAAGGTACCTTGCAGTTCTGAATTTGTTGCTACATTTCCTGCTCTCATGACAAAGAGGTTCATGTCAGCATCTTGTTCTTTATTCTCCTACTCTAAGGTGGTGGTGGTGGTGGGTGGTGAAGCCCCACTGTTCTCACACCTTGCCGTTCTCTCAAATTCAGTGTGCGCAGCAGACCTTGACAATTACAGCAGCTCGTGAGCGTCAAGACAAGACTTTGGGGACTCCTTATTCCCACTCCCCTCCCCTTGATATTGCAGGAGGAGGATGCGTAGATAATATTTGATCACTGAGGAAAACGTGCTCCATTTAATGAAAGGTCGGGCTGGAATAAACTGCCGTAATTTAAAAAGCCCCAGGCTCTTGGAACTTAATGCTGTAGAAGTGATGAGCTACGACGTGGCATGATGTATTTACCACGGCTTCCTAAAGTGGAGTCTTGCTAATAGGAAACCACCTCCTTTTCAGCACTGAAGTTCAAGGCAGTTCAATGCACCTGTTCCAAAGGAGCAATTTGGGGCTGGTGGAGAGTGCTACGCAGCTTGCTTTTAGATACCCCTTTTATAGATACCTTACTTTTCTCAAAGAAAGGTGTTTTGTTTTGCTTTTTTGCTACTGCTACGGTTGGTAAATAATTATGACAAGGGCTCATATTTATGGAGCAGGAGATGACATCATATTCCACACCACCCTGGAAGTTTTCTTTTAAGGAAAGAAAATGCACCCCCAAAATTTAGAAACGTTTCACAAACTGCACACCTTTGTGTGCATTTAATAATAATAATAATAATAATAATAATAATAATAATAATAATACAAATTTTTATTTATATCCCGCCTTCCCCAGCCGAAGCCCGGCTCAGGACGGCTAACAACAATAAAATAATACACCATTCTAAAATCATTCTAAAAATCACCATTCATTATAAAATTAATTCAAATCAAATTGATGGCAACCATTGGGCTAGAGTTCTGTGAAGATTGCCAAAGGAGGGTGTCAGGCTGTGCCCTGACCAAAGGCCTGGTGGAACAGCTCTGTCTTGCAGGCCCTGTGGAAAGATGTCAAGTCCTGCAGGGCCCTAGTCTTTTGAGACAGAGCGTTCCACCAGATTGGAGCCACAGCCAAAAAAGCCCTGGCTCTAGTTGAGGCCAGCCTAACCTCTCTGTGGCCTGGGACCTTCAAGATGTTTTTGTTTGAAGACTGTAAGTACCTCTGTGGGACATACCAGGAGAGGCAGTCCCGTAGGTATGAGGGTCCTAGGCCATATAGGGCTTTTAAGGATAAAACCAGCACCTTAAACCTGATCCTGTACTCCACAGGGAGCCAGTGCAGCTGGTATAGCACCGGGTGAATGTGATCTTGCAGTGAGGACCCCATAAGGAGTCTCACTGTGGCATTCTGCACTCCCTGGAGTTTCTGGGTCAGTCTCAAGGGCAGCCCCACGTAGAGCGAGTTACAATAATCGCTTTATCCTAAAATATTCCATGCAGCTTAAGATGGATTGTGGTACATTTTTGTTTGAGTCGAGAAATGTAACAAAAGCATTCAGTGAAACCTCACTGAAGACTTTTGGGTGTGTGTGTATGTGACAAAAAAGTGGTATACAGTAATGCAGAGTGAGATAAATAATAGCATGTGTTTAGGATTGTTTTCTGAGAATGAAGTACATATGCACAGGATTGCTCTGTTAGTGATGGAAAGAAATCTGCGTTTTTTTAGGTTTTCCAGAGGGTGAGAAGTACATTTTGCCATGGAGTCGCTCCCCTCGTCCCATGAGGAGGCAGGAATTCTATAATAAAATTGATGCCAGCTAGTATTTAGAGCTTTCCAGTATTATGGAGCACACGAGCTTAGGCAAAGCACATATGTCTGCCTTTTGCATCCAAAATCCAAGAGAGAGAATAGTCAACTGCCAAATAGCTCTCTTTTGTATAAAACCCAGATAATGTTTTCTGCTGGTTTATGAATCAAATGGAAGGGGTGCTTTAAAAAAAAAACACGAACAACCAACGATGTGGCTTGACTAAGACCTCATTCACACCATACTTTTAAATCACCACGATACCATGGTCACAGCTTCCCCCAAAGAATCCTGGGAAGTGTTGAATCATAGACTTGTAGAATTGGAAGGGGTTAGAAGGGTCATCTGATAAAATTGCTGCAATGAATATAGCCAGATATCTATTATTTTTTGATTTATATACCACTTAATGCTGTTGTAGTCCAAAATGGCTGTGCTGGCTGGGACTCAAGGAAGATGGTAATAATAATAATAATAATAATAATAATAATAATAATAATAATAATTTATTTATACCCTTCCACTCTGGGTGACCTCCAGCAGAATATTAAAATACAGTGGTACCTCGGGTTAAGAACTTAATTCGTTCTGGAGGTCCATTCTTAACCTGAAGCACCACTTTAGCTAATGGGGCCTCCTGCTGCTGCTGCGCTGCTACTGCGCGATTTCTGTTCTCATCCTGAAGCAAAGTTCTTAACCTGAGGTACCATTTCTGGGTTAGGGAAGTCTGTAACCTGAAGTGTCTGTAACCCAAGGTACCACTGTACAATGATTCATCAAATATTAAAAGCTTCCCTAAACAGGGCTGTCTTCAGATGTCTTCTAAAAGTCCAATAGTTGTTTCCTTCTTTGACATCTGATGAGAGAGCTTTCCACAGGGTGGGTGCCACTACCGAGAAGGCCCTCTGCCTGGTTCCCTGTAACTTTGCTTCTTACAGTGAAGGAACCGCCAGAAGGCCCTTGGTGCTGGACCTCAGTGTTCGGGCTGGACGATGGGGGTGGAGACGCTCCTTCAGGTATACTGGACCGAGGCCGTTTAGGGCCTTAAAGGTCAGCACCAACACCTTGAATTGTGCCCAGAAACGTACTGGGAGCCAATGTAGGTCTTTCAGGACTGGTGTTATGTGGTCTCGGTGCCCACTCCCAGTCACCAGTCTAGCTGCCAAAACATCTGGAGGGCCCGAGATTGCCAAATCCTTGGAGAAGGAGTCAGTTCCAGGGACCACAAGGGCAAAGTTGTTCCCATGCTCTTGGGTGGGCTCTCATTATTCAAAGAGATGCGTCCCTTTTTGCTTTTTCAGTCCATGCAGAATTCTGTTTTGGGGTCTTTCCTTTGTTCCTTCCCTCCCTCCTCTCTTACACCCTTCTGGGGAAATATATTAAGGAACTTAATATTATTTGAAAAAGCTGATCACTGGAATATGGCTCCCTTCCCCTGGGTCCCATTGAAGCTGGATTGCTGCATTAGCTTTCCCTTTGCCTGGGCCCAGCTGAACGCCTGCCTTCCTGCTCAACCCGCTCCCTCGCTGCAGCACAATTTCTAGCCCCCACCCCCCAGTTTTTCTGCTTGCTTTATTTATGCCTCCCTGGAAAGTTTCCTTTCTCCTTCAGAGCTCAGCCACTGCAGCTCTCCAAATAGTGCAGATGCAGACCTGACATCAGGCCAGAACTTGTCCTTTGGCTTTCGTCCGTCCGTTTGTTTTGTGGGCTTAGGGGGTGTCACTTTGGACGATGCCTTCAGTCTCTGCCAATTCTTAGGTCCTGTACTCAGGGAAGGTTAGACTCTAATAGAAGATTCTATAGCTGAACTTGTCAAGACAAGTTTCTTTGTAAGACAATGACCGTAGCTGGCCGCTTAAGTGTCTTCATCAGCATCCCAAAAGAAGCACCCAGGTTGCGAGGGCTGCAGCTAAGTGATGTTGTCCTTTCAGCTAATGGGTGAGCCTTCCCTCCACACCATCACCTGACCAGTGTGGTGTCTGACAGCTGAGCTGGAAGCAGACTGGAAGCTGGAGATGCAGAGACATGCTTCCTCTGTGCTGGATCCAAAGCAGTGACTGGGGCGAAGCAATATCTTTTGGAGTGTTACATAAGCTCCAAGTGTCTTGATTTTCCAGGTACAGTCCCAGAACTATGAAAGCCATCTCAGCTTCTGATTTGATCCCGGAATGTCCCTATTCCCCATGACAGTGTTGAGCTGGAAGAGGAGGATGAGCCGGCGCTTGTCTTGAGCGTTGATTGTACCAGCTGCGAGGGACCACCCCATGATCTCTCCATGGCCTCCCCATGGCTGCCACTGCTGGCATCCTCCCTTGGGCAGCTCATAGTGGCTGCTGGAGAGTGGGCAAGGAGGAGATGCTGCCACCACCAAGGCCCATCTCAGCTCAGAGGACCAGGCAGAAGGCAGAGCCACCCTGGGCGGGAAGAAAGGTGGAGCGTAGCAGAGTGCAAAGGGGTCTTGATTTTTTTGGGGTGAGGAATGCTTTGTGCATCCGTGTTTAATCTTGCCCCTTAAAAAAAATTATTTACAGTGGTACCTCGGGTTAAGAACTTAATTCGTTCTGGAGGTCTGTTCTTAACCTGAAACTGTTCTTAATCTGAAGCACCACTTTAGCTAATGGGGCCTCCCGCTGCCACCGCGCTGCCAGAGCACGATTTCTGTTCTCATCCTGAAGCAAAGTTCTTAACCCGAGGTACTATTTTTGGGTTAGCGGAGTCTGTAACCTGAAGTGTCTGTAACCTGAAGTGTCTGTAACCCAAGGTACCACTGTATTGGCATGTGATTTTTCTTTTCGCAAATTCTTTTTGCAAAGAATAAAATAAAATAAGGGATTTTCTCAAGACAGGGGAGGGTGTGTGCACTGTGTCCTTCGCTGCACACTTTCCAGCACCAGCTAATAATTTTTTTTGTTTAGACAAGCCTTCCCAGATGTTTAGAAAGCTGATGCAAGTTTTAATCTGTTTTTAGCTTACTCTTATTTTAATTTTTGTTGTTAATTCTTCTTATCGATGACTTTTATTGTTTTATCATGTTGTAAAAGATTATCTTTTTAAAAATCTTTTTGAAGTTTGGGTTTGTTTATTTTTTACAATCAGGATACATGTGTATTCGGGGGGCGCAGGGGGCGCTGCGGTCTAAACCACTGAGCCTAGGGCTTGCCGATCAGAAGGTCGGCGGTTCGAATCCCCGCGATGGGGTGAGCTCCCATTGCTCGGCCCCTGCTCCTGCCAACCTAGCAGTTCAAAAGCACCCGAAAAAGTGCAAGTAGATAAATAGGTACCACTCCGGCAAAAAGGTAAACGGCGTTTCCGTGCGCTGCTCTGGTTTCGGTATTCCGTTGTGCCAGAAGCGGCTTAGTCATGCTGGCCACATGACCCGCGAAAACTGGAGCGGACAAATGCCGGCTCCCTCAGCCTGTAAAGCGAGATGAGCACTGCAACCCCAGAGTTGTTTGTGACTGGACTTAACTGTCAGGGGTCCTTTACCATTTTACATGTGTATTCATTTTATGAAATAAATAAATAAGATAGGATAAAGGACACGTGACCTGACACACTTCTGAGGAATTCCCTGCGCCTAGTCTGAAGCGCCCTGCGTTCCACGGATACCCAGGATGTGATTTTCTGAACGTGCCACCAGGAGGAGCCCAAGCAGCAGACCAGCCTGGAGAGATGTTCTTACGAACGCCGTTCATTTTTGTTCTTTTGCCTGTCGGTGGGGAAGGTGTGTGGGGGGGGTGGAATTTGGACCTTGTAAAGTGTGAGGGCTGAAAACGCAAACACCTGCTTGCCAATCTGTTGCTATTCGGCAACAACCAAAATACTAAACAATGCCTCCGAGCGGAGATGCGTTCCACTCAAAGGCCCCCTTGCTCCTGTCGAGGAGGCAGCCGGCGCACAAACTGGCGAGGGAGAAATGCCTTCCTGAGGATGATAAAGCTCTTTAATATGAGCAAGAAATTCAACTCATTTGTCTTATCCTCTACAGCTTTTGTTAACGGGCTGGGAAGGCTTCGCTGAAGAGTCACCGGGCAGAGGTCTATGTTGGGCCAATGGGGCTGATATTTCCCCCATCAGCCTCCCTCAAGCAGGTGCCCTCCAGATATTTTGGACTACAACTCCCATCAGCCCCAGCCAGTTTGGACCACAACTCCCATCAGCCCATAAACATTACCAAAGAAACTATTTTTTCTGTTTGTGCTCCCTGTTTGTGGAATGCTCTCCCCAAGGAGCTTCAGCTGGCGCCTTCATTATAGACCTTTAGGTGGCAGACAAAAATGTTCTTCTTTAACCAGGCCTTTGGCTGATTGACAGCCAATGCCCTTTTAAAGAGAGCCAGTGTGGTGTAGTGGTTAAGAGCGGTGGACTCGTAATCTGGTGAACCGGGTTCGCGTCTCCGCTCCTCCACATGCCGCTGCTGGGTGACCTTGGGCTAGTCACACTTCTCTGAAGTCTCTCAGCCCCACTCACCTCACAGAGTGTTTGTTGTGGGGGAGGAAGGGAAAGGAGAATGTTAGCCGCTTTGAAACTCCTGAAAGGGAGTGAAAGGCTGGATATCAAATCCAAACTCTTCTTCTTCTTCTTCTAAAATGTGTGTGTGAGGATGTTATTGGGTTGTTTTTATTTTGATTATGTATTTTGTGTTTTCATATTGTGATTTTATCCTTTGAACTGTGAGAGCTGTGGGTACAGGGCAGTATACAAATGTAGTTATTATTATTATTAGGAGTAGTAGTAGTAGTAGTAGTAGTAGCAGCAGTATTTTGCTGTCCAAAACTAATGTTACTGAGTATTTTTGATGATACCAGTGTAGCTACGTTTTCAAAAGAATTGGCCTTATATATTATCTCGGCAGCTGGAATAGCAATTGCAACTCAATGGAAAACAGCCCAAGATATTACACTGGGTGCTTAGTACCATTCACTCTGGAATATAGCTATAATGGAGAAAATTACACAGAATCTGAGATTTCAACGAAGACTAGAATCTCCAACACTTTCTATATGATTTGGCATTCCTCCATTACACCTACAGCAGAAACATCATTTTCAAGACCAGCTCCTCACCAGCGTGGCAAATTGGGAGCTCCACCTGATGACCAAATAACCCTAGTATTCCTTCTTTATGTGAAAACAGCTTTTATGCTTGCTTTTTCCTTTCATGACTTGGACTTCACTATTTCAACCCGTGAGTCACTGTGCTTCTCCTCCGTGCCTATTTTATAGTTTTGCTTTACCTCTTTTAATTTCCGTCTTCTTTTATAAGCATTCTCTCTGTTCTAGATACATTATAAAATGAAAGAATCTTTCTATTTAACAGCTCCCAATAGCCATAGAGAGCACGGCCCTTTGAAACTATGTTAGTCTCAGCCAGTGGTGGGGGATGAGGGGAGTGTAAACCAAGAATTTCCAGAGATGAGAAGAAGATAAATTCCATACCAGAGAAGAATAGCAGATTAAGTTGATGGATTAAAATGACCAGAAGAATCAGAAACCAGGGAGACCGAAATTTTGATAAGGTATGGGGAAAATTTGTAATTCATCTTAAAAACCACTGTAAACAGCTAAAATCGTTAGTAGGATTGTTATAACGCTTGTAGTTTAATGGTGAATTTTTGACATAATGGAAATGTAAATGAATTGGATTATCGTAAAAGATGCAGGAGGAAATGATTAACAATAGGACCCACAAGGGGGAGGAGGGAAGTCAAGGAGATTCTTTGGAATCTTGTTTTTAGGTTGTATGTTGGATACGTGATTGTAAAACTTTAATCTGAAAATATATATACAGTGGTACCTCGAGTTACATATGCTTCAGGTTACAGATGCTTCAGGTTACAGACTCCACTAATCCAGAAATAGTACCTCGGGTTAAGAACTTTGCTTCAGGATGAGAACAGAAATTGTGCTCCGGCAGCGTGGCAGCAGCAGGAGGCCCCATTAGCTAAAGTGGTGCTTCAGGTTAAGAACAATTTCAGGTTAAGAACAGACCTCTGGAACGAATTAAGTACGTAACTAGAGGTACCACTGTGTATGTGTGTGCGTGTGTGTGTATACAAATATAAACGTATTTGGTGACCTGGACCTTCAACCCCTTTTCCAGCCCCAGGGTTACCACAGCCCAAAATCTGGGCTGTTTTTTATGTCCTTCAACAGACCAACAGGATCACCCTGCCACAGAAAGGACACTATAGATGGAAAAGTTTCAGAAAAGCCAAAATAATCAAGGAGGTGAAGCGATTCCCCTATGAGGAAACGGTGCAGCTAGTGCCAGATTTACGTATAAGCTAAAAAAGCTATAGTTTAGGGCCCCACTCTCTTGGGGGGCCCCAAAAAATTCAAAGGAAAAAAACCTGGATGTACTTTGATAAAATGCATATTTTGTTATGTGCAAATGGCTTTTTAGATACCTGTTAGGTCCATAAATTACCATATAGCATATTGTTGTTGTTGTTATTTAGTCTTTTAATCGTGTCCAACTCTTATTGACCCCATGGACCAGAGCACGCCAGGCACTCCTGTCTTCCACTGCCTCCCGCAGTTTAGTCAAACTCATGCTGGTAGCTTTGAGAACACTGTCCACCCATCTCGTCCTCTGTCGTCCCCTTCTCCTTGTGCCCTCAATCTTTCCCAACATCAGGGTCTTTTCCAGGGAGTCTTCTCTTCTCATGAGGTGGCCAAAGTATTGGAGCCTCAGCTTCACAATCTGTCCTTCCAGTGAGCACTCAGGGCTGATTTCCTTCAGAATGGATACGTTTGATCTTCTTGCAGTCCATGGGACTCTCAAGAGTCTCCTCCAGCACCATAATTCAAAAGCATCAATTCTTCGGCGATCAGCCTTCTTTATGGTCCAGCTCACACTTCCATACATCACTACTGGGAAAACCATAGCTTTAACTATACGGACCTTTGTTGGCAAGGTGATGTCTCTGCTTTTTAAGATGCTGTCTAGGTTTGTCATTGCTTTTCAGTATCCCTGCCAAGAAAACTCCATGGACAAAGACAACAGGCATATAGCATATATTCAATACAAAAAACAGCAGCAATTTGTTGTTGACAAAGGACAGCTGGACATTTGGGACCCCATTGCCTTCAGTAGCTTAGGGCCTCATCAAACCTAAATCTGGCCCTGGGTGCAGTGTTTGGGTTTTCTTAGTTTAAAGACTAATAAGAGGTGAAATGAGCAAAGCTTATAGAATGATGCATGGCATGGAAACAACAGACAGAGAAAAGCTTTCCTCTCTCTCTCATAACACTAGGATTCGTGGATATCCAATGAAGCTGCAAAGATTCAGTCCCGGCAAACAAATGTCCTTCTTCATGCAGTGCATAGTTAATCTGTGGAACTCACTGCCACAGGAGGCAGTGAGGGCCACCAACTTGGATGGCTTTATAAGAGGGCCGGACAAATGCATGGAGTAGGCTACTAGCCACAATGGATATGTTCTACCTTCACAGACAGTGGCAGTCAATGCTTCTGAGTTCCAGCCGCTGCAAAACTCAGAAGGGGAGATGGCCTTTGTGTTCGAATCCTGCTTGCTGGTTTCCCACAGGAATCTGGCCAACAACTGTGAGGACAGGATGCTGGACCATTGTTCTTATGGAGGGTTGTAACCCCTCTAGAATTTATAATGCGAGAGAGAGAGAAGAAAGAGACCTGCGGGTGGGGGCAGGCTCCAAGCAGGTTGGTTAATGAATGAGCAGACATGAAATTCATAACGACTCCAAAATACTTGAAATCCTGAGCTGCATTTAAAAACCTGCTGCTCTAATCATGAGCAGGAAAGGAAAGGGCAATTTAAGGAGCAAGAGCCTTCCTTCTCCGTAGGCATGCATAACTGTAGACACGCAGAAGGTCCCAAGTTAAATCCGCAGTATCTCCAGTAGGGCTGGGAAAGATTCTGCCTTAAAGCCTGCAGAGCTGATCCCAGCCTGTGTAGGCAATTCTGAACTAGATGGAACAATGGGCTCGGAGGAAAACAGCTTCCTAAGCGATGCATCACAGCGTTGAAAAGGAAGGAGCGCTAGTTGCGTGTTGAGGTCCCCAAGCCACCCCAATAACTCACACATCACATTTAATTTTTGTTTAAGGTTTTTGGCATAATTTTGGCCACAACTTTATTTAAATACATACCTGTGAGTGGTTGCTTAGGCATTTTTTTTTTTTTTTTTTTAAATTTTCATTGGGTTTTCAAAATTTTTAAAGACAAACACACAAAAATGCAACAAAAACAAAACAAGACAAGCATATTTTCAGGACCTTACTTTCCTAACCTTGTTCCCTGGACTCCCCCCCACCCCCCTTCTTACATCCCTATTCCCATAATTAGCTCAGCAAGTTCTAGCTTCTCCTCCTTAACCTATAGATTAATATTTTTGATATAACTCTTCCTAGTTAACCCCATTTTTCTTATCCCCATCTCTTATAAACATTTAGATTCTTTCCTAAGGTCGACCCAAATTCCCTTCCACAGATTTCATTTTTATATTAGATATAGGCCCTATTCACCCGACCCAAAATTCATAAACATTTTTACAATTCTGCTTTCCCCTCCCCCCCTCCCCAGGTACTAGTCCCTTCTCAAATAAAAGTCAGCAGTAGTTTTTAGCCTGGATTCCTCACGTCCGAGGCTTTCAAATCTCTTTCAGTTCCTCTCCGCCGGTTTTGTTGGAAATCCTTTATGTTGGTCGTCAGGTCTCGAAGCAGTTCAATCTCCGTCACTCCAGTTTTTCTTCCCACCAGGATGCTTGATAACAACTGCTGCCAAAAATCAACCAGTCTTTCATGTTCAACAGGGGAGCCCCAATCATATTTCTTATTTCCTTTAAGTTCCTGTATTCCAAATACTTTAGGGGGCCCCCTCTTTCATCTTTAACATCCTTTGCAGGTTTATAATCCATGTACTCCAAGAGTCTTTTTCCTTGCACTCCACCATTGTAGGCTTTTTGTTGATATTTCCCATCTGTACTTTCTCCTCCAATTCTACTCATCGGCCAGGAGCAAGTTTCTTGCCCAATATCTAAAGGGAATTGCCGATGATACGAATGAAGCCAAACTGAGATATCTATTAAATGATGATGACCCCCTAAGATCACTCACGGTTGCCAGATTCTTGATCAGTGTCCTATCCCTAAAGAAGAGAAACGGACTCCTGTGTGGCTCGGAAAATCCCTTTAAACCATGATCTATGTTTTAGGATGTAACTAGGTGAATCACCATTGATGTCTTTTATTGATTTGTGAGCAGATGGTGATGGTTATGTTACAAATTTATTGCAACGTATGATGTTGGTCTTTTGTTTTTGTTCTGCTTTGGTTCTTGTCTGTTTTTTGTAAGTTTTGACGGTTTTAAATTTGGAGGTTCAAGTACATTATGTTGGTATGGGAAACTGTCGTGTGACGGGCCAATGGCCGTAATAAAGATCAATCCAATCCAATCCAATCCAATCCTCCAATTCTTGAGATGTCACTTCTATTTCAGCTGCAGATTCCTTTTCTGTCAAGTCCTTAATGCATTCAGCAGAGTTACTTATTCCAGAGGTCAAGGTCATGAGTTGTTTATTCATAGTCAAGCTCTGCTCTTGCAATATTCCCACGAGAAAAAAACATCCTGTCTATCTGTGCCTGTAATTTTCCATCTGCAGCCATTGTAATACCTTAAGAATCCCCCTAGGGGGATTCTAGTTGTTTTGTAAACTTTTTCCAACAATCCAAATCTTTTTTGTTTCTTTCTTTCAAATTTCCAACAACTTTGTTTCAATTTATAGCACTTTTAGTCCAGAGAGATATTAGTTAACAAACTTTTAACTGAAACTGTCCCTTTGACAGCTCTTTTGACAGCTGTCAAACTCCTTATTCCTCTTCAACAGGCTCAAACGCGGGACTCCCCCTGGTCCAGGGGGGGGGGATTTCATCAAAAATTTCCAAAGTTCCACTCTCACTCTCCAGTACAACACTTATTTTGTCAAATCGTGGAAGTTAGTTTCTTTTATATTAAACAAAATAACCTCTCCACCTTAGTTCTCCGTTCCTTGCTTAGAATTGTCTGTAAGTAAGGGGGGTGCGGACTTCCTTTTAGCACACCCCCCGGTCATCTCGAATTCACAGGAAAAGTTTCTTAAAGCCAAATTCCATCTACTCACGGGTTATTCTTTTTCAGTCCAATTTTCAAAGAAGGAAGTCAGCGCTCTCCAGTCCTGGCTCGCGGCTTCGCTCCACCGAGGTAGCGATCGACTCTCAGCGCCACGCCACCCTCCGTACCCTCTCCACAGCCTTTAAAAAGGCTCTTCGTGGGTCGGGGGGCGCTTAAGGCGCCCACCGAGTCTTCCCGTCCGCAGGCTTCAGTGCCTGCGGTTTCTAAGGGTCCCCGCGTCGCCGGCGCGGCAAGACCCGTCCTCAGCGGAGCCGATTCCCTCCGCAGCTCGGAGGGAATCCGCCATTTCCTGATCGCGCCAACCCGGAAGTGCTGCTTAGGCATTGTTTCCGACTATCTGTCCCCCTGTCCAGGGACAGAACTGACTTCCGGATTCCAGCGGAAGCCAGTCAGGGAAAACAATATTGGGGAGAAATGAAGCTGGGCACCAGACCCTCACCTCTCCCCACATGCTCCCAGAGGCTTGTGTAGCCCAAGCCCGATGCCAGGGACTTGGACGAAAGCATGGCGTGTCCCTGGATTTCTTTAACGGAATTCCCTTGCAACACCAGCATTGGAGGGGTAGGCACTTACCCTTCCACCAACCAATTTTTTTAACCAATGCCTAACCGCAAACCTTACAAGTTGTGACGATTTGCTATGCAGTAGGCAAAACCCAAATGGCTCCAGCCAATCAGCCAAATAGACAAGATTCCTACCAGGCTCCTGCCCCAAAAGCAGGCAACCCCATGACAGGCATAGCAAGGTCAAGCACAAAATCTCCAGTCCAGGGAGGGTGGGCGGGTGATCTGGTGCACGCAGCAGAAGAGAACGCCCAAAGCTGCGTGCCCAATATTTAAAACCTTTGAGCCCAACCCACAAATTGGCAACATCGAAATCTCACCAGAAACACAAGTACCCAATCACAGCCTGTAGCCATCCAGACAGATCTGCTCAGCAACAGTGGGGTGGCCTGCTAGACCCCACCGCAACACGTGCTCTCTATTAAGGAGAACACGCTTTCAGGGGGAAGCTGCTGCTACTCCTGCTGCTGCAAGCACCCGGTGCAGGGAGGAAGGAGGGAGCCTGCCTGCCTGGCCAGAGAAGGAAGGAAAGTGTCAGGGGCCTAGGAGGAATGGTGGGGCCACCCCCCTTCTCCTGAACCTTCTCAAGAGCAGGAGGACAGTATAGATTTAGAACAGTGGTTTGCAGAAGGGCATAGTTCAGAGACTGCAGAGGGGGAAAGCTGGGAAATATTGGAAGAGGAACAGCAGGAAGAAGAAGCATCAGGGGAGAGACAGCTGACAGACTCAGTGTCTTTAGACAGCATTCCTGTCCCCGCTTCTCCCAGGACCAGACGGGCATTAAGAGTAGTAGAACAGAAAGCTCAGAGGCAGAAAGCCCAGATGAGCCGGCGCAGGGGTGATATAGGATAAGAGACACACAGCGGGTTGGGCTTTACTCTGAGCAATGCCATCATTGAATAAGGACTACATCCCTTTCTCTCTCTCTGTGAATACTGAATAAATTATGTGGTAAGGACTCTTCATGTTTATCTTCGTGTTTATTCCCTGAACTTTGACAGAAAGGCTCCAGTCGGCAGGGAAGCCCAACCTACGATATATTGCTGGGTCAAAATGCCATTGTGATCTGGCCCTCAAACCGGTCCTGGATGTTTTATTGACACATCACCCAGGCCTAGTGTGGGCCTTGGAAGTATGAACATGACAGGTACACTGAGGCCCAGATGGCCAATATTCACTCAATGTGCCTGCCTGGCCAGAGGGCATCCTTTCTCTAGCACTGCTGCAGGCCAGGCCTGGAAAAGTTGACTGAAGAGTGCTCTCAGCCCAACACACGTGTTGGGACGTGGGCAGTGCTGTGATCTAAAGTATTGAGCCTCTTGGGCTTGCCATTCAGAAGGTTGGCAGTTCGAATCCGTGTGACGGGGTGAGCTCCCATTGCTCTGTCCCAGCTCCTGCCAACCTAGCAGTTCGAAAGCACACCAATGCAAGTAGATAAATAGGTACCGCTGCGGTGAGAAGATAAACAGCGTTTCCGTGCGCTCTGGTTTCCGTCAAGGTGTCCCGTTGCACCAGAAGCGGTTTAGTCATGCCGGCCACATGACCCAGAAAGCTGTCTGTGGACAAATGCCAGCTCCTTCGGCCTGAAAGCAAGATGAGCGCTGCAACCCCATAATCACTTTTGACTGGACTTTCCCCCCCCCTTTTTTTACCTGAGCCCAACAGTGCCTCAGGTATCATCTCAATCCTTTATTAAATCCTCTCATCTGCCCAGACTAAATGCCAATTGAACAAATTAAAGAGCACCACTGCAGTCAGTCAAACAACCTCAACAGCATGAAGTAGGTGAATAAGAGAATACCCCGATCCAATATGGACCTTCCCCCCAAAATCCTACTCAGCCCCCTGTAAAGGACGAGAGGGGTGCCAGAGGAAGAAGAGGGAAGATTAGCGTGAAGGGGGCTGAAATAACTTTTTCTCTGGCTTTGCCCCATTGGGCAAAATGCCCCACATGTTCCTCAAAGCTCCTCCTCTTTTTTCCCAAGGGAGTAGGAATGTGAAAAAAATCACTTTCCCTGAAAAAGGGGAAATTGCAATGCTGTAGGAGACAAATCTCCACCTGACCCCTTCCAGCGCTTTTCCTTTTGTCGTCGTTGCTGCCAAGAGATTGCTTTCAAGTCAGACATCAATTGTGGGCCTTCGTCCTCAGCATAACTGTGGGCAACCGGCCCTTTGAGAGAGGGTCTCCGGCTCCCTGCAGAGCCCAGGAATCTCTCCTATGATGGGTGGCACCAATTTCTAACAACAATGACGGCCCTTCAATTTGTTCAGGGAAAAGGATGGCTGTGCTGTGCCAGGCATGGCGCCAGAGGAGAAATCTCTTTGAGGACTTTTCCAACACCTGTGCGCTGGGGCCTCCAACCAGCCTCGTTCTGCTACAAAGAGGAAGAAAGGGGCTTCTGATGCCTGATGTTTATCACGGAGCTGGCTCCTGTCCAAAGGGGAATTAGATGTGTGTGTGAGAGAGACAAATGCCTTTGAAATGGCAGCTGGGGGAGATGCAGCAATGAAGGAGGGTGGTGATGCAGGAGGAGGATAATGGATGCAGAGTAGCTTGTTTGAAAAACAAGGGGAGGGGGTGTGCCCTTCTGAAATGGCACGCGCAGTGGGCTGGCAAGGATGAGAGAGATCGCAGAGTTGGGAGGAAGCCCACGAGTCGCCTTGGTGACTCAGACCCTTCCTGGCTCCTGGTGGGAACCACTGGCACAGAGCTGCAATTATGCAAAAGTAGAAGTGGACTAAGTGGAAGGAGAGATTCCCCCTGCCTGTGGGGTGACTTGAAAAGAAAAAGGAAATGCCAGGGGGTTGTTTTTGTTATCTTATTGCCTTCCACACGTATGGCTCAAAGTGATGGACAAAATGCAATAGAAACTGCTCAAAGCAGCAAGCAGCAGATGTGTGTGTGTGTGTGTGTGTGTGTGTGTGTGTGTGTGTGCTTTTAAAGAAACAAGTAGCTAGATACCCATGTCAGAGACCCATTCATTCAGCTGGGAAAGCTTGACAGAACCCAAAAAAGAAAAGAAAAAAAGTCTTTGGTTGTTTCTGGAAGGTGCCAATAGGGGGCTCCTCTTGTGTCTTGGCAGGCCCCATTCTGCCACCGGAGGCTCCCAGTATCAGCGGTAAGACACCTTTGTGGCCTGCTAGGCAGATGCTGAATGAGCACCCCCTGTATTTTATGTCCCTTGTACATGGCGTGAGGGTGCTGGCTGGAGTCAGTTCTTATGGCATTCTGCCCCCTCTTCCTTCTGCTGCTCCCACATTCCCTTTGTGACATTCAATGTGACAGGCTACTGCACCATGGAGTCCCTTCCTTCCTTCCTTCCTTCCTTCCTTCCTTCCTTCCTTCCTTCCTTCCTTCCTTCCTTTCTTTCCTCCACATTGAGTGGGCAGTACTAGTGGTCGACCATTGTAAATACAGTGGTACCTCAGGTTACATACGCTTCAGGTTACATACACTTCAGGTTACAGACTCCGCTAACCCAGAAATAATGCTTTGGGTTAAGAATTTGCTTCAGGATGAGAACAGAAATCGTGCTCTGGCGGCGCAGCAGCAGCAGGAGGCCCCATTAGCTAAAGTTGTGCTTCAGGTTAAGAACAGTTTCAGGTTAAGAACGGACCTCCGGAACGAATTAAGTACTTAACCCGAAGTTCCACTGTAGCTTCATTTGGTTTTATTTGGTTACTTTCAGTGGCTAGGTGTGGTGGGGAAGAAGGAGTATTCAATTAGGTGGCATCCTTAGGCAGTGGTTTAGACCACAGCGCCACTGAGCCTCTTGGGATTGCCGATCAGAAGGTCGGTGGTTCGAATCCCAATGATGGGGTGAGCTCTTGTTGGTCTGTCCCAGCTGCTGCCAACCTTTCAGTTCAAAAGCACACCAGTGCAAGTTCATAAATAGGTACCACTGTGGCAGGAAGGTAAATGGCATTTCCATGCGATCTGGCTTCCATCACGGTGTTCTGTTGCGCCAGAAGTGTTTTAGTCATGCTGGCCACATGACCCAGAAAGCTGTCTGTGGACAAATGCCGGCTCTCTTGGCCTGAAAGCAAGATAAGCACTGCAACCCCATAGTCACCTTTGGCTGGACTTAACTGTCCAGGGGTCCTTTACCTCATCTACCTGGAGCTTTGATACCCGGAGAGGTAATGATGCTGGAAAGGCCTCTATACCTTAAAGGTGAGACTTCGGATAAGGGATAGGAGGTACCGTATTTTTCGCTCTATAACACGCACCAGACCATAACACGCACGTAGTTTTTAGAGGAGGAAAACAAGAAAAAAAATATTCTAAACGAAATAGTGGATATATGATTTTTGTGGTTCATGCTGTGGCCACAGACATGTGATCTGACAGTGAGTTTGGAGTAGCCCAATGCAAAAATCCTGAGGATCCATGTGGATCCATGCTTTGTAACCATGGAGGAGGGAAGGAAGGGGAACCATGGATCCTCTGCTCACGACTGCAGCAGATCCCCGCCCCCGCCACCCGCAGGCATTCGCTCCATAACACGCACAGACATTTCCCCTTACTTTCTAGGAGGAAAAAAGTGAGTGTTATGGTGCAAAAAATACGGTACTTATGCCTTGCCTCCATTTTTGTTCAGGCAGGGCTGGATCTGCAGGCTTGTTCCTGAGGTTCAGCTTATTCCCACATATTTGGTTTGTTTGGTTTAAACATAGATAAACTACGGAATTTGCTCCCACAGGTGGGTGTGAAAACCACCAACTTAGATGGCTTTAAAATAGGATTAGACAAATTCATGGAGTTGGCTATCATTGACCATGAAAGCTATGCTGTGCTGGCCCAGCTGGCCTATCATGTGGGAAACTAGGATATTCCATTTTTTCTTGCAAGATGTCAGCAGCCATTTTGGGTGCTGTGATCTCACATGCTGTTGTGCTGTGATTCCCCCCCCCCCAAAAAAAGAAGCTTTGGGGGGCATGATCTTGCATTATACTCCAATATGTGCATTTTGGGGTATTGTGCCCGAAAAAGCACTTTGGGGGGGGGAATCACGTGAGATCATTGCACCCAAAATGGCCACTGTCCTCTCTCACAAGAAAAAATGGGAAGATGGTGTCCCGGAAGATGACACTCCAATTTTTGCCTTTGATGTGTTGGTGAGTATGAGTTAGACGAAGCAATGCTTCTTAATACCCATTTCTGGAAACCTCAGGTTGTGTGCTGTTGTGTTCAGGTCCTGCTTGCAGGTTTCGCAACAGGCATCTGGTTGGCCACTGTGATAACAGGATGTTGGACTAGACGGGACCCCAGTGGCCTGGTCCAAGAGGCTCTTCTAATGTTTTTGAACTGACTGTGTCTGATTCACTATTTGGCCATCAGGTCACAAGGAAGCTATTCCACAGAACAGGGGCAGCCACACAGAAGGCCCTGCTCCTCTCAGTAATTGCAGAGCAGGCTTCTGAGATCTCTGGAATTCGCAGGAGAAACTCTCCCGCAGACATCAGGAATGGGCTGAGCGTTTAATTCCAAATAAACAGATGGCAGTGAACAGTTCATGACTAGCATTATCAAAGAGTGTGGGCATGGCTGATAGGATCAGCTCATGTCATTTCCCTGATGTGTGTCCTGAGAACGGATCGATGAGGTTTACCAGACACCTGGGAATCCCTTGTTATCTCAGGATAACAGTCCCGGGATAACAACCTCTGAAGTTTTGATGCTCCGTGCAAGTCAATCAATACTATGAGCAAAGCTTTGGGGAGGCTCACACAACCCTCCCTCCCTGTTCTTTCCCACCTCCTCTTTTTCCTCCTAGGCAACTGAGGGGTGATTGACTACACTGAGAGTAAGGAGCTCCAGGATCTGTTACCTGGATGACATGCATTTAATCTCTTTGCGGTTCGCTCAGCGTGGGTCAGCAGCCTTAATGGGATCCAGCTGCGGCACTTCTAATAATTTCCCTCAGCTGGAGTGCTTCAATGACTATGTTTAAAAACAGAGGGCTGTTTGCCTCCCGCTTCCTTCCTAAAAAAAACACACCAAAAAACAAATATACTGTAGGGGAACCTAATCGAAGGGTAGAGTCTATATATCACATATATAGCTCTAAATATCAGTCTCTGCTGTTGCTGCTGACTTTCCCAGCTTGTTTGGGCTGGGAGTAGGGAGGGGGCAGGAGAATTTCAATTCCGTTCACCTTTAAAGGCAACGATACCTAATCCACACTTTCTGAAACAATGCAAGGACCGAAACGCAGCCCACCTTTGAGATCTGTGCATGTCCCCAGATTTTGCAGCATGGCTCACTGAGCAAGTAATGCAGAGAAAGATCCATAGACTATGGTGGAGTAAGCATAAAAGCACACATCTAAGTGAAAATAGCATACAAGTGCATTATTATTCAGAGAAAAGGTAAGTAAGATACAACATGATAGAAGTTTATAAAAGGAACAGAAAAGACTCTCTATGTATGCGACAACAGCCGCGTGGGTGTTACTAGCCCAAAGATGGAAAGAAGACAAAGTCCCTACCAGAGAGGAATGGCAAACCAAACTGATGGACTATACCCCAAAACTGACCGGAAAGCTCAGGAACCAAGATGACAAAAACCATAAGAAAGAATGGGAAATTTTTATAATTTATTTAGGAGACCACTGTAAGCAGATGAAAAGATTAGCAGGATTTCAATAACACTTGTAATGGAACAATTTACTGTGAACAATATGGGCAGATACAAAATATGGACTATGAAACAATATGCAGTTGAAAATGATGACAATAAGACCCATGGAGGGGATGGGGGAATGTCTAGAGATTCAGAGAAATCTCTAAATGTGGATATTTATTTGGTATTATTATAATTTTACACTTGTAAAATCAAATAAAAATTATTCTAAAAAGAATTGTAGAAGTTTATAAAATTTGCAGGGCATGGAGGAAGTGGTTAGAGAAAGGTTTTTCTCCATCTCTAGAAAAGCTAGAATTCATAGATAGCCAAGGAAGCAGAATTTTGGAAGTTTCAGGACAGAAACTTCTGTCTGTGTTGTTGTTTGTTGTGTTACATATTTTGTGTTTTCTGTTTATTTTTTTATGTCGTAAACTGCCCTGTATTCTCTGGATGAAGGGCAGTATATACAGTAGTACTTCGGGTTAAGAACTTAATTCATTCCGGAGGTCCGTTCTTAACCTGAAACTGTTCTTAACCTGAAGCACCACTTTAGCAATGGGGCCTCCTGCTGCCGCTGCACCGCCGCTGCACAATTTCTGTTCTCATCCTGAAGCAAAATTCTTAACCCGAGGTAATATTTCTGGGTTAGCGGAGTCTGTAACCTGAAGTGAATGTAACCTGAAGCGTATGTAACCCGAGGTACCACTGTACATTAAATAAATGCATGAATATACTTCTTCATTCAGCACATAGTTGAACTATGCAACTCAGTACTGCAGGAGGCAGTTATAGCCACCAAGCTAAAAAAGGTAAAGGGACCATTAGGTCCAGTCGTGACTGACTCTGGGGTTGCAGTGCTTATCTCACTTTACTGGCCAAGGGAACTGGTGTACAGCTTCCGGGTCATGTGGCCAGCATGACTAAGCCGCTTCTGGCGAACCAGAGCAGTGCACGGAAACGCCGTTTACCTTCCCACTGGAGCGGTACCTATTTATCTACTTGCACTGCTAGGTTGGCAGGAGCAGGGACTGAGCAATGGGAGCTCACCCCGTCGCGGGGATTCAAACCGCCGACCTTCTGATCGGCAAGTCCTAGGCTCTGTGGTTAAACCCACAGCGCCACCTGCGTCCCTTAGCCACCAAGCTAGAAGGCTTTAAAAGAGGATTAGACAAACTCACAGAGGAGAGGGCTATCAATGGCTACTAGCCATGATGGTTATGCTCTGCCTCCATGGACAGAAGCCGTAATGCTTCTGAATACCTCACCCTGCCAACTGCAGGAAGGCAGCAGGCACGTATGCATGGTAGGTAAAGGTAAAGGACCCCTGGATGGTTAAGTCCACTCAAAGGCAACTATGGGGTGCAGCACTCACCTCGCTTTCAGGCCAAGGGGACTGGTGTTTGTCCACAAACAACTTTCCAGGTCATGTGGCTAGAATGACTAAACAGCTTCTGGTGCACAGAACACCATGATGTGTGCCAGAACGCACGGAAATGCCGTTTACCTTCCCGCCGCAGTGGTACCTATTTATCTACTTGCACTGCTAGGTTGGCAGGAGCTGGGGCAGAGCAACAGGAACTCACCCCATTGTGGGGATTTGAACCACCGACCTTTCAATTGGCAAGGCCAAGAGGCTCAGTGGTTTAGACCACATCGCCACTACTTACAGGTTTCCCACAGACATTTGGTTGGCCGCTGTGAGAACAGGATGCTGAATTAGCTGGACCACTGTCCTGATACAGCAGGCTGTTTTTATGTAATAATAATAATAATAATAATAATTTATTGTTTATACCCCGCCCATCTGGCTGGGTTTCCCCAGCCACTCTGGGTGGCTTTCAACAGAGCATTAAAAACAAAATAAAACTTCAAACACTAAAAACTTCCCTAAACAAGGCTGCCTTCAGATGTCTTCTAAAAGTCGGAGAGTTGCTTATTTCCTTGACATCTGATGGCAGGGCGTTCCACAGGGCGGGGGCCACTACCGAGAAGGCCCTCTGCCTGGTTCCCTGTAACCTCACTTCTCGCAGTGAGGGAACCGCCAGAAGGCCCTCAGAGCTGGACCTCAGTATCCGGGCAGAACACTGGGAGTGGAGACACTACTTCAGGTATACTGGGCTGAGGCAGTTCTTATGGAAGCTGGAATGTAAGAGGTCAGGAACAGATTTGGAATACGGAGATGTAAGAATGGAGCTCACACTCAGGGCGAATGCTGCTTGGTTGCTGATGGAAATTACTGTTGTAAACTTTGGATTTTCACAGCTTTTTGGATCCCACCCCCCGCCTTCAATATTCCACAATTGTAGGACCAGCTGTGCTCACAAATAGCTATCTTTGCTTGGCGATCCCTGGACTCACACTTCTTGCTTCCATGTTGGTACCAAAGACCTCCTTCTGTCGTAAATCGGGTCCTACGCTTCCAGAGGAAATGGGCAATAAAGGGTTTATTTCTTCCCAATAAATGCTTGCTAGGTGATGCCATCAATTATTCACATCCTCGCACGGTGGAGATGTACACTTTAATAAAATGCAGAAAGGTTTTTAATTTTTCAGAGCAATAAAGACAATTGATTTTCTGACTCTCATGATGAATAGATGGATTTTAATGTCTCCCTGTTGAAGTGTTTTGCATTGTTTTAAGTATATATCTCAATACACACAAACAAACAAACACACATGATTTGAAATATAGAGATTGGCGTCTTAAAGGTGCTCACTTGGAATCAAGCCCCCAGTAGCCCTTACTGTGCGGAATGGGAATAAACTGTGCGGAATAGGGATAAATCCTCTGAATTTGAAATTCTTTCTTTATTCCCTTCCACAGAGGCCTCAGCATTAGCCCTTCCGTTACACGAATTGTGCCGCCTTAGTCATCTTTATTTGCTCCGTGTTTTCATAAACATTTACAAAATATTAATAATGTACAAAATCTATTTCATTTCAATGGTAACGGCGAGGCGCCAGTGTCATAAATATGCAGCATAAGTAACAAGGAGGTCTGCAAGCCTGGAGATGGCATGTTATCTCACTTGCATTTAGAGTATCTATCTACACATGGATAGATTTTATGTCCCAGTAAACTAGGAGAGACAGAATGGACTACCGTGGAAGGAGGTGGACTCTCTTTCATTGGAGCTTTTTAGGCAGAGGATGGATGGCTATCTATCAGGGAATCTTTAGCGGTGTTTCCTTCATGGCAGGAGGTCTGACTACATGACCCTTGGTGTCCTATAACCATAACTATGGTCTAAATCCTATGATTCTATGAGATATGCTTACCACAAATTAAGAACTATGATGAATGGGGCTTACTTCCAGGAAGGGGAGCTGGTGGTGCTATGGCAGGCATAGGCAAACTCGGCCCTCCAGATGTTTTGCGACTACAACTCCCATCGTCCCTAGCTAACAGGACCAGTGGTCAGGGATGATGGGAATTGTAGTCTCAAAATATCTGGAGGGCCAAGTTTGCCTATGCCTGTTCTATGGTCTAAACCACTGGGCCTCTTGGGCTTGGTGATCGGAAGGTCGGTGGTTCAAATCCCCGCAACAGGGTGAGCTCTCATTGCTTTGTCCCAGCTCTCAGAGGTGGAGGAAGGGGTGTGTGGTCTGCCCTGGGTGTCATGACTGCGGTGGGTTTGGCCTTACTAAACATCTTCCAAGACATTAATGCCCACTTACACCACAAAGAACTCATAACCCGCCTACTTTCAGCAGCCAGAAGCATCATAGCCAGACACTGGAGAGACCTGTCAGGAGTAAGCATGGACCAATGGTACCAAATAGTATGGGAAACAGCCCTACTAGAAAAATTAACCAATAAACTGAAACTGACATGGGGACAAATAGAAGAAGACGCCTTCACCCCGGTATGGCTGCCCTTTATCACATACACAACCCAACAAGACAATGACAGCAATCCACCAACGGCATACAAATCAATATGGGTAACCTGATCGAAAACACCCACCCACCCCACTCACACATGAAAACAAAGATCACCACAGCCAATCACAAACAAACAAGGCCAACCCCAACCTCTCTCACCACCAAAGGAACACAAGTGAACAGCAGAGAACCTGCACAAGCAACGCTGACACCAAACCCTACATATAGTAAGTAAAATAAAAACATCGCCACCCCCATCTTCCCCCCCTCCACCTCTTTCCCCCTTTTCTTCCCAATGTCTCAACAAATGAAACTGATTTGTAAAAATGTTACATATACAAGAGAGAGACATTGCACACACTTTTGTAAATCAAGAAAATCTTTAATAAATAAATAAATAAAAATTAAAAATGATTGGGGGGGGGGTGACAAAATGGCAGACGAGTGGGTGGCATACCTTGCTCCCAGTGGCAGAAGCTCTTCTGACCCGGCGGCAGAGAGCAGCCCTCCTCAGTCGTGGCAAGGTGCACCAGGCTGCAGCAGGTCTGTTGCTGGGTCATGTCTGACCCAGCTGCAGAGAGCAGGAGCAGAATGAGCAGCAGCTTCCCTGCCCCTCTCCTACCCTGAACTGTGGCGCATGAGAGGGCAGCCTCTGTGCCCTGCGCCCCTCGGGAGCATGCCCGCCCTGGGCAGTGCGGGCATATGCTCTGCCGCTGCCAGCTCCTGTCAACCTAGCAGTTCCAAAGCACACCAGTGCAAGTAGATAAATAGGTACCACTGCGGCGGGAAGGTAAACGGCGTTTCTGTGCGCTTTGGTTTCCTTCACGGCGTCCCATTGCGCCAGAAGCGGTTTAGTCCTGCTGGCCACGTGACCCGGAAAGCTGTCTGTGGACAAACGCCGGCTCCCTCGGCCTGAAAGCAAGATGAGCGCTGCAACACCACAGTCGCCTTTGACTGGGCTTAACCGTCCAGGGGTCCTTTTCCTTTTGCTTCCAGGAAAGTGTGTACAGAGCTACAGTCTTACAGAAGCAGGAGCCTGTTTTAGATGAGAACCTAGGAATTCCAATTAACATTTGTAAAAAAAAGCCTGAAGCATTTTTGTTAGGGATTGTAGGAAAAGACCTGCCAAGGAAATTGAAGAACATATTCATGTATGCGACAACGGCGGCAAGAGTCTTAATAGCACAAGGATGGAAGAACGAAGAAATCCCGACAAAAGAACTGTGGCAAGGGAAGCTGATGGACTATGTGGAACTGGCGAAACTGATGCATAAATTATGCGAGAAGGACAACTGTGATTTTAAAGAAGGATGGGAACCTTTTACAAAGTATTTAAAGAAACAACAAAATGAACTGATCTCTTTTGGCAGGTTTTGAATAAACAAACACAAATTTATTATTGGTAACACATAGACAAATTAATTAAGGATCATTACATATTTATAATATTCAGAGAATAACATGTGCTCAAAAATCAGAGGGAGGAGCTGAGGGAAGTCTGGGAGGGGGTGGGAGGGGGGTTCTTCTTAGGGAGGGGGGAGGGAAATTTATGGGGTGGGGAATGAGGACGATATGTTTTTGACAAATTGCTGTGCTGAAATGTTTAATAATTTTTTTAAAAAAAATAAAAATAGATGAGAACCTACGAAGAGCCTGGGTGGTCAATGTTATGCCTATCGGTGTGGTTGCTCAAGAGCGATCAGGAAAGATCTCTTCAAAAGCTTTATTATTGGTGCAAAAACCTTTACAATGCAGAACGCCTCTATTCCATGTCTTGCTCACTCACTAGCAGAATCTGAGAGTGGGCGGTCCTTAAACTTTCCCCAGCAGAGTAGTTTCTTGACCCCCAGCCTACGCCTCCCCTCTTTGCGCAAAAGCCTACTGCGCAAGGAAGGCTTGGGTAAAGGGGGACCTCCCTCCTCCCCGCTTTGCTCAGGCAAGGTGTCCTGGCACCCCCTTGCATCCTCCGAGCCCTGCAGCTCTTCTCCACTAGAGGCGTGGCTTCCTTCCTCCGCTGAGGAAGTGCTGCTTCCCACGATCTTTGGAGGCTCTCTGTAATCCATCTGCCTTTCCCCCTCTCGCCTCTGAGCCAATGGCAGTTCCCTGACAGTCAATCAGGCCAGTGGCCCATCTAGTCCAGCATCCTGTTCTCACATTGACCAACCAGATGTCTACAGAACATGAGCACCATGACAATCTTCCTCGTTCTCATTCCCAACAACTGGTATTCAGAGCCATGCTGCTTTCAGTAGTGGACGTAGAACATACAGTAGCCATCATGACCAGTAGCCATTGAAAAATTTCTCCACGAGTTTGTCTCATCCCCTTTTAAAGTTGTCAAAAATTGGTGGTGATCGCGATGTCGCCTGGGACCAAATTTAGCTATGCATTGTGTGAAGGAGTTCTTCCTTTTTGGCTGTCCTGAGTCTTCCGGTATTCAGCTTCTTTTGGGTAAGTTTAGGGATATGCTTTGCCGGGGGGGGGGGGGGCGCAGGTTAACGATCAATCCTTCTTCACAAGGAACTCTGGGAATTGTAGCTCCGTCAGAGGAATAGAAATCTTTTAATGACTCTCAGAACCAGTGCTTTTTTAAAGGAAGAAAATCTGCCGGTACTCTAACCATCCAATTTAGCTATCCAGGCTGATCACCAGGATCAGTAAGTTCCACACTTCTTACATTTGGAAAAAAAGGTGTCAGTACTGTGTAACCTTCAGTACCCCAGAAAAAAGCACTGCTCAGCAACCTTAACCAACTACAACTCACAGAATTCTGTAGGGGAAACCGTAACAGGTTGAAGTGGTATAACTTTGAGGCTGGATTACTGTAACGTAATCTATGTGAGGCTGCCCTTGAGCCTGGTTTGGAAGCTCCAGGTGGCGCAGATTTAGGGGGCTAGACTGCTGGTAGGAGCTTCTGGTCAAGACTATACAAGGGAAAGTAAGGTTGGTCTCTAACAAAAACGATACCTCGTGTGAATTGATTTGGGAAGCTTTGATGGTGATGGAGATGAAACAGGAAGGGGCTACAATATGTGGTGGCAATGTAAAATTATTAAGAAAGCCTGGGAAGTGATACATAAAGATTTGAAGAAAATGTTGAAAATGACTTTTGTTTAAAAAGAAATTGAAGCTATGATTCTGGAAGATACAGGACTTAATGGATTTACCATGTAAAAGATGTTGTTCCTGCATCTGAATCTGACGCCAAGCCAAGACCAGCCCATCCCTATAGAAGAAAGAAGTCACCGCCAAAGAAGATGAAAGAGATTGGCAAAACAAACTAATGAACTATACTGGAAACACCAGGCAAAACACCCCGAAATTTAAAAATTAAGGTCATATATATACCGACTCCGCCTACTGGTGGTTAACCCTTCCCGGACTTCAAGTGGACGGGCTGAAGCCGGATAGTCGGTTAGGACCAATGCCTAAGCCAATACCACTCATCACCTGTAACCGATAAAGTTGTGGCCATATTTAGCCCATTAACCTTGAATAATTGTGTCATGTGTCTTTATTTCCACTGGGTGGGGGGCGGGAACTCACCACGCAAATTGTTATACATGGAAAAATCAATAAAAAATATTTTTAAAAAAATATGTAGGGATGGAGAGGCTGTAGCCTTAATTGGAAGCACCACCATTCCTAGAGGGAGATGTTCACTATCCCACGCTGTAATTATTAAAGAATTCTAACTCTTAAGAATAATAATAATAAATAATAATTTATTATTTGTACCCTGCCCATCTGGCTGGGTTTCCCCAGCCACTCTGGGCGGCTTCCACAAAGACCAAAAATACACTAATATGTCATACATTAAAAACTTCCCTGAACAGGGCTGTCTTAAGATGTCTTCTGAATGTCAGGTAGTTGTTTGACATCTGATGGGAGGGCGTTCCACAGGGCGGGTGCCACTAACGAGAAGGCCCTCTGCCTGGTTCCCTGTAGCTTTGCTTCTCGCAATGAGGGAACCGCCAGAAGGCCCTCCGCACTGGACCTCAGCGTCCGGGCAGAACGATGGGGGTGGAGACACTCCTTCAGGTATACTGGGCCGAGGTCGTTTAGGGCTTTAAAGCTCAACACCAACACTTTGAATTGTGCTCGGAAACGTACTGGGAGCCAAGGTAGGTCTTTCAAGGCCGGTGTTATGTGGTCTCGGCGACCGCCCCCAGTCACCAGTCTAGTTGCCGCATTCTGGATTAGTTGTAGTTTCCGGGTCACCTTCAAAGGTAGCCTCACGTAGAGCGCATTGCAGTAGTCCAAGTGGGGGATAACCTGAGCATGTACCACTCTGGTGAGACAGTCCGCGGGTCTCAGCCTGCGTACCAGGTGGAGCTGGTAGACAGCTGCCCTGGATGTTGGGATACTGCCAGGGAGACAGAGGCCATCATGACCCCACGCCGTCTCCGGACGATCCATCAATCTCTCGTAGAAATGCAGTATCAGTCAATTAGCGACACGAGCCTCAGAAATAGCTTGCCACATTCCAGAGCTTGTGCACGCTCTATCAGCAGAGTTTGCACAACGAAAGATGCACTCAGGAGAGCATATTTACAACTTTATTCAGCGTTGGTCAGAACAAAGAAAAAAACATGACTGCCTGCTTCGATGTTCAGGCGCAGAGAGAATGAAAGCTATAGACAAAACAGAAACATCCTGTGAACAGGAAATACGCAGGCTGTGACACAACAACCTGCTCCCTTCTTAAGGTGGAACGGAAATATCCTAACACTGGATACAGAATTGACCTGCGCCTCCATGGACAGCTGTGAGTCCAAAATGACTCCTAGGCTGCGCACCTGGTCCTTCAAGGACACAGTTACCCCATTCAGGACCAGGGAGTCCTCCACACCCGCCCGGCCCCTGTCCCCCAAAAACAGTACTTCTGTCTTGTCAGGATTCAACCTCAATCCATTAGGTGCCAGAGAAGTCTGACAGAGAACCAGGTACACCACCTTGAGCTCCTTGGAGGAAGAAGTGGCCTATACATGCAACAAATGAATGAATGGTGTGTGTGTGAGAGTAGCGCTTGATGAACAGCCCAACTGGACAGGTCCCTGCCAAGGCATTTCTAAAGGAAGGATTTGTGCCAGCCGCTCCACGTTACCTCCATCCAAAGTGTTGGGGAGTGATATAGAGAAGCAGATTTACTGACATTTAAAGGCTGCCTGAGCTGACGGTCTTGTAGCCGAGGAGCGAAGGGCTGTCAGAGTGGCAAGGCGAAGATATACAGGTTTGCTCTTTCGCCGAGCCTCCGGGGAATGGCCAGCTAATGAACTAGATGATTAAGAACTTCCACCTGTCTCGGGAACAGGGAGCAGCTAGGAAAATATATACCTGGATGGGAGCAGCTAGCTGGGAAGGAGAGAAGCTAAATATTAGTTGGCCCAAGGCTGGCAAGCTTTTTCTTTTCCCAGTGCAGAGATAGCAGTGCATTCCGAGCCAGTGAATAGACTCCACTCTCCAATTAGAAGGGTACCAAATTACTCTTGTGGGGGGGAAAGAGAACTATATCTTAGATTATAGCTCAGAGGTAGAACATCTTCTTCATATGCAGAAGGTCCCTGTGTGAATCAGAATCAGTATCTCCAGGTCAAGCTTGGGCAGACCCCACCTAAAATCCTGGAGAGCCACTGCCAGTCTGTGTAGGCAGTATGGAGCTAGATGGACCAATGGTCTGACTCAGGATAAGGTTGCTGAGGGTGTGTCTGAACCCGTGAAGAAGGTCCTGGGTTCAGTTTCCAACATCTCCCAGTGGGGTTGGGAGACAACCGTGCCTGAAACGCTGGAAAGCTGCTGCCAGTCAGTGTAGACAATACTGAGCTTGGAGGACCAATGGTCTGACTCTGTATAAGTCAGCTTCCGATGGGAACCTTACTCACTTCTCCCCTATCTTATTCAGCATCACTCGGAACATAGGAAGCTGTCTTACAAAGTCAGGCTGTTGGTCTGCCTAGCTCAAGATTGTCCACACTGGGGAGGGGGTGAGCTTTGGACCTTTTGATTGCAAATAATGTGTTCTCTCACTGAGCACCAGATCAGCTGTTTATGGACTACAAATCCTATCATCCCTGACCATTGGTTCTGCTAGCTAGGGATGATGGGAGCTGTAGTCCAAAAACAGCTAGAGACCCACGTTTGGGAAACACAGTGCTAAAAAGATCTGGTGCTCAACTGAGGTTGGGTGGAAGGAAGAATGAAGAAGGAAGAGAAGGAGAAATATCCTTGTTGGTCTACATTACCCATTCCCAAGACTCCATCTGTGCCCAGAGGAGTCTTAAATGGGCAGTTCTCTGTCATGGAGTCTTGTGCTCTGCTGCTTCTCCACCAACTGGTTCCTCAGCAGAGTCCTAGTTCACAGGGTGCAGGCTCCGATAGCCTCAGTTCAAGGAATAATGACTCAGAAGACTTTGATTGACAAGCTGCATTCTCCATATAGACCTCGGTCCTGGGTCTGGTTTCAGCACACAGACACACAGTTCAGCATCACGACACCCGGCCAATTTGGCCTGCAGGAGTCACTGGAGTTTTCTTGGCACCATGGCAGAGCCAAGTGTGTGCATCAATAGCATGTGAGCATCAAAGCATTATACATGCTCTCTCCCCCTCTCTCTGTGCATGAAATAGCAGTGGCCTAATTTTATATCACGGCTGGCTCTGCACCGTCTTGTAGACTAACCAAATCAATGTCCATTGAGGAACGTCGGACACTTGCTAATATTCTGAGTGGTCTGCAAAGCAGGAGCTAAATTACATTTGTTTTCCAATCTCAAGCTGTCTTGCAGCTTCCTAAAGGCATGATTTCTTTGAAATTGGGCTTCTAAAGTACTTCACAGGCTGGTGGGGGAAGCTAATTTGGGAGTGGAAAGATGAGCCGGTTAATTGATTGGAAATGTCATTGCCTTGTGAAGGTGTTCCCCCCCCCACCGCCCGCCGCATAGAAATTAAGATGAATGCTGTGTATACTTGATGTCGAATGAGGCCATTTAATCTAATACCTAGACATTAGGGCATTGTTTGAGAAAGGAGTCAGAGTCTGTGCATGTGCGCATGTGATATGACACTGAGCCCGAGCTGAATGAAATAACCAAGTTTGAGATGTCAAAATCATTATCCAGGAAGTGTCCTTTCAAGTGCAGCTATTTAAACTGCAGCCAGATAATATCAAGGCTGGGGAGGGGGGGGAGGAATCAAAGGAGGAGCAAAGGATGTCAATGTTAAGGTCCCTTCATTGGGACAAATGTAAGCTTACACCATGGCTAAGCAACACTGGGTGACCCACCATAATTGCATCCTCTCATTATCCTCAGTAAACAATGTCAGGGGAAGGGAGGGGAGGAAGGAATTTATATAATGAGGTATAAGTGCAATGTGGGGAAATACACAGAGAGAGACAGAGAGAGAGACAGAGAGAGAGAGAAAGAGAGAGAGAGAGAGAGAGAGAGAGAGAGAGAGAGAGAGAGACGCTGCTACTATTAATTACCTGCCCTTATTCCTAATAAGGGACGTGGGTGGCGCTGTGGGTTAAACCACAGAGCCTAGGGCTTGCTGATCAGAAGGTCTGCCGTTCGAATCCCTGCGACGGGGTGAGCTCCTGTTGCTCGGTTCCTGCTTCTGCCAACCTAGCAGTTTGAAAGCATGTCAAAGTGCAAGTAGATAAATAGGTACCACTCTGGCGGGAAGGTAAACAGCATTTCCGTGCGCTGCTCTGGTTCTCCAGAAGCGGCTTAGTCATGCTGGCCACATGACCTGGAAGCTGTACGCCAGCTCCCTCGGCCAATAAAGCGAGATGAGCGCCGCAACCCCAGAGTCGGTCACGACTGGACCTAATGGTCAGGAGTCCCTTTACCTTTACCTTATACAGTGGTACCTCTGGTTAAGAACTTAATTCGTTCTGGAGGTCCGTTCTTAACCTGAAACTGTTCTTAACCTGAGGTACCACTTTAGCTAATGGGGCTTCCCGCTGCTGCCGCACCACCAGAGCATAATTTCTGTTCTCATCCTGAGGCAAAGTTCTTAACTAAATAGGTACTATTTCTGGGTTAGCAGATTCTGTAACCTGAAGCGTCTGTAACCTGAAGTGTCTGTAACCCGAGATACCACTGTACCTGCAATTCAGACTGGTTTCCCATCCCCAATGTGATCTTTTCAATCCCCTTCACAACCATCCATGGCAAAGTAGGATGAGACTGAGATGCCAGCAACCCTTGTGAAGGTCACTGCTCTAACAATGAGCTGAAGACAGCAGCTTTGGCGAAGAGGCAACGCCCCCCCTCTAACTCAAGTGATGAGCTACGGCTGAGTCTTGCATCATCTCACTTTCTCCCTTTATGTCCAATGGATCACAGTGCAGTGATGACTGATGGCTACTGAGGAACAAGCAGCATTTGGAATAGTTTATGGATTTATATGAAAACAGTTCCCTCCCTCCTGCACTCTCTCACACACAGAAACATATATATTCTCTAAAATGATGGTTGCTAATTGGGCACCCACAGGCAAACATGTGCCCACAGAGGTGTTCCCTGGTGCCTGCAGGCTTGAAATAAGCATTCTGTTGTGGCCAGAAGACTAGGCAGTGGTGTAAGCAAGGCATGGAGAAAGTGGCTGGAGAAACTCTTTCTTTCCTCACATGACTCTTGTGAGCACCCAGTAAAGCTGAACGTTGGAAGGTTTAGCAGCAGGGCCTTTTTGAAACCAGAACTCAGTTCCAGCACTGCTCAGGTGGGCATCGTTGTCATAATAAGAGAACTCATGGTCAAGGATGGAAGAATGAGGAAACCCCGACTTAAGAACTATGGCAAGAGAAACTGATGGACTACGCAGAATTGGCAAAACTGGCACATAAACTACGGGACAAGGATAACTGTGATTTTAAAGATGAATGGGAACCTTTGACAAAGTACTTAAAGAAACAACAAAGTGAATTGGACTCCTTGGCAGGCTTTGAATAAACACTCACAAACTTTTTATTGACAAAAACTAGTCAGACAAACGAAGGATCTATACAGTTTTGTAACATGCAGAGAATAACATTTGTAGATAAACCAGAGAGAGGAGCTGAGGCAAGTTGGGGGGGAGGGGAGGGTGGGTTACTTTATGGGGAGGGGGGAGGGGGAAATAGGGGGGGATTAAGGATGATATGTTTTATGATAAAATGTTTTGTTGAAATTCCTAATAAAAAATATTAAAATAAAATAAGAGAACTCATGGTGAGTTCTGGCACCTCTTTTTCTAGAAAAATAGCACTGGTTAAACTGGTTAGACAAATTCATTGAGTTTAAGGCTTTGTTGTTGTTGTTTAGTCGTGTCCGACTCTTCATGACCCCATGGGCCAAAGCACGCCAGGCACTTCTGTCTTCCACTGCCTCCCGCAGTTTGGTCAAACTCACGTTGGTAGCTTCAAGAACACTGTCCAACCATCTCATCCTCTGCCGTCCCCTTCTCCTTGTGCCATCCATCTTTCCCAACATCAGGGTCTTTTCCAGGGTGTCTTCTCTTCTCATGAGGTGGCCAAAGTATTGGAGTCTCAGCTTCAGGATCTGTCCTTCCAGTGAGCACTCAGGGCTGATTTCCTTCAGAATGGATAGCTTTGATCTTCTTGCAGTCCATGGGATTCTCAAGAGTCTCCTCCAGGACCATAATTCAAAAGCATCAATTCTTTGGCGATCAGCCTTCTTTATGGTCCAGCTCTCACTTCCATACATCACTACTGGGAAAACCATAGCTTTAACTATACGGACCTTTGTTGGCAAGGTGATGTCTCTGCTTTTTTAGGTGCTGTCTAGGTTTGCCATTGCTTTTCTCCCAAGAAGCAGGCGTCTTTTAATTTCGTGACTGCTGTCACCATCTGCAGTGATCATGGAGCCTAAGAAAGTAAAATCTCTCACTGCCTCCATTTCTTCCCCTTCTATTTGCCAGGAGGTGATAGGACCAGTGGCCATGATGGCTATTAGCCACAAGAGCTACATTCTGTCTTCAGTGTCAAAAGGAATATGCCTCTGAGTGCCAGTTTCTGGGAATTGCAGGAGAGGATAATGCGGCTGTTGTGCTTGTGGGCTTCCAATTTGGGGCATATGGTCGGCCACTGTGAGAACAGGATGCTGACCTAGATGCGCCCCCCTTTGGCCTGATCCAGCAGGGCCCCCCTAATGTTCTTAGGGGTTCCATCCAATGCCACAGACCTGGATAAATTTCTCTCTGTAATTCCTCAAAACCTCCTGCGTTTGGCTTGACGTTTGTGTTATAAGAAAAAACTGCTCCTTTTCCCTTCTGGGGTATCCAAGAGTCCGTATAGAGTCCTTAAGTGGGTTCCCTATCAGTAGGAGAAAATAACAGAGGCCAACCAGAGAATATTGAGAAGCAAAGCAGCTAGTAAGCCTGATCTTTATTAAACTGTTGCAGCAAGGTCCTCACTCACCACACGCAGCAGGGAGGAGAGAACCCTAAACAATAGTGTGCAAGCCCTAATATAGACTTTTGAAACTGCCCACCCTGTAGCTCAAGACCACCACCCGAAAACATCATACATACATCACAGAAGGAGGCAGTCCACAGCAGAAATACATCACAGGAGGCGGTCTACAGCAGAAATCCTGTTTGCCAAGATACTCTGGTTGCTTTACTTTTAGTTCCTGAATCCAGGTCACAGGCTCACCCTATTCGTACACAGATATGCCCTTAAGACAAGATTTGTAAACAAAAAGACAAAGGGAAGGCTTTCCCCATTTCCTCCCTCCTTGTAGAGAAATATATTGAGGTCAACTGGGGAGAGTCAAAATGGTTTCAGGATTGCTCTCCTGTACTATTTCAGACATGTGGTTTATATACTTGTGTGTGTGTTTGCCTTGTACATTTATGAACATTTATTTTATACCTGGGACCTTAGAATTCTTATAACATTTGCATTTGCCAGCTTTTTGGTGGCACCGCTGAAATAGACCCTTGAACCTCTGTGTGTGGGGTGCTGAATAGAGAAGAGCTGGTTAATCAGTACCCTTTGAGCCCTCAAACGCTCCTTAATTGGTTTCATGAGGCCTGGGATTCAAGATTGGCTTGGTGGCTTGATCAGAGGAAACAGAGACTGGGCTAGTGGGTCTGGGTCCAGGTGGTGGATATTAGCACTCAAGTTTATTTGCTTGGAAAAGATAATTGCATTGCATCGATACCAGCTGGGGAAGAGCAGACCCAGTTAACATAACAAACATTTGAAACCTGGAACGCCTCCCATAACAGCTTTTTGCGGTCGCTTGCAGCACCGAGTGAAGTTGGCAGGGAGTCTTTTGCACCAAGCCATCTCAGGTTGCGTTGGTTGCTTTCTTTCTCTTCCCTCCCTCCGCCTCCCCGTACTTTGTGGGATGACTTCATGTCTGGCCCTGAAGCCCAGGATGGTGCCTGGCTAATTGCTCAATGGCAGGAAAGGTAGTGGTCAGCTGCCCAGCCGGTAACATGATAAATTGCTGGATGGGGGAGAGTGAAAAGCAAGAGAAAGGAGCAAATTTGCTGCTTCAGAATGGGACAGAGAAGTCTTGATTTGCCCAATGAATGGGTTAATAATAATGATAATAATAATAATAATAATAATAATAATAATAATAATAATAATAATTTATTATTTATCCCCCGCCACTCTGGGCGGCTTCCAACGAAACACTAAAATACAATAACCTATTAAGCATTAAAAGCTTCCCTAAACAGGGCTGCCTTCAGATGTCTTCTAAAAGTTTGGTAGTTATTTTTCTCTTTGACATCTGGTGGGAGTGTGTTCCACAGGGCTGGCGCCACTACCGAGAAGGCCCTCTGCCTGGTTCCCTGTAACTTGGCTTCTTGCAGTGAAGGAACTGCCAGAAGGCCCTCGGTGCTGGACCTCAGTGTATGTAGGACTTTAAAGGTCAGCACCAACACTTTGGATTGTGCTCGGAAACGTACTGGGAGCCAGTCTAGGTCTTTCAAGACCGGTGTTATATGGTCTCGGCGGCCACTCCCAGTCACCAGTCTAGCTGCCGTATTCTGGATTAATTGTAGTTTCCAGGTCACCTTCATAGGTAGCCCCACATAGAGCGCATTGCAGTAGTCCAAGGGAGAGATAACCAGAGCACGCACCACTCTGGTGAGACAATCTGCAGGCAGGTAGGGTCTCACCCTGCGTACCAGATGGAGCTGATAAACAGCTGCCCTGGACACAGAATTGACCTGCGCCTCCATGGACAGCTGTGAGTCCAGAATGACTCCCAGGCTGCGCACCTGGTCCTTCAGGGGCACAGTTACCCCATTCAGGACCAGGGAGACTTCCACACCTGCCCTCCTCCTGTCCCCCCAAAACAGTACTTCTGTCTTGTCAGGATTCAACCTCAATCTGTTAGCCGCCATCCATCCTCCAACCAGTTAAGATTTATTAAGAACATAAAAGGAGCTTGTTGGATCAGGCCGATGGCCAACTGGATTCCTATGGGAAGCCTGAAAGTGGGACATGAGCACAACCACATTTTTTCCAACTGGTATTCAGAGACATTTACTGCCTTTGATAGTGGAGGGAGAACAGAGCCATAGACAGGGCTGTAAATCTTAACAGGAGTTCTTCTGTTAGGGGTTAAGGATATATTGCAACAGGTTGCTGCAGAATCCAGTTTATCTTAAATGCTTGCAGACAAACAGGGGGAAGCCCTCTCCCCTCGTGTCCCATTTGTGACATGTTTGCATCCAAGAGGCTATACAGGGCAACTGGACATTGGATACTTAGGAGTGAGGGGAAAATTTGCATTGACAGGTGAACCTGCTTAGTTCACACTTTCGGGGGGGGGGGATGCACAAGCCAAAACACAACTGTTCTTTGAAATGGGCACTTCTCCAAATTCCGCAGTGCAATTCTCCAGGCAGGTAATGTGTATAAAAAGGCATACACTGCGATAAAGTGTGAATGTGGTGGGGTGGTAGGAGCAAAAATGTGTTATGTTAAGGAACACTGCTCTGCAAAAATATGAGTGCTTGGGGAAAATTGCACTAGAACGAGGATGGATTTTTGTGAGGAATTTGAAAACAACAATAATCACAAATGGATGTGGAAATGTGGCAAACTGTGGGGGATGAGAAATGGAGAGGAAGTGGGGAGGGAGAGAAAGAGAGGGTGAAATTGATAGGTTCTGTTATTCCTAGGGATGCTTGATGGAGCTCTGAAACTGACAGATTCACCTCTCACTGGGGATGCTCAATGGACCTCTGAAATTGACAGATTCACCCCTCCCCAGGGATGCTAGAGGGAGCTCTGAAATTGACAGATTCACCCCTCCCCAGGGATGCTAGAGGGAGCTCTGAAATTGACAGATTCACCCCTCCCCAGGGATGCTAGATGGAGCTCTGAAATTGACAGATTCACCCCTCCCCAGGGATGCTAGAGGGAGCTCTGAAATTGACAGATTCACCCCTCCCTAGGGATGCCAGGTGGACCTATGAAATTGATGGATTCACCCCTCCCCAGGGATGCTAGAGGGAGCTCTGAAATTGATAGATTCACGAACCCTCTCTAGGGATGTTAGATGGAGCTCTGAAAATGACAGATTCACCCCTCCCTAGGGATGCTAGTCAGGGGTCAGCAAGCTTTTTCAGCAGGGGGCCAGTCCACTGTCCCTCAGACCTTGTGGGGGGCCAGACTACAGGTATATATATATTTTTTGGGGGGGATGAACAAATTCCACAAATAACTCAGAGATGCATTTTAAATAAAAGGACACATTCTACTCATGTAAAAACACGCTGATTCTCGGGCCATCCGCAGGCCGGATTTAGAAGGCAATTGGGCCGGATCTGGCCCCCCGGGCCATAGTTTGCCTACCCATGTGCTAGATGGACCTCTGGAAATCTACCCATCCCTAGGATGCTAGCCTGCCCTGTTAGCCTGCCCAGCCAAGCAAGCTCCTTGCTCCTCCTTCAAGGCGGTTGCTTCAGTGACTTCCTGGCCACCAGGGAACGGAGCAGCAGCCACTTTGTCATACATCAAAAACCGTGTTGCTGATTCCCTGAGAGCTGCCTGCAATTGTTTCCTAAACAGCCAAACAAATGGAGACCCGGAGCCTTTATTATCTATTCATCAGGCACCTCACCTCGCCCCACGCCAGCTGCCTCTCTGAGCCCACATGCTATTTTCCTTTATTGCAAAATACCAAGATGAAATGCTTTCCTCCTGATTGGCCTTAATTCATCCCCAGCCATCGAAGAAAAGCAGCCCGCGAGCAGGGGAATGGTATCCCTACTGCGCACAGTCATCTCGGGCATGTAACACGCTGCTCCATTAGCCTAAATGGGTTAGCAATGTTGTGCTAACAATGCGATCTCTGCTGGCTCTCGTGAATACTTATCAGGGCATCTCTGAGCCCCCGGCAGTTTCCCATGCCAGCCTCGAGTGGATGCAGGAACAGAAGAAGGTGAGGCTGGCGCGATGCAGTGCCAAGGATAAGCAGGGACCAGATGTTGGGATTCAGATCTCATCTTTCCACCCACTGACATCTCCAGCTTGGCCAGTCCCCGGGGCACATTCCCTCCTAGGGGTTTAAAATAACAGGCAGCAACTCGCCTCCCCTGTCCTGTCCCATTGACAGGCCTGCTGAATGAATTCCCTGGTCTGGGATTCAGTTTCTTGGAGGGAAATTGCTGGAGATAGAACAGGGACTTCATGCAGAAGCTGGAGGTGAAATATTTATTTGTTGGTTTTAAATCTCTGTTTGCTTGTGCCTGTTTTTTTTGGTACTATGACATTGCAAAGCAAAAGGGAGCTAGACGTTACCCCGGAAGAATGGTCATGGGATGACGTCGGATGCTGTGGTCCATCTAGCTCAGTGCTACACTGACTGGCAGCAGCTCTCCAGGGTTTCAGGCAGGGAATCTTTCTCACCTTTACCTGGAGATGCTGGAAATTGAACTTGGAAACTTCTGCATGCAAAGCAGAGGCTCTAACACTGAGGTCTGGCTTTCCCCCCTATGAATTAATTAAGATTCTAGTCCTCATGCTAAAAAAAATCCAAAGCGCTCTGAAAACAAGGGAGAAAAATGGCCATTAGCCATGATGGCTTTCCTCAGTCTCCATGTTTTGAAGCAGTAGTGCTTCTGAATCATAGTTGCTGGAAACCACAGCAGGGTAGAGCACTATTGGTCCTGCTTGTAGGTTTCCTACAGTCATCTGGTTGGCCACTGTGAGAACAGGATGTTGGGCTAAATAGGCCCCCATCCGTCTGTTCCAGCAGACACTTCTTATGTTCTTATGACTAGGCTTGCCATTTGTCAGGACAATTCCTGACATGTCCTGGGTTTGGGGTGTGAAAATGGCATCGGGGGAATCCCCCCCCCCAATTTACAGTCACATATCCAACATACTGTCAGGAGCTCATCCTACACTCGAGTAGGACCCTGGCAGAGACACATGCCTGACTGGCATGTTCTTTCCCTCTTGGTCAATTGTTCGGGAGCTTCAAAAACTTTCTTCTGCCCGAACATCACAGCAACCGATGCCAACAGACACCGGCACACTTAGGGATCCACAGAGTCTTTGCAGCTTGCGTGACAGACTTCAGCAACTCAGCATTTTGGCTAATCTACTTTATTTATATATAAACACACATGGAGCACTGCAACATGGCTCCCTTTCTCTCTAGCATCAGACAGCAGAGAGAAAGAACAAAGGACAATAGTCCCACTTCATGGAACACAGTAACACAAACATCCTGTCTCCGTCACTTCCCACTTTGTGGAGTCAAAACATATACTGTCATGTGATAGACAACAATCCCATGACTGCAATCATGGAGCAGGAATTCTAACACATACAACGTAAAAACAAGATTCCAAGGAATCTCTTGGACTTCCGTCCTCCCCTTTGTGGGTCCTATTGTTAATCATTTCCTCCCACATCTTTTATGATGATCCAAATCTTTTACCTCTCCGTTGTGTCCAAAATTCACCATTAAACTACAAATGATATTCCAATCCTAGTAATAATTTTAACTGTTTACAATGGTCTTTAAGATAAGTTATAAATTTCCCCCATTCTTTATTAAAATTTTGGTCTTCCTGATTTCTGATTCTTCCGGTCGCTTTAGCCATTTCGGCATAATCCATCAACTTGATCTGCCTTTCTTCTCTGGTAGGGACTTTATCTTCTTTCCATCTCTGGGCCAATAACATCCGTGCAGCCGTGGTCACATACATAAATAGTCTTTTCTGCTCCCTTGGGATTTTGGCACCTAGAATTCCTAAAAGGAAGGCTTCAGGGATATATATATATATATATATATATATATATATATATATAGTCATTTTAAACATTTTTTGCAACTCATTATATATCATTTCCCAAAATTCTTTTACTACCTTACATTTCCACCACATATGATAAAAGGTGGGGGGAATTTTGCCGAATCAGCCAAATGTCAGGGAAAACCCAAGTGTATGGCAACACAATGGAAAAAGCAGCAAAAACAATCCCCCAAAGCACAAAAAGCTCAATAATTTTTGAGAGCCAGTGTGGTGTAGTGGTTAAGAGCGGTAGTCTCGTAATCTGGGGAACCGGGTTTGAGCCTCTGCTCCTCCACCTGCAGCTGCTGGGTGACTTTGGGCCAGTCACACTTCTTTGAAGTCTCTCAGCCCCATTCACCTCACAGAGTGTTTGTTGTGGGGGAGGAAGGGAAAGGAGATTGTTAGCCGCTTTGAGACTCCTTAAAAGGGAGTGAAAGGCAGGATATCAAATCCAAACTCTTCTTCTTCTTCTTTTGAGGTTTCCTTTAAAAAGCTCAACAATTTGGGGGTCTTCCTTAAAAAAAACCTCTCAACAACTTTGCAGGTGTCAAGAATTTTACTTTTTGAAATATGGCAACCCTGCTTATGATGACAGTATGCAGTGCCTTGAGCATCTGAGCTTTTGAAAGTCCAAATTTGGGAGACTTTTAAGGATCATTTCTCTCAAAGGAATGCAGGAAACTTCCTCTTGTCGAGCCAGTCCATTGGTGCATCTACAGTAGCTCCATATGGTCTACCTAGTTAAATGAATTCATGGAGGATCAAGCTACCAGTCGTGGTGGCTGTGCTCTGCTTTTAATCTGTGAGCAGCAATGCTTCTGAATGCCATTTGCTGGAAACTACTAGAGGGGAGAAGGAGCTCTTGGGCTGAGGTCCTTCTGGGCATCTGGGTGGCCACTGTGAGAACAGGATTCTGGACCAGATGAGTCTAGCTGGATCCAGTAGGACTGTTCTTAGGTTCTTGTAAAGCCTCTTTTACATCGGAAGGAAACTTCAGAGAAACGGGCAGGCCGATTTCTGGCACAGCACTAACACAGTGTCCGTTCCGTCATTTGCCTAATGCAAACCTCGGTCATTTACATAAAGAAATGAGGGGATTTGATTGGGTTAGAGTGGGAAATGAATAATCCTATCAGCGCAGCAGCCCTTGGGTTATTTATTTTGGTATTAAACCCAATTTGTTTTATGCTATGCTCACATTTCCATTATGCCTGCGATTTTTATGCCTTTTCAGGGCCCAGCTGTAGTTGCCATCTGCACAGCCATAACGGATTGTGCATGTTCTCTGTGCAACATCCTCCACACCGACTACAGAGATGTGGATGCTGTACATTCTCCGCTGATTAGCGTCGGCCTGAGTGGTGGGAAATCTCATGCTCATCTCCTCCATGCATGAGTGGTGAAGAACAAAGGTCAGCTTCCTTACTGCAGCCAGCTCATGATGGCTGCCAGAGGCTTGTTTATGTATGCATAATTCCCACCTGATGCCCCCAGGACCAAGTGATGATTTGCTCATGTACCTGAGCCATTATTTACACAAAAGTGGTGAAGGTGTGTCTCCAACTCCATCATTCGGCCCAGACACTGAGGTCCAGCTCTGAGGGCCTTCTGGTGGTTCCCTCATTGAGAGAAGCGAAGTTGCAGGGAACCAGGCAGAGGGTCTTCATGGTAGTGGTGCCTGCCCTGTGGAACTTCCTCTCATCAGATGTAAAACCGATAAACAACTATTTGACTGTTAGAAGACATCTGAAGGCAGCCCTGTTCAGGGGAATGTTGGTGGGGAATGTCTCTAGACTGGAGGTGCCTCATCAACAGCAGAGCTAAGGAACCTTTGGCCTTCCAGATCTCACTGAACTACAGCTCCCATCAGCCCCAGCAAACATGGCCCAATGGCTAGGGATGATGGGAGTTGTAGTCCAGCAACATCTGGAGGGTCAAAAGTTCCCCAAACCTGTCAAAGGTGCTTCCAGCCACTGAAGCTACCTGGGCTTCCAGTGACAGTAACCCCCAAACTGTGAGCCTGCTCCTTCAACAAGTAGCGCTACCCCATCCAGGGCAGGCAATCGACCAATTTCTTGGACGTGGGAACAACTCACCCACAGTGCCCCTGCCTTGCCATCATTCAGGATAACAGACCCACCTAGCAGAACTGGCTCTTCAGGTCAGCCTGTGTTGTGTCATCAGATGCCCAGCTTTGAGGTTCAGGGACGGTATTGCTCCTTGAGCAGCCGTTCCAAAAAAATAAAGGCTGGTTGAGATTCTTCTTTTCACTCCAGTCTCCTCTGCCTTGAGCAGCCGAGAAAGACTGGCAATAGTTCAGCAAAAGGCCAAGCAGACAAGCTTGCAATTCGGGGACAGAGGCATCGATGCATCTCAGAAATAAAACCAGTTAAAAAAAAACAAGAGCAAGCGGATGCGGCCCCGTCTCCCTGCAGCCCCGGGCTAAGCCGACAACCCCTCCATCTCGAACGGATTTATTTAACATTACACAAAGATCATCCTTCTTCATTATTGATCCCTGCTCTTGCCTGGAAGACGCAGGAACTTGGTTAGTCAGTCGGCACCTGACATGAGGTCGTGCGCTGGCACCAGGTGGGCTTGACAGCTTGATGCCTCCTTGACGCAGCTATAAAGGTGGACGCTGTCTGGTCATGACTCTGCCATCTGCAGGCGCCAGCTCTAAATTGGCTTAATCAGGGTCATGCAGCTCTCTGGCAGAGCATCTGCTTTGCAGGCAGAAGGTCCCTGGTTCGATCCGCAGCATCACCCGGTCAGGATGGGAAAGACCTGCCTGGAATCCCAGAGAGCTGTTGCCAGTCAATGTAGACAATGCCAAGCTAGATAGACCGAAGGACTGACTCGGAGTAAGGCAGCTTCCTATGTTCACAAGGGTTTGCTGCTGGTAGCTGCTGTACTGCTGAAAAGCTCCAGCAAATGTAGGGACAGAGGTTGTGCTAGACTGAGTTGAGGCCAGTGGTCCACCTAGCTCAGTATTTGTCAGGGACCGTGCTGAGGAGGGCTGCACTGAGGAGGAATAGTGGGAGCCTCCCCCTGCTCCTGCTCCGAATCCTGAATCTTCCCAGGAGCAGGAGGACAGTATAGATTTGGAACAGTGGTTTGCAGAGGGGCATAGCTCAGAAGGCAGAAGCTGGGAAATACTGGATGGGGAACAGCTAGGAGAAGAAACACTGGGGGGGGGGGAGGGTTAACAGATTCACTGTCTCTGGAAAGTAATCCTCCGCTCTCCCCAAGGTCAAGAAGAGCTCAGAAAGTGGCAGAACAGAAAGCACACCAAGCACAGAGGGTACAAGCTCAGATTACAAGACGTAGAAGTGATGTAGATTAATAGGGACATAAGGGGGGTAATCCTTAATTGGGAGCACTGCCATTCTAGGAGTCTTCTTTGTCCTCTCGCTGTGATTATTAAAGTTTCTAACTGGACTCCTTTTCCTTTGTTCTGCTTATCTACTGCCACGGGGGGAGGAAACGGATTCCCTGAAGCCTGGCAGTATCATTCATAGTCACTGGCACCAGCTCACCAGGTTCCACAGTGAGGGACATTATGGGATTGAACCAGGGTTTTTTTGCATGCAAATAAGATGATCTACCACTGAGCTAAAGCTCTTCAGTTACTTCAAGGCTTGGAATGGAATGTGGGATTTTTTAGTCTCAGGTGATCCAATACACACACACAAAAAGTAAGATGAGCCCATCTAGTCCAGCATTCAACACAGAATTGGAGAGTTGGACAGGACTTCAAGGGTTATCTTGTTCAACCCCCTGCAATGCAGGAATCTCAGCTAAAGAATCCCTGACATAGGGCCAGCCAACCTCTGCTTGAAAACCTCAAATGAAGGCGAGTCCAGCACCTTTCAAGGTAACCCATTCCACTGTCAAATGACAGCTCTTTCCCTCAGAAAGTTCTTCCTAATGCTTAGTCATAAGCTCATTTCTTCTCATTCAAATCCATTTGTTTGGGTCTGACTGGAACAGCAGAAAACAAGCTTGCTCCATAGTCTATGTAACAATATTTGAAAATGGTTATAATGGCACTCTTGGTGTTCACATTCCAGTACCGACACAGCTAGGAGTAGTAGCTTTGGATGCAGTAAGTTTTGAGACCCACAAGCCACAGTGGGAATGTGTCCCCTCCTGCCATGATTCCTGGTTGTTTAATGGCAGAATATGACTTTGCTCCACCAAACAGCAACTATCAGTTTCACACTAGGTCACGTGTTGCAAAATTCAGAGAAGGATGAAAACCAAAAGAAAACTGTCTGGATCTGTGTATTCATTCAGAGAGTGAGAATCAGGTCAGTTTGCTTTAAAAATGCAGGCCAGATGGCTTCCTTCTGCATCCCTAACCCAGATGTGTGAATGCGATATGACATCTGGCAGGAATTTCCCCCTAAGTACAGACACAGTAGAGTCAGTTCACACATTCAGCTGGTGATAGACATCAAGTCTACTGTTAGTTCTCAAATGGTGAGAAAAATCAAGTGTTGAGCATGAAGGTGTGAATCAGGAACAGATGTCTTCCTGGAGCACCACAAGAACTTTGTATTCAGAATAGCTTTTGGTGGCCAGGGAGAGGGTGAAGAAGGGCAAAATTGGGTACTTCATTAGTCTGTTTGGGAACCTTGTGATCTGGGCACCAGAGTTGAAGAAGGATATTGACAACCTGGAACTTGACAGACTCATAAGAACATAAAATGAGCTTGCTGGATCATGCCAGTGGCTCATCTAGTCCAGCATCCTGGTCTCACAGTGCCCAATTAGATGCCTGTGGGGAACCAGTGAGCTGAACATGAGCACATAAGCATTCTTCCCTCTTGTGGCTTTCAGCAGAAGAAGACTAGCCTCTGAACATGGAGGCAGAGCATAGCTGTCATGGCTAATAGCCATCAATAGCCCTCCTCCTCCTCCATGAATTTGTCCAATCTTCTTTTAAAGCTATCCAGGTTGGTGGACATCAATACCTCCGGTGGGAGCGAATCCCAGAGTTTTGCTATGTGCTGTATGAACTATGTGTTTCATGGCTTGGGGTTTGGCCAAAGCTGTTGCACAGCCCTCGTTATTCTCATCTCACTCCCTGGCCCCAAGCCCTGGGAGGGGTCAGAATAGAGATCAAATGCAATAAATAAGAAATGGTTGCAGGAGAAGGGAACGCTTTTATATATTTGAAAAGACTTTGTCACGTTCCTTCGCTCTGTTCCGCCTGCTCAATTTTTCTCCAGGCTAAACATGCCCAGGACCTTCAATCTTTCATCAGGTCGTGACTCAGCCGTAATCCAAAGTCTGCAAAAGTCTCTGAAGAGTAACACTCTCACAGACACACACAGAGAGACACCAAGTTCTCTTCAGAGTTCTGTTTGTTTTCCTTATGAGTTTCATGCCTGGTTTATACTTAAATGCTCAACCAAAATAAGTCCATATTTTTTCTAGCTTTCTTTGGCTGCTTCTTCATTGATTTTGTATCTTTTCTCGTTTTACCTCTGAGTTTTCTGCATAGTTACAACTGCTGTCAAAGAGATATAGAACAGGTATAGATTGTCTCCTATACCTCAGCCTTCTACAGCAGAGGTGGGGAACCTCAGGCCCGGAGGCCAAATATACCCCAAGCTTCTCTTTCTGGCCCTCAGGACTCTCCTCAGCTCACACGCTCACCCCAACCGCATCACCTCTCCAACTGACAGATAAAAGAGAGTCGTTTTTCACACGGCCAATAAAGCGAGATGAGTGCCGCAACCCCAGAGTTGGTCACGACTGGACCTAATGGTCAGGGGTCCCTTTACCTTTATGATTGCTATGCTCTGCCTCTACCATCTTCAGTAATGCCTCTGAATCTCAATTGCTAGAAACTTCAGAAGAGGAGAATGCTGTCACACTAATGTCCAGTTTGCAGGTTTGGACACTGTGAGAACAGGATGCTGGACTACTGTAAATGGGCTGCTGGTCTGATCCAGCAGGCATTTTCTTATGTTCTTGGAGCCATCCAAGTGGGTGGTCATCACTAAGCTGGCTGCACATTTTCTGCCTGGCTGCCAGGATTGTAAACCTCTTTGATTGATCATTTGTTTTTCAGTTTATATAAAATGTTATGAGATGAAAATGAAAGGAAATGTTGGACAACAGGCCAATCTCTACAGAGAGCCTTCCGCCACCTGCTATGCTGCCCCCTTGCCCAAGTGAGGTCTTCCTTGGAGGCAAAACTTTCACTGGAGGGATTGAGGTGGGTGTTTTTCATGGCAACCTCCACTGCTCCACACACCCAGCTGAAGTATAAGGTGATCACAAGCCTGTTTGCCCATCTCTTATGTGTCAAGAGCACTGGGTTCTTTTAAAGCAGAACCAGTGAAGGCGGTGAAGGTCCTGTGTGAGTGTCTGCAGGCGGTTGGAGGATGGATGGCAGCTAAGAGATTGAGGTTGAATCCTGACAAGACAGAAGTACTGTTTTGGGGGGACAGGAGGTGGGCGGGTGTGGAGGACTCCCTGGTCCTGAATGGGGTAACTGTGCCCCTGAAGGACCAGGTGCGCAGCCTGGGGGTCATTTTGGACTCACAGCTGTCCATGGAGGTCAATTCTGTGTCCACCAGCTCCATCTGGTACACAGGCTGAGACCCTATCTGCCCACAGACTGCCTCGCCAGAGTAGTGCATGCTCTGGTTATCTCCTGCTTGGACTACTGCAATGCACTCTACATGGGGCTACCTTTAAAGGTGACCTGGAAACTACAACTAGAATGCGGCAGCTAGACTGGTGACTGGGAGCGGCCACTGAGACCACATAACACCGGTCTTGAAAGACCTACATTGGCTCCCAGCATGTTTCCAAGCACAATTCAAAGTGTTGGTGCTGACCTTTAAAGCCCTAAATGGCCCCGGTCCAGTATATCTGAAAGAGCATCTCCACCCCCATCGTTCTACCCAGACACTGAGGTCCAGCACCGAGGGCCTTCTGGCGGTTCCCTCACTGTGAGAAGCCAAATTACAGGGAACCAGGCAGAGGGCCTTCTCGGTAGTGGCGCCCTCCCTGTGGAACACCCTCCCACCGGATGTCAAAGAGAACAACAACTATCAAACTTTTAGAAGACATCTGAAGGCAGCCCTGTTTAGGGAAGCTTTTAATGTTTGATGTATTACTGTATTTTAATATTTGGTTGGAAGCCGCCCAGAGTGGCTGGGAAAGCCCAGCCAGATGGGCGGGGTATAAATAATAAATTATTATTATTATTATTATTATTATTATTATTATTATTGCAGAAAAGTTCCAACAATGGACAGAAGCATAAAGCTTGCAGATTTAGTCCTTTTGGCCTCCCAGTGTAGACAATTGTATAAAGAAATATGCATGCTTTGACCGGGTTGCATAAGGTCTCTTTGTAGGGCCAATATGACTTAGTGGTCAGAATATTGAACTAGACCCTGGGAGTTCTGTATTCAATCTCTCTCTCAGTCATGGAGTTCACTGGAAGACCTTGGTCCACCCACAACCTCCCAGTCTAACCTACCTCACAAGGTTGTTGTGAACATAAAATTGTCGAGGCGACAATTTTTATGCAGTCTGGGGAAAACTATCAATTACACAAACAACGAGGCATGTGGTGAAACAGTACCTACAGTCTGCAGCACAGTTTGGCACATATTTTAATTTTTTTTCTTTTTTTCTTTTTTTTATATAAACTCCCTAACTGCTGCTGATACAATATAGCCAGGCAATGGATGTTACTGTACATTATTATTAAAACTGTGATGGCTTTAGCATGTACACTTTTTGTTGGTGTGTTCGGTCACGGTTCTCTGTTGCTGTTTCATTTTCCATTTCCATTTTCTGTAATTGTGTAATTGTTGTGTGTTGTATGTTTCCTTGAACTCCTTGGAGGGAAGGTGGAATGTAAACAGAGATGATGATGATGCTATTCTTACCAACATTACTAATAAGGATAATGTTGCAGCTTGCACACTCTCCTCTGAAAAACACCCCTCTTATTGTCCCACACTTCACGCTTCCACAAACATCTGAAAATATTTTCGCTTTCTGCTAAATTGCTCACAGAGATACTTCCTGAGAGAAGTGGGAACTCAAGCTGTTGCCTGGTGGGTTTATAATCCATCAGCAATTAGAACAGTAGGTGGTAATTATGCAAATACAATGCAGGATTGCCTTCCTACATGCAACAAGGGCTTACAGTGGTAAAGGCTGCAACCTTTGCCCTCCTGGCATACGTACTACCTAGAAAGACCAGGCGTTTTGTAGAGTGAGCTCATTCACAGGTAGAAAAGATGTAGTGGGAGAGGGCAGGGAGGTCAAGGAAGGCAGGGAATGGGCCTGATCGCTCCTCATTAGTTAAAACAATCAGGAAAGTGTCTCCAGTGTGCTTTTAATTAATAATTAACGAGGCAGCTCCTCAAAGTTGAAATATTCATGGCTGGGAGAAAGATTCAGGTTTGTTTAGGGAAGGGACGGCAAGGAGGGAACGTCCCCGCCGCACACTTAACTTGATTACTCAAGCACTTTTTCGCACTTCCGTTAATACCTGCAAGTTTAATCTCCAAAAGTTGTAAGGGTCTGGCTTTTTTCTTCTTCTTTTTTAAGCATGAGGACTTGGGCAAATGAACTTCATTTGGCACTGAAAAATTCATTGTGGACATTCCGGTTAACATGGCTGTTTGATGTTAATATTTGGTTTTTCCTCTGCCCGCCCTGCTCCACCAAGGATCCTGGGCTCTCATTAAATGCTATCTTATCCCATCTCAAGCAGATTAAGACACAAAAGGGATTCGGTGTGTCGGTGCTAAGTGGAAAAGTATGGTCTTTTTATGTGGCAAGGATTCAGCCAGTGTGGGTACACAACACAGGATGGCAACCAGGGCCGGATTTAGGTTTGATGAGGCCCTAAGCTACTGAAGGTAATGGTGCCTTTTATATGCCCAGCTGTCCTTTGTCAACAACAAACTGTTGCTGTTTTTTGTGTTGAATGTATGCTATATGGTAATTTATGGACCTAATAGGTATCTAAACCTTTATTGGCATCACTTACCTTCCCGCCGGAGTAGTACCTACTTATCTACTTGCACTTGACTTGCTTTTGAACTGCTAGGTTGGCAGGAGCAGGGACTGAGCAACAGGAGCTCACCCTGTCGCAGGGATTCGAACGATCGACCTTCTGATCGGCAAGTCCTAGGCTCTGTGGTTTAGACCACAGTTCCACCCGCATCCCTTCAGTAGAACTTACTTTTGAGTAAAAATGCTTAGGATTGAAGTGTAAGGCTACACAGTCTTTTCCCCAGTTACCTGGGAGCAAGTTCCATTGAATACAATGGGACTTACTTCTCAGTAGACAGTGTGAGACTCCATTTACAATAAAGGAATAAGCACTCCACATGTTTCCTTAAAAAATGCTGGCTGCTGAAGCATTGCAACGAAATAATTTCAAAATTATAGGAAAGGTTTCATATGCCAGCTTCACCATTTCCTTCATTTGGAAATGCAATTTTCAGTATAAACAGGACTTTGTTTTTGCACCTACACAAACACCACTTTTAATTGTTCTCCAAGACGTGGAAGGGAGGAGTAAGGGAAACTGAGACATTCCGGTATCAAATCAGAAACCAGGGCAGGAACCATAATTCTGGGACTGTCCCTAGAAAATAGGGACACTTGGAGGGTATGAGATCAGAGTAACCTGAAAGGCAATGACTGTCAATATGCAAAATTTCCACTAAAAGAAAATTAGGCTGCATTAGTTTTGCTGAGGATATAGCATTGCTTATCACCTCTCCCCAGCCCGCCCCAGCCCTGCTCCTTTGCAGCCTGAGAATGATCAATGCAAAGTCCAAACCAGGGGTGGTGCAGAAGATTCTATTGATTCGACAAGGAGTCACTCACTACAAATCTTTCAAATTCCAGTGCAGAATAAAGACTAAATATATAACACCGTGGCAATCGAAGTTTTTGAGTAGAGAAATGTTCAACATGACCTTGTTGGTGTGCAGATCCTTGAGCATCAAACCTGTAGGGATGTAAATTCAGATGTCTGGTTGCAGAATGTATTTATTTATCACATTTATATCCCGCCTTTTCCTCTGAGGAATTCAAGGTGGCGTACATGAATTCTTTTCCTCCTCATTTAATCCCCACAACAACCCTGTGAGGTAGGTTAGGCTGAGAGCTGGGACACCAGAGTTCTAGTCCGCACTCTGCCACGAAGCTCACTGGCTGTGACCTTGGGCCAATCACTGCCCCTGAGACTAGCCTTATGGTCTTCAAACAAAAACATCTTGCAGGTCCCAGGCCACAGAGAGGTTAGGCTGGCCTCAACTAGAGCCAGGGCTTTTTCGGCTGTGGCTCCAATCTGGTGGAACGCTCTGTCACAAGAGACTAGGGCCCTGTGGGACTTGACATCTTTCCGCAGGGCCTGCAAGACAGAGCTGTTCCACCAGGCCTTTGGCCAAGGCACAGTCTGACTCCCTCCTTTGGCAATCCTCACAGAACTTCTAGCCCAATGGTTGCCATTAATTTGATTGGAATTAATTTTACAATGAAATGATTTTAGAATGTTTTATCATTTTACTGTTGTTAGCCGCTCTGAGCCCGGCTTCGGCTGGGGAGGGCGGGATATAAATAAATTTATTATTATTATTATTAGCCTACCTAACAGGGTGGTTGTAAGGATAAAATGGGGAGCGAAGAGAGAAACATGTATACCACATCTCACTTCTTGCAGGAAAAAGGTGGGGGGGGATGAATGTGATACAGTAAGTAAATAGAAACAAAACAAAAAAAGTGTTTATCCAGAGAAATTTGCGCTAAAATGCTGATGAATTTTCATGAGAACCTGCTTTTAAGAAAAACAGATGGCAAAATGCTGCAAAAATGGGGAGAACTGTATTTAGGATTTGCGGGGGTGGGGAGTGAAACTCAGAGATCTGAAATGGACGGATACTTTCCATCCCTATCTGTACCCCTCTACATATTGCAAGGTAAGGTAAAAAAAGAAGAAGGTAAAAGACCCCTGGACAGTTAAGTCCAGTCAAAGGCGACTATGGGGTTCCGGCGCTCATCTCGCTTTCAGGCTGAGGGAGCCGGCGTTTGTCCACAGACAGCTTTCCGGATCATGTGGCCAGCAGGACAAAATCGTTTCTGGTGCAACGGGACACCGTGATGGAAACCAGAGCGCACGGAAATGCCGTCTACCGTCCCGCCAGAATGGTACCGATTTATCTACTTGCATTGGTGTGCTTTTGAATTGCTAGGTTGGCAGGAGCTGGGACACCAGGGAGACTGGGGGTAGGTGAACTCCCATCCATCAGTCATTCTTTCCTGGCCTGAGCTGGGCATCTCTCCTAAGATGAGGAGGCCTCTCATCCCAGCATTGTGCAAAACGTTTAGCTCCTCTCCTGGAGATGAGCTGCCTTTTTTCTCAGTGTACCTCCTGCCTCCAATATTTCAGCCAGATAATGCACAAGAAGCACTCTGAACAATTGAAAGCGCTATGCAAATGGCAAGACGCGCAGTGTGTGAATTTTGCAGAGTTCTCTCCATTTCCATTTTGTATCTTTCCCTCCTGCGTGGTAACAATGTGCATACAAAAGATGGGATCGATGGGACTGCAGGTATAGGATGGCATACAAATACCTTCTGGAGCTGCGTTCTATGCAGGTGCACGTGTGCCTCTGTGCATCGATCAAAACAGACTCCACGCACTGCAACTTAATGCAATTGTACATATGGTCATGGAAGACGTTTTATCAGATGCACATCAGTACATGAGTGGAGAGATGCAAAAGGTCTAAAACAGGGGTCAGCAAACATTTTTTTAAAAAAATAATTTTTATTAAGTTTTCCATTCAGATCACATTAAATCCAATCAGATCACATTAAGTACTCCAAATTATACAAATACATATCATATAGTCCAAATATTTTGCCAAATTATAATTTTTTGTTGGGGCTTCCCATGCTTCAAGTTCAGTGGGGTCCAATCATTTTAAGTTTCTACTGCCTTAAGTTTCCAATAGTTCCTTCTTTAATTCTTCCTGTTGTTATCCTTCCTTCTTTCATGGCCTGAGCTGTTTCCACAGGCGAGTTGAAGTGAGCAATAATATGCTTCTGTGTGAAATTTGTATGACTCCCCCCCCTTTTTTTTTTGCAGCTGATGTCAGCAAACTTTTTCAGCAAGGGGCCGGTTCACTGTCCCTCAGACCTTGTGGGGGGGCAGACTATATTTTTTGGGGGAAATTGGACGATTTTCGCCTGCCCGCAAAGAGGCCTGAAGATGCTTCACTTTACCTGTCCCAGCTGTCGTCCCAATAGACGCAGTTGGGCTTCTTCAGCCAGCCAGGCGCCATGGCGGGGTAGGAGGTTGCATTGGCCGGCGAAGACAGAAGCAGCAGCCCCGGCGGAGGAGCCATAAATGGAGGTAGGGGAACCGGGGCGTGGCTAGAGCTTTTACCCACCACCACCTGCTGCTGCTGCTTCCTGAGAGGCACCGTGGAGAAGAAGACAGAGTTGCCCGCCAACCCGCAAGCAGCAGCCGTGGCCACTGCAACAACCTGCCTGAACGCCATGGGAGGAATGAAGGAGGCAGGCAGGCAGGCAGGCAGTGACGAAGAAAGCGTGCGAGGAAGCAGTGGGGAAAAGGGGTGCAGAGAAGGAAGGAAGGGCGGACTGAGGGAGAGGGAGGAGGAGCAGGAGGAAATGACAGAAGCAGCTGGCAGCCATTGTCACATGCCCCCTTCATAGTGCCACCCTGCTGAGGTGGGCAGGTGGGCGAGCCGACTCCCGCCATCAACGGTGCCCGGTGTGGGACAAGGTTGATCCATCCCTGAGGAGAAAAGCGCCGCTGTGTGAGGGAGAGGGAGGGAGAGGGAAAGACCACACACACTGACAATCCACACAGCAATTCCTGGACCATCCGCGGACCGGATCTAGAAGGCAATTGGGCCTGATCCGGCCCGCGGGGCTTAGTTTGCTGACCCATGGTCTAAATGCTCTAAAACACGTATGCTCCAGTTCTGGAATACCCTTTGGAGATTCTCCTAGTTGCACTGGAATTTGGAAGATGAAAGTAGCACAGAAATTAAAGTGTGTGTTTTAGTGGCGGCGTGTACCTGGTGTCCCAGCTCTCATCTGTATCGGGTCTGTTGGGCCCAGTCTGCATGTTTTGAATAAAGGCCAATTGCCTTGCATGTGCTTCGAACCGGGGAAGGTTGCAGGGGCTTGGCATATGGCAGTTTCCTTTGTTCCTATATTAGAGTGAGAAACAGAGGCTAGCCCAAAGTCACCCAGTGAACTTTATGGCTGAGTGTGGATTTCAACCCTAGTCTCCTGGGCCCTGGTCAAATGCTCTAACCACTGCACCATCACTGTCAGTCTTATGAAGTTTCACCACAAAACATGCTCTTTAGGAATTGAGGCACCATAAATCTGGACCTCTACTGAGTCCAGAGGGGAATGTCAATCGGTGTAAACCAGAGCTTTCCAAACTGTGTGTCGCAACACGGTAGTTTATCAGCTGTAGTGTGTAGGTTTGCCATGCTAACGCTCCCCGCATTCCTCCCACTGGGGCTGGAAAGGGAGTGGGCAGCCCGCTGGTTTGCTAGTAAAATGGAATTACTGTGTCATGAAATAAGGTAAAGGTAAAGGGACCCCTGACCATCAGGTCCAGTCGTGGCCGACTCTGGGGTTGCGGCGCTCATCTCGCTTTATTGGCCGAGGGAGCCGGCGTACAGCTTCTGGGTCATGTGGCCAGCATGACTAAGCTGCTTCTGGCGAACCAAAGCAGCGCACGGAAACGCCGTTTACCTTCCCGCCGGAGCGGTACCTATTTATCTACTTGCACTTTGACGTGCTTTCGAACTGCTAGGTTGGCAGGAGCAGGGACCGAGCAATGGGAGCTCACCCTGTCGCAGGGATTTGAACCTCCGACCTTCTGATCGGCAAGTCCTAGGCTCTGTGGTTTAACCACAGTGCCACCCGTGTCCCAGGCATGAAATAATGCACATCTAAAAAGTGTGTCACCAACATGAAAAGTTTGGAAAGCTCTGGGACATAGCAGTCAACGTTTCCCTTTTTTAAAGGGAAATTCCCTTATTCCGAATAGGATTCCTCGCAAGAAAAGGGAAAAGTTGAGAGCTATGCTCTGGCGTAGACAGCACTGAGCTAGATGGGCTGATGGGCCTGACTCGGCATATGGAGGCTTCCTCTGTTCCTACAAGCCATCACCTTTGGAGATTCCTCCCCTATATATCTAGCAAGACTTGAAATGAACAATGGAAATGATGACAGTGGTACCTCAGGTTAAGTACTTAATTCGTTCCGGTGGTCTGTTCTTAACCTGAAACTGCTCTTAACCTAAAGCACCACTTTAGCTAATGGGGCCTCCGCCACACTGCCGGAGCACGATTTCTGTTCTCATCCTGAAGCATAGTTCTTAACCTGAAGCACTATTTCTGGGTTAGTGGAGTCTGTAACCTGAAGCATCTGTAACCTGAAGCATCTGTAACCCGAGGTACCACTGTATTTGAGTCCCACCTGTTCCAAAATGTTCTTGCAAGCAAGGACATTATGGAGAATCTGCTATATGCACAGAAGTTGGGAGGCCCCTTTAACCATTCTCCTTTTATCAGATCTTCTTCTTCCTCCTCCTCCATCCAGTATCTATCCTGGGATATATGCCTCTTTTCTCCATCACTTTCTGATGTTTGCTTCCTGCATCCACATGAGCCCTGATGCTAGTTTTAGATCATCCACCCCATAGCACAGGGGGCCATCCCTTTAGTCTTTTCAGATTGCAGGGGCTCCCTACTAACATTGCTTTACTCCATTGTCCTGAGTTGCCTCTTGCCACAAGTCCTTCAGTTGTCCATTTAAAATTCATGGCCTTTCCCACTACATCCATAACTCTCTCTCTCTTTATTATTAGTAGCTTTTCTATCTTTTCACTATATTCTTAACATTGAGAGTTCCATGGCATGTTGTGTGATTCTTATTTCATTCATGTTTCTCTGTGTTCAGTTCTCTGGTCCATAACACAACAAAGGTAATATTCACATGTTGAAAACTTTAGCTTTCATGTCTAAGATTTTTTTTTAATTTTCATTTTTCTTTATAAAGCTGACTTTTTCAAAGGCCAACCATGATTGTCCTGGTCTTTATTTCTTCTCTTTATTTCCATTGTTTCATTTTCTCTTCCTGGTATGACTTTTTTTTTGTCCTAAATAGATGTATCTTTCATCTTCCTCTATTACTTTACTGTCTAATTGTATATCATTCCCCTTCCTAAACATTACCTTAGTCTTTGCTAAATCCTTCTTCATTCCTACCTTTCTTGATTCTTTAATTCTTCTAGCATTTCTTGTGGTTTTGGTCGACCCTCAGCTATTGCAATTATACTTACAACGTGAAAAACACAGCAAACCCCGTATCGCATGGAACATTGCTCATAAAGTTTATTAACATTTTGTTGCCTGGTGTCTCATAAAACTCAGAGTGATGAGGCATTAAGAAACAAATGACAGCAATAAGCCCAACAATTCCTTGCCCCATACTGTGTCATTGGATTAGCTTTGCAACAATGGGAGGGACGGTTTCTTTTAATTTTTTAAAAAATTTATTTAACAGCATCTAAAATTACTGCTGAGTAATTTATACTCAGCCTCTGTTAGAAATCGGTCCACCTGCCCCAGTAAGATTAATTTGTCAGGCGGATTCTGGCCTTTTTCCCTCTTGGTCGTTAACGATTTTCAAGTTGTTGTGGCTCTTTCACGAGTCAATTGATTAACTGGGATTATGTGACCATCAAACAAAATAAGCGAGAGGTGAATTGCTATCTAACAAAGCAGCTGGAAGAGAGGCACAGCTGCTGGCAAAGCAGTTCAGAGGCTGGATGCAGACGCAAAGCAGATCCTTGGCCAGGGTATGGCGAGAGCATGGCGGCAAGGCAGGCAAGTAGGTCCTCCAGCACCACGGAGAGCTCCAAGTGAACCGGCTTGTTCCATCATGTTTTACACGGCTTAGCCATGTAAAATATGAATTTCAGTGGCTTATTATACTCAACTCAAATACAAGGTGAAGGAAAGACTGTCACCCATTGGGTGGAGAATCCACTTTGCACACAGAAGGTCCCAGGTTCAGTTCCTGGCTTCTCCAGGTAAGACTGGGAGAATGACCGCTCCCCACATCAAATGGGGGGGGCTTTTGCGTGGTAGCGTGCAGCCCCCCGGATCCCAGTGCAACTCCTGGTAGTTTGGGCTGGCTTCATCCTCCCCAGGCTGGATACCTGGAGGTCTCCACCTACCTCAGCCAATTGCCCAATCCCACCTGGGGAGGCATTGCCAGGTGATTGGCCAGGTAAGGGGAGGGACCGTCCGCCCACACAACAGAAGGTGAATCTTACCTACGAAGTAACAGTTAGCTCCAGAGCTTCTCCCACCCTCCCCTCCCTCAGTTACGTCTTCTTTTGCAGGTTAACCTCTTCTCCGCAGGTACACAGGCGCTGCTACGTCAGGGTCGCTGCTGAAGGGCCGGAAAGGAATTTTCTTGCATTGGCAGTTTTTGCCTTTCCCGTAGCAATATGTCACAACTTTGGCAGTTTCAGGCCTTGGGTGGAATCCTTTAGTCTATCTTCCTAATTGGGTGTGGGTGGGTGTGAAGCGGTGACCCATGCCCCCCTTGCGGCGGTGATACCAGGGTTCCCCGTTAAAGGGGTCTTGAGGGGAGGCATTGGCCATACGCCGAGAGGTTGTCACTGATCTCCCCTCCAACGGCAGCGAAGCGGGGGGCAGGCTCTCTGTTTGAACATATGTTCTCCAGAGCCAGCCCAATCCCCACACATTCTGGATAACCCTGAAGTCTCCCAGATCCCAGGCTGGGGACTGGGAAGGATAAATGCCCATTGCCTGAGCCAAGGTCTTCCTACATCTGAAGCTTAATAAAGTTGTGGCCAATTTTAATCCCACAGCACGTTGTCTTGAGTCATTATTCTGCTCGGGGGTCACCTGGGGTTGGGGGGGTCTCCGTCTGTCCACGCAAAGACCCCTGCCCCAAACCCTGAAGAGACACTTTTGGTCAGTATAGGTAATACTGAGTTAGGTGGACCAATGGTCTGACTCTGTATAAAGCAACTTCTTGTGTAAGGTTTATGGCCCTGAAATTTCTTCTCTGGCTTAGATTTCTATCTGACCCAAAGAAAACTTTGTTCTTCCTCCCTGTCAGTAGCTCTGGGGAAACTCAAATTCCCAGAGTTCGTTACAGCCATAGAAACAAGCCCAACATTGTAAAGAAGGGAAGAGACCTCCTTTCTGCTACTGTCATTGGACGAGCAAGCTGGGCAAACAGCTTAGGTGGAAGGAAGGAGGAAGGAGGGTTTAGAGCTCTCCAAATGTTGCTGAAACTTTCATCATGGCCTGTGATGGGGGATTATGGGAAATGCAGTCCAACAATATTTTTGAGGGGGGCACAGATTTCTCATCTCTGGTTTTGGAGGTAGGTGGGAGGGAAGTAGTTTGGAAGGTCACTGGAGGGCCTAGGGAAGAGATCGCATCTCAAAGCATTCCCCATAACATCATCAATACCTATCAGGGGGTTGGACTAGATGACCCTTTGACCCCTTCCAGCTCTACTTTTCTGCGATTCTATTATCAAGGTTGTGACAACTCCAGTTTGGCTCAGGAAGAGGGGCAAGGATAACTTCAGCTCAAGTCCAAGTCCCTCGCCCCCCGCAAGCCCAATTCCAAACCTCATGGCGTGAGTTCACCCATCACTACTTAAAATTTTGTTGTCAAATATAGTTAAGGGCAGCCATATATACTGCTTAATTGCCAAAGTGCCTTCTAAGCAGTTTACAGGTATAAAATCATTTTTTAAAAAACAGCGATGCTCTTAATTAAAATACACAGTAGAATAGTTCTATCAAAACCTTAAAATAAACCCCTGCAATTAAAAAGTGTAATAAAAACAAGCCAATTCAGACAGCACAGCAATTACTACATAAGAAAAGTGACCAGCTTCCTGTTTCGACAGTGGCCAACTAGATGCCCATTATGGGAAACCCTTAAGCAGGATATGAGCAAAAGAGCAACCTCTGCCCCACCCACGATTTCCAGCTGCTGGTATTCAGAAAGCTACTTCTACCCTGCAGAGGAGGTGGGGTTGCAGGCTTCACCACACACGCAGGAGCTGGAGCCCAGCCTCCGCGCGATTGGAGGAAATCCCTGGCCACGTCACCCCCTGGCCAGCCAATCGGCTGGCTCTGGGGGCGGGGGCAGCCCTATTTAACAGAGGCGTGGCCGGGGATTTCCCTCTCTTGCCACCTCCAGCTGCTCCGGTTTCCCTCCCACCCTCCCGCCCTTTAAGGTTTCGTTTCTTGACTTTGCTATGGACCTCGGTTGGTCGCCGTTAAGGGGCCTGGTAGGAATTTTTTCCACTTGGCACCAGCCACTTGGTTTTTCACCTACCTCATAGCAAATCGTCACAACTTTCTTGGTTATTGGCGGTTAGGCATTGGTATTGGTATTGTTATGTAGATGGAAGAGGGGAGGAAGCACCATCACCTGCCCCACATATTGAAGGGTAGTCCGATAAAGGATTCTGAGGGGCGTGGCCCTGTCCGAAGCCTATGGAGGTGAGGGCCTAAGGCACGCTCCCTATCGGTGACCCTGGGGGAGTTCCTAGTTGATGTGCATCAGCAGGACTCACCCTACTGGTGGTTAACCCTTCCCAGATTTCAAGCAGACAGGTTGAAGCCAGATATAGTTGGTTAGGACCAATGCCCAAGCCAATACCGCTCATCACCTGTAACCAATAAAGTTGTGGCCTTATTTAGCCCATTAACCTTAATAATTGTGTCATGTGTCTTTATTTCTGGAAGGGGGGGGGGGGACTAGGCACGCAAACATTACTGCCTCAGACTATGGAAACTGAGTATAATCACCATGGCTAGTAACCTTTCCTCCACGAATCCTCTTTAAGTCATCCAAGTTGATGACCATCTCTGCCTCCTGTGGGAGAGAGTTCCACAGTTTAACTATGTGCTGCATGAAGTACTCCCCCACCCCCCGTCCTGAATCTTCCAGGAGACCTCTGGGTATAGTGTGGTCTATAAATTCAATAAATAATAATTCCAACATTCTGCTTCACTGGATCTCCATGAGCTCTAGTGTTAGGAGAGACAGAGAACAAATTTTCTCCATCCACTTTCTCCATGTCATGCATAATTTTGTAAAACAGATACAACAGCATTTGAAGCAGGAGGTTCAGGTCAGGAGATCAGGGGAAAGCTTGTCTAAACAGATGTGTCTTCAAGAGCCAGCGGCATGCCAATACTGATTGGCGTCTCTCAAATTTCAGCAGGGAATATTGGTTTCAAAATCAGTTAAAATAAAAATGCTATTCCTTTGCCCAAAGTCTTCTTAAAAGCTGGTGCCCTCCAGATGTTTTGAACAGCTGCTAGGAGCTGTTGTAAAAACATCTGGAGGGGACCAGGTTTGGGAAGGCTGTCCTAAAGAATGGGGACGAGTAGAGGGTGCATTGATGATGCCTTGTTAACAGATTGCTAACTTGACTCCCAGTTCCTGAGAAGAGGGAATTATTATTAAATTACTTTGTATCTAGTTCAGATGAACCCTAATTCTGATCCCCCAAAACTTTAGTAAAACTCACAGAGTTTCCTTTTCTGAGAGGGAAATATGAAAGTAAACCCCTCACATTGCTGAATCAAGCAGCTGTCTGGTGTTTGTCCAATTGCCCAATTTAATTCACCTTGATTTAAGTTGCCAGTTTGAATCAGGAAGAGGAAAACCTTCAATTTAACCTGTCAATTGTAATCATGTTGTCAATTTGTACACATACCCTTAAGGACATGCTTCCATTGGTTGAAGAAACTGTTAAAAGCAAGGTGGATAGACTTTTTGCAGTACATACAGGGTTAACTATATATGTTTATTTTGGCAACGGTGTGCTTCTAAAGATGTCTTTTTGCTTTCTTAATACCTATGGCTAAATTTGGGGAAGAAATAGACTTCCGGGGGCGGCGCGAACGGCAATGGCGGTCCTCTTCTGAATGGGAGAGGAGGCTCCGCAGGCAACGGGTCGTCCGCTACGGCGAAGCGGAGACCCATCCTGGAAAACCCCAGGCGGCAAGAGCCTGGGGTCCTGAGGCTCGGTGGGCGCCTTGAGCGACCCTCCAAGTGCAGAAGGAACCCCGTAAGGGGCTCCGGAGCACGGAGGGGGGTTGCGGCGCTGAGAGCCGTTTCACAGCCTGAGGAGTGAAGCCGCGCTGCTACTGTCGGTGAGCGCTGATCCCTTTTCCTGCTAAATTACGGATTCGGACGAAAAGCAACTAACTTGTGAGTAAAAGACTGAGTCACTTGAATTTAGAGACTTTAAAAGGAAAATTTAAATTGGCTTGAACTTGGCTGAAAGCGGAGAGACGTGGAAGCAGGAAGTCCGTCTTCCGCAGCCATTGAACTTGAAAAAAGCAATCGGCTGGAGGAGTGGAGGCTGAAAGAAAGAGATCTTAACTATTACAGATCTAAGCATCCATTGAACTTGCATCTTAAAGTAAAGACTTTAAGCTAAAGATTTGGGATTTTTACCTGCACTTGACTTTCCTCCTTTCATTGGATTACAAATTAGAAGGTGAAACCCAGAGTCAGGAGCTGCCTGAGCACTAAGGGAGCTGTCAGTATTGCAGATTTGGATACTGTATATTGGAACTTGAAACAATCTGAGGGTATTGAGACCTTTTAAATTTGAAACATTCTTTTTGGAGATAAATAAGCACTGTATGTAACAAAGTGACCACTTATAAACTCTGCTGAACATTTATATTTGAAGGTTCTTGGACATTAAATTAGGCTCTGAAAGACATTTTAAGCTCCCTCTAGAGGATTGGATTAAAACAGTGATTTTACATGCACATTTTACTTTCGATTCCCTTGTTGTTTGCTTGTTCTGGACCTTTCCATTCCCATGGGAATAACTCAGTGTGACCTTGACTGACAGATAACGTTGGAATGAGTGGCACAAGAAAAAGAGGGAGAGCTAAACAAACAACTTTAACAACTTTAACCTCAGCCTCACAGACACGTAGATCATCTGTACCTACTTTGCCCTCAGAAGTGGAGGGAGAGGGCGAAGCAGAGCAGTTACAATTGGAAGATATGGCCTCAGGAGCATCTGTTTCTGTTCTAGACAAAATTTTTGAAAAATTGGAAGCTTTGGACAAGAAAGTAGATGCGCAATCAGCAAAGATTGACAAAAACACAGAATGTCTAAATAAATTAACTACACAAGTGGCACAGAATGCACAAGCAATTGGACAGTTAACGGAGGCCTCAACAGAAAATCGGAAATTGGCTGAGGACACCAGACAAAAATTAGAAGATTTAGAGCAAGAGGTAAGACCACTCACTAAACAAGTCGGGGAACATCAGATTTATCTCTCCATGATAGAACTGCGAAATCGTGAGAACAACTTAAGGATTAGATCACTACAAGAGGCAGAAGAAGGACATCTAACTGAGTTTTTGACCAAAGAATTCTCCAAGTTCTGGAATTTGGAAGAAAAGGACTTTAAAATTGTGTCAGCTTTCAGACTTGGAAGATTCATAAAGAAGGAGAGGCCCAGAGACTGTCTGATAACATTGAGATCAAAGGAGGAAAGGGATAAGATCTTGGGACTACATTTCGTAAAATCACTGGAGGTTTTGGATAGAAGAATTGAAATCTATAAAGATATCCCAAGATTACTGCTGGATCTTAGAGCCGCCTATTCTGAACTTGTTAAACTACTAAGGAGCAACGCAATTCCATTCAGGTGGGAATTTCCCCAAGGAATATCTTTTACCTTTAGAGGGAGAAAGGTTAAAATAAGAACACCGGAAGAGAGAGACAAATTTCTGTCTACACACGGAGAGGACCTTCAAAAAGGAACTGAACTACCTTCTGGGCCTGAGGCAACGCCAGTACCAACATCAGCATCTGTGGAACCTGAAGATCCTGAGAACAAGATACCACCCCTTGAAAAATAACCAGATAATTCAGGATGTCTCTGCAACTCTTGAGCTGGAACATCAATGGTTGTAACATTCCGGAAAAAAGGAAGAAAATATTTCATATACTAAAAAAAGAACAATTGGACATTATTTGTTTACAAGAAACACATGTGACGAGGCTCCACAGAAAAGTGTTAATAAATAAAAGATTGGGCCAGGAATTTGTATCGTCGGACAAAGTTAAGAAGAGAGGCGTGGTGATATATGCAAAAGAGAGCCTGTCTCCTAAATTCCTATTTAAAGATGAACATGGAAGAATTTTGGCTATTGAGATACAATATCAAGGAGAGAAACTGTTGATATTAGGAATCTATGCACCTAATGAAGGGAAATCGGAATTTTACAAGAAGTTGCAGGAGACAATGCTGGACTATCTGGACTACAACAACATCATAATGATGGGAGATATGAATGGGGTCGTATCAACTAACATGGACAAGTCACAAAGTCAAAATGTTACAAAAGACGGCAGACTACCTAAAACCTTTTTTGAAATGACTGACAACATGGATTTGATTGACATTTGGAGGATAAAGAACCCACTAGGAAGAGAGGGAACATTCTTTTCTGAAGCCCAACTGACCTGGACAAGAATCGACCAAATATGGATTTCTAGAGGCCTGGCACCTAAGGTCAGAAAAGTGGAAATCTGCCCAAAGACCTGCTCCGACCATAATGCAGTAAAGATGGATATGACACTATTACCAACTGGATCCTTTAGATGGAAGATGAATGACAACTTGTTTAGAGATCAGGAAATTACCAAGAAGGCCCAAAAAGTTTTGAAGGACTATTTTGAGATAAACATGAATAATATGGTGGAAAAAAGAATAATCTGGGACGCAAGCAAAGCTGTAATGAGGGGATTCTTGATACAACAGAATGCAGTAAAGAAAAGAACACAAAATGAGAAAAAAGATAAGATCTTGGATAAAATAAAAGAATTAGAGAAGAAATTAAGAGTGAATCCGAAGTCACAGCCAACTCTGAGAGAAATTAAACTTTATCAAACGCAATATTCTAAATTGATAAATCAGGAAATTGAATGGAAGGTTAAATTAATGAAACAAAAAACGTTTGAGTCGGCGAATAAATGTGGAAAACTGCTAGCTTGGCAGTTGAAGAGAAGACAAAGATTAAATACTGTTACGAACTTAGAGGTTGATGGAAAAAACATCCAGAATCCAGTGGACATTAGAAAGTGTTTCCAGAGATATTTCAAAAAATTATACACCCAAGGGCCGCAAGATGATATTGAGATTAAACAATTTTTGGCAAAAAACGGACTATCTAAATTGTCACAAGAAAATAGGACAATCTTGAATTCTAAAATAACACAACAGGAGATCGAACAAGCCATCCAGAACATGCAACTTGGCAAATCTCCAGGACCAGATGGGCTGACCTCCAAGTACTATAAGACATTAAAAGACTATTTGATACAACCTTTGATGGAGGTCAGCAATGAAATTATGGAGGGGAAGAGGGCACCGGAGTCGTGGAAGGAAGCGTTCATCACATTAATACCAAAGTCGGAAGCTGAAAAGACACAACTTAAGAACTACCGTCCCATCTCTCTTTTAAATGTGGATTACAAAATATTTGCAGATATTTTGGCAAATAGATTTAAAAAAGTTTTAAATGAAGTAATTCATAAGGACCAGGCCGGCTTTCTCCCAGGAAGACATCTGTTTGCCAATACAAGGAACATTATTGACATCTTGGAACTTTTGCAAACAGACATAAATACAAAAGCAGTTTTAATTTTTATAGACGCGGAGAAGGCCTTTGACAATATCTCCTGGAAATTTATGATGGGAAATTTAAGAGAGATGGGAGTGGGACGGGGTTTTGAGAATGGGATTGAGGCGATATATTCAGAACAGAAAGCTAAACTGATAGTTAATAATGTGGTTACAGAAGAGTTTAAAATTGAAAAAGGGACACGACAAGGTTGCCCTATTTCCCCTTTGTTATTTATTTCGGTTCTGGAAGTGCTATTGAACATGATTAGAGGGGATCGGTTGGTGGAAGGAATTCAGGTCGGTCAGAAACAATATAAATTAAAAGCTTTTGCAGATGACCTGGTTTTGACCTTGCAGAAGCCAGAGCCCAGTACGAAAAGAGTATTACAACTGATTAATGACTTTGGTCGGGTGGCTGGATTTAAACTAAATAAACAGAAAACTAAGGTTTTGGGGAAAAATTTGACTGATACAGAGTCAGAACGGTTTCAGAATGAGACGGAACTTAATGTGGTTAAAAAAGTAAAATACCTAGGGGTAAACATAACAGCAAAAAATCTAAGTCTATTTAAGGACAATTATGAAAAATGCTGGACAGAAATTAAGAGAGACTTAGATAGTTGGTCAAAATTGAAACTTTCTTTGTTAGGCCGAATTGCTGCTATCAAGATGAATGTATTGCCAAGGATGTTGTTTTTATTTCAAACACTTCAGGTTTTGGACAAAACGGAGTGCTTTCAGAAGTGGCAGAGAGACATTTCTAAGTTTGTCTGGCAGGGCAAAAAGCCCAGAATTAAGTTTAAGATATTAACCGATGCAAAACAAAGAGGGGGCTTTGCCCTGCCAGACTTAAAGTTGTATTATGAAGCCGCAGCGTTCTGCTGGCTAAAAGACTGGCTACTTCTTGAGGACACTGATGTGTTAGATTTGGAAGGGTTTAACAATGCTTTTGGATGGCATGCATATTTATGGTATGACAAGGTTAAAGCAAACAAGGCCTTTAAGAACCATATTGTCAGAAAATCATTGTTTAATGTCTGGATAAAATATAAAGACTTGCTGGAAAATAAAACACCAAGGTGGCTTTCACCTTTGGAAGCCAAGGCCCGAAAAAGACCCAATATGGAGGCTAAATGGCCAAAATATTGGGAAATACTAGAAAAGGATGGAGACAATTGGAAATTGCAGAGTTTGGAGAAAATGAAAGACAAAGTGCGAGATTGGTTACATTACGCTCAGATTAAAGAAGTTTTTAAAAATGATAAGAAACTAGGGTTCCAGGTGGAGAAATCGAAATTAGAAACAGAATTGTTAGAACCAAAGATTAAGGTACTTTCAAGGATGTATAACTTGCTGTTGAAATGGAATACACAAGATGAAACGGTTAAATCGGCTATGATAAGGTGGGCACAGGACATTGGGCATAATATCATGTTTGAGGACTGGGAGAGGTTGTGGAGTAATGGATTGAAATTTACTGCATGTAACGCTCTGAAAGAAAATGTAATGAAAATGATTTACAGATGGTATATGACCCCAGTCAAACTTGCCAAAATTTACCACCTGTCTGATAATAAGTGTTGGAAATGTAAAGAGTGTGAGGGAACGTTCTTCCACCTCTGGTGGACTTGCCCTAAAGTGAAGGCGTTCTGGGAAATGATTTATAATGAACTGAAAAAGGTATTCAAATATACCTTCACTAAGAAACCAGAGGCTTTCCTTTTGGGTATTGTCGGCCAAGGGGTGGCAAAGAAGGACCAGACATTTTTTATGTATGCAACAACAGCAGCAAGGATACTTCTCGCAAAACATTGGAAAACTCAAGATCTACCCACACTGGAAGAATGGCAGATACAACTGATAGACTACATGGAACTGGCTGAAATGACCGGCAGAATCCGTGACCTGGGAGAAGAGAGGATTGAGGAGGACTGGAAGAAATTTAAGAACTATTTACAAAAGTATTGTAATTTGAGTGAATGCTAAATAAGATGCTAGATCAAAATAACTGAGCACCACTAAATTTAGAAGTTTTTAAGAAAATAAGTAAAACTGTGAAATTTAGCTCCTTCTGAGAATTATAAGATTATGAAATATAGAAGGGATATAAGAACTTAAATAAGATGATAAATTGCTGACAAAATGTTATAACGATGAAAGTGGGAGCGGGAGATGTGAGGAAGTCCAAAGAAAATGTGAAAATATGTTAAGATCAATGTTATATTGCTTACTATGTTTATTTTTATTGTAAAACCTAATAAATTGCTTTAAAAAAAAATAAATAAATAAATTTGGGGAAGAAATAGTAAGGGAAAAGATCATCTACACTGCAGGTATGGAATATGTTGGCTCTCAAATTCTATCATGTCCTTCCAGTTGTATCAGATCATGCTTCCTGGTGGAACATAGAAATGATTCCCAAGATCTCTGCCTGCTCCCAGACATAAGGAGTGCCTATTTCTGGTTACAGCTGGTCTGCCTGGTTCCCTGTCACCTCACTTCTTGCAGGGAGGGAACCACCAGAAGGCCCTCGGAGCTGGACCTCAGTGTCCAGGCGATGGGGGTGGAGACGCTCCTTCAGGTACACTGGACCGAGGCTGTTTAGGGCTTTAAAGGTCAGCACCAACACTTTGAATTGTGCTCAGAAACATACTGGAAGCCAATGTAGGTCTTTCAGAACTGGTGTTATATGGTCTCAGCAGCCATATACTGATATACTGATAAATACAATGCCTGAAATAAGGATGGAGCTCTGTGGAGGCATTGGCTGGCTTCACGGTTTTTCCCACATTGTGATTTTTGCATAGCACAAATACACACAAACACATGATGATTTGTGATATATTGCCAGGTCAAAAATTATGAAGCCAATATAATGATACAGACTTCAATCCAGTTTTGGAAGACATATTGCCCAGCCCTAACACACATCATGGTTCGAAATATATTGCCAGCTGAAAAATTATGAAAATGATATCACAATATGGACTTCAAACCAGTTTTGGACGATATATCGCCCAGCCCTACTTACAACCACTCATTGTCTCTGGCATCACCTGCTGTTGCTTTCTCTGGTTTCTGCCCTACCAGTCCCAAAGAACAACAGCCAACCTTGGGTATTGTAGAGTCCTATGTTCCTATTTAAGACACTTACTAGAGATGATAAGGAAGATGGGAAGGATAATATAAGCAGGTAGTTCCTTCCCACTTTAGTTTTGATGGTACTTAATCATAGGTTCATTTCGTCCCATTTTTGTGTAGATTTCAGAGAAATGGGATGGAGAATAACAATGCCAGAACAATTTGTTTGGTGTCTATCAAAAAAAAAAAAAAAAAAAGACTGGGTGATGTACAAAAGACAGGAAAGAACAGTTTCTTCCTGGGTTTCTCAAGGGCTGGGTTAGGTGGCCTCTTGAACTGATCTTCAATACTTATTCACACAGCGCATAGTTAAAGTACGGATTCCTCTGTCATGGGAGGGAGAGGCGGCCACCAACCTGAATGGCTTTAAATGGTAAAGGTAAAGGGTAAAGGGACCCCTGACCATTAGGTCCAGTCGTGGCCGACTCTGGGGTTGCGGCGCTCATCTCGCTTTATTGGCCAAGGGAGCCGGCGTACAGCTTCCGGGTCATGTGACCAGCATGACTAGCCGCTTCTGGCGAACCAGAGCAGCGCACACGGAAACGCTATTTACCTTCCCGCCAGAGTGGTACCTATTTATCTACTTGCACTTTGACGTGCTTTTGAACTGCTAGGTTGGCAGGAGCAGGGATCAAGCAACGGGAGCTCACCCCGTCGCGGGGATTCGAACCGCCAACCTTCTGATCGGCAAGCCCAAGAGGCTCTGTGGTTTAACCCACAGTACCACCCGTGTCCCGGCTTTAAAAGAGGATTGGACAAATTCATGGAGGAGAAGGTCTCTGTCACAAGGTCTCTGCTGCCATGGTTGGAGGCAGTGATGCTTCTGAATGCCAGATTCTAGAAACCACAGGAGGAGAGAATTGCTCTTGTGCTTGGGCCTTGCTTGAAAGTTTCCTACAGGCATCCGGTTGGCCAGTGTGAGAACAGGAAGCTGGACTAGACGGGCCACTGGCTGGATCCAGCAGAGCTCTTCTCATGCTCTTATCAAAATTCTTATGCTCATTTCTAATTTGTGCAGCTGGAAGACGGCAGAGCCAGGCTGAGAAGTCTCACTGGAGCAAAACCACAGCATTATACAAGCTAGCCATTTTGCTCCGTTCCCTCGGGAGCCATAGGATTTAAAAGTGCATATAAAAGAAGCTATTCAGAGAGGCAATCCACAAAAGCGATTATGCAATATGTATATTATACGCCGGTGAAAGTGTGCAGAGCTCCTCCAGACAGCCAAGGCAAGAACAAAAAAATAAAAATAAAAATGCCTGCTTACTTACCTTGAGGCGTCTTTCTCAGAAAAGGGGATGACCTGTATTGCAATGTACAAAGGGATTTTGTCGTGGTGGAGTGGCAGGTTGCAGAGCTGGGAATTCCCCATAGAGAATTTTTGTTTACAATCAAAATAGTCTTAACTTCCTTCAGAGTTCCTAGGGACATAAACATGTATGCATCTTTCTTTGAAGTATTTTAAAGCAACCCCCCTTTTTTGAGTTACCTTCTCACAATCCTGGAATTGCAGACTCGAAGGGTCACCCACTTCAACCCCCTGGATCACAGCTAATCACAAGGCAACATCTACTGCAATGCACTGTGTGTGGGGCTGCCCTTGAAGCCAGTCCAGAAGCTGTGGCTGGTGCAAAATGAGACATCTGGACTGCTGACTGGGCCAGGATGTCACCGGCATGTTACCCCACTGGGCTATTTTCAAGGTGGTGGTTCTGGTGTATAAAGCCAGGTTGGGACCAGAATACTTGAAAGATCATCCCACCCATCAGATACCCATCAGATCTCTACAATCTGCAGGAGAGGGCCTCTTGTAGATTCTATCTTATCCAGAGCTCCATTCTCAGGGGCTCCTTCCAACTCTGCTATTCTGCAATTCCCAACAACTGGTGCATACTGTCTCCAACAGTAGAGGTAAAACATGCAGTAGCTACTACCTAAGGTTACCACCTTTGGTTGGGCAAAATATAGGACAGGTCGGGGCAAATAAAGGACCAACGGTGGGGGGTTCCCCATACTCTGCCTCCCACCTCTCTCACCACCCAAGCCCCACTTTCCTCCAAGACTCACATAGACGGGCAGGGGCCAGGGATAGATGGCTGGCTCCCATAGGCAGCTTGAGCCACAGATCCAGCCTCTCGCCTATGCTGGCATCAGAAAAGACTCAAGTATGGAAGAAGGAGCAGGGAGGAGGGAGGAGGAGAGTGCAAGCTGGGTGTCAGGAATGAGCCAGCTCCTAGCGAAGGTTTGCAGCCAACTGCAGAAAGCAGGCAGGAACAGAGAAGCTTTGATGTTAGTCAGGCAGGGGAGAGCCGACAGCTGCAGACTTCAGCTCTTCCTGATCTCGATGGGCAGGCTGATAAGGCAGTAGCTGAGAGCAGGCTAGAACACAGCCAAAGCTTGCCGGAAGCACAAACAGGAGTGAGCAAACTCAGAGACAGCTTCTCAGAACAGGAAGAGTTTGGAGCTGATCCACTAAGTCCGAAGAGTCAGTGAATGGGAGGGCTGCTAGATAGGAAGCAAAACAAGAGACGTAAGGGTCATAAGTTCAGTATCTTCTGTCAACATCGGAAGGATTCTTCAGAAGGGTCATCTTGAGTAATGATGCCGGAGGCTTTATTAGAGCCTTCCGGAGCTATTTGTTTGTTTTTGCAATAAATCCTCCTTTTCAATTATCTATGCTTACTGTGTTATCAAGCTGGAAACCTGGACTCCTGACATCGGGGTAGCAGAGGGAGCCAAGCGGCTGTGGGCTCACACCATGCTAGACAGTGGCTGAGGAGGAGCACCAGCAAGAGGGAAAGAAGGAGGGGGTGGGGGAGAAAAAGGAGGTTACTCTTTCCCTCTTCTCTCTGTTGCTGCTTGTGCCAGCTGGGCTCCTCATCAGCTGAACCAATAGTGATGCAACTGCCATTTTGGGGCCACCAGAGCTCAAATATGGGTAAAAAGGCATGTTTGAAGTCTAAACAGGACAGAGAACAGTTTCGTACAAAAACGGGGCGATCCCGTTTTCCTAGGGACGAATGGCAACCCTACTAGTACCAGTCAGATGAATTTTCAGTCCTTACAGTTAGGAAATGAAGGCAACAGCTGGCTGGCTAGCTCAGCTGAATGAATGAATGAATCTTTATTTGCATCAGCCACCAGCCATAGCTGGTATACAGGGTATACAGAGGATAAAGGTAAAAAGTCAGTTATATAAAATACATTTTGGGGGTTTGGGTCACTAGTCAAATAAAGGATCTTATTCTAATTTCCCCGGCTAAAAACCTTGCAACCTTTGCTGTCCCCTGCTCATCTTGATCTGCCAAGAGAAAGGACACTGTAACAGGGGTTGGGCGACCCAGAATGGACAATAATAGAAGGGTGATAACCTCACTCCTCAAATCTCAAAGAATGGAGGGCTAGCTCAGTTGGTTGAGCATGAGATTCTTAAACTCAGGTTTGTGGGTTTGAGCCCCACGTGGGGCAAAAGATTCCTGCATTGCAGGGGGTTGGAGTAGATGACACTCGGGATCCCTTCCAACTTGACAGTTCTATGATCCTCTGTGGTTCATGACTAGCATCTGGTATTCAGAGATGCACTAAATTTCAACAACAACAAAATGAGGGGCCTTGATTTAGACATTACGCCTGACATGCCCCAGCCTCTGAATTCACTCTAGGCAAAATTCAGAAGCTGCTCAGCCTCACACAATGTGGGACCATTGACACTCTGTTGCCCCCGCTCCCCCCAATACTGCATGTGAAGCTGTGAGGTTTGTGAGCGTCTTTGACAGCGAAGAGCTGAAGGCCCAAATAAAATCTGATCTGATTAGGCTTGAATCAATACAGCTGGTCTGTGTCGCCGCAATGGGCAAAGGGGATGTGGATCCTCTGCTAGGCTGCCACCGCCCTCCCCTTCTTTGCAAAGCTGAGCCGATGCTGAGAGCCGGACCTCACCAATTCATTTGGCGCCATTGCCAGAAGAGAACGATTTAGCCTGTTTGCATGCCTGGCGCATGCACACCCTTCCTTCTGCTTTGCAACTCAGACGCACTTATTTCGTCTGAGTTCCCAAAGACTGGCTCCTTGTCTGCCTCGTAGCCTGAAGCTATTCTACGCTCCCTGGACGTTCTCCAGGTGAAAATAGGGGGCATCCCAGTTCCCACATGAGAACATAAGGACATAATCAAAGCCTGCAGGATCAGGCCAGTGGCCCATCTGGTTCAGCATCCTGTTCTCACAGTGATGTCTGCATTGCAGGGGGTTAGACTAGAGAGCCCTTGTGGGTACCTTTCAACTCTTCAATTCTTTGACTCAACGAAAATAAATACCATATTGGCCCGAATATAAGCCGCACCTTTAAAATGCCCCGGGGGGGGGGGGATAAAAAAAGATAATACAGTGGTACCTCGGGGGTTACATATGCTTCAGGTTACATACGCTTCAGGTTACAGACTCTGCTAACCCAGAAATAGTGCTTCAGGTTAAGAACTTTGCTTCAGGATGAGAATGCCCCTTCCGATCGTCAGGAGGAGGAGGGGTTGTGGGATCACGACCCCGCCCACTCTCGCTCTCCCGAGGCTGGCGCCAGCCTCGCGGGAGGCAGGGATTCCCCCAATTAGCATCCCCTGTGGCGCCAGCCAATTGGCTGGTGGCAGGGGCGGGCCTTAGAAAGGCCACTTAAGGTCGGGGAAGCCCTGGCTTGCCCCTTTTCACCCTGGAGACGACGCGGTTTCCCACCCACCCGCCCTTTAGGTTTTGCCACTGACATTGCTATGGGCTTCGGCTGGTCGCCGCAAGGGGCCTGGTAGGAGTTTTTCCATTTGGCTAATTGGCTGGTTTTGTGAGCCACTTGGTTTTTTCGCCTACCTCGTAGCAAATCGTCACAACTCCCTCGGTTTTGGCGGTAGGCATTGGCCGGGGTATTGTCATGCAGATGAGGTTGGGGGGGAGGAACGCCATCACCTCCCCCAATGCTTGAAGGGTAGTTCGTTAAAGGACTCCGAGGGGCGACGCCTCGTCCGAAACCTACGGAGGCTAGGGCCTAAAGCGCGCCCCCGAGCGGTAACCCCTCGGGGAGCGCCTAGGGATACGCATCTCGGGTGGCTCCCCCTGTTGGTGTTTAACCCTTCCCGGTCAGACCGGATAGTCGGTTAGGGGCCAATGCCTAAAGCCAATACCCTTCATTTCCTGTAATCAATAAAGTTGTGGCCATTTTCGCCCATTAACCTAAAACGCTGTGTCCGTTGTCTTTATTTATTCCACCTGTGGGGGGGGGAGGGAATAGCCACACAACAGAAATCGTGCTCCAGCGGCGCGGCAGCAGCTGGAGGCCCCATTGAGAGCCAGTGAGGTGTAGTGGTTAAGAGCGGTGGTCTTGTAATCTGGGGAACCGGGTTTGCGTCTCTGCTTCTCCACATGCAGCTGCTGGGTGACCTTGGGCCAGTTACACTTCTTTGAAGTCTCTCAGCCCCACTCACCTCACAGAGTGTTTGTTGTGGGGGAGGAAGGGAAAAGAGAATGTTAGCCGCTTTGAGACTCCTGAAGGGGAGTGAAAGGCGGGATATCAAATCCAGACTCTTCTTCTTCTTAGCTAAAGTGGTGCGTCAGGTTAAGAACAGTTTCAGGTTAAGAACGGACCTCCGGAACGAATTAAGTATTTAACCCGAGGTATCACTGTACCTGAATATAAGCCGCTCCCTTAAAATTCCACAGGCACTCACACCTCTTCTGTTTTACCATATGTCTGTTTCAGCAGCGATATTGTAAAAAAGCCAAATTTTGTAAGGTCACGAATTTAACCTGTGCTTTAACTTTTCACGGTTGGAATTTTGAAAAAAGAAAAAAAAAGTGTGGCTTATATTCGGGCCAATATTGGTAGCAAGGCTTTCTAGACATGTAGACATTCACATATTTTGTTCTCTTTTGACTGTTGATTTTAATTATTTTAATTGTCGTGGGTTTTTTAAAAAATATTTCTTACCAACAGCCGAGCTGTTTTTGCTACAATCGCGAGGTATATAAATTTTGTGAAATAAAATAAATAATACTGTCCCTGCGATAACGCTCAAGGAAGGAGCGAAGGTGGAGCCAGTGAGGAATGTGGTCTGGAGAGAAATGGTGGCTGCTGAAGGTTCTGGGGGCCACACAGAGAGGTACGGGGGGGGGGCGTATTTCCTTCCTCTGGCCCTGAGGCCCCCCCCCCCAAAAAAATTTTCTGGACTCTGTTCTCCACTGGTTTCTGACACTGGACCTGTTAGTAACCTGACCTAGGGATGGATGGATCTATCTATTCCAACTCTGTGTCAATTTCATGTTTCATTCACCAGTCTGTTCTCTGTCACTTCTACATGAATCCCTCCCCCCCTTACAAAAATCAATACAAAAATCCATTTTTAAATCCATAATTAAACAAACACATTTCACCCCGATGCCCATGTTCCTATATACATTTCATCCTACAATATTCATGTTTTAAATGTGTTTGGTACTTGTCCAGAGCAGACCCATTGAGATGAATTAACATGGCAAATAAAACATCATGCATTTCAAGGCCTCTGCTCTGAGTAGGGCTAGTATCGGAGGCAGCCCTAAACTTCTAGAGACTTCACATGTGTGTGTGTGCATTTGAAGAACATTTAAGATAAAATAAAATAAAGCTTCTGCCAAATCTACCCCAAAGGTAAAATCAGGACAGCTTTTTCTCTCTCCTTTTCCGGGGCTGATAAAACAAAGCAAAACAAAACTTGTCTCTTGGAAACCAAAAATTGAAGTGATTTCCCAAGCGCATCACTCCTAGCAAGGAACAATGGCAGGCAGTTGTGGCTGGCATTAAATCAGCATTCTTCAGAGCCTTCCTGAGTGTTTCACGGTTCCCAAGATGACCACGAAGAGGCTTATATGCTTTGCCTTCTCCCGCCTCCTGGCGAGAGACAACAGCCATCTTTCTCTTCCACCAGCAACCATCTGCTTCCTTCTATTAATGAATGAGGCAACATCCTTGATGAGTCAGGTGAGCTCAGCATCCCTCGAATCCACAGTGCTTCCCCTTCCCCTTCCCTCATTTTGCCATATGCCTGGAGTATGGCATGAATGAGGAAGCCAGCCAGAGGGGCGGGAGAGAAGGAGAGATAATATCCTATCAAGGAAGTCTTAGAGATTCCATTCACTTATTCCTTTGCTTCCTTTGCCCTCTCCGAACCATATTGGCTGAGAAATACGCTACGCTCTGAGGTTAAGACCACATCCAGACCATAGGTTTAAAGTACTTCGATACCTCTTTATGCACTCATTAAAAAGGTAAAGGTAAAGGACCCCTGACAGTTAAGTCCAGTCACGAATGACTCTGGGGTTGCGGCGCTCATCTCTCTTTACTGGCCGAGGGAGCTGACGTTTTGTCCGCAGACAGTTTTTCTGGGTCATGTGGCCAGCATGACTAAGCTGCTTTTGACGAAACCAGAGCAGAGCACGGAAATGCCATTTACCTTCCCGCCGGAACGGTACCTATTTATCTACTTGCACTTTGACGTGCTTTTGAACTGCTAGGTTGGTAGGAGCTGGGACCGAGCAATGGGAGCTCACCCCATTGTGGGGATTCGAACCACCAACCTTCTGATCGGCAAGCCCTAGGCTCTGTGGTTTAGACCACAGCGCCACCCGTGTCCCCATTGCTTCCCCTCAAATATTCCTGGGAACTGTAGTTTTGCCTCCACGGAACTACAATTCCCAGCACCCTTAGCACCTTCCCAGGATTCTTTGGAAGAAGTTAAACATGTTTTAAATGCCTGGTATGACCTCAGAGAGGAAGCGGGGAGTCCATCAAGCTGCACACTGTATGTTGAAAGTGCTACGATACCACTTTAAACAGTTGTGCCTTCCCCCAAAGAATTCTGGGAGCTGTAGTTCATTAAGGGTGCTGAGACACCTCCACTCCTCTCCCAGAATGGTTTATTTATATTGTTATGAGTTGGGGGTGGGTAGGCTGTATTCCTGAGCCTCCTTCTAATTCCTGAATCCAGCATAGATTCAATTCCTGAAATGGCCAGTGTAGTTTCCTGGTGAGGTAATAGCCCTCTAAGTATGGGTCATTAAGATAACAAAGGAAGTGGCTCTATGTCAGAAAACAAATGGGTCCCCCCCCCTTCAATTTGCTGGTGGAAAGACAAAGTCCAGAGTTGAGGGAGTTGAGGTATGTGTTTTTTAGTTTTTTGTATTTTATTTGCTTTAATTTGGGTAAGTTGCCTTGAGTCCCAATCTGGGAAAAAGATGGGATATTAATAACAATAATATTTCCACATCTGCATATCTGCATATAAATATATCATTTGGAAATCATTGCACACGTCTCCAACCTCTTTCTATTTACTTCTAATGTAATCTCATCTATGTCATTTATTTTGTACAACAGATTGCTTCGTTTGAAGAGTTTGAGAGTTTTTTTTAAAAAAACTTCCCACCCTTGTCTGCTCCGAGATTATTATTTTTAAAAGTGTGGATCAACAGAATCAGCCCATTTCGAGGCAGAGCTGATAAAGTGATCAATAATGGGGCAGACACTTTAGAAATGTACCAATAAATCATTTTGCATTGTATTGGGCGGGAAGCCAGAGCGGATATATTCACATCAGGAAAGGGTCAGGGGAATGAATACTTTCTATCCAAAGTCTGGGTGGCTGGGAAAACCCAGCCAGATGGGTGGGGTATAAATAATAAATTATCATTAAATTATTATTACGAGGAATCTGACAAATGCATCTTGTTTGTACAGATGGACTATCACCAGGTGCCATCACTATCTTGTTTTTGACATCTGCTGAAAACTTATTATTATTATTATTATTATGGGAAGCCTACCTAAGAAGCAGGGTTGTAGCTCAGTGGTAGAGCACACACAGAGCCTAGGGCTTGCTGATCAGAAGGTCAGTGGTTCGAATCCCCACGACGGGGTGAGTTCCCGTTGCTCAGTCCCTGCTCCTGCCAACCTAGCAGTTTGAAAGCACGTCAAAGTGCAAGTAGATAAATAGGTACCGCTCCGGTGGGAAGGTAAACGGTGTTTCTGTGCGCTGCTCTGGTTCGCCAGAAGCGGCTTAGTCATGCTGGCCACATGAGCTGTATGCCGGCTCCCTCGGCCAATAAAGTGAGATGAGCGCCGCAACCCCAGAGTCGGTCACGACTGGACCTAATGGTCAGGGGTCCCTTTACCTTTACCTTTACCTAAGAAGCAGGGTTGTAGCTCAGTGGTAGAGCATCTGTCTCGTGCACAGAAGGTCCCAGGTTCAGTCCCTGCCATTTCCAGGCAGGGCTGAAACCCTGGAGAGGGTACATTGCTAGTCACAGTGTACAAAACACTTTGCTGGATGAACTGTTGCTCTGATTCAGTATGAATGCCAGTTGCTGGAAACCAGAGGAGTGAAGAACGCAGTGGTGTAGCATGGGCAAGGCAGCAGGGTGGCGGTCCCAGGCACAAAATTCTGTGAGGGGCGCAACCAGTCACCCCCACGACAGGCTTCCTTACGTGGCTGAGCTCCTGTCACCTCCTGCAGTGGGACAAACTGCACCTGGGCCAGGCTTTTGGGGCTGGGGCAGCACCTCCTTCTCCTTGTGGCTAGTGAAGGGACTGCCACCCATCGTTGTTCCCGGACACTGAGGTCCAGTTCCGAAAGCCTTCTGGGGGCTCCCTCCTTGCAAGAAGTGAGGTTACAGGGAACCAGGCAGAGGGCCTTCTCGGTGGTGGCGCCCATTAATTTTATTCCTTCCTTCTGATTCAGGGTGCACAGGCATTGGTATGCGACAGGAAGATGAGTTGGTGCTTGCAGGCATCACTGCTGCTTCTGGTGGTACTGCACTCTCATTGGCTCCCAGGACATTTCCGAGCACAATTCAAAGTGTTGGTACTGACCTTTAAAGCCCTAAACAACCTCGGCCCTGTATACCTGAAGGAGCGCCTCCACCCCCATCGTTCAGCCCAGACGCTGAGGTCCAGCTCCAAGGGCCTTCTGGTGGTTCCCTCACTGCAAGAAGTGAGGTTCCAGGGAACCAGGCAGAGGGCCTTCTCAGTAGTGGCGCCTGCCCTGTGGAATGCCCTCCCATCAGATGTCAAGGAAGTAAACAACTATCTGACTTTTAGAAGACATCTGAAGGCAGTCCTGTTTAGGGAAGTCTTCAATGTTTGATGTTTTATTTTGTTTTTAATACCTGGTTGGAAGCCGCCCAGAGTGGCTGGGGAGGCCTGGCCAGATGGGCGGCGTATAAGTAATAAATTATTATTATTATTATTATTATTATTATTATTATTATTATTATTACATCATGAGATGGTGGTGCAGGAGAAAAGAACATAAGAGCCTTCCGGGTCAGGCCAGTGACCCATCTATTCCAGTATCCTGTTCTCACAGCTGCCAACCAGATGCCCCAATGGGAAACCCACAATCAGGATTCGAACACAAGAGCACTATCCCCTTCTGCAGTTTCCAACAACTGGTATTCAGAAGCATTGCTGCCTCCAGCCGTGGAGGAAAAGCATAGCTATCAGTAGCCTCCTCTTCCTCTGATCCTCTTTTAAAGCCATATAGGCTGGTAGTTACAGAAGAAGAAGAAGAAGAAGAAGAAGAAGAAGAAGAAGAAGAAGAAGAAGAAGAAGAAGAGGAGGAGGAGTTTGGATTTGATATCCCGCTTTATCACTACCCGAAGGAGCCTCAAAGCGGCTAACATTCTCCTTTCCCTTCCTCCCCCACAACAAACACTCTGTGAGGTGAGTGGGGCTAAGAGACTTCAAAGAAGTGTGACTAACTCAAGGTCACCCAGCAGCTGCATGTGGAGGAGCGGAGACATGAACCCGGTTCCCCAGATTACGAATCTACTGATCTTAACCACTACACCACACTGGCTCTTCTGCTTCCTGTGGGAGTGAGTTCCACAGTTTAACACGCAGCACGGTTAATTGTGAGCGCCGTGACCAAGATCAAAGGCGCAGCCATCTGAACGACTGTTCCACCGTATGGAATCTCAGACCCAATCGTGAATATTGCAGCGAGGCAAAAGGATTTAGCCATGGCAGCATTACGGAGCGTATAAAAAAAAATGCCCAATTCCTGTTGTCTTTGAGATAGGGCAGAAACAAGAAGGAACGCCTTGCCAGATGCTCAGATCTCGCACCGACTTCCCCAATTACCGCAGGCCAACCGTCGCAAGCCCTGGCAGGAACTACAGAGGGCAACTTCTAAACCAGGCAGGAGGAACGACTCAAGCCGAGGCGACTGTAGGATCAAAACTTCATTATCCACAGAGATTCGAGCTTGAATCGGCCTTAAGTGAGGCTTTGGGACTGCGCTTTTCTAAGTCGTTTGATGTGTGTTTATTGTGGATTGGGCGCTTATCTCCACTTAGCACACCTAAACCATCTGCACCGAGACACTTGTTCATCAGTGTTCCACGTGTAAAAGTTGAATCGCAGCATTACTCGGGGTTTGCTTCCTGAGCTGAGCATGATGAATCCCAGGCATTCGTCTCTAAAAGAACAGCTTGATATGTACAAAATCCAGATCAGCTGCTAGCCAATCCCCATGTTCCAATATGTACTTTGCAATATGATCCCATGTTGGGGGAAAGGAAATTTTCAGGAAGTTGTGGTCGTGCCGTTCTGCAAAATTTATCCCATTCTTTTTTTTCCCCCACCCACCCGGAAGCATTCTCCATCAATTAATGGGAATATAAAATACATTGGAACTTTATCGAAAGAGATAGAATGTTTTAGAACTTAAGAAGAACCTGCAAGGAAGACTCTGCAGAGAACTATTAGTTAATGATAATTAAAAGTAATAGAGAAATTAAGAAATGCAGAAAAAGTGATAAAGAATGAAAAGAGGTTGTTGACGGAAGTCTAAAATACGGTATAAGATAAGAAATTATGTTAAATGATTGTTGGAAATAATATGTTAAAATTAATAAAAATGTATAATAATAATAAAAAGAACCTGTTGAATCAGGCCAGTGACTCACCTGGGCAAGAATCCTGTCCTCACAGAGATCACCCAGATGCCTGTGGGAATCACATAAGCAGGACTTGAGCACAAGGGCAGCTCTCTCCTCCTGTGGTTTCCAGCAACTGGTAAGGTAAAGGTAAAGGGACCCCTGACCATAAGATCCAGTCATGGACGACTCTGGGGTTGTGGCGCTCATCTCGCTTTATTGGCCGAGGGAGCCGACGTACAGCTTCTGGGTCATGTGGCCAGCATGACTAAACCACTTCTGGTGAACCAGAGCAGTGCACGGAAACGCCGTTTACCTTCCCGCCAGAGCGGTACCTATTTATCTACTTGCACTTTGACGTGCTTTCGAACTGCTAGGTTGGCAGGAGCTGGGACCAAGCAACGGGAGCTCACCCCATTGCGGGGATTCAAACCGCCGACCTTCTGATCGGCAAGTCCTAGGCTCTGTGGTTTAACCCATAGCGCCACCCACGTCCCTTCCAGCAACTGGTATTCAGAAGCAACTGTGGAGAAAGAGAATCACCATCGTGGTCCCTCCCCCCCCCCCCCCCGCCGATGGCACCAAGAAGCAGGGAGGAAACAAGAAAGTTCTTACCTATGGTTTATTCAGTCATCACGACGAAAGACAAAGAAATCCAGTCTTTCCTCCATGATGGAGTTGCTCTCAAAAATGGGAAATGTTTAAGAGATACTTACAAAAAAATAACAGCGACATATGGTAGTGTTTGAATGACCTTTGTGTACATAAAATATTAAGAAATAAAGTAAAATCGGTATGCTAGGTTGTAAGAAAGTATTAGAAAGTATTTTAAATGTAAGGTAATAATTATAAGTACGTTCAAAATCACAAATGTCAGCTATATTGGGGAATGATGGGAAGTTGATATTTATTTTACTTCAGTTTGTTGTTGTTGTTTTGTGTTTTTTTTATGTAGCACTATATGATTTTAGCTTAGCTGATATCTAAGTGGAATTAGAAGGTCAAATTTACATTCTAAGTTAAACTAATTTAAGAATATATACATATGTGTGTGTGTGTGTGTGTGTGTGTGTGTGTGTAGTTAAATCTGTAATGACATTAATGTATTTCATTGACAAAAGACACAATGGCAAAAAAAAAAAGTTGCTTGCACTAAGCTCCTCCCCCCTTCCCTTCTAACAACAACGCCTGCTTCTACGGCGTCCTCCTGTGATCAACCGTCGTTGTGCCCTTTGTTCTTTTTTAGTAATTTTTATTAGTTTTCCATTTAGTAGCATATGTTCACATCGATATTGTCCATTGTTCACATCGATGAGCCCATTGACTCTTCTCCCCCCCCCCCCATGGCTTTCAAAGTTAACCTTTCTATTGTTGCATTTTGTACTTTTTCCAATTCTAGATCACTCATTACGAAAAATATTAAGATTGAAATTAAAATAAACAGGGAGAATGTCCATCATTACAAGTCTTCAGACAACCCTGCTAGTGATGTCAATTGCTTACAGTAATCTTTTAAATATTGTATAAATTTTCTCCAGCCCTTGATTGTGCTGGTTTTGGATTCTTCCTGTCAGCTTCGCCAGTTCTGCAAAGTCCATCGTTTTCATCTGCCACTCTTCTTTCATTGGTACTTCTTGTTTCCATTTTGGGGCTAGGAGAATTCTTGCCGCAGTTGTTGCATGCATAGCTAGTCTTTTATTTTCTCTTGGTATCTCTTCGCCTACTCTTCCCACTAAGAAGGCTTCTGGTTTTTTTTCAGCAAAAGTATTTTTAAACATTTTCTTTAACTCATTATATATCATTTCCCCAAAAGCCTTTACCTCTTTGCAAGACCACCACATGTGATAAAAGATACGCTCCTTTTCTTTACATTTCCAACACTCATTAGTTTTTGTCCTGTACATTTTAGCAAGTTTGTTCTTGCACCCTTCATGAACATCGCGTTTTGGGAGCAGGGGGATCAGTTATGCTGTCCAGTGACGTGTCAGCTAGCTGCTCTGTCTCCCCTCCTCCTTCTCCTAACCCCGCTTAACTCTGCTGCAGTGGCATCGCAACAAGGGGCGGTGCACCCCGGTTGCCATGTCTAGGGGGGTGACAAGAAGGCACCCCGCAGGGGCTCACAGCGGCACAAGCAGCCATCACACCGCTGCAGCCGCAAGCATAGGATCCTGGCGCCGGCAGCAAACCGTTATGTACAGCGCATGTATGGCGCACATGCTCTGTACATAGCGGTTTGTCGCCGGCACCACTCGACTGCCATACGGATGGCGGTGGGATCCCTCTGTCACCACTACAGCCGCGAACAGAGTATCGGCAAAATGCTATGTACAGCACATGTGTGGCGTCACTACGTACAGCGCATGCGTGGTATGTAGCGACGCCGCACATGCGCCCTACGTAGCGATGCCCCGCCCTGGGTGTCACAACACCTTCGTTCACCCCTGCTCTGCTGTTCTCCTGTCTCTGAGCGGTTATCTTCCTCAAAAGCCTGATGTAATTTGAGCCTGCCTTCCTCTTTCCTGGAAGAAGAGGAGGGGGTGAGACCTTCACCACTCCCCCTCCTCTTCAGTCCAGCCCCTGACACATGGCCAGGGATAGCTTTTTCCTCCATGAATTTGTCCAGTCCTGTTTTGAAGCCAGCCAAGCTGGGGCCATAACTTCCTGTGGACATCAAGAATCTCCCCGGACCATGCCGCCCTCCAAAGCCCTGCTCCAGGATCTCCTCAGATGCCTGTGACATACTCTCCAACATTCCTCCGATGAAAACAGGGACACCCTAAAGAAGAAGATGATGAAGAAGAAGAAGAAGAAGAAGAAGAAGAAGAAGAAGAAGAAGAAGAAGAAGAAACGATAATCTTTATTGTCATTGTCCCATACAGAACAATGAAATTGAAAAAATCTACATCAGACATTAAGGAAATCAGCCCTGAGTGCTCACTGGAAGGACAGATCGTGAAGCTGAGGCTCCAGTACTTTGGCCACCTCATGAGAAGAGAAGACTCCCTGGAAAAGACCCTGATGTTTGGAAAGATGGTGGGTACAAGGAGAAGGGGACGACAGAGGACGAGATGGTTGGATAGTGTTCTCGAAGCTACCAGCATGAATTTGACCAAACTGCGGAAGGCAGTGGAAGACAGGAGTGCCTGACATGCTCTGGTCCATGGGGTCACGAAAAGTCGGACACGACTAAATGACTAAACAACAACATCAGGCATTCAAAAACCAACAAGCCAGCTATCCCAGCCTGGTTAACCCCCTAAAAACTCTGATACCCCATAATTAAATATAGTTTACTCCCATAGAGACTACCTTACACTGCGTTTAAAACCAAAATCACATTTGGATAAAAACTGTTTCTCTGGCAGCTAGTCCTAGTCTTTATAACCCTGTACCTTCTTCCAGGAGGCAGAAGCTGAAAGACATAATTTCCGGGGTGTGTACTATCCTGCACTATCTCTGCAGCTTTCTTATGACACCTGGAAGCATACGTTCAGTCCTGTGGTGCCAATGGAGGGACATGGCACCAGGGGTGGGATAAGGGGCAATACTTTCCCGCAATCAACTGCGATCTATCAGGATCAACCAGGCGATCTACCTATCGATTGCGATCGAACGGTTGGACATCGCTGCTATAGAGGGTTGCCTTCAGACTGCTTGAGGGTCAGATACCTCCATACCCTCCAACATTTCTCCAATGAAAATGAGGCTGTCCTAAGGAAAAGTGGGGCATTCTGGGATCAAATCAGAAACTGGGACTGCTTCTGTAAATCCGAGATGGTCCCTGGAAAATAGGGGTACTTGGTGGGTCTGCTGTGGTGTCCTTGAATGGTGTCCTTCAACTGTGATAATGTCTGGGTCGGAGGACAGAGGGTGAGGGTATGGAAACTGTTATGTACTGAAGTTCTCACCCTGGGCCAGCAGGGGGATACTGTAGATAGTTATGCAAATGAAGGATCGAAAGTGACGTTCAGTGATTGGATAGTTTGTATGCAAATGAAGGATCGAAAGTGATGTTCAGTGATTGGATAGCTTTAGAAAGTTGCAAAAGTTACTGTTGCTGTTCTGAAGCTCTATATAAGCAGGCTGACTGAGCTCCTCAGTTCAGTTCAGTTCTGGCCTTTGAATAAACAAGAGCTGTTTGAAGAATCGCTGTGTCGTCTGATATGTTTGCCCACAACTTAACAGAAACGTCCATCTTTTGCCTGGCTGGAATGCAGAACTACTGAACAAAGATCACGCCCCTTGCTCGGCCCACTTTTGCCCCCGGCCCTGCCCATCCCTCGCAAGCGACCCCCAGAAAATTGCCTCTGAGGGGATATGGCCTTTGGGCTGAACGTATTCCACGCTCCTGGCTTCTCTGGCTGGCATTGCTTGTTTGGAGGTGACCCTGTGGACTCCTAATCCCCTTCTCCTCCAGCCTCAGCGCACCGAGTCCTTTCTCTTTTTTCTAGTAATAGCTCTTCATATAGTCTGGCAGTTTCTCAAAGGCCGCAGTGCCTGCCTTGGCATGTCAATGAGTTGCAACTTCTGCAGTCCAGAGAGGACTTTGAAGGGAAAGAAGGGGGAGCTCATGAAAAATCAGCAATCAATGCCTGGCCCAAGGGAGGCAGCCGGAGCTTAGGAAATGCATCACTCAAATATTAACTTTGCTTCCACTCAGGGCAGTGGAGCAGACTTTATCTGATTAGAAGTGAAATCCTTCTTTCTTTCTTTCTCTTTCTTTCTTTCTTTCTTTCTTTCTTTCTTTCTTTCTTTCTTCCTTCCTTCCTTCCTTCCTTCCTTCCTTCTTTCCTTCCCTTCTTCCCTTCTTCCCTTCCTTCCTTCCTTTTTTAATTCATGAAAATCTAAATCCCTCCACGCTTCCCCCCCTCAACCCAAATTGTGCTGTCACAGAACCTTTTTTTAATACATTTTAAATTAAACCCACTATAGTAGATAATACTCCTCGTATTACAACAGGTTGAAAGCCGCACAATGTATTATTACAAAACATTACACAAAACACACACAAACACCATTTCCCCATAAAACTATTAGGTTGGTTTATATGTATTCTTTTACAATGAGTTAATTTAACCATTGTGCTGTAGATCAGATTTCTCCCCCAAACCATCCACATATATTAGGAGATATAGTTTTTAGCTTTCGTAATCTTTTTCATTAGTTACAAGGTTAAATGCAATTTCTCGGTCATTTTCCGGGATAACGTCTTTCAGGTCATCAAGTAAATGGAACATTTTTAAAAGAAAAATTGATTTTAAAAGAAAGAAAGGTAGAGACGATGAATCGATGTTACAAAATATTCAAAGCAAATACAGTCTTTCAGTATTGTGCATGGTCCTATCCGGCCACAACAAAGGGGAAAAAGGAGAGAATTTAAAAAATATAGAGCGTTTATTTGTTTATTAAACTTAGTCTCTGCAATGCCTGACCCAAGGCCATGTAACTCAAAGTGACTTATGACAATGAATATATAACATATACATTGAATCAGCATAAAAAACAAACCATAGAAAGATCTAAAAAGTGTTCATATTTTTTTAAAGGCAGGATTAAAATATCCTACCTACTGAAAGAGGCCACAGAATAATTAAAAACCCAAGGCTTCGTTCATGAATTGGTTTAACAGAAACAAAGGGGAAACAGGATAGAACAGAATTAACAAATAACATTCAACATCTAAATGCCCTTATCATTGTGCTGAGATTAAGTATGAGTAATAGTCATGTATTCTCTTATGTTAACAATGAAACAATACCAAGTGCTGGTATATTGATGAATGTAGAAGGGGGATTCAAAGTGAAGGTAATAATTTATGTTTAAATTTAAATTTAGATCAATCACATGGAGCCAAATGCTGATTGTGGGAGGGGAGGGTTTGTTCGTTTTCTGGAATACTGGCGTATGTTATTAAATTAAACCAAGCGGGGTAAAGCCATCTTTCGTTGTTTGCCCATGTGTCAACTGTAGCTTGTTAATCTCTCAAGGAGGGCTGTTTCCCAAACTATTTTGTACCAATTGTTTATCGTTGTGCCACAAAGATCAGGTTATGTTGCATCTCGCCGCTTGCAATAAATGCCTTATTAATTCTTTATTATGTAAATCCAGATTGCTGTCTTGAAAATATATTTAATCAATCTAATGCTGGTTTGACTTCCCACTGCGGTTTTGTTATTTTGTTAATTCCTCAGAATATTGAATTCCAGAAAGGCTGGATTTCTGCAGGTTTCCATCACATGTGGAGATATGTACCAGGTGTAAGGCAATGTGGTGAGGCAACAAGGTGGATTCTTGCCAGCTTCCTAAGGATTAAGTACCACCTATATATGAGTTTTGGGGTTAGTTCTCTGTTGCTTGCTGAAATAGACTTACTTTTTTTGTCCAAAGTCTGTCCCATTGACAGGGTCAAGCTCATAGTCAAAACCGCATCCCCATTGGTGTTGAATAGGGTCATATGAACCCACTGATGCACTGAGTATACTTTTATAGATTGTGGGTGCTATACTTGGTCCTTCTATGGATACTGCAAGTCTTTCAAATGGGGCTAGTGGTCTCGTGGCTGCCTTATTGGCAATTGAGTTAGCCAAAATAAAAAGTGCGGATTTGGTGGAGCAGCAGCAAAAGGCTTTGTAAGTTTCCTGGTTTAGACTGTAATTCTTGGTCTGACCATGGTGTATTCCTGTTATAAAAGTCATATAACTGGTACAGACCTTTTGCCCTCCATCCGGCAACATCAAATTGTTGAATTGTCAGAAAGTGTTGTGAAATTGTGGGTGGAAGACGTGGTTCCCTTTTGAGATGCTGGGCAGTGTGTGGACAGAAATCAAGACCCCCTGGTTGAAATTTCACCTTTCTTAATTGATGGTTTAATTGACCACAGTGCCTAGGGCTTGCTGATCAGAAGGTCGGTGGTTCGAATCCCCGCAATGGGGTGAGCTCCTGTTCTCTGTCCCAGCTCCTGCCAACCTAGCAGTTTGAAAGGACATCAAAGTGCAAGTAGATAAATAGGTATCACTCTGGCAGGAAGGTAAATGGCGTTTCCATGCGCTGCTCTGGTTTGCCAGAAACGGCTTAGTCATGCTGGCCACATGACCCAGAAGCTGTACGCCGGCTCCCTTGGCCAGTAAAGTGAGATGAGCGCACAACCCTAGAGCCATCCGCACTGGACCTAACGGTCAGGGATCCCTTTACCTTTACCTTTATTGCGTATGCTATATTCTTTGTAAACCACTTAGTGGTGTCATTTGCAAATAAGTGGTACACAGATTTTGCTTGATTTTGCTGAAGGCATTTCAAAATTGTTCAATCTCAGCCCCCTCCCTGTTTCCAGGATGTGTTTTTACATTGTGATTTTATGTTGTGACCTCCCTGAGACCTGTGGGTTTGGGCAGTATGCAAATTTAATAAACAGCAGCAGCAGCAGCAACAACAGACAGTGATTCCCTCCCACACCATTGGTGGAATCGCCAAAGCATTGCCGGCTGCTCATCTCCTTTTGCCCCTGATGCTCCTAAAGAGAATCAGCTAAAATGGAAGGGGGGGGGAGGGAGGGAAACATCAAAAGGGAGCTTCCCAGCCTCATTCGCTCTTGAAAACCCTGAGCTCAGCAGCCATGGCAGATGGAAGAGGGAGTTATTAAATATGCATCACAAGGTAGCACTAAGCTGTCCTCTAATTAAACAGGAGTCATTTCCTCCTAGGCTGCCCCCAGAAGCTGGATCTTGCAGCATGATAGATGGCAAACAGAGGGGTTCCCCTTGGGAGCTTCTGAAGGTTACTAAGTCTTGGTTCAGAGGGAGATTCAGCTGTTTCCAACTAGGGCTGTTGACACACCTACACTGATCTGATGTCATAGAATTGTAGAGCTGGAATGGGGTGTATGGGGTGTTAGTGGAGGGGTAGTACCTCTGGTGGGGGGCATCTTCATGCTCCATCTGGGGTAGGTTGTCCACCTTTGGTCCCCACCCTGCACTCAGCTCTCAGCTGCGGCTCCTGGAAGATGCTAGCATGTGACAGCAGCTACACACCTGGGAATGGCTTTGACTGGCTGGCTAAACCAGCTGAAGGTAGCTGATGGGTCTCAAACCCTCAGTGAGTTAGGGACCTCCCCTGCTTGAGAAGACAGTCAGGAGGATTGAGCAGGCAAGACCAAGAGTGGGTCCAATGGTCAAGAAGGCAGTTTCTGCAAGAGCTGCAGAGGGGAGTGATGGGAAGATGGAGCTCGTCAACCTGGGAACGTAGGAGAAGAAGAATAGTTTGGATTTGATATCCCGCTTTATCACTACCCTAAGGAGTCTCAAAGTGGCTAACATTCTCCTTTCCCTTATTCCCCCACAACAAACACTCTGTGAGGTGAGTGGGGCTGAGAGACTTCAGAGAAGTGTGACTAGCCCAAGGTCACCCAGCAGCTGCATGTGGAACAGAGAAGTGAACCCGGTTCACCAGATTACGAGTCCACCGCTCTTAACCACTACACCACACTAGATGGTAGCCCATCTGGGAGACGGAAAACTCTGATCCTAAACTTCCACTGCCTTGTGGGATATCTTTGGGAGAATAAAAGGCTAAGGAGTACCCTACACAAATCCAGAATGGAGTCCCTAAGACGGTTGGATGGCGTCTTGTATGCCTCCTTCCAGTAACACCAAGCAGGTGCCAAACATATTACTCTGCTTTCCTTTGGACCACATCAGAAAGACCAAGTGGGGGTGGTCTTGATGTCTGGGCAGCCCAGGACCTCCATACCTACACAATACAGGCTTGAACCTGGGGTGTGGGTGGGTGTCACTCTGGTTCTGCTAATGGAGTGGTTTGACTTCGCCCCCAGAGGTGAACTCCATTGTCTCTCGAGACAGATGGATGCCAACAACTTTGATGAAGCTTTCCCAAAACAAGCTCAGCAACTCTGGTCAGTCCAGAGTAGTCTCTTGGAAGTTGGACTAGATGACTTAAGAGGTCCCTTCCAACCGTACAATTCTTTGGTTCTATGAAAAACAGCTATTCTTCAAAATCTGCAACTCTGAATTTTGCAGCGCTGTTCTCCAGTCAAGTCATGTGTTTTTAAAAATTGCATATTCTAGGGTAAAGGGTTCATTAAAAGAAAACGCATTTCAAATAGCTTTCCGAAAGGTTAAGTTTTGAAAGCTGGCCTTCATACATTTGTAATTTGTGCTTGTATTTTTACAAATTCATTCTCTCTCTACCCTCTAATTCCATTCAGATTTTTGAATTTAAAGCACAGGGGGAGTTTGAAAATTGGTTGTGGGGGGTTAAAAAGAAATTCATTTTCCGGTCTGGTCATATTCCAGCTCTGTGCGCACATTTCTCTCGGGTTAATTCCAGAGACCATCGGCCTCTGAAACAGCCTGGACTGTTTGCCATCCAAACGCTCTTCTTCCCCTAGTGATCCCTCTCCACCTTTCAAAATCTGCATATTATGCAAATGAAAGAAGCTTTGCCTTTAGATCACCTATGAAAATCTGCCAACTCCAGCACACCTCCAGAGCTTTATGAAAACTGTTTTGGATGCACTGATGCTAAATAATTATTTTTAATCATAAACCAGCGAGATCTGCTTGGAGCTTCAAGCTGATGTAGTTTTGGTGCCAGGTAAAGATTTGCCTCTCCACCCCAGGCTTTTCAATAGGCTGAGATGGAGTTGTTTTGTTACCAAGGTGCTGTCAAACCTTCTTGTGGCTGTTACAGGATGGGGTGTTGGTTGTTTTTAGAGTATACAGTGGTACCTTGGTTCTCAAACGCCTTGGTACTAAAAACAACTTGGAACCCAAACTCTGCAAACCCAGAAGTAAGAGTTCCGGTTTGCAAACTTTTTTGGGAAGCCAAACGTGCTCTGTTTTGAGTGTTACACTTCCAATTTGAGTGCCACACTTCTGTTTTGAGTGTAACGCTGAGGTCTGTCTGTTTTTGCTATTTATTTTGCATTTTTGTGGCTTTTTTGTTTTGTTTTTGTGACTGTGCGGAACTCAGTTCAGCTACTGACTGACTGATTGTGTGACTGCAGTACATTGTTTATTGCTCTCATTTTATGGATAAATGGTCTCGTTAGATAGTAAAATTCATGTTAAATTGCTGTTTAGGGGTTGTTTTTAAAAGTCTGGAACGGATTAATCCATTTTGCATTACTTTCTATGGGAAAGCGTGCCTTAGTTTTGGAACGCTTTGGTTTTGGAATGGACTTCCGGAATGGATTAAGTTTGAGAACCAAAGTACCACTGTACTGTATTTTATTAAGTTTTCTTAAACATGTTTTAAGTTGCTTGAAGGCCTTTGGATAAAAAGTCATTAAAAGAGACAGTGTGGTGGATAGCTCAGTTGGATAGGATGAAGGAGGGGATGATGATGATAATAATAATAAGAAGAAGAATACTTAGATCTGGAAATATTGCAGATGCTCTCAGTATGGAGCCAAGAGGCTTAAGGTTTTAAATATCAAAAATTGGATGCGTGTGTGTGTAAAACTCAAGTCATCAAAACTGGAACGGTTCCCTGATGTCTTGTTTGCCTTCTCCCTTTTGGCTGATTCTTCTTTGAATGACAATAAAGTGTTTTGAAGGAACCAGGAGTGAAACAGACATTATTTTGCTTCTTCCGTGCTTTTTTTTTGGGGGGGGGGGGTGTTAGGGGAGGGACATTGGAATTAATGCAAACACCTCAGCAGACAATTGTCTGTATAATTCATTGGTCTCTTGCAAGACTTCTGAGCCCTGGAGTCATTTCTAGGGCACAACATATTTCCAGGGGAACGGAAATTTTTCATTTTAAAAGAGAGGCATGACGTTGGACTCCTTGAGCGATTGATCCAGCAGTTAAATGCTAAAGCTTTATTGTGTGGCATGTAAAGAGGACTGGGAAGGATGTGATTTTGCAGCTTTTTTTCTGGAAGGGGGAAGACACTTGATTTGTATGACTATCACCATTTGATTTGTATCGCAGTGGGGAGCAGGGAAGAGGAAAATTGGGCAATTATAGAATTGCAGAGTTAGAAGGGGACACCCAAGAGTCATCTAGTCCAACCCCCTGCAATGCAGGAATCACTGCTAATTACAAAGTGACTTCTACTGCAATGTGCTCTATGAATGCCACGGCTTCAGGGAATCCAGACCCCTCCCTCAAGGCTGGCAGCCAGAAATGGGAAAACAAGACATTCTTGCCATGGTATTTTATTCAATATTCACAGAGAGAGACGGATAATGCCTCCTATTCTACATCATCCCTGTGTCAGCTAATCTGTGCTTTCTGCCTCTGAGCTTTCTGTTCTACTACTCTCAATGCACGCAGGGTGCTGGGAGAAGGGGGTCAGGAATGCTGTCTAAAGACACTGAGTCTGTCTCTCTCCTGTTGCTGCTTCTTCCAATATTTCCCAGTTTCTCCCCTCTGCAGCCTCTGAACTATGACCTTTGGTGTCATGAATGAGCCAGCTCCCAGTGACGGTTTGCAGCCAGCTCCCAGCGAAGGTTTGCAACCAGCTGAAGAAAGCAGCCAGGAACAGAGAGGGTTAACTGCCAGGCAGGATGAGCATCGGCTAGTGCCAACTCCCTTGCCCCTTGGAATGCCGGTTGATAAGGGAATGGCTGAGAGCGGGCGAGAACCCAGCCAACGCTCTCGAGAAGAGCAAACTGGCGCAAACAGAGAAGGAAAAAGTTTGTCAGAATGGGAAGTGATTGGATCTGAGCCAATCCTTCCTAAGAGTAGGCTAAGGGGAGGGCTGTTAGACTGGAAACAAAGCAAGAGGCGCAAAGTGAGAAAGTTCAATATCTTCTGTAACTGGAAGGAGTCTTCAGAAGGGTCATCTTGATTGATGATGGTGGAGACTGTGTTAAGCCGTCCAGAGCTATCTGTTTGTTTTGACAATAAAGCATCTTTTTAAATTAACTACGCTCACTGTGTTATCAAGCCGAGGAATGGATTCCTGACATTCTGCAAACCACTGTTGTAAATCTATACTGTCCCCCTCTTCTTGGGAAGGGGGGGCTCTCTATCATTCCTCCTCCCCAGACCAGTCCCTGACAATGAGGGGCTGCCCTTGTGGTTGGTGCAAAATATCACCAACTTGTTAGCTACTGGTGTACATTCAGTGTGCTGGTTCTGGTGTATAAAGCCCCTTGCAGCCCAGGTCCAGGATACCTGAAAGATTATTTCACCCCTTATATATCCAGCCAATCATTGTTTGTTTTGCAGGTGAAGGCGTCTTGCAGTTACCATCTTATCCCGAGCTCTGTTCCTTGTAGAAACTGGGCCTTTAGTATGACACCCTTTGGAATCTCTTTGCACAATCTCCTATGTAAGTTTGGGATCAACTCTTTCTTTTTCCTTTATTTTAAAGCTCAATGTCAGACTAGAATCAGCAGCTTCCATTCCTGGATTTCACTCTGTGCTTCATTTCCAGTCCTCTTTCATTCCAGTTCAACTCTGAGAATTTCTAAAATTAATTTTGGAATTGGTTCATCTGCTTATTGCTGCAGCGTCTGAGTTGCTTTCCATAATCCTAATGACATGCAAATACCACAAAGAAGCAGAAGAAGAGGGTGTGGAATTGTGATGTGATTGTAGGCGTGATATGGTGGCTTTGGCAGAATGCCTCCAAATGTTTATTTGTTTTACAAAATTTGTAAACCACTTGCAAAGTTGAAAAACAAACCTCTGAGCAGTTTATAAGGGACAATCTAAAGCAGTCATTTCAAAAATACCAATAAAAGCAAACATTAAATGTTCTAAATTCCAGCTCTTCTGGACATCAATCATACAAGAAATATGCAAAATAACTGAGCAAGTTTTAGAATTCACCCCAGAACTGGCCCTACTAAACATCTTCCAGGACAATAATGCCCACTCACAGCACAAAGAGCTCATAGCCCACTTACCCTCAGCAGCCAGAAGCATCATAGCCAGACACTGGAGAGACCTGTCAGGAATTAGCATGGACCAATAGTATCAAATAGTATGGGAAACAGCCTTATTAGAAAAACTAACCAACAAACTGAAACTGACACGGGGACAAATAGAAGAAGATGCCTTCACCCCGGTATGGTTCCCCTTTATCACATATACAACCCAAGAAGACAACAACAAGAACCCGCTAACATCATTTGAATCAATCTGGCTAACCTGATCCAATCACACACACACACACACACACACACACACACATGACTCACACATGAAAACAAATTTCACTACAGCCTATCAAAGAAAACCAACCCCCAACTTCTCTCACCACCAAAGAAATATAGTGGTACCTCGTGTTACAAACTTAATTCGTTCCAGAGGTCTGTTCTTAACCCGAAACCGTTCTTAACCTGAGGCGCACTTTCGCTAATGGGGCCTCCCACTGCCGCCTCGCCGCCACCACACGATTTCCGTTCTCATCCTGGGGCAAAGTTCGCAACCCAGAGCAACTACTTCCAGGTTAACGGAGTTTGTAACCCAAAGTGTTTGTAACCCAAAGCGTTTGTAACCCGAGATACCACTGTACAAGTGAATAGCAAAGAGAATCCACACAAGTGGTGCTGACACAAAACCCCACACATATGCTAAGTAGAAGCATTGCCACCCAACCCCACCCCACTCACCATTCCCCTCTCCACCTCTCCCCCCCTTTTCTTCCTAATGGAACACTATTGTCTCAATAAATGAAGCCGTAGAAAACATAACTTGAAAAAAGAGACATTGCACACACTTTTGTAAACCAAGAAATCTTTAATGAAAATGTATTTTTTTAAAAGCAAACATTAAAAACAATTTAACGTGTGTGTGTGTGTGTGTGTGTGTGTGTGTGTGTGTGTATTCAGCAATCTTAAAACTACTATACACAATAATCGAGATTCCTGCATTGCAGAGGGTTGGGCCCAGGTCCCTTCCAACTCTACAATTCTATGATTGCATAGGACTGGGTGGGCTTGCTGAAGGGAGGGGAGATGTTTTTTAGCTGCTGCCAAAAGCAACACCGCTCCCTGCCTAATATTAAATGGGCAGGGAGTTCCAACGAACAGGTGGTACCACACTGTAAGATCAATGCATACAAGACTGCACTGTAATTTTCCACAGATGCTATTTGCTTTGTAGAGTTTTGAAGGATACCAATGGATGCAAAGGTGAACCAACACATATAATTTCATAAACTGTGTCTGTGACCACTTTCTGGGATGTTTCCGCCCTTGCAACATTTTCACCAAACATCTAAGAAATCACATTTGGAATTAGGGGTCAGCTGACAATCAGGCCGTCTAATGATCAGTATTATTTGCTGCTCCCAAGTTATAATAAAAGTATGTTGCCCAAAGTGTGGTACTGCCAGAAATGTCTGTTTCCTGCAAACTCCTGAGGAAGGTGGCCATGTGAATCAGCGAGGCGGTGAAAGTCATCAAATGGAGCCAGGAGGGATGCAAGGAGATCTCTGCTTTGTTGCACACAAATAAAAGGGGAAGATAAGAGTAGCAGACACAAAATAAGATGGTTAAAAAATAAAAGGTGGGGGGAGGGAGCTATGGTTTTCCTAGTAGTGATGTATGGAAGTGAGAGCTGGACCATAAAGAAGGCTGATCGCTGAAGAATTGATGCTTTTGAATTATGGTGCTGGAGGAGACTCTTGAGAGTCCCATGGACTGCAAGAAGATCAAACCGATTCATTCTGAAGGAAATCAGCCCTGAGTGCTCACTGGAAGGACAGATCGTGAAGCTGAGGCTCCAGTACTTTGGCCACCTCATGAGAAGAGAAGACTCCCTGGAAAAGACCCTGATGTTGGGAAAGATGGAGGGCACAAGGAGAAGGGGACGACAGAGGACGAGATGGTTGGACAGTGTTCTCAAAGCTACCAGCATGAGTTTGACCAAACTGCGGAAGGCAGTGGAAGACAGGAGTGCCTGGCGTGCTCTGGCACATGGGGTCACAAAGAGTCGGACACGACTAAACAACCAAACAACAACAACAGGGGGGAAAAGATAATTCAAGAGAACAGGGGTGTCCTGCTGGGCAGATTGCCATCTCACCGAAGAAGTCTCAAGACAAACAAAAGCATGGGCAACAGGTTATATTTATGAAAACATAATAACTAGAAGACCTGTCAATCAACAGAACTGGAACCAAATTACCCTGATCAAACAAGCTCAGGCAAGTGAGTTTTAAAATAGGAACATCTAATCACTCCAGTTTTCAGAGCCAGTTTCCAGCTGCATGCTGTGGTCATACAGCAAGGTTTGATAAAACTACCCTCACTTGTATGCTCCTCCAGCATATGAACCCCACCCAGTGTTGACATGAGGGAAAGGATGGTGCAAGAAAGCCTAATGAACAACCTATGATTGACAGACCAGTGCTATTTTTCTAGAAAAAGAGGTGCCATAGGTCACTATGAACACCTCCCTTGCTCTCTTACACAATGGTGCCTTGGTTCTCAAACACCTTGGTACTCAAATGCCTTGGTTCTCAAACGCTAAAAACCCATGGTTTTCGAATGTTTTTCGGAAGCTGAACCTCCAATGCGGCTGTTGGCTATTGTTTCTGGGGTGCCTGCACCAATCAGAAGTCGTGCCTTGGTTTAGAAACATTTCGGAAGTCAAACGGACTTCCAGAACTGATTAAGTTTGGCGCTTTTGTTGTTGCTATTTATTTTGCCTTTTTGTTTTTGAGGCTTTTTTGGTTCATTTGTTTTTGTGACTGTGTGGAACCCAGTTCAGCTACTGATGGATTGATTGTGTGACTGCGGAAATTGATAAAAGCCCCCCATCCAAACAATGATCATCATCAGTGCAGGTAAGGAAATTGTTTTTAAAAAATTTTTATCATCTACAATACTGCCTTTTTTATTTTATAGTACAGTACATTGATTATTGCTTTCATTTTATGGATCAATCGCTTTGTTCAATAGTAAAATTCATGTTAAATTGCTGTTTGAGTGTTGTTTTTAAAAGTCTGGAATGGATGAATCCATTTTGCATTACTTTCTATGGGAAAGCGCGCCTTGGTTTTGGAACGCTTTGGTTTTGGAATGGACTTCCGGAACGGATTAAGTTTGAGAACCAAGGTACCACTGTAATGGCGATGGTGACCACCTGAGAGGTGCTGGAACTAAGTTCCGGCAAGTTCCAGCTGAAAAAAAGCTGACTAAGCTGATGGTCGGTGTCTAAACAGCCTTTTTCTAGCAGAATTATTTGGGCAAATGGCTTCCGGCCAACCCTAAAATGTACAAATATAGGATCCTATAAAAATTATAGCTGGTGAGCTCAGAGAAAAATGTGGACTGAATAGGCAACTATAACTCACAGGGACAGGGTCAGCAACTTCACAAAAAATAATGGCGCAACAAGTAGAAATCCGAGACAATGTTACGAATGGGGAACATATGTCAGCATGCCAAAAACCAGTGAAATATTTTGTGCCTTTGCAGCGCCTTCTCTTCTCTGTATTTCCTCTCCTGCTACAGAGAGGTGAAGAGGAACATACATTTCTGCATACGGACAGAAGTTTTATGGTGAACAGTAAATTAGTCAGGCTGGGAGGGAAAGAAATGGAAGCTTTCAGGCCCTAAATTAGTTTATAGTTGATGCAAGCTGTAGAGGGGAGATGATAGGCATCGTTTGCAACAGCAAGTCAATTAAGAATCCGAGGAGGATCAGATCCCGGCATGATGGTTAGTTATTTGAAAGGCACAGAGATAAATAAAAGTATGCAAAAAGATTGGGATGCAGATGATGTAAGATCAGAAGGACATATAGGAGGGCAGATCCCAGTTTTTCTGAAGCAAGAGCCCTGAGAAAGCTTGGTGGCATTAGAATCAGAGAATTGTAGAGATGGATAATACCCCAAGGTCATCTAGTCCAGCCCCCTGAAATTCAGGAATCACGGCCAAAGAATCCCTGATAGTCCTCCAATGTCCATTTAAAAACCTCCACTGAAGAAGAGTCCACCACCTTCTGAAGTAGTCAAATGGCTCTTAATGTCAGGAGGTTTTACCTAAAGTTTAGTTGGAGTCTCCTTTCTGGCCATTTGAATCCATTGGTTCTATATGTCCTACACTCTAGAACAGCAGAAAACAAGCTAGTTCCATCTTCCATGGAGGCAGATGGAGATCTTTGAAGGTAGCTATCATATCAACTTTCAGTCTTCTCTTCTCCAGGCAAAACAGACCCAACTCCCCAATGAAGACTGGGATGGAGATGATGTAAGATCAGAGGGACATATTGGGTGGCAGATTCCAGTTCTGCTCCAGGAAGAGCCCTGAGAAATTTTGGTGACATGAATGTCAGACCTGTGGGTGACAATATCTGTCAGGCTTCGGGAAATCGGCTTGGAGGTCCCGGGCCTCAAGGAGGTTAGACTGGCCTCAACCAGAGCCAGGACCTTTTTGGCCCTGGCCCCAGTCTGGTGGAACGCTCTGTTGCAAGAGACCAGAGCCCTGCGGGACTTGACACAAGGCCTGCAAGACAGAGCTGTTCTGCCAGACCTTTGTTTGGGGTCTAGTCTGACCCCCCTCCTTCTACAAGACCTTGCATATAAGTGGCCTCTCCAACGCTTCTCACTGGCTCATACAAATAGCTGAGCCTGGTGAGCACTTAATGTTCCCAACCCCTATAGTTATAAATTGTGGGTTGCCATCTGATTTATTCTAATTTATTCTGATTTTAAGATGTATTTCAGTCGACTGCTGGATTTTATGTTTTAATGTGTTATATACTTTAATGTTAGCCGCCTTGAGCCTGGTTTGGCCGGGGAGGGCGGTGAAGCACGTGAACGTAAGCAGGTACTCGCTTGGTGTTAAATAAGGATCAGGCAGACTCAGCGATGGAGAATAAGAAGGTGAAGTTTATTGCCAGGCAATAAGGACCCAGTTTGGAATCTCTTCCAAAAGGAACTGGGACCCCGACTGACAGAAATCCAGAGGTCTTTATACCTGAGCAGATCACAGCAAATCATAGATCATGAGACAACCATGAGGGACTCACGATATTGTCAGCGAAAATTAGCCAATTAGCAAGCTTCTTGCCACGCTACCAGTGTGGGAATGTTCTGGGGTGCAGGAGAGGATATATTGTGGGATTATATCCTTATCCAACTTGTGCTAACAAGTTCCCAAAATATCAGCAGAGTTTATAGACATTCCCCTTTTAGGTTCGCAACAGTAACGTGTGCACAGGTTCGCTAGAACCTCTATAATAATTACTCTGGTAATTTCCCCTTTTGTTCCCTCTTAAAATACAAGACACGACACAGTCTTTATAAAAGTATAAAAGAGTTTACTCACGTTCTGTTCACAATATGATCCCAGAAGGCAGACAGCTTAAAAAGGTTACATACATTCAGAATCTCTCTTATAGCAAGATAGTCCTTTCCTCCTCTCTTGGCTGAGAGCCAAGAGAGCATCTTTAGATGCTTCCTCATCGAAGGAAAATGGCAGAGAGAGAGACATGGCTGCCTGCCCTGTGCTTTTGTCATTATCTGCACAGGTGAGGCCACACCCACCTCTGGTCACATGCGGAGGAAGTCCGTCCCCAGGAAGTTTACCTGCTTGCTGGACAGACATCCCTCCCCATGTTCTAACATGTACACTCTAGGAATGTTGTCATTGACTGCTCCTGTGTTTACATCCCACAACCAGCTCCTGGTCAAGCACTGGTCAAGCACGGAGTTCCAGTTCTGCTTTCCGTTGCTTGCAGTGACGCTCTGTCTAACCTCTCCCCTAGTTATGACAGGACAGGGAGTTTTGGAGATTTGTGGTTTTGCTCTTCCTGTTCAGTAGATTAATTTAGCCTGTATCTGAGGGGATTTTGTACCAGTATCTCTGATTCAGGTCTTCCCCTTGTCCAGGGTACATGGATGTTTGTAGGGTCGGCTCCTAACTTTGCTGTTTCAAGCAGTTTGCAGTTAGCTAAGGCACAGCTTCCCTTTGATTCAAAATGGATTTTAAAATACTGTAAGCCCTGATTATGTGTGAGCATATATGAATATATTGATTACTGATAACTGATTATATGGATAGTATAGGGGTAGCCCTTCTTCCTTGCCTCAGCGGGATATAAATAAATTATTATTATTATTATTCCCCCATGGCCGTAAATGAGCAGATAAAATGAAAGGGAATTATTACCAGTTAGTTTCTTTAATAAACACAGCTAAGGACAAACAAAAAAAAAGCATCTAACCAGAATGGCGGTGCTGCCAATTAAGGTCACCCCCCTCCATCCCTATTAATCCACGTCACTCCTACATCTTGCAATCTGAGTTTGTAGCCTCTGTGCTTTCTGTTCTGACACTTTCTGAGCTCTCCTGGACTTTGGGGAAGAGGGGTGGATATTATCCAGAGACTATGAATCTGTTAACTCCCTCTCTTCTACTGTTTCTTCTCCTAGCTGCTTCCCATCCAGTATTTCCCAGCTTCTGCCTTCTGAACTATGCCCCTCTGCAAACCATTGTTCCAAATCTATACTGTCCTCCAGCTCCTGGGAAGATTCAGGATCAGGAGGAGAGGGGTGGCTCCCACCATTCTTCCTCAGTGCAGCCCTCCTCAGCATGGTCCCTGACAATACCTGACTGTAGACGCTGAGTGTTACTTCTTTGGCCAACGGCTCTTGCTTCCCCTTCCACTGGGCCATAGGACTGACTTTAGGGTTGCCATACATCTGGAATTTCCCCAGACATATCCAGAATCCTGCATTCGGAAGCAGTGTCCGGGAGGAAATCAGTAAAATGTCCAAGAAAATCCAGACGTGTGGAAATCCATGTCAGCAGTGTCGTTTTGGGTTATTATCCTAAAATAATAATAATAATAATAATAATAATAATAATAATAATCTGTTCAGATTTTCACTGTTTGATATATGGCAACCCTAGCTGACTTGAAGGGCTGAACTAAAAGTTATATCATGAGAACATTCAGTAGAATATTGGGGCTGCGGAAAGCCAGAGGGCAAAGGGGTGGCCCAAACAGGACTCTCTGTTTCATATAATATCAGAATCCTGGTTACCCAACAAAAGAGAATTAGGCAAGTTCATGAAGGATAAGGCTTTCAGTGCTACTAGCTACAATGATTATCCTCTACTTCCCTGGTCAGAGGCAGTAATGCTTCTGAATTTCAGTTGTTCTGGTTTGCCCCTGTGAGAACAGGATGCTGGACTAGATGGGCCATGGGCCTGATCCAGCAGATTCTTCTTACATTCAAAATTCTTAAGGTCGCAGCGCAGTTCTCCAGCCAAGCAATGTTTAGGAAAATGCATATACTATTGTGTGTATTTAAATGCATATATTGAATTGAATTGAATTGAATTTATTATTTCGGTCACAGACCAGTTCCAGCCCACATACAATATCAAGGAAGCCATAAAACATGATAGGGATACATTTGAATTTGCAATTAGGTATAACAGGGACACTACAGATATAGCAACAGTTAAAAAATATATGAATTAAAACTTAGTCACTAACCTATAACCTAAAATTATCATTTAAGGCCTTAATCATTATGATAGCACAGCTTGTTCCCTAAGTTTTATGGCAATCGCACAGAATTTGGCTACCCTTAACGTGATCTCAGGATCCTTGTCCTCTACCAGGGATTTTAGACAATGCATATATTAGCGAAAATAATGTACAGGGGGGAATGCATTCTATTGAGGGAAATGGCTTTGCAAAAATCTGCAGATCAGGGGAAATTGCACATAAAAACATGCATGGTAGGGGAAATTCGTGCAGTTGATTTTTATTCTGGATTTTCTTTTAATTTTAAAAAAACAAACCAGAAAACCAGGATGTGTGAATGGAAATAGAAATGCAGGGAACTGAATTGAAGATTGGAAAGATGATTGACAAATTTTGGCCATCCCCTTTTGCAAATTTCTGGGGTCAATTCGTCAGCGGAAGCTTTCGTTCTCTCCCCTTAACAGGGCAGCTTCCGCAGTTCAAGAATGACAAAGATCCTTAGCTTCATTAAATCCCGTTTTCAACATCCTATTGATGCAACTGAAATTTCAGCAAGATGGATTCCGCCGCCCCCCCCCCTCCCTATGCACACATCTCTTTTCTGCATGCCTCTAACAAGTTGTGTGTATGTGTGTGTGTGTGTGCTGTTTTCTGCATACCTTTTTAAGCAGAAACCGCAGGGCCTGGCTCTCCCCAGAGAGCAGACCTAGCCAGTTGCTTTCTTTCCCTAACAAGCAGAAGGATGCTATGTTGACTGCAGGCAGTGCATCAGAAATTGTAATTCTGCTCTTCTCCGGCCTACGGGGAATTCTCTTCCCACTCACAGAAAGCCAGGCAAAAGGGGGGGGGGAGAGAAAGAAAAAGGGGGGAATAGAAGGACCTCCCCACCACCACAGCCCCCGCAATCAAAGCACAGAAAGGCCTGTGGAGACCAGGGAATCGGACGCCTCCAGAATCTGCTGTCCGCCCCCGCCTTTCTCTAGCCTCCCTGGGAGGCGGCGGAACTGCCTTATTCGGTAGCGGCAGAGAGGAGGAATCTTGACACACTTGGAAGAGGCGAGGAAGTTTATTTTGAGGGTTACAGCCAGGGTGTGAAATTTCTAATCGCATTTCCACAGCGGCGCGGGCGAGGACCTCGCTTGGAGTGCTAATTGATTCGGCAGGAGCGGCGTTCCATCGCTCCATCTCCATCCTCCCTCCCCATCTCTCGTGTTCTGCTTAGCCGCACGGAGAGAGCATGCGGGCCACCCGTAGAAATTCAGAGGCGATAATGCGCACAGATGCGTGGCGGCCTAGGATCCCTGGTTCCCCAAATTGAAAGCAAAAATCGGGTATTTGGACCGGGCCTAGGAGCAGAGAAAAGGGGTGGAGATCCGCTTTCAACCATACAAATCCTCAGAGAATTCTCAGAGGTGGAACCAACACCCTTTCCCCCTCTGAGAGTTGCCTAGAAAACTCTAGTGTGTGAGAAAGTTCATTTCATGGCAACCCGGAGAGATTCTGTCAATCGCTGTTGATTAGTAAGCATGATAAAGATGTAGAAAATTATGCATGATTATTTTGTCTCATTGCTTACAGCCATCTAGGTTGGTGGACATTACTGCCTTCTGTGGGAGCATGTTCTATATAGTTTACCTCTGTGCTGCGGGAAGAAGGACTTTTTTAAAATATCTGTTCTGAATCTTCCAGCACAAAAGGAGCCCTGGGAAAATTTGGTGACATGAATGTCAGACCTGTGGGTGACAATATGTAGACCTGGGATTATGTGATCTTCAGCCCGGGGGTCTTGCTTCACCTTTCACTGGGACATGGGGCTGACCGGGAGGGGTGAATTAAATTTTTTTCTTTGTGAACCTTCTGCTGAAAATGAGGGACAGGGACTTTTCTTTCTCTGTCCTGAATCGTCCAACATTCAGTTTCACTGGATGTCCACAACTGTACAACCTGCATAGAATTTACCAATCCTGGTGGGAAACGATCTTCCAGCAGCTCCGAGTAACCTCTGCGGAGCCTCGGGCTGCAGCCTGAGTGAGACGGCAGCCTCACACCCCGACGCAGCAAACAGCATTTGTACCCATTAATACAGCGCATTAGGGGAAGCTTCTCCATCTATTTATGAGAACAAAAATCAATCTGGGGCATATTGCAGAGAGACAATGTCTGCCTGCTGTGTGCACAAGGTGGAAAGGCAAGTCACCTGCTCCCTCTAACATGGGCAATCAGGGGAGGAGGACTCGAAGCAATTGCCTGGGCTGCCAAATTAAGATGCTGGGGTTTTGCCGGCGGTGGGGTGGGGTGGGGGGGGGGAGGACAAAATAGAAGGAGCCAATTGTGGACTGAGCCTGTCCAAGCCTGGAGGAGATGGCTTGTCATTGCCAAGGCTCCCCATCTATTTTTAATAGGGAAAGGATAGCTCCAAAGATTGAAATGTTGAAGGAGCAGCCATCTCTGAAAGCCTCAACTACTGCTTTGTCAATCGCTCCAGTGTGTTTGCAGGATGGGGGAAAGAGGCGATTTTCCCAGAGAAGCAAGAGGGAGAAGATGCCTCTGTTGTGGCTTTGTCACAATTTTTATTCCATTAATTCAATATATGCTTTTAATAGGGTAGGGGGGGGGGCACGGGTGGTGCTGTGGGTTAAACCACAGAGCCTAGGACTTGCCAATCAGAAGGTCTGTGGTTTGAATCCCCACGACGGGGTGAGCTCCTGTTGCTCGGTCCCTGCTCCTGCCAACCTAGCAGTTCAAAAGCACATCAGAGTGCAAGTAGATAAATAGGTACCGCTCCGGCGGGAAGGTAAGCGGCGTTTCCGCGCACTGCTCTGGTTCGCCAGAAGTGGCTTAGTCATGCTAGCCACATGACCCGGAAGCTGTACACTGGCTCCCTCAGCCAATAAAACGAGATGAGTGCCACAACCCCAGAGTCGGTCATGACTGGACCTAATGGTCAGGGGTCCCTTTACCTTTAGGGTAGGGTAGGGGGCATTAGGGATGAGTTCATGCAACTGAGGCAGGGAGTTAGCCTGCAAAGGTTTGGGAACCACTGATATGGCACTCTCTCTTTTTTGAGAATTTACATGCTAGATTAAAAATGATTACTTCATTGAGAAGGGGATTGGAAGAAAAACACTGGGGCCTAATTTGAATAGTAGAGTGCCTGGTATCTGGTGGGCAATCTCATCCTTTATTTCCACACTGTGGCTGCAGACCAAATCACCTGTCAGGAGAGTTATGAGATTCAGTTGAGGGTCAGATGCCTTGCCAATCCCAGCAGGTATATAAGAGGCCTTCGCCCTGGCCAGCCCTTTGCCTGTTGTAATGTTATTCTTAAAAAAAAAAAAAAGGTCTTCACTCCCCCGACTGTCATCTAGGGGCAGCAGTGGGAGAACTGGGAAGCAGAGCTCACTCCGTTGGCTCTGCTGCGACAGGCCAGACCCATCTGGTCTCCTCTCCCCACAATGGCCATCGGGGGGACAGCCATTCCATCAGACCGCCTCAGTGGGAGTGATAGGAAGCAGAAGTCATTTCATCACCTTGGCTGCAACAGACACATTCTGCCCCTGAACAAGGCCAGCTGGTCATTATGGAAACAACAGTTTAGGAATTGGTGCCTGAGCTTTGATTACTTTCCTCTTCCCTCCGTGTCCCTTTTCCCTCATGCGTTGTGTGCTTTTAGATTGTAAACCTGCATGTAAGGACTTTCTTGTTTTGATTGTGTGTTAGCCACTCTGGGAGCCTTTTTGGCTGAAAAGCAGAGCACAGATGCACTCAATAAATAAACAACACATTGCAGAATGTATCAAAAATGCTCAGAATATCCGGCTAGCAGACAACAAGATCATTTATGATAGCACAACCATCTGTGAGGGCAGCATTCTTCTCTTTTCCTAGATCCATCTTCTGTTTTCCTCCTCTCTTCCTCCTTCACTTGGGGATGGGAGATATATATATATAAATTTCTTCTACATTCTACTGAAGTAAATGAGGAGAAATACAGTGGTTGACTCGTGACAGGGCCTTTTCAGTGTTGGTTCCCTGTCTGCAGAATGCCCTCCATGGCAAGGTGTCTTTTGCATTACTGACTTCCGGGAGGCGATGAAAAACATTGCTGTTTAACCCAGGCATTTGATGGCTGAAGGACACTAAGAAGCTAAGAAGAGACTGCCAGATCCAGCCAATGGCCCATCTAGTCCAGCATCGTGTTCTCACAGTGGCCACCCAGATACACCAGTGGGAAACCCTCAAATAGGACCCAAGCACAACAGCACTCTCCCCTCTTATAGTATTCAGAAGCATCACTACCTCTGACTGTGGAGGCAGAGTAAAGGTAAAAGGTAAAGGTAAAGGACCCCTGGACAGTGAAGTCCAGTCAAAGGTGAAAAGGGGTTGTGGCGCTCATCTCGCTTTCAGCCTAAGGGAGCCAGCATTTGTCCACAGACAACTTTCTGGGTCATATGGCCAGCATGACTAAACCACTTCTGGCACAACGGAACACTGTGACGGAAACCAGAGCGCATGGAAACGCCGTTTAACTTCCTGCCACAGCAGTACCTATTTATCTACTAGCACTGGTGTGCTTTCGAACTGCTAGGTTGGCAGGAGCTGAGACAGAGCAAGGGGAGCTCACTCTGTCACGGGGATTCAAACCGCTGACCTTCCGATCGGCAAGCCCATGAGGCTCAGTGGTCAGCCATCGTGTCTAGTAGCCGCTGATAGCCTTAACTTTCATGAGATTGTCAAGTTCTCTTCTTAAGCCATCCAAGTTGGTGGCTTTCACTGCTCCATGTGGCCCCTGCCTCTACCTGCCAAGAATATCCCAATCTAGCGTGCTGCGATGGCCCTGGAATGAAATGTCTGCTGTGCGCTACGGCCTTCTAAGCCCAAATAGAACCTGAGTGCATCTTAGTCTGAGCAGCATTTTAAATGAAAACAAGCCCCAGAAATACTCATCCCTCAGCTTCTGAAATCCTGGAGTGATGGATTGGAATACTCAGCAGCCAAAGTCCTGCCAAAGCAAAGGTTCTCAGGGCAGTATTCACTTCACTCCCCATTACACATGCACTATAAATTTAAGGCTACATTTAACAGTTCAGCTAGCAATGAAAATTATTCCCCAGAAGCAGTAGGGAGAAGCCTGATGGAGACAAGAGCAATGCAGGAATCGTGCATGGTTCAATTTCTCTCTTTTGCCACCCCCTAACCTCCTTCATTATCGGGGTTTGGGGGTTGGAGGAGACTCTGTATGGATGACACAAGGGGCATTGCATCTTATTTACTAAAGGGTTGGCCAGCATTTCAGAAATAATCTCTCCACTTTGCTTTCTTTAATTAAGCTAATCCTGTTTAAACAAATCGGCTTGCTAAGGGCTGGGGGAAGTTGGGGGGTGGACGGGGCTCAGGAGAAAGTGCTAAATGGAGCCGTTCATTTCCGCTCGCCTACTACTTAGTCACATTAAAAGCCCTCAGCACCACTCTAGCAAAACCCTCTCTGCCATTTAATACTTCATCAGAGCTCCGCTGAAGCACGGGAGGGCATGATTTCCTTTGCTGACTCTCTGGGAACATAGGGAAATGACTTAACATAAGAACATCAGGAGAGCCCTGATGGATCAGGACAGTGGCTTGCCTAGGCTCGTGTCCTCTACTCACAGTGGCCAAGCAGATGACTGTGAGAGACCCTCAAGAACAGGGATCAGCAACCTTTTTCAGCAGGGGGCTGGACCACCGTCCCTCAGACCTTGTGGGGGGCCGGACTATATTGGGGGGGGGGGAATGAACGAATTCCTATGCCCCACAAATAACCCAGAGATGCATTTTAAATAAAAGCACGCATTCTACTCATGTAAAAACACCAGGCAGGCCCCACAAATAACCCAGAGGTGCATTTTAAATAAAGGACACATTCTACTCATGTAAAAACACGCTGATTCCCGGACTGTCCGTGGGCTGGATTTAGAATGCGATTGGGCTGGATCTGGCCCCCGGGCCTTAGTTTGCCTACTCCTGCTCAAGAAAGACCTGAGCACAAGAGCCGTCTCCTCTCCTGTAGTTTCCTGCACCTGGTATCCATTCTGAGGATGGGCCAGCTAGACCAAGGTAAAAAAGGTAAGGTAAAGGGCCCCTGGACAGTTAAGTCCAATCAAAGGGGTTGTGGTGCTCATCTCGCTTTCAGGCCGAGGGAGCTGGTGTTTGTCCACAGACATTTCCAGGTCATGTGGCCAGCAGGACTATACCACTTCTGGCACAACGAAACACTGTGACGGAAACCAGAGTGCACGGAAATGCCATTTACCTTCCCACCGCAGCGGTACCTATTTATCTACTTGAACTGGTGTGCTTTTGAATTGCTAGGTTGGCAGGAGCTGGGACAGAGCAACAGGAATTCACCCCGTCATGGGGATTTGAACCGCCCGCCAACCTTCCGATCAGCAAACCCAAGAGGCTCAGTTGTTTAGACCACAGCGCCACCAATGACCCATCTTGTTCAGCATGCTGCTGGCTAACCAGATGCCCATGGGAAGCCCACAAGCAGGATGTGGGCACAAGAGCACTCTGCCCACCTGCAGTTCCCAGAAACTGGTATTCAGTGGAAGAAGAACATAAGAGGAGGAAGAACATAACCATCGTGCCTAGTACCACTGAGCTATGGCCATTCACGGACAGGAACATTGGAAGCTGAGTTATACAGAATCAGACCATTTGTCCATCAGTAGTATTATTATTATTATTATTATTATTATTATTATTATTATTATTATCCCGCCCATCTGGCTGAGTTTTCCCAGCTACTCCGGGCAGCTTACAGCATATCTAAAATGATAATGATGATGATGATAATCATCATCATCATCTAGCTCAGAATTGTCTACATCAGTGATTTCCAAACTTGGGTCTCCAGCTGTTTTTGGACTACAATTCCCATCATCCCTGACCACTGGTCCTACTAGCTAGGGATGATGGGAGTTGTAGTCCAAAAACACCTGGAGACCCAAGTTTGGGAAACACTGGTCTACACTGACCACCAACAGCTTTTTTTGCGGGGGGGGGGGGTAGGCAGGGAACACCCCCAGCCTTACGTGGAGATGCCAGGGATTGGATCTCGGGTAATATTTATCTGCCCCCTTTCCCTGCACACTTACCTGGCAGTAAGTCCCATTGAACTTGATGAGCCTCACTTTCTTTGGGGAACTGAAAGCAAATGTTGTGGACTTCTGGAAATCTGAGCTGGAGATGACGTAGGATGGATCCGCAGCAACTTCGTCACCTCAGCGACCTAAGAACTGGGACTTAGGAGCCGAGATGTGGCTATGCCTGAGTGGAAACTGCTGTACTGGAAGATCCATGAAAGGTTATGCTCACGGCAGCGGCACTCAAGGAGAAACGGGGGCGAAGAGACACTTCTAATATTCAGCGCCTGCTCCAGTTCTCGCTAGGATGAAATACAAGCAGTCTGAGAAAAAGCCTCTGGGCTGGGGGATGCCTTGTTATTTATCGGGGCCAATTCTCAATTAGGCTTGTTGTAAGGATGATCTAATCAGATCTGAACCTGACCAGAAGCTGTTGATCATTTGTTGTTTATGATTTCCCCGAGACCTCTGGGCAAGTGTAACTTAATTATTTCTGAACGGAGGCACCGAGGGCCAACGAGACATTTGCTATCCAGGTCGCTATTGCCACTAAATTAGTGCACCGTAATTAAAGCCGTCAACAAAGCATAAAAGCGCATGCAATGCATGCTCAGCGCAGCAGAGATAATCACTCTCCCAGGCACATGGGCTGCAGACCAGGTTTTGCAGACCCTCTGAGAAATTTAAGTCAGCAAATAATGGCCTGGAGGGTGATAATTTGGCACTGAAGCATCATGCTCTCAATGACTACTATGTGTGATGGCTATGTTCTACCTCCACTGTACATAGGAATATACAATGCTGCCTTATATTGAGTCAGACCATTGGTCCACCTATCTCAGCATTGCCTACACTGACTGGCAGCAGCAAATTTCCAGAGTTTCAGGATGCCTTTAAAAGAGGATTGGACAAATTTGTGGAGGAAAAGGCTATCAATGGCTACTAAATATTGATGGTTATACTCTGCCTCTATGGTCAGTCCCTGGCAGCCACAGGAGTAGAGAGTGCTCTTGGGCTCAGATCCTGCTTTGCTCCGAGTCATCTGGTTGGCAACTGTTGAGAATGGGATGTTGAATTGCATGGGCCATGGGCCTGATCCAGAAGGCTCTTCTGATCTCTCTATGTCATTTGGACATGGCTAGCTTACTGCAGTAGGGACATGGGTGGTGCTGTGGTCTAAACCACAGAGCCTAGGGCTTGGTGATCAGAAGGTCAGCAGTTCGAATCCCCGCAACAGGGAGAGCTCCCGTTGCTCGGTCCCTGCTCCTGCCAACCTAGCAGTTCAAAAGCACGTCAAAGTGCAAGTAGATAAATAGGTACCACTCCAGTGGGAAGGTAAACGGCGTTTCCGTGTGCTGTTCTGGTTCACCAGAAGCGGCTTAGTCATGCTAGCCACATGACCCAGAAGCTGTCTGCGGACAAACGTGGGTTTCCTCAGCCAGTAAAGCGCCGCAACCCCTGAGTCGTCTGTGACTGGACTTAATGGTCAGGAGTCCCTTTAACTTAGTGCAACTAAGTTAAGCAGGCTACTCAGATACAGCCTATTGACTATCAGCAGCTGTCAAGGGGCTGTTAGGAAGGCAGGTTCATCCACAGGGCAGGAAAAGGACTCGAGACATAGAGTGCTATCAGCATTTGTTCACAAAAGTGAAAAAACAACATAACAGAGTTCGTCAAAACTAATCTGGCCTAGTTGAAGATGTTGCTGGAACTGGTGTCTGGCCCCTTTCCTTCTCTAGCCCTCTACCTATGGACTCCTCCTAAGCAGCTGTAAACTCTGGCGACGGGGAGGGATCCCCCTCTGGGACTGTCTGACCCATTGCTCAGCAACATGCAAGGTTCTTCACGATCTGGGTGTCAGTGGAGGAGGAGAGCTGACCGAAGAGGGGCTGTCCAGCTGCCGGGCAACTGAAGCAGCGCCTGGCTCCTCTCTGTCTGTGCTCACACTGTGCCCCTTGGCGCCCAGCTCTCTCCTTCTGATCCCGTGTTCACTCACTTCTGCTTCTATCACCTCCAGTGAGAGCCAGTGTGGTGTAGTGGTTAAGAGCGATAGACTCGTAATCTGGGGAACCGGGTTCGCGTCTCCGCTCCTCCACATGCAGCTGCTGGGTGACCTTGGGCTAGTCACACTTCTCTGAAGTCTCTCAGCCTCACTCACCTCACAGAGTGTTTGTTGTGGGGGAGGAAGGGAAAGGAGAATGTTAGCCAGTTTGAGACTCCTTCAGGTAGCGATAAAGCAGGATATCAAATCCAAACTCTTCTTCTTCTTCTTCTTCTCCCAGCTTGTCCCTTCTGCAGACTGGTCCCTTGTGTCTCACTACCACTGGCCTGGGTCTCCTACCTCTGTGTCATTCTTGGGGGTTCTTGGGCAGGCAGCGTCCACCACTCTAACTCATCCAGCCAGTCCCTCTCTAAAGTTTTAGCCACAGAGCCTTCCCTCCCTCCCCTGAGCCCAACCTGAGATGTCACTGGAGATTAAACCCAGGACCTTCTGCATCCAAGGCAGATGTTCTGCCACTGAGCCATGGCCCTCCAGTACTCTTTGTGTTGTCCTGCCATTGATTGAGATGGGCTGAGCAAAGCCCTGGGCCCATTCCATCCTTGGAAAATGTGTGAGCTTTAGTCACCTATTGCACTCAGCACCCACCATAATTCAAGAACAGCGCACCTTATCCCTGCAGTGTTTTGGACAGGAAAGACGTTAGCGTAATTTAAACCGACCGTTGCCCCACCTCTGCCCCGCAAATACCAAAATCTCTAATTCGGAGAATAAATTGATGCTTCATAATACGTCCTTGGTACCAATAAAGCAAATAAATACTGCTCCCAAAGACCACATTAACTGCTGGGATTCGTTCTGGCGTGCAGATAAACCCTTTGCAATCAAGCATGGAGAGGCATAATACCCATCCATAACACACTTGGCCTTCCGCACTGTTTTATCTGTGCTGTGATAGATTTCCGCGCCGTGTGCAATTCATCCGGCTCATCTCAGCATTAGCGAGGAAGCTATTTCAGCAGGTATTAGATTAATCACTGCTCATTGGCAGACTGGCTCCGCTGGATGCTTTTCTTGTTTCTCGTGAAACACTGGGTGACTTTTAGAAAGAAACCGAGAACTGTTGGTACAGGCCTCCGCCTGCCAATGCCATGACAAGCGCTCCTTTACAAAATGCTCAGCATAGATTCCATTGTGGCAGTCAGCGTGGAAGAACTCAGATGCTGCTTGTAGGAGATGAATGAATTAATGACGGGCTGTAGCTCAGTGGTAAAGCATCTGTTTTGCATGCAGAAGGTCCCAGGTTCAATCCTCAGCATCTCTGGGTAGGACTGAGCACAACTCCTTCCTGAAATCTTGGAGAGCCTCTGACTCTTGTTGTTGCTGCTGCTGTTTAGTCGTTTAGTCATGTCCGACTCTTCGTGACCCCATGGACCAGAGCCAGGCACTCCTGTCTTCCACTGCCTCCCGCAGTTTGGTCAAACTCATGCTGGTAGCTTCGAGAACACTGCCCAACCATCTCGTCCTATGTCGTCCCCTTCTCCTTGATCTTTCCCAACATCAGGGTCTTTTCCAGGGAGTCTTCTCTTCTCATGAGGTGGCCAAAGTATTGGAGCCTCAGCTTCAGGATCTGTCCTTCCAGTGAGCACTCAGGGCTGATTTCCTTCAGAATGGAGAGGTTTGATCTTCTTGCAGTCCATGGGACTCTCAAGAGTCTCCTCCAGCACCATAATTCAAAAGCATCAATTCTTCGGCAGTCAGCCTTCTTTATGGTCCAGCTCTCACTTCCATACATCACTACTGGAAAAACCATCGCTTTAACTATACGGACCTTTGTTGGCAAGGTGATGTCTCTGCTTTTTAAGATGCTGTCACTGCCGGTCAGTGCAGGCAATAATGAGCGGCATAGACCAGTGGTCCATGTGGCAGCTTCATATCTTCCTACTTGGAAAGGGCCATAGATCAGTGGTAGGGCAATGAGTTTGCATGTAGAAGGTCCCAGGTTTGATACCCATCATCTCCAGGTAGGGCTGGGAATGTATCCTGTCTTTCTGTAAGAGGTAGTCAATACCCCTGAATATCAGTTGCCAAGAATCCCAAGTCAAGGGAAGTGATGTTGTGCTCAGGACACAGAAGCTCAGCTGGGTAGATATAGCACTAAGAATAAAGGAATAGGGTGCCTCTGGAAATATGCAGCCTTCCCAGAGGCAGTAATGGCCACTGTGATGGACTGGCTGGGGGGAGTTTTTGCAGTCAAACCTAGCAAACCTAACAATGCATATCTATGCTAGTTAGTATGTGAAGGGGTTAAGGGCCACAGAGTTCTAAATTACTAGAGTAGACTCTGAGATGTCACATCCTCTCTTCTCCAAGGAGGGAGAGTGGAAGGTTTGCTTTCTGTCCCCCCGCCCTTCTGTATGTAAGCTGAACAGATGCATGAGTCTGTACCTCCATGCCTAGACTCCATGTTTGAGACTAATGTATTTTACAACCAAGAAAACCTTGTGTGTTGTTTCTGCTGTAGCACTGAACGATGAATGACTGAGACCTGAGATTACTGTAAGTAAAGCATTTAAACCTACTAAGGTTTGTAGTCTATTCACTCATTGAAGTCAGTATTGCAGGAGAAGGATGCACCTCAACCATGGAGGGCATTCCACAAACAGGGGACCACCACTGAGAAGGACCTGTCATGAGTCAACCACCATATTTCATCGTTTACTATTGTAGAATGGGCCATTGGCCTGATCCAGCAGGTTTTTCTGATGTTCTTAGCTTTGCTTTATTTAAAACTGGTTGGAACAGTTACACAGCATAGGCTTTCCATGAGGAAAGGTCCCATGGTCAATCCCCGGCGTCTCCCTAGGGATGGGAAAGAGCTTCATTTTCAAACCCTGAAGAGGTGTTGCCAATCACTGCTGTTAATCCTGAGCTAGATGGGCCAATGGTGTGAGGCAGCTTCCTCCATTCCTCAAATATTCAGACCAAGCAGGACCTTCAGATTTCACTTTTGGGAAAATATGTGGCCGTAACTTCAGAGTTCCTAAAAGCCGTGAGACAATCCATGCCCCCCCCACAGCCAATGCATTTCTTTCCCACAAAAGTGCAATTCTATTTTAGACCTGACAGACAAAGATGAATTGATCAGTGAATCATTAGTGAATGCTGGCTTGCCAGTAATCTTTACTCGAACACATTCATTTTGTGCAAACGCAGGACAGTCCGAACAAGTAACTTATATACTCAGTGCTTTTAAAAGGCTAATTTCCCAGAGGTAAAATCAATCAAAGGCTTTGCCTGAAGGGGGGGCGGGAGAGGGGGAACCCAGGCAGTGAAAGGTAAACAGCAGCCTGGTGTTGTTTAACAAGGGTTCGGATAGGTGATTGACAGCGACAGCAGCAAAGAAATGAAGATATTTCCCAGCGCTGCAAATAGCAGAAAATGAACACACTTTCTTGTGGAAACAGAGAGATTGTGAAGGCAGTTAATAAACAAGCCAATTACATTTTGCTGGTTTGCAGTGATGTCACACCAGCGTGCGGAGGGCCACAGGGGCAGTTGCCCAGGGTGCAAAATTTCAACATATGGTGCTGCCTCAATACAGCTGCTCACTTTTGTCGCTGGGCTCCATTGCAAATGGCTTCTCCATGCAAATCAGGAAGTGACCTTTCCAGACAACAGAACAACTCTTCTTTTCTTATCTCTGCAGTTGTGATCTCCTGGGTGATATGGACATGGTTAAGCAGTTGAATGCACACGCATGCTCTATCTGAAACCAAAGGGGTGCAATGGTTGCTGGATGAATTTTTGTTTTTTTAGCTCTCTTACCCCACTATATGAAATTTGCACCCACAGGAGGCAGTGATGGCCACCAACCTAGATGGCTTTAAAATAGGATTAGACAGATTCATGGAAGAGAGGACCATCGATGGCTATTGGATCTGCTCTGCTTCAGAACCCCAGGAGGGGAGAGGGTTCTTGTGCTCAAATCTTGCTTGTTGGCTTCCCAAAGGATTTCTGCTTAGAGCCAGCAGTTCTCAACCTGTGGGCCCCCAGATGTTGTTGGACTACAACCCCCATCATCCCTGAGCTCTGGCCTTGCTAGCTAGGGGTGATGGGAGTTGTAGTTCAACAACATTTGGGGAACCTCAGGTTGAGAAAGGCTGGCTTAAACAATGTGAGAACACAATGCTGGACTAGGTGGGCCATTGGCCTGATCCAGAAGGCTCTTTTGATGTTCTTATGAGCGGCCAAAGTGACTTGCCATTTATTTGCCTGTGCATAGGAAGCACACAATCCCAAGGGGCATATATCTGCCCAGAGGCTGATAATGCTCAGCTATGTATCACCAAATTCAGCAGAGCATATGCAATGACTCACCCAGAACTAAGGCGAGAGGCTTGACATTTCTGGCTTGGTTCTTGCTTCTTACTTTTCCAGCACTCAGTGTTGCTGAGTAAGGCTTGCTAGCTTCATTTCTTGGGAAAGGGGAAGCCATCACTTTCATGAGCCACTGAGGAGCTTGGTTCCCTGGGATGCCCTAATGGCTTGCAAGCAGTGCACACAAAGAGGGGGAAGGGTGCTTGGCAGAAAGGTGGCTATGAAAAAAAAGAGCAAATTTTATACAACACTCTGATCCTGAATTTGCACTGTGTGAATAAGGAAAATAAAGAACACAGGGGTCATGGGTTGAAGAAGTCACCCTGCGACATGATGAGGACTGTGCTCCCTGATTGGCTGGTGGAGTGCTGTGCTCCCTGATTGGCTGGTGGAGCATGCTTGACAATCCTATCATTGCCTTCTCCTCAGCTGGCTCTTGGTTGAAATTCTCATTGCCGGAGGAGAGAGCAGGAAGCCCTCATTCCAACAACATTCAGTGCTGTATCAACAAAGCTTTACAGTTAACAGCCCAAATGGATTATTTTCTGCCTGGCACAATTAGCCGTCCTGGCATTCAACTGGTATCCAAAGAGGGATTTGGCACAGTCACTGGGAAAACCTTCCATTTTCCCATGTTGCTGCCAATGTAACCTAAGCCAAGGCCTCCATTATCCACCCTTCCTGTCCTTTCTTGAGCCAGGCTGTCTCCACCCTCACCACATTGCTGTCCAATGTGGCTTTTACAGGGTGTTGGCAATTCTTACCCTCCTCACTGCTTGCAACAGGAAACTGTGCTCCAAAATCAGCATTTAGACAAGGCAATGGTTTGCATCAGAGGGAGGCAGATCTTCCTTCCTTCCCTTGCAACATGTTGCTAATCATTTGCTTAGTCCGAAGAAAGTCGCATTGATTTCAGTGGGATACTTACTACCAGTTCAGTGTGCTTAGGATTATCCCCACCCCCCAACTTTATAGATGAGACTGGCGGCAGAAGTCATCCCATAATTGCATCCTGCTGAGGTCCATCTTGTAACAGGTAAAGGGAGGCCCTTTTCCATCATAACAATGAGTTTGGGGAGGCAGCTCCTCTTTGAAATAAATCAAGCAGTAAAGGTTGGAACTTTAGGGCAAATGGGACAGCCAGCCCCCAACAGCCTGACTTCAAACTTAACATCCAGCTCAGAGGAGGTGGTCCTGCTTGGCAGCTTCCTCCTCCTCCTGAGTCTCAGTGTTGCCCCTTACAGAACTCAACAGGGAAGAGGATTGCGAGAAACCTAGACTTAGTTGGTTCTGCCTGTCATTGGCTCTGGCACCATGTACTGTTAGGCTCCTTGAAATAATTGTTTAGAAGATTCAGGACGGATAAAAGAAAGTACTTCTTCACACAGTGCATAGTTAAACTAAGAAACTGGGTAAAGGTAAAGGACCCCTGGACGGTTAAGTCCAGTCAAAGGCAACTATGGGGTGCAGCACTCACCTCACTTTCAGGCCAAGGGAGCCGGCGTTTGTCCACAGACAGCTTTCTGGGCCATGTGGCTAGCAGGACTAAACCACTTCTGGCACAATGGAACACAGTGACGGAAACCAGAGCGCATGGAAACACTGTTTACCTTCCCGCTGCAGTGGTACCTATTCATCTACTTGTACTGGCATGCTTTTGAGCTGCTAGGTTGGCAGGAGCTGGGACAGAGCAATGGGAGCTCACCCTGTCGCGGGGATTCGAACCGCCAACCTTCTGATCAGCAAGCCCATGAGGCTCAGTGGTTTAGACCACAGTGTCACCCGCATCCCTTTCTCACAGGAGGCCACGATGGTCATCAACATGGATGGCTTTAAAAGAGGATTGGACAAATATTTGGAGAAGAAGGCTAACTAATGCCACTATCAGATGAAGTAGTGTTTCTGAATACAGTGGTTCCTCAGGTTAAGTACTTAATTCGTTCCAGAGGTCCGTTCTTAACCTGAAACTGTTCTTCACCTGAAGCACCACTTTAGCTAATGGGGTCTCCTGCTGCCGCCGCGCCGCCGGAGCACGATTTCTGTTCTCATCCTGAAGCAAAGTCCTTAACCCGAGGTACTATTTGTGGGTTAGCAGAGTCTGTAACCTGAAGCGTATGTAACCCGAGGTACCACTGTACTAGATGCTGGGAGCCACAGGAGGGGAGAGTTTTCTTGTGCTCAAATCCTGTTTGTGGGATTGGTTGGCCACTGGTGGCTATTGAGAGAACAGGATGTGGGACTACATGGTCCATTGGCTTCATCCAGCAGACTCTTCTTATCTTCTTTTTCACCAGTCCCAATGGTCACCAGCAACTACTGAAGTCGAGAATGCACTTTGCTAAGTTTTTGTCCTATGCCAATGACTTTTTTATTCACCCAGCCAATTGCTAGCTCTTAATAGCCTCCCTCTGCCCCAAACTGGCCGGTTTCCCTGCAAATATTTGTATCTTGTTGCATAGCAATGTGTTGTCTGTATGAAAAACATAACTGTGTGCTCTGAACCGCCCTGGTGTCATCAACGAAGGGCAGCCTAGGGAAGGTGTAAATAAATAATCTGATGTCCAGGACTTGGGCTAAAAATAAATTTAACTAAAAATTGCTTTGTTTCCCCTTTCCTTCCTCCCAGTAACCTCAAGGTGATTTGGTGCCTGATAGGGCAAATTGGAAATGAAAGAAACTAATTCAGGGATGGCTGCTCAGAACTGGTTTCTTTCTACTTAATTCATTTCACACTGACTGAAACAGGCAGGTCCCATATTTCCCTACCACCACCACTTACTACAAAACAGAGGCTCATCCCTAAGAATGTTCATTCTTTGACTGTTACCTATTCCAAAATAGACTGAAGTAAAGATTTCCAATCAAGCAGATGCTTTGCCACAGACCTATGGCCATCTATATAAACAGGAAGATAGGAAGTTGCCTTTTGGTCTGTCTAGCTCAGTATTGTTTGCACTGACTGATTGAACCTGAGACCTTCTGCATGCTGTACAGATGCTTTGTGACAATCCTTTCCCCAAGGACCAAATAGATATGCTTACTCTGTTCCATGGACACCCCTATTCTCCCTATGTTGGAGAGTATGGAGTTATGCGACCCCTGAGCCAAGGAGATAAGTATCTACACAACCTTTAGAAGACACCTGACTTCCTGTATAGGGAAGGTTTTCTGAAGGAGTGTCTCCACCTCCATTGTTCAGCCCGGACACTGAGGTCCAGCTCCGAGGGCCTTCTGGTGGTTCCCTCCCTGCAAGAAGTGAGGTTACAGGGAACCAGGCAGAGGGCCTTCTTGGTAGTGGCACCCTCCTTGTGGAATGCCCTCCCATCAGATGTCAAAGAAATAAACAACTATCAGACTTTTAGAAGACATCTGAAGGCAGCCCTGTTTAGGGAAGTTTTTAATGTTTGATGTTTGATTGTGTTTTTAATATTCTCTTGGGAGCTGCACAGAGGGGCTGGGGAAGCCCAGCCCGATGGGTGGGGGATAAATAAATTATTATTATTATTATTATTATTATTATTATTATTATTAGTTTAATTAGGTTTTTTATACACAGTATGTTGGAAGCCACCCAGAGTGGCTGGGACAACCCAGTCAGATGAGTGGGGTTTAATAATAATAATAATAATAATAATAATAATAATTCATTGGATAAATTTTGGAAGGTATGTGGGTCATCAAAAGGCCTACTCAGAGTAGCCTCATTTAAATGACTGGACCTAAGTTAGGCATGATTATCTATATCAATTGGTCTGCTCTGAGTATGGATATTAACTCCATTTCTGGAACTCTCTCCCCAAACATCTAAATCTTCTTCTGATGCTCTCATGGTTTGGGAGATAGATCAAGGCCCAAGGGACCAGAAAGTAGAGCAGACAAGAGTCCCTTAAGGAATCAAGAGCCAGGAGAGGTTGACAGAGCTGGTGAATTAATGATGTCAGGAACATGGGCCTATGAGGAAAGATCTGTTTTTAGGAGAGAAGTTTTGCGGTGCTTCTGATGGGACCATGGCCCAAAGCCTTCTCCCTCCTCCGCCCACTGTAATGTGGAATATTTAGTTCCAGCATCTTAAAAACTCATGTAAACATTGGAGAAAATGGAGTGGAAAGAGTGTTTGTGATCTCCTGTTCATTACTGCGGCTTCCTCCCCCTCCCCAACCCATCTGACTTCAGAAGGCTCCCCTCATTGCTATGCATCAAGAGCTTCTGCCTTCCAGGTAATCTGGTGTTAATTCTGTGCTCTGATGGTGGAGGAAAGAACAGAGTGAGAGAAGAAGAGAGAGGGAGAGAGAGAAGCTCTAATGAACTAGTAAAAATGATTGATGCGGGTTTCCTTGTCAGGCAGCTGAGCGGCTGTTTGTCAAGAAACAACAAAAATGTCACGGGGATTTGTAAGCAATTGTAACCATTACATAAAAAGCACTTTGACTAAAAATCACATCAGATAGCTTCCGCAAGTTGCCACCGCTCTAAGTGTGTTAATATAACCACTGGCTCTGCCTGACGTTTCTCCAAACAACTTATAAATATTCTGTGGGAGGGGCAGGCAGTCGCTTCTGGTCTTGCAGTCTGGAGGGGAATGGCTGGAACGGGCTGAAGGGTTGGGCCTATAGAAGGTGGTGGAGAAGATCACCCAGCACCACAACATCAGGATCCTCTTCTCTCTGCATGGCAGGCATTGGATTACATGGTCCTCTGGATCCCTTTGTTGTTGTTGTTTAGTCGTGTCCGACTCTTTGTAACCCCATGGACCAGAGCACGCCAGGCACTCCTGTCTTCCACTGCCTCCCGCAGTTTTGTCAGACTCATGTCGAGAACACTGTCCAACCATCTCATCCTCTGTCGTCCCCTTCTCCTTGTGCCCTCCATTTTTCCCAACATCAGGGTCTTTTCCAGGGAGTCTTCTCTTCTCATGAGGTGGCCAAAGTATTGGAGCCTCAGCTTCAGGATCTGTCCTTTCAGTGAGCACTCAGGGCTGATTTCCTTCGGAATGGAGAGGTTTGATCTTCTTGCAGACCATGGGACTCTCAAGAGTCTCCTCCAGCACCATAATTCAAAACCATCAATTCTTCAGCGATCAGCCTTCTTTATGGTCCAGGTCTCACAACTCTGCAATTCTATGATTCTGTTATTCTCACTCTGTGCCGAACTATCCTCCCACTTTGGGGCTTCGTTGCATCTGCAGTGCCCATGGGATCACCCTAGGAAGCAGAGATGATAATGCCTGTCTGTCCTCCTTCAGAAAGATACTGAAGATTGATGTTGTCACAGGAAAAGGGTGTAGCTCAGTCGTTAAGAACATAAGCATAAGAACACCAACATCTTCTGCATCTCCAAGCATTCAGCTTCATTGGCTGTCCATGAGATCTGGTGAGATGAAAGATGGAGAAATACTTCTGTCTACTTCCTCCACGCCAAATCTGCAAGAGGCCTCTTCTGTTGTGTGAACAAACCCTTCCCCATTTCCTGCACCGATCGCCAATTATTTCGGTGGCCTCTGTGCTCTTCTCTCATGAAGGAGAGATAACTCTCTCTGTGCCCATCAGAAATCGACAAGCCTCATCAGCGCCAGGGGATCTGTTATGCTCTGATGGCCAAGCGGATGAGTTTTTCTGCCCTGGCTGCCAGCACCAAGCTGTGAAGAATTCACTGGCACCTCAGTTTTTAGCATCGTAGGGCCAAGATCCGTTGCAGGGCACAGCTGCATCATAACCTCCTGGCTCCATACCAGGTGGCATGGGCATTGTTTACGCAAGCTCTGCATCTGGCGCTTGCTCCTCTGCAATGCAGAGCTGTCTGGGCACAGCTGGTGCATTTATCCAGCTGGCAATCCCTGGACCCTATTAGCCTTCCTCCTCAACGTGGTGGCAGGGGGCTCCCTGTGCTGAAGCAGCCCAGCTCATATCCAGCACACATCCAGCCGAGGCATTTGTTGAAAAGCATCCATGTTATCATGGCAAGTAAACCCAGAATTGCTTCTGAATACCAGTTTCTGGAAGCCACCGAAGAGGAGAGTGCCCTAGTGCTTGAATGCTGCTTGTGGATCTCCTACAGACATCTGGTTGGCCACTGTGAGAACAGGATGCTGAACTAGCTAGGCCATTGGCCGGATCCAGCAATAATAATAATAATAATAATAATAATAATAATAATAATAACAACAACAATAATAATTTATACCCCGCCCATCTGGCTGGGCTTCCGCAGCCACTCTGGGCGGCTTACAACCAAATATTAAAATACAGTAATGCATCACACATTAAAAGCTTCCCTAAACAGGGCTGCCTTCAGATGTCTTCTAAAAGTTTGGTAGTTGTTCTTCTCTTTGACATCTGGTGGGAGGGCGTTCCACAGGGAGGGCGCCACTACCGAGAAGGCCCTCTGCCTGGTTCCCTGTAACTTGGCTTCTCGCAGGGAGGGAACCACCAGAAGGCCCTCGGCGCTGGACCTCAGTGTCTGGGTAGAACAATGGGGGTGGAGATGCTCCTTCAGATATACAGCAAGCTCTTCTTACATTCTTATGGAAACTGCAGGAGAGGAGAATGCTCATCTAGTCTGGCATCCTGTTCTCAGTGGCCAACCAGATGCCCCAATGGAAAGCTCACAAGCTGAACCCAAGCATAAGAGCGCTCTCCCTTCCTGTGGTCTCCAGCAACAGGTATTCAGAAGCATTAATAACATAAGAACAGCCTGCCTAATCAGCCCACTGGCTCACCTAGTCTAGCTTCCTGTTCTCACCATGTCTAGGCCAAGAGAATAGCGCTGTTCCTGACACAGTGATCTGACTCCATACAGAGGGACTGGTGGACTGCTGCAGTCAGCTCTCTGGAGGGTGAATCATAAGAACATAAGAAGCACATACAGTGCTACCTCAGGTTACAGACGCTTCAGGTTACAGACGCTTCAGGTTACAGACTCTGCTAGTACTTCGGGTTAAGAACTTTGCTTCAGAATGAGAACAGAAATCACATGGCGCGGTGTAGTGACAGCGGGAGGCCGCATTAGCTAAAGTGGTACCTCAGGTTAAGAACAGTTTCAGGTTAAGAACGGACCTCCGGAACGAATTAAGTTCTTAACCCGAGGTACCACTGTACTGGATCATCATGGCCCATCTTAGTCCAGCATGCTGTCATTACAATGGCCAACCAGATGCATGTAGGAATCCTGATACAGGATTCAAGCTCAAGGGCAAATCAAATTATCTACTTCTGAGCTGTTTTCAGCCTTTGTCAAACCCAGCCTGGAGTCCTGTGCCCAGTTCTGGGTACCACTGTTTAAGAGCAATATTGACAAGCTGGAACATGTGCAGAGGAGGATGTCCAAGATGCTAAAGCATCTGTAAACCAAGTCTTGTGAGGAACGGTTGAGGGAGCTGGGTATGTTTAGCCTGCAAAAGAGAAGACGGAGAGTTGATATGATGGCCATCTTCAAATATCTGAAGGGCTGGATGATGGAAGATGAAGCAAACTTCGTTTCCTGCTGCTGCAAAGTATAGAACCCAAACCTATGGATTCAAATGACAAGAAGGGAAATTCTGACTCAACAGGAAGAAGTTCCTGATTGTAAGAGCTGCTTGACTGGAATTAACCACCTTGGGACCACTGAAGTCTCCCTTACTTGGCTGCTTCTGCAGTGGCGGCAAAGTGAGAGGTGTGCTCTTCCATTTCTGCCACCTGAGGCAGCTGCCTCACCCAGCTTCATGTGTGGGCTGGCTCTGAAATGAGGCAACATTTCAATGGGAGGTAGAAATGTTTTCACATTTTTCTTACATAGTCTCCCCCTCTAACTATCTTAGCGTTTGAGGGGGAGTCCATTCCCTTTCCCACTTTATCCAGAATAAATTCCCTGCTGTCAATCCACCAGATGTCTCGCCCAGATGGGAAGCAGATGGCCCAAACAGCAGGGGGTGGGGGTGTTCGCGTCACCTGCGTGGAGGAGCATATGTTGAGGTTGTTCACCTTTGGGCTTGTTGATTGATGATGGACACAAACCACCTTTTGCTTGGAGGACACAAAAGCTCCTGGGAATATATATCAAGCAGACAGGCAAGCGAGCTGGGGTTTGGTGGGAGGTGGACATTAGCAGCTGTTCCTTTTCTGGTTTCAGAATTATGATGGGCCATGGAGCTCCCTGGCAGGTTGCAGAGCCGCTATCTGGATTTCCAGAGTGGTGAAGGAAATCTCATGGAGAGGGTATCAGAGAGGCTTCCAAAGATCTCCTCATCCAGATGTCTCCCTGGTCCTGAATGATCTGGTCCCAAAGTGAAACTGATGCACTCAAAGGCCACCCTTCTTCATTTATCTATTTTTAAATCAATTTCTGAATTTTGTACACTGTGCTGTGGATGACATAACTTCTGTCCTGGATCTTAAGGAAATACTTTATACCAAAGGAAAGCGAAGGGGCCTTTATACCAAAGGAAAGCGTAGCTCAGTGGCAAAGCATCTGCCTTGCATGCAAAAGCCAGTGTAGTGTAGTGTAGTGTAGTGTAGTGTAGTGTAGTGTAGTGTAGTGGTTAGAGTATTGAACTAGGAACTGGGAGATCCAGGTTCAGATCATTTCTGTATCAGTTTTCCTTAAAAAAAAATCAGCACAAAAGTCCATATGCAAGTTCTTGCACATTTCTCCTAACATACACATTTGAGCATATAATGTTGCCTAATATATGCATTTTTGCAAGTAAATAAGCTTAGACCCCTTGAAAGGACCCAGAGTTCCCAGTGGGGTCTGGGTGGAGTGAATGAACATGCCTGTTCCAGCAGGGGAACACAGAGAGAAAGAGTCAAAAATGAACAGGTTTGAACTGTCAGCTCACCAGCTGGCAGAGGTGCCAGGTTTTCCAAAAGCTTGGAGAGCTGTTGTGTGCGTCACACACATATGACATCACACGCGCAGCACTCACATGTGATGTCACGCACGTGACACATGTGTGATGTCATACGTGTCTCCCAACGCTGTGCAGGCTGGTGCAGCCTTCTGCGATGTCACGCTGGGCCCCTCAACACTGGGGAGATGGGCCCCCTTTAAGCAAATATTAAGGGGGCTGAAGACCACCTAGAGTTGGGGTGCCTGCCTGCTGTTGAGGACTCCATTCTGCTCAGTTGGGCCGTGTGTGTTTGCTCGCTAGGTGGCAAATGGAGGATCCAGATCTGCTGCCTGCAGGGGTCTGTTGGGCCAAAGTGTTCCCTGCCATTCAACATTAGCAGCTGCCTAATTGATTCAGGGCTAGATCCAGCCTGGGTGTTAAGAACACAGGATCAGGCCAATAACCCATCTAGTCCAGTGGCCAACCAGATGTCTGTGGGAAATCCGCAAGCAGGACTTGAGTACAACAACTCGCTTCTTCCATACCGTCCAACATTTCTCCAATGAAAATAGAGATATCCTGTTGTTGTTGTTGTTGTTGTTGTTGTTGTTGTTGTTGTTGTTACTACTACTACTACTACTATTGCCGGGGGTGATTTGGGGCCTTGGATAGGGTTAGGCTGCACCCAGCACTAGCACACAACTCTTTTCCTTCCACATCCCCCAAAGCAAACCACCCCTCGGATATATATGAGACACAGTACAGGAGAGGGCAGAAAGGTGCATTTGTGTCTCCGTGAATGCATGTGAGAATGTGTGTGAACCATTATGGGGGGCCAGTACCCACCCAATGGCACATGGACTTCAGAGGGCTGGCCAACTCCCTCAGCAACTCTGAAAGAAAGTTAGACGCCACTGCTTTGGGGGAGGTGTTTTGTTATATATCTTTTAACGTTTGAATGCATTAGAGTATGTGGTTTCCCCTCACTAACTTCTAAGATGGTATGCAGTTCGTTCTACTGCCTTGGGACTTCATTACCACATTGCTTCCTCCTTCTGCCTTGTCTGTAGAGCCAGCCTTAAATAGCTTTCTGGGAGCATCACAGATCAGCTGCCTCAGAGTCAGCATTTACCAGTCAGCAACTTCTGCAACCCAGTGAAGGTTGCTAAGAGATCCCAGACCCACTTCCTAATTAGCAGAGAAGCAGGCGGCTGGAGGAAGTGTTTGCTTATGAATCACACTCCACTGGGCTGATGTTCTAATGGACATCCCATAGCATATTACAAAGAGAGGCAGTGTGGTGTAGTGTTTAGTGGACTGAAAGAAGCAAAGATCACCAGTGTCGAAGCAATGATTCTTCAACATGAACTTCGTTGGACTGGCCATGTTGTGTGGATTCCTGATTACGGTCTTCCAAAGCAACTACAGTGGTACCTCGGGTTACAGACACTTCAGTGTACAGATGCTTCAAGTTACAGACTCCGCTAACCCAGAAATAGTGCCTTGGGTTAAGAACTTTGCTTCAGGATGAGAACAGAAATTGTGCGGCAGCAACGCGGCGGCAACGTGGCGGCAGCGTGGCGGCAGAGGGAGGCCCCATTAGCTAAAGTGGTACCTCAGGTTAAGAACAGTTTCAGGTTAAGAACGGACCTCCAGAACAAATTAAGTTCTTAACCCGAGGTACCACTGTACTCTATTCTGAATTTAAAAATGGAAAGTGCAATGCTGGTGATCAACAAAAGAGGTTTAAAGACTCTCTGAAGGTAAATCTAAACAAATGAAGTATAAACACTGGCAACTGGGAAAACACTGGCCTGCGAGCTCTCCAATTGGAGAACAACCTTTGCCAAAGGTGTCATGGACTTTGAAGCTGCTTAAACTCAGGATGAAAGGGAGAAATGTGCTAAGAGGAAGGCACGCTTGGCAAACCCTCACCATGATCAACTCCCGCCCGGAAACCTATGTCCCCACTGTGGAAGGACATGTGGATCCAGAATTGGCCTCCACAGTCGCTTACAGACTCACTGTTAAAACTGTGTTTATGGAAGCCAGTGTGGTGTAGTGGTTAAGAGCGGTGGATTTGTAATCTGGGGAACTGGGTTCGCTTCCCCGCTCCTCCACATGCAGCTGCTGGGTGACCTTGGGCCAGTCACACTTCTTTGAAGTCTCTCAGCCCCACTCACCTCACGGAGTGTTTGTTGTGGGGGAGGAAGGGAAAGGAGATGGTTAGCTGCTTTGAGACTCCTTCGAGTAGTGATAAAGCGGGATATCAAATCCAAACTCTTCTTCTTCTTCTTCTTCTTCTTACTCGGCTACAAGTGATCGCCAAAGAAGAAAGAAGAAGAGTGTCAGAGTCAGACCTGGGAGATCAGGGTTCAAATAGCCACTCGGCCATGATGCTCACTGGCTGACTTTAGGCCAGTCACTCACTCCTCATGTAAGCTACCTCACAGGGTTGTTGTAAGGATTAAATGGGGGGGGGGACCTTGTACAGTACCTTGAGCTTCATGGAGGAAAGGTGGAAAAACAAACAAACTGGATAGATTATTTCCACCTCACACCCTATGCAGGAAGTCATGTTCAATGCTACTTTACATCTTCTATCTGCATATTTTGGTTCTTCTGAAGCTCACCTAAATATCAGTAGTTTTCCTCTTGAGTAGATGCTTCCAGGAAGCAGAAACAGCCCTGCAAAGCTCAGGAACGAGAGGTGCTGCTTAAGGATAGGGGAGGAATCTGATTTGGTTTCCATTTTAACACACGTTTAACCGATTCACACTTCCAGAAACTTTCTGATAACAGGAATGTGGTTTACCCTTTGAAATTCACACTTCTCCAAATTTTGTGATGTGGTTCTCTGGCAAAAGAAAGTATGCACAATAATGCATATCTATGGTAAAAAAAAATTGCATACATGACATAAAATAGAAATGCATTGTTTCAGGGACAATTGCGGCCCATAATATGGTATACTAGAGAAATACTGTTCAGAGATGTCAGAAGCCTGCCCTGCCATAAATCAGAGCAGGGCCTTGGCTGTGGCTGCCCCTGTTCCGTGGAATAGCATTCCTGTTGGTGTACAGAAGGCTCCTTCTGCCAACCCTTTCTGCACAAAGTTGGAAACATTTTTGTTTCGATGGGCTTTCCCAGCTGGATGAAAAGTCTTCTGTTTTCCGTGTTGTGGTTGATTCTTTTTAAGCTGGTTTATTTATTTATTTTTAAAAAGGTATAAATCACCTTGAGAGTCATGCAGAAGGCGACAAAAAGGTAAATGGATGTGTATGTGTGTGAGAGAAGAGGGGTGGTGTAGTGGTTAGAGTGCCGGACTAGAACCTAGAGGATCAGGGTTCAAATCCTCGTTTGACAATGCAGCTCACTGTGTGACCCTTGGCCCAGTCACTACCTCTCTCAGGGTTGTTGTAGGGATTAAACGAGGAAGGGCAAGGAACCATGCATGCCATCCTGATCTTGAAGAGAAAAAGGGGATGTAAATGCAATAGTTAGATTCCCAAATGCCGATAGATTTCTCTGAGGATTTTTTTAAAATAAATAAATAAATAACTCGCATACTGATACAGATGCATGGAGGATGCAAGACTTAAAAAGTGGCAGAAACCAGATCTGACAGCTTCATCGATCCCTGGTTTCCGTACACACTATCACTGCTACCTCTGCCATGAATATAACCAGCGGAGAAGGCAATGACCTAAGAGGAATGTAGTTGTCTGTTGTCTGCATGATGCTCCAATCTAGTTTGGCCTGTTTCCAGTCAGGTGTGTGTGTGTGTGTGTGTGTGTGTGTGTGTTTTCACAGAAGCAATGTTGCAACATCTCTGCACCAGCGGAGCTTGGATCATCCACTCCATGGCTGTGTTGGCTGGAGCTGATGGGAGCTGTAGTCCATCTGGATGGCAGCAGGTTGACTTAGCAGTGGAAATATCCAAGAAACTTTTTAAGAACAGAAGAAGTGCCTGCTGAATCAGGTCAAAGAGGGGACCCCTCTAGTCCAGCATCTCATGTCCAGCCCATAGCTGTCAACTTACAGATTTGAAAATAAGGGACCAGCAGCCTCGAAAATAAGGGATCAGCAGCCAAAATAAGGGATTTTCCAGGCACAGGTATCTTCAACTTCTGAGCCCCTCTGAGCCAAAGGCAGAAAGCCCAGCCAGCAGCCAAACGAAGCCTCAAGTGGTGGTTCCCACAGCGCAGCAACCCGGCAAAGGGGATGCAGCGAGAAACCACCGTCACCTCTCCGCTGGGAAGCGCTGAGCAAAGGCGAGTCCCCAGGCAACGCAGCCGATTTGATCGGCGCAAGACATGCAAGCTCCAGCTCCCAGTCATTCTTAGACTCCTTATTGGGTGAGCAACGCAGCCAAGCAACACAGTTGGAGCCTCCCTCCTCCCTGGCCAGCAGGGAGGGAGGGAGAGGAGCTGCTTCCTTTGAAACCAGGGAAATTTAAGGGACATCATCAATAAGGGACAGCAGCGGGACACGGCGCTGGGATAAGGGAGTTTCCCGCCAAATAAGGGACGGTTGACAGCTATGGTCCAGCCAGATGCTTGTAGGAAAACCCACAAGTGCAGGATCTGAACACAAAAGCTCTCTCCTGTGGCTTCCAGAAACGGGCATTCAGAAGCGTCGCTGCCTCCAATATGTTCAGACTCCAAAGGTGATTAGCTCTTCTGCGAAAGCTGCAAATCCTAGCGCGTCAACTCTGCATATTTTGACACAAGAAAATCCCCCAGACCTGCCAAAAGACGTGACTCAGCTACACAACACATGCGTATATAAATATTCAGCAGATATCACACTGAACACACACCTCTTCCCAATTTCCCCTTTTTTCCCAACAGCTCCTGTCAATCCTCAAGGTTTCATTCTTATTTTCTGCTCTCCTCGCTTGGCTTGGGGCCTGGTTTATACATCCTTTTTCTATTCTGGGCCATCTGAAATATGTATGATGCTAGGAGAGACTGCAGGGAGCTTGTGAGAGGAGGGGAACCGTACCATTAATGCAATGGGTTTCGTGCGATGAAATCCTTTGTTGCTGCCAATTAGAGATTGCATAATGGTGAGCTCCATGCCTTATTCATCACCTCCCTTCCAGCTGACAGCCCGCCTCAGGTGGTGACTGCAAGAGCTAAAATCCAAAAAAGGGAGAACCCAGGATTGACATACGTGAGACATTTGTCTGTTTGCACATCTCTGCGTGTGCAGAGGACACCGTAAAGGGGGCAAAAAAAGAAAAGAAAACCTTTATTTCATATCTTTTTTGTCATTGTTGAACTTGTACACAAGTAAAATAAAATGCATATCTTATATATATATATATATATAATTTATATATATACTGCAGTCTCGAGGGGATGAAAGGGATGCATTCTTTAACAAATGCCCCTGTAAACATGGCGGAATAATGAAGGTGGAAAGATGGTTAAATTGCAGGAATCGGAAACGCAGGAGCCGCAATGAAATCGTTGTGTCACCTCTTCAAATGGTAGGGGGGTACCAGTACTTGCAACATCATTCAAGGATGGTTTCAAATTACAAGTAACACTTTGGAAAACATTTTGAAAATGGCATATTTGCATCTTTTATTTTTTTTCTATTTTATTTTATTTTTTTCCATAGGTAAATCTTTCTCTCTCTTTTTTCCCCTTTTTAACCATCAGCTGTGGCTATAGACTCTCGTGGGCAAGTGCAGTTCCAAGGACGAAAAAATAATAATAATAATAATTAAAAATTAAAACACATAAATTTCAGGAGGAACAAATAAATTATGTACAACGTTTTGTTTTTTATAAAGGCATCCAGTTAACTCGTAGTGTAACCAAGTTTTGTTTTTGTTTTGTATTTCCCCCCCTCTGGGCTCAACTTTCTTCTTGTTTGTGGAAGTGATTTTATTTTTTTAATTTTTTTAATGGTTTTAATTTTTTTTTAAGCAAAAGTCCTGGGATTAAAGTATCACTCCTCGAGGAAAGGGGTGGGAGGGAAACAAGAGACATGTTGCTGTCGTTTCAGCAGGACCAGAATAGACTCCACACCAACAGAGAGATCGATAGGCTGGGGATTAGCCGTGAGGTGGTACTTTGCGTGGGCTGAGCCATGCGACACTGTGACCTGGATTTGTTCTTTTTCGAACACCCCTGCCTCTTTTTGGTCGGGACTGTCGAAGGTTCGATGGGGCCTAGGAACTCAGGTTTCAAATTGGTCAGTGGAGGGTCCACTGCACTGGGGAAGGTCCCAAAGGGGGAGTCGTTGATCTGTTTGTTGCTGCTGTTTTTGGAAGGGTCTGTCTCCACCTGGGGCTTAGTTTTGGCGATGTTTTCCTTATCCTTGAGGGGGTTGTTGGAGGAGGCCCGGCTGCTGTGGGAAGACGGGCCTGCCTTGGCTTTGGCTTCATAAATAAAAGACTTATCCATCTCCGGCTGACAGCATTTCCGCCCACCATCGTGGGGGCTTAGAGGAGGGTCGGCGGTTGGCAATTTGCCAGTCCTGGTCTTAGTGCTAAAGACGCTCGTTCTGATCTGGTTGAAAGAGTCGACGCATCCCTCCAGGTCGGCACTCTGCAGCCGTTTGAGGTCCCTCCCTGCCAGGTGAGCGGGCAGGTGGCACTCGAGTTCCGAAGAAGACCCTTTGAACTGCTTGAACCAATCCCAGAGCGACCGGGCTTGGCAGTCGCAAACCCATTGGTTGCCGTTCAAGCGGAGATACTGGAGGGAGACCAAGGGAGCCATCGTCTCTCCCGTCAGCACCGTCAGGTTGTTATTAAAAAGGTACAAGGTCATCACTTTCCCCAGGTCGTGGAAAGCCCTGCGGTGGATCACACTGACCCGGTTCTGATGCAAGAGGAGTCGGTCCAGGTTGATCAACCCCCGGAACACATTTTCCGACAAACTCTTTATTCTGTTCCCGTGCAAAAACAGATAGGTGAGGTTAGCAAGATCCAGAAAGGTGTCGTCCAGGAGGTTCTGCAAGCTGTTGTCCTGCAGGTAGAGATACTGCAGAGAGAATAGCCCCCGGAAGAGCCCTGTGGAGAGCTCCAGGAGGCCACAACGGTCAAGGTGCAAGGTATGGAGGTGGACAAGGCCTTGGAAGGTGGAAGGGTTGATGGACCTCAGGTTGGTGTTGTCGCTGAGGTCCAGCTCCTCCAACTTGTCGAGCCCGTAGAAAGCCCCGGGTTCGATCAGGCTGATGTTGTTGGAATGGATCCAGAGGATGGACATGTTCCGGCAGGAGGTGAAGCTGGTGGAACGGATCACGGTGATCTTGTTGCTGTGGAGGAAGATACGCTGAGTCTGGATGGGGATTTCGGTGGGGATGGCTCCAAGTCCTTGCTGTTGGCAGCTGATGGTGATCTTGGGTTCGCTGTAGCATACGCAAGCCCCTGGGCAGGATTCCGCTTCCGACGGGAAGTTCAAGCACAGCACCAAAATTAGCAGTTTGCTTCCTGGAGGAACAGCCATAGGGGAGGGGGGGGGAGAAGAGAGAATGATATGCAAATTAGATCATTAGCACCTTCCTTTCCAGCATCCCCTACATTAGCTCAAAATGCACCTTTGGAAAATTCATTAACTGCACAACCTTGGCGAACATGCATGACCTTGATGAAAACACAGGCATTGCTTTTGTTCCACCAGCCTGAGAATCAGCTCAAGGAATGGAAGGAGTAAGGCTTAGCAAAGGAGCTCATTGTACCCTTTCCCTTGCCCCCCAGTCCTAGCCTGATTTGGGTCAAAATCTGTGGGGCAGAGGGGAGAGAGAATGATGAGAAAGAAAAGCAGTTCAGGTAGGCCGCATCCACACCATAGCAGTTTCATACCGCTTTAAACAGTCATGGCTTCCAACAAGGAATCTTGGCAGCTGTAGTTTGTTATGGGTGCTGAGAGACATTAGGAGACCTCCATTTTCCCCCCACCAATAAGTTCTCAGAGCTGTTTAACCATCAATCTTTCTTCCCAGGGAACTCTGGAAACCGTAGTTATTCTGTGGAATAGGGGCAGCCACACTGAAGGCCCTGCTCCTCTGAGTTACTGCAGAGGAGACTTCTGAGATCTTTGGAACTGACAGGAGGAACTCTCCCACAGACAGCAGTGATCTACTGAGTGCATAAGAGATAAGGGGGCATCTCACCATTAGATTAGTTTAGCTGCGAGGTCACCTTACCTCTCCCATGCCCACTCAAACACTTCATTCTGTGGAACTGGCACCAGTTCAGGATCCACATGTAAGAACTTGGTCTTTTAGTGTGGCAGTGTCCACACTCTGGAACTCCCTGCCTATTGATATCAGACATTCACCTTCGTTGTATTCTTTTCAGCACCTGCTAAAACCATTTTGTTTAGACCAGCCTACCCAGATAACTAGAATATCTCGAATCCTGATGTGTGTTTTAATCTTCTCTTTTTGTTTATAGCTGGGTTAATAATAATAATAATAATAATAATAATAATAATAATGTTTCAAATTGTTGTTAACTGTTTTATTGTTTTATTCTATTCACTTTGAGGTTTGTTTGTTTGTTTGTTTACAATCAAGCAGGGCATAAATTTTATGGAATAGATAGATCCCATTATATGTATTTTACTGGTGAATGCATTGAAAAGTGTGTTATTTTTAAGTGCATATTTTATTTTATGTAGAACTGGCACTGTTGCAGGTGCCATGCTGTATCCATTCTGCATCTATAAGAAATTGATATTTTAGTGTGGCGTCACCCACACTTTGAAACGCCCTGAGTCTTCGCTGTACTCTTTTCAGCCCACGTTAAAAATGTTTTTGTTCAAACAAGCCTACTCAGATTCTAGAACGCTGGAGTGTTTTTAGTTTATTGCTGCTTTTATTTTTATTTTATTTTTATTTATTTTTATTTTATTTTTAAAAATGCTTCAGTTGTTTTTACTAATAATTTCATTGCTTCATTCTTTTTGTAAACTGCTTCAGTAAACTGCTGCAATCAGGTGGTATATGAATACTGCGAAACAAACAGACACATAAAATGCAAAAAGGGCTTGCAAAATGTGTACCAAAAGCCTATGGCAGGACGTAATGCAGCTTGGCAGCATGCAGCAAACTACTGACTGCCAGTGAAATTTTAGGTGGGGCAAAGGCACAGCTCAACTCGTGCCCTCCTTTTTGGCAGACAGCTCTGCAGCAGGTGTGACTTTCACCTTGGCTTGGTGTGACCCAGCTCTCCAGATGCCTGTCCAATTTGTCCAGCACTCTCTCACTCTCTCTCTATCTCTCTTGTTGCCTCAGCCGACCCGGCTCTCTCAACTCGGTGACTGAGCTGTGACTTTGCATTAAAGCATAATGAGGCATCAGAATGCATGAGCATCCTTGGCAAAGGAGGACGACTCTTTTCCCGAAGACGCGCAAGCCGAGAAAGGGGTCCTGAGGCTTGGACTTCACCAGATGATGGGATGGGTTGCTGGACAATTCCTCCAAATGGAGGGAGTGCAGGTCAAATCTGACAGGGATTCCTGGTGCCTCTTCAAAATGTGGATGGACCAGATTGGCAGAGATAATTCATAATGATGTGGGTTTTTTAATATATATATATTATTAAAGATTTCTTGGTTTATTTTCAAGCTACGTTTTTCTACAAATCAGTTTCATTTGCTGTGAGACATTAAGGTTACATTAGGAAGAAAAGGGGGAAGGAGGTGGGAATGGTGAGTGGGGTGGGGTGGGAATGCTTCTATTCTACTTAGTGTATGTGTGGGGTTTTGTGTCAGCATCACTTGTGTGGGTTCTCTTTACTATTCGCTTGTATTCCTTTAGCAGTGAAAAAGGTTGGGGTTGGTTTAGGGTGTGGTTGTTTGTTTGTGATTGGCTGTAGTGAACTTTGTTTTCATGTGTGAGTGGTGTGTGTGTGTGTTTGGATCAGGTTAGCCAGATTGATTTGAATGCTGCCGGCGGGTTCTTGTTATTGTCTTGTTGGGCTGCGTATGTGATAAAGAGGAACCATACCAGGGTGAAGGTGTCTTCTTCTATTTGTCCCCATGTCATTTTGTTGCCTAAGGCTGTTTCCCAAACTATTTGATACCATTGGTCTATGCTTACTCCTGACAGGTCTCTCCAGTGTCTGGCTATGATGTTTCTGGCTGCTGAGAGTAGGTGGGTTATGAGCTCTGTGTGTTGTGAGTGGCCATTATTGTCTTGGAAGATGTATAGTAGGGCCAGTTCTGGGGTGACTTCTAATACTTGCTTAGTTATTTTGCATATTTCTTGTATGGTTGGTGTCCAGAAGAGTTGGATTTTAGGACATTCCCACCACATGTGGAGGTATGTACCTGTGAAGGTGCATCCTCTCCAGTATTTTGGTGAGGTTCCTGGGCATATTAGCATTAGTTTCCATGGCGTTACGTTGAGGGAGAATCTTTGTCTAAAATGGTTTGTTTTAATTATGCATTAGGTACTGTGTACTACAAGGGACGCGGGTGGCGCTGTGGGTTAAACCACAGAGCCTAGGATGTGCCGATCAGAAGTTCGGCAGTTTGAATCCCCGTGATGGGGTGAGCTCCCATTGCTCGGTCCCTGCTCCTGCCAACCTAGCAGTTTGAAAGCACGTCAAAGTGCAAGTAGATAAATAGGTACCGCTCTGGCGGGAAGGTAAATGGCAGGGACTGAGCAATGGGAGCTCACCCCGTCGCGGGGATTCGAACCGCCGACCTTCTGACCAGCAAGCCCTGGGCTCTGTGGTTTAACCCACAGCGCCACCCGCGTCCCTAAGTAGCTCTTAAAAGGTAAAGGTAAAGGTACCCCTGCCCGTACGGGCCAGTCTTGACAGACTCTAGGGTTGTGTGCTCATCTCACTCTAGAGGCCGGGAGCCAGCGCGGTCCGCAGACACTTCTGGGTCACATGGCCAGCATGACAAGCTGCATCTGGCGAGCCAGCGCAGCACACGGAACGCCGTTTACCTTCCCGCTAGTAAGCAGTCCCTATTTATCTACTTGCACCCGGGGGTGCTTTCGAACTGCTAGGTTGGCAGGCGCTGGGACCGAGCGACAGCAGTGCACCCCGCCGTGCGGATTCGAACCACCGACCTTTTGATCGGCAAGTCCTAGGCGCTGAGGCTTTTACCCACAGCGCCACCCACGTCCCCCCAAGTAGCTCTTAGCATATTGTAAAAAGAACCTTTGCAACGGCCATGCATTTTTGTATATCTCTGAATAAGGATCAATCAATAAATTTACAAAACAAAAAAGACGTCGCCAGTCATCATGATCATTGGCATTCTCATCATCTCCCTCTGCTGCTTTGGTTCCTAGGTGATGATTTCCTCCTTGGTCCATCCTCAGGGATGGTTAAGTGGGTGCCAAGGCAAGCAGGCAGCAGAGCCTGTAGCTTAAATAGCCCCACAAACCCCACCCCACCCTAACCCTAACCCTGCAAGCATATTGTCTACCCATATCTAGCAGGGCTGGGGAACCATTCTCAGCCTCAGGCCCACATCCCCTCCTGGGCCACCATCCAAGGGCAAGAAGCCATAGCCTCCAACATTCTTCTGATGAAAATTGGGACAGTGCAGCACCAAAAGACACAATATTATCAATAATAATTTATTATTTACCTCCCACCCATCGGGCTGGGTTTCCCCAGCCACTCTGGGCGGCTCCCAACAAAATATTAAAAACACGATCAAACATTAAAAACTTCCCTAAACAGGGCTGCCTTCAGTTGTCTTCTAAAAGTCAGATAGTTGTTTATTTCTTTGACATCTGATGGGAAGGTGTTCCACAGGGTGGGTGCCACTACTGAGAAGGCCCTCTGCCTGGTTCCCTGTATCCTCACTTCTTGCAGGGCGGGAACTGACAGAAGGTCCTTGGAGCTGGACCTCAGTGTCTGGGCTGAACGATGGGGGTGGAGACACTCCTTCAGGCATACTGGACTGAGGCCGTTTAGGGCTTTAAAGGTCAGCACCAACACTTTGAATTGTCCTCAGAAATATACTGGGAGCCAATGAGAGTACCACCAGAAGCACCAGTAATGCCTGCAAGCACCAACTCACTTTCCTGTCACATACCAATGCCTGCATCAGAAGGAAGGAATAAAATTAATGGTTTCATCCTATGTTACCCACATATCATCCCTGAGTAGGAGAGATGGTGACTGGCCCAAAGTCACCAAGGCTCAACAAGGACTGTGCTTTCCTAATCTCTTTCTGACCCACCAGTCCCATTCCTCCATGCTGGATCTCAACCCCAAGCACGCCAACTGTTGCGAGATGGAGTGTGCCAGAGAAATACTCTTGCATGCTATGGAGAGCAGGGCAGAAACCGGGCTATAAATCTCAATCAATAACTTATTATTGCTTGCTAGGTCGATACTATAGATATGGCTTGAATGTTTTATTGGGGGAATGAGAATGGTGCCAGGGGGGTGATAACCATGAAGAAGGGAGATTCTCTCTTTGGGGTAATCAAAAGCTAGAAACCTAAACCGGAACTGCAATCTTGTCATCATAACTCACTCGGCGCACTTAATAAAACTGCCAGAATCCGAAGCATCTATGTGCTTCCATACACTTCCATATCAGATATCAGGGGAGAGCTGGCACCTGCCTGGAACGCATGCCTTATCTGTCCCAGATATTATTAGCTTCTGCACAGGCCCCATGAGGCTCTGGGTTAGGGATTTGCCTAGTGACATCTGCTCGCTGGCTCACCATCTTTTTTTGACACAGCACCGCCCATCGAATGGGATAAAATAACACAAGGCGCATCAAGTCCCTGCTGGGAGTGTAACACACTGGGAGGCATCCCTGGGGAAATTAAAGCATTGCAGGCACCGCTCTCTGCCCAGCACTATTTCTTACTGGGTGAGAGAGGAAGCAGCAGGATATATATATATATATATATATATATATATATGGTGCAAAGGGGAGAACATTGTGGAGCTAGATGGCTGCTGATCATGTATCAAGCGGATGAGGTGCAGTAGGGATTGGGAGGTGTTCCACACTTCATCATACTTCTGGGTTATGAGGGCAGCAAGTCAGGGGCATAGCATGGTAAGGGCCATAGCCCCGGGCACCTGTCCAGGGCTGGACTGAGGAGGAATGGTGGGGACTGCCCCAACCTTCTCCTGAACCTTCCCGAGAACAGGAGGACAGTATAGATTTAGAACAGTGGTTTGCAGAAGGTCAGAGGGCAGAGGCTGGGAAGAGGAACAGCAGGAACAAGAAGCACCAGGGGAGAGGCAGCTGACAAACTCAGTGTCTTTGGAAAGCATTCGTGATCCAACCCCCTTTGCCAGGACCAGGCGTGCATTGAGGGTGGTAGAACAGAAAGCTCAGAGGCAGAAAGCACAGATCAGCCGACGCAGGGGTGACGTAGAATAGGAGAGACGGATGGGGTGAAACTTTACCCATTATCCTACGCCATTATCCAAGGTAGACTGCATTCCTTCATCTCTCTCTGTGCATAGTGAATAAATTCCTTGGTGAGAACTGCTTTTTGGTTTGTCTGCTTCTTGGCTGCCACCATGGAAGGGATTGGATTCCCTGAAGCCTGACAGCATCATGCCCCCAGTCCCCTCATTGAATGACCACCCAGACAGTGTTGGAGGGATGCGCCTGCCCAGGGCTGCATCAGCCAGCCTGGCTCTCCCCTGCATGGGTGGGTGGGTGGGCAGGCCTGAGAACCTTCCATGCCCCCCACCCACCCAGCAGTGGGGGTTGGGTGAACGCAGTGGGTTTTGTTTACCCTCGACACCCCAGCCCCTGGTCCTGCCTGGTGTTTGCACACACCCTCCCCAGCCAAGGCCAGGCTCAGGGCGGCTAACAAGCAATAATAAAAACAAGTTGAATGAATACAACTTAAAGACAAGATTAAAATACAACATTAAAATATTGAAACATTAAAATGCAGCCTCATCACAGGAGGAGAAAGGAAAAAGGAAAGATGGGGAGGGAATCAAATTGGCTCCAAGCCAAAGGCCAGGCGGAACAACTCTGTCTTACAGGCCCTGCGGAAAGAAATCAGATCCTGCAGGGCCCTGGTCTCATGAGGCAGAGCGTTCCACCAGGCCAGAGCCAGAGTTGAAAAGGCCCTGGCTCTGGTTGAAGCCAATCTAACTTCCTTAGGGCCTGGGACCACTAGGGTGTTGTTATTTATGGACCTTGCGGCTCTCCGTGGGGCATACCAGGAGAGGCAGTCCCGTAGGTATGAGGGTCCTAGGCCGTGAAGGGCTTTAAAAGTCATAAACTTCAACCATGCCACCTCTCACCTGCCTTTTCTCTAAACTAGAAAGTCCCAACTGCTGCAACCTCTGTAGGGGCGAATGCTGCAACCTCCATAAGGGAGTTTCTCCATTTCCTTGATCATCTTGTTTTCGTGTTTGAGATAGAATGGATAGAATTGGCCGAGCTGAAGCCCCACAGATAGGCAGTGTCAGGTGGAGCTTGGTGCAGTAGCGTTGTGTCCTTTGCTGGTACCCGGGGCATACGTGTATGTCAGGGAACTGCCATCAGTGCCGGAGGGAGAGAGCAAAATCCAGACGGATTCCAGAGAGCGTCCCAGGATTGGGAGAGGCAGCCCATCCTCTGGGGAAGAGAATCAGCGTAGCACCAGTGGAGAAGGGGGGCAGATGGGGGAAGCGGCGAGGCGGTCCCATGACTCCTTGCCGGGGACGAGCGGGGAGAGTAGAGGTCCTCCACTGCCTACGCCCTCCTTGCGCAGAAGGCTTCCACGCAGAGAGAGTAGGAGGCGACTAGGCATCAAAGAGCTTCTTTGCTGGAAGAAGTTTAAGAAACGCCCACTGATGGATTCTGCCAGCGATTGAGACAGCCACGGGTGAGTGGCTGTCCGGACAGAAAAGGTTCACTCAGGCAATCCAGCCAGGTGTTTGCACTGGCTTACGCACGAGCAACCCCTAGAACCATTACAGCAATCCGTCAGTCGCTGACGTTGCTTGTGCGCAGCACCGGAGAGGCAGCACAATGAGCCAAATGGGGCCGGCCGGAGAGACAGAGCAAGAAGCCATGGTGCGAGGTCTGGTCGAGAGGAACCGAGACCTGGAGGCGCATGTCGCTACCCTGTCTGCGTGGCTGGAGGAGAGACGGGCTCAGGATGCACAGGTTAGAGCCACCCCTATAGGGAGGAAGGCGCCGGGGCTGGTACACAAGTTCGGTGGAACGCCCCAAGACTACAATGCCTCCCGGACGGAAATTCAGTATGCTTTGGAATTGCAGAAAAAAGACTTTGCGGATGACGGAGAGAGGGTGGCTTACATTATTGGACACCTGCAGGATGGGGCGTGCGAATGGATCAGGCCCTTGATGGCATTGGGGAATGACGCTTTGAAAGATCTTAAGAAATTCTACCTCGCGATGGACGCGATGTTCTCCAGTGAGATTGAGCAAAGCGTGACACGGAGGGAGCTGATGGGGTGCAAGCAGGGGAGCCTGACCGTCAGAAACTACTGGTCGCGTTTTGCGATGTTAGTCCACAAGCTCGGGTGGGATCTGGACTCTGAACCAGTACAAATGTTGTTTGAAGCGGGTCTGGCCCCCGGAGTGAAAGACGAGTTGTCCCGAGCGCCCCGCCCGCCGTCGATGGATGAACTCACAAAGGCTGTGCTTGCGATTGGTGTACGCCAGGAAGCGCAGGCTCAGGAAAAGCGGGAGATAAGGGCGGAACATTTCCATGACAACCGCATTCCAGAGATGCCGAGGGAGCCTTCCCAGGTGGCGGAGCCGATGGAAATTGATGGAGCGCACGCGCGCGAAGTTTCAAACGCTGGGGAAGGTCGGAGAAGGGAGGCAAAGGAGTGGAAAACTACCAAGAAGTGTTTCCTCTGCCAGAGGCCGGGACATTTTGCAAAGGTCTGCCCTCAACGAAAAGCTTGGCAAGGCATGATGGGGGCTGCAGGCCACGACGATAAGGGGGAGGAAGAGCAGGTGCAGGGAAATGACAATGCCTGGCTGCCAACCAGCAGGGGCAGCAGCCAGGCCAGCAACCAATAGAAGTGCCCCAGCCTGCCCCCCCAAAGCAGCTATAGCCATAGAGGTGGTGCTAGAACTCCCAAATGGGCACCCCGTCAAAGTGAAGGGGCTGCTAGATTCTGGCAGCTCGTGTAATTTCTTCAGCAGAGACTTCGCTCTGGAGCAGCAGCTCCACCTGTTGCCACTAGATTTTCCCTTGCAGGTGAACACCATAGATGGCAGGGAACTCCTGGGAGGGGAAGTGACACACCAGACACCGCCAATGCGAATGAGGGTCTCCAGACACACGGAGACCATTGCCTTTCACGTGGCCACGCTGGCAGGACCCCCGATAATACTGGGAATGAGCTGGCTGGCAATACATGACCCGGTGGTGTCATGGCATCAGCGGTTGGTCACCTTTGGGTCAGCTTACTGCTTAGAACACTGTCTGGGAGGGAAAGAACCAAGAAGGACTGTGGCCAGGGTGGCTGGGGTGACCCTGGAGCAAAAGAGGGAGGTGCCAGCACAATATGCGGATTTGAAGGAGGTCTTCAGCGAGAGGGAGGCAGACAGACTGCCCCCCCACAGGCCATTTGACTGCCAAATCAACCTGCTTCCAGGGGCTCAGTTACCAGTGGGTAAGCTGTATGCCATGTCCGACCGGGAGATGCAGGAGTTGCGGCAGTTTATTGACAAGAACCTGAAGAGGGGTTTCATAAGGGAATCAAAGGCGGTGGGAGGCAGTCCAGTGTTCTTTGTGGACAAAAAAGAGACTAATCAGCCCAGATTAGTCGTGGATTACAGGGCCCTAAACCTGGTGTCAGAACCCGTGACTTTCCCAATGCCCAGGATTGACGATATTTGTAGGCTTGCAAGAAGTTCTGTGAGGAGTATTATTGGAAGTATTGCAAAAATAGATAGGGGAATTTGTTAAGAGACTTAAAGGCAATACAAAGTTAAGAAATGTATAAGAAGTAGATACAACGGTGGATTATCAGAGGTGCTGATAGAAGTAAAAAAAAAAAAGATTGTATAAGTGATAAGTTCCGTGGTACATTTTATAATTGATATGTTAAAATCAATAAAAATTATTTTTTTAAAAAAAGAGAGAGAACAGGATACTGGACTAGACGGACCATTGGCCTGAACCAGGAGTCTCTTCTTACTTTAGTTTGTTTTTACCAACTTTGCCCACGCACAACTCCAGAAAAAAATGTTTGCAGCGCCCTGCCCACTTCACCTCCTCCAAAAAGGCTCGTGAAATTGTCAAAAGGACTCAGCCCTGGCTACACAGACACGAATCCTAAAGAACCCAATCACAAGCCCTTTCAACATCTAACACACACCACCTTCATGCTGCTGAAACTCGACGTTCATTTTCCCCATGGCCTCCGAGGCAAAGTGGAGAGCAGCGGGCCGCAAGTGTTTCAAAGCAAACCGGATCGCCTTTTATCCCTCCCCACAGAGACAAAGGCAAGAGAAGGCTGTTTGACTCAGCAAAAGTCTTTGAGCTGCCTATGAGCCCCTTTACGTCCAAGGCAGGAGAGAATTCTAATGATTATTGATCCGGCTCTGAAGGGAGGCTGCATTATCATATCCCCGAATCAATAGATTCGAGAGGCAAGCAGTTGTTGGGGTGGGGGGAGTGAGGAGAAGGCCAAGCCTTGGCAAGCGGAAGAAAATTGCATTTTGCTTGGGCCTCTGAAAAGAAAAGAAGAAGAAAAAAAACCCGGAGCATCTATTAGTGGTCTCCAGAGTCTTTTCCTTCTAATTGCCGTGTCTGACAATGTGATCGCGCTGGGACCAGCGGAAAGGCAGATAATGGACCCGCTCTAATTGCTTCCCTGTTCTCTGAGTCATCCAACACTTTGGAGATGGCAAAAGGGTCGTGCCGACGTTTTTGACTGGAGGAGGAAACTAGCTTTTAAGAAGGCCACGGGAGAGGCAAACACCCGATTCAAAGCCCATCTCAGCAAGAGAATGGATGTTATCAGGATGGTCAAGTGCTTGTTTTTCTACAGAGGTGCTTTTGACCTGAGAGACACCCTGAACGTTTTGATCATGGTTCTGCTGAGAGATGGCCCTCGTGTGAGGGGGGAAAGGGCTTTTATGGATAAGGAGGAATGAGGAAGAGGGCAAAGGGGAGCCGATGGTTAGTCGATAGGAATGGAGAGGGGCGTCTGGCAGAGAATATTGAGCTATGTAAGGCCAGGAAGGCAGTGTCGAGTCAAAGGTAATAGGGCTTTTTTTCAGCCAGAACGCACCAGAAATCAGTTCTGGCAGCTCTCGGGTTGGCTCCATTGCCAGGACAGTCGTACTTTGGAAGTCAAACAGAATCCGTTCCAGAAGTCCATTCGACTTCCAAAACGTTTAGGAACCAAGACATGGCTTCCGATTGGCTGAATGAAGCTCCTGCAGCCAATCAGATGCCGCGGAAGCCACGACGGACGTTCGGGTTCCGAAGAACGTTCGCAAATTGGAACACTCACTTTGCAGCATTCAGGAGCCAAAACGTTTGACTCACAAGGCTTTTGACTTCCGAAGATATGAATGTACAGTGGTACCTCGGGTTACAGATGCTTCACATTACAGACGCTTCAGGTTACAGACTCCGCTAACCCAGAAATAGTACCTCGGGTTAAGAACTTTGCTTCAGGATGAGAACAGAAATTGCGCGGTGGCGGTGCGGTGGCAGCGGGAGGCCCCATTAGCTAAAGTGGTACCTCAGGTTAAGAACAGTTTCAGGTTAAGAACGGACCTCCAGAATGAATTAAGTTCTTAACCCGAGGTACCACTGTATAAGAGAACAAGGGAGGCATTCATGTTGAGTTCCAGCACCTCTTTTTCTAGAAAAATTGCACCAGTAACTCTTACCTGACTTGCATTCAGAGTCATAGATTAGATCCAATGAGAACATAGGAAGATCCTGCTGGAAGACAGTGGACCATCTGTTCCAGCATCCTGTGCTCACATTGGCCAACCAGAAGCCCCAATGGGAAGCCAGCAAACAGGACCCAAGCACAAAAACACTCTCCCCTCCTTTGGCTTCCAGCAACTGGTATTCAGAAACATAGTCTCTGACTGGAGAGGCAGAGCACAGCCATTGTGGCTAATAGCCATCAATGGCCTTCTCTCTCCTCCAGGAATTTGTCTAATCCTCTTTTGAAGGCATCTGAGTTGGTGGCCCTCACTGCCTCTTGTGGGAGTGAGTTCCAGAGTTTAACTAGACACTGCATGAAGAAGTCCTTTCTTTTGTCTGTTCTGAATCTTCCATGTGAACTTCAGCTGGCTGAAGCAATTGGCAAGGCTGCCATGGAATGATGCAGGAGGGAAGGCAAACTCAACCAAACTTATTGGACTAACAAGGAGGACAGGGAGGGGGGGAAATTGAGATTAATTACACTTTTTGCATATGGATGTTGGAGAAACTGCCAAAATCTTGTCATGCCTGAAGCCTATAATCAAACTGGGGAAAAGGAGACGTCAAAAGAGAACACACTGACTGCCAAATTCATGGGGAAATGGCCACAGCTCAGTGACAGAACATCTGCTTTGCATGCAGAAGGTCTCAGGTCCAGTCTCCAGATAGGGATGAGAATGGTAGTGAATGAATAAACGAACAAATGAACAAATGAGCAGGGCTGTGAGGATTGACTATGGCACCTTAAAGACTTCCATTTTTTTGTGGAAGAATAAGCTTTAGTGAACTACAGTCTATCAGATGCACAAATCATCGTCATCCTGAGCTACGCGTGGTTGGAGCAGGAACAGGAAAATGGGAAGATGCCTTTGTTGTTGCTGTTTAGTCATTTAGTCGTGTCCGACTCTTTGTGACCCCATGGACCAGAGCACACCAGGCACTCCTGTCTTCCACTGCCTCCCGCAGTTTGGTCAAACTCATGTTTGTAGCTTCGAGAACACTGTCCAACCATCTCATCCTCTGTCGTCCCCTTCTCCTTGTGCCCTCCATCTTTCCCAACATCAGGGTCTTTTCCAGGGAGTCTTCTCTTCTCATGAGGTGGCCAAAGTATTGGAGCCTCAGCTTCAGGATCTGTCCTTCCAGTGAGCACTCAGGGCTGATTTCCTTCAGAATGGAGAGGTTTGATCTTCTTGCAGTCCATGGGACTCTCAAGAGTCTCCTCCAGCACCATAGTTCAAAAGCATCAATTCTTTGGCAATCAGCCTTCTTTATGGTCCAGCTCTCACTTCCATACATCACTACTGGGAAAACCATAGCTTTTACTATACGGACCTTTGTTGAAGATGCCTTATACTGAGTTAAACCCATGGTCCATCCAGCTCAGTATTGTCCACACAGACTGGCAGCGACTCTTCAAGGTTTCAGGCGTGGAGTCTCTCCCAGCCCTGCCTGGAGATGCCATTTTGGGACCTTCTGCATGCAAGACAGATGCTCTACTACCAGCTATGGTCCTTCACCGTTGGTCCACCTAGCTCAATATTGTTTACACTGTCAGTCATTCTCCAAGGTTTCAGGCATGGGTCATAGCTGGAGGTGCTGTGAATTGAACCCTCCACACACAAAGCTCTAATCATTGCACTGTGACCTCCTTCTTCCCCTAAAAATAATGTACGGTTCTAGTCTTCATTGTTCTGAATCCTGTGAACTGCCCTGAGACTTACGGGTATACGGAGGTATATAAATTTAATAATAATGATAATAATAATAATGGACTAAAAAAAGATAGGAACAGGGGAATCTGCCCTGTGCTGAGTCAGCCCATCAGCCCACCTGCACTGACTGGCAGCAGCTCTCCAGGGGTTTGGGTGGAAATACTTTCCAAGCCCTACCTGCAGATGCCCAGGGCCAGATTTAGGTTTGATGAGGCCCTAAGCTACTGAAGGTAATGGGGCCCTTTATACATCCAGCTGTCCTTTGTCAACAACCAATTGTCACTGTTTTTTGTGTGTTGAATATACGCTATATGGTAATTTATGCACCTAATAGGGATCTAAAGCCATTTGCACATAGCAAAATATGTATTTTATCAAAGTAATTGTTGAACTGAAATACATTCCATGCAGAATGTAAGCACCCTATATCAAACCCGTGATATTTTAGGGAGCAGGCTAGCAGGCGGGGCCCATTACTTACATCATAGGAGCCTACACAACACAAAACACTGTTGCTGTATGTAGGTTTTATTTTATTTTATTTTATTTTGGAAATGTACATCCAGTTTTTTCCCTTTAATTTTTTTGGGGGCCCCCAAGAGAGTGGACCCCAAGTTATAGCTTGTTTAGCTTATATGTAAATCTAGTACTGCAGATGCCAAAGATTGAACCCAAGGCCTTGTTCATGCAGGGCAGATGCTCTGTCACTGAGCTTTGTCCCTGCTTTGGGAAAATATGAACTGTGAGATCAGAAAGAAAGGAAAGGCAGAAAGGTATACAAGCAACACACATATATTCTGCACGAGAAACCAAGGTTTGGCAGTCTGACTATATGACTACCAATTATAATTCATTTACTTTACTTGTGCTATATAATGGTACTGTATAAACAATCCCTAAGCATCTCCATTAACCCTTTGCCTTGCTAAGCAGGCGTGGGACATACACACACCGCAAGTTTAATCTGGGCTGCTCTTGCAGCACAGAGGAAAGTTATTTGACTGGATCATTGCCTTAATGAGGCTGAAGCAAGAGTTTGCTTAGCCTGATTGTTTAAATCTTTAACAAACCACCCAAATAGGATTATGGGCTTTGTTAATAACCCAGATCCATCATCCTCAAACATTCCGTTAGCAAAACAATAGAAACCAATGGAATGGATCTAGGCTGAAGTTTGAGCAAATATTTTTCCAAGTTGTTAAAGTGAAACGGGGGAGGGAAAAGGAACAGAAAAACATAATTTTATAGGTGCAGCAGAACCCGGTTGAAAGAGAACAGAATGGACGTCGTGTGGTTCTGGGCAACTGGAGATTTCATCAAGGATTTGGCAACAGTTCTATTATCAATTTATTGCCTTTGCACCCCTTTTTTCTCCAAGGTGGCATGTGTGGTCCTCTCCCTCTCCCAATTTTTTTTTTTTTTTAATATTTATTTATACAACAAGAAAAAAACACACACACAAAAACACAAATACCAAATTACACACAAATTACAAAAATAACCATAGACACATAATTTTCTTGGCAAACAATAAAACATCTATTGGTCTTAACACTAAAGACCCAACTTCCCGTCTATTCCATATTTCAAATTCTTATTACTTATTGCCAATACACATTTTTTTCATAATTAAACTTATTCTCAATAAATCTAATTTCTTCTATCTACCTAGCAACTATTACTGAAGTTCCTCGAATGCTGCAACAGAATTTAAACTACTATATTTATTTTTCAGATATTCTTTGAAAACCTCCCATTTAGAAACAAATTCCTGTTTTGATTTATTCTTTATTTTTTCTGATAAACCCTCTCCCAATTCAATGCCCACAACAACCCTGTGAGGTAGGTTAGGCTGAGAGGCAGTGACTGGCTCCAAAGTTCACCCCGTGAGCTTCATGACCACGTGAGGAATAGAACCTTGGTCTCCCAGGTCCTAGTCTGAGAGACTAACCACGACATCATACTATCTCTAAAGATTCTATGTAAGAAAGGCAGTGTGGCGTAGTGGTAGGAGTTCTGGACTAGGACCTGGGAGACACCAGGGTTCAAACCTTCATGTGGTTGTGAAGCTCGCTGGGTGACCTTGGGTCAGTCACTCTCAGTCCAACCTACCTCACAGGGTTCTTGTGAGGACAAAAAGGGGAGAAGGAGAACAATACATGTCCCCTTGAGCTCCTTGGAAGAAAAGGTGCGATAGAAATTTTTTAAAGGCAATACATAAATAATAAAACTAAACACTACTCAGAGCAAATCCAGTAATGGAACTAATTGCATCCATTTCATTCGTTTCAATGAGTGTACTCTACCAATGTTGCCTACAGCACTACGGGACACAGGTGGCACTGTGTTCTAAGCCACTTAGCCTCTTGGGCTTGCCGATTGGAAGGTCGCGGTTCAAATCCACGCTACAGGGTGAGCTCCCATTGCTCTGTCTCAGCTCCTGCCAACCTAGCAGTTCGAAAGCATGCCAGTGCAAATAGATAAATGGGTACCGCTGCAGCAGGAAGGTAAACAGCGTTTCCATGCGCTCTGGTTTCCGTCATGGTGTCCTGTTGTGCCAGAAGGTTTAGTCATGCTTGACCACATGACCTGGAAAGTTGTCTGTGGACAAATGTTGGCTCCCTCGGCCTGAAAGCAAGATGAGCGCCGCAACCCCATAGTCGCCTTTGACTGGACTTAACTGTCCAGGAGTCCTTTACCTTTACCTTTTACAGCACTACATCTTCCTTTGAGAGTGCCCAGTGCCTGATTAACCATGAAATTAATGTGTGGGTTGGGGGATAAAACAGACCTGTAGACCCCTTTCCCATTAATAACCCCCTGAGACCGACTTAATCAAATCCCAGTGTTTGCATGGAATCTGATTTCGTTCAATTTGATTTAGATAAATTACACCATTCTCGATTTGAATTCATGAAAGATGGTGAATTACTGGAGATGGTGGGTTGACAGTGATGAACATGCACCGCAGTGCAAATTTGTGTGTGTGTAATCAGAGATTAAATTATGCACAACCGCCCCTGAGCTTTAACTCTGCTTGCTAACAGGCACCTCTTTCTGAAGGAAGGAATAATCTGAAGAAATAATGTCTCTGTCCCAAGACGTAGGCAAAGTGCTCCTTTAATTCCTCCTACACCAGTGAAAACAGGCTGACCGTATCAGGCATTTACCCTGATACACAGGAAAAAACACCAACAACTGGAAACAATGGCCTCCGAGCGCTCCAGTTAGAGAACAGCCTTTACCAAAGGTGTCATGGGCTTTGAAGACGCTCAAACTCAGGACGAAAGGGAGAAATGAGCTAAGAAGGCATGCTTGGCAAATCTACACCATGATCAACTCCCACCCAGAAACCTATGTCCCCACTGTGGAAGGACGTGTGGATCCAGAATTGGCCACCACAGTCACTTACAGACTCACTGTTAAAACCGTGTTTATGGAAGACAAGCTACAAGTGATCGCCAAAGAAGAAGACACAGGAAGATATGGCTTGAGAAGAGGAACTCATGGAGAAGACTATTTATGGCTACTGGCCATGATCACCATGTTCTGCCTCCAAGGTCAGAGGCAGCAATGCTTCTGAATACCAGCTGCTAGAAGCCACAGGATGCCCTGCTTAAGGGCTTCCCCAAAGACGCATCTGATTGGCTCCTCTGAGGATGCTCATCCAGCATCAGGGGCACGCCCAGCAGAGAGGAATCTCCAGAGGAAGAGGAATTGGCTACACCTGAGTCTCCACCTCCAGAGGAGGAGGAATTGACTGCACTTGAGTCTCCAAGAAGTAGGAGGCGGAGCAAGCGATTAGAGCAGAGGCAGGCCAGCAGGAGGCAGGGGAGGACATGGCGTGTATCTGGCCTTGGGATGGGTCAGAAGCCAGTCGCGTCAACTGACTCTGATAGTGAAGGATGAGTTGTGGAAGCCTGGACTGCTGTAAGCCTGTTATTGCAAAATAAACCTCAGCTACTTAAACTGCCAGCATTACATGTCTTGTGCGGGAGATGCACTAAACCTGACATCCAGCAAGGCTCTTCTTATGCTCAATATGGTATTTAAAGCATTTATGCTTTGAAACGCTATGCCTTCCTAGAGCATTTGATTGGATGTGGTGCCGTGGTTGACACTGCTAGTTTTGCCCATTAAACTCAACACCTCTTTGGAGAGCTGAATTTGTATGCCTAGCTGACAGCTCTGCTTTACGTGGGTCTATGCAGACTATTAATAAGTGACAGCCCACTGTGTAATTCCTTATCGATTAAAACCCACATCAGATCCGACTCCCCCACGTCCCCGAGGGTCAATGGAAGCCTAAGCAGATAGTCCCATCTCATCTAGACTGCTCAGAGCACTAGAACATAATGAAAGGGACCAGCGTACATTTTCAAAAGCGGTGTTTGTCGAGGTGTGAATCTTTTCTCTTTCTCTTTTTGTGCTTTCTGTGCATCTTGGTTTCTGAAGTTCAGTTCACCACATTCTGTGCAATCCTTAGTCCTTCATCTTTGACTGACTGGGTAAGAAGGAGAGCAGAAGGCTGGAAGGAAACCCCTGCTGGGCAAGCAAGATGGCTTGGCCACTGGTCTTTTTAAATACTCAGATACAAGAGTGATGCAAAAACAAACTGTAGAAATTTACCAGCGTTCAATAAACTGCACTGCGCAACCTTAGCAACTGAATGAGAAAAACCCTTGCCCCATTTTCCTGCACACCCTATGCTCTGACTCTGAAAGAGTCTACTCTGAAGGAGCGTGTGCTGGTCCCGGGGAGGAGGGTTACCATGCGGCGTGGTCTAAGTCCGGTCCTAGGTCGAGGGTATGGAGGCTCTCCGTCAGGGGCGAAGCGAGGTCCAAAGCGAGGAGTCGGGCATGGTCAGGAACTCTGGCAGGGGAGCAGGTCAGGGTGCCGGCAGGAACAGGTTACCAACGATGTTGCTCCCGCAACCTGGGACTGGGCTGGCTGGCCTTTATCTCCTCTGAGGCATAGGGCGGCCCCGGTCCACAGGTGACTCGCCTGAAGGCGAGCACTTCTCCTGAGAGAACTTAGTTCCCTCCGCCTCTCTGCCCTGAGCCTCTGCAGCTCAGGAGAGGCTGGAGGGTTACTGGACCCAGAGGCACCCTCACCTTCCCCTGACAGGGCTGAGAAAGGCGCACCTGCAGGCAATGGGTCCTCCATCATCTCCAGAGCCAGAGCGGATTCAGCTGGTGTCTGCTCCTGAGGATCCGGCACAGGTGAGGGCCCTTCAGGTTCAAGCCCCAGCCCCGGCTCAGCCAGCCCTGGAGGCGGGGACTCCTCTGCAGGCTGGGATTCCTCAGGTTCAGCCTCTCAATCTGATTCCCAGGCCATCACAGAGCGTCTCCACCCCCATCATTCAGCCCGGACACTGAGGTCCTGCTCTGAGGGGCTTCTGGTGGTTCCCTCAAGAAATGAAGGTACAGGGAATCAAGGCAGAGGGCCTTCTTGGCAGTGGTGCCCTTCTGGTGAAACGCCCTCCCATCAGATGTCAAACAGATAAACATCTACAGTGGTACCTTGGTTTTCAAACATAATCTGTTGCAGAAGACAGTTCAAGTTCTGAAATGTTTGAAAACCAAAAAGTCAAGGCCTCAGCGGAAGCTGCGTGGCATGTTCGACTTCCGAGACGTGTTCAAAAACCGAAGCATTTACTTCTGGGTTTACTGCGTTCAAAAACCAAAATGTTCATCAACAGAGACGTTAAAAAACTGAGGTACCACTGTATTTGACTTTTGGGAGACTCAGGGAAGTTTTAAATAGTTGATGCTTTATTTTGTTTTTAATATTTTGTTGCAAGCTGCCCTGAGTGGCTGGGTCAACCCAGTCAGATGGGTATTATTAATATTACTACTACTACTACTACTACTACAGTGGAACCTCAATTTTTGAGTGTCTCAGAAGCCAAACATTTCAGAAGCTGAACGCCGAAAACCCGGAAGTAATCGCTTCTGTTTTCGACCACGCCTCGGAAGTTGAATGGCTTCCGCTGCCTGTTTTTCATTTTTCTCAATGGATTTTGCTGACCACCCATTGCTCCTCAGTTTTCAAACATTTTGGAAGTCGAACGGTCTTCCGGAATGGATTTTTTTAAAAAACCAAGGTATTATTATTATTACTATACCATCTTGAGCATCTTGAAGAGAAAAGGTGGAATATATAATAATTAAATAAAATAATAATAAACACCCACTGTAACACTGAAATCTGTCCCTTTCCACTGTCCTCTCTTTTCATTGGGGGGGGCGTGGCTTACGTTGGGTTAGAAAGCAACCTATTTTCTCATGACTCCTGCCCGCCATGTTAACATTACTGCCTAAGTGCAAAGAGAACTCGGAAATGCTTTTAAACTCTTCCAACCTGGGACCAAGGAGTTCAAAGCAACGTCCACCCTTCCCTTGGTGGTCCTGAGGAGCCTGCCACAAGCAAGATGATTGAATAGTCATGAACTGTCTGCCATGCCTTGACAACAAAGCAAACCCTGAAATTAGTGCATCCATCTAGTGATGGACTGATGGCTTGAATTAACTCTGCATTTAGGACAGACTGATGTTTTCTCCCTCAAAGTTCACAGGAAGTGATGAGAATATTTAGAGGGCTCTCTTTTCCCCACTCGGCTCTTGAAATGTTAGATCATGAATCGTGTGGGTCTTCGTTGAATCCCAAACATCTCATCTTAGCATTTATTAGAGAGTTATGTAATGGTGTCCTGGTTTCGGTATCCTTTGTGATTTTCTGCGTCGTACCTAGGGACAAATGAATCAGCCTATTTCCATTCTCTGTCAGTTTTTGCATGCAGTCCATCATAAGTCTGTTCTGCCCTGGGTTTTGTGAATTCATTAAAAGAAACGCATGGGGGGAAATGTACATTTAAACTGTTTTCATTTTCTACACATTTTGGGTGCATTCATCCCCTGAAATGTGCATTTTAATATGCTTCACAGTTACATTATTAGATGTAGTACTAGCAACAGCAATGTTTCAATTTATTTATATACCATTCTTCAGCCCAATGACCCCCCTCCAAAGTGGTGAAAAGCATATCAAAGGAATGAAATATATAACGGAGTACAATAAAATGCCCTAAATCAATTTGCAAGCAAAAGCGTATACGAGAATAAATTGACACACATAGGAAAGCCAGCGAAAAGCTTCACAAGCTAGAGGGGTGCTTTCACCAAATCTATATCCCGCATTCTTAGGGACTAGAAACCTGAACAATGATAAATATTGAAAACAAAAATGTAAGCCTATCCCACTTAGAAGAATGAAGCTCCATTCTAATGATCCAATGCACAATGCATTTTAACATCACACACACACACACACACACACACACACAATTTTGGGACTCTGAATTGCAAAATTCAGAAGAGTGTGAATCTGGCTGCATTCTGATCCCACTCCACACAAATTTGGAGCAGGGTCTTCAGAGTGGGTCCCCTGTCCACACTGTCTGCACTTTCCGTGAATTCATATTTTTTTTAATTGCATGGACTTTCCCAGCTGGATAAATGGGTATTCTTTTAAAATTTATCTGTTTTTATTCTCTGTGTTGCTTTTAAATGTTTCCACTGAATTTTGTACAAGCTGGTGCCAAACGTATTGTTCTGCTTTCCTTTGGACCACATCAGTGAGGCTGGGGGGGGGGAGGGGCGGGTCTTGTCTTCTGGCCAGCCCAGGACCTCCATACACACCACCCAGGCTTGTGCCCTGGGGAGGTCACTTTGGTTCGGCTTCTTGTGATATTCCGTTCCACCTTAAGAACATACGTGTGGAATTGTTGTATGCCACATGTCTGTTTACACTCCAGCACAGCTTGCTGGGAACTTCCATTTGTGTATAGCTTTTGCTTTTAGCTGTCTTGCTTTGGACATACTGGAGATCAGACATGTTTCCTTTTGTCCTGCTGTATGCTGAATAAGGGATGCGGGGGGTGCTGTGGGTTAAACCACAGAGCCAAGACTTGCCGATCAGAAGGTCGGCGGTTTGAATCCCCGCGACGGGGTGAGCTCCCGTTGTTTGGTCCCTGCTCCTGCCAACCTAGCAGTTCGAAAGCACGACAAAGTGCAAGTAGATAAATAGGTACCACTCCAGCAGGAAGGTAAACAGCGTTTTCGTGCACTGCTCTGGTTCTCCAGAGGTGGCTTAGTCATGCTGGCCACATGACCCGGAAGCTGTATGCCGGCTCCCTTGGCCAATAAAGTGAGATGAGCACCTCAACCCCAGAGTCTGTCATGACTGGACCTCATGGTCAGGGGTCCCTTTACCTTTACCTATGCTGAATAAACTGCTTGTAAATATGCTCACTCAGCCTCTCCAGCCACTTCTGTTGCATAGCATTTACTCTGCTGAGTAGCGTGCCCTAGCTTCTGAAGCTGGGGTCACAGATGCTGCACCAAGGACTGAAGATTGCCCGGCACACCGGCTGGAGCCAGCTGGGGGCCTGCCAATTGCCCCCGTTTCCTTGGTTGCATGCCAACACTGCTAACCCAGTGGTTTGACTTCACCCCTGGAGGCACACTGCATTGTCTCTCAAAACAGACGGAGGCCAACAACTACCTTGAGCCATGTGTGTGGAAGGCGATTAATAAATAACAAGAATAGGTAAAGGTAAAGGGACCCCTGACCATTAGGTCCAGTCGTGACTGACTCTGGGGTTGCAGCGCTCATCTCACTTTATTGGCCGAGGGAGCCAGCGTACAGCTTCCAGGTCATGTGGCCAGCATGACTAAGCCACCTCTGGAGAACCAGAGCAGCACACGGAAACGCCGTATACCTTCCCTCCGGAGTGATACCTATTTATCTACTTGCACTTTGACGTGCTTTCGAACTGCTAGGTTGGCAGGAGCTGGGACCAAGCAATGGGAGCTCATCCCGTCGCGGGGATTCGAACCGCTGATCTTCTGATTGGCAAGCCCTAGGCTCTGTGGTTTAACCCACAGCGCCACCTGCATCCAACAAGAATAACGCAAGTCATAATAATATAAGAAGAGTCTGTCTGGATCAGGCCAATGGCCCATCTAGTCCAGCAGCCCATTCTCACAGTGGCCAATGAGATGCCCCAATGGGAAACCCTAAACAGGACTGGTGCATGAAATCACTCTCGTCTCCTGTGGTTTCCAGCAACTGGTATTCAGAAGTATTACTGCCTCTGATTCTCTCGTCCAGGACTAGTCAATTGTATCAGTCAATTGCCAAACAACTTTCTCTTCCATCCCAAGCTGCTTATGTAATGATGCTAAGTGTCAAAGGCGCCTGATGTGTCATCCAGCAACATTATTTTTGGCACTGGTTTGTTTTTGTGTGCTCTCCTACCGATGGCACGGGATCACCAAGCCATCTTCCTCATGCAAGTCATCGCTGATGGGACTCGAGAATCCCACCGAGGAACTAATTACCCAACTTGCCATTCCAGGCACGGACAGAACTGGGAGGGCTGGGCTGGTTGTCTTCCCCACGTTCTCCCAGAAGTCTGTTCTCCTGCTGCCATGCAGGGGGATCTGTTTTTAATGAGAGCTAATCAAGAGGCTTCTCCTCACAGAGCCCATCAAAAGCAAACCTGCTTTGCTGGCTGCTGATAAAATCATTAATGGCTCAGCATCATCAAAAGGATGGAATTGGACTCTCTCTCTCTCTCTCTCTCTGTGTGTGTGTGTGTGTGTGAAGGACGTGTGCCATCAGCTCTCCTTCTTTAAGAAGTTGGCTGACAAATACCTGCAGATATTTTGAGGATCCAGCAGTTGCGTGGCAAGTCCCCACCTCCCACCAGAAGAAATAAAGACACGAGACACAATAATTAAGGTTAATGGGCAAAAATTGGCCACAACTTTATTGGTTACAGGTGATGAGCGGTATTGGATTAGGCATTGGTCCTAATCAACTATCTGGCTTCAGACCGTCTGTCTGAGAGGCCGGGAAGGGTTAACACCAGCAGGGGGAGCCCTGCTGATGCACATCAACTAGGCACTCCCCCGGGATCACCGCTCAGGGGTATGCCTTGGGCCCTGGCCTCCATAGGCTTCGGACGTGGCCACACCCCCCGGAGTCCTTTACCAGACTACCCTTTGCAACCGGGGGAGGTGATGGCACTACTCCCCCCCCATTCATCTACATAACAATACCCCGACCAATGCCTAACCGCCAAACCATGGAAGTTGTGACAATTTGCTACGAGGTAGGCGAAAAAACCAAATGGCCGGTGCCAATTTGCCAAGTGGAAAAATTCCTACCAGGCCCCTTAACGGCGACCAACCAAAGTCCATAGCAAGGTCAAAGGAGAAACCTAAAGGGAGGGTGGGTGGGTAATTACCCAACTGATCAGTGGCAAAGAGGAAGCTCCTCTGCTGCGCTTGCCTTAAATGCAGCAAGCCACGCCCCCTAAGCCAGCCAATAGGCTGGCCAGGGGATGACGCGGCAGAGGATTCCCCCTGTACGTGCAGAGCTGGGAGCCAGCCTCCACACGGGTGTTGGGGGCGGGAAGCCCGCAACACCACCTCCTCCCTAGGGTCGGAAGTGGCTTTCTCACCTCCCAACAGATCTGAATTGTTCTCCATCTCCATAGCTGTGAGAAGCTGGAGGGAGCTCAAAATCTGGAAGGAGGAATTTTGATTGGTTGATTGCATTTATAGGCCACCCTTTTCTCCAAGAAACTCAAGGCAGTGTACATGGCTGGATGTCCTATGGTTCTGGGCAACTGAAGATTTCATCAATAATTTGTCAAAGGTTCTGATTCTTATTTACTAATTGCATTGAAATCACACCTTTTCTCCAAAGAGCTCAAGGTGGCCGCATGGTTCTCCCCCTCCTCACTTAATCCCCACAAGAACCCTGTAGGGTAGGTTACGCTGAGAAACATTGACTTGCCCCAAGGTCACACCCGGGGAGCTTCATGGCCGAGTGGGAATTTGAACCCTGATCTCCCAGTTCTTACTGAAATGCTCTATCCAGTGTGCTTTAGTCATTAAATTAAAGAGAATAAGAATATAAGAATTTGGCCACATCAGGCCAGTAGCCTAGCAGGTGTTTTTATGAGAAGCCAGGAGGCAGAAACCTTTCAATCTGAATCAGAGGTTAGGCCTCAATGTTCGGGAATTTTTATCCTAGGCCTCTCCCTTCTTTCTGTCAGCCATCAAATATGAAATCTCGTCAGCTGCCAAGGACTAAATGCCTTTGCGTAATCAGCTCTCAAGGACTGTCAAATATTAAAACACCATTAGATGTCAAACATAAAACACTGTCAAACATTAAAATCAAATATCAGAATGCTGGGTGGATATTTGCCACCGCTCCAGGCATTCACAAATGACATGGGCAACATATGAAATCTACATTCCTGGAGGGGGGTCTCTAAGGGCATGTGTGGGTCATCTCTGCCATTTCCCAGTGAAACTGACTGCCACCCAAAGGGGTTAGAACTGGCCCTCGGCACAGGGCTGGATGTGTTTGCCATAAGAACATGTAAAAACACAGGAAAAGTCCAGCTGGATCAGGCCAAAGGCTCAACTGGTTTGGTAAAGGTAAAGGTAAAGGACCCCTGGACAGTTAAGTCCAGTCAAAGGTGACTATGGGGTTGTGGTGCTCATCTCGCTTTCAGGCTAAGGGAGCCGGCGTTTGTCCAAAGACAGCTCTCCAGGTCATGTGGACAGCAGGACTAAACCGCTTCTGGCACAATGAAACATCATGACCGGAGCCAGAGCACATGGAAATGCTGTTTACCTTCCTGCCGCAGTGGTACCTATTTATCTACTTGCACTGGCATGCTTTGAACTGCTAGGTTGGCAGGAGCTGGGACAGAGCAACAGGAGCTAACCCCGTTGGGGGATTTGAACTGCCGACCTTCCAACTGGCAAGCCCAAGAGGCTCAGTGGTTTAGACCACAGCGCCACCCGCATCCCACTGCTTCAGTATCCTGGTCTCACAGCGGCTCAGAAGATGCCCCCAAGGGAAGCCTAGAAGCAGATCGCAAGTGGCAGAGAAACTCTCCCAGCATAGGAACCAACTCCTAGCGGCTGTGGGGCATTTGCCCCCCCCCAATAAAATATTTGAGGGGGCTGCCCCCCTTCCAGTGGATGGGCATTGCCATTCTAATGTTATGCATATACCGCATTGTGTGATCAATTGTGTAGGGCAGGGCTTACCTGCCCTCACAATATTTTATTTAAGTTGGCACCCCTGCCCCAACATTTCTGCAATGAAAATCGGGACACTCCATTCTACACCAGGAAACTTTTGATCTCCCACACCACACTGACGTCATATGCGCATCCACATTGGTCACCTTAAGCCATTTACACCATCTCTGCCTAACCTACCTCGCAGGATTGTGGTAAAGGAAAAAATGTGTGAGGGAGGGGATCATGTACAACACCTTCAACAGATACATGGAATGAAATAAAATCTTAGCTGCAAGCTGCATTGAGTCAGGGGGGAAAGGCAGGCAATAATAATAATAATCATAATGGAAACTAAGAGTATGATCAGAAACATACCAGAGAGTCAATCCTATTGAACTCAGTGGGACTTAGTTCTGAGTAAAAAATGCTTAGGATTGCCATGTAAGGCTGCACAGTTACCTGGGAGTAAGCTCCATTGAATACAGTGGGGAAATGTATGTGTGTGTGTGTGTGTGTAACTAATTAATAAAGAAAGCATCAGACCTGTTCACAACAACTGTACATAAAACCAAACAATGTTGTTGTTGTTGTTGTTTAGTCGTGTCTGCCTCTTTGTGACCCCATGGACCAGAGCACGCCAGGCACTCCTGTCTTCCACTGCCTCCCGCAGTTTGGTCAAACTCATGCTGATAGCTTCGAGAACACTGTCCAACCATCTTGTCCTCTGTCATCCCCTTCTCCTTGTGCCCTCCATCTTTCCCAACATCAGGGTCTTTTCCAGGGAGTCTTCTCTTCTCATGAGGTGGCCAAAGTATTGGAGCTTCAGCTTCAGGATCTGTCCTTCCAGTGAGCACCCAGGGCTGATTTCCTTCAGAATGGAGAGGTTTTATCTTCTTGCAGTCCATGGGACTCTCAAGAGTCTCCTCCAGCACCAGAATTCAAAAGCATCAATTCTTCGGCGATCATCCTTCTTATGGTCCAGCTCTCACTTCTATACATCACTACTGGGACCAAACAATAAAAACCAAACAATAAAGACCCTATCAAGAGGGATAAAATCAGAACTCAGCTAACTATTGTGGAAAGATGTGTTCTTTATTGCCTGCATAAGACTGACGGAATAGAAAAGTTTTCAACGGGCATTTGTGAATGCATTTTGAGACAGAAGGTGCCTATTGGATCCATAATGGCAGAGTATTCACATGCCTGGGTTGATAACACTAAAGACTCAGGGAACGAGCAGCACCTCTCCTGCAGGTGATCTCAGTGATCAAGCTGGGATCTAGAGGTTCAGGCAATCCCTGAAGTTCCCTAGCCCTAAGTAGTTCATAGCTTTGTAAATTAATGCAAGGACCTTGATCCCGGCTCAGTTGTAGATGTGTAGTCAGTGCAGCCGTTTTAACAAGGATGTCGCACGTTTTCAGCCAGATGTCCCCATTAGTAATCTGGCCATTTCCGAACCAGGTCCGAGGGCAACCCCACATAGAGAGTACATTAGATACTGTGGGGCTGGGGAACCTGCAGCCTTCCAGATGTTGCTGAACTGCAACTTCCATAATCTCTGACCATTGGTCTTTACTGACTAGAGCTGACAGGAGTTGTAGTTTGGCCACATCTGGAGGGCCACAGAACTCTGCTCTGACCTTTAAAGCCCTTCACGGCCTAGGACCCTCGTATCTACGGGACCGCCTCTCCCGGTATGCCCCACGGAGAGCCTCAAGGTCCATAAATAGCAACACCCTAGTGGTCCCGGGCCCTAAGGAAGATAGATTAGCTTCAACCAGAGCCAGGGCCTTTTCAACACTGGCTCCGGCCTGGTGGAACGCTCTGCCTCACGAGACCAGGGCCCTGCAGGATCTGATTTCTTTCCGCAGGGCCTGTAAGACAAAGTTGTTCCACCTGGCCTTTGGCTTGGAGCCAATTTGATTCCCTCCCCCTCTTTCTTTTTTCTTTTTCCTTTCTCCTCCTCTGATGAGGCTGCATTTTATTATTTTAATGTTGTATTCATTCAACTTGTTTTTATTATTGCTTGTTAGCCGCCCTGAGCTCGGCCTTGGCTGGGGAGGGCGGGGTATAAATAAATATTATTATTATTATTATTATTATTATTATTATTATTATTATTATTATCTTGCTTCTGGAAGTGCTCATTGGCTGGGTTTCCCTGAATGAACTTCTCCCTTGTCCCTCTGGTTAGATAACCTTGCGCTGCTAATGAATTTGAAGAGCGCACTTGTAGAAACAGGGACATCAGGTCCATTACGATGAAGAGGCTAAAGCCTACTCTGCAGCCTGTTATATAACTTAGGCTAGTCCCTGGAAGTTTTCAACTCTTGTTTCCACATGCTCCAGTTGAAATTTGCTATAAAAATGGGGCAAGAAAGAGGACGAGATGATGCAAGAGAATGGAAAAGGATGGCAAAGGACAGGAGATCATTCCCCCCCCCCCCTATTTGTAAAACATCAAGTTTCAGAGTCGAGCTTTATACAGCTTTCACACATAAGACTTAAGAACAAAAGAAGAGACTTGCTGCATCAGGCCAGTGACACGTCTAGTCCTGCCACCTATTCCCACAGTGGCCAACCAGATTGCTTAGGAATAATATAGGGGTTTGGATTTGGATTTGATATCCCACTTTATCACTAACCGAAGGAGTCTCAAAGCGGCTAACATTCTCCTTTCCCTTCCTTCCGCACAACAAACACTCTGCGAGCTGAGTGAGGCTGAGAGACTTCAGAGAAGTGTGACTGGCCCAAGGTCACTCAGCAGCGGCATGTGGAGGAGCGGAGACGTGAACCCGGTTCACCAGATTACGAGTCCACTGCTCTTAACCACTACACCAAACTGGCTCCTGCTGTAATCACTGGCAAAGAAGGAGGGGGAACCTCCCCAGATCTATTTGGCGTTCAATGTTGGTGATACGCTGTTTGATGCCTGGTTTGGCCTAATCAAAACCCATTCTAAGCAAAGGCTCAATGGCAAAGCCCAGAGCTGTAATTTTAGTCCGAACTGCCTATACAATGCAGATTGAAACTCATCCTTAAGAATAAAGGGAGCGACCCCGTAGGAAAAACAACAATAATCTTAGCCAATAGTTGAGTATGGATATCCATGCTCTGTTAGACTAGGGACCTTGTAGGTAATGGTAAAGGGACCCCTGACCATTAGGTCCAGTCGTGACCGACTCTGGGGTTGCGGTGCTCATCTCGCTTTATTGGCCGAGGGAGCCGGCGTACAGCTTCCGGGTCATGTGGCCAGCATGACTAAGCTGCTTCTGGCGAACCAGAGGAGCGCACAGAAATGCTGTTTACCTTCCCGCCAGACCAGTACTTATTTATCTACCTGCACCTTGACGTGCTTTCGAACTGCTAGGCTGGCAGGAGCAGGGACCAAGCAACGGGAGCTCACCCTGCCACGGGGATTCGAACCGCCAACCTTCTGATCGGCATGTTCTAGGCTCTGTGGTTTAAGGTAAAGGTAAAGGGACCCCTGACCATTAGGTCCAGTCGTGACTGACTCTGGGGTTGCGGTGCTCATCTCGCTTTATTGGCCGAGGGAGCCGGCGTTTGTCTGCAGACAGCTTCCGGGTCATGTGGCCAGCATGACTAAGCCGCTTCTGGCGAACCAGAGCAGCACACGGAAACGCCGTTTTCCTTCCCACCGGAGCGGTACCTATTTATCTACTTGCACCTTGACGTGCTTTCGAACTGCTAGGTTGGCAGGAGCAGGGACTGAGCAACGGGAGCTCACCCCGTCACAGGGGTTCGAACCGCCGACCTTCTGATCAGCAAGTCCTAGGCTCTGTGGTTTAAGACCAGAGTTCAAATCCCCACCTAGCCATGAAGCTCAATGGGTGTGACCTTCTCAGTCTAACCGACATCACAGTGTTGTTGTGAGGATAAAATTGGGGGGGAGGTCTATGTACACCACCTTGAGCTCCTTTGATGAAAGGTAGGATATAAATGTAAAAAAATGAACAAATTAAATAAATAAAAAGAACTAACAAGCATCTTTTTTCTTTTCTTTCAAAACTGGTGGTTCCTTTCTGGAAGGAGAACGATAATTTGTGGTTTAGGGTCTTTTCCCAAAGTTAGGGGGTTGGATGGTGGTTTGGGGTCCAGTAGAGCCCCACATTTTAATGGCTAGAGTGTGCCCTCTCTTCTGATCTTGGTGAGCATACCCAATTTCATGGCCCAACAATATAATTTTGCCCCCTCTATGCTTGCGCACACATCACAATTATTCAGGAAATGCAAAAAGCGCAGAGGAGGGTGCTTCTGAAATTAATTACTTTCCAACTCATTTGCTCAAGAGCTACACTGGGAGCCTGTGAAGAATTACAACCTTAATTAGGGAGTAAACGACCCCTAACTCATAACAATGGTCTCCTGGCTTGGGGAGCCATTTGCTAACAATAATGAAATGCATCCAGTTTTATTGCAAAACCCAACAATGGAAGGTGGAGGCTCACAGTACCTTGAAATTAGCTCCGGCATGGGGGTTACGGTGAGCAAAAGAGCTTTCCCCATATCTATCTTGGTTTAAGCCAGTCACTGGACAATACCCATCTGATCTCTGGATACCCACAATTACAACCAACCTCAGAAGAAACTCGGGCAGCAAAAAATGACCCACTGACATTTCAGAACATAGGATAGGAAGCTGCCTCTGGTCCATCCAGATCAGTACTTCCTACACTGACTGACAGCGCCTCTCCAGAGTTTCTGGCAGGAAGTATTTCCCAGCCCTGCCTGGAGATGCTCCTTGGGGATTGGACCTGAGACCTGCATGCAAAGCAGATTGTCAGGAACTGGCTGGATGAGGAGGAGAAATGGAAGCCGCCTGGCCAAGAGCCCCCCAGGGAAAGCACAGAGGGGGAGGATTTGGATTCTGGTGGTGGGAAACTGACTACATCCCAGGGGAGGGGAAGAGCTGGGAAGCTCTGGGAGCTTGGAGGGCGGTGAAGAGGAGGAAACAGGCAGGTTCCCCAGCACAGGGCAGAGATGGGAATCAGACTTAGCAGGTTTACCACACAGCCACCCTGACAGCTTCTCTGCTGATACCCTGCAAGCCCCGTTCCAATAATAATAATAATAATAATAATAATAATAATAATAATAATAAATTATTTGTACCCCACCCATCTGGCTGGGTTTCCCCAGACACTCTGGGCGGCTCCCAACAGAATATTAAAAACATGATAAAACATCGGACATTTAGAACGTCCTGATACAGGGCTGCCTTTGGATGTCTTCTAAAAGTCAGATAGTTGTTTATTTCCTTGACATATGATGGGAGGGCATTCCACAGGGCGGGCGCCACTACCGAGAAGGCCCTCTGCCTGGTTCCCTGTAACCTCGCTTCTCGCGGTGAGGGAACCGCCAGAAGGCCCTCGGAGCTGGACCTCAGTGTCCGGGCAGAACGCTGGGGCTGGAGATGCTCCTTCAGGTATATTGGGCCAAAGCTGTTTAGGGCTTTAAAGGTCAGCACCAGAACAAGGTGTCTCCCATGTTTCTGAGCAGAGAGCAAGGCAGAGACAGACAGGGTCCCTTGGGGTTCACCATAGACAGAAGAAGGGGCCTGACACAGAGGGATAGGGAGGGGAGGGGAGGAGTTACAAGCCAGTGTGGGCAACTGCTTCATCTAGACAGGAGCAAGCAACCTTTACAAGTCTCTGTGTGTTCTCTGTTCTCCTTAATAAAGGAACTAACAGTAAGTTAGCTGGTGTTCACTGTCTTTCTCTTATCTGTGTACAACCTGTTCTCCTTGTTGGTTCCCTGACAGAGATGCTCTGCCACTGAGCCGCAGCCCTTCTGCAAGGTTTGTGACCATAGCCAATGAAACAAGCAGTTGTGACACAGGTGAAGCTTATATAAGCTTAATCAAGGATCTTTTGAGTGGCAATCTGTGTTGGAAACTACACCACAAAACTATTCAGATGAATCAGTCCCTGCTGTGGGGAACTGGTGATTTTTAAAACTCATCCTTGTCCCTTTGGAACGAATAGGGAACCCGTCTAATTCACCACAAGTACTTAAGAAGAGGGTGCTGGATCAGGCTATCTAGTCCAGCATCCTGTTCTCACAGTGGCCAGCCAGATGCCCATAGAACCCTGCCATCAGGACACAAGCACAAGACCACTTTCTCCTCCTGTGGTTTCCTGCAACTGGCATATTAAGCATTACTGCCTCTGACTATGGAAGCAAAGCTGGGGTGCCAACTTGAATAAAATATTGGGGGAAGCCTCACCCTGCATGATCACATGACTTGGCACACACATACACACACACACAATTTGAATGGGAATTCTCCTTAATTTTTTTTGAGGGTGGGGGCACCACCGTCTAATTGTCAGGCTTCGGGGAATCCCACGGTGGCAGTCAAGAAGCAGAGAAACGATAAAAGTTCTTACCATGCAATTTATTCAATAATTCACAGAAAGCAACGAAGGAATGCAGTCTTCCCTAAATAGTGGTGTTGCTCCAAGTAAAGTCCCACCCCCCTACATCTCCCCTATTCTACGTCACCCCTGCACTGGCTGATCTGTACTTTCTGCCTCTGAGCTCTCTGTTCTACTACCCTCAATACACGCCTGGTCCTGGGAAAGGGGGGTCAGGAATGCTTTCCAAGGACACTGTCAGCTGTCTCTCCCCTGGTGCTGCTTCTTCCTATGGTTCCTCTCCCAATATTTCCCAGCTTCTCCCCTCTGCAGCCTCTGAACTATGCCCTTCTGCAAACCACTGTTCTAAATCTATACTGTCCTCCTGTTCTTGGGAAGGTTCAGGAGAAAGAAGGGCGGCCCCCACCATTCCTCCTCAGTCCAGATCCTGACACTAATATTTTTTAGGGCAGGGGGCTGAAGGGATCTCAGCCCCTAAGAGATGGCTCCTAAGAGGCAGAGCGAAGACATGGTGGGTGGTAGTGTTCTCCTCCAAATTTATCCCATCCTCATTTAACGCTATCCAAATCCGTGGCCAGCGTTTCCTCCTGTGAGAATGGGTCCCATAGTTTTAACTATGTGCTACCACCTGCTGGGGACGCGGGTGGCGCTGTGGGTTAAACCACAGAGCCTAGGACCTGCGGATCAGAAGGTCGGCGGTTCGAATCCCCACGGCGGGATGAGCTCCCGTCGTTTGGTCCCAGCTCCTGCCTACCTAGCAGTTCGAAAGCCCCCCTAAGTGCAAGTAGATAAATAGGGACCGCTTTCTAGCGGGAAGGTAAACGGCGTTTCCGTGTGTGGCGCTGGTGCTGGCTCGCCAGATGCCGCTTAGTCAATCTGGCCACGTGACCCAGAAGTGTCTTCGGACAGTGCCAGCTCCCGGCCTCTTGGGCGAGATGAGCGTGCAACCCTAGAGTTGGGCACAACTGGCCCTGACGGGCAGGGGTACCTTTACCTTTTTACCACCTGCTGATGTGTCCCCAACGGGCCGATTCCTGGTCATGCTGACCTCTGGCGAATGATTGTGCTCCATGAAAAAAAGCTGGCCCCAGGCGCCTAGCAATAATGCAGCAAGCTGGTTCGAGCATCATGTCCAACAGGGATGTCCAACAGGTCGATCATGATCTACTGATCGATCCCTGTGAGGTTTTGGTTGATCACGATCGATCGTTGGGCCCCTCGGCCCGGCCTGCCTTCCATTGTTGGAGATCAGAAGACGGAGTTTACAAACCAAGGCCATCCACCCCCCCCCCAGGGTTCCTTCAGTGAGTTGCTGTTTCTCCTTGACCCCCAAATAATGTAAAAACGTTGCCCCCCCATCCCAAAGCTAAGCAACTTATGCCTCCCAATACGGTGCTTTTCCCCTCCCCCCAAAGAGCTCAACAACTTTGACCTGAACCCCAATAGAACAGAGGTAGATGACTGCCAGTTTTCAATTCTGTGAGTAGATCACAATCTCTTGGAAGTTGGCAACCCCTGATGTACAGATATGCACATTTATGCATCCACAATCCAAAGAGAAGGGGAGCTGCAATTTTTAAATAGAGTGGAAGAGCTGCATTTCTTAAAACTCCCACACCACACCGTTACTGATGGAGAGACACTACAGGCAAGCTTTTTCATTTCACAGTGGGATAAAAAACAACAGGTCCCCCTTAGGGCAATTGAGATAGCTCTGAGGGCAGGCTGTGACACAGAGGCACTAATTGGCCAGCCCTGCTTTATGGGACAGCCACCTGCCTTGGGTGATACTCACCCCTGCCTTACATTAGAGGAGCCCAGAACATCACCTTCGTGGGCTGCACCTCTCTTTCACCCCAGCAGCCTATACAGCCTATTCATTCTTTATTGGGGGGATTAGGAAGGCATTTGTGGTTTCTTTTGTTTTTTTTATTTTGCAGAATTCTCAGCTCCTCTGAGTCTAATTTCCTGCCCTATAAATAATACAGCAGTGATAGCAGCAGGCAGCACTTCAAAGCAGAGGATTCTTTTGGTGCCCCTCACGTGGGGAAGCGCCAATGCCGAAGTTTTCCTCCAATAACACCCCCCCCCCTTTCTGATGCCACTGGGCTGTTTCCACCATCATCTGATTAAACGGGCATGTTAGGAGGATGGAAATTGGAGAGAAAAGCATTGCTGAGGCAGGTGAGACGGCACCCTTTGATAACTGCGACTCAGGGGAGCCCAGGGGAATAAGGGCCATTGTCTCTCTCTCCCCCACCCACAATAAACGAAGCATTGCGTATAAAAACACTAGCCTCCAGCAGAATTATTGGATGAGCAAGACAGCATTCGCACGCCCCACAAATATAAATGTTGCTGTCTAGGGATATGTGTGATTCACTGCCTTCACTAGTGTGTTCTTGTATAATAATAATAATAATAATATAATAATAATAATAATAATAATAATAATAATAATTTTTAAAAAATATTTATATCCAGCCCTCCCCAGCCGAAGCCAGGCTCAGAGTGGCTAACAACAGTAAAATGATACAACATTCTAAAATCATTTCATTACAAAATCAGGTTAATGGCAACCATTGGGCTAGAGTTCTGTGAAGAATTGTCAGAGGAGGGGGTCAGGCTGTGCCTTGGCCAAAGGCCTGGTGGAACAGCTCTGTCTTGCAGGCCCTGCGGAAAGATGTCAAGTCCCGCAGGGCCCTGTTCTCTTGTGACAGAGTGTTCCACCAGATCGGCCGAAAAAGCCCTGGCTCTAGTTGAGGCCAGCCTAACTTCTCTGTGGCCTGGGACCTTCAAGATGTTTTTATTTGAAGACCGTAAGTTTCTCTGTGGGGCATACCAGGAGAGGCGGTCCCGTAGGTACGAGGGTCCTAGGCCGTATAGGGCTTTAAAGGTTAAAACCAGCACCTTAAACCTGATCCTGTACTCCACCAGGAGCCAGTGCAGCTCTTTCCTGCAGTTCCTTAAATTTATTTTTAATATTTTCTGCATATCCAAATTAACTTAACTTGATCATTTATTCATCTACTTTAAATATATACTCTTAGGAAACTGCAGGTTATTGCAATAATCCTGCCAATGTTCTTATTGGTTCACAATTTTTTTGTAAATATTCAAAAAACCATTTCTGTTCTTTTATAAAAAGGTTGTTATCTTCATTTCTTATTCTTCCGGTAAGTTTCGTCATTTCTGCATATTCCACAAGTTTTTGCATCCATTCTTCTTTTGCTGAGACTTCTTCTTCCTTCCATTTTTGGGCTAGTAACATTCTTGCCACTGTAGTCACATATGTGAATAAATTCCTGTACAGTTTGGGTAGTTCTGTCCATGTAAGTCCCAAAAGGAACCACATTACTGCCCAGGCTTGTGCCCGGGAAAGGTCACTTTTGTCCTGCTAACACAGCAGTTAGCAGGGCTCTCCACTGTCTCTCGAGACAAACAGATGCCAACAAATCAGTACAGCAGCAACAGTTTAAAACATAAGGTATATTTAACTACAAATCTTCACACAAACACTGTCATCACCAGCTGTTCAGTTCATGTAGAAATCGCTACATTCACATTTCTAAACCAACTTTCTCCTGTATTGAGTGTCAGCCCAAGACTGAGCAGCCTAAATCTTATTTACCGTATTTATTGCAGTTGTATCCTACTTTTTTCTCCAGCAAGCTCAAGGTGGCACACATGGTTCTCCTCCTTTCTCATTTAATCCTCACAACAATCCTGCGAGGTAGATGAGGCTGAGAGGCAGTGATTGGCCCAAAGTCACTCAGTGAGCTTCATGGCTGGTCTGCTCCACCTTCCCTGGCACTCACCCCTCCCTTCCAACAATGTTTGGGCAGATGTTTTTAAAAGACAACAACAACGATGCACAAAAATCTGCTTTGAAATGGTGCACATTTTGCATGCATTTTGTACAAACTTTTAAATTTATTAATTTATTTTTAGCAATTTAATTCATATCCCACTTTTCTCTCCTTGTTTTTATTTGGATCTAAACCACTGTCTGGGATCTATCTGGGAACATGTGCAGAGGGAGGCGACCAAGATGATACAGGGTCTGGAAATGGAGTCTTAGGAGGAATGGTTGATGGAGCTGGATACGTTTAGTATGAAGAAGCCTGAAAGGTGATATGAGAGCCATCTTCAAATTGGGGTCCATGCAACAGTGGTGTTAGAAGTGGGATAGTGTTTCCTGGAAAAGAATGTGTGAACCCTTCCATCCTATGCTCAGGTTGTACCTATGTGCAAATGAAACCATATGTCATTAGGACACCCGAGTCTCTGCTGACCTTCATGCCAAGAAAACTGAACTCTGGGTAAGTGTGGGATCCCCTGAAGTCTCTTGCTCTTTGGAGATTAGGGTGTGTGCAGCAGTATCATATATCATGCTCCAACTCCTTGGCTTCCAGATGTTCACTTCCAAATCTTGGTTGACAATCCTGAGTAGTGTTTGTGTGTGTGTGTGTGTGTGTGTGTGTGTGTGTGTGTAGCTAGATTGATTTTTGCATGTGTACATTGCTGCGGATTGATTCCATTGTTTGGCAGAAGATGATGGCGAAAGATTAGCAGGCAAGCTTCAAAGGCGGTTGGCACAGTGCATTCTGGGTAAGCGCATTCTAATTAGGCCTCCTCATTTGTCTGCGTCCTCATTGGTATGCGTTTACCCAGAGTGACCTTCAGGAAGCTCAAAGGGGGGAAATGTATACGACTGATTATGAGTGGCAGGGTTAAGGAAGGCCCCATTATTCTCTGTCTCATTGCTGGAGACGGACATTAGCAGGCACCTTTAGAAAGACGAAATCCCTCATCAATCATGGATTAGATTTCGGCAGCCTCACCCGGAGTTCTTGCTTGCACTTCCTCTGAGTTTACCGCATTTGAACTCTTGACAAATAAGTACACATGAAGGGGGGCGAGTTTCATTTGGATTGCATAAATCATCAGTTTCGGGTTGCAAAGGCTGTTCTCTTTTTTTTTGCTAAATTGATTTTCATGCTTTTCATGCCAAAAATATTGCCGTACCAAAGGTCACCAAACTTTTAGGTGGACAGAAAACTCTTTTGCATGATACATTTAAAACAGCATCATGCTAAAATGTCATGGGGCATGGGGGCTATTCTTCTGGGGTCCCAGTGAGTTCAAATAGAGCCACATTCACATCATATTTAAAGCACGACTGGAGGGGGTGGGGTTGCTTTGTCGGCATCTGGGCTGGTGCCTCACTCCGCCTGGTACATGACCATCCAACCTCTGTTGGAGAGGTTGGAGGATTCTATGACCTCAGAAGGTGGTGGACTCTCATTCAAGGTTTTTTAAAAAACATTAAAATAAAAAAATTTAAGGGCTTATATATATAATAAAAGGGACACGGGTGGCGCTGTGGATTAAACCACAGAGCCTAGGACTTGCCGATCAGAAAGTCGGAGGTTTGAATCCACACGATGGGGTGAGCTCCCGTTGCTCTGTCCCTGCTCCTGCCAACCTGGCAGTTCAAAAGCACGTCAAAGTGCAAGTAGATAAATAGGTACCGCTCCGGTGGGAAGGTAAACGACGTTTCCATGCGCTGCTCTGGTTCCCCAGAAGCAGCTTAGTCATGATGGCCACATGACCCGGAAGCTGTACGCCGGCTCCCTCGGCCAATAAAGCGAGATGAGGGCCGCAACCCCAGAGTCAGCCACAACTGGACCTGATGGTCAGGGGTCCCTTTACCTTTACCTTTATATATAATAAATGTTCATAAATGTACCAATCTAGCATGTACATAGAAATGGGGACCACATGTCTGGAGCAGAACAGGAAGACCACCCTGAAACCATTTTGACTCCCAAACTGACCAAATGTTTTCTCTGCAAGGAGGGAGGGGGGGTGAGGGAACCTTCCCATTATCTCAGGAATTGGGTAATCACCATCTCAGAGGAATGGCCAGACTACCAGGAAAGGCAATCAGATAAGGCATTATCAGATAACCTGGCAGACAGGGAAAACAACAACATTCACATTTCTGTTGTAGACCACCTTTTCTGTGATGTAGGTATGATGTTTGTGGGGGGTGGTCTTGGGCTACATCCCTTCTGTGATGTATGTATGATGTATGGAGGGGTGTCTTGAGCTCCAGGGCAGGAAATTTAAAATGTCTATATAAGGGCAGGCACACCTTGGTTCTGGGTCCTCCTCCTTCTCCTGCGTGTGAGGGGAGCACCCTGTTGCAACAGTTCAATAAAGATCAGGCTTACGAGCTGCTTTGCTTCTCAATATTCTCTGGTTGGCCTCTGTTATTTTCTGCGACAGATGGAGAACCTACAAAGGACTCTGTAAGGGCTCTTGTGGTCCCCATAAGGGAATAAGGGCAGATTTTTGCTTATTACAAGAGGTTGGTAATAATGATGAAGATTATGTCTGTTGCTGGGTGCACAGGCCTGAGAGCTGTTTGACAGTGGAGCAGACTACCACAAGGAGTGGTGGACTCCCCTTCATTGGAAGTTTCTAAGCAGAGGTTGGGTGGCCTTCTCTCATGTATGATCTAGTTGACAATCCTGCATTGCGGGGGGTGGACAAAATGACCCTTGGAATCCTTTCCAACTTCACAGTTCTGTGATTCTAGCTATTGCATATCCTCCAACATTTCTCCAATGAAAATAGAGATGTCCCATTCAATAATGATAATCTTACTATTTATGCCCATCACATCTTACTGGATTGCCATAGCCACTTCCAACATATATAAATACAGTCATACCATGGAAGTTGAATGGAATCCATTCCGGAAGTCCATTCGACTTCCAAAACGTTCGGAAACCCAAGCACAGCTTCTGATTGGCTGCAGGAAACCACGGAAGCCCCATCAGATGTTCGGCTTCCAAAAATAGTTCCCAAACCGGAACAGTCACTTCTGGGTTTGCAGCGTTCAGGAGCCAAAACGTTCAAGAACTAAGCTGTTCGAAAACCTAGGTACGGCTGTACATAATAAAACATTAAACATTAAAAAAAAAATCCCTATACAGTGGTACCTCAGGTTAAGTACTTAATTCATTCCGGAGGTCCGTTCTTAACCTGAAACTGTTCTTAACCTGAAGCACCACTTTAGCTAATGGGGCCTCCTGCTGCCACCGCGCCGCCGAAACACGATTTCTGTTCTCATCCTGAAGCAAAGTTCTTAACCCGAGGTACTATTTCTGGGTTAGCGGAGTCTGTAACCTGAAGCGTATGTAACCTGAAGCGTATGTAACCTGAAGTGTATGTAACCCGAGGTACCAGTGTACAGGATTGCCTTCAGACAATTCGGGAGTCAGATAACTCCATATCCTCCAACATTTCTCCAATGAAAAAACAGTGGTACCTCCGGTTGAGAACGGGAACCGTTCCGAAAGTCCAGCTGGATCCCGAGGTTTCCACAACCCAAGGATCACTGGTCTGCGCATGTGCACAGTGGTAGACCTCTTCTGCGCATGCGTGTGGCACGGTAGACTGCTTCTGCACATGCGCGCACGGCGAAACCCAGTCCAATACTTCCAGGTTTGTCGCTTTCGTAACGTTAAGTTTACGTAACCGGAGGGTTATGTAAGCCGAGGTGCTACTGTAGCGACATCTTAAGGAAAAGTGGGACATTCCGCGATCAAATCAGAAACCAGGATGGCTTCTCTAAATAGGGGACGTCCCTGGAAAACAGGGATGCTTGGAGGGTCTGCCATTGCAACCCTGTTTGAGATAGCAATAATGCTTTTTTTCGACACCCAGATTGGAAATGCAGGCCTGTGGATAACACCTCTAATGGAAATGCAATGTGGGAATCAGCTTTCAACAGAAGCACTCGCTGGTTCATGTACAAAACCATGCTAGCCCCAGTGGTGTGTTTGCATTGCACAGTGTGTGTGTGTGTGTGTGTGTGTGTGTGTGTGTGACAGCTCTCCATTCAGCCTGTCAGAACCTGCTCGCGATGAGGAATGCTAAGGCCTTCAAAGTCCACAGTGTTCCCGTGGCATGCGTGGGCGGTTGCTTTAAACTTTGGAAGGCTGATGTTTTATTTAAACACAAAGGCCCAGAATTCCAGCTCGTTCCGGAAAAATAAAAAACCTCTCTGTGAAAAAGATGCCTATATTCATATATCTATATCTATCAATGCAGGTACAGATACAGGCACCATTTCAGACCCTCCAAGGATCCCTATTTTCCAGGGACGCCCCCTAATTTAGAGAAGCGGTCCCAGTTTCTAATTTGATCCCGGAATGTCCTGCTTTTCCTTCGGATGTCCCTGTTTTCATTGGTGAAATATTGGCGAGCTTGTAATTATCAGACCCCCGAGCTGTCTGAAGGCAATCCTGTATGGGCAAGGTGTGTTTTTAAAAAAAATGTTTAATGTTTTATTATGTTTTTATGTATCTTGGAAGCTATCTAGAGTGGCTGGGGCAACCCAGTCAGATGTCAGGGGTATAAATAATCAAATTATCATTATGGAACGGGACGTCCCTATGTCCATCGGGGAAATGTTGGAGGATATGCCACTTGCACTATACATTTTAAGCACTCTTCAAACAGGCATGGCTTCCCCCCAAGAATTCAGGGGGCTGTAGTATGTTAAGGGTGCTGAGAATTGTTAAGGAGTGCATTCCTCTCCCAGAGCTGCAATTCTCAAGAATGCTTTAACAGTCAATTCGCCTTCAGTGAAATCAGGCCATTGTATCTCTGTGCAGCTGCAGGGCATATGTCCGTGCTGCGCAGGGCAGGCGGGCATGCTAGCAAGGGGGGCGTGGCATGGCAGGTGCCCTCCAAGGTGAGGGATAGATGCTCGGGTGCCAGAGCGGCGCACGCGCCCTGCAGCCGGGGGTAAACTTTTTGTACTTTTTGAGAATACTAAGGAAAAACCATCTTCCGCAGAAACTGCTGCTTGCCTTCTATCACTGTGCCATTGAGAGCGTGCTCACTTATGGCTTATGTGTGTGGTACGGAAGCTGTACAACCCAGGACAGGATGGGGTTGTGCAGGGTTGTTAAGGCAGCAGAGAGCATTGTTGGCTGCCCACTCTCCACCTTAGAGCAGATTTATGCCACAAGGTGCCATAGGAAGGCACTGGACATAGTAAAAGATCCATCGCATCCTGGTCACTGTCTCTTCGAGCTCTTGCCGTCGGGACGGAGATACAGGACGATGAAGACAAGAATGAGCCGTCTTAAGAACAGCTTCTTCTCCAGAGCGATCTCGGCCCTGAATGGGAAGCCCGGACTTTGAAAGTCATCTAATCTCCCTTGCTGTATTATACTCTATTGATTAATTAGTGTTTTTATGGAGCAGTCAAGTAATTTCGTTGTCCCCGAAGGGGGCAATGACAATAAAGATATTATTATTATTATTATTATTATTATTATTATTATTATTAAGCGAGCCACCCATGGCAGACATTCGGTACGCCACCTGTCTGCAACTCCCAAGCCTCCCCCAAGCTGTCAAAATGAAGGGGGGAGGGGGAAATGCCACCAAAAAAGTGGCGCAGCTCCCCCCCATTACCCTGATGGCTCAGGGTAGGCTTGGGAGTCACGGGCAGGTGGCACGCCAAACGTCACCCCCCCTCGGGTATGACACCCAGGGTGGACCGCCCCCCCTTCCTACTCCCCTGCCTCTATGAGGGAAATAAAGGGTCTCCTAACCATTCTTGGGATGCGGGTGGCTTTACTTTACCTTAAACCACAGAGCCTAGGACTTGCTGATCAGAAGGTTGGCGGTTCGAATCCCCGCAATAGGGTGAGCTCCCGTTGCTCGATCCCTGCTCCTGCCCACCTAGCAGTTGGAAAGCACGTCAAAGTGCAAGTAGATAAATAGGTACCCGCTCCGGCGGGAAGGTAAACGGCGTTTCCGTGCAGTGCTCTGGTTCACCAGAAGCAGCTTAGTCATGCTGGCCACATGACCTGGAAGCTGTCTGTGGACAAACGCTGGCTCCCTCAGCCAATAAAGTGAGATGAGCGCCGCAACCCCAGAGTCAGCCACGACTGGACCTAATGGTCAGGGGTCCCTTTACGTTTACCTTTTAACCATTCTCAGCACCTTCAACAGATAAATGGAATGAAAAAATTTTTTAGCTGTAAGCTGCCTTGAGTCCCTGTCAGGGACAAAAGCGGGTAGTAGGAAGAAGAAGAAGAAGAAGAAGAAGAAGAAGAAGAAGAAGAAGAAGAAGAAGAAGAAGAACTGTGTGAATGTTCAGGAACACACCAGAGAGTAAATCCTATTGAACTCAGTGGGACTTACTTCTGAGTAAAAATGCTTCAGGTGTCAGGGTAATGCTGCCCAGTCTCTACCCAGTTACCTGGGAGTAAGCTCCGTTGAATACAGTGTGTAAAGGCTTGCAGTGTACAGCTCAGTTTACAATAAAGGAATAAACACTCCATGTGTTTCCTTTAAAAAATAATTGCTGGCTGCTGAAGCATTGCAATTAAAGAATTTAAAGTGGGTTGGTTAGATTTTCATTTAAAATTATAGGAAGGGCTTTGTATGTCGGCTTCACCGTTTCCTTCATTTGGCACAGGTATTTTATTTTCAGTATAAACAGGACTCCCTTTTTGCACCTACACACACACACACACACACACACACACACACAGGCTTCTGTTTCCAAAAAAGGACTGAAAGGGGAGGTGTCAGATCTCTGCACCACTTTTAATTGTTCTCCAAGATGTGGAGGGGAGGTAAAAGGACAACTGGGACATTCTGGGATCAAATCAGAAACTGGGAAGGCTTCTGTAATTCCAGGACTGTCCCTTAAAAATCGGGACACTTGGAGGGTACGGTCCAGTCATGGTGCTGGGCTGGGCAGAGAGGGTTTCAACCTCTCCACCCAGTCCAGCGCTACAATCAAGCTGAAAATTATGTAGATATAGATAAATATATGTTACACAAATTCACCTCCTTTTATGTCCCCTCACCACCCACCACCGCTGATTCTATTAATTCCATCTCCAATGTGTTTTATCTGCAGGAGTGCCGTGAAATCCTCCAGTGCAAACACAGGCTTTTTAATTTCATTTTGGGATCGCGGATGGAAACAAATTTATTAACTAAAGTCAAGTAAACAATGATCCAACCTCTCCTTTGTTATTAATATTCTCTGTTTCTTTGTGTTCCTCTCCTGGGAGCCTGAACAGAAGGGCTGCAGGAGGGGGAGGGCGGGTAGCAGTTTGTACTTGGGTAGAAAGATGCACCATTCAAGGATGCTTTGAGGAGCCAAGTGGGACTCTTTCATGACAGGTACAAAGATTTTGTTTTTTTAAAGGCATCTGCAGTCATCAGTTACCGAAAAAGGATAGAAACAATATTTGCAGTCCAGAGTATGTGTTATTAAGAACATAAGAGATGGCTGGATCAGGCCAATGAGCCCTCTAAGTCCAGCATCCTGTTCTCACAGTGGCCAACCAGGTGCCGGAGGGAAATGCTGCAGAGTCAAATATGGGAGTTCCCCTCTCCCTTCCAAAGGCTCACCGATAAGAATTAATGAGTAGATTTATAGTCTTTTCATTACAGCATTCTGTTATAAGCACAGGCAACTCTCTGCAAGGATCTTAGTTGCCTACTCTGACTCCTCCTTGCGATTTGCACAGCAAGGAGCCAGCCAAACAGAAGTCCAACCCCCCCCCCCCCGCATTTTCTTTGTTCTCTGACATGCTCAGACTTCCAGGTCCGAGGAGAGGGAGGGAATAATAATAATAATAATAATAATAATAATAATAATTTATTATTTATACCCCGTCCATCTGACTGAGTTTCCCCAGCCACTCTGGGCGGCTCCCAATCAAGTGTTAAAAACAGTACAGCGTTAAATATTAAAAACTTCCCTGAACAGGGCTGCCTTCAGATGTCTTTTAAAGATAGGATAGCTGCTTATTTCCTTCACATCTGAAGGGGGGGTGTTCCACAGGGTGGGCGTCACTACCGAGAAGGCCCTCTGTCTGGTTCCCTGTAACCTCACTTTTCGCAATGAGGGAACTGACAGAAAGCCCTTGGCACTGGATCTCAGTGTCCGGGCTGAACGATGGGGGTGGAGACGCTCCTTCAGGTATATAGGACCGAGGCTGTTTAGGGATTCCCCCCCCCCCATTCTTGATTGAGGTATCGCCCAGCTGCTTCCTCCCTTCTGGTTGCTTAGCTACTATCTCAAAGCTGGGCAGCTCCTCTCTCAACTGTGCAGCTTCTGTGTCTGCCTGTATCCCTGCTTCTGCAGACGCTGGAAGCAAAGGGGAAGGTGAATATTCCCCCTCTTCTTCTGTTAGGATCTGATCTTCCGGCGATTGTATTCCCCAATCTTCCAATTCAGACCAGCCCCTGACATCCAGCAGGATTTGAGTGCGAGAACCACCTTCCTCACTCCTGCAGTTTCCAGAAACTGCTATTCAGAAACATCGCTGCCTCAACTACACAGAGCAGAGCAGAACCCAAATGACGGGTCAAAATTGACTAAAAATAACAATCAAAAACTGTTTTTTGAAGTGCAAACATACAATGCAAGTCTTGTGGCCTGTGCATAGCTCTAATGTACGCCTTTGACCTCAACTGTGAAGGGCCCTCACTCCTTTGCCCTTGAATGCCCAGGATATGGGCCTGCCAGCTTATCTACCAGCCTGAGCGACTTCTTTCTCCAAATCCTCCTGTGCCCAGCTGATGGGCCGTGCCTTCAAATGGCATCGCAGCCTTGGACAATCTCAGGGAGAACTGCTGGTCAGCAAAAGCCTGGCATGGTGAGCAGACCAGCTTCATTCCCAGACCAGAGAAAAGGGGACTGCGTTGCTAACCTCTATTAATAATGCAGTTCCTCAACCCATCACCCACTGCCCAGCAGAGCACCAAGAAAATGCTGATTTGTCACTTGGACATATTTTATTTTTCTTTGCAGTGCAATGGAATATTTCTGCAAAACTTTGAATACACACACACACACACACACACAAATAGTTGAGTCAGCAGGACAGGGATTTCCTCCAGAAGAATGGAAGAGATGGAATTTGAAGAAGCAAATAGAGGACAAATCCAGCCCCAAAGGCACTCAGGTGGTTCTCCCCCATTGCCATCTAGCCTGCATAGATGTCAATGAATTAACATGTGTAAATCAATAATAGTTCCTGCCCCACCCCTTCCCAGCTGGGAAGGGTGCCAGTCACTCTCCCGTTTTCTAATTATTGCAATGGCAGACTTTTTAAAGCATTAAAAATGTAAGCGCATAAGAAGAGCCCAGCTGGTTCTAGTCTAGCATCCTGTTTTTACAGTGGCCAGTAAAGAGACAGGATGAAGCAAACTTATCTAGCATGGATTAGTGCTGTGCCAGAATATGTCCTCCATTTTCTTGAAGTTGCCTTCCTCTGTGAAAGGGGTTTCTGCTGTTCCAGACCCAGGGTACTAAAGAAATCCTTTAGGATATCAGTCAGTGAAAGGTTTCAAGCTTACATTATCACTAAAAGAGGTAGTGGAGAGTGATGTGTGTTTCCTTCCTTCCTTCCACACTTCTCCAGAATTCTGCATCCTGCCCAGCTACCCATGCTTCCTAATGAAAAAAAGCCCCCTGGAGGAGTTAAATCACAGTGGGGATTAATTAAAGCATGGGCACCCAGGGAGGCTGCAGAGAACACTGGTTGTATGATTTGTAGAAAGAAAGGGAACTCAGAAACACCCATCGGCAAGACCATAGAAGAAGGAAATCCCAATGTCTTTTCCTGGGGGTTAACTGAAATGTGGGCAACTAGGGAGGCTGCAGAGAGGTGATTTGTTTACACCTCCACCCCCACCGGTGGCAGGACAGCCGCAGCAGCCAGGATGACTGCAGATTAGGTAAAACTTTTGCCACCAGCTCCCTACTCTGCTTCTGCCGCTGCTGTCCCTGAAAGAAGAGGAGAGGTGCCAAACCATCCCTGGAGGACCCTGGCCCCCCCATTCCTGATTGACAGCTGCTGGCCTTGACATCAGAACTCTGGGTGGGGTGGGAAGATTAAATCAGCATCAGCAGCATCAGTCAGCATCTCTAGGTTGATGTCAATGATTTGGGAGGAGGATCAGTGTTGAGTTTTTATTGCTATTGGTTAGTTAGTGGGTTGGAACATTAGGATCATAGAATTGCAGAGTTGGAAGGGACCGTGAGGGCAATGTAGTCCAACCCCCTGCAATGCAGGAATCTTTTGCCCAATAAGGGGCTGGAATTTTTGACTCGGAGATTAAGAGTCCCATGCTCCACCGACTAAGCTATATGCAGACACACACAAAATCTTTCCAGGGGGCACCCGTATTACTTTCTCACTGAATTGTTTGCTTACCACTACTTTTTATTACTGTTATGGGGGGGCTGGTGGGGTGTTTTTTTGTTCCCCCAGTATATTGCACAAAATATCAATGTGATCTCTCCCCACTGCCCTTCAATGTTATACTGCAATATTCAATTGAAGTTACTTGGAGAGCATTTCGGTGGCAGGCGACGAATAAGTTTAATAAATTAATAAACAATAGACTTGTAGACTTGGAAGGGACCCCCAAAGGTCATCCAGTCCAACCTTTTGCAATGAAGAAATCACAGCTGAAAGAATTCCTGGCAGGTGGCCATCCAACCTCTGTTTGAAAGCCTCCAATGAAGGAAAGTTCACCACTGCAGGAGTGGGTGTCAGGTCAACAATAAATCACACAGCGTCAGTGAAGTTAACCCTTTAGTCAAGGGAACAAGGTTGACTCGGGAGGCCAGGCCTAGTGAGCACAGCAACTTGTCCCAGTAGATCTTTCCCCCATAGTGCCTCCCACCATTCCTCTGTGTCCAACCATCTTCTAAGGGAGTCCATTCCCCTGCTGGACAGTTCTTACTGTCAGAAAGTTCTTCCTATCATTGAGTCAGAATCCCCTATCTTGCAAATACAGTAGTACCTTGGTTCTCAAACTTAATTTGTTCCGGAAGTCCATTCGACTCCCAAAACATTCAAAAACCAAGGCCTGGCTTCCAACCGGCTGCAGGAGCTTCCGAAAAAACATTAAAAAACCGGAACACACACTTCTGGGTTTTTGGCGTTCGGGAGCCAATTTGTTCATCAACCAAGCCATTCAAGAACCAAGGTTCCACTGTAAAAGGACACCCAGAAATGCCCCTTGGCATTTGTAAGGCAGGAACAGCAAGAAATGAAAATTTCTGCCCTTCAATCATTCTCAGATTCAATTCCCTTTTCTCAGTAATTGACAGAGAATGGTTGGCTCGGGTGAGGAACAACTGGGTTTTTTTAATGTTTGGCAAAGGACTAGTGTAGATGGTTGTGGTTTCTTTTAAAAAAAAAGATCCCATGGACATGCCCATCAAGAACAATTAATCATTCATGCTAGCGGAATGAAACAGCCATATTTCTAATGGTGTACAGGAAGTAGACAGGGAAATGTTTTTCTCCCTATCTCATAACACTGGACCTCATGGATATTCAGTCCTGGAAACCACAGGGCAGGGGGCTTGTACCCTGGGTTTGTACCCTGCTCCTTGGGGGCATCTTATGCTAGGCTAGATGGCCACTGGGCTAACCAAGTTCTTATGTAAAGGTAAAGGGACCCTGACCATTAGGTCCAGTCATGACCGACTCTGGAGTTGCGGCGCTCATCTCGCTTTACTGGCCGAGGGAGCCGGCGTACAGCTTCCGGGTCATGTGGCCAGCATGACTAAGCCGCTTCTGGTGAACCAGAGCAGCGCACGAAAATGCCATTTACCTTCCCGCCGGAGTGGTACCTATTTATCTACTTGCACTTTTGACGTGCTTTTGAACTGCTAGGTTGGCAGGAGCAGGGACCGAGCAACGGGAGCTCACCCCGTCGCGGGGATTCGAAGCGCCGACCTTCTGATCAGCAAGCCCTAGGCTCTGTGGTTTAACCCATAGCAGGTTTACTAAACTATGGGGACAAACAGCAGGAACTGGCTATTGCTCTGGTGCCCTGCAAACTTCCCTTGCAATCTTCAAAGGCATCTGGCTGACCACTGAGGAAACAGGTTGCCTGACAGGACATTGGTACAATCTAAGAAAGGAATTCTTATTCTAAAAGATTGTAATCTTATGCATGAGTCTCCAAGTCGTCTTGAGCTACTGTCAAATCCTCCATTTTCAACATTCTGTTTAGACTTCACTTCTTGCAAATAACAAGGCACATTTTTTTCCCCAATGCAATGCCAGCGTTTGCCATTCTGCAGCTCCCCTAGCAATAGCCAGCAAGAGAGAAAGCAGGGGCTGACGCCTGTCCTGTGATGCTCAGCACAAATCATTTCTCGGTGCAATCACTCAGCAAGCCCAGGGACAGCCGAGACAGATCAAGGGCTCGGTGCTGATGAACTGGGCTGGCGTTGCACATGCCTGACAAGCTCAGCTTCTGGTGTGGCCGGTGCTTACTCTGAAATGAACAAACGATGGCAAGGAAATAGGCTGCTGAAATGACCTGAAGATTGAAATTGATCTCCCTTGCCCTGTCCATTGAATAGAAAGAATCAATAGCGCTGGGATGGAGAGCTGACTAGTTTGTTGTTGATGCTTGAAGCATCGGTATATCCGACCTCCGTACTCACAAAGGTAGAAAGAACATAAGAAGAGCTTGCTGGATCAGGCCAGTGGCCCATCTAGTCCAGCCTCCTGTTCTCCCAGAGGCCTGTGGGAAACCCACAAGCAGGATCCAAGGACAAGTGCCCTCTCCCCTCCTGTGGCTTCCAGCAACTGGTATTCAGAAGCATTATGACCGTGGAGGCAGAGCACTGCCACCGTGGCTGGTAACCATCAATAGCTTTCTCCTCCACGAATTTGTCTATCCTCTTTTAAAGCCACCCAATTCTGCAGCCATCACAGCCTCCCATTGGAGTGAGTTCCATAGCTTAACTGGCTGTCATCCATGCTTCCGATCTTCAGGTGTGCATCTAAAAATGTAAAGCATGAATGAGGACATCCCCTGCTGATAAGCACCTGACTCCTAAGTTTTTCAGTGTTGATGGGAGTAGATGAGGCTCCCTTCAGATTGCTCATTAGGTTGGCATTTGGAAAGGTGCAGAAGGGGCTAGTCCTTTTACAGGCTCTTGAGGTGGGTTAGAAAAAGCTTACACAAAAAGGAACCGTCATCTGGTTGGCCCGTGGCTGTGCGGGGGGTGGGATCCATATTAGAGCAACATTTTTGGGGGGCCAACCCAAATGTCACAAATGATTCTCTTGCGGCTCAGGGCTGTAGCTCAGTGGTGGAACATCTCCTTAATTCCCAAAGGAAGAGTTTCCCTACTTGAAACCCTGGAGAGCTGATGTCAGTCAGTGTAAACAATACAGTGGAGGTGGACCAATGGTCTAAGTCAGCAGAAGGCTGTCTCCCATGTACCTGGTTGGAAGGATTAACAGAGGACAGTCCTCTGGTTGAAGGCGTCCTCTGGTTGAAGGTCCAAAGATCAGGCACCCTACGAAGATGCCAATCAACTCTTAGTACCTGGACTGCAGACCTGAGCAGGTACCACAGAATCAGCTGGCCATAACCCTCCTCACTATGGTGACCTGCATTGTATTCTTGTTTCAATCATGGCTGGGGAACTCTGTGGCCTTCCAGATGTTGCAGACTGACAACTTCCATCATTCCTGAATGTTGGTCATGATAAAGAAAGGAAGTGCTGGATGGCTCAGTTGGCAGAACAAGAGATTCTAAATCTCAGGGCTGTGGGTTCAAGCTCCACGTTAGGCAAAAGATTCCTGCATTGCAGCTGCTTGGACAAGATGACCATTGTGGTCCCTTCCAAATACAGAATTATATGACCCTATGATAAGAATCACAGTCCATCCCGGATTTAAATCATGGTGATTCTTTCTACACTGGCATCTATGCATGTGCAATTTTTATACTGATCTCCACTGTCTTTTCATAATAATAAAAAAGCAACCTTGGCTGATGTCCTATCTCTAGAAACCAAAAAATGGTTGTTGACGGTCTCCATCCTTAGGCAAAATGCACTGCCTTGGTACATTGAAAACAGGACTAAACAGAAACCGGGCAGTTTTCTGTATCAGCAATGGTGCCAATTAATTTTAGGTGGCATGCCAGGTAAAAATAAAAATAATAATTACAAGGTTAATACACATTATAGCAGAAGGAAATATGATTGGGGGCAGGGGCAAAAGTCTGTCAGCTAACTCTGAAGGGTGTAAAATTAGAAGGGATAACTTTTCTCTCCTCTTTGATGATGATTTTCAAAGGCAATTCCTTTTCTCATTAATTGATGGGGAGCAGCTGAACTGGCAGCTATTAAATCACCAGAGCAGGGACTTGTCTATCTGTCATAACACTGGCTCTCATGGACAGTCAGTGCAGCTGAATGTTGGAAGACTCAGGACAGATAAAAGAAAGGAATTCTCAGTGCCGGAACTGGGGGTCTCAAATTCCAGGGGCAGCCTGTGCAACATCAAAATTTGGCGGTCCTCCGACTCTCATGCTGCATTGTAAATCATAGTTGTGGCACCCCCAGTGGCATACCGAGGCTCTGCACCCAGTGCAACCCAACTGGTTGTGCTCCCCTAAATCTGCCTGTGGACTTCTTCACCCAGTGCATAGTTAAACTATGGAACTTTCTCCCACAGGGAGCAGTGGTGACTACCAACTTGGATGGCTTTAAAAGGGGATTGGACAAATTCATGGAGGAGAGGGTTATTGATAGCTACTACAGCTGGAAGCAGTAATCTTTCTGAATGCCAGTTGCTAAAAAGCAAAGGTGGTGTCAGGAACGTGGTTCACCAGAGCGCAGGGGAAGAGTCAGACTCAGAAATTAAGCTGAGAGAGAGAGAGAGAGAGAGAGAGAGAGAGAGAGAGAGAGACTCTGTAGATGAGAGCTGGCTGACAGAGCCGAAGAGGCAGTTCGACCCCCCTTCCCAAAGAATACACTGTTAGTTCTCAAGAAGCGGGAGAGTTGGGAGGCAGCCAGAGCATTGCTAGGCAATCAGCAGATAAGCAGAGGGCTGAGACCGTGTCAAGTGAACGGGGGGAGGGGGGAGGCCAGCCTCTCAGTCCCTGTTCTAGGAGACTGGATAAGATCAGAGGACTGGGGAAGGGCAAGAGGGGAAGGGCAGGAATTTGGCATCCTTCCTGCTGTGAAAGGGTTGGAAATTCAGACTGACCAACTATTGTCAATGCGAGCAGGCAAGAAGCCATGCTCTGGATGTGTGTGTTTTTTCTAAATAAACATACATAAAATTGCGGGAGAGTCATTACTTCTTTTCGGGGCTTGCTTGCCTGCCTCAGATCATTACAGGTGGGGACTGCTCTTGTGTTCAGATCCTGCTTGTGGACTTCTCATGGGCATCTGGTTGGCCACTGAGAGAACAGGATGCTGGGCAAGAGGAGCCATTGGCCTGATCCAACAGGCTCTCCTTGTGTTCCTTTATTTAAGAGGCTCTGCAGTTCGATGCACATTGATGGCAGTGTAAGCAAATGAATAAGAAGCGTGACATGGTTTTAGCATCCCAAGAGGGTCATGCCCACGTCTTCAGCGATCCTAAAATGAGCCAAGGTCATTCTGTGGTAAGGATGCTGAGGAGGGAGGCTGAAGAGTACTTGGTCCATCAGTTTTAACAGGGTGGGGGAGTGTGGGGGGGAGGTACATTTTCCATTTCATGAACCACCAGCTCTCATTTCTCCAGCCCCCATCCCTTTGCTGCCTGAGCAGGTTTCACACCAGTAATCGCTTATTAGAAAATGTGATGTCCAGCAAAGCAACACGGCTGAGTCACCATTGTCTGGCTGAGCAGTGGCAATGAGCCAGTTAGCCTTAAACTCCCTCCTAACACTCCTGAGCCCGCAGTGTGACACGAAGTGGGTGATGGTCATTTCACGCCAAGGCCGGTGGTCCGCATCCAAGCTGCAACATCCTCTTTGCGCTGGCTAAGCGGCTGGAATGTGGTATTTAGGATTTTTCTGTTCCTGAACGTCAGGGACTTCTGGTGGAAATGGGAACAGAAATGGCCGAGATCAGCTTATTCATCTCATATTTGGAACAGAAATTAATCCAGCAAGTACGCTGTTTCCAGGAACTCTTCTCATTGTGAGACTTTTGTGGGTGAGCTGAGAGTTTGTGTGAAGCTTGGGTGAGAACCACAGGTGACGAGTTGCGCCTGACATGGGGGGAAGGGCTGACACCACGCCCATGAGGCATGTAATGTCACATACATTGCACATTGTTCAACCTGAAATTGATTTTTATATACAGTGGTACCTCGGTTTTCGCATGTCTCGGAAGCCGAACGTTTTGATTTTTGATGGCCTAAAACCCGGAAGTAAATGCTTCTGTTTTCGAATGTGTCTCAGAAGTCGGACGGCTTCCACTGAGGGGGTTTTTGTGGGTTGTTTTTTTTGTTGTTTTTTTTTGCAATTTTCTCCATTGACTTTGCAGACCACCCTTTGCGCCTCAGTTGTCAAATGTTTCGGAAGTCAAATGGTCTTCTGGAACGGATTACGTTCAACAACCGAGGTACCACTGTATTAGTAACTTTGTATTGATGTTACATTTTTATATGTACAGTAACTGTGTATTTTTGTAATATTTCAAGTTGTTCTTTATTGCTTCCAATTTTTTTGTACTCTGCTACAAGACATTTGTAATATATTAAGCTGTATAGTGGTACCTCAGGTTACAGACGCTTCAGGGTACAGACTCTACTAACCCAGAAATAGTACCTTGGGTTAAGAACTTTGCTTCAGGATGAGAACAGTAATTGTGCGGTGGCAGCACGGAGGCCCCATTAGCTAAAGTGGTACCTCAGGTTAAGAACAGTTTCAGGTTAAGAACGGACCTCCGGAACGAATTACGTTCTTAACCCAAGGTACCACTGTATAGGATTTAAATATAATCAATCAGACAACAATCACTCAAACTAGGGAGGCATCTTCTTGCGAAGGAGCTAAGGAAACTGCTTCATACATTGATCCATAGGAGCCAGCTCCTAGGGGCTGAGGTTCCTTCGGCCGCCCCCCAATAAAATACTTGAGGGTTTCGGGGGCCCCAAAGCTGATTGTCATTGCCATTCAAATGGGGTGCGTGCACTGCATCATGTGACTGAGTATGCGGGCCAGGGTCTAATTGCTCCCCCCAATATTTTATTCCAGTTGGCACCCCTGCATTGATCCATCTAGCTACGGATTGTCTACACTAGAAATGGAGAAGCTTTAGAACATGGGTAGGCAAACTAAGGCCCGGAGGCCAGATCCAGCCCAATCGCCTTCTAAATCCGGCCCGCGGACAGTCCGGGAATCAGCATGTTTTTACATGAGTAGAATGTGTCCTTTTATTTAAAATGCATCTCTGGGTTATTTCTGGGGCATAGGAATTTGTTCATTCCCCCCCCCGAAAAAAAAATATAGTCCGCCCCCCCACAAGGTCTGAGGGACAGTGGACTGGCCCTCCTGAAAAAGTTTGCTGACCCCTGCTTTAGACAAATTCATTATTGCTACTAATCCCACTGGCTGTGTTCTGCCTCCCAAGTCAGAGGCAGCAATGCTTATGAATACCAGTTGCTGTCTAAACCAGGTATGGGGAAGCTGTAGACAATTCATGGAGGAGAAGGCTATCTATTGCTACTAGCCATGAACTCTGTGTTCCACCTCCACTGTCAGAGGCAGTGATGCTTCTGAATACCAGTTGCTGGAAGCCACAGGAGGGGAGAGTGCTGTTCTGCTTGGGTCCTACTTGAGGGTTTGCAACAGGCATCTGGTTGGCCACCAAGGGAACAGGATGCTGGACTAGATGGGCCTCCTTTGCCCTAACCCAGTGTAAGAGCCAGTGTGGTGTAGTGGTTAAGAGCGGTAGACTCCTAATCTGGGGAACCAGGTTCGCGTCTCCGCTCCTCCACATGCAGCTGCTGGGTGACCTTGGGCTAGTCACACTTCTCTGAAGTCTCTCAGCCCCACTCACCTCACAGAGTGTTTGTTGTGGGGGAGGAAGGGAAAGGAGAATGTTAGCAGCTTCGAGACTCCTTCGGGTAGTGATAAAGCAGGATATCAAATCCAAACTCCTCTTCTTCTTCTTCTGACCCAGTAGGCTGTGTGTGTGTGTGTGTGTGTGTGTGTGCGTGTGTTGACCCTCTGGATGTTGCCGAACTCCAGCTTCTGTCAACCCAAGCAAGTGCAGCCAATGACCAGGGATGATGCAAGCTGTAGGTCACCAACATCTGGAGAACCAAAGGTTCCACACAACTGATCTATGCTGGTTGACAGTGGCTCTGCAGGGTTTCAGGCAGGGGACCTCCCCTGTCAGCCCTCCCTGGACTGAACCTGGGACCTTCTACATGCAAATAGATCCCAGACCATGGAGACCCTGAACATAAGGAATTTGGAAGATATTCCAAAGCTATTTCAGATGAGGTCATGCCACTGTATAGCTTCAAAATAATAGAATCTCAGCAAGCAGAATAGCTTCCTACAGTTACCCTTGAACTTCGTGAGAGCAAGATGCCAGGCTATAGATGGGCCATCGGCCTGATCCAGCCACAGGGGCTCTCCTTGCATGCTTCAATACTTGCTGCCTGCTGTAGAAAACAGCATCCTGCTCCACCCTGCCAGGCCAGCTCCCTCCCAAGCTCGCTGACGGCGCGCATCTGCCTGTCGCAATAAATTTGGAGCTCTTAATTATTGATCAGTTAGCATGCAAAGGGAGGATCTCGTGGTGAGCCGGAGGAAGGTGGGAAGCAGCCGTGCCCGTGCGGATCTTTCCTTGGGAGGGAGGGAATAAATAAATAAATAAATAAATAAATAAATAAATATTTGGATGGGTGGCCGAACAGCATGAATTTTTGAAGAGACCTTCTTGCAACTGCTCAGGCTATCCTTATGCTAAGCTGCCCGCCTGCCCTGACCCCCTGCCTTCCCTTTTTGGCAGCTATTTCGGGGGGTGGGTCGTCGCTCCATGGTGAGAAGGGGGAAATTCTCCCAGCGGAAAAAAAGGGGACACACAAACACGCCATTGGTTGCAAGCTTCTGCCAGCCCGAGCCGCTACACCACCCGAATCCGCTTGCCGGTTTCCTCAGAGAGCTGGTATGAATATTCACGAGGGAATTTGAATTTCACAGCTTAGCACAGAGCAAGTAGCCAAAGGAGCATTTCGTTTTGATCAGCGTTTTGCTCTCAGGTTCATTATTTTATGGTTGGAAGCGGATGGGCGTGGGAGTTGTAGCAAAGGCTACTAGATGAGCAGGGGTGCCAACTTGAATAAAGTATTGGGGGGCAGGTAAGCCCTGCCCCACATAATCAATCACATGACACGGTGCATGCGCACTCTTTGAATGGCAGTGCCCACCAACCTGGGGGGGGGGTGCTGACCCCTTCAGATATTTTATTGGGGAGGCTGAAGCCCCCATGGCCCTTAGGAGTTGGCTCCTATGTAGATTCTGTGCCCCCTGAAAATTCTCACTGTTTTACCAGGGGGCTGAATTTGTCTTTCTTTGCTCCCATTCATGGGGCCAGAGCTTTCTTTCAGGGGGAATTTGATGGAACTCAGTTCTGGCACCTCTCAGATGGATGCCATTGTCATTCTAAGACAAAGAGGGAGGCTTTCATGGTGAACTTCAGCACCTCTTTTTCTGGAAAAATAGCACTGCATGGGACCCAAAACTCATTGCTTTGCCATAAGAAGGAAGGGTTTTATTTTATTTTATTTATATCCCACCTCTCCTCCAAGAAACTCACACACTTCTCCCTCCCCCTTCGTATTATCCTCACAACAACCCTGTGAGGTAGGTTAGGCTGAGAGGCAGGGACTGGCCAGTGGGCCTCATATGGCTGAATGGGGATTTGACTCCTTGTCTCCAAGGTCCTAGTCCAGCACTCTAACCACTAGACCACACTGGCTATCAATAATCTGCAGACTTACTACAGTCAGGTAAAAGAGGAGTGGAGAAACTATGGTCTTCCAGGTGAATATTTGTACTTTTGTCCATTTAGTATTTATTTTTCCTGATTTGAACTATAAAATGGTGGTTTTCTTGTGTCAAAATGAGAGTAAAACATATTTTTTAAAGAAAAAAAGCAGTGTGTGTGTGTACACACACATATATACACACACAAATATCATTATGAAGGTTGTGCATTTACTTTATTGGACAGGAGAATGGACTACCTCAGAAGTCGATGGATTATCTTGCCAATTATTTTTTATTAATTTTAGAAGGTGGTAGATACTCATTTATTGGAGACTTTTATACAGAGGTTGGATGGCCGGCCATCAGGGATTTTTTAACTATGATTCCTGACTCGCAGGGGGTTGGACTAGAAGACTCTAGTTCTACATTTCTATGTTTCCCTGCTCTTTGCATCTTAAAATAAACCAACACCAAAATTCTAGGGATGGGGGGGGGGGGCTGTGAGAAATCTAATGAAGTCGCAGAGGTGAAGCAAGGCTGGGGCGCCATCACTCTGCCCTGGTTTCAGCTGTCGGCCCCTTGTAAAAAGTGACATATAGCTCCCCCGATCCATATACGCTGCAAAAAGGAATTTATTTCACTGTAAAAAAGAAATGTTCCAGGAGAATCGGTAAACGGCGTTCCTGGGAACAGCCAGCCTGCAGCCATATAGAGTCGTTTGCACAAACAATTGCTTTCTCCTTTCCCCCCTCCCCAGAAGGCCTCCATTCATCTCTGTTCACCTCCGTGGTCATCCTGGACTCAGAAGAGAGAATCAGAGCTTGAAAAGCTCACCAAATAAGGCTGGAAAAGACTCAATGCCCTCTGCCAGTCAAGCGGGTCCAAACAGGTTAGATGACCAGACTTACGAGCCAACAGAAGAACACAAGAAGCTGCTATGTTTATTAAATTTATATCCCTTTCTTCCAGGGGCGGCCTCAGGCATTTTGGCACCTGAGGCAACACGCCCTGTTGCTACTACCACAATGGGGGCACAGACGTTGTAATGAGCTGACCTGCCAGGCAGGGAGGAGATCCTTCCCGGGTCTCCCACTCTCCCACCGAACTGCTGAACTTTCCATCACCACCTCCCTTCAGGAGAAGGCAGTGCAAAGCCCCCCCCCACACACACCTACCTCCAGGCAGTGGGAGATATCTTCCCCACCCAGCCAGCAGCAAAGCTGGGTGGCAGAACACCTCCCCTCTCACTGGGCAGCAGGGGAGTCATTCTGCAGAGCTTTGCCACCAGTACCTCTCTGTCAAGAGTCCAGGTTCCCAGCTTGATAACACAGTGAGCATAGGTAATCAAAAAGGAGGATTTATTGCAAAATCAAACAGATAGCTCCGGACGGCTCTGACAAAGCCTCCAGCATCATTACTCAAGATGACCATTCTGAAGGCTCCTTCCGGCGTCGACAGAAGATATGGAACTTCAACTCTTACATCTCTTGTTTTGCTTCCTATCTAGCAGCCCTCCCATTCGCCGCGTCTTTGGACTTAGTGGATCAGCTCCAACCTCTTCCTGTTCTGAGAGGCTGAGTCTATTTGTGCCTAAGGGATAAGGGATCAGAAGCCAAAATAAGGGATTTTCCAGGCACAGGTATGTTCAACTTCTGACCCCTCCGAGCCAAAGGCAGAAAGCCCAGCCAGCAGCCAAACAAAGCCTCATGTGGTGGTTCCCACAGCGCAGCAACCCGGCAAAGGGGATGCAGCAAGGAAAACCACCATCACCTCTGCGCTGGGAAGCGCTGAGCAAAGGCGAGTCCCCAGGCAACGCGGCCGATTTGATTGGCACAAGGCATGCAAGCTCCACCCCCCAGTCATTCTTAGACTCCTTATTGGGTGAGCAACACAGCCAAGCAACACAGTTGGAGCCTCCCTCCTCCCTGGCTGGCATGGAGGGAGGGAGAGGAGCTGCTTCCTTTGAAACCCGGGAAATTTAAGGGACATCATCAATAAGGGACAGCAGCGGTGCTGGGATAAGGGAGTTTCCTGCCAAATAAGGGACAGTTGACAGCTATGCGGTTGAACTGGGACCCTTCTGCAAGCACAGCAGATGTCCTTCCACCAGCCTACAGGCCTTCCCAGAAAAATAAGTTCAGATTCTAGTCCTAAAAAGAGGGAGCTGAGTTAAGTACCTAGCTGCCTTATACGGAGTTAGACCTACTTAGGTCTTTCTAGCTCTGTACTGTTGACATGGCTGTCAGTGGCTCGCCGGGTTTCAAAGAGAAGCCTCTCCAGCCCTATCTGCAAATACAAGGGATTGAATTTGGGACTTTTTTACGGCTCTCCTTAACTCGCCTCATACAAAGTCAGAACATTGTTTCATCTAGCTAAATATTGTCTACACTAACTTGCAGCAGCTCTCCAGGGTTTGGGATGGGGGTCTCTCCTGCCTGGAGCTGCTGGGTATTAAACCCAGGATATTCTGCACAAAAAGCAGGTGCTCTGTCACTGAGCTACCTTCCCAAAAGAGCCAAGGTGTACGAGAGAAGATGAGTCAAGCAGGTCTCTCTCCCCCTCCACTTTAAATATGACAAAAACCTCCTTTGTGAGCGGGTGATAAGCCGGGTGTAAGATTGATGTTCTGGTGGGCCCAATGGAGAGGGAGAGAATCTCATTTGCTGGCAAGAAGTCAGAATAAGTGGAGATAAAATGGAGTTTGGATTGTTCAGGCCCATAAATTGCTTTTTCTGATTTTGCACAGAGTGATTCTGGGAACATTCTGCTGTTACTGCATCAGCTACAGTGTGCCGGGTGCTTCATAGTAGAGTAAATGCAAATCTCCTTTCCTCTAGGGCTGATTGAGCTAGGAAGTTACTCATACAGCTGGAACAGATTTGCTCCAGAAATTCCTCTTTTAAAAAAGTCACCCTCTCCAAATTCTGGACACAGATATCCTCCAAATATTATCTGGAGAGATGGTAATTTGGAGCCTGGATTTTAGACATTGAGATTCAGACTGCAAAATGTTAATGACGTGTTGAGAAATCTCATCCTGGATTGAGTCTGTAGCTAAAACACTTTTTTGTAAATGACCTGTCAGGGTTTTCACCTTGCTATCATCATTCTGGGATACAAACCCAGTAACCATTACACATGTGTCTGACCAAGTGAACATGAGTCCATGAAAGCTTGTGCTGCAGAAAATCTATTCATTATCGTCAGCAGCGTAGTGGCAAATTCAGAAGTGCAGTTTCCATTCATAACAGTCAAAGTCATGCCCCCTCACAGTTGCACCCCTTTGAAGATTATACAACACTCTGAGATTATAAGACTATATTCCCAGAGTGTTGAATAATCTTCAAAGGGGTGCAACTGCTAGGGGGCATGGCTTTTTACAAATAAAATTATTATACAAACTTAATAATTAGGGATGCATTGCAAGGATCAGTGCAGATCTCAGGTTTTTCTTTTCAGCTAGATCTACCATTTTCTGTGCACCTAAGTAGGCAAATGATTCGGGGTGCTTTTATACCTTCTTTTGGAGTGACTGAGACTGTGTTTTCCATGAAGTTCCTTGAAATTGCACACCATTCTCTTGAAATGGAAGCACCTTGTTTTTTCAGGGTTCTTAAATGCTTAGATTTGGAGCATTAAAGGTAAAGGGACCCCTGACTATTAGGTCCAGTCATGGCTGATTCTGGGGTTGCGGCGCTCATCTCACTTTATTGGCCGAGGGAGCCGGTGTATAGCTTCCGGGTCACGTGGCCAGCATGACTAAGCCGCTTCTGGTGAACCAGAGCAGCACACGGAAACGCTGTTTACCTTCCCGCCGGAGCGGTACCTATTTATCTACTTGCGCTTTGACGTTCTTTCGAACTGCTAGGTTGGCAGGAGCAGGGACGGAGCAACAGGAGCTCACCCCATCGTGGGGATTCGAACCGCTGACCTTCTGATCAGCAGGTCCTAGGCTCTGTGGTTTAACCCACAGCACCACCCGCGTCCCTAGATTTGGAGCATACAGTACAACAGTTCCTCAATGTTATTATCCCCATGTGCCTTCTCCGGAGTGACCCTAGGAGCCAATCCTCAGTGGTTAACTCACCACCTTTCACTCTGACTGGTTCCAGTCAGCACAGAGGGCGAGAAGATTTCTTCTCTGTGGTTAAAAAGCTCCTTTTTTACATGTTGGTTGGCCAGCTCTAGGATGCTGGAGACAGAGATCCTGTTGCAGGAATAGGAATGAGTCTCTGCCCCTACCAGGGCCGGATTTAGGTTTGATGAGGCTCTAAGCTACTGAAGGTAATGGGGGTCTTTATATGTCCACCTGTCCTTCGTCAACAATAAATTGTCACTGGTTTCTTTTGTGGGTTGACTATACGCTATATGGTAATTTATGGACCTAATACGTATCTAAAGCCCTTTGCACATGTTGCCATGCAACCAGTCCATGCAGAATGTAGGCACCCTATATATAGAAATGAGCGAACCAGTGATATTTTATGGAGCCGGCTAGCAGACAGGGCCCATTACTTACATCACAGGAGCCTACACAACACAAAACACTGTTGCTGTATGTAGCTTTTATTTTATTTGTTTTTTAACTTATATTTTGGAAATGTACATCCAGTTTTTTCCCCTTTTTTGGGGGGGGGGCAAGAGAGTGGGGCCTTAAGCTATAGTTTGTTTAGCTTATATGTAAATCTGGCACTGGTCCTTGGCCCCGTGACCCAGGACCACTACAGCACCAGCTGTCTCCACAATGCCGCCAGACACTCTTTGTGCTTTTGACACGTTCTAAGTGCTTTAAAAAGCATTTTTGCCAACCACCCTGAGATCCTAACTGATGTGAGGTGGCTTAAAAAGTCAAATAAATATATCAATCAATACACTTTCCCTTTGCAGTTTAATCCTGGATATATCCAAGAGCAGGTCTTGGTGCATTGCTGGGAAGCTTTCTTCTGCTCCCTCCCCCCAAACCCCTCCCCCCCTTATATATCAAAATCTGCAACAGCGGCGCTTTGTGTGTTGAGAGCAATAGATTCACAACCATGCTTTGCTTGCCCCTGCCAGCCTTGTGTCTTCATTATACATTTCTGATAAACACTGAATGGTGAAAACGAAGAAGAAAATGGGGTCTGAGACAACTGTCTGAGCCTTGGGCTGCAGGTACTTCATGAAACGGTCTCCTGCAGCCAGGGATTAAGGGACTCAATGAGCGTGAAGCTACATTCCCAAGCCCACTTGGAAAAGAGCAGGTTCAATTCTCTATGATCTGCCTGGAGCTTTTAAAAAAAGAAATTGATATATTTGGCACCCATACTCACGCAAGCATCATGTGAGGAAAACTATGCACTAGGGAAATAATAGAACGTCTCTCTGCAGGTCTGCTAGGCAAACTTTCACACAGAAATATGAAGATAAGGAGCAATCTGCGCTGAAATGTTGACATATTTTTATGAGGAGATTTTTTGGGGTTTCTTAAAAAAATGAGGAAATGTGGCAAATTGAATTTAAGACTGGAAAAGGGAGAAAGAATGAAAGCAACAGGTTCATTCATCCCAGATCCAGATGGGCTGCCCATTGAAAGGGAAACAGAGAATGGAACAGCAGCTGCCTTCTGAGAGGCATGTGGATGGGCAGATGTAGGCATTGTTCCTCTGCCGGCATTCCGTTCAATGGGGTGCACATTGGATTAGATAAGGAAGCATCAGTCCAGTTGCCACAGCAACAGAGAAGGCTCCCCTCTTCCTCCTCACCTCCCCACCCCATCATCCCTAGCTGATTGGGGTGAAGAAAACCATGAACACACTCAATTCATCAAACAGTGAAAAGTAAGAGTTTTTCATTAACATTTCCAAACTCCGCAAATGACAAGTTTTCAGCAAGGAAGAAGAAGACGGATCTGACGAATCTTTGGCTCATGCTTGTTCACCCAGATGGTAATTTTTACTGAAGGTGTTTGTATAGAAGAGAAAGTTAAACTGGGTGGGTGGGTGTGTTGGAGAAAGTGGGGAGGGAGGGAGCATGTGAACATAGCATGAAACATAGGGCATCGTCTTTGGAGTGAAAAACAAAGCATTACAACTATACAATAGTGTCCTTATCAGTTGGCCTTAACAACATAAGGTATTTTTAAAAATAAAATTAAAAAGTTGAAATATTTAGGGTTCTGTTCAACAGAGTCATACACAAAGTAGACCCAGTGAAAACAAGTTGACAAGTTAAACAGACAAGCAGACTGAAGTCAAGCAACTAAAAATGATTCAACTTTGCTTCTTTAAGTTCATTGATTGCAAACGGTATGGATTAAATGGATGCAGCTCTTTCATCGCATTGCACAAATCAAGATGGCATACGAAGGACTTCCCAAGTGACCTCTCATCCAGGCACTGAACAGAGTTGGACCTGCTTAGCTTCAGCAATGTGGCTAATAACAATAATGTTATTGTTTATATGTTGCTCATCCGACTGGGTTGGCCCAGCCACTCTGGTCCTCTCCCAACAAAATGTTGAAAACAAAACCACACATCAACCATTAAGAGCTTCCCAATACAGGGCTGCCTTCAGGTGTCTTCTAAAAGTCATATACAGTGGTACCTTGGGTTACCTATGCTTCAGGTTACATACACTTCAGGTTACAGACTCCGCTAACCCAGAAATATTACCTTGGGTTAAGAACTTTGCTTCAGGATGAGAACAGAAATCGTGCAGCGGCGACGCAGTGGCAGCAGGAGGCCCCATTAGCTAAAGTGGTGCGTCAGGTTAAGAACAGTTTCAGGTTAAGAGCAGACCTCCGGGACAAATTAAGTTCTTAAGACAAGGTACCACTGAAGTTGTTTATCTGTTTGACATCTGATGGGAGGTTGTTCCAGCAGGGAAGGCATCACTACCAAAAAGGCCCTCTGCCTAGTTCCCCTGTAACTTCACTTCTCACAGTGAGAGAACCACCAGAAAGCCCTTGGAGCTGGATCTCAGTGTTGAGACAATGGGGGTGGAGACGCTCCTTTAGGTATACAGGGCTGAAGCTGTTTAGGGCTTTGAAGGTCAGCACCAACACTTTGAATTGTGCTCAAAGTCAATGTAGATCCCCTCACACCATGCTCTGGGACCAGTTGTCTTGAGAACACACTACAGTGGGCCATGACCAGGCATCCTGTCTTCTAAGGCATTCAGTTAAAGTGCTGCCCTTCACCAAAGCAAAACCCAAAGCAAATTCTGAGGTGCCATTTCAGGAATTTCTGCTGTTTCGGTCTGCCTTCAGGTGTCTTCTAAAAGTCATATAGTTGTTTATCTGTTTGACATCTGATGGGAGGTTGTTCCACAGGGAGGGCGCCACTACCAAAAAGGCCCTCTGCCTAGTTCCCCTGTAACTTCACTTCTCAGGGAACCACCAGAAAGCCCTCGGAGCTGGATCTCAGTGCCTGGACAATGGGGGTGGAGACGCTCCTCTAGGTATACAGGGCTGAAGCTGTTTAGGGCTTTGAAGGTCAGCATCAACACTTTGGATTGTGCTCAAAGTCAATGTAGATCCCCTCATACCTGGGGGATCTGGGACCAGTTGCCCTGAGAACACACTGCAGTAGGCCATGACTAGGCACCTTGTCTTCTAAGGCATTCAGTTAAAGTGCTGCCCTTCACCAAAGCAAAACCCAAAGCAAATTCCGAGGTGCCGTTTCAGGAAGCCTTCCCCAACCTTTCTGCTGTTTCGGACTGAAATTCCCATCAGCACCAACCAGCAAGGCCATTTTGGGCTACAGCCCTTATCATGCCTAGCCAATATGCCGACATGTTGGAGCTGAAGTCTGAAACAGCTGCAAATCCCCAAGGAGGAGATGGTTGGTCTATATGGCATTTCACTCGGTGCCAAGAGACTACCAGTAAGATCAGTGGGACTGGGAACAACCACAAGAACATCTGAGCATCACTTGCTTGCCCAAAGCGAGGCACATGCTCCTCTCCTTTCTTCCAGCCTCTTCTCCTTTTCGCCATTCTCACCACCTGAGCCACATAGCTCAACAGAGAGACAGGCAAAGATGCTGGGCATCTTTCGTGATGGGACTGTCCTCCCGTGCATTTCGCTATGGCAAGTTAAGAAGGTGCTGCATTAAGAAGCTTTAAGAGCATTAGCATCAATCAGCGGCATTAGCCATGTGGTCAAACCACTAAGATGTTGGTTTGCTGGAGTGAAAAGATAAGCCGACTCTCCACCGTGGATCTTTCTCTTATCTGGACTTAAACCATAATCTACTTAAGTCCATTGATCTCAGGAGGTGTACAGCAGGGAGATTCAAGTCTGGGTCCTCACCAGCCAAAGTGCAAAATGTACCCTTAGAGCCAGGTGGGAAAGGCTGCTGTCTCCCTGAGACAACTTTGGAAGAGCTTTGCTGAAAAGTGCATGATTAAGCACGAGCCAGAAAACACTTTCAGTAGTGCTGAAAAACAGCTCCTTTCCTTGGCAACTACCCAGAACTCCTTGTGAAACTCTGATTCCATTTCCCAAAGCCCTCCTCTGCCCTTCCTCTCTGCTGCCTTCATTTATCCTCAGTGATATTGTCACAGTCTTCAGTGATACCATCAGGCTACCAAATCTGATAAACTGTGTTGCATCTTGTGTCTGTATTTAGAATCATAGTTGGAAGCGACCCCAGCCCTCCCTGCAATGCAGGAATCACAGCTAAAAAATCCCTGACAGATGGCCACCCTGTTAGGGGCTCGGCCTACACTTGAGTAGGACCCTGGCAGAGACACATGCCTGACTGGCATGTTCTCTCCCTCCTGGTCGATCGTCCGGGAGCTTCAAAAGCTTTCTTCAGCCCGAACATCACAGCGACCGAGGCTAACAGACATCGGCACACTTAGGGATCCACAGAGTTTGTTCAGTTGTGTAGCAGACCTCAGCAACTCAGCATTTTGGCTAATCTACTTTATTTACGTATAAGCACGCACGGAGCACTGCAACATGGCTCCCTCTCTCTCTAGCATCAGACAGCAAAAAAGCAAAAGGACAAAGGACAACAGCCCCACTTCACGGAACACAGTAACACAAACATCCTGTCTCCGTCACTTCCCACTCTGTGGAGTCAAAACATATACTGTCATGTGATAGACAAAAATCCCATGACTGCAATCATGGAGCAGGAATTCCAACCTCTCTTTAGAAACTTCCAATGAAGGAAGGTCCATCACTTTCCAAGGGAGGCTGGTCCACTGTTGAACTGCTCTACAATTCTATGATTTTATTGATTGCAGGGGTGGCCACGTTCTAAGGGAAGAGCCTTTTGGACTGACCCCAGCCACCTAGGCTAACCATTGCATCCTATTGGCCAGGGAGGAATATATAAAGCACTTCCTGTATTATGATGTACCAGTAACACAGCTGTTCCAAGATGCTGTGGAAGAAAGACGGACTCTCCCTTCCTTCTATAGTCAAAAGCCTTTAACCAAAGCTTTTGCACTAACTGTCTTAAAAGAAGATATAAATGACACATACAAAGAGCGGGGGGAGCCCTCCTAAACCCTGATCTTCAAAATGAACCAGACCACTATGCTGGAAATTACACCAAAGAGGATTTAATTTGCTTTTTGATCTGCTGCCTGAAAGGCTCGCTCTATCAGAGGAAGTCTCTTCATAATTTATTCACAAGTAAGCGCATTTAAAAGTCTGTCTGAAGTCCTCACAGTAGTGCAGGGTGGGAGAATTATTTTTATTTAAAAGGGGTGGGTGGAGGAAGAGACCATAAAGAGATTCAAAGTTCAATTTCTCAAAGAATCGGAGATCCACTTAAAGCACTGCAGAGATGGCTTTAAGAAACACTTTCCAGTTGTTTCTCATTGGAAAGCGGATCCCTTTGAGAAGAATCCCTCTTCCCAAAGGGAACAGCCACTATAGTTAGCTACGGTTTGTCCTCTGTCAATATTGGTCCCACAGAGTTCAATGATACTCCCAGAGAAACAGGGTTAGGATTGCAGCTAAACTGTGCAATCCTAACCAGGTCTAGGTAAAGGTAAAGGGACCCCTGACCATTAGGCCCAGTCGTGGCCGACTCTGGGATTGTGGCACTCATCTCGCTTTATTGGCCAAGGGAGCTGGTGTACAGCTTCCGGGTCATGTGGCCAGCATGACTAAGCCACTTCTGGCAAACCAGAGCAGTGCACGGAAACACCGTTTACCTTCCCGCCGGAGCGGTACCTATTTATCTACTTTCACTTTGATGTGCTTTTGAACTCCTAGGTTGGCAGGAGAAAGGACCAAGCAACGGGAGCTCACCCTGTCACGGGGATTCGAACCGCCAACCTTCTGATCGGCAAGCCCTAGGCTCTGTGGTTTAGACCACAGCGCCACCTGCATCTACTCACAAGTAAATACTAGATGTGCCTTTGGCTTGATCCAGGAGGACTCTTCCTATGATCATAGAAACCCATGGGATTTCACCAAATTCTCTCTCTCCCCTTTGATCATTTTTGAATGCAATTTATTTTCTGATTAATTGATGGTGAATTGTTGAAAAGCAAATGCAGGATAAAATTTTCAACACAGCACAGCATTACTTTTTAACCGGAGACACCATGGATTTAAACACAGGACATTATGGATGCAAATCATACTATTATAGGTTTGCGGGGGTCAGTTTGGATGATACGCATGGGTCCCTTTCCAAGCCTATTATCTTGTTTCTGTGAGGTTAGAATCTAATAAGGAGAGACCTGCTGAACCAGAAAAGCCAATTCCTTTGTTAAGGTAATAGCCTTGGCTGGCCAGTTAAATACCACGATTTGCATATCTAAAAAGGTTGCCATGGAGACAAATGGGTGGACCCTTTCCCACCTCACCTGGCTGGATGCCACATCATCCTAGAAAGGACAAAATAGGTCATGGGAGGCTGTGTGTGAGATGGAGTTTTGGCTGATGCATTCCCTCTAACATGTCCAGGAGAAAAACTGGGGAGCACATTTCCCGGGCCGCACTCCTGTGTGAGTCAAGTGACCTGTTTGAGAATATTGAGCCTCAAAATACACATTTTGGGTCTCCATGTTCTTGCACAAGATCACGATCTTGCACGTTTTTGGGCTCCATGCTCCCACAGGACTGTTCAGGTTTTATTGGGGCAATTGAGTATGTAGATGCTGGAAGCTGGAGACACAGAAACATGTCTTGCTCTGTGTTAGACTCAAAGCTCTTGCTTACGGATCTCCCTTGAAACCTAATGAAGAGGCAATATCTGTTGGAATGGTAATGCGGTGAGCCTCTCCATTCTCTGCCCAGGATGTATATGTGCGGCAATAAAACCATAAATCCTAAAGACACCACAGTCTCCATTGACCTTCATTCCAATGAAACCAAACCCTGGATAAGCCCTGAAGACTCTTGCAGCACAAATATCAGGGTACATGCAACCATTTGCTCTAATGCTAAGATATGGTCTCACACAAGATGGGGATGGGGTGAGGCACGAAGTTCAACACCCTGCCTCACCTTGTGGTAATTCCTGATGCCCCAAAGGAATTCAAGAGCTTAGGGGACACCCCCCCACACACACATGCTCAAAACCAGTGCCATAAGGGAGCCTTCCAAATAAAAATGACCCTTCATCCTTTAAGCAGCCTCCAGAACTCTCTCCAGGTCACATGCTCCCTTCATCTTACTGGTTCTGCTTTGAAACATGTGTATTGGTCTGGTTGGAATATTGTTCTTGAACCTGGTCAATATTCTAGCCAGTTTATTTGGGTGCAGGGGGGTACATCAAGCTTACTGTACAAAGGTAACCTTTACATTTATTGCTCCACCCAGTTTAGTCTCTGGTCGTGCCACCCACGGGCATGTCACCACCATAAGCTTGCCAAGAAGGGAACATGACCCTTGGGTAGAGAAGGAGACCCACCACCTCTACTTAGCACATCCATCCTACCCTATCTTGAAGCCCAACTGCTGGAGAAACATTCCTGCAGCATCATCCACCCACACTCATTTACATGTCGCACACTTGGCACAGAAACATAATCAAACTCTCTGGAAATGCTGTCCCCTAGGCTCACCTCAAAATCTCTTTGCCCCTTGGCTCACCCTCTGCTGCCGCCACCTCCACCCCCGCGAGCTATTGCTCTGGCAAAAGCAACCTTTGCAAGCAGATTGATTGAGCCAAGTGATCCTCTAAGCAGGCACTCTGCCTTGCAGAAGGAACGCAAGCCGGCAACGGGACATTTAAGGTTCCTTGTAGCTGAGCACTTCATCTAGTTTATATTTACAGCGTAATGGCTTTTCAGCCTCACTAACTTCCATTTCCAACAAAGAGACTTCTACTGTACTGCCCTCAGCTTAAGTGCTAACTACAGCTTCACGTTAATAAATATTTTAGACCTGGGGAACTTTAAACTGTGGCGGCTCCATGCCAGCTGTCTGCAGCCCCCGACGAGAGGGAGGGAGGGAGGGAAAGGGTTTGAATGTGCAAGAACAGAAGAACATCAAAAGAGTCCTCCATAAGAACAATGGACCATCGAGTCCAGCATCCCATCCTCACAGTGGCAAATGGGGCTGGGGGATATATCAATACATCGTCCCAAACTGGTTTGAAGTCAATAGTGTGATATCGGTTTTGTAATTTTTGACCTGGCAATATATTATGAATCATGGGGTGTGTGGGTGTGGGTATGTGCTATCACAATGTGGAGGAAACCGTGAAGCCAGCCAATGCCTCTACATAGTTCCATCTTTATTTCAGACATTGTGATATATCAGTATATCACAATGTTTAGCTGGTTATACGTATATCTGTCAGGGACTGGGCAGAGGGGGAATGGTGGAGGCTGCCTCCCAGCCTGACCCTTCCAGAGAAGAAGACAGTTCAGAATTACAACAGGGGGTTGAGGGAGGTCACAGCTCAGAGGAAGATGAGGGGGAAAGTTGGGAAATAGTGGGAGAGGAGGAAGAGGCAGAGCTGGAGCAGCTAGCTGACACGTTATCACTAGAAAGCATTCCAGACCCACCATCTCCCAGAACCCGGCGAGCCTTAAAAATAGGAGCTCAGAGACGGATGGCCCTACTGTTGATGAATGAGGAAGTGGGAGAGAAGAGGGGGTGGAGATTTACTCAGGACAAAGCCGTTATTCCAAGAGGCTGCATTCTGAAGCCCCTCTCTGTAAATATTGAATAAAAAGTAGATGGTAAAGAATTTTCCTTGTCTTATCCGTTCCTGGCAACCTGCCACGGGGGTTAGAACCTCTACAGCCTGACAATATCACAGTGTTGAAAACCAGATACAGTGGTACCTTGGTTCTCAAACGCCTTGGTACTCAAACAACTTGGAACCCAAACACTGCAAACCCGGATGTAAGTGTTCCGGTTTGCGAACTTTTTTCAGAAGCCGAAAGTGATTCATTTTGAGTGTTACGCTTCCGTTTTGAGCGCCACACTTCAGTTTTGAGGGTTACTCTGTCTGTTTTTGCTATTTATTTTGCGTTTTTGTGGCTTTTTTTTTGTTTTGCTTTTGTGACTGTGTGGAACCCAGTTCAGCTACTGATTGTTTGATTGTGTGACTGCAGTACATGGTTTATTGCTTTCATTTTATGGATCAATGATCCTGTTAGATAGTAAAATTCATGTTAAATTGCTGTTTTGGGGGTTGTTTTTAAAAGTATGGAACAGGTTAATCCATTTTGCATTACTTTCTATGGGAAAGCGCGCCTTGGTTTTGGAATGCTTTGGTTTTGGAATGGACTTCTGGAACGGATTAAGTTTGAGAACCAAGGTACCACTGTATTGCCCTGTCCTAATGGCCAACCAGAGGCCTGTGGGGGAACTTCAAGTAGGCTTTGAGCCTTCTCCCATCCTATGGTTTTCAGCAACGTAGTCACTGATAGCCCATGAATTTGTCCAATCCTTTTTTAAAGCCATCCAGTTTGTTGGCCATCACTGGCTGCTGGGGGAGTGAGTTCCGTACATCAACTATGTGTTGCATGAAGAAGGACTTTCTTTTATCCATCCTTCATCTTACAATCGTCCAAATGAATGGTTAGGCTACCATGCTGTGTGCGTCAGGTGAAGAGCTGGGGAAGAATATTTGCATTCAGTAACAGCATCAGGCCAAGGACTTCTTCCCTTGCAATACACAAGAACAGGATGAATATATCCACATCGAAGGAGGAGGAAGCCACAAATCCATCAGAAAAGTGGGTTAGCTCCGCTTGCCATTGTCTGCCTGGTCTGTGTTGTGGGAAGAATGGGCCTCTCTAAAAGAATATGCTGCCAATGGCATTGTATGGAGAAATTTAAAAAGCCTTGTTTGTAGGGAAATTGTGGGGGGAAGAATAGGGGGGAGAGATCCACTTGACTTGAAGAATCACAAGACAAAAAAACCACCCTCCACTCTCTCAAATAAGTGTCCCCTTCTGTTGCACGTGACATTACCTTGCAAAATGGATATGCAGAAGAACAGGATTTTCAGATGGCTTTGATTTCCTCGCAAACTGCAAACCCTATTCATTAAGAGGGAAGTTTGGCATTCATTAGAAGGTGCATTAAAAAGCCTTTGTGATCTTGCTAGCCTCAAGAATTAGACCTCAGAGGGCAATAAAAAAAAAGAAGAGAGAGAATGTTTTTATTGAATATCCTAATAGATACACATGGGTTTCATATTTTTTTACAAAATATATTATTTGCCTCCAAATAATTTGCCTCCAAAGAGGCACGGTGGGGGTGGGGAGATAAAAATGGGTCGCTCCTTTCCACAAGCTGTGTGAGCAAGGAGGGTTCAAACCTTGGAAATTACTACAGTACAGCTGGCCAATGGAAAGAATAATAGAATCATTGAATTGTAGAGTTGGAAGGGGCCACAAGGGTCATCTAGTCCAAACCCCTTCAATGCAGGAATATTTCACGCATCATAGGGCTCAAACCCATGACCCTGAGATTAAAAGTCTCATGCTCTAGCAACTGAGCTATTTGTCCAGATAAGAGTGAGAGGTGAGCCTAGGGAGAGGCATCAAGAACAGTGAAAGCTGGGAGCATCATTGATTTCCCCATCTTTGCTTAACCCAAAGGTAGGGAACCTGTGGCCCAGCACATCTTGCTAGACCAGAATTCTCATCATCCATAACCATTGGCCATGCTATCTGGGACTGATGGGATTTGGAGTCAAACAGCATGTGGAGAGCTACAGGTTCTTCATCTCTGTCCTAGGTGAATATTGCACATTTAATATGTGATCCCTGATTGGTTGGGACAGGTGTCTAGGACAGGGCTGGAAAACCAGAGCCCTTCACAGATGTTGATGGACTACAACTCCCATCATCCTGAAACATTGTCCAGTCTCTCTGGGTCAGTCTGGAAGACCATAGAATCCCCACTCATGCCTTAACCTGTTCAGGAAAAGCAGAAGGTCAAATGGCCTCACAGGTGCCCCTTCCCCACCCCAGAGCTTTTTCCCTAGAGATTTTTCATGAAGTCATAAGAAGAGCCTGCCTTTCATCAACTCCAACACCATTTGCTCTTGTGTTCCTTCTCTTCTTCCCTACCAGCCCCAATGGACAGCAGCCATCACTGGGATAGGATGAAGACGTTAGTGCAGGGTGCTGCAGCACAATTGCTTATGGGAGTGAGGCCCTGTCAGCATACAACACTGGTGCTCAGAGATATGCACTGGTTCCCGATTTGCTACCAGGCCAAGTTCAAGATGTTACTATTCGTATTAGGGAGAGGGAGGGTGGCACTGTGGTCTAAACCACTGAGCCTCTTGGGCTTGCCGATCGGAAGGTCGGCAATTCGAATCCCCGTGATGGGGTGAGCTCCCATTGCTCTGTCCCAGCTCCTGCCAACCTAGCAGTTTGAAAGCACACCAGTGCAAGTAGATAAATAGGTACCGTTGTGGCGTGAAGATAAACAGCATTTCCGTGCGCTCTGGCTTCTGTCACAGTGTCCCGTTGTGCCAGAAGCGGTTTAGTCATGCTGGCCACATGACCCAGAAAGCTGTCTGTGGACAAATGCCGGCTCCCTCAGCCCGAAAGCAAGATGAGCGCCGCCACCCCATAGTCGCCTTTGACTGGATTTAACCATCCAGGGGTCCTTTACCTTTACCTACTACAGTGGTACCTCAGGTTACATACACTTCAGGTTACATACACTTCAGGTTACAGACTCCGGTAACCCAGAAATAGTACCTCAGGTTAAGAACTTTGCTTCAGGATGAGAACAGAAATCTTGCTCCGGTGGTGCGGCAGCAGCAGGAGGCCCCATTAGCTAAAGTGGTGCTTCAGGTTAAGAATGGACCTCCGGAACAAATTAAGTACTTAACCCAAGGCACCACTGTATTAGTACATAAAGGCCTTAACAGCTTGGAACCAGTTTGCCTACAAGATCGCCTTACCCCATATAAACATCCATACAACTTCTTCAATCACTGGAACTGGCACCTCTACAGGTTCCACATAGCACCCATTTTGCATTTGTAACTACTCCATCTTTGAGTGTGGCAGCAACTACACTTCGGAACCCCTTGCCTATTGATACCAGGCAGGAGCCTTCGCTGTGGTCTTTTGGCACCCGCTAAAAACAGTTTAGAGAGTTTTAATCAGTTTTTAAGTTTTCAAATGCCTTAAATTAATGTTGTTAATTTTTTTCTTATTGATAATTTTATCATTTCAGCAAACCACACTGAGGGGGGGGGGGGGCTTTTTTTTTAATAGCCAAGTGGCATATAGATTGTACGAAATAAAATGAATGAATGAAGAGGCATAGAGCCCTGACATCTCCGTAGAAATTCTAGCCAACGCTCTTCTTCATCTTGATTTCCTTCCCTACCGATGTGAGGGAGATTGATCTGCTTGCAAAATTACCCTCATTCTAAGTTCTTGTGCACAATCACACACACACACACCCCACACACAAAAAATGACGAAAGGAGACTGCAGAGCTGAGAGAGACCCAGAATGGTATTTTGGGGAGATGGGATTCATGGGAAATTGCGGCACGCCAAAGGTTTAGTGATGAATCAGGAGACATGCACACAGGAATGGAGATAAAGTTTAAGGTGTGGAGCCCATTTGATTGCCGGGCTTCAAAGAGGCAGCAGCTGGCTTCAGAAATGTCTCACCTGGACCAGCGCTTAACAGGGAAATCCTGAGCATGCCGGTTTTACAAATGGGGCATTCAAAGGGTAATTGGACCTCTGCGCTTTTTTTTTGAGCCAGCATCCGGATGGAGCGGAAGGAGGACACATCAGGAATAACAAGGAGGCTGATCGCTGGGAGATCCACTTTGAGACAGCAATCGAGCAAAAGGCAACTTAATGGCAAGACAAGCCCAGTCATCAGCAGAACAAGAGGAAAATCAGAGACGGCTGCAGCAGGGCAAGTTTGGCTTTGTGAGACATATTTGGACCAATGGTGTGGATAGACGTTCTGCTCCTGGCACATTGAGGAGAAACCAGATCATCCCCACTCCAAAAAGGGGGGGGAGAAAGGTGGACATTTGGGAAATAATCCAAGCTCCAAATTGGTTCTTCGCCACCCGCTCCCTTCAGCCTTGCCTATTTGTGATTAGAAAATCCCAGGAGTTGTCACTCACGTCCTTCTCACCACAGCCACCAGCAGGCTGACATAAATTGGAGCGAGACCAAAGGAAATAAGAAGTGGTTAAGACAAGGCATGTTTCAACAACTGTCCAAAGTGTCACATTTTCAGGGGAAGCTGAACGAGAAGCAGCTCATAATGCATCTGTGACTCACCCACCCAGCGCAGGCTTCATGAATGCCAGATCTTCACCTGAAGTAAACATCTTCCTTGGTTGAGAATGATTGTTGTTTAGTCGTTTAGTCGTGTCCAGCTCTTTGTGACCCCATGGACCAGAGCACACCAGGCACTCCTGTCGTCTACTGCCTCCCGCAGTTTGGTCAAACTCATGCTTGTAAGCTTCAAGAACACTGTCCAACCATCTTGTCCTCTGTCGTCCCTTTCTCCTTGTGTCCTCCATCTTTCCCAGCATCTGGGTCTTTTCCAGGGAGTCTTCTCTTCCCATGAGGTGGCCAAAGTACTGGAGCCTCAGCTTCAGGATCTGTCCTACCAGTGAGCACTTAGGGCTGATTTCCTTCAGAATGGATAGGTTTGATCTTCTTGCAGTCCATGGGACTCTCAAGAGTCTCCTCCAGCTCTATACAATCTGGGGTGCTCTAGGGAAAGAGCTCCGGCTCGCTATCGGCAATGGGTGGTCTGTGGCTATCCGGGTTCAAGGCTGTTGCTTTAATTCACATAGCCCTAAACAACATGGGCACAAAGTAACGATGGGTATGCTCTGCCTCCACAATTGAAGGCGGTAATGTTTTGTGCTCAGATGTTGCCTGAAGTTTTCCCACAGGCCTTTGGTTGGCCACTGAGAGAGCAGGATGCTAGACGAGATGGGCCATTGGCCTCATCCAGCAGGCTCTTCTTAACATTCCTATATTATATGCTTCTTCTAGGAAGCCAACAAGCAAAACCTAAGTGCATCTGTCTGCAAAACTGGCATTCAGAGGCAATACTGCTTCCAGCAGTGAAGGCAGAGCATAGTCGTCATAGCCAGTAGCCACTGACAGCCTTCTCCTTTCCTTGAACCCGGATAGCCACAGGCCACCCATTGCTGATAGCGAGCCGGGGCTCTTTCCCCAGAGCACCCCAGATTGTATAGAGCTGGAGGAGGCTCTTGAGAGTCCCATGGACTGCAAGAAGATCAAACCTATCCACTCTTAAGGAAATCTGTCTAATCCTCTCATAAAGCCATCCAAGTTGATGCCCATCACTGCTTTCTTGTGGGAGTGAGTTCCAACCAGATGCCGCTTCTGGGAAGTCTTGCAAGCAAGAACTGAGTTATAATAATACAGCCGTACCTCAGAAGTCAAATGGAATCCATTCCAGAAGTCTGTTCAACTTCCAAAATGTTCGGAAATGTGCCTTCCAATTGCAGCCAATCGGAAGCTGTGGAAGCCCCGTCAGACATTCAGGTTCCAAAGAATGTTTGCAAACTGGAACACTCACTTCCGTGTTTGCGGCATTCAGGAGCCAAAATATTCGACTTGCAAGGCGTTCGACTTCTGAGGTATGACTGTAATAAAAAAATTTAAATTTATATCCCACCCATCTTGCTGGGTTCCCCCAGCCACTCCGGGCAGCTGACAACATATATAAAAACACAACAAAGCACCAAACTTTTAAAAAACAAAATATTCTATACAAGCAACAAACAAACCAATACACCAATAGAAACCAATAATTACAACAACAACAACAACAACAACAACAACAACAACAACAACCAGTTTACAATTATACCCAAATTAAAATAACCGCCAACCCCAACTAAACATTTAACCAACATCAACAGGACTTTCCCCCTTCTGATTCCCGGCAACCAGACACTTCTCACTCAATCTTCCCATTTCTTTAGATGCTGATATGAGCTGGTAGTGAACTGACCATCATCTCAATAGCATCAGGCAGGAAAGGATTTCTTAACCCTTTCCCTCCTGCTGCTTCACTCCCCCGAAACTGCTATTTGCATTTGAGGGAAAACAAGAGCTTCTCTCCCAAAGCTTCAGAAGAAGCATAATTCTTAAGGCTGCAATAAAGGATGAAGTAAGTTCCCTTTCTGCACCTTCCATTTTTCCCAATAATCACCATCCCTTCCAGGGGTATAGTATTTGCACTTAAAAATAAACAAACAAACAAATCTCATTTGGCTCTGAGTCCATATCACACAGGCAGCATAGCAAATGGAAGAAAAATCCCATTCATGAGGCAGGAGCTCATTTGCTGCTGACAAATGGGTGTGTGTCCCTGAGAAACTGGGTCAGCAATGATAGGCGACAGGCCTGCCTTTCATACCTGAGATGCATGACTCCCTCTGGGGTTTATTTTCGTCCACCCTGCAGTTTCCGTCCAGGAGAGCAGGGAGTTTCTCTGAAGATTATGACTAGTTAAGCAGGGGGAGAGCCTTTGGGTCTGCTTAAGTCACCTCAACAGCTGCTAGATTAGCTAGCAAGGCCTTGGGTCTCTTCGATAACCCTCATAATATCACCATAGCTGCGCTATATTCAGGGCAAGGCTGTCTGGGAAATGGGGGGATTAAGAGAAGAATTCATCAGCAGTGACTTCTCTGTTTCTCGTTTTTCTATTCTAAAGTTCAAGTCATCCCATTCCTGCATTTAGTTTGCACCTTAAAATAATTATAATGGTATGGGGTTGCTCGTGCGTAAGTTGCCGCCTCTCCTGGCTATGTTGCCTTGTTAAACCTTTCTGTCTGGACAGCCCTTCAATTCGTGGCTGCCTCAGTCGCTAGCAGAATCCGTCAGTGGGCGTTTCTTAAACCTTTTCCAACATAAAAGTTGTTTGACACCCAGTCTCCTCCTACTTTCTCTGCGCGGAAGTCTTCTGCGCAGGGAGGGCGTGGGTAGCGGAGGACCAGTGCTCTCCCCGCTGGTGTCCGGTGAAGAGTCTGGGAGCCCTCTCGCCGATGCCCCCATCTGCCCCTCCTTATTCCTGGTGTTGCACTGAATTGCTTCCCCATCTGCTGAGCTGCCTCTCTCCCTGCTGGGCCCTTCTCCAGCATCATTAGAGAGCCTCCCCTCCACCTCTAGCTCCGATGTCAGTTCCCTGACAATAATAAAAAAAAAAATCCACATGATAATTCATATGTGATCAACTCCCTCCCGGAAACCAGTGTCCCCACTGTAGAAGGACATGTGGATCCAGAATTGGCCTCCGCAGTCACTTACGGACTCATTGTTAAAACCGTGTTTATGGAAGACAATCTTACTTGGCTACGAGTGATCACCAAAGGTACATTTTTGCACATTACTTTCACAGATGTTGCTCACTTTCGTGCACACTACCCCCTGCTTGCATGTTTTGGGGCTGGTGAGCTGCATCACAAAATTCAGAGAAGTGTGACTCTTGAAGGACAGTGGCCTTCCGTTTCTTTTCTTTTCTTTTCTTTTCTTTTCAGAGGAAGAGTTTGGGTTTGATATCCCACTTTATCACTACCCTAAGGAGTCTCAAAGCAGCTAACATTCTCCTTTCCCTTCCTCCCCCACAACAAACACTCTGTGAGGTGAGTGGGGCTGAGAGACTTCAGAGAAGTGTGAGTGGCCCAAGGTCACCCAGCAGCTGCACGTGGAGGAGCAGGGAAGCGAACCCAGTTCACCAGATTATGAGTCCACCACTCTTAACCACTGCACCACACTGGTTCTCAGTGGCCTTCCTTTTTGGTAGCCAGAATGGCGAATTAGATGGATCCTCTTTAAAATGCAAATGGAAACAATTCCTAGGAGGTGGAATTGGTGTGTGAGAGTGAAAGAAGCTCAGCCACTTTTTCCCCAGCACCGAACAAACATACACAGTACAGACACTAGGAGCTGCTGCCCTTGCTCTGTCTGCTTGCCAACTCTACCCACCCGTCCATCCTTTTGACAACCCCCTTCCCCCACACCTGGCCAGACCTCCTCTCTTTACACTTTCCCCATACTTCATAGCTCATCCCATGCCCCATAACCTCTTAATGGAGGGAGGAGGAATTTCAGAGAGCAGTTTTCAGAAGCAACCTCTCTCCCTCTGTTAAGCCTCATGGCGGCTACATTCAACCGAGGGGGCCTAGCACTACACTGAGTGGTCTGGTGACCTTAACAACCAAGAGCGTCCTTGTTGTCGTCCTGTTAGGCTGGGTATGTAACAAAGGGGAGCACACTGGGGTGAAGGTGTCCTCTTTCGTTTGTCCCTGTGCTAGTTTCAGTTTGTTGGTTAGTTTTTTTCCAGTAGGGCTGCTTCCCATATGGTTTGGTACCAGTGGTCCATGTTCATTCCTGACCTGTCCCTCCAGTGTCTAGTTATACCCATCAATATGGCTAACTTGACCCCAAAACCCATACCCCCTCAAACACACAAACAAAACTCGCTGAAGTCAGCTGAAGGCAACCAAACAGGTCCTGCCCCCCACAATCTCTGTCACTGCCAACAAAAACAAATAAATTAGGGTTGCCATATTTTAAAGAGCTAAAAAGAGGACACATTTGCCGACTTCTACTTTTAACTATGGATCACTATAATGATTCTGCCTGTCATATGTCCTGGAAAAACAGGACATATGGCCTCCCTAAACATGACTTGAAATAGAACCTACCCATGTGAAACTGACACAAAAACCTTACGCATATACAATGTAAAATATTGAAAATTTACTAAGGTAAAGGACCCCTGGACACTTAAGTCCAGTCAAAGGCGACTTTGGGGTTGCGGCGCTCATCTCGCTTTAAGACCAAGGGAGCCGGCATTTGTCCACAGACAGCTTTCCAGGTCATGTGGCCAGTAGGACTAAACTACTTCTGGCGCAACAGAACACTGTGACAGAAACCAGAGTGCATGGAAATGTCGTTTACCTTCCCGCTGCAGTGGTACCTAGTTATCTAATTGCACTGGCATGCTTTCGAACTGCTAGGTTGGCAGGAGCCGGGAAAGAGCAACGGGAGCTCACCCCGTTGCAGGGATTCAAACCGCTGACCTTCTGACTGGCAAGCCCAAGAGGCTCAGTGGTTTAGACCACAGCGCCACCCACGTCTTATCTCCCCCCCCCCTTCTCCCCCAACCATATACTGTCTGTAACATCAGTGTCTCTCAGGGCTGCCATCTCACCCTCAGGATTGTGGGTGCCAGCCACCACAACACAGACGTGTGACGTCACATGCACGACAAGCCTTTGATGTCACATGTCTATCTTGCGGTGGCCAGCGACAGCAGCTCCTCTTCCTCTCTTCAGACAGCGAGGCACCCTTTTCCAGGGGGAAGGGCTCGGACTCGGAGGCAGAGAGACTCCAAGTCCAAGCCCAACCTCCCAGAAAAAGATGCCTTGCTGGCTGGCTGGGGAGGACGGAACTGAACTGCTTCTCTCTCTGAGGCAGCGCACCGCCGCCTACCGGTTTGTCTCCTTACTTTGTGGGTGCCCAAGCACCCACAGCCCCCTGGAGTTGGCTCCTATGGTGGATCATGTTAAATATGTGGGATGTAATCCACTGGGAGCAGTCAAATACAACATTCCTTGTTTTGCTAGAGTGGACATGCAAGGGAATGTTTGGTCCAGCCAGTCAAAACTTCCTGTTCCTCCTGGCCTGGAGCATCCTTCCTTGCATGTGACTAGTGGGTGGGCGTGACCTTTCCAGACCTGGTAAAAGGACAAGGCATGCTGCCACTCTCTTTTTTTCCATCTTCCTTTCATCCTATGAATGGGTGGCTGTCAGCCAAGCAGGTCATCTCCCTTATGGGGTAAACCTGTTTTTATACGTTTGTAACTTTAAGCCTTTTGAATTATGGTGCTGGAGGAGACTCTTGAGAGTCCCATGGACTGCAAGAAGATCAAATGTATCCATTCTTAAGGAAATCAGCCCTGAGTGCTCACTGGAAGGACAGATCATGAAGCTGAGGCTCCAATACTTTGGCCACCTCATGAGAAGAGAAGACTCCCTGGAAAAGACCCTGATGTTGGGAAGGATGGAGGGCACAGGGAGAAGGGGACAATAGAGGATGAGATGGTTGAATAGTGTTCTTGAAGCTACCAGCATGAGTTTGACCAAACTGCAGGAGGCAGTGGAAGACAGAAGTGTCTGGCGTGCTCTGGTCCATGGGGTCACGATGAGTCGGACACGACTAAATGACTAAACAAAAACAACTACTTTAAGCCTAAAGCCTGCCTTCAGGAGTCACACTGTGCTCTGCCTGATTCTGAACAAACTTTCTTTTTATTGCTTACGAATAAGACTGTGGTGTCTTTATTCTTTTAGGAGGGATTCAAGGGGTCTTACCAGGAAAATATTAGAACATACTTCAATCTGGACAAGCCAGATTGAATTGTGTATTGTCTTAAGAAACTCACACGAGTTCGCAACTAGTTTTCTGCTGTGTAAAGGGGAATGTAAACTCTGCTAAGTGAAAGAACTTGCTAGCGCAAGTTAGGAAGGATATTAATAAACAATATTGTTAAGTTGTGGGTAAACATATCAGACGACACAGCGATTCTTCAAACAGCTCTTGTTTATTCAGGCCAGAACAGAACAGAACTGAAGGGTTCAGCCAGCCTGCTTATATAGAGCTCCACTACAATGCAACAGTAACCATTTTCTGTAACTATCCAATCACTGAACATCACTTTCAATCCCTTATTTGCATATATGGACCTGAGTAAAAACTATCTACAGTATCCCCCTGCTGGCCCAGGGTGAGAACTTCAGTACATAACAAATATAATAATAATAATAATAAATTATTTGTACCCTGCCCATCTGGCTGGGTTTCCCCAGCCACTCTGGGCAGCTTCCAACAAAGATTAAAAATACATCAAAATGTCACACATTAAAAACTTCCCTCTCCTGCCACCCTGAACTTTCACACAGAATATAACCAATTTGTAGAAAGGACTCTATGAACTGAGACGCTTTATGTACTTTCGCAAGCCAAGAAAATATGCAATAAAAACAATTCAGCAACAACAACCCCATGTGTCTTTAGGTAAAGAGGTAATCTGTACCCTGCGTTTGAGAAAGTGCAACACCCAACAGCAGCATGGTGGTTGACCAAGAATGAATTTGTCCCTTGGGCTGAAATGATTCGGGTTGTCCACACCTGCTGTACTCCCTGCTCCAAAACCACAAGAAGAACAGAATCCTGAGAACCTCTGCCAAGAGATAAGATGCTGCTGAAGCCTGACCTCCTCCCCATCCTCCTGCTGCCCTGACAGAGCATGTACCTGTCATGGAAGAAGAAGTTTTGGCTCTAGCAAATCCACCATACTGATCAAAATGCCCTGGGAATTATGCAGAAAGTAACCTTTTAGTTTATTGCTCCTGTTTCCATTTCGGAAATGTCCTTCAAAATGCCAGGCAGTGATTGGATTGCGCCCTCCCCTCCTAAGGATGTGTTTTGTGGGGTTTTTTAAGGTAGATATAAACTGCATTCTGAAAGCACACTCTTTTTCTTGGTATTTTTTTAATTATAGCAAATCATTCATCTGATGCAAGGTTCTGTTTCCTTCTCTGTGTGTGGACATACCCTGCTTTCTATACTGTTTATATTTTTCACACACACACCATCCTTAGAACAAAGTTCTCAGGGTGACTTACAGCAGGTAAGAAAAAATGAATTAATATTCAGTGAAGCTCTCTGGATTCTGGAGATTGTCCCACACACTCTGCAAAGGCCCAGATCACAGTATTCATATTTCCCCAACTATTTCAGTTGGGCTGGTATAGACATATTAACCTCCCACAATTTAAAAAATAAACTATTTATGATTTTCAATTTTATGCATTTCACTAATTTTACAATCATTTTAACATTCCAAAACTCGACTTCCTTCCCCCTCTTTCTGTAGTTCCTTAAATTTGGGGTTTTTTATATAATTTCTGCATTTTCCAAACTATCTTCACCTAATCATTTATTCATCTACATTAAATGTATACTCTTATAAAACTGCAGGTTATTAAAATAACCCTGCCAAAGTTCTTATCCGTTTGCAGTTTGTTTGTAAATATCCAACAAACCATTTCCATTCTTTTGTAGAAAGTTAGTTACTTTGATTTTTTATTTCTCCGGTAAGTTTTGCCATTTCTGCATGTTCCGTAAGTTTTTGTATCCATTCCTCTTCCATCGGGACTTCCCCACTTTTCTTTGCTAGTGGGTTGTGTCCCATGTTAACCGGTGCCAGTGGAGGGTGCAATTTTGCTTTTCCAATTTGGGCAACGAATTGTGTTGGGGTTTGGATGCAGCAGACATAGGGAGCTGCTTTGTATTGAGCGAGACCATTGGGTCCACCCGACTCAGTGTTTTCCACACCTGGGGTAACCAAGGTGATACCCTCCAGATTTTATTTTATTTTTGCTGTAATAATAATAATAATAATAATAATAATAATAATAATAATTTACTTCTACCCCGCCTCCCCAGCCAGAGCCAGGCTCAGGGCGGCTAACACCAGTAAAATTACAATTAAAAAAAAAGCACAATTTAAAATACAGGTTAAAATATAATTTAAAATGCAGCCTCATTTTAATAGTAGCCCATAGATCAAAACCATAAGGGGAGGGAAACATAAGGGTCAGACTGAGTCCAAACCAAAGGCCAGGTGGAACAACTCTGTCTTGCAGGCCCTGCAGAAAGATAGAATCATAGAATCATAGAATCATAGAGTTGGAAGAGACCACAAGGGCCATCGAGTCCAACCCCCTGCCAAGCAGGAAACACCATCAGAGCACTCCTGACATATGGTTGTCAAGCCTCTGCTTAAAGACCTCCAAAGAAGGAGACTCCACCACACTCCTTGGCAGCAAATTCCACTGTCGAACAGCTCTTACTGTCAGGAAGTTCTTCCTAATGTTTAGATGTCAAGTCCCGCAGGGCCCTAGTCTCTTGTGACAGAGCATTCCACCAAGTCGGGGCCAGTACTGAAAAGGCCCTGGCCCTAGTTGAGACCAATCTAACCACCTTGCAACTTGGGACCTCCAAATGGTTGTCATTTGTGGTCCTTAAGATCCTCCGCGGGGCATACCAGGAGAGGCAGTCCCGTAGGTACATGGGTCCTAGGCTGCATAGGGCTTTAAAGGTCAAAACCAGCACCTTAAACCTGACCCTGTACTCCACCTGACCCTGTACAGTTCCCATCGTCTCTGGCCATTGGCGGAGGGGCTGACGGGCATTGTGGTCCAACAAACTTTGGCAAGGCTGGGATTGAAGGGCACTTGGTTGCTGCCTTCGTCCCACACCGCCCTCCCAGTCCCAAGCCAATTTGAGAGGCTGCGGTGATCCAAGGGCCACATTGGCCAGCCAGGCCTAGCTTGGCTCTGGGGTGTGTGTGTGTTGTCTGCTGGCACCAGCAGCGAGGGCTGGGCACCGACAAACTACTCTGCACTGCTATGTTCTGCCTCCACTGACAGAGGCAAGATGCCCCAGCATACCAGTCACTGGGCATCACAGGTGGGCAGAGTGCTGTTGTGCTCAGGTCCAGCTTGCAGACTTCCCACAGGCATCTGGCTGGCCACTGGTGAAGCAGAATGCTTCACTAGATGGACCTTCGCCTGATCCAGCAGGCTCATCTTACATTACCACATTGGCTACCCACGGTCTACAGCGATGAGACATCCCCAGCACCTACCAGAAGGTGCCAGGATTTGAACACTTCTACATGCAAAGCTCATACCTGTCAGGGACCGTGCGGAGGAGGGCTGCACTGAGGAGGGAGGGTGGGAACCGCCCCACCCCCTGCTCCTAATCAGGATCTTGAATCTTCCCAGGAGCAGGAGGACAGTATAGATTTGGAACAATGGTTTGCAGAGGGGACGCGGGTGGCGCTGTGGGTTAAACCACAGAGCCTAGGACTTGCCAATCAGAAGGTCGGTGGTTCGAATCCCCGCGAATGAGCTCCCGGTGCTCAGTCCCTGCTCCTGCCAACCTAGCAGTTCTAAAGCACGTCAAAGTGCAAGTAGATAAATAGCTACCGCTCCGGCAGGAAGGTAAACAGTGTTTCCGTGAGCTGCTCTGGTCCGCCAGAAGCGGCTTAGTCGTGCTGGCCACATGACCCAGAAGCTGTCTGCGGACAAACGCCGGCTCCCTCGGCCAATAAAGCGAGATGAGTGCCGCAACCCCAGAGTTGGTCACAACTGGACCTAATGGTCAGGGGTCCCTTTACCTTTACCTATAGTTCAGAAGGCAGAAGCTGGGAACTACAGTGGTACCTCAGGTTAAGAACTTAATTCGTTCTGGAGGTCCGCTCTTAACCTGAAACTGTTCTTAACCTGAGATACCACTTTAGCTAATGGGGCCTCCTGCTGCTGCCGCCGATCGATTTCTGTTCTCATCTTGAAGCAAAGTTCTTAACATGAGGTACTATTTCTGGGTTAGAAGAGTCTGTAACCTGAAGCATCTGTAACCCGAGGTACCACTGTTCTGGATGGGGAACAGCTAGCAGAAGAAACACTAGAAGAGAGAGGGTTAACAGATTCATAGTCTCTGAACAGCATTCTTTCCCCCCCCCCCATCCCTAAGGACAGGGAGAGCTCAGAGAGTGTTAGAACAGAAAGCGCAGAAGGTACAAGCTCATATTACAAGGCACAGGAGTGACGTACATTCATAGGGATGGAGGGGGGTGAGCCTTAATTGGGAGCACTGCCATTCTAGCGATACGCTTTCTTTTGTCTCTTGCTGTCTTTATTAAAGAAACTAACTGATAAGACCTTCCTTTCATTTGATCTGTTTATTGACTGACACGGGGAAGGAAGCCCATTCCCACAGCCTGACTATACCCTCCAACATTTCTCCAATGAAAATAAGGATGTCCCATTCCATCGTGATAATTTTACTATTTAGACCCCCACACATCTGACCAGGTTGCCCCAGCCACTCTGGACTGCTTCCAACATATATAAAAACATAATAAAACATTAAACATTTTAAAAAACTTCCCTATACATGATTGCCTTCAGATGGCTCAGGGCTCAGATAACTCCATACCCTCCCACATTTCTTTGATGAAAATAGGGACATCCTAAGGAAAAGGGATGCAGGTGGGGCTGTGGGTTAAACCACAGAGCCCAGGACTTGCCGATCAGAAGGTCGGTGGTTCGAATCCCCACGACGGGGTGAGCTCCCGTTACTCAGTCCCTGCTCCTGCCAACCTAGCAGTTCGAAAGCACCTCAAAGTGCTAGTAGATAAATAGGTACCGCTCTGGCGGGAAGGTAAACGGCGTTTCCGTGCGCTGCTCTGGTTCACCAGAAGCGGCTTAGTCATGCTGGCCACATGACCTGGAAGCTGTACGCCGGCCCCCTCGGCCAATAAAGCAAGATGAGCGTCACAACCCCAGAGTCGGCCACGACTGGACCTAATGGTCAGGGGTCCCTTTACCTTTACCTTCAAGGAAAGTGGGACATTCCGGGATCAAATCAGAAACAGGGATGGCTTCTCTAAATCAGGGATGTCCCTGGAAAATAGGGACACCTGGAGGGTCTAAAAAGCTGGTGCTGTACCACTGAAGCATGGTCCTCTGCTTAGGGGCCTTATGATCAGCTCAATCCCCTCTCTAGTTCACCATTGTCTATACTGACAGGTAGTTTCTCTCCACTTTCAGACTGGGGACATTCCCAGTCCTACCTGGAGCTGTGACCTTCTACATGCAAAGCAGATGCTCCACCACTGGGCTACGGGTCCTGAGCGTTCTGCACTGCTTTTAACCGCAGTGCCTGCTCCCAGGGGGTGTGGAAAGGGCAGCTGCAAGAGCTCTTCGCAGGATGTCATCGTTCCCATCAGAGGCCAATTAGGAGACCGCTTAAGACCTCCTTAATCTCTTGCCACTCCCTCATAACTGCAGATAAAACCTATTATAAGCCCATCACAAGCCACAGTAGCAATCACCTTAATTAATTAGCACTCAGGGCTGATCTATGCCAGCGTCTGACTGCCGGGTGATATAACCAGAGGTCGGGGGGGGGGGGGAGAGTTGCAGCCAGGTGGCTTCTATTATTTTGAAGCCCCGGGCAAATCTTAGAGCTGCCAACTGTGCCACTCTAAGCCACGGACACAGACGTGCAAACCAGTCTGATTCCAGGGCTCACTCATTACCCATTTTATCCCATTTCCATCTTAATTTCTGTGATTTGAATTAAAGTAGATATTTCCCCTCAAAACACATTTTTTATTTTTATTTTTAAAAATATTTATTTATTACATTTATATCCCAACTTTTTTCTCCAAAAAAGCTCAATGGCATGTCTTGGTTCATTCTCTTCCTCCTCAATTAATTCTCACAACAACCCTGTGAGGTAGGTGAGGCTGAGAGGCAATGACTGGCCCAAAGTCGCCCAGTGAGCTTCACGGCCGAGTGGGGATTTGAACCCTGGTCTCTCGGGTTCTAGCCCAACACTCTAACCACTACACCACACTGGCTCTTATTGTCCTACTTTTTGGGGAACCAAGGACCACTTCAATATGCTTTCATAAGAGGGAAAGGGGGCATCATCCCTCTCAGAATCTACAGAACTTCAACTCCACGATCATTTCTGAGTGAAGATGGATGAATCTGTTAACTATGGTTTCTTTCGGTTGTTCCATTCACCACCTGTGATCCTAAACTCAGGAAGAAGAAATACTGAACCACAAGTTTCACTGGAAACATTGTAGCAATGCCATGTACTTTTATTGACTTCTCCTTCTTGCTGTTCAAATACAGGTTGTAGTCCACTAAATTCTCTGGTAGCTCAGTTGGTAGAGCATGAGACCCTGAATCTCAGGGTTGTGGGTTCAAGCCCCACGTTGGGCAAAAGATTCCTGCATTGCAGGGGGTTGGACTAGATGATCCTCATGGTCCCTTCCAACTCTATAATTCTATGAAATTCTACTCAGAGTAGACACATACCTAATTTAGCCATTCCCATTCATTTCAGTGGGTCAACACTTGAGTATGACCAGCTTATCATGAACATTCAATGAGGCTGAATGTTGGAAGATTTAGGACAGACAAAGGAAGCACTTCACAGAGAGCCTAGTTAACCTGTGGAACTCACCCCCACTGGGCACCAGCTAGGATGGCTTTAAAAGAGGATTGGATCAACTTCAAGCTATTGATGGCTACTAGCTATGATCTACATCCCTGATCAGAGGCTACGTGCTTTGTGAAGACAAATCTTGGGGGGGGGGGGTTCAATTCAGTGTGGATTTAAATTCAAAACAAGAAAAGTGGGACCCAGCAATTAGGCGTTTGGCAAACTGTAGGCGAAGGTGGATAACATTCTCCACACAACACAGCAGGGAATGCCGGCAAGTCAAACGCAGCAGCAGGAGCCAGGAAGGGGGGACGCAAGGCAATTTCTGCAGCAAATAACGTTTGCTAAGCTGAGCTAATGATATGGGTATATCTCAACTTCTCCTGAGTCTCTGGGTAAGCTGATCACCTCGGTGTCTGAGCTTGCCTAGCAGCAAGGGGGAAATAGCTCTGTGCAAAGGCAAGCTGCTCTGGCTGTGTAAGGAAAGGGCATCAAGAGGCAGAATGCTGATGTCAAAGGCTAGAGCCAACAGGAATGGGAAGGAAAGGATTTAAATCTGCATTCAGGAGGAGGAGGAGGAAGAGGAGGAGGAGGAGGAGGAGGAGGAGGAGGAAGAAGAAGAAGAAGAAGAAGAAGAAGAAGAAGAAGAAGAAGAAGAAGAAAGAACTTCAAAACATTTTGCAGTTGGGCATCCAAGTTCAATGGCAGATTTTAATCCATAAAGTCGTGTGCATCGTTCCATGGACAAATCCACCCACAGCAGATGTCAGACACGGCCTAGCCATCACCTAATGCAAAACATCCGAAGAATTGCCTTTTGTTTCAGATGGAACATTAAGTCAGTTCCACACAGCTTTGTGGAATAACAATGTCAAGAACGTCAATCAGGAATTCATCCCAGCTTCATTATGATGATTTTCATTTGGGTCTAACTGTGATAGAAGAGGTGTCAAAGGGTTGGAAAGGACCAGAGCAAAGTCAAGGGTATAAAACAGCCTTCTCCAACTGGGTGCCCTCTGGAAGGGTCAGCCCATTTCCCCACTCTTTTTGCCACCGCTGCCAGAATCAAATGGGGTCTTGGAGCACCAGGCAAACAATTGCTTGTGGGCCAGAACAGGCCCTTTATATTTGTGTTTGCTGCCCTTACAGCAAATGAGTCCATTGCTGTATCCTCTGTCTTAAATGTCACAGCCATGACGGCTGTGCTCTGCCCCCATTGGGGGCGATTGGTGTGGCGATCAGTGTCCAGGGGGGCGATTGGCACCCAGAAGGGTGGCACGGTGATCCGCCCAGGGGGGATTTTGTCACAATGGGATGACACCCAGGGCGGACCGCCCCCACCCCCTCCTATGCCCCTGCAAATACATGTTGGAAATGGAAGGAATAAGAAGGCACCTTTTATCATATGTGGTGGATATGTACAGTAAGGTAGTAAAAGAATTATGGGAGATGATATACAATGAACTGGGGGGAAAATGTTCAAAATAACATTTTCTTTAAAAAAAACAAACCCCAAAGCTTTTCTTTTCAGAATTCTAGGTGCCAAAATTCCAACGGATCAGAAAAGACTATTTATGTATGTGACCACTGCTGCCCGGATGTTACTAGCCCAGAGATGGAAAGAACACAGAGTCTCTACCAGAGAAGAATGGCAGGCCAGAAGAATCAGAAATCAGGAAGACCAAAATGTTAATAAGGAATGGGGAAAATATATAATTTACCTTAAAAACCACTGTAAACTGTAGGATTGGAATGACACGTGTAGTTTAATGTTGAATTTTGGGTACAATGGAGACACCAATCCAGAGCTTTCACAACCTCTCCTGATTCAGAGATTAATCCAGATCTAAAAGATTTGGATTAATAGACAAGATGCAGGAGGAAAGGGTTAATATAACGACCCACAACGGTTGTTTGATAATTGTTTGCAAATTTTTTAAAATCTGAAAAACTCAATAATTTTGTTTAAAGAAAATGGCACAATCTTGACCCAAATTTGCACTGACCACAGTGGCGCTTCTCCTTCAGAAATGGATTCAACTGGGTGTGTGGCGGTGGCAGAACAATGGTGACAGGAGCAGGTAGGTGGTGGCAGAAGCGGCAGGAGTAGCAGGACAAAGCTGTCCTTCCCATTTTGCCTCAAGTGGCAAAAAGGGATGAGCCGCTCCTGACTGCAAACATGCAGAATTCTCCGACATCCCCAATTTGGCCATGCAGATATTGAATGCTGAAAGTCAACAGTGTGTGGCTTTGGCGCTGCTGTTCCTTTCCACCTCTCGAAATGATCCTCCTGCAGGCTTTAGACTTGTTTGCATCATGTGGTGGCTTGTTTGTTTTTATCAGACACCGAGCGTCATCTCTCAAATGTCAAATGCTGCCATGTGTTAAATATTGCATGTCCTCAATGCAACACCATCAAGGGACTAAATGCTTGATGCGCCAGCCCTCCATTGCGGGCAAATATGAAATGCCGTTGCACGTCAGCAACCCCTGCCAAGTATAAATGCCACGAAATCTACTCTGCTACAACCGACTCCATTAAATCTTGCTCTGCTTCTCCAGAACATCTGAATTAGGAGAGGTTGTGAAAGCTCTGGACTGGTGTCTGAATGCAGTGGTGGTCTAGATGTGGGCCAATAAACTGTGCTTGGATCCTGCAAAGATGGAGGCTCTTTGGGTGGGTGATTCCCATGTTTGGGAGACAGGAAAGTTACCTGTTCTGGATGGGGTACCTGAAGGAGCATCTCCACCCCCATCGTTCAGCCTGGACACTGAGATCCAGCACCGAGGGCCTTCTGGCGGTTCCCTCATTGCGAGAAGTGAGGTTACAGGGAACCTCGCAGAGGGCCTTCTCGGTAGTGGCCCCCGCACTGTGGAACGTCCTACCATCAGATGTGAAGGAAATAAGCAGCTATCTTATCTTTAAAAGACATATGAAGGCAGCCCTGTTTAGGGAAGTTTTTAAATATTTAATGCTGTATTGTTTTTAACATTCGATTGGGTTGTTGTTGTTGTTGTTGTTGTTGTTGTTGTGTTGCACTGCCTCTGAAGGAGCAAGGGCATAGGTTGGCGTGTTCTCCTGCCTTTTACCACCTTCACCTGATTTTCCAGCGACAGCCGTTCCTGCACTAAGATAGCCTGACCACTGTAGCTCATTTATAGGTAACCTCAAGGATGGATTACTGCAATGCGCTCTATGTGGGGCTGCCCTTGGGCCTAATTTGGAAGCTCCAGCTGGTGCAGAATGTGCAACCAGAAATCTGATGGGGGCATCTTGCTGAGAACCCATGATACCATTATTAAAACAGCTGCACTGGCTCCCCACCTACTGCTCAGCCGGGTTCTAGTTCCTTGTGTTAATTTACAAACCCCCACATTTATATCCCAGCTTGATCACTGAAATCACCTGCAGAAGCACCATTTGTCATTCCAGAGTTGGTGAGGCTCACTTAACAGCAACAAGAGACCTTTCGTGTCGTCAAGCCCAGTATTGCGGACTACTTTGTGTCAATAGAGATTCAGCAGGAACCTTCTGTTGTGGTTTTTAAACGCCTGCCGAAAACATTTCTATTCTGCCAAGCCTGTGCAGGCAATTAAGAGTACATCCTTCTACAATGGTGCATTGATGCCTGTTTTTAACTTTTTTTAATATGGTTTTTATTGTACAGTTTTGTTTTCTTGTTGTAAACTGACTGTGTGTGTATATATGCTTATGACATAGCAGTATCTAATACAGTCGTACCTTGGATCCCAAACGCCTTGGTACTCAGACGTTTTGGCTCCTGAACGCCGCAAACCTGGAAGTGAGTATTCCGGTTTGTGAACATTCTTTGGAACCTAGACGTCTGACGAGGCTTCCATGCCTTCTGATTGGCTGCAGGAGCTTTCTGCAGCCAACCAGAAGCCACGCTTTGGTTTCTGAACATTTTGAAGTCGAAAGGACTTCCAGAATGGATTCCATTCGACTTCCAAGGTACGACTGTATGTTATTTATTTTCCTTTCTGGTTCTAACCACAGAACCATTCCACACACAAACCTGGTTCGTGGATTTTAAAACCATGAAACCACACCATGCTCCTAACGTGAGCAGGGTTATCTGCTTGCAGTTTCTGAAAAGGCCTCAGATGGGGTGTGGAATAGGTGCATGGATGGAGACAGGGTTAGGTGCTAGCAGCTCAGAGGTTGGAACCCAGTGGATAAGATGTGCACACAATGGGGGGAGGAGATTAACCCTCTCCTGGGCTCAAAAGAGAGCTTTCATGGTGTAGAGGTTAGAGCAGCTAGGGGAAACCTGGGCCCATCCTGGTTTTGAACTCCCAGAAGCTCCAGCCAGAAAGGTCAATGGTCAGGGATGATGAGAGTTGTAGTCCCAACATCTGGAGGCCCAATATTTCTCTCCACTCCTAGATAAGAACACCAGATTTAAATCCATGCATGGTCCTGAACTAAGGACTGCTTGGTTGGCGTTGCCTCATGACAGGGCCCTTTCAGTGGTGGCTCTCAATTTGTGGGATGTGCCCCCTGGTGGACACATTCCTGGCCTGTCTCCATCTTTATTCAGGAGGTATTCGGAAACATTCCTGTTTCCCCAGATGCATTTGGCAACTGAGGAATACTGTTCCCGACAAGCTTGAGATGGGAGGGTGTTTCTAATTCCAATTGCTTTTGGAATGTTTTGAGCCTGCTTTGGAATGTTATTTTTTCTTTGGTTTTAGATCATATATCTCATTGCTGCCTTGGGCTCATAGGAAGGAAGGAAGGAAGGAAGGAAGGAAGGAAGGAAGGGATATAAACCCAATAAAAAAAAATTAAAAGGAAGCTTCTCCTTGAATGACAGGCCATCATTGCTGAATAGAGCCCACCTTGAAGGGCTGTTGTGAAAATCCCAGAAGGGAAAGGAGTTCTGGGATTCTACCTGGAGCTCCTTATGGGAGAGCCAGAATATAAATGTAACCAGTAAAAAAGCTGGTTTATTAAGTGAAATACTGAAAAAAGATCAAATATCCATTGGCTGACAAACAATACTCTTGTCTAGCCCCTTCTCTGTCAGCCCTCCTAAAAGGCTATGCTAGGCCTGGGCCCTGGGGCCATTATATATATATATATATATATATATATATATATATATATATATATGTATGTATATTTTAAAGCACACTAGCAAAGGGTCTCCCTGCATGGCCTTTTGCCGAGGGAGAAGGAGAGAGAGAGAGAGAAAGCGAAGAGAAGCTTCTCCGGTGAGCAGGAGGGGCCGTTCTGGGTCTAAACCACAGTTACAGGGCTAATGGAGATTTTACAAGGACGCAGAATCAGGGAGTGATGAATTATTGAGGTTGCAGCAGACGGCATCCTCCACAGGGCTTTCCATTAATGCGATGGGAGGGGACATCACTTGGACCTCAGCAGAGAGGCCGCTCTGCTGGGGCTCCAGAGTTGAGAATCCTGGGCTTTAGAGGGCATGCACAGTGGGCGAAGAGGTGTGTGTATGATGAGCACCTTCTTTCTGAATTGGAAGGTGCCCACCCCTTGACTGGATTAAGATCCAGCCTGCCTGACCCCATCTCCAGATTGAGCACAGCCAGGCCTGACAGCTAAGTGGGGTAATCATGGCGAGAGATGCCCTCCTCTCCCCACATCAGCTGGGCCTTGTCAGGGGTGATGGATGGAGCCAGCCACTAATAAGCCCTCTCCATATTTGTTTCCTCATTTGCAAGCAGCGCCTTGCCGTGGTTTCCCACAATCCATCATTCTTTGCGTGGCCGGGCGCTGTAATAACAATTATTTATGCTCCCACTATTGTCAGAGAGATTAGCGATGAAGGCAGGGAGAGAGAGAGAGAGAGAGAGAGAGAGCAGGAGACGGGAAGTGGCTGCATTTGATCAGTTGATGTGACCCAACCCTCCTCCGCCTCTTCTTCCTCCATCACCAGCAGCCCATGCACAAAGTAATACCCAAAAAGATTCAGGATGAAAGCACAATCTGGATACTGTGTACAATACCGGGAGCTGGCATGGCACCTTCCACAGGTGTTGTTGCACTACAACTCCCATCAACCTCAGCCACTTCCCAGAATTCTTTGCGGGAAACCATGACTGTTTAAATTAGTATTATTCAACTGGATAAAAACCTCCAAGGAAGGAGAGTCCACAATCTCCCGAGGGAGACCGTTCCACTGTCTGACAGCTCTGATGTTTAGCCAGAATCTCCTTCCTTGTAACTTGAAATTGTTGGTTCAAATCCTACCTTCCAGAGCAGGAGAAAACGATCTTGCTCCAACTTCCATGAGACAGCCCTTGAGATATTTGAAGATGGCTATCACATCTCCTCTTTTCCAGACTAAACACACCCAACTCCTTCAACCGTTCCTCATAAGGCTTGGTTTCCAGGTCCTTGATCATCTTGGTTGCCCTCTTCTGCACATGTTCCAGCTTGTTGTCAACATCCTTCCCAGAACTGGATACAGACCAGGCCTCACCAAGGCATATATATGCATATACAGTGGACGCTTGGGTTGTGAACGTGATCCGGGATACACGTTCACAACCCCCAGCATTCGCAACCCGCATCTGCACGTCTGCGCATGCACGAGTTGCGATTCAGCGCTTCTGCACATGCGCAAAGCGCAATTTAGCACTTCTGTGCATGCGCAACCGCCCAAACCCGGAAGTAACCCATTCCGGTACTTCTGGGTTTCGGCAGTCCGCAACCCAAAAAATTGTAACCTGATGCGGCTGTAACCCAAGGTATGACTCTGTGTGTGTGTGTGTGTGTGTGTGTGTGTGTGTGTTTCTCCACTCAAGTCTCTGGTTTGAAATGTTTCCAGACTTTGACCCTTCCTTGCCTCGGAAAGAATGGAGAGACAATAGTGTATGTGTTTGTGTTTTCCCCTCCCGTTCATTTTCTCTCTTTCAATAAACCCAAGCAAAGGTCTCAGCAGCATTCAATACAAACATCTTCAATGCGATAAACAGCACCAGGAAGGGGAGGGGGGGAACCATACAAAAAAACACAGATGTTTGTATGCAGTGCAAATAGACTCGTTGAGCGGTAAATAAAAGCTCGCGGAGCAACTCCCATCTGACAAGGCGGACGGGGCCGCTCTTGAACAGTCTGGATGCAGGAGCGACAGGAGTGTTCAGCGCAGATGGGCTAATGCGTCTCCTCTGAAGTGAAAGGGACAGACAGCCCTCTAGTGTAAAGACAGAGGCAGGAGTGTTTTGCCTTGGCTTGGAAAGTGCTGTCACTCAGCAGCAGCAAGGAGGAAGGACAGAAGGCGTAGGGAGGCTCTCTGCAACCAAGCACAGTTATGCCAGACTTGGCTGAGAGATCAATGGCATGCGGCTTCCTTTACGGTTCCTAATTAATGAGTTACAATTAGGATACTCTCACTCTCTCCCACACACAGCTATGTATATGTCCCAGGGGATGAGGAAGGCTGATACCCAGAAAAGCAGGAGGTGCCCTTCCTAGCAAAAAGGGATGCGGGTGGCGCTGTTGTCTAAACCACTGAGCCTCTTGGGCTTGCCGATCAGAAGGTTGGCGATTCAAATCCGCACAATGGAGTGAGCTCCCGTTGCTTTGTCCCAGCTTCTGCCAACCTAGCAGTTTGAAACCCATGCCAGTGCAAGTAGATAAATAGGTACCGCTGCAGCAGGAAGCTAAACGGTGTTTCCGTGTGCTCGGGTTTCTGTCACAGTGTCCTGTTGCATCAGAAGCGGTTTGGTCATGCTGGCCACATGACCCAGAAAACTGTCTCTGGACAAACTCCCTCGGCCTGAAAGCGAGATGAGCGCCGCAATCCCATAGTCACCTTTGACTGGACTTAACCATCCAGGGGTCCTTTACCTGACCTTCCTAGCCCTTCTAGAGCCCTATTTGCACTGCACATTGAAAGCAGCATATGGACATTCAAGGAAGCTGAATGTCAGTAGACTCATAGAACTCGTAGTTAAGCTATGTAGCTCACTCTCACAAGCAGCAGAAACGGCCACAAGCTTGGATGGTTTCAGGACTAGACAAACGGACCGAAGACAAGAGTCTCAAAGGCTACTAGCCACAAGGGCTATATTTGCCAGTTCCTGGGACTCGCAGGCAGGAATAGTGCTCTCACACTTTGCGGTGTGGCACTGGTTACTGCCAGGTGGGGTGAGGCGCCAGGCCAGATGCCGACAGAGTGACCCCAACCCCACAAAGCGGAGCCTTGCTGAGCCACCTGCCCGGCCCTGTGGGGGAAGCCCAGCTGGGCGACATGCCCTTGGCAGGCAGAGAGGAGCACCAAGCCAGACCCTGCTGGGTGTGGGAATGTTCAGGGAGGCAGGAGAGGATAAGCTGTATTTTTCACTCCATAAAATGCACCTGACCATAAGACGCAACTAGTTTTTAGAGGAGGAAAACAAGGGGGGGGGGAAATATTCGGAACAAAACAGTGGATGTATGATTTTTGTGGTTCATGCTGTGGCCACAGACATGTGATTTGACGGTGAGTTTGGGGTAGCCCAATGCAGAAATCCTGAGAATCCATGTGGATCTGTGCTTTGTAATCATGTTTTTGCGCCATTGCATGATCTGCTTTTCGCCCCTGGGCAATTCGGCTCCAGGGACCATGCATTCACTCCATAAGACGCATAGACATTTCCCCTTACTTTTTAGGAAGGAAAAGGTGCGTCTTATGGAGCGAAAAATACGGTATTGTTTAGTTAGCAAGTCCCTTTCCTTAGCAGAGTGCATTCCCCTTTTAAGCACACAGTGGTTAGCTTGTTGCAAGCTTGTTTAAGCTTCTCAATACAGTGGTACCTCTGGTTGTGAACGGGATCCATTCCAGAGACCCATTCACAACATGAAAAGAATGCAACCCGCAGTGGCGCATCTGCGCGGGTTCAATTTGCCCCTTCTGCACATGTGCATGATGTCATTTTGCGCTTCTGCGCATGCACGAGCGGCGAAACCCAGAAGTAATCCTTTCCAGTACTTCCGGGTCACCGTGGGACATAACCTGAAAGAACGTAACATGAAGCGTCTGTAACATGAGGTATGCCTGTATAGGATTCCTGGTAACCCCCTTTTCTCTCCCTTAAAAAGAATAGACACAACACAATCTTGTGTAAAGTATATGAAAAGAAGTTTACAGTGGTACCTCAGGTTACAGACGCTTCAGGTTACAGAAGCTTCAGGTTACAGACTCCACTAACCCAGAAATAGTACCTCAGGTTAAGAACTTTACTTCAGGATGAGAACAGAAATCGTGCTCCGGTGGCTGTGCGGTGGCAGCAGGAGGACCCATTAGCTAAAGTGGTACCTCAGGTTAAGAACAGTTTCAGGTTAAGAACGGGCCTCCAGAACAAATTAAGTTCTTAACCCGAGGTACCATTGTACTCACACATTCAGTTCACAGATGGATCCCTGAAGGCAGACTTATGTTACAAAGTATATACACATGGAACTACCCCATATGGGAGTTAGTCCCAGTGACTGCAGACAGGCAGTCACTGCTGCTCACACAGCGAAAGCAAGATGAAGAGAGATAGTGGCACCTGCCTTGCCCCTTTTGGTACCTGGGCAGGTAAGGTCACGCCCACCTCTAGTCACATGCAGAGGAAGTTTGTCCCAGCTCAGGAGGAAACAGGAAGTTTTCTCCTGACTAGAGCAAACATCCCCTTTCATGTCCACTCTAGGAATGTTGTACTGCATTTGACTGCTATCTATGTGTCACATCCCACACTGAGGTTCACCACACAATGCCCCCTGGCACCCCCACACTGAGGTCTTTCTTGATAAGCCACACCAACAGGTTAAAGAACAGTTTCTACCCGTGGGCCATGAGGCTGCTGAATGGAAGAGAGCAACATTGCAGCTGACGTTCAGGGTTGGTGGTCGTATGACGGCACACAGAGTGTAACAAGGAGTGAGAGATTGGGGGGGGGGGCTTGTTTAATCTCACTGTAAACAAGTGGTACAGTGACAATAAAGTATTTCTTCTATTTCTTCTTCTATTCTTGCAGGTCTCCCACTGGTTGGCCCCTCTGCGGACACAATACTGGCCTTATGGGTCAGGATCTTCATATGTCCTTATTTTTTTATGTATGCAAACAGTGACAGACAGCAGCGGGTGGCAATAAACTGGGAGCATACGCTCGCTCATCTGCTTGCAAAGCCACATTTGCTAATTCAGTGGGGCACACAGGAATTTCATGATAAAAGACATGTGTATCCATCCGTATCTCAGAAGCATATACCTGTGTGTAAGTATCTCACCTTGCTGAACCAGGGTGATGGTTCACAAACACACAGAGACGCCCAAACTCTCATTGATTTAACCGTACCATTTATTATACATTGCCTTCTGTCACTCACAATTACAAAAAAACACAGAAAGCGAAAGACAAACAAAAGGTAACAGTGAAAAGTAGAATTGGAAGCAACCCTGAATTTAAACAATATAAAAATGCAAGTATATTAAAATACCAATAATAACCACAGCACCACAATATTAAAAGCCCTTTCCTTAAAAGCAGTCAGTTCCCAAAGGCCTGTTGGAATCAAACAGTCTTTACTGGCTGGCATAAGGACAACGAGGAGGGAGCCGGTCTACCTCCTCTAGGAAGGGAGTTCCAAAGCCTGGGAGCAACCAGCGAGAAGCCCCTGTTCCGCGTCCCCACCAAGCGTGCCTGTGAGAGTGGTGGGACCAAGAGTAGGGCCTCCCTTGAAGATCTCAGAGCCTGGGCAGGTTTGTATGGGAGGATAGGGTCAGCTAGCCCGGGCCTAAGCTGTGTAGGGCTTGCAGCCAGGAGCCAGTGGAGCTGTTGTAACAAGGGAGTTGGATGTGCCCTATAACCAGCCCCAGTCAACAGTCTGGCTGCAGCTCTTAGGCCAGTTGAGGTTTCTGAACAATCAAACGTTGCCCCATGTAGAGCATGTTAAAGGTAAAGGTAAAGGACCCCTGACCGTTAAGTCCAGTCACGAACAACTCTGGGGCTGCGGCGCTCATTTCGCTTTACAGGCCAAGGGAGCCGACATTTGTCCGCTTCCACAGACAGTTTTTCCGGGTCATGTGGCCAGCATGACTAAGCCGCTTCTGGCGAAACCAGAACTGGGAGAACTGGGCAAAAACAAACAAACAAATTAGAGAACTGGGCAAAAACAAACAAGATGAATTTTAACAGGGAGAAATGTAAAGTATTGCACTTGGGCAAAAAAAATGAGAGGCACAAATACAAGATGGGGGACACCTGGCTTGAGAGCAGTACATGTGAAAAGGATCTAGGAGTCTTGGTTGACCACAAACTTGACATGAGCCAACAGTGTGACGCGGCAGCTAAAAAAGCCAATGCAATTCTGGCCCTCATCAATAGGAGTATAGCATCTAGATCAAGGGAAGTAATAGTGCCACTGTATTCTGCTCTGGTCAGACCTCACCTGGAGTACTGTGTCCAGTTCTGGGCACCACAGTTCAAGAAGGACACTGACAAACTGGAACGTGTCCAGAGGAGGGCAACCAAAAAGGTCAAAGGCCTGGAAACGATGCCTTATGAGGAACGGCTAAGGGAGCTGGGCATGTTTAGCCTGGAGAAGAGGAGGTTAAGGGGTGATATGATAGCCATGTTCAGATATATAAAAGGATGTCACATAGAGGAGGGAGAAAGGTTGTTTTCTGCTGCTCCAGAGAAGCGGACACGGAGCAATGGATCCAAACTACAAGAAAGAAGATTCCACCTAAACATTAGGAAGAACTTCCTGACGGTAAGAGCTGTTTGACAGTGGTGGAGTCTCCTTCTTTGGAGGTCTTTAAGCAGAGGCTTGACAACCATATGTCAGGAGTGCTCTGATGGTGTTTCCTGCTTGGCAGGGGGTTGGACTCGATGGCCCTTGTGGTCTCTTCCAACTCTATGATTCTATGATTCTATGATTCTATGAAACCAGAGCAGCGCACGGAAATGGCGTTTACCTTCCTGCTGGAGTGGTACCTATTTATCTACTTGCACTTTGACGTGCTTTCAAATTGCTAGGTTAGCAGGGGCTGGGACCGAGCAATGGGAGCTCACCCCGTCATGGGGATTTGAACTGCTGACCCTAGGCTCAGTGGTTTAGAACAGTGCCACCCACGTGTTACATGAATGTAACGAAGGCATGTGTCACTGTGGCCAGAGCAGACATCTCCAAGAATAGAGTTAGTTGGCACACTAGCTTTGCCTTCGTACCCTCCAACATTTCTCTGATGAAAATAGGGACGTCCTATTCAATAATAGTAATAGTAATTGTTGTTGTTGTTTTATTTATACCTCGCCCATCTGACTGGGTTGCCCCAGCCACTATGGGCAGCTTCCAACATATATAAAAACGTAATAAAATATTAAACATTAAATAACTTCCCCATACAAGGCTGCCTTCAGATGTCTTCTAAAGGTTGCATAGTTACTAATCTCCTTGGCTCAGGGGGTCGCATAACTCCGTACTCTCCAACATTTCTCTGATGAAAATAGAGACGTCCTAAGGAAAAGAGGGACATTCCGGGATCAAATCAGAAACTGGGATGGCTTCTGTAAATCTGGGACTGTCTCTGGAAAATAGGGACCTTTTGAGGGTCTGTACCTGTGCAAATGCACTCCTGGCCAGCACAGAAACCTGGGCATCCATGCTCAGGGCTGAATCCAGGAGTATATCCACAGCATGAACTCTTGGAAAAGCACACAAAGCAATATCAATTTAGAGTGTTTCAAAGCAACATACAAATTTAACAGCCCCCCGAAATCAGCCGCCACATAAATGCGCGGGGCAGCATGTCACAGACCTTCAAAATCTGACGGGAAATGTGCTGAGTTTAAATGCTTCCCTGCAAATCTGGCTTGCAAAGAAAACCCTGTTGCTTTGATGTGGGAAAAGCACCTCGCCTCAGACGAATCCATCATATTTACTCACTGTTTTAGTGCTAAGTACACAGCTGAACTCCCGGCAAACGTGAAATGGCTCCTGCAAGAGAGCTCAGTCTCCATATGGTTCCGCTGTTGCTCTTCAAAGCAACTTCATTATTTCCAACGCAGAGCAGCCCCCAAGGCGGGGGAGGAATTGTGTCTCAACTCCTGGACCTAGAGATGCTTGAGAACCTGCCCCCAAAGGGCCTTAAACCTTGACAAGTATGCCAAGCGAGCGCACATTCAGAGTAGCTGTTCTTCACATTCACCAAGCGAGCATGTCTGTGATGGCCTGGGATCCGGACTCGGATGCTGCACCTGAGGGATCCCAGCCTGCACAGGATTCCCCGCCTCCAGAACCAGCTGAGCCGGGGCTGGGGCTTGAGCCTGAAGGGTCCTCACCTGTGCTGGATCCTCAGGTGCAGGCACCAGCTGGGTCTGCCCTGGCTCCTGAGGTGATGGAGGACCCATTGCCTGCAGGTGCTCCACTCTCAGCCCCGTCAGGGGAAGCTGAGGTTGCCTCTGGGTTCGGTAACCCTCCAGCCTCTCCTGAGCTGCAGAGGCTCAGGGCAAAGAGGCGGAGGGAACTAAGTTCCCGCAGGAGGAGTGCTCGCCTCCAGGAGAGGCAAGACCGGGGCCACCCTATGCCTCGGGGTAGATAAAAGCCAGCCAGCCCCAGTCCCAGGTTACGGGAGCAACATTGTTGGTAGCCTGTTCCTGCCTGCACCCTGTCCTGCTCTTCTGCCAGAGTTCCTGACCCCACCCGGCTCCCTGCCTTGGACCCAGCTTCAGCTTTGACAGACTGCCTCCATACCGCACCCTCGACCTCAGATTGGACTCGGACCTTGCAGCACAGTTAACCCTCTGGACCAGCACAATGTCCAAATTACTGGTCAGATCAGAAGGTAGAGTGAGGTGATCACCTCAGAAGAGCCTACTGGGTCAGGTCAGTGGCCAATCTAGTCCAGCATCCTGTTCCCACAGCGGCCAAAGTGTTCCCCTCAATGGGAAACTGTGGGATGTGATCCATGAGAGGCAGTCAAGTACAACATTCCTTGTAATGCTAGAGAAGACATGCGAGGGAATGTTTGGTCCAGCCAGTGAAAACGTCTTCCTGGCTGGAGCATCCTTCTTTTTGCATGTGACAGAAGGTGGGCATGATAAACAAAACAAAAAGGACGAGTCACACAGCAACCTTCCTCTTTGTGACTCCCTTCTTCGTTTGACCAGTTTTTAGCTAGGACTGCTCTGCTAGCTCTCAGCTAGCAGAAGCACTGGGATTATTCCCCCATATGGGGTAGATCCACTTGTACATATTTGTAACTAAGTCTGCTTTCAGGAATCCAACTGTGAACTGATGTAAGTAAACTTCTTTTATTGATTTTGAATAAGATCGTGGCATCTTTACTCTTTTAAAAGGGATGCAAGGGAACTTACCAGGAATGTACAATTCAATCTGAGACAGACTGAATTGTCTACTAGTGAGAGGCTCACACGAGCCTGCAACCAGCTATCTGCTGTGCATTTTAAAAGGGGAATATAACTCTGCTGTGCATGTAAAAAGGGCTTTAGGGCTTTAAAGGTCAGCAGCAACACTTTGAATTGCACTTGGAAACATACTCTGAAACGTATTATTATTATTATTATTATAATGTGGAGCGTCCCAGGATCAAGTGACTTTTCCTCTTTAAGTTCTCAAAGCTCTTAACCTAGTTCAAGGGTGCCATCTGAAATCGCCAGATGTTTTAGTGAGAATCAATCAGTTGAAAAATCAGATTTAGAGCTGTCTGGCCCCCAAAAGGCAACTAGACATTCCGTTTTGGCAACTGCAACTTTGGTTTAAAGAGCCTTTTAGTGCCTACCTTATTTATCTGCATTTCTAACACTGCTTCTGAGCTGAGCAGCCCTTCCTTGCAACAACTTTTTCCAGGCTGGGGGAGAGCGGAGCCATTGCACCAAATTTGCATGACCTGAAGGGAGACCGAGTTGCATAGCCTCCCTGCAACCCTTTAAACCAGCCTTGTAGGCAGTTTTGTTGTTGTTGTTTTTTAAGCGGGGGGAGCTGTTAAAACCAGATTATGCACCTTAAGGAGAAAATTGGAGATTTGATCTTGTTAAGAGAGAGACAAGTATGCAGGGTTAGCAATATCTCTGTTGCAAGAGGCTGCAAGGACAATGCAAATATATGGGGGTGGTGTTTTTTTTTTTCTTAGCCTTTCCTCTTCTTTTTCGGCTGCACCTCAGAATCAGCAGAAGACAGGAGCTGACTTAATTAGGTGTACTCTCTCCTTTCCCCCTGGACTTGAAATGCTTTCTCTTGCCATCACCTTCATTAAGATCTTCCTCTGGCAGCCAAGCTCTCCCCTTTGATGCTTCTGGCGAAGGGAGGGGGGTATTTATCTAGGAGGTAGGAAGGAACATCAACAGCTCTTGCCTTGGGCCAAAGGACCTGCCTGGCTGTGGCCGAGGCAGGCGCTGGAGGGCGCATAGAAATATGTTCTTCGAGATGTTCACAGAGCCATTCCCAAGACCACCTCAGGCACTTTGAAGGCTGCAGCCGCCTACGCACCATACACTTAAATCACATGGCTTCCCCCAGAAAATCCTGGGGGCTGTAGTTTGTTAAGGAGTGCTGGGAATCCCAGCTCCACAAGGGGTGAACTACAGTTCCCAGAATTCTTTGAGGGACACCGTGCCATTATCAGCTTTCAGGAAGAACGTGAAAACATTCCTTTTGCAGGCAAGAATAGTGAAGAATGCTGCTCCTGGGTTTTTTAAAAACTGTAACTGATTTTAGATGTTTTTAATTGCAATTGGGTTTTTAAAAAATCTTATAATCTGTTTACTGTTCTGGGCTCCTTGTGGAGTAAGAGCAGGACATTAATTCTGATAATGAAAATGGTAATGGTAATGATCAGTGCTTTTTTTCTTTAAAAATGTTTAAGGGTACTCTCATTTTGACTCAGGAAAAATCACCATTTTATAGTTCAAATCGGGGGAAATAGATACAGTAAATGGACAGAAATACAAAGATTCACAAAATGTTTAGGTATATGCGTACCCCTGCATCCCCCCCCAAAAAAGCACTGAAGAATAGGAGGAGGAGGAAGAGGAAGAGGAAGAGGAAGAGGAAGAGGAAGAGGAAGAGGAAGAAGAAGAAGACGACGACGGCATATATTCTGGGGAGATAAAGGGAGGTGGTATTGTTTGTTTGTTTGTTTGTTTGTTACATTTAGCTCCCATCTGTATCTTTAAGGCGATCAAGGTGGCATGCACAGTCTCTCCCCCCCCACACACACACACCTATTTAATTGCCACAACAACCCTGTAAGGTAAATTAGTCTGAGAAGGGCCATGACTGGCCCCCAAATTCACACCCAATGAGCTTCATGGCTGGGTGGGAATTTGATTCCTGGTCTTCCAGGTCCTAAAAGGTAAAGGGACCCCTGACCATTAGGTCCAATCATGACCAACTCTGGGGTTGCAGTGCTCATCTCGCTTTATTGGCTGAGGGAGCCGGCGTACAGCTTCTGGGTCATGTGGCCAGCATGACTAAGCCGCTTCTGGCAAACCAGAACAGCGCACGGAAACGCCGTTTACCTTCCTGCCAGAGCAGTACCTATTTATCTACTTGCACTTTGACGTGCTTTCGAACTACTAGCTTGGCAGGAGCAGGGACCGAGCAACGGGAGCTCACCCCGTCACGGGGATTCGAACTGCCGACCTTCTGATCGGCAAGCCCTAGGCTCTGTGGTTTAACCCACAGTGCCCAGACAACAACCCTGCAGGGAAGGTCAGGGTGAGAGGCAGCAGCTGAGCCAAGGTCACACCCCAGTCAGCTGAGTATGTATTTGAACCCTGGTTTCTCCCAGGTCCCAGTCTGACACGCTAAACACTACACCGCCACTGGCTCTCGTGACCCTTTCACATGACCATCTAATGAATTTACATCAAATTAATATGCAGGCACAGCCACTCACTTCATTTTAAAATCAGGATTAGGTATATTTACATAGGACCACTCTACCAGCAGTAACTGGTCATGATAGGTAATCAAGCTTCCATGTACAAGAGCAGTATACCTCTGAATTTCAGGTGCAAGGGAACAAACAACAGGGGCAGGCCGGCACTTGCATGCTTTTCTTCTGGGACTCCCAAATCCAACTGCATTGGGAACAGAAAACTGGACTAGACTGGGCAATGGACTATTCCAGTAGGACATTTTTTTCTGTTTAAAAATGAGAAACAAATCCCTCTGGAATGGGAGAGTTCATAGGGAGCTGTCCATGGTCAGGTTTTTTGCAGCAGTCTTCAGGCTTGATCAGAGATGGAGAAATTTGTTTCGGTTCAACATTTGAAACCAAAGAACACAGGACCCAAAATCCTTCAAAATGTGCCTTGATCCAAATTTTGACATGTGGTCCTCTAAGCCACCAATGTTTACACATACAAAAATAATGCATATGTTGAGTGAAAGTGGGCATAAAAATGAAGATATTTGTGAAAATAACATACAAAAATGCATTATAAGGAGAAATTGGGGACATTAGTCAAAAGGGCGTGCAAAAAAAAAAAAAAAAAAGATGGTGAAATCCCCATTAAAACACTGAGGGTTTTCTTTAAAAAGAAAATGTGCAATTGCTTTATTTATTTTATTTTATGTATATATTTATTTATTGAATTTATATACCGCCCTATACCCGGAGGTCTCAGGGTGGTTCACAGAAAAGATCACAATATCAGAAATGTGGAGAACCAAATTTAAGATTGGTACAATGAGAGCCTGAGATAAACGAAATAAATAGGACCTTCCACTCCTAGGCTTGACTGATCTCCCTTGTTTTCGTTTGGCTTTGGTACTAGAACTTTGACATCCATCAGCCGAAGTCCGATGCAAAATTATGGTGCTGAGGGTGCAGAGAGCTTCTGTGCCCTCAGAATGAAGAGGCAGATTGCCCTGGAGGCCAGATAAATGTTTCTCAGCTCTCATCTCACACAAATCCACTCAAGATTCTCCCTCAGTCTTTCTTCATTCTGATAACCTAGTTTAGCAGAGGGAGGAAGCAGGCCATTTGTTGTAGTATACAGGTTGTCGACCTTGAGGCTGGATTACTGCAATGTGCTCTTTGTGGGGCTGCCCTTGGGCTTGGTTCAGAAGCTCCAGCTGGTGCAGAATGTGGCAGCCAGACTGCTGATGGGAACATGTGATGCCATTGATAAAAGAGGCAGGTTCAAGGTCCTTGTATTAATTAAGCCCTGAGCGACTTGGGTCCAAGGTACCTCAGGGATCACCTGAGCCCTTATATCCCAGCTCAACCACTGAGATCATCTGCAGGAGCATTGCTGGTCATTCTCAGAGTTGGTGAGGCTCCTTTGACAACAGTAAGAGACCAAGTCTTTAGTGTCATGTGGAACTCTCTGCCACTAGAGACTAAGCAGGCACCTTCTGTGCCAACTTTTACACACCTGCTGAAAATTCTTCTCTTCCACCAGGCAAGGCATACACAGGCAATTAAGAACACACCCTTCCAAAGTGGTTAATTGATGTCTGTTTTTAACTTTTTTTGGTGGTTTTTAATGTTTTATTGTGTTTTTAGAAATTACTATACAGTGGTACCTCGGAAGTTGAACGGAATCTGTTCTGGAAATCCGTTCGACTTCCAAAATGTTCGGAAACCAAGGCGCAACTTCCGATTGGCTGCAGGGAGCCCCTGCAACCAATCAGAAGCCACTTCAGACGTTCGGCTTCCAAATAATGTTCGCAAACCAGAACACTCACTTCTGGCATTTGGGAGCTTGTGGCATTTGGGAGCCAAAATGTTTGTCTCGCAAGGCATTCGTGAACCAAGGTATGACTGTGTACTTACACCACAGTATACAAATATTTTCATAAATAAATGCCACTTGAAGTCAAAAACCCTTGCTGATCTATTGCAAACCATGTGTCAACCTACTAGATCTGCAATCCATTGTTTTATTTTAAACATCTGCATGCTTCTCTATAACAGGGAAGTTCAAATGTGCAGCTCAGCTGCTGCTTGTCATTCCAAAGCTTATCAACCTTACCTTAATCCCCAAATGCTGCCTGTTATAGCAACCATCCCAGACTTAGCGCCCTCCAGATGTTTTGGAGCATGACATGAATCAGCCCCAGTCAGCATGGCCAGTGCTCAGGGATGTTGGGAGTTGTAGTCCAAAACCTGGAGACTGCCAGGTTTAGGAAGGCTGGGCTCATTCCAGAAGTCCCTGTGTGGTTTCCCCAAGTTACTGCAAACTACAGCATTCCCAAGCCACAGCATTCCCTCACCGCAAAGCAACAACAACAGCTTAAAAATCCTGCTTGCCCTTGCATCTAGTCCAACCCCCTGCGATGCAGGAATCATGTCCCTGAAAGATGGCCGTAAGATTGTTATGGGAATAGAAAGGGGACCTTGAGAACCATGTACACTGCCTCAAGCTCTTGGGAGGAAAGCTGGGATATAAATGTAATGAAATCAGTAAGTAAATTTCACCGTGTACAGTGGTACCTCTGGATGTGAACAGGATCCATTCTGGAGCCCCGTTCGCATCCTGAAGCGAACGCAACCCGCGTCTCTGCGTCTGCGCGGGTCGTGATTTGGTGCTTCCGTGCATGCGCGTGACGTCATTTTGAGTGTCTGTGCATGCGCGAGTGGCGAAACCCAGAGGTAACACGTTCCATTACTTCCGGGTCACCACGGAGCGTAACCTGAAAACGCTCAACCTGAAGCACATTTAACCCGAGGTATGACTGTACAAACTATTAGCACTTAGAACGTCAAGAAAAACAGAACAGGGCAATAGCACATGATGCTGCGAATGGGAGATTAGTGATGCATGATTTCTACGTTATACATGGGGCTGCCTCTGAAGATGGTTCGGAAACTTCAGCTGGTGCTGAATTCAGTGGCCAGGTTGCTCACCCTCACTGGAGCAAGACGGTTCGAGCATATTACACCGATCCTGCTCCAACTGCAATGGCTACCCATTAGTTTCCGAGCCCAATTCAAAGTGTTGGTTTTGACCTATAAAGCCTTAAATGGCTTAGGACCTCAATACCTCAAGGACCACCTCTTCCCATATGAACCTACCCAGACCCTGAGATCATCTTCTGAGGCCCTTCTTCATGTGCCTCCTCCTCGAGAGGTGTGGAGGGTGGCAACACGAGAACGGGGCCTTCTCTGCAGTGGCTCCCTGTCTGTGGAATGCTCTACCCAGGGAAGTTTGCCTGGCACCTTCATTATACACCTTTAGGCGCCAGGCCAAAACATTCCTTTTCAACCAGGCCTTTGGTTGACCTGATTGACATCCTATGCTCTTTTAAGATGCATTCTTGGGGGAGGGGCTATTGTTCTGTTGTTTTCTTTTTATTAGGTATATGTGGTTTTATATCTTGATTTTATTCTGTGAACTGCCCTGAGACCCCCCTGGGTATAGGGCGGTATATAAATTCAATAAATAATACTAATAATTTCTGATCATGCACAGAAACCAGCTGCATGTCACATTAATTATTATTATTATTATTATTATTATTATTATTATTATTATTTTATTATTATTTCAATTTATATTCCGTCTTTTCTCCTGAAGGTTGGTACTAGGGAAGGCATTATTTTAGAATACTTGGGTCCTAAGCCATTTAGGGTCTTATATGTTTGTATTAGCACCTTGAATATGCTCCTGTAGCTCACTGGCAGCCAGGGCAGTGCTTTCAGGACGGGTGGCGCATGGCTCCATTGAGCTACCTCAATTGCCAGCCTATCAGTTGCATTCTGTTGCATGTAATACACAAGTAGCAGTCAAGTACAGCATTCCTTGTTTTCCTAGAGTGGACATGTAGGGGAATGTTTGGTCCAGCCAGTCAAAAACTTCCTGTTTCCTCCTGGCTGGGACATATTTCCTTTGCATGTGACTAGAGGTGGGCATGGCCTTACCTGCCCAGGTAACAAAAGGGCAAGGCACGCAGCACACTTCCTCTCTTTGACTTCCTCTGTCGTTAGAGGAGCAGCTTTTTAGCTAGAGATGCTCTGTTGGCTTCCAGCCAACAGAGGACACTGGGATTATCCCCATATGGGATAAATCCACATGTATATACTTTGTAACTAAGTCTGCCTTCAGGGATCCAACTGTGAACTGATGATGTGAGTAAACTTCTTTTATATACTTCACACAAGATTGTGGCATGTTTATTCTTTTAAGAGGGGTATAAGGGAAATTACCAGGAATCTAATACTGAGAGGCTTACACAATCCTGCAACCAGCTATCTGATGTGTATTTAAAAGGGGAATGTAAATGTCTGCTAAGTTATAGAACTTGCGAGCACAAGTTAGGAAGGATATTAATAAACAATATATCCTCTCCTGCCTCCCTGAACATTCCCACATTTGGCACTAGCCACAGTCGCCAAATCATCTGCAAAGGTACTTACAGTGCATTACAGTAGTCCAGACAGGAGTTACTCAGGTCCCAAGTTTTATATGCTCATCAAAACATATTGAATTGGGCCGAGCACAGCCAGTTTTCTAAAACACCCCTCTTCATATGACCTTCGGTCAGCCACTAGATCTGGCGGAGAGCCACTGGGTCCAAGAAGGTAGATCAAGCCAAGTGCCCGAACTCCACTTCTCCAGCAACAAACATAGTCAGTTAAAGCACTTCCGTTCTCCGTTTCAGTCCACAGAGGACGCTCAAGGTGGTTTCACAATGCATAAAACATGAATTGCAACAAAACGCACAGCACCACTCAGGATAATCAGCAGTTCTTAAGAGAAAAAGCCAGCAGAGAGATCCAACAAAGGACCAACTTCAGTGTTGGCTGCACTGACCGGCAGTGACACTCCAGGGTTTCAGAGAGGAAGTCTCTCCCATCCTGACCTGCATGCAAGGCTGATGCTTCCAACAGTAAGCCATGATCCTTCATGTGTGTGGTGCAGTGTTAGAAACTCAAATATAGGTAAAAAGGGTAAAGGACCCCTGGACAGTTAAGTCCAGTCAAAGGCGACTATGGGGTTGCAGCACTCATCTCACTTTCAGGCCAAGGGAGCCAGCATTTGTCCACAGACAGCTTTCCGGGTCATGTGGCCAGCAGGACTAAACCGCTTCTGGTACAACGGAACACTGTGACAGAAGCCAGAGTGCACGGAAACGCTGTTTACCTTCCTGCCGGAGCGGTACCTATTTATCTACTTGCACTGGCATGCTTTCGAACTGCTAGGTTGGCAGGAGCTGACACAGAGCAATGGGAGCTCACCCCGTCGCGGGGATTTGAACCACCAACCTTCTGATCGGCAAGCTCAGGAGGCTCAGTGATTTAGACCACAGCACTACCCGCTCATCACCAAAATGCACCTTAAACCTGGGCTTTGGTCGCTATAATGGAATGTCTAGGTGTCATTTTTCCACCAACAAGGTTTATTATTATTATTATTATTATTATTATTATTATTAATTCCATTCCTACACCACTTTATATTTTAAAGAAAAAATCTCAAAGCGGTTTACAACACATTAACACATTGAATAAAACAATCCAGAATAAAACAAATTCAAGCTTAAAGGAAAATATTTCAGAACCTTCTCTAAGTGACCTTTTGCTTTCCCCATATTTATTTACCTACTTATATAGCTGCCCCTTGGCAGAAATACTCTAGGAAGGCAGTGTGGTGTAGTGGTTACAGTGTTGGACTAGGACCTGGGAGATCAGGGTTCAAATCCCGACTCAGTCATGAAGCTCACTGGGTGACCTTGGGCCAATCACAACCTCACAGGGCCATTGTAGGGATTAACTGAGGAGTGAACCATGTAGTCTTTGAAGAAAAAGGTGGGATATAAGTGCAATAAATAAGCTCTTCTGCTTGCCTGCATAAGAAAACTGGAGGGGCCAGCCAGGTGGAGATGTCAGTCCCCAGTGTGGCATCAACATGGTCACAATTGGACCCATGCCAGTCACAAAACGTGCCTGGCGCCTGGCTAATTTCTAACACTGGTGGGAGAAAGGGCAACTAGCAAAGGGTTTTAATATTTGTATCATTCTGAAAAGTCACTTTGAGTCACTCTTTACGGACAAGTTACTGATCACAAGTAATAATACTAATACAGTACTGCTAATAATACTCTAGCAACAATAAAACTCTAGCAATACTAATACAGTACTGTACTGCTAATAATACTCTAGCAGCATCTGGCAGGCCACAGGTTCCCCATCCTTGGCCTGTAGGTTTTTTTCTCAGTTCCTAATCCCACCAGAGGGGATCTGTAGAAGAATATATTCCTTTAGGAGAAGCCATAGAGTGAACAGATGTTCTGTTTGACAGAGCCTCACATCTGGGGTGTGATCACCATCTTGCAGAATGCATGGCTTGCTGAATGTCAGAAAACCTCTGTAGGCTCCCATCTGAAACTGTAGCTCAGCAGCCAACCTTTTCTCCCCAGTGTTTTTTCTTTCTTGCTTGCTACCGTATATTTAAAAAACAAAGCAAAAACAGCCAATAGAGACTAGACAGAAGCCCACACTCTCCAGAGCAGCAGAACATCTGGGCAGGTTGATGGTGCTACCATTCACGAGAACTACCTTTTCTCTCCAAATAAGTCAGTCTGCCCCCCCCCCAAAAAAAAAATTCACTTGCAGGAGAAGGGAGGAGGTAGTTGGAATGAAATAGTGGGACATCACCACAGCAGTTATAGCTGATGACCTGAAACAGCAGTTCTCAAACTTTTTGGGTTGCCCTTGGTCCCATGAAATCATGCCCAGTGCCCCCTACTTCACCCCATAAAAACCATTACAGTGGTACCTTGGTTCTCAAACTTAATCCATTCCGGAAGTCTGTTCCAAAACCAAAGCGTTCCAAAACCAAGGCACACTTTCCCATAGAAAGTAATGCAAAACGGATTAATTTGTTCCAGACTTTTAAAAACAGTCCCTGAAAGAGCAATTTAACATGAATTTTACTATCTAACGAGACCACTGATCCATAAAATGAAAGCAATAAACAATGTACTGCAGTCACACAATAAATCAGTCAGTAGCTGAACGGGGTTCCACACAGTCACAAAAACAAAACAAAAAAGCCGCAAAAACAAAAATGCTAAATAAATAGCAAAAACAGACAGACCTCAGCATAAAACTCAAAATAGAAGTGTGGCACTCAAAATGGAGCATGTTCGGCTTCCAAAAAAAGTTCGCAAACCCGAACACTTACTTCCGGGCCAGGTTTGCAGTGTTTCGGTTCCAAGTTGTTTGAGTACCAAGGCATTTGAGAACCAAGGTACTACTGTATTCAGAATAGCAGTTTGCACAACCCGCTAAGGGAGATAATAACACAATAAAATTCAAAACAGTGACAATTAATTGCACATTTAATCAAAATCCAATTAAAACTACTTCTTCAACAAAGCCAACAAAATTTATGAACTTGATCCAGCGGTACCAGCTTTTCAAAGTCTGGTAGTCGTTTACATCTCCAGCATCCCCCTGCTACCCACTTTCCTCTTAGCACCCCCTAATCCACCACCTCCAGGGGGAAGTAGCCCCCACTTTGGGAACCACTGATCTAAGATGTAGGGGTCTGTTTCACACCTTGTTCATCTTTCCCCTTTGTATTCTCTCTCTCTCTTTCTTTTCTTTCTTTCTCTCTTATTTATTTCCATGGCCCCTTTCCATTAAAATGTTAATTTTGGCTCTGGAAAAGTTAGAGGCAATGAGAGCACAACAGCAGCATCAAAACCAGTTGCAGGAAGCAACAACAGATCAAGTACAGTAGCAAGGAGCCTTAAAGTGCTTATATATAAGTCACCTCCCCAAAATAACCCATTCCCCACAAGTAAAAAGGATGCTGTGTCGTAAATCTAAACATCCAAACGAAGGAGCTTCACACGCAAACACAGAAAAAGAAATCAAATCTGGAGGAGGGGGAAAGGAAAGGAAACTAGTACGGTGGTACCTCAGGTTAAGAACTTAATTTGTTCTGGAGGTCCGTTCTTAGCCTGAAACTGTTCTTAACCTGAGGCACCACTTTAGCTAATGGGGCCTCCTGCTGCCGCCGCACGATTTCTGTTCTCATTCTGAAGCAAAGTTCTTAACCCGAGGTACTATTTCTGGGTTAGCGGCGTCTGTAACCTGAAGCATCTGTAACCTGAAGCGTATGTAACCTGAGGTACCACTGTATTGCAACAAATCATTCCCATGGATGACCATAAACAGGAGAAAGGCCTGGTTCTGGCGGCAGGAATCAATCAGAAGAGTTCAAGGTGGATTTCCCTAAGGAGGGAGTCCCAAAGAGGCAGTGTGATTTAGTGGTTAGAGTGTCAGACTAAGACCTTGGAGACCACGGTTCGAATCCCCATGCTACCAGTAAGCTCACTAGGTGTGATCTTGGGCCAGTCACTGCCCCTCTCAGCCTAACCCACCTCGCAGGTTGTTGTGCGGATTACAAAAAGGAGAGGGACAGCCATGCACGCTGCCACCTTGGAGAAAAAGGTGGGAGATAAATGTAATAAATGCTTTTGCACCAGCTATTGAGACAACTGTGAACCTTTTTGCCCCCCACTGCAGTGCATTTTTATTTAACTGCTGTGGTTTATACCATGCATTGCTACAGCACACCTGAAATAAAGGCATGGCACAGGAGAAAGAACACCTGCAGTAAAACAAAACTTATTTAGTATAATAATTGATTCTGTACTTTTTGCTACTTTGTAAATGCTTTATTTTGGTTCTGCTACTAATTGGAGGAAGGCAACAAGAGTCCACCTGGAACTGCCCCCACACAAGGATGCCGTTGCTCCTGCAAGGAGCAGAAACTTCTTCGTGCATTTTAAAAATGAATTCTCAGGAGGATGAATTCTGTGCTCTTCTTTCAAGCTCTAGTGGAATATAGGTGTCAGCACAGCCCTGTTTGCGTCTCTGCTTCTCCTTCAGGGGCGATTTAACAAGAGTGCTAACAAGGGCCTTTTAATCTGTAAAACGAGCCTGCCAGGAAAACCTCCCCCCCCCCATTGAATCAACCTATCAAGTACTGTTGGTGGGAACATACAGAAGGGCCTGTGGAACTCTCTGCTTGAAGTTAACCCTCTGGCTCCCTCTGTGGTGACTTTTCATCTGCTTTGAAACCTTTTTGATGTATTCTTTTCGGGCAGGGGGAAGAGATCATTTATATGAAAATTGAATATAACAACAACAACGACCACATTTTCCTTTTCCATTATATATGGAGAGAGGGAGTTTAGTCTGGTGGTTAGAGTATCAGACCGGGGTTCAAATCCTTGTTCAGCTATGAAACTCACTGGAAGGCCCTGGGTCAGTCCCAGTCTTTCAGCCCAACCAACTTCACAGGGTTGTTGTAGGGATAAAATGAAGAGGAAGAGGACCACCTTGAGCTCCTTGGAGGAATGGTGAGATACAAATGTGATCGGTAAATAAATAGTGTCACAGTTCTTTCTTGGCTTCTGAGCACTGCGAGACCCGTCCAAACGAAACTCCTGGGCTGCTTGGTAGCTCATATTCATTTCACTGGAGCTCGTCCAGGCAAACTTGCTGCAAATGCTGCCTTGTGGTCCCCATTATGCCACCATTCCAGGCATCCAAAACCTGCCCCCTGTGGCCAGCCGCCGCCTCTCCTCCGGGCAGTGCTGCCTCCACAGCCATCTGATCCCCACGGAGCACAGGTATTTGAGCAGACCTGGAACAAGACCTCATCTCCCTGCAACTGGCAACCCCGCGCACACACAGTTCCCTGCCGAAAGCCAGCTTCCTTCTACGCCGATTACATCGGGGGGCATCATCACCCAGTGGAACGAAAGCGACGCCTAACCTACAGAACATGATTTCCTCACTTTGCATGTAATTTCACACACAAAGCCTTAATCCAGTTTAGCGCCTTGATTCCCCCCCCCTTTTTTTTTAAATGAAGCTGAGCAGAGGAGCAATTAGCTAGTGATGCTTTGGGCCAGCCCTGCTCATTACACCAACAGTGACACCCCACTCCCTTTTTCCTTCCTCACCCCACCATTTTTCCCAGGGCCATCACAGTGGAGATCAGATCTGCAGGGGCTGGAGGAGGATGAGATGCCATAATCCCCTCTCCCCCCCCCCCCCATTCATCCTTTTCCTCCTAACAAAGAGCTTTGGTGGCTTTTGAGGGTGAAGAACATTCCCCACCCCCAAGAAAAGAATACTTCATGCCCCCTGGAAGGTATTGTACATCTGCCTTATCTTGAATCAGGTCATTGGTCCAGCTAACAGTGGTTGCCCAGAATTTCAGACAGGGGATGATCTCAGACCCAACCTGGAGATGCCTTGGGGCCAATTGAACCTTCCATATGCGTAAGAGGCACTCCCACCACTGAGCTACAAACATAGAAAGCCGCCTTAAACAGAGCCAGGCCATCTAGCTCAGTATTCCCAACACTGACTGGCAGCAGCTATCCGGGGTTTCAAGCAGGGGACGTTCCTAGCCCTATCTGGATATGGTGGATATTGGACCTGGGACCTCCTGGGTGCAAAACAGGCAATTCCACCACCAAACACAGAAAACTGCCTTAAACAGAATCAGATCATAGATGCATCTGTCTACACGGACTGGCAGTGGCTCTCCGGGGTTTCAGGCAGGGGGCATTCATTCCCAGTCCTGAGGCTTGAACCCAAAACCTGTATGCAAAGCAGGTGTTCTAAGGACCAAATATATATTGTTTTAGTTGCGAAATATCCCGGAGGTGACACACACAACCTATTATAAATGCACACTCCCATTAACAGCTCTGTCTAACCAGATTGCTCCTGCCTAGATGGAATGTCACGTTATCCCTGCGGTGTTCAGACAAGCTCTGGGAAACTTTGGCCAACTCCATGGAGCTTGCAGCGCAGCTGTCTCCTGCCAGAGAAGGAAATGCTGCTAAAATACTTGATGCTCTGGGTGGTGGTGGCAATACTCCTAAAATGGCCATGGGGTCTTTTCCACTAACAACACCTCCCATCATAAAGTTCCCCCAGGAAAGGAGCGAAAGATTGCCTCCCGCATCCACACGCCGAGGAAATGCACCGCGGGGGGGGGGGGCACGCGGAGGGACCACTACCCGCCCCCGTCTTTCCACGCTGGCCAGGCAAGAGCGCCTCTGCAGACACCTGCTGGAGCCGCAGACCGTCAGGGCCTCTGGGGGGCGCTCTTGAGAAGCCCATGAAAGATACGGGGCCCGACCTAAAGCAAGCCCCTTCAAGCGGGAGAAGGAGGTGGCATCTGAACTGGCAAGCCAGGAACACGGAACTTTTGCATCTCCAAAGCTATTTTTGAGGGGGGTAAATGCTAACCCTTTCCTCTCTCTCCACCTGGGGGAGATGTTGTTTCTCTGACAGCCAAGCTGCCCCAAACTGGCGACTAGCAAAAAGAGCTATTTTGGACACACACGCTAAACAGCATTTCCTTTCATTGGAGACCTTTGACTGCACCTCATGCCACCTATTCCACCTCCCCTCCCCTCCCCTCAACCTGCTTTGGGGTCCGAGCTGAAAATGATTGAGATGGAGTTCTTTCTCCCCGACAGACACATTTTCCCCGGCAGACACTCCCCCCTGCAATAGCACAAAAGCCTGGCATGGAGGAGGGAAGACAGCAAGACGATGATAATAATCCCCCGCTCCGCGCGCTCAAATCCAGGCGCAACGCGCCGTCCGGTCTACATTCCTTGTAAACGCGCCAACGTCGAACTAGATTCTCCTCTACACACAAACACACGTCCAGGGAGGAATTCTGCGCCAAGCGGAGCGGGGGAAGGGGGGGGGGAAGCAAAGGTCCTTCAAGGGCGGGGTAGGTCCCGCGATCACCCCCCGCCCAAAGAAAAGACACAAACACACCGTCTATCCTCTCCGGACTTTCAGCAGGCGATGGCAAGTCTCCGTAGCCTGCCTCTTTGAAAAGGGCACAGTTATCAAACACTTCTCCCCGACGCCCCTCGCCTTAAGTTAGACGGCTCCCCCCTCCCTCAAAGTTGGCCCCCGCCGTCCCCCCTCCTTCCCAGAGCTTCCATGGCCCGCGACAGACAAAGTTGCCTCCTCGGAACTTCTCCCCGCGCCGCGCGCAAAGGAAACCCCGACGGCCACACTCTTTCATCTCCCCTCTCCAGCCCATATTTGTATGTGTCCCCACCTAAAAAAATAAATAAATTCCCCTTTGTGTCTCTTCCTCCGTGCCGTCACTTACCTTCAGCGATCGCCCTCTTCATTTTAGGGGCTCGGGAAAGGCACGGCTCGGAGGGCAACGGGGGGGACGCAGCGGCAAATCCTTCCCAAAAGAAACGCAGCGGAGCCTCATGCAAACTTCCACCCGGGCGCGGGCACGACGACGGGGATGCTGCTGCTGCCTTTACCGGCGACAAGCCCGATGCCCGCCTGGCTCATCGGGCTAGCGAGGCGGAGCGCTCCTGCGGCCGGAGGAGCCAGCATCCAGGCAGAAGGGACTGAGGGAGGAGACGCCCCGCGCGCTGTGGCTCACACCAACGCGCCGGCAGCTGCGACGCAGGAAAAAAGAGGCAGGCGCTGGATCCACCGAGCGCGTCCGCCCTGCTTTGCCTCGGCTCCGCTTCTGCTGGTCTTGCCCTCCCGGCGTCAGGGTAGGGAGGAGCGGGTAGTTGTTTTTTTGTGTGGCGAGGCTTTCCCAGCTGGGAAAGGGCGCGCGATCCGGGGCTCGGAGAAGGAGGGACGGCGGCGCTGGCGAGGCTGGTTTCGGCTGCTCCGGCGGGGGGACTGAAAGGTGATGAATGTTTTATGGGATCATGTGGTTTGACGTGAGAGGAATCGGCCTAGATCGGATTTACTGGCTGGAGGAGGTAGAGGGAGAGGGAGGAGGGAGGGGCCGCCGCCGCCGCCGCGCGCTCCGGCGAGGGGGGTGCACGCGGAGCGCGTTAGGGAGTCCTGCAGAAAAACGGGGAGCGCTTGGCCGGAGCGGGCTTGGCTGTGGCTAGACGTCGCTCTCCACCACCACCAGGGGCTTGCCTGCGGGGAGACGAGGGGGACAGCGGCACCTTGCCCCCACCCACGCACAATACACGCGCGAGATGTATGGGTCCCGGGAGCCTCTCTCCAAAGACTTGTTCGGACTTGTTCGGAGGCGTGTTTGAAGATAGGAGAGTGCGAGGAAGACCCTTCAGGACTATGACAGGGCCCCGTTCGGGCTGGAAAAGGGTTCGGAACTGATGGGAGGTGCGGAGGGGGGGGGGTGACAGAAGAGAAGACTGCAGCAGCGATGTTTCTCCCGGCCCGGGTCTGTCCGCGGCAGCACGCTGGCCTAGGCGACGAGGCTGGCAGCTCATTCCTGGAGGGACGGTGCCACCTATAGGACGCCGAGGAGAGAATCCGGACTGACTGTGCAGGGGGGCGGGGGCGCGTCGGAGTGCGGGCGCATCTCTCCCTTCTGCTTCAGAGAATAGACATCTCATTCTTGCCTATGAAGCGAGACTCCGTACTGGGACGCATCGAGCACACTCCACGCCCACCCGAGGACACTCCCGCACCCGCATTTCCCAATGCTTCCTACCCTGGATGTCTGAATCTCTCGAATATCGGTTCCTCACACTTCTGGGACAGGGTGACTCATCCCTCATCACCCCCCTCAGCGCCTGACACGCGTGAGACCCATTTTGAGAAGGGGTGGGGGGTGGGGTAAACAGAAGGAAATTGGTTGTGTCCTCAGACACACAAACACATACACAGTCCCCCCTCGCGTGCCTTATGCTTGATGTGCAAGCTCTAATCCATATTAGTGATTTGTTGGGACAACAAAACCAGCAGCTTGAAATGGGAGTTAATCTAGATTAATCTGCTCTGAAAGAGGACGGGGACTTTCGCTTTTAACTCTCTGTGTCTTAATGTCCTCTTATCGCACCACACTGATTTGAAAGACTACACAGCGAGGTTTTTTTTACCTGCCCCAATTCATCTCTTGGGAATACAGGAGCTTGAGGCAAAAAGTCCCGACTTCAAAGGGGACCTTCCTCTGATACGATGGTGGCTGGTGCCCATTGGTTGTGGTAGGGCAGAAGACAAGGAGCCCAACATTAGAGGGAGCCAGAGAGCATAAGAGACGGGACAAACAACAAAGGTGGGGCCAGTGTCAAGAATAGGTGGGGCAGCTATTTCTAATTTTGTCCCCATCCTCCCCACTGCTGAGTTCTACAAGGGCCACACTGAGATTGAGGAGGAGGAGGAGGAAGTTGATGGGCAGTTCTTCCACTCCCCCAAGACTGTAGGCAACTAAGAAGCAGCACTGTAGTGGTGCAGAGTCATGGGAAGTCAAAGCCCTGTGATTATTTTTGCCGCAGGGTCCCTGTCTCCTTTGAGGAAAAGGTTCGCTGTAAATGCAGTCAATCAGTTATAAGATATCAGTGTGCATAGGGTCACCTCCTGAAGCTTGCATACTCTTGCCCCACACAATGGGTCACACAAACACCCATGACACCCACCCCCTTTCAGATGCTGCTGCCCAGCCCAAGGGCTCCTTTCTATGCAAGCCGCTCTCAAGACTGATGCCCCCATGCCACTGACTGCCAAGACCTGCAAATAAGAAGGTGGGGCTTTTGAAGCCTCCTGCTGCTGGTAGGGATGCCTGGGATGAGGTGGCTTTGATCACAGCATCAACACCCCAACAGATCTTGCTTCTCCATTCATCACAGAGCAAACATGTCTCTGTCTCTCCAGCTTCCAGCCTGATTCCAGCTCAGCTCAGTTCAGTTCACACACATAGTGCTGGCTATTGTTCTCCAAAAGAGCTAGACGACTGGGGTGGAGGGAAGGCTCACCTATTAGCCCAAAGGGCACCATTACGTAGCTGCAACTCTTGCAACCTGGCTGCTTCTTTGGGGATGCTGATGAGGACACCTTAGTGGCCAGCTAAGGTCACTGTGTTACAAGGAAACTTGTATATTTCAGCAAGCTCCTCTTGATTCTCAAGCTCACTGGATATCCAAAGAACTGGAAGACTGACACACACACACCCAACCCACAACAATAGCACAAACATTACATGCATTCAAATCCAAGACAGATGCCAGCTGGGATGAATATTTCAGAAGGTTTGTTGAAAGAGGAACGTCTTGAGCAGTTGCTGAAATGCCAATAGAAGGAATGCCCACCCCCACCCCCCCAATATGCAGTGGGAGGATGTTTCAGAAAGCAGTTACCACCTCACTAAAAGACTGATTCCAACATCATACAGAGCAGACTTCCTGAGAGGTTGATCTCTGCAGGATACTGTCTCCTGCAGAATACAGTATTCAACTGGGCATATAAGGGATGGGGTAAAATTTAGGTATTCTGAGCAGTATTGGGCTTTGTACAGCAGACACAACACCTTGAACCTTACCTGGTAGCTATTTGGCAGTTAAGGCAATTACTTTAGTGGCTCCATATGTGTTGGCCATTTTCTGTCCCAGCTGCAGCATCTGGTCAGCCCCAAGGGCAGCCCCCCCCCCTGAACATCAGAAGGGCGTGCTGGATCAGGCCAGTGCCCATTTAGTTCAGCATCCTGTTCTCATAATGGCCACCCAGATCCCTGCTGGAAATCCAGAAGCAGGATCCAAGCACAAGAGCACTCTCCCTGTGATTTTCAACTGTGGAGGCAGAGGCTTGACATCTTGGCTAGTAGTCATCAATAGTCCTCCAGGAATTTGTCTAATCATCTTGTAAATCCATCTAGGTTGGTGGCTATTACTGCCTCCTGCAGAGGCAATTTCCATAGTTTAGCTATGCCCTGTATAATAAATAATAATAAATTTTGTAGAAGTCCTTCCTTTATTCTGTCCTGAATCTTCCAGCCTTCAGCTTCACTGAAGGTCCAAGTGGGAGATAAATTTAGAGCATAAAGCTCATTATTCTCCACTAAACTAATACACCATTAAAAAGCTCAAATTTTCAATGAACTGATTGTCTTTCTTCCCCAACTCATGCTACATTACCAAAAGAAATTGGTCGCATAAGCAGTGTGTCCCAAACTCTCAGAAGCCACTCATCAATGGAGGGAAGATTAATCTTTTTCCCATCTAAAACTCCAAACCATACAAGCCACAATCAATAAACGAACCATTGTTTCTCAGTCTTCAAGCAAAGCCATACGTCTGACATCGTGAAATAAAAGGACTCTTGGATCTAGCGGCTGTGTATGCCCTGAAATGCTTTTGATTTCATTTACAACAGAAACACTGTTGCTTGTGAGTTGAGAACATGACCGAAATATGTGATATATATATTTGCTCTAAGGGAACGAACATCTCCAGCAATCATCCTTCACCGTGTGTGGATTCTGTTCCACCTGAACAATGCTAAATATCAGCTGAGCAGAATTTTCACGGAGGAAAAGGCTATAAATGGCTACTAGCCCTGATGGCTGTACTTTGCCTCCATGGTCAGAGGCAGGAATGCTCCTGAATCCCAATTGCTGGAAGCCACAGGAGGAGAGAAGGCTGGTGCTCAGGCGCCACTTCTGTGTTTCCCAGAAGAGCCATTTGGTTGGCCACTGTGAGATCTCAGGATGCTGGACCAGATGGACTGATCCTGCAGGATGCTTCATATGTTCTCCATTTTAGAAGGGAAAGAAGCTTTCCTTAAAATTCACACACAGATTGCTCCATGTAGAGATGTGCATTTTCATATCAAGAACATTAACCTCCTCCTCCAATTAAATCAATTCCCTGATTATCCTGGTGTGTATTTTTGACCATCTCCATGCCATCAAATATTTAATATAGTCATACCTCTTGTTACGTTTGCTTCAGGTTAAATCTTTTCAGGTTGCGTTCCACGGCAACCCGGAAGTACTGGAAAGGGTTACTTCTGGGTTTCGCCACTCGCGTATGCACAGATGCTCAAAATGACGTCACGCGCATGCACAGAAGTGGCAAATCGCAACCCCTGCACGCGCAGATGCGTGTTGCGTTCCGCTCATGTTGTGAACGGGGCTCTGGAACAGATCCCGTTCACAACCAGAGGTACCACTGTATATCCGGATCAAAACTTATTTGACTGGTTATTGGAGAGTCATACAACAGAAATGGTACTGGGAACAAAATTTTGACAATAATAACCCCGTGCCAAACTTTTAAATGCTGAAATGTTGGTTGGGATGGTGTGGCCTTGTTTATTTCATTACATTTCTGAGTCGCTTCCTTGAGGATTGGGGACCAGGAAGCAACTCCAGTCTTTTGTCTTTGACCCAGGCTGTGGAGCCTGGAAGGTCTCAGATAACAGCAGGTTGGTGCATCCTGAGAATGACAGACTGATGGATGGCAAATCACCGCACAACCAATTCCATAGAGCTCATTTTCAGTTTGAGAGAGAGCAAACTTCACTCTGATCCTGATGAGCTTTGGTGCTGTAATTATAGGCTCATCCCTCCCTAATTCTTAATTATAGTATGGCACAGCCTTCTGCTTAGAATCAAGAGTCTTGATTGAAGGCTATGTAGCTGCTCTCTTTGGGTAGCACTGTGATGGAGAAAGGTATCAGAGGGAGGAACAAAAAGGAAGGTTGTGATTTTGCTCCTGCCCAACACATTGAGAGGGAGGTGCTTACTTGCAAGTAGGAAAGAGACCTTTATTCAAGCTGGCTGGTGGTGGCAAGAACATGAGAAGAACCTTGTGATGGCCTGGGATTCGGACTCGGAGGCCGAACCTGAAGGATCCCAGCCTGCACAGGATTCCCTGCCTCCAGAACCAGCTGAGCCGGGGCTGGGTCATGAGCCTGAAGGGTCCTCACCTGTGCTGGATCCTCAGGTGCAGGCACCAGCTGAGTCTGCTCTGGCTCCTGAGGTGATGGAGGACCCATTGCCTGCAGGTGCTCCACTCTCAGCCCTGTGAGAGGAAGCTGAGGTTGCCTCTGGGTCCAGTAACCCTCCAGCCTCTCCTGAGCTGCAGAGGCTCAGGGCAGAGAGGCGGAGGGAACTAAGTTCTTGCAGGAGGAGTGCTCGCCTCCAGGCCAGGAGAGGCGAGGCACCTGTGGACCGGGGCCGCCCTATGCCCCGGGGCAGATAAAAGCCAGTCAGCCCCAGTCCCAGGTTGCGGGAGCAACGTTGTTGGTAGCCTGTTCCTGCCTGCACCCTGTCCTGCTTTCCTGCCTCAGCTCCTGACTCACCCTGGCTCCCTGCTTGCATGCCTGTTCCTGACTTCACCCGACTCCCTGCCCTGCACCCAGCTACAATGGACTGCCTCCACGTTGCACCTTTGACCACGGACTGGACTTGGACCTCGCCTCTCGAGTAACCCACTGGACCAGCACAAACCTGCTGTCCCAGGCCCCCTCAAAATTACCTTCCCCCCAATGAGCCTCCCCCCACTGCCATAGCTGCCAACTGCTGCTGCTCCTCTGCTTCACTACTGCTGCCACCTGCCTCTTTTCCGATGAGTGCCCTCTCTTGCCCTCTTTTCTGATGACAAATTTCCTCCTTTCAGAGGGAAGAGACATGTTAAACAGTCACCTGCATCCTGTGATTTGAAGCTAGCTCTCCTTTCCTGGTGTGTGGTGCCTGTCATCTCTCTTGACCCATTCTTGTGTTGTCCTGGAAAAAACACCACCATCCCAGGCATTGAACTCGGCTTCCAGAGCCTGCCATCATCAGCTGGAGCCCTTTGTATGCTGTGTCTCATGTCTGCAGTGTGATGGCACATCCGGCTCTCAACCCAGCGCCACTTCTTATTTGGATCCAGATAAGATTGTGTTTGATGACAGCGCTTTGCCACCAGCTTCCTCCAGCAGATGCACGAGCTGTTCCTGTTGATTCACCGAGAGGGAGTGTTCCGCTTCTCTTTTGGAAGATGGACAAACTAGCCAAACTGCAGACCCAGACCCAGGGCAAGAAAGGCAAGTGCTGGTGGTGCTGTCAGACCTGTTGGTTGGTATGGTGAAGACATGGAGACCCAAAGACCTTGGTTTCCCAGGAAGGTAAAGGACCCTGGACAGTAAAGTCCGGTCAAAGGCAACTGTGGGATTGCAGCACTCATCTGAAGGAGCGTCTCCACCCCCATCGTTCTACCCGGACATTGAGGTCCGGTGCCGAGGGCCTTCTGGCGGTTCCCTCACTGTGAGAAGCCAAGTTACAGGGAACCAGGCAGAGGGCCTTCTTGGTAGTGGCACCCGCCCTGTGGAACGCCCACCCACCAGATGTCAAAGAGAACAACTACCAGACTTTTAGAAGACAGCTGAAGACAGCCCTGTTTAGGGAAGCTTTTAATGTTTGATGCATTACTGTATTTTAATATTTTGTTGGAAGCTGCCCAGAGTGGCTGGGGAAGCCCAGCCAGATGGGCAGGGTATAAATAATAATATATTATTATTATTATTATTATTATTATTATTATTATTATTATTATGCTTTCAGGCCGAGGGAGCCAGTGTTGGTCCACAGACAGCTTTCTGGGTCATGTGGCCAGCATGACTAAACCGCTTCTGGCACAACAGGACACCATGATGGAAATCAGAGCGTACGGAAATGCCGTTTACCTTCTTGCCACAGCAGCACCTATTTATCTATATGCACTGGTGTGCTTTCGAACTGCTAAGTTGGCAGGAGCTAGGACGGAGCAATGGGAGCTCACTCTGTTGCGGGGATTCAAACTGTCAACCTTCTGATCAGCCAGGCCAAGAGTCTCAGTGGTTTAGACCACAATCACGAGAGTAATGCTGCCAGATGGTTAGCCAGGCTTTCAATGGTGATTAGCTAGGATCACTGTGCTCTGGCTCCACAACTGTAGACAGCAATGCATCTGAATCCCAGTTGCTGGAAACCACAGGAGAGGAGAGCGCTCTTGTACTCCACTCCTGCTTGTGAGTTACCCATTGAGGCATCTGTTTGGCCCCTGTGAGAATAGGATGCTGGACCAGATGGGCCATTGGCCTGATCCAGCAGGGATATTATGAGCAGGAAAGGAGACCACCCACAAGCTGGCAGGGTTGTGAAGGGAATAGATCAGCCTTTCCCAACCTGGCACCCTCCAGGCAGGGGCACCATCTAGGGAGGCCGTCCTCAAAATTCTGTGACATCTGGATGGGCAGCTAGGACCCCAACGTCAGTGTGGAAGTGCAGCCACAGTGGCTCATAGCAGCTCCTCCTCAACCTCCTGCCATGGAGGGGAAGCGGTCTTTGGCCCATGGCAGCAGCAGGAGGAAGAGGAGGAGGAGGAGGTGCTGGCACAGCTGGCCATGGAATTGAGCTGCTGTGTGATGACGTCATGAGAGCCAGTGTGGTGTAGTGGTTAAGAGCAGTAGACTCGTAATCTGGTGAACCAGGTTTGCATCCCGCTCCTCCACCTGCAGCTGCTGGGTGACCTTGGGCTAGTCACACTTCTTTGAAGTCTCTCAGCCCCACTCACCTCACAAAGTGTTTGTTGTGGGGAAGGAAGGGAAAGGAGAATGTTAGCCCCTTTAAGACTCCTTCGGGGAGTGATAAAGCAGGATATCAAATCCAAACTCTTCATCAGGTACACTGTTGTGACATCACATGCAACATCAGCCTCCTCAATCTCCTACCTGTTAGCCAGCAGAGGAATCAACCCCCATGGCAGGTTGCCAGGAATGGATAAGATTGGAATGGAGAGTCCTTACCATCTGCTTTTATTCAATATTTACGGAGGGAGGCTCAGGAATGCAGCCTCTTAGAATAATGGCATTGTCCCCAGTAAATCTCCACCCCCTCTTCTCTCCCACTTCCTCATTCATCAACAGTAGGGCCATCCATCTCTGAGCTCTTTGCTTTCCTATTTTTAAAGCTCGCCGGGTTCTGGGAGAAGGTGGGTCTGGAATGCTTTCTAGTGATAACGTGTCAGCCAGCTGCTCCAGCTCTGCTTCCTCCTTCTCTCCCATTATTTCCCAGGTTTCCCCCTCGTCTTCCTCTGAGCTGTGATCTCCCTCAACCCCCTGGTGTAATTCTGAACTGTCTTCTTCTTCTCTGGAAGGGTCAGGCTGGGGTGGTGGTCTCCACCATTCCTCCTCTGCCCAGTCCCTGACAGGCAGGAGGAAGAGGAGGAAGAAGAGGGGGGTGCTGGCACAGCAGGCCATGGAAATCGAGCTGCTGTGTGATGCCCAGATATGGCATCATGACATCAGACACGCTATTGTGACATCATCGGCCTCCTCAATCTCCTACCCGGGTTGGCATGCCTGCCTCCAGGTGTTCTGAACTATAACACCCAACAGCTGTGCTGCCTGGGAGTGATGTTGGGATGGGCAAATCTGTCAATTTCAGCCTCTCTCTGTTTCTCATTATTCCTATCTTAAATTCAGTTCTCCACATATTCATATCAGTATGAGATTGTTCTTTAAAAAGAAAATATCCCCATGAAAAAGCATCAGCATTTTGGTGGGCCTCTGCATATTTCTGCAAAGTAATTCCACAAAGCAATATGCAGCATTGCTTAATAGACACATTTTAATTTTTTTGCAATTTTCCTAAAGATAATGCATTCGTCTGTGTTATCTTCACATGTTTTTATGCACCGTTTCCTCTGGAAAATGCATTTTTGGACACATTGGTTGGCTTTAAATGCAATTGGAATCTAGACATCTGGAACATGGGAAGTCCCAAATTTTTAATTTTTAATTTACATTTGCAATACTGTATATAATTAGTGTGTTGCTATTATGGTAATTTGGATTGATTTGATTTGATTTGTCATTAATTGGAAGATTGTTATTGGAAATGAATAAAATTTTAACAAACAACAAAAATGCAATAGGAATCAAAATCCTCCCTTGCACATTAAGTAAAGATAATGTACAAAAATGCATCCTATCGGGGGGGAATTTTTGGGAAAGAAATGTGCCCATTAGGCTATATTGCATATAAACTTGTGTATATTAGGTGACATCATCTGATGAATGTTTATGGGGACTTTAAAAAAAAACCACAAACTTTTGTCAAAATGTGGTGAATTAAACTTTAGCGTGGAGATATGAGAAGCTCAGAGAAACTGAAATTGACTGAGGTCATATCCATATCAGACATTTCAGTTTACAGACGCTTCAGGTTACAAGCGCTTCAGGTTACAGACTCCACTAATCCAGAAATAGTACCTCTGGTTAAGAACTTTGCTTCGGGATGAGAACAGAAATCGTGCTCCGGCGGTGCAGCAGCAGCAGGAGGCCCCATTAGCTAAAGTGGTGCTTCAGGTTAAGAACAGACCTACAGAACGAATGAAGTTCTTAACCTGAGGTACCACTGTATTATTACAGCAGTTTAAACTGGCAGGGCTTCTCCTAAAGAATCCTAGGAACTGTAGTATGTTAAGGAGTTGTTAAAAGATCCTCCTTTTCCCCTCCCAGTTACAATACCCAGAGTTTTTGTTGCTTATATCCCACCTTTTCCATTACCGGAACATCAGGTGCCATATGTCCAAATTTCTCCGGACATTTTTTTGCTGATTTCTGCCTGGACACTGCTTTCGGATGCAATATTCTGGATATGTCCAGGAAATTCCGGACGTATGGCAGCCCTAAACTAGATGATTCTCAGGGTCCCTTCCAGTTCTATGATTCTATGAGTCTCTATGAGTCTCTCTGCTGCTGAACCAGAGCCCTCCCCGGTTATGTGGCCTTTGCCAGATATGAGAGCCCTAGCAAATACCCAGCCCTCCCACTTTCTGGAGCCAGCCCTGCTGTGAGTTAACCCACAAAACGTCAAGGCTTCCCAGAGATTAAACCTAGCTGATCTGGTATGGCGCATCACAGCTTTTGCCTGGGAAGAGAGAACGGGCCTAACCATAAGCAGCACCTAGCTGGGGAGACAACGACAGCCAGCCCCGAGATATGAATAAGTGCTAATTGAATTCTGAGATCTGGGGGGGGGGGGCAGGACCTGCACGCAGAGTGGGGGGCTTCTCTACTCTGAGGCTCAGCCAATGACGGCATCCACCGGAAAGATGCAGATTTTTAATATTATTTTTTTAAAAAGCCAGCTTTGGAAGGCAAACAGATTTTTTGGTTGGGAGGTGAAAAGATGTGAGGGCCCAGAAATAGAAGAAAGGGGTAGGCGGAGTGTTGAGTGCCTGCTGTCATCAAAGGAAAGTATAGGGCACTTTTTTGCGGGGGGGGGGGAGAGGGTGGCCAACCTTGCATGCAGATGCGACACAAAGCCCAGCCTGGTGGGACAATCAGAGCATGCTCCTTTGGCCCCAAAAGAGAGGGAGGAGGGAAGACACACCGCTTGTGCATCATTGAAGAAAAAGGCATTGTGATTGATATATATATCTGAGCAGAGAGGCACAGGATGTGACTGGATCTACAAAGGAGGAACATGAAAGCTGCAGAGAAGGTACCAAACTGGACTGTGAGAAGCAGGTCTTATAGACAGGCCAGGGTTGAGTTGGAAATGCAGGTATGAAATGCTAAGAGGAAGCCAGGCTTGGGTTTTGCTTAAACTGCGCTGTGGTTGTACAGTGCTACCATGGGTTACGTACGCTTCATGTTACAGACTCTGCTAACCCAGAAATATTACCTCGGGTTAAGAACATTGCTTCAGGATGAGAACAGAAATCGTGCTCCGGTGGCATGGCAGCAGCAGGAGGCCCCATTAGCTAAAGTGGGGCTTCAGGTTAAGAACAGTTTCAGGTTAAGAATGGACCTCCAGAATGAATTAAGTACATAACCAGAGGTACCACTGTATATGGTGTGTGTCCCCTCCATGCACCTGCCAGTTCAGCCTATGCTGTTAGGCAGAATGGGGCAATAGCTTGACAATCTCAGCCAGCCCCTCCTGTAGGGATGTGTATAGATGCTAGGGAGGGATACGGTATATCCTACCTTCTTCACATTTGCGACTTCAGCAAAGTGCATCTGTTTGCAGCTTAAAAGGGAAGCTTAGACAGACTGGTTTTAGTCTTTTCATTTAAGTAATCCGGGATGCTGTAAGGCAGACTGGATTCTCCTGGTATTTCCCCCTTTTCTCCCCCTTAAAACAACAATCACACAGACAATCTTGCAAAAAGGTAAAAACTGCATTTACTCCCTCGGAATACTCATTGAAGAAGAACAGATACAGCAGCTTTGTTCAGGCAGTCTTAAAATAGTAATTCAGTTACAAAGACATACTTAAGTCAAGCTTAAAATGAAGTCTGAGCTGTAGCTCTGGCTTAGCCATTTGTTTCTTCTCAACAAATTTCTTGGTGATGAGATGAAGAGGTCGGAGTGAAGAGATGCAAAAAAAAAGAGGCTGTATCCAGGCAGGTAAGAGAATATATATATAGCTATGCCCTCCCCCTGTCAGAGCACAGTGGGAGCGACTCTCAGAGCTCTCTCTTGCAAAGTTACAGGGAAACTCTGTGAGCTTCAGCTCCTATCATGTGCCTATCTAGCAAACTTGCTGCTGCTTCTTCTTTGGCGATCCCTCATAGCCAAGTGGAATTTCCATTCTTAAGGAAATTCCATTCTTAAGGAAATCAGCGCTGAGTGCTCACTGGAAGGACAGATGGTGAAGCTGAGGCTCCAATACTTTGGCCACCTCATGAGAAGACAAGACTCCCTGGAAAAGATCCTGGTACTGGAAAAGATTGAGGGCACAAGGAGAAGGGGACAACAGAGGACGAGATGGTTGGACAGTGTTCTCGAAGCTACCAGCATGAGTTTGACCAAACTGCGGGAGGCAGTGGAAGACAGGAGTGCCTGGCGTGCTCTGGCCCATGGGGTCACGAAGAGTCGGACACGACTAAACGACTAAACAACAACAAACGTAGCTGAGTAAGATTGTCTTCCATAAACACAGTTTTAAAAGTGAGTCCGCAAGTGACTGTGGAGGCCAATTCTGGATCCACACATCCTTCCACAGTGGGGACATAGGTTTCCGGGTGGGAGTTGATCACAGTGTGGATTTTCCAAGTGTGCCTTCTTCTTAGCACATTTCTCCCTTGTGTCCCTTGAGTTTGAGTCTTCAAAGCCCATGGCACCTTTGGTAAAGGCTGTTCTCCAGTTGGAGTGCTCACAGGCCAGTGTTTCCCAGTTGTCAGTGTTTATACTACGTTTATTAAGATTTGCCTTGAGAGAGTCTTTGAACCTCTTTTGTTGATCACCAGCATTACGCTTTCCATTTTTAAGTTCAGAACAGAGATGCTGTGCTGGAAGATGATAATCAGGCATCTGCACAACATGACCAGTCCAACGAAGTTGATGTTGAAGAATCATTGCTTTGACACTGGTGATCTTTGCCTCTTCCAGTACACTGGTATTTGTTGGTTTGATTGCATTGTCAGTATCCCACACCTCCACCTGACTGCCTTCTTGATTACAGCAAGGGGACAGCGCTGCTGTACCCAGCTCCCATTGTGGCATCCAGTTCCCTGCCATGAGGACAGGATGCCAGACTAAATGGGCCATTGGTGTGGTCCTGCATGTTCTTCTGGTGTTCTTAATGCTTCAGGAAAACACAGGTGGGGAAAGTGCTCTTGTGTTCGAGTCCTGCTTGCTGGTTTCCCATTGGTGCACCTGGGTAGCCACTGGGAGAACAAGATGCTGGACTAGGTGAGCCACTGGCCTGATCCTGCAGGCTCTTCTTATGTTCCTAGATCCTTCCATCCCTACTTGCCAACACCAGCAAACTTGCCCCTGGAAGGCAAAATAGGCCCAGTTCCCACCAACAGAGCCAGCCATTCCAGAAATCCCACTTCCTACTGGGGAAAAAAAATAACTTACATTTGCCTAATGCTTTGTCAAACTGCCCAGGATCTCAGATTGATGCTATCAGGTTTATAAAATGGCATCAGCTTCAGACGGTGAGATATTGACGTGTTGCCTGTATTCATAGCTCCATAAAACTATTTTACAGTGATATAATAACCCTAAATATGGCCTGTATTGGCAAGTGTGGATTTGCAATTGGGGGTGCTTTATCCATGATGAAATACATACCACCACCACCCCATTCCTACCCACCCCTCAGGCATCAATACAGGATTCTTGATGGAGTCAAGTAAACAGCCACTTTCCTTCAATATTCCTCTCTCTGCTGTGGGTCGCAAAGACATCAATATAGATCCATTGCCGTCTCTCTAGAATGAGGCATAAATCAGGGGAGGGGCAGTTTTCCCTTGAGAAAGAGCGTTTTCTTATTAGAACAGTGGAAAGCAAGATCTGGGGTGTTTGCTAACAAGTTTCATAATCTGCAAGGCTAATGACAGCTTCACGCCTCCCCCAGAAACCTTTGCAGGGATGATTTGCATCTCTGGGCAAGAAAGGAGAGGGCAATGGTTTTTGCTGTTGCTCATCCTGATCCCGTTGATGTAGTGGAAGGAGGGGCACACCTAGCATATGCTTCAGGGTTGACAGAGGTTCTTAAGAAGAGAGTTACTGGGGTTTGCAAGAGGGAAGTGTGACTTTCTGCTGGGCTCCCTAGTGGGTTAGCAGAGCAAAGAAATTCATCTACCCTTGCTCTGCTGCTCATCAGGGCTAAGAAGCCAGGTCTAGCACCAACAGCTGATGATGACCTGCCTAGTCTGCACCCTCTAAAATATTGGTGCTTACCTAGTCTCCCTCTCCCTCCCCCCACTCTAAAAATTCATGTTCCTGCTGTTTGGAGGTTAAGAACATAGGAAGAGTCTGATGGGTCAGGCCAAACAGATGCCCCAAAGAGAAGCTCACGAACAGGATCTGGGTGCAACAGCAATGCTCTCCCCATTTGTGGTGATGATGATGATGATGATGATGATAATAATAATAATAATAATAATAATAATAATAATAATTTATTATTTATACCCTGCCCTTCTGGCTGGGCTTCCCCAGCCACTCTGGGCGGCTTCCAACAAAATATTAAAATACAGTGGTCTGTTAAACATTAAAAGCTTCCCTAAAAAGGGCTGCCTTCAGATGTCTTCTAAAAGTCTGGTAGTTGTTCTTCTCTTTGACATCTGGTGGGAGGGTGTTCCACAGGGAGGGTGCCACTACCAAGAAGGCCCTCTGCCTGGTTCCCTATAACTTGGCTTCTCGCAGTGAGGGAACCACCAGAAGACCCTCGGCGCTGGACCTCAGTGTCCGGGCAGAACGATGGGGGTGGAGACGCTCCTTCAGGTATACTGGGCTGAGGCAGTTTAGGGCTTTAAAGGTCAGCACCAACACTTTGAATTGTGCTCAGAAACATACTGGGAGCCAATGTACTCACTGTCATTTTCTGCCTCTTATTAGAGGGGGTAGATCATAGTCATCATGATTATTAACCATTGATGCAGTCCAGCATCCTAACCTTTTTTTAAAAAAAAGACTAGGCAAATTCATGAAGGACAAAGCTACCAGTGACTACTGACCATGATGGCTCTGCGCTGCTTCCACCGTGCTACAATTTCTGGAGCTCCCCAGGGAGAGTGTTTGATTGTTAAGCCACCCTGATAATAGTAGCTCTGTCAGGGGAAATGGGGTGGATGGGCAATCTCTTAACAACTCTCTGCACCCTCAACAAACTACAGCTCCCAGGAAAGCTGTGACAGTTTAAAGGGTTGCGGGTGGCACTGTGGTCTAAACCACTGAGCCTCTTGGGCTTGCTGATCAGAAGGTTGGCAGTTCGAATCCTCACTATGGGGTGAGCTCCCGTTGCTCTGTCCCAGCTCTTGTCAACCTAGCAGTTTGAAAGCATGCCAGTGCAAGTAGATAAATAGGTACCATTGTGGCGGGAAGGTAAACGGCGTTTCCATGCACTCTGGTTTCCGTCACACTGTGTACCGTTGTGCCAGAAGCAGTTTAGTCATGCTGGCCACGTGACCCAGAAAACTGTCTGTGGACAAACACCAGCTCCCTCTGCATGAAAGCGAGATAAGCGTTGCAACCCCATAGTTGCCTTTGACTGGACTTAACCATCCTTTACCTTTTTACTCATGACAGTTTAAAGTGGTATAAAACTGCTTTAAATGTACAGTGGTACCTCAAGTTAAGAACTTAATTCGTTCTGGAGGTCCGTTCTTAACCTGAAACTGTTCTTAACCTGAGGTACCATTTCAGCTAATGGGGCCTCCTGCTGCCGCTGCGCGATTTCTGTTCTCATCCTGAAACAAAGTTCTTAACCCAAGGTATTATTTCTGGGTTAGCGGAGTCTGTAACCTGAAGCGTCTGTAACCTGAAGCATCTGTAACCCCAGGTACCACTGTATAATAGATGGAATTTTGGAAATTTGAATGAGGGAGGTTTGTATTAAACCCCATTTTGCATTAAATTGCACACTGGATTGAATTTTACTGTTTGTTTGTTTGTTTGTTTGTTTGTTTCATTTATATCCCACCTTTTTCTTCACAGAGCTCAAGGTGGCATACATGGTTTCCCCCCCCCCTCCTCATTTTATCCCCACAAAAGTCCTCTGAGGTAGGTTGGTCAGAGAGTGAGTGTCCGGCCCAAGGTCACCCAGTGATCTTCTTGGCTGTGTGGAGATTTGAACCCTGGTCTCCCAGATTGCACTCTGAGCACTACATCCCAGTGACTTTCCTACAGGGGTGCCAACTTGAATAAAGGATGGGGGGGGAGGTAAGCAACCACCCCACGTAATCAATCACATGACACACACACCATTTGAATGGCAATGCCCATCAACATTGGGGGGGGCACTCCCTCCTCTGCTTTTCCACATCCGTACTATAGCTTCAAGATTCCTACTCGCGACAATCTTTCCAGCATGGCCGTGAGCTGTGTTGGCTAAAGAAATCTTTGCGACGATAAGGCTTGTTTTTCAGGCACGATGGATTCCTGTAAGCTTTGTTGAGCCAACAATAGCGAGAGCTGAAGCCTTTGGAAAAACGATTGATACCTGGCAAATAGAAGCTGGAGTGCATTTAATTCTGTTTAGCTATAAGCCTTCATGCACACACACATGACCACGGATCCTCTTTGCAAAGGTCACCGCGATATAGAATGGTCATCATCTGTAACAAAGCTGCTTAACCATTGGAAACTTGTTGCGTCCAAAGCAAATGTTTGAAAGAAGAGGAAAGCAGAAAGTGGCATATATGCGTTGGGAGTGGGGTGCGGGGCATCCTCAGATCATGGGATCAGATCCAGCATCCTCTACTTGCTAGCAGTAAGAGCCTAGGGAGTGTCAGAGCTGAAAGGTTGAGCGACAAAGGAATCCAGTACAACTGTAGTACAACAGCTGATTTATTTGGAGCCTATTGTTATGCAGAGTGTGCAAACTGTGCTTTGTGCATTTGGTTAGAGAGCAGACTTTACCTGTTGCAATCACACACAGAGGGATGCATGTAGAATAAGAAAATAACAACATTGTTTATTATAGGAAGTAATGTAACTTGGATGGAAAATGTGTTTGGTTCAAAGCCAACTAACTAATCCAGAGAAGAGAAAAGCAGTAATGCTTGCTCAGTTGTTCTCAGAGGTTAGAGGCAAGCAGTGGCATAGCATGGGGGACAGGGGTGGTTGCCCCAGGTGCAACATTCTTAGGGGTACAAAATTTCAACACCTGGTGCTGCTTCAATACAGCTGCACACTTTTGTTGCTGGGCGTTGTTGAAAATGGCTTCTTCGTGTGAACCAGGAAGAGACATCTCCAGACAACGGAACGACTCTCCTTTTCTTATCTCAGCAGCTACGATCTCCCAGGGTGACACACACTGTTAGGAAGTTGAATGCGCATGAATACTCCATCCGTTTCCCTCCCTCCACACGGCCTCGGGTGCTGGCAACCCATGCTATGCCACTGGAGCCAAGGCAACCTCTCATCTTGAGGTCCGAGAGAGAAGTGTGAGGAGGAGGAAGTTGTAAGCAGGATGTTGTAAGGCATATCAGTCTAAACTCTGAAGGAGAGGGAGGTTGCATAGAGGACCATCGCATAAAAATATTTGGTAAAGGACTTGTGTTTTCTCCTGTGCAACAAGGTTCCACCAGGGCAGAAAGTCTGCCATGGAGTGAGAGCTTTGTGGCTCATTGGGTATCTGAACCCTGGACTCCCAGCTGCTTGCCCAATTCCCTAACCATTATGGCTACCAGCTCCCATCAGCCCCAACCAGCACAGCTTTGTGGGACAAAGATTTCTGCCTGGAATCCAGAAGAGCCACTGCCTATTAGTGAAGATGATGCTAGACAAGATGGACCAAGGAGCTGAGCTAGGGAGTAACTCAGGGTGAGTGCCTCTGCCTTGCATGCAGAAAGTACCAGGTTCAATCCCCAGCCACTCTGTGTCTCAAACCCTAGAGAGGTGCTGCCAATCAGTGTGGACAGGACTGAGTTAGATGATCCAGTGGTTTGACTCAGTTATAAGGAAGCTTTCTATGATAGGGCAAGGGATGCAACTCAGTGGTAGAGCATCTGTTTTGTATGTAGAAGGTTGCAGGTTCAATCCCCAATGGCACTCCAGGGATGGTTGAGAGCCCTGATTAAACCCTGCCAAGCCACTGCCAGTCTGTGTGGACAATATTTAGATGGACCAATAGTTTGACCCAGTATAATGCAGTTTCCCGTGTTCCTAATGTACTCAACTCTTCCAACTGTTCATTTGAATACTTTGTCTCTAGAACTCTCATCATTCTGGTCACTTTTCTCTGGGCACAATCCTGTGACGTCCTCCTTTAAATGTGGCGCTCAGAGCTGGCTGAAACAGAGAGAGCAGAGTTTGGCCACTCCAAAAGCAGGTGGGAGAGCGAGGGATAAACAGGTGGAATGACTCTACTCCAGCCAGATCCATGGCAATTCATCTTCATTCCCGCTATTAAGCAGAATGTCACTTCCAATCCACCAGAGCTCACAGCTCAGGTGTCAAAGTCTTTGGAGACATCCAGGTGACACTCCAGAAATTGAGGCACTGCTGTTCCTTCTATCTTCTCAGAGCAGCCGTTTAGTTAGATCAATTTGCAGCTGATATTTGCAAAACATCTCTCCCTCTCCCTCTCCACCCCCCACCCCCGCTCTCTCACTCACACACTTGTTTTCCTAGGAGAAAAGAGTGTCTCCTTCTATGAGAGAAGCAGAAGAACTTTTCTGATCAAAGAAAGGACTGATCATTTTGAGGAGGCTTTTCTCCAAACAGGCTCCCTGGCTGGTAAAAATAATAACTCGTCATGCATCAACTTTTGCAAGATCATTTGCTATGGAAGTTTCAGTAGTGGAGAGACATCCTTCTCAGGCTGGAATCAGAACCATGGGGAAGCTCCACTGGTATTCAAAGACCCCTTTCTGGATCATAGATCATAAAATTGTAGAGTTGGAAGGGACCCTGAGAAACATCTAGTCCAACCCCCTGCAATGCAGGAATATGGAGCTATCCCATACAATGCAACCTTGGCATTATCAGCACTTTGTTCTAACCAACTGAGAAGTTTCTGGTGGTTTTATGTACCTCTAAAAAGGAAGCCTCTAGCTCTTTGTCTTATGGAAATTGTGTCAGCATCGTCAGAGCATCTGAAGAGCCTGGCTGGATCAGGTCTGTGGCCCCTCTAGTCCAGCATCCTGTTCTCACAGTGGCCAATCAGATGCCCCAATGGGAAGCCCTACAAGCAGGACCCAAGCACAAGAGCACTCTTCCCTCCTGAGCTTTCCAGCAACTGGTATTCAGAAGCATCACTGCCTCCAACTACATGGATCATTAGCCTGATCCAGCAGGATCTTCTTATGTTCTGATGCTTAGGCTTGCCAAAAAGCCTCACTTTGCCTCCTGTGGGAAGCTTTCTTCAGGTATCATTGTGACGCCAGTAGGTGGGTGGGAGGGAAGCATTTTCAGAAGCTGTTTTTAGATGCCACTGAGATGCCCACAAGTGTAGCATAATGGCCACAACCTCCTTTTGTCATCTGCCTCCAGCATTTGAAATTCTGCCTCTGAAGACAGGAAGTGCCATTTATCAATTGAGTCGGTGCTCATAGCTGTCATTTCTGCCCTCCTCCGCCATGCATTGGTCTAACTCTGCTTGGAAAGTCATCTCAACCAGATGGCCATGGCAGAAGCAGCAAAGTCCATGTGTAAATTGTGGTGGGGAGAGAGGTCTTCTGTTCCTCCTATTGACTGAACTGACTCACGGGTAGGTGCCTTTTGCTGAGTCAGACTATTTGGTTCATCCGGCTCAGCTGGTTAAAGCGTGGTGCTGTAAATGCCAAAGTTGTGGGTTCAATCCCCATATGAGCCAGCTGCATATTCCTGCATTGCAGGGGATTGGATTAGATGACCCTTGGGATCACTTCAAACTATAGAATTCTATGATTCTCCCTCCAAAGACTGTCAGCATCCCATTCAACCCATACCCTGGAGAGTCCACACTCCACATGCAGTTTGATACTTGGCATATCTGGGTAGGGCTGAGAGAGAGTCCCTGCCTGAATACCTGCTGCCAGCCAGTGTAGCCAACACTGAGTTAGATGACCTGGCACAGTATAAGGCAGATTCCTGTGTTCCAAACTTGTGGATCCCCAGTGGATCCTGGAGAGATGTCAGCTCTGGCCTCCATGAAAGCCCAGCTATTTCCCCCTTACATTTACAAAATGCCACTTTGATATAAAGACTCGAGCCATTAACCGAATCGATCAAGCTAATTTATAACCACAGAATCTCTGTGCCCGTTCCATGAGATGGCAGTAAATTTAAGGTTTGGGGCTTGGCAATCAATAACCAGGAGAGAAGCAGACCAAAGTTTTGCACCACACCCAAAGGAGAATCAAAGACGCTGCCGTCTTTGGATTGATGTCAAGGCACAGCTGCCAAGCCAAAAATGCATCCCCACCCCACCCCACCCCACAAAAAAGCACAATGTAAGGCAAATTGAGGGGGGAGATCTGGTCCCTGTGGGTTGCTTGATCAATCTGAAAAAATGAGGTGATGGGATGGACTGGAGCAATTCATGTGGGAGGTATGAGAAGCAGAGTGTGATAGAAATTGTAGATCTCAGCACAGCACGCCAAGGAAAGAGACGGTGGGAAGTCCAGTTGCGTCAATGGAAGCCCTTCTGGTCATGTAATTATTTTGCTGGATACTGCCAAGCTTGTTAGCCCACATCTAGCCCATCATAAACTCCAGACAACCCTTCGCCAAGCTGATCCCCTCCAGATGTTTTGGACAATAACATACCCTCCAACATTTCTCCGATGAAAATAGGGTTGTCCTAAAGAAAAGCAGGACATTCTGAGATCATATCAAAATCCAGGGCTGCTCCTGGAAAACAGGGACACTTGGAGAGTCTGCTATAATTCCCATCAGCCCCAGCGTCATATACATGATTGCTGACAGGAGTGGCCATATAACACCATTGCTGAATACAGTGGTACCTCGGGTTACAGACGCTTCAGGTTACAGACGCTTCAGGTTACAGACTCTGCTAACTCAGAAATAGTACCTCAGGTTAAGAACTTTGCTTCAGGATGAGAACAGAAATCGTGCAGTGGTGGCACAGTGGCAGCAGGAGGCCCCATTAGCTAAAGTGGTCTTCAGGTTAAGAACAGTTTCAGGTTAAGAACAGACCTCCAGAACAAATTAAGTTCTTAAGCCGAGGTACCACTGTACTTGCTATACGCTACCAGGACAAGTTCAAGCTGTTACTATTAGTGTACACAACCCTTAATAATTTGGAAGCAGTTTACCTGTGAAATTGCCTTACCCACTCAATCACTTTGACCGGTGGAAGTGGCACTCTTACAGGTGCCACCTATTACTCCCCCTCAGTTGTAAGAAACTGGCATTTTAGAGCGATAGCACCACACATTGGAACTCCCTGCCTATTGACATCAGGCAGGAGACTTTGCTGCACTCTGGGGATTCGAACCCGAGTCTCTCCCAGGCCCTAGTATGAATAAGAAGGAAGCCATATTTGGACGGTTCTGGTGTGTGTACTGAACAGGTCCGGACATCGCTGCCATCCTTACCCAGCATGAACCTCATGCCCAGCTGAGAGCAATACCCCAGTTCTGAGAATGATGCTTTGCCAGCCTGCTGGTTCTTCCACTGCTGGCCAGAATCCCAAGCAGGCATCTCGGCTCAGCTCCTCTTTGCCAGGAAAGAGCCTGACAAGTCATCTGTACTTGTTAGAACAGTGCCAGGGAGAGACTTTTTTTAATGGCACTTTCCAGGGGAGAGGCGTAATGAATATATTACCCCAGATGCCAGTTTTATTTCCAGTAGTTAACTGAGCCAGGAGTGAATTATGCCCACCCAAATACCATTCAAAAGCCATAAAATTGCAGGAAATAACCTTTGTGTTGGAGGCTAATTGAACTAATATTAATTGAAACGGGCTTCCTGATGGGAGCCCCCTGCTCCTCCGCAACTGCACTTTGGGGATTTGCCTGACCCAGAAGGAAGCGGCTAACAGGGCAGGGTTAGCAGGGTCAGAGGAGGAGACCAGAGATGGACAAAGAGCTTCCTCTCCCTCTTCTCAGAATGCCAAGCAACTCTGGAGAGCACAGGAAGCATAAGCTTAGCTAATTCATGGCTCAGAAGGAGAGCTACCGCTAGAGAGGCACGGCACAGAGTTAACCTGTGGAACATGCATCCACTGGATATAGTGTTGGCCACTGACTTGGAGGAGTTTGAAACAGGATTGGAGAAATTCATGGAGGGAGAAGGCTATCAGTGGCTACTGCCTGCTAGGGCTTTGTTCCACCTCCACTGCCAGAGGCTTCTGAATACCGGTTGCTGGAAACTGCAGGAGGGGAGAGGACTCCAGGGCCTGGGTCCTGCTTGAAGGTTTCCCACAGGCATCTGGTTGGCCCCTGTGAGAACAGGATTCTGGGCTGGATGGGCCATTAGCCTGATCCAGCAGGCTCTCCTTAGCTTCTGAATGCTTCTGAATACCAGTTGCTAGAAACGGGATGAAGGGAGAGTGCTCTTGGGCTCAGGTCCCACTGGCAGGCTTCCAATAGGGACATCTGGCTGGGCAGCAAGAGAAAGGGGTGTTAGGTGAGATGGATCATTTGCCTGATCCAGCAGGGAGGCTCCTCTTATTTGAGATAGGCAGATAGATGATAGATAGATAGATAGATAGATAGATAGATAGATAGATAGATGATAGATCAAGTGATGAGGCTTTGAAAGTGATAGAACAGAAAGTGCAGAGGCAACAAGCTCAGATTACCTGACCTAGGAGTGACGTAGATTAATGGGGATGCAGGGGGTAAACCTTAACTGGGAGCAACACCATTTTTAGAGAGGCATGCATTCCTTTGTCTCTCACTGTGATTACTAAAGAACTTATCTGGTAAGAACACTCCTTTTGTTTGATCTGCTTATTTACCGATTCCCCGAAGCCTGGCAACAAGTCATTCAAGGACGCATCTCAGCTGGGAAAATCGTTGAAGGAGCATATTTAGCAAGGCCAGTAAAGGATGTGGTGTGGCTAGAAAGGGGGTGTCCTGGGAAGAGTCCTGAGACATGGAGAAGTGTGGACAGACTCAATTGGCTCCTGGGCCTGAACTTCCTCCACCTGCCAAATTGTCTTTACCCCATATACATTCACTTGACCACTTCGATCTGAGGATCTGGCACTATGCAATGTGCCACACAGTACTTATTCCACATTTGTAAAAAATCAATTGTTTCATGCGGCAGCACCTACACTTTGGAACTCCCTGCCGATTGATACCTGGGCAGGCATCTTCACTGTGCTCTTTTTGGCACCTGCTAAAAACATGTTTGCTTAGACATACCTACCCTGATATGTAGAATTCTGACATGTGTTTTAATCTGTTTTTAGTTTATTACTGATTTAAATTATTATTATTATTATTATTATTATTATTATTATTATTAGCTGTTTTTAACAGTGTTCACAGATAATCTTATTGTCCCGTTCTTTTTGCAATCTGATTTGAGGGTTTTGGTTTTTTTAAAAAAAATTAAGTGGTCACTACAGTGGTACCTCTGGTTACAGACGCTTCAGGTTACAGACTCCACTAACCCAGAAATAGTACCTCAGGTTAAGAACTTTGCTTCAGGATGAGAACAGAAATCGTGCGGCAGCAGAAGGAGGCCCCATTAGCTAAAGTGGTGCCTCAGGTTAAGAACAGTTTCAGGTTAAGAACGGACCTCCAGAACGAATTGAGTTCTTAACCCGAGGTACCACTGTATATTGTACGATCTATAAACTGATCTATAAACAAACCCTGAAATAGCAGACAGACAGACAGAACCAGGAGCCAGGCTTAAAACCAAAGTGCTGCATTTAAAATTTTACATCGCAGGCAATTTGCACAGTTTAGGGGAACCTAACCAGGAGCAGGAGAGAGGGAGAGAGGGAGGGAGGGAGAGAAGCCTTTTGTGGCTTTGCTCAGAGAACTTGAAAGGGAGGCCGACAAGCCGATGAAATAATGAACTTTATTTGATTTTATTTTCACATTTTGGACCTGGAAGGGGAAAAAAGAAAAAGCCCAGCGAGACAATGCGGACTTAGAATCAAAGCCAGCTGACCTTCGCTTGATGACCCTGCAGGGGGAAAAATGAGCTCAAAATATAAGATGGAGAGAAAGCAGAACCGTCTCCTGACTTATTGTATTCGTTTCATATTTCCCAGGGGCATCAGCTGAAGCTGTTAACAAGTGGCTCACAAATGAATCCATTCCCCTTTCATCTTTTTTTTTTTTGTCTCTTTGCCTCTCCCTCCAACCTCAGCGTTAATATAGATTTCCCTGCTGCTAGATCCCCTGCTAGCTCCTCTCTGAGTCAGCCTTTCTGCAAGGACTGTGTCATTTATTTCCTCATTTCCTAGCACTTCTCTCTCTTTTTTTCCCTTGCTCTTTCACCACAGCTCCCAGGAGCACTACATTTCCTGAATCTGCACACTCATTTCTGAAACACTCTGCTTTCCTTTCCCTTAGCCTAAACTGAATCTCCCCACCAGTTTGTTGGGGGCTCCTTCCTAAAGAGATGAGAATCTGTCCATCAGGGAAATGGAGCCAGATTCCTGCTAGGCCTTTTCTATTCATCCCCTCCTCGACTCTTGGCTTCCCCCTGTTGGGAGCATAAGACTCAGGACACAGACTGCATTTGCAGGCCACCACCGGTGCCAAGGCAATTCTCGGAAGGACATGGCAATAAAGAGGAAGAAAGGAAAATATCTCATTTGCTCCAGAGTTCCTTCGAAGCCGGGCTCCTGCGCACCTCATTTGGCAAGGTGAGAATCTCCCAAATCCTCTTCTGGTCTTTGCTAGCAGCAAAGAATAAAAGTGTGGGGCTTTGCTTTAATAGAGTTTCGTGTTTATGGGATGAGATCAGCCAGGAGCTGTGCCCGGGAATAAATAAGTCCCCAAGACACAAAAGCCAGCAGTGAGGAAGAAAAATCTGCTCTGGGTGGGGAAGGAAGGAGGGAGAGGCGATTCTGTGATAACCTGAAAGTTATCTGCTGAGAAGGAGGCCAACTGTGCTTAAGGGGTTCCAGAACCTACATAGGTTTTCAGGGAATAAATGCACAGAGCAATCATTTTCAGAGACATCAAAAGGAGCCATCTCCCATTATTGATGCTAAAACAGGGGTGAAGATTCAGAGGCCTGAGGGCCCTTGAGAAGCTTCCCAGGCTATCCCTTCTCATCAGCCAGCCATCCCTCCCCTTCACCCTCTCCTTGAGTGTTTAGTCCTGGCTAGAAAGTGCTTGCCTGGTTGGAGGAGAGAGAGGGGAGAGGGGTTTGTGAGTGTAAAATTGTACAAAAGTAAAATCTATATCCAATACTCTACCCCAGAGGTTTCCAAATGTCAGGGACTGGGCAGAGGAGGAATGGTGGAGACCGCCTCCCCAGCCTGATCCTTCCAGAAAAGAAGGAGACAGTTCAGAATTACAACAGGGGTTTGAGGGAGGTCACAGCTCAGAGGCAGTTGAGGGGAAAAGGTGGGAAATAATGGGAGAGGAGGAGGAAGACAAAGCACCAGAAGGGAGACAGCTGACGGTCACAGTGTCATTAGAAAGCATTCCAGACCCCCCTTCTCCCAGAACTCGGCGAGCCTTGAAAGTAGTAGAGTAAAGGGCTTAGAAGCAAAGGGCCCTCAGTGCCACCCATAAAGGACAAGGTGACGAATGAGGAAGTGGGAGAAAAGGGGGCAGAGAGTCACTCAGGACAATGCCATTATTCCAAGAGGCTGCATTCCCAAGCCTCTCTCTGTGAATATTGAATAAAAAGCATATGGTAAGGACTTTTCCTTGTCATATCCATTCCTGGAAACCTGCCATGGGGTTGATTCCTCTGCTGCCTGACACCAAACTTATTTGGCCTACCCCTCCCTTTGGGGAGCGGGCACTCAGCACACACAAACACCCCAGGAAATCTACCTTCTTTAAGCGAACAAACCAAAAGATGCAGTGACAAATTTGCATTCTTTTATGTACCTATATTTCTACCTACATCCTACAACATGGTAAAGAAAATGTGGTTGTAAATATGACACCTTGGAGCTTGAAATTGTACAATTATTTATTGAAGTAAATCACAGTCACATTCACTTTACACACAGGGTTTGCCCAAGCACAGGAAAACAACCTCACCTCCAGCATGACTGCCAGATCTCAGGAAGACGTTGTCGCTGTCCCGCAACGGCACCCGACCTGCTGGTAAGTGTCATTACACAACAGATGAAACATGTATGAATGCTTTATTGATTTTTTCTCCACTTCTTTCTTTATGCTTCCACTGCCCCCTTATTTTTATTCAATGCCCCTCAATTGCACCAGAGGCTACCACTGCCCTCCTGGATCGTTCCAGTGCCTCCCAGGGGGTGGTAATGCTCACTTTGGGAAACACCACTCTACCCACTATTTTCCAATGATGGCATGTGGCCCCTGGAATATTGCTCAGAAGGGAAGGCAGCTACTGTACTGAGTTCAAGACATACTCCACTCAACCCTCCTTGGATAATGAGCCCAAAGCTGCAGAGGTTATAAATTCAAGGCTTATTTAAGCACCACAGACAGCTCTTTCCAGAGGGCAGAGCCTACAGCACAACAGGTCTTACCTGCTCAGACATCTCCAGCTCTCTACTACAGCAACATCTTCCCTGTGTTGTCTAAGAAGGAACCAGCCAGGCCTGATTGAATGGGGAGCTCTCCAAGGTGCTGATCTGATCTCCTGAAACTATGAGTCTGGGGTGGGAAACCTGTGGCCCTCCAGATGTTACTGTACTACAACTCCTCTGATCATTGGCCGCACTGACTAGGCTGGAGTCCACCAACATCTGGACAATCACAGGTTCAAGCTATAGTGTGGTGATACCTGACTTGGAATTACCTAGTGACCCCTTCTAGCTTCCAGCTGCCCCTAAGGAAAGTGCTGGGCACTTTGTGAAATATTTTTTAACTCTGTCCTTTTTTTGGTGTCTATATTTATGCTGCATGGGGGAGGCTTTTATGGGGTCCCTGAAGCAGCTCAAAGCAGTATGGAACAAAATCAATAAAAAGTTTGAAAACAAATGATTTACTTTAAAAAGAGAAGAGGCAGGTACCATAAGAGCAAAAGAGAGAAGAGCCTGCTCCATCAAGCCAATGGCCCATCTAACCCAGCTTCCTGCTGTCACAGTGACCACCCAGATCACTTAGACCTTCAAGCAGGACCCAAGCCAAAGAGTCCTCTCCCCTCCTGCAGTTTCCAGCAACTGGTATTTAGAAGCATTACTGTCTTCGACCATGGAGGCAAAGCATAGCCACTCTGGCTAGTAGCCATCAATAGCCCTATCTTCCATGAATTTGTCTATTCCTGATTTGAAAGCCATCTGCATGGGTGGCTATCTCTGCCTCCTGTGGGAGGGAGTTCCATAGTTTAACTACAGAGGTACCTCAGATTACGGACACTTCAGGTTACAGATGCTTCAGGTTACAGCCTCCGCTAACTCAGAAATAGTACCTCAGGTTAAGAACTTTGCTTTTTTGTGCTCCAGCAGCATGGTGGCAGCAGGAGGCCCCAATAGCTAAAGTGGTATCTCAGGTTAAGAACAATTTCAGGTTAAGAACGGACCTCCAGAACGAATTAAGTTCTTAACCCGAGGTACCACTGTATGTGCTGCATACTTCCTTTTATCTTGCCAGAATCTTCCTACATTCAGTGCCATGACCACGAGCTCTAGTGTTATCAGAGAGGGACACAAACATTTATTGATCCACAGGCATCGGGTGGGGTGGCTACATCAGAAGCAAGTAGCCAGTGATCCCCTCTGAAGCTCTGGAAGGGTGTCAGATGCAACTACAGTGGTACCTTTGGTTACATACGCTTCAGGTTACAGACTCTGCTAACCCAGAAATATTACCTCAGGTTAAGAACTTTGCTTCAGGATGAGAACAGAAATCATGCTCTGGCGGCGTGGCGGCAGCAGGAGGCCCCATTAGCTAAAGTGGTGCTTCAGGTTAAGAACAGTTTCAGGTTAAGAACAGACCTCTGGAATGAATTAAGTTCTTAACCCAAGGTACCACTGTATCTGGGAATTGCCGTCAAATCCGCCTCCCCATCATTTTATTCCTCTCCTCCTTAAGGAGGAACCTTCATCAAGTCAGCCCTGGTGCCAAGGGAGGCATAAATAGGATCGCTATCTCCCCCTCATTCATAAAAGACTGGAATCCCTGCCTGTTAACAAGTGCTGTGTAATGAAGGGCAAGCAATGGTGACCTCTTGGAGACTAAATGAGGCCCACTTAGCATCCGCATCACTCCCTGGACGTCCATTCGGATTCTCTATTACCGAACTGACTAGGCCTGACACAGGCTCCTCCATTCTGCTTCCTATCCAGGGACCGCGTGAGTAGCTTAAGAGCTGAGTTTACCCTCGGAAAGAGTGTTTGCTTATTATCAACAAAGCGCAGCGCTCGAGGTTGCAAATCCCATTTGGGCCACGGGGGCCATAACAAGGCCCAGTTTAAAAGCGGGCCTTTAAGCAGTTTAAAAGCGAGAGAAAATGTAGCTGTGCAAAGCTGATTGAGACTGGCGTCCCGTTTAAAGTGGATCGCCAGCCAATCCTAGCACCAGCCAATGGGTTCCTGGCCTGATGGCAGACCGGGCCTGGTCAGCAGCCAATTCAGTTTAAATGTGGCAGCGGCCACAGGGAGCCTGAACACAAATAAGGCTTTTAGAAAAATGCTCAGCAGTGCCGTTGTTAAATCAAGCCTTCTACAGATGCAGAGGCATAATCAAGCTAGCCATGTTCTCTTTGAGCAATGGTGAGGAACCTCCAGCCCAGGGGCCAAATGCAGCCCCCAGGCCTCTCAATCTGGCCCTTGTGATTTTCCCCAGGCCATGCCCCCCACCGGCCCTCCATTCCCAGACCCTCCAAGTGTACCTATTTTCCAGGGACAGTCCTGGATTTACAGAAGCCATCCCAGTTTCTGACATGATCCTGGAGTGTCCTGCTTTCCCTTAGGATGTCCTTGTTTTCATTGGAGAGAGGTTGGAGGGTATGTTGCACCTTATTCCCCCCCCCTTTTTTTGCCTTAAATGTTTTTGCCCCTCTGAAAGTCACCAATCTAGATGGCTTTGAAAGAGGATCTGACAAATGCATGGAGGAAAGGACTATACAGTGGTGCCCAGCAAGACGAATGCCTCGCAAGACGGAAAACTCGCTAGACGAAAGAGTTTTCCGTTTTGGAGGTGCCTCGCAAAACGAATCTGCTATGGGCTTGCTTCGCAAGACGAAAATGTCTTGCGAGTTCCTGGGGTTTTTTTTCTCCTTTTCCCCCTCTTTTTCTAAGTCGCTAAGCCGCTTATCTGCTTATCCGATAAGCTGATAAGCTGCTAAAAGCCGCTAAAAGCCGCTAAAAGCCGCTAATAGCGCTAATAGCGCTAATCCGCTAATCCCGTCAATGGGCTTGCTTCGCAAGACGAAAAAACCGCTAGACGAAGAGACTCCCAGAACGGATTCTTTTCGTCTTGCGAGGCACCACTGTAGTTGGCTCATAGCCATGGTGGTTACTCTCTGCCTCCACAGTTGGAGGCAGCATTGCCCTTGAGTACCAGTTGCCGAAAACAACAGAAGGGGAGAGGGCTCTTGTGCTCGAATCCTGCTTGCATGTTTCCCACAGGTAATGGGCATCTGATTGGCCACTGTGAGAACAGGATGCTGGACTCCCTTTGGTCTGATGCAGCAGGCTCCTACTGTGTTCTTATGATGCTGCTGTTCTCCTATTGTGTGTCAGGCTTCAGGGAACCCGATCCCTCCCACAGTGGCAGCCAAGGAGCAGACAAACAAGAAGAGCTCTTACCAAGTCTTTTATTCAATAGTCACAGAGAGAGAGCATAGAAATGCCATCTCTCTTAGATAAATGGTGTTGCTCCGTGTAAAGTCCCACCCCCTCTATCTCTCCTATTATACGTCATCCCTGTGTTGGCTCATCTGTGTTTTCTGCCTCTGAGCTTTCTGTTCTACTACTCTCAATGCATGCCGGGTCCTGGGAAAGGGAATGCTTTCTAAAGACGCTGAGTCTGTCAGCTGTTTCTCCCCTGGTCCTTCTTTTCCTGCTGCTGCTCTCCCAATATTTCCCAGCCTCTCCCCTCTGCAGTTTCTGAACTATGACCTTCTGCAAACCACTTTTGTAAATCTATACTGTCCTCCTCTTCTCAAGAGGGTTAAAGAAAAGGGGGGGCGGTCCCCACCATTCTTCCTCAGTCCAGTCCCTGACATTGTGTTATTATGTTCTCACCTGTAGCCTCTGAATTCCTGTTGCTGGGAATCACAAGCAGGGAGAATGCTGCTGTCAGGTGTGCGTGCAGGAACCAGGCCCTGTGACCAATAGGACTTTGCAGGACTGGGGCCTTCCTAAGTTTGTTCTGAAGAGGCAAGGCGCGGTCTCACAGGTGAAGCCGATTGGTAACTCACAGCACCTGGTGGCAAGAGCTGGGAAGGGATATAAGGTCAGCATTTCCCTTCGGCTCTTTGCCACAGCAATACGCTTCCTGCCTTGGGCTTCTTGCTTCCTGATCCTTGAACCTCGGCTTCTTGACTCCTTGCTTCTTGATCCTCAGACCCTTGATTTCTTGACTCCCGGTTCTCTGACCCTCGGACTCTACCCCCGTTCCTGCTCCCATCCCGCCATCTTGCCCCCGGTCCTGACGTCCCCTGCCAGGACTTTGATCACCCATGACAGCTGCTGCTGCTGCACTCAGGCCCTGTTTCTGGGCCTCCTGTTGTGGTATACAGATCAGTTATATTCAATGTAAGACTTTAAGGTTGTATACAGTATAGGGTTGGGGGAGAAGAGAGTGGGTGGTTAGTAAACTTTCATTCTTTTCACTCTTTCATTGTGTATGTGTGAGGTTTTTGTGTCAGCGTCATGTGGGTCAGTTCTTGTTCTACTCATTTATTAGCTTTCATTGGCAGTGAGAGAGGTTGAGGGGGCCCTGGGCATGGGTGGCTGCCTTCAGCTGACTGCACTGAGCTTTGTTTATGTGTGTGAGGGGTTGTTGGGTCAAGATAGCCATATCGATTTGTATGCCGTCAGTGGGTTCTCGTTGTTGTCTTGTGGGGCTGTATGTATAATAAAGGGGAGCCACACTGGGGTGAAGGCATCCTCTTTTATTTGTCCCTATCTTTGTTTCTGTTTATTGCTTAGCTTTTCTAGTAAGGCAGTTTCCCATACAGTTTGGTACCAGTGGTCCATGTTCACTCCTGACACGTCTTCCCAGAGTTTGGCTATGATGCTACCACCGGGTTCTTCTCATGTTCTGAACCTACCATATTTTTCACTCCATAAGACACACTTTTTTTCTTCCTAAAAAGTAAGGGGAAATGTCTGTGTGTCTTATGGAACGAATGCGTGGTCCCTGGAGCCAAATTGCCCAGGCGCAAAAAGCTGATCATGCTTTTTTAAAAAAAAAGAAGAAGAGGGAAGTGGGTGTTAAAACAAGGCCTTTGGTTGTTTGCCGATTGGGAGAGAGATAAGGGATGCTAGAGATAAAGGAGGCTGCCTGGGAGGGGGAAGGTAAAGACAGCAAACTTGCAAACGGGGGAAACAGGAAGACTAAAGCAATAAGGAGAGAAATTAGAAGAAAAGGAGGAGCAAAAAACTGCTCCACCTAAGGAAAAGACGCTAAGGCAAACAAGAGGGAAGGGAGTGTTGAAAGGAAACAGCTGATTGGTGGGATCGGAAGAGAGATAAGGGACACTAGAGGAGGCTGCTTGGGAGGGAGGAGGTAAAAGTCCATGGATCCTCAGGATTTTTACATTGGGTCATCCCAAATTCACCATCAGATCACATAGCATGTCCATGGCTACAGCCTGCACCAAAAAAATCACGCACCCACTGTTGCGTGAGGCCACAATGGTGCAAAAATGCCTGGTGCTGAAAGGGGTTTCAGACTTGCCTCTTTTCATTCCTTCCTCTGCCCCATGGCAAAAATCTCTCACACTGTTCCTTGTTCTTTCCAGATGTTCTTGTTTCAAAGCATCCAGGAATCCCAATGCTCCAGATTGTGAAATCTAGGAGCGCCTGATTTCTTTGAGATGACTGACATAGATGGGGGGGGCAGGAATGGTGGTGGATGCCTCTCCTTCCAGATATGCAAACACCTGGATGGGCTCCCTGCCCATTTCCAAGGAGCCTGCCTGATGGTTTCCTATTTTCTTTGCTTTCTATCCATGAAACCAGCTGGCACCTTGTTTTTCCTGTTAATGAGCCTGCACCGGAGGAGGGGGAAAGGGACTTGATCCCTACCAGGTTTTCAAGTCTTCCCCCCCACACACCTCCATTTCTCAAGTAGAGCTGAACTCCTTCTTTGTCCTTGCCTCAGCTTCTAAATCTGGAAATGACTGAAGCTGCAAAGCACTCCCGAAATAAATCTTGTCAAAATCCAAGCTCCGACACCCTCTCCCCACCGCTACCCCACACCAGAGGGTGAGATTTCTCACACCCAAACCAAGACTCAATGTATTAAAAGACAGGTGAGGGTATTCGAGGCTGCCTCAAAACCCCATCCTTTGATCCACGAGCCCTAGATTTGTTTGGGAGCTGACTCCAGTGACTCATGGAGACATACATCATCTGCAAAAGGGAGCGGGTGGCGCTGTGGTCTAAACCACTGAGCCTCTTGGGCTTGCTGATTGGAAGGTTGGCAGTTTGAATCCCTATGATGGAGTGAGCTCCCATTGCTCTGTCTCAGCTTCTGCCAACTGAGCAGTTCAAAAGCATACCAGTACAAGTAGATAAATAGGTACCACTGCAGCAGGAAGGTAACCGGCATTTCCGTGTGCTCTGGCTTCCATCATGGTATTCTGTTGTGCCAGAAGCAGTTTAGTCATGCTGGCCACATGACCCAGAAAGCTGTCTGTGGACAAACGCCGGCTCCCTCGGTCTGAAAGCAAGATGATCGCCACACCCCATAGTAGCATTTGATAGGACTTAACCATCCAGGGGTCCTTTACCTTTGCCTTACATATGCTACATCCTGTGTATCAGGGCGGAGAACCCTTTTCTGCCTGAGGGCTATATTCCCTTGGGTTGGGGGCACATAGCTGCAGTGGTGGGCAGGGCCAGCAGCAGAGTGGCCAGAGCAAGGAATGTGAATTGTACCTTTCTATAATAAGCTAGTTTCTACACACACACTCACACACATATGTCTCTGTCCTCCATCCAGACAAGCAAGAGGCAGGAACAGAGTTCAAGGGTGCATTCCACCCAGGCAAAAAACATTCAAGGAAGGTGTGAAGCAGGACCAGCGAGGGGTGTGGGCCAGGGAGAGAGGGTCTGGCCTTGCAAAATTTCTGCAGTCCAGATAGAGAATCCTGGAGGGCCACATTTGACTCCAGGTCTGAGATCCTGTACTCTTGCTGTATATCCGTTTAGCTGTGGTACACTGCAGACCAGTGTCCCCTCGCCCAGCCCTGGTGCAACCCAACAGTGGATGGCTGCTTGCAAGAGTTTCTGGTTGGCAGGGAGCTAAACTGTCCTCCTCACTGTCCTCATAGCAATCATCACAGCTTTTGGCAGTTTAGGCAGTGGGTAAGCCTTAGTTTTCCTTGGAGGGCAGGTTGTAGCCTCTGCCTACCCCTCGAAAGGTAAGGGATATCCCATTAAGGGATCCAGGAGGAGCTGTTTCTGTCTGGATGCCCAGGCAGGGGCAAAGACCATAGCAGTTCTCAAGGTGGCAATCCTGCAGAGCCGTTCCTATTTGACGTAAGTCATAGGACCTCCTCACTTCAGGGTTGACCAGAAAAGAAATGCTCCCAGCAGGCAGGCTGAATATCGATGGTTATACCCAATGCTCATGCCATACCTCTAACATCTGTAATAAATAAAGTTGTGGCCTTATTTGATCCAAAGTAGTTTGTCCTGTCTGTTTCTTCTCCATAAAGTCAGGGCAGCAGGATGCAACGCCTGGGCATGCAAATGCTTAGCTGCAGGCATCTCCTCCCCAGCCCTGCCTATACTGAAAATAAAGTCTCAACTACCTCATTAGGGAGGAGTGTCAAATGAATTATCATCATTACTTGTAGAGCACCTACGATCTAAGTGCTGTCCCTGTTATAAAGCAGGAGTAGTCTGAGGATAAATGCCAGGTGTTTTGGATTGCAACTCCCATCGGCCCCAGCCAGCATGGTCCATAATCATAGCTGATGGGAGTTGTAGTCCAAAATATCTGGAAAGTACAAGGTTAGCTACTATTGCTGCCTCTGCTCATGTTGCTTGCCAATCTTACAAAGTGAAGTGTGAAGACTCCTCTCCCCTTACAATTAATATTATATAGTAAGCTAAGGCAGTCCTCAAGGGATGCGGGTGGTGCTGTGGTCTAAACCACAGAGCCTAGGGCTTGCCGATCAGAAGGTCGGCGGTTTGAATCCCTGCAACAGGGTGAGCTCCCGTTGCTCGGTCCCTGCTCCTACCCACCTAGCAGTTCAAAAGCACATCAAGTGCAAGTAGATAAATAGGTACCGCTCCGGCGGAAGGTAAATGGCGTTTCTGTGTTCTGCTCTGGTTCGCCAGAAGCAGCTTAGTCATGCTGGCCACATGACCCGGAAAAACTGTTTGCAGACAAACGTTGGCTCCCTCAGCCTGTAAAGCGAGATGAACGCACAGCCCCAGAGTCATCCGTGACTGGACCTAATGGTCAGGGGTACCTTTACCTTTTAAGGCAGTCCTCAGCTCACAATCTAATAGACATGATACAAAAGCGTAAAGGCCAACTGAGGGGGTTAAGTTGCTCTCGCCGTTGACATGATGATCTTCTTAGGATACAGGGAGTGCAGCCTCCCAGCAATGCTAAGTTGTCTGCTTCTCTCTTAGCCCAACCTAGGGATGCTGGAGATTGAACCAGGGCAGACTCCCTACCACCGAGCCATGGCCCTTCTCAGTATAAGCAGCCACCTTATGCCAAGTCAGCCCACTGGTCCATTGAGCTCAGTGTGGCCTACACTGATTGGCAGCACTTTCTGGTGTTTCAGGCAGGAGACTCTCCCTCCCCCAACACACCTGGAGATGATGGGAATGTTGTGCACGGCAGATGTTATGGTCCATTATTTTGACTGGCAGTCTCCGGAGAGAATCCTTTTGAACAGAAACAGAGAGCGCAAGAAGTCTCCAGAGAAAAAATGACTGGCAGCATCTCTCCAGGGTTTCGCATCTCTACCCACCTAGGATTAAAGCTGGGATCTTCTCTACCAAAAGTCCATCCGTTTTGTATACTACTTGTGAGGGCCTAGAGCAGCCTAGTGGCATGTATAGGTATGCATATATAGTTGTTCATAGTTTGTAAAGTTAAAAAGGTAATGAAAACAAATTTAAGAAAGAAACCACGAAAAAATGATCCTATGAAACAGCAATGCTGAAGCTCAATCATGAACCGGATATGCGGTGATTTGGGGGTACCAAGGAGGAGGATGGCTGCTTTTTCACCTGGGCTTTGATCAGCATCTAAGCTGAGTCACAGTATGGAGGGGAGGGGGAGGAAGGAAGGAGGGCGTTTTTCCCCTGAAAGGGCAGTGACAAAAGAGATCCTGGGAAGGCTTCATCGATACTATTCTCCTTTGAGCTTTTTATTATTTTGCTCAAAAGGCCCTTTCTTCTGAGTACAGAGAGAAAGCCCTTGTGGCAGTGGGGAGAAAGTACGGGAGGGGCGGTAGAGAGAGAGAAAGGAAGAAGGAAATGGAAAACGTCCAGGCCCATCCTCCACATTAGCGAGAAGTCCAAAAGGGATGGATGCCAGTACTAAAGATAACAGCATCCTCATTCTCGGTATGTGACCCCTGGAGTGAAACTGGGCAGCCTCTAATGGCTGGCACCACACTAGACTTCTGTGACCTTGAAAGGAAGCATTTAACCAGGGCTCACAATCTAATGGGCACCTCTCTGGCCTTAATTGCTTAATTAATACTCTGGGCAGAGGCGTTTGGAAGCCGGCAGGTGTGGTGGGGGGAGTCACACTGCCCGAGCGATGCTCCCGCACATTAGCATTCAACTTGGCTCTCTGCGGCGAGGGAAGAGCGAAGAGGGGTGCCAAAGGAATGCAATTAGTGGGACGTTCGGCCAAATGTTGCTTTTGCATGGAAGCGCCCAACGCCGTCCCGAAAGCGGGGTGCAGCCAAGCGTGCCGGCCTGGCACAGGCCCCAGGCTGGCAAGGTGTCCATGCCAGCCATTGTGGATGGAGCAACAAGATACTCCGGCTGAGTGTCCATGCCAGCCATTGTGGATGGAGCAACCACCACCTCTCCCCTCATCCCCTTCTGGACCCATTTGCTGCTGCTGTACAGCTTCACTGCTGCCTGGAGGGGCTCTTGATGAATGGATGGAGGTTGGGGAGGAGAGGACACCTGCCCCCTTGCCCTCCTCATCTCTGGATCACCTCCCAGTTGGGTCTGTTGAGCCCCGGAATGGGTACCAGCATGGAGTTGTTTGCTCGGGGAGCGAAGAGGAAACCATCAATCCTAACTACCAGGCTGAGCAAGGACATGCCATTGGCTCGCAATGATATTGGCCCAGCCACGGCGGCGGGAAGCTGTGTTTGCAAGCCTCGGAAACAAGGGTGGCTGCTAGCCATGATGACTAGGCTCTGCCTCCATGTTTGTCAGAGGAAAGAATGCTTCTGAATGCCAGTGGATGGGAATTGAAGGTGGGCAAGAGTGCTGTTGAGCTCAGGTCCTGCTTGCTGGTTTCCCATTGGGGCATCTGGTTGGCCACTGTGAGAACAGGATGCTGGGCTAGATGGGCCATTGGCCGAGTCCAGCAGGTTCATGTTACATTCTAATGGCAGAACATCTGCCAGTATTTCCTTTTTAAAAAATATTTATTTGGTTTTTCAAATTAAAATTTTACAGAGATATATCAAACATAAAAACATGATTCCAAGGAATCTCCTGGACTTCCATGCTCCCCTTTGTGGGTCCTATTATTAATCATTTCCTCCCGCATCTTTTATGGTAATCCAAATCCTTTACGTCTCCATTGTGTCCAGAATTTAGCCTTAAACTACAAGTGATATTCCAATCCTGCTAACGATTTTAACTGTTTACAATGGTCTTGTAGATAAGTTATAAATTTTCCCCATCTGCCAATATTTCCAGGTAGGGCTGAGAGAGGATCCTTATCTGAAATCCGAGAAAACCACTGCTAGTAGTAAACAATACAGAGCTGGATGGACCAGTGATCTGATGAATACCAGTTGCAAAAAGGCACAGGTGGGGAGTTCTTCTGCTTGGGTCCTGATTACAGGTTTCCCACAGTCATCAGGTTGGTCACTGTGAGAACAGGACTCATCTTCCTTCTTATGAGGACAGGGTGCGCTGCCTGAAGCCTTCAGATGTTTGCAAGTCCAAACTGGGGAGAATCTTAAGGATCGTATCTTGCAAAGGTACAAATGAAGCTACCATTGATCCATCTAGATGGGGATTGTCTAAACCAGGTATGGGGAAGCTTTAGACAAATTCATGGAGGAGTAGGCTATCAATTGCTACTAGTCATGAACTCTGTGTTCCACCTTCACTCTCAGAGGCAGTGATGCTTCTGAATAGCAGTTGCTAGAAGCCACAGGAGGGGAGAGGGCTGTTCTGCTTGGGTCCTACTTGAGGTTTTGCACAGGTATCTGGCTGGCAACCATGAGATCAGGATGCTGGACTAGATGGGCCTCCTTTGCCCTGACCCAGTAGGCTCTACTTGTGTGTGTTTTTTGACCCTCTGGATGTTGCCGAACTCCAACTCCTATTAGCCCAAGCAAGTGTAGCCAATGACCAGGGATGATGCAAGCTGTAGGTCACCAACATCTGGAGAACCAAAGGTTCCACACAACTGATCTATGCTGGCTGACAGTGGCTCTGCAAGGTTTCAGGCAGAGGACCTCCCCTGTCAGCCCTCCCTGGACTGAACCTGGGACCTTCTACATGCAAATAGATCCCAGACCATGGAGACCCTGAACATAAGGAATTTGGAAGATATTCCAAAGCTATTTCAGATGAGGCCATGCCACTGTATAACTTCAAATAATAGACTCTCAGCCTACAGAATAGCTTTCTACAGTTATTCAGCAGCACATGAGGCAGTATAGTGTAGTTGTTAGAGTGTCGGTCTAGGACCTGGGAGACCAGCTTTCAAATCCCCAGTCAGCCATGAAGCTTACTGGGTGGGCCAGTCACTGCCTCTCAGCCTAACCTACCTCACAGGGTTGTTGTGGGGTTGAAATGAGAAGGAAGAGAACCACATACACCACATGGAACTCCTTGGAGAAAAAGATGGGATATAATTGCAATAAATAAATAATATTTATGATGCCATTCCAATCACTGAGCTATTTGAACCTGGGTGGGACTAACTGGATGCTTACCTGGATAAAATAAAAGGGGAAAAATATGGCTGAATATTTGTCCAATCTTTTTTAGGGATTTCCCAACCAACCAAAATGTCCAGTTTTCCCACCCTCAGAAAAGGAACTAGTTCTTAATCAATGCAACCCAAGTCGAAGTTTTCCTCCCACGTGCATTCCGGGAGATATGCAGATAACTCAGGTAGCTTTTGTGGCCCCATTGGCTGATTGCAAAGAAGGAAGAGAGGGGGGAGAATAGGTCAATCCATGCCCGAATGAGGCTCTCATCAGGCATTGCCTTGCAGCAGCCAAGTTGCTGTCTGTCTCCTTTTGAAATGTCTAGGAGCGATTTTGGCTCTCGCTAAGTAAACTGTGTCTTGTTCCCACTCCTAGCAGAGAAGCAGCAGCTGCAGCTGCTGTTGAGGAAGGAAACTGCTTCAGACAATGAATAATGGGCTCTGTTTTTCTGGAAAACCTGAAAGTGGAGACTGCCAATCTCAGCAACAGTCTTCCGGAGAAAGGGGAACCCAGGGCTATTTTTTCCACCCTGGTTTCAAAGTGTCTGAAACAGAGTTGGTCTGCGTAGTGATACCTTTCTAAGGTTTCTTAAAAGGTGCAGCTTAGAGAGGTGGTCAAGCCTAGCTGGAAGGAAGCAGCGGAAGCTACCATGTGCTCAATCAGTGGTCCATCTAGCTCAGTGCTGTCTACACTGACTGGCAGCAGCTTGCCAGTGTTTCAGGCAGGAGACTCTTCCAGCCCTACCTGGAGAAGCCAGGGGTTGAATCTGGGAGTTAAGATTCTAGAACTCATGGTTCTAAATAAAGGGATGATTTAAATGAGGAGCTACATTATACCATGTCTGACTGTTGGACAATTTAGCTGAGTATTCTCCACAATGACTGGCAGCAGGGGTTTCTACCTGGAGAAGCTTGGACACGGTTGTCCAGGTGGGGTCTGACCAAGACAGAACAGACTGGTTCTATGACTTCAATTTCCCTTGATCTGGGCACTATACCTCTGTTGATGCAGCCTAGAATAGCATTAGCTTTCCCCCCCTTTCTGCTAACTCATGCTAAGCCTGTGGTCTGCTAAGACCCCTAGATCCTTTTCATAGGCCCCAATGTCAAGCCAAGTGTCCCCCACCCTATATTTGTGCATCTGATTACTCCTGCCTATTCCAAGTAATCCCTAGTTCACTAAAACCTACACTTCCTTTGTCCCTTCAACTGGGCTGGCCAACTTTCTCAGTGGCAGCCCCTAAATGGTAAGATCGCCTCCCCACAGAAGTGTGTCTGGCATCATCACTGCATGGCTTCCATCACATTTATTTGTCTATTGCATTATGTCCCACCTGTTCTCCAATGAGCTCAACAGTGGCGTGCAGTGAAATTTTTGTAGGGGAACAGGGCCAGAGGTGCCAGCTTGCGAGGACAGGGGGGAGGACATCACACATGTGGCACCCTGACGTCATGCTCATGAACATCATGCCTCCCTCACTAAGCTGGGCATTGTGGGAATGTTGTAGATACTAGGAGAAGGTATATTGATTTAATAGTATCCTACCTAACTCACAGGGACACGGGTGGCACTGTGGGTTAAACCACAGAGCCTAGGACTTGCCGATCAGAAGGTCGGCAGTTTGAATCCCTGCGACGGGGTGAGCTCCCGTTGCTCAGTCCCTGCTCCTGCCAACCTAGCAGTTCAAAAGCACATCGAAGTGCAAGTAGATAAATATGTACAGCTTTGGCGGGAAGGTAAACTGTGTTTCCGTGTGCTGCTCTGGTTCGCCAGAAGCGGCTTACTCATGCTGGCCACATGACCCAGAAGCTGGCCGGCTCCCTTGACCAATAAAGCGAGATGAGCGCCACAACCCCAGAGTCGGTCACGACTGGACTTAATGGTCAGGGGTCCCTTTACCTTTACCTAACTCATGCTTGTGAGTCAGCAGCAGAGTGACATTCCCCAATATATAGCAGGAAGCTAGTTGGTAGATTCATTTGAATCTCTTGACGTAAGCAATCCAATCTGGCTTTGTTCAAATTGGGTTTTGTTCCTGGTAAGTCCCCTTTTTATCTCTCCTAAAAAGAATAAAGACACAAGAAGCTTCTTTTAAAAGTAACAAGAAGTTTACTCACATTCAGTTCACAGTTGGATCCCTGAAGGCAGGCTTTAGCTTGCAGTTACAGATACAGTGTGGCTTTCATCCTTGTAAGGATGGGCCTATGTGCAGCTGGCAGAGAGCCAGCAGTGCAGTCCAAGAGAAGAAAAGGCATCTGTGCTGGTCCCGGGGGGGGGAAGGTACTAATACCGTAGCCGAAGTTCAGTCCAGAGTCACTAGCAGGGTAGACAATCACTAGATGAGACGCGAGGTCCAAAACAGGGAGCCGGGCGGGGGAGCAGGAACGCTGGTAGGGCAGCAGCAGGAAGCCAGGCGGGTAACAGGAACACTGGTAGAGCAGAAGCAGGGAGCCAGGCGGGGAACAGGAACACTGGTGGGTCAGCAGCGGGCAGCTGGGCGAGGAACAGGAACACCGGAGAGTCAGGAGCAGGAAGCCGGGCGTGGAACAGGCACACTGGGAGTGCAGATCTAGGTCTGGGTAAAGCAGGTACTCCACAACGACGTTGCTCCCGCAACCTGGGACCGGGCTGCCTGACCTTTATCTTCTTCTAAGGCCGGGGGCGGTCCCGGCCCCCAGGAGCCCCGCCTCTCTTGGCCTTAAGGCGAGCACTCCTCCTGGGAGAGACCAGTTCCCTTCGCCTCTCTGCCCTAAGCCTCTGCAGTTCAGGAGAGGCCGAAGGGTTACTGGGCCCCGGGGGAGGCTCACCTGTAGCCACTGAGTCCTCCAGCACCTCTGGGGCCAGAATGGTCTCACCTGGTGCCTGCCCCTGAGGATCTGGCACAGGTGCAGGCTCCTCAGCATCTAGGCCTTGCCCCAGTTCAGCCGGCCCTGGAGGCGGGGACTCCTGTGCCGGCTGGGATTCCTCCGGTTCACTCTCAGACTCGGAATCCCAGGCCATCGCAGCATCAAAAGAGGGATGGTGGCTGCGTGACTGGACCTTTTGTGGGGTCTGCAAGGGTCACGCCCACCTACCTGGTCACATGCAGGGGGAGGATGCTCCAGACCAGGTGTAACAGGAAGTTCAACTGGCTGGATCAATGTCCCCCTGTCTGTGTCCACTCTAGGCAAACAGGAAGTGTTGTACTTGACTGCTTATGTTACATCCCACAAGCAGAAGCTTCCCGGGCTATGGGAAGGAAGTGCCAGACCTCTGACAGTATGCTGGAGCCCTCCTGCCTCCTTTCCAAAGTCTGGCTTTGGGAAATTGGTGGAAGGGCTATTGGACCACATCAGAGCATTGTTCCTCCATCCCCAAGCAAAAGCTTCCTGGGCTTTGAGAAGGAGGTGTCACGGTCTGAATTACAGGCAGTCAGAGTCCTGGCTTGGTACGTCAGGACCGGGGTAGAGGTTGGGAAGCAGGAATCAGCAGTCCAGGGGTCAGGAAGCCAAGAGTCCACGAATCAGGAAACCAGGAGTCAGGAAGCCAAAGCACAGCTAGGTGAGTAGCATGTTGCTGTGGCAAAGAGCCAGTGAGAAATGCTGGTCTTATACAATCCACCCACCCCCAGCCCTTGCCACCAGATGCTCCAAGTCTTCTGTGAGGTCTCACCTGTGCAGCCACGCCTTGCCCTTCCAGGCCAAACTCAGGAAGGTCCCAGTCCTGCAAGGCCCTACCAGTCACAGGGTCTGGCTCCTGCACACACTCCTGTCAGCAGTAGGCACCAGGCTTTCATATTCGAATACGCTAATTTATCAGGAACATTTAGGGGACTAGCCTAGTCCACTGACCGCACACCACTGAGCTCAAGATGTGTGGCATACTTAGCAATTGCTCTGCACGCTTTCAATGGGTGGTTAAATTTAACCAGCTCCTCCATTACAAAGCACGGCTGAGTGAATGAAGCTGGTTGCTGCCAGGCAGTGAGGGGGCTTGGAGAGCAAATGCGGGGGAGGGCGGGGGGCGGGGGAATTACCCAGATAATAGATCAGTTGTGTATAAAATAGTTGCTATGAAATTAGTTCTAATTGGCTTCAACTGCTCCATTAATTGGACCGGAGTGTTCATTATCTGTACTCCTAGCACTTGGTTTAGAGCCCTTAGAGCTCCCTGAGCAGCTTCATGTCATGAATGGGGGTCTCTCTGGATTCAGCCAGTGCTGCAAACAAGCAATCAATCAATCTACAGTGACTCCTCCCCTTCGCTTTAACAGAGCTCTGTAATTGACCCAAAGGAATGATGTCCGACATGCTTTCTTTGTTGCCCCCGATCCAGATGGCATGAGAGGAGATGTGAGGTCCCTCGCTGCTCTGGTATGTTTGCAGGTAAACATACTGGCATCTGTAGAGTTCTCCTGAATGCAATTCACCAATTCAATCAGAAGCTGCACATCAGAAACTCTTGCGCCGCCATCAATTTTTCTTTCTTTTTTTTTAAATGATATTTATTCCAAATTTAAAGTTACAGGAAAAAAGAAAAACCATACAAAATACAAAGAAAACTTTAGCCATAACAAAGCAAAAGATAAATGAGTAAAAAGAACAATAAGATAGAATAAAAAAGAAGACTTAACAAAAAATATAAAAATACATTAAGTTAAAATAAAACAAAAGCAGATTAAACCTTTACATAACCTTTTCCCTTTACTTATTTCCATGACCTCCTCTCACCTCCCAATTTTGTATTCTAGTTCAAATCGTGTTTCCAGCAAATCCCTCTAACCTTATTTTCATTTACGTATTTTAAAATTAAAATAATGTAATTAAACCTCCTCTATTTCATCAAATTCATCAACTCATTTTTGCTTATTCCATTATATCGTATCTACCCAAAACGACCTAATATTCTTTTTCCAACCTCCTTCTAACATTCTTTTATATTGCAATACTTTTGAAGATATATTTTGAATTTTTTCCAATCTTCTTCCATCGACCCTTCTCCCTGGTCTCGAATTCTGCCGGTCATCTCAGCCAGTTCCATGTAGTCCATCACTTTCATCTGCCATTCTTCTCGGGTGGGCAATTCTTGCGTCTTCCAGTACTTCCCGATGAGTATTCTTGCTGCTGTTGTAGCATACATAAAGAAAGTTCTATCCTCCCTTCGCACCAATTGGCCAACCATGCCCAGAAGAAAGGCCTCTGGTTTCTACAGAAAGGTATATTTAAATACCTTTTTCAGTTCATTATATATCATTTCCCAGAAAGCCTTAATCCTTGGGCATGTCCACCAAAGGTGAAAAAATGTACCCTCCGTCTCTTTACATTTCCAACATTTGCTATCTGGCAAATGATAAATTTTTGCTAGCTTGACTGGGGTTAAGTACCACCTGTAAATCATTTTCATTATATTTTCTCTTAAGGCATTACAAGCCGTAAATTTCATACCTGTGGTCCATAACTGTTCCCAGTCAGCAAACATAATGTTATGTCCAAAATCTTGTGCCCATTTGATCATAACCGATTTAACCGTTTCATCCTGTGTATTCCATTTCAACAGCAAGTTATACATTCTTGATAAATTCTTAGTTTTAGGATCTAACAATTCTGTTTCCAATTTTGATTTTTCCTCCTGGAAACCAATATTTTTATCTAAATTATAAGCCTCCCTTATTTGATAGTAATGAAGCCAGTCTCGAACTTTAGTTTTTAATTTATCAAAACTCTGCAGCTTTAGTCTATCTCCATCTTGTTCTAGCGCCGCCATCAATTTTTCAGCCCCCTTCATCCCAGAGTGAAACCTCGTTTCTCACTGGGAAGGACAGGAGTGAGACCCTCTCAGCGTATATAACACCTGTGCTCAGAGACCTGCACCAGTTACCAATTTGCTACCGGGCAAATTGTTGTTGTTGTTGCTATTAGTATATAAAGACCTTAACAATTTGGGACCAGTTGACCTTAAAGTTCAACTTACTCCACATATGCCTGTTAGGAGCTCGTCGTACACTCGAGTAGGACCCTGGCAGAGACACATGCCCGACTGGCATGTTCTCTCCCTCCTGGTCAATCATTCAGGAGCTTCAAAAGCTTTCCTCAGCCCAAACATCACAGCGACCAATGCCAACAGACACCAGCACACTTAGGAATCCACAGAGTCTTCACAGCTTGCATAACAGACCTCAGCAACTCAGCATTTTGGCTCATCTACTTTATTTGCATATAAACACACACGGAGCACTGCAACATGGCTCCCTCTCTCTCTAGCATCGGACAGCAAAGAGAAAAAACAAAGGACAATAGCCCCACTTCATGGAACACAGCAACACAAACACCCTGTCTCCATCACTTCCCACTTTGTGGAGTCAAAACATATGTTGACAAAAATCCCATGACTGCAGTCATGGAGCAGGAATTCTAACAATGCCCACTTGACCACTTCAGTCTGCAAAACGGCCATTCTCACAGGTGCCATGTAAGACTTCTTCTGCACGTGATTGTTTTGTGTAGCAGCACCAACACTTTGGAATGCCCTGCTTATAGACATCAGGCTGGTGCCTTTGCTGTGCTCTTTTCATCACTTGTGAAAAAACATTTTTCTTTAGACAAGCCTACCCAGACATGGAGAAAATGATAGCAAGTGTTTTCATCCAGTTTTGGTCTTGTTTTAACTATTTTTGATGGTTTAAATAGTTTCTTTTAACTGTTCTTTTACTGATAAATTCACTGAATTTTGTAAACTGCTTTGAGGCTTTATTAAAGTCAAGTGGGATATAAATCTTGTGATTGTCTCAGATTTCATCACAGTTAATACAAGATCCTGGGGCAGCTGCGAGCTCTGAGGGACATTCCTCCACCTTTGGTGGGAACGCCCTCGGATTTCATTATTCTGGCCTCAGGTATATCAAGGAATATCTAAAATAATTAAATCACCTGTTCAGGCTTCCCCACAACTGTCATTACTGAATATGTGGGTGGGCAGTATGAAACCTTGTCACTCTGAAGAGCTTTCAACATGGGTGTTGCAGCTAGGATTTAAATAGGCCAGCATTGGAAAACCTTGAAAAATCTGCAATTTTCTGTGTGGCATAAGAACTTATGGACTTTGGCTGTTGTGGGGAAAATTACACACAAACTGTTTGTCACCAGGGGGATGGAGGATCTATAACAACAACAGCAACAAGTTATTATTTATACCCCGTCCATCTGGCTGGGTTTCCCCAGCCACTCCAGAACCCTTTTGTGTCATCTGGTGAGATTTTATTTCCTATGCTCTGGATTTAAGACATCCAACATTCACCATCCATGCCAGGTATGGGATGTCTTGATTAATATTGGTGGGTCACCATTTCTTTCTCTTATTGTTTTGCATATAGTATGGTGTAATACTCTGCTGGGATGCGAGTGGCGCTGTGGGTTAAACCACAGAGCCTAGGACTTGCCAATCAGCAGGTCGGCAGTTCGAATCCCCATGATGGGGTGAGCTCCCATTGTTCGGTCCCTGCTCCTGCCCACCTAGCAGTTCGAAAGCACGTCAAGTGCAAGTAGATAAATAGATACCGCTCTGGCGGGAAGGTAAACGGCATTTCCGTGCACTGCTCTGGTTGGCCAGAAGCAGCTTAGTCATGCTGGCCACATGACCCGGAAGCTGTACGCTGGCTCCCTTGGCCAGTAAAGCGAGATGAGCGCCGCAACCCCAGAGTCAGCCACGACTGGACCTGATGGTCAGGGATCCCTTTACCTTTACCTTTAATACTCTGCTACCACACTTTGTGGCTGTTAGTAATGGTAAAATAAATAAAAAATCAGACATTACAGCAGGGATAGAGAGCCTGTGTCCCCCACCTGGATGTTGTTGGGCTACCAACCCTATTGGCCACTGAAATGTCAAAGTCTGTGTCATAGATGATGCAAGGGACAATGCTGAAAGCTAAGCAATGAATCTGAGCATTGGCTTCCTCCAGGAGGAAGTGATGGTTGTCAGAACCTCAGAGACCCAATAGCTGAATTAGGTTTGAAGGGGGAGGAGGAGAGTGATTCAGTGGTGGATCTGATTGCACTGAGCTAGGGGGATGCAGAGCCATCTTTGAAGTGACTTTTGGAGGGCCGGGTCCTGCATCAAAGCATTCCTGATGATTCACATTAGCTTCCAGAATAATACACATCATCTCTCCTCATTGCGGAGCAGGTGGGAGTTGATCAAAGAGACATTCTTTGAGAAGACAAAATTAAATCTCATTAACGGGGAGGTCAAGCAGTATGGAAAGTTTCAATTTTGACTGCCCGTCAACATGCAAACATGTTCCCTCAACCAACCGAGCCACTGTATTTGTTTCTTGGTGGCTTGAAGGAGAAAGAGAGCTGCTCTTGGAAGGCAAAGCCCAGCCAGGGCCAAGGTGGAATAGACCCTTTCAGGTTCCCCTTCAATCCTCTCAGATCTTTCATCCGAATAGGAACATCCAAGTGCAGACAAGAGCCACTGGCGACCTCAGGATGTGGGGTGGGCTTGAGAAATGGATCGTATCCTGTGTGAGGTCTATTCATCCTTCCTTGGAAATTCCTGAGGAAGAAGGAATCCCCAAACAGGTTTCAATATGCCTCTCGGGGAGAGGAGATGGGTTAAGCGGTAGTCACGAAATGACCTCATTGCCGCAAAGCCCTAAACTTGGCAAAAGAGCTGAGCTCCCGACATTTTTTGTGCATTCCTCTGCTCGGGTATTTGTGAACAGATTATCACTGATTGGATTTGTCTGTTTAAATTTTCCAGGTTGATGGTTCTTAGCAAAACAAGCCCATGAGGAAACAACCCAATAGGCATCACAAATACAAACCAGCTAACCAAGCTTCAAATAGAGAGGCGACTGATAAATGGATTGTTCACACACATCGGGTTGCATTTCCCTGCAATTCAGGGTATTACGACCCAGAGGGACAACGGAAGTCATATACAATTTGATCTTCAGTCTTTTGCTTTTTTTCAGAAAGAAAGGTGGGGAAACTCCACTCTCTTTGTTTTTGGCCTCCTGTGGCTGGTTCCTGAGAAAAGAATCTATATGTCTATATTTATATCTACAGGCATCTAATGTCCAGATCAAGGGAAGTAATAGCACCACTCTGTTCTGCCTTGGTCAGACCACACTTGGAATACTATGTCCAGTTCTGGGCACCGCAGTTTAAGAAGGATATTGACAAGCTGGGACATGCGTAGAAGTGGGTCACCAAGATATTCCAGAGTCTGGAAACCAAGGAACGGTTGAAGGAGTTGGATATGTTTAACCTGGAGAAGAGAAGAGTGAGAATCAATGCATGAAGGCAGCAAAAAGATCCCTGACAGGTGGCCAAACAACCTCTTAAAAAACCTCCGGTGAAGGAGAATCCACCACTTTCTGAGGTTGTCCATTCAATGGTCAAACAGCTCTTACCATCAGAAAGTTCTTCCTAATGTTTGGTTGGAACATCCTTTCTTGTCATTTGAATCCGTTGGTTCGGGTCCTGCCCTCCGGAAAAACAATCTTGCTCCATCTTCCATGTGACAGCCCTTCAGCTATTTGATGATGGCTGCCATATCACCTCTCAGTCTTCTCTTCCCCAGGCATAACACACCCAACTCCCTCACTCTGCTCCCAGCTGCCTGCCTGCTTATTTATGCCCAGTCCAGGAGGTGGTTCTGTCTGTCAGCCTTGTCCTTGTCCTCCTTCCTCTCAGTGTTGCCCTTGTAAAACTTGCCAGGGGGGAGGAGAATGGGGAGAAACCCAGAAGGAGTAGGTTCTGCTTCACATTGGCTCTGGTGCCACCTACTCAGGCCTGGCCCACTCATGGGGCAAGGTAAGACAGCAGCCTCGGTCAGCAGAATCCACAGAGGCAGCAGATCTGGCCTTCAAGGTGTGCTGGGCCCAGGGCTAACCCTTGAAACACGGTCCAGGACCGGACCAGAATCCGGAGGTTCAGCTAGGAGTCAGTCCAACAGGGGCAAGGCAGGACACGAGGTAGGAAACCAAGCAAGGACAGGTACAGGATCTGGCCTACAATAATGTTGCTCCCGCATCCTGGGGCGGGGTCCGACAGCCTTTTATCTTTGTCGGGGTAACGGCCTGTCCTGATCCCCCAGTGACTCACCTCCCTGTTTCGCCCAAAGGCGAGCACTCCTCCTGCGAGTACTCAGGTCTCTCCTTCTCTCAAACCTCAGTCTCTGCAGCTCGGGAGACGTCGTGGGTTACTAGACCCAGGGGCCACCTCAGCCTCCCCTGACCCAACCGGTAGTGGAGCAGTTGTAAGTGATGGCCCAGCTAAAGGCAACAAAGTAATCCCCCCATCTGGAGCCAGGGCAGGCTCAGGCCCCTGAATCGGCCCAGCTGGTGTTTGTTGCAGGGGAACCTGTGCAGACTGGGACTTTTCAGAATCAAGCCCCAGGCTTGGTTCAGATGATGCCTGAGGCAAAGGATCCGGTGCAGACTGAGACTCCTTTGGTTTCGAGTCCAAGCCCGAGTCCCAGGCCATCACACAAGGAATGCATCACCTGCTGCTCCTGCTACTGTGATGCTAGCTACAGCTGCTGTGATGCTCCTTGGAAACTGGATCTGCCACACCTTAGTTGCCTCCCCTGTGCCACCTCTACAGCTGCCTCGTGGTGAATAGGAGACACTGTTGGTCTCCTCCCACCCCTGCTCCCATTGTAGATCTTTATTTCCCCCTTGTTCCTGATGTAGATCTTCACTCACCACTTTTCCCCCGGTGGGACGGGAGGAGGTACCATTTTATGCTTTGCCTCAGGTACCAAAATGTATTGGGCTGGCCCGGCACCTGCTGTTCGCTCCTTACCTTCCACCCTACTAGCTCCAGTGGGCACCAGCCAGCACTGAGAAGTGTGAGGGGAACCAACAGCATAGGTGGCATTCTGCCACCATCCATGGGCTTTCTGCTAACCCAGCCCAAGTTGTAGCATTTGCCTCCAAGCCTAAGCATTGGGTACATGATAATTTCAGTGCAGCCGGTCACAGAAAACATCTGGAATCCCTGTTGAGAAGCAGGTTGTGCCCCTATGCCAGCTTCATTTTGCAGGTCGCCGCAGCGATGGGCACTTTATTTTTATCTTTGTTTTTCCAAAGCCCTCTGGGAATAATTGGTGACAACTCTGTCCTTCTGCAGATCAATACGGCAACTCTCCCCTTGAAAGAGAGCAAGCTGAGTGCCGAGTTTGGCTCTCTTCTGGCAAATGAAAAGGCAGGAGAGGGGATTTGCTCAATGTGCAAAAGTGTCAGGGCAATTTGTCACAGGCCACAGGAGTGAAATGGATAGGGAGAGAGACGCTTGATCTAGTCGACTCAAGCCAATGCCTGCAAAGCCATCTCCAGCAGGGCTTTCCCGACAGAAGGGGGCATTCAACAATCAAGGGGGTGTGAGGAAAGGATATAGCATTTGGGTTTAGTTTGCTGAGTTGGGGACATAGGCGCCATCTCCCCGGGGTCATGGGTGTGGGATGTAAACACAGGAGCAGTCAGTGACAACATTCCTAGAGTGTACATGTTAGAACATGGGGAGGGATGTCTGTCCAGCAAGCAGGTAAACTTCCTGGGGACGGACTTCCTCCGCATGTGACCAGAGGTGGGTGTGGCCTCACCTGTCCAGGTAATGACAAAAGCACAGTGCAGGCAGCCACTCTCTCTCTCTGCCATTTTCCTTCGATGAGGAAACATCTAAGGATGCTCTCTTGGCTCCCAGCCAAGAGAGGAGATAAGGACTATCTTGCTACAAGATAGATTCTAAATGTATGTAACCTTTCTAAGCTGTCTGCCTTCTGGGATCATATTGTGAACAGAACGTGAGTAAACTCTTTTATACTTTTATAAAGACTGTGTCGTGTCTTGTATTTTAAGAGGGAACAAAAGGGGAAATTACCAGAGTAATTATTATAGAGGTTCTAGCGAACCTGTGCACACGTTACCGTTGCGAACTTAAAGGGGAATGTCTATAAACTCTGCTGATATTTTGGGAACTTGTTAGCACAAGTTGGTTAAGGATATAATTAGTCAATATATCCTCTCCTGCACCCCAGAACATTCCCACAATGGGTGCCCAAGCTCCCATGAAATTTTAAATGAAGGGGCTGGGCCCCACAAAGCACAGCAGCAGCCATGCCTGCACGCCCTTCAGCATGTCCGCAAGACATCACCATGCCCCAAGACATCACCATGTACACGAGTGACTTCAGCCTGCCACAGAAGCATGGTGACATCACACACACACACACACACCAGGGGGCATGATGACATCATGCACACCCTGCAGCATCCGTGCATGCCCCAGTGATGGCACACAGCCCCGGGCACCTGCAGTTGCAGGGGCAAGCCAAGGCTGCTTGTTGGAAACAATTAAGTGGTGCATGATAGAGCACAAAGTGGAACCTCAGGCCTTATCTCCCATGAATTTGCATCAGGCCAATGGCCCATGTAACCCAGCATCCTGATCCCACAGTGGCCAATCAGATGCCTGTGGGAAACCTGCAAGGGGTTGGCAGGAGAAACCTCCTGTGGTTTCTAGCATATGGTTTTCAAAAGCCTATCTCCACATTATGCATCATTTTATATGCCCCTATCTTGTCTCTTCCTACTCAACTTTTCTTTAACTATCCCTAAATGTCATAACCTTTCCTCATAGAGGAGCTGCTTCACAGAAAGCGGATGATAGGTTTTCTGTAGGAACCTGCTGTTCGAGATCTGCAGACCGAAGTAGGAATTTCTTGATGGCATGGTTGAATCTGTCAATTTCAGGCTCTCTCGGTTTCTTATCTTTTCCATTCTTAAATACAGTTCTGCATCAGTCTGCAAACTTTTTTCTATATAAGTGGTCATGACTGTTACCCCAACATACACATTTACCTGTATATGATTATTATGCTTTGCCTCCATTGTTGGAGGCAGAAAAACTTCTGGGAGCTGCAGAAGGGGAGTAGAGTTTATGCTCAGGTCCTGCTTGTTTGGTTTCCATCGGAACATCTGGTTGGCCACTGTGAGAATGGGATGCTGGACTAGATCGGCCACTGGCCTGATCCAACAAGCTCTTCTTATATTCTTACACCAATCCGGTGTAATCTCACCAATCCATAGCTGTCAATTTACAGATTTGAAAATAAGGGACCAGCAGCCTTGAAAATAAGGGATCAGCAGCCAAAATAAGGGACCTGCAGCCTCACCTGTTCCAGGCACTCCAGTCTTCCTGTCCTCCTGCAGTCTGGTCAAACTCATGCTGGTAGCTTCGAGAACACTGTCCAACCAAACTTTGTAACCAGAGGTTCAACTGAACAGAATCTGAATCACATGCACCACAAGGCCTATTCAGCCTCAACTTAAGATGGCTCCCCGGCCTGGCTTTGCACTGCAAAGTTTGCAGCAGCACATTCAACAAAATGGCGTCCAGCATTCAAAAAACCCCTCAGCTTGCATTAACTAGCCACACACACACAGCCTCCCCCCCTCGCCACGAGATCGCCAGTCACCCACCATTTTAGTCAACCAGCTCCTTTCTTTCCCCCCATGTCAATCGAAGGAGCCTCCAAAACAAATTCAAAAGCCCCCCCCATGAGATCTCCTTTCCTTTCCCCCCACCATGTGCCCCCGCTCCAGACAGACCTTTTCGCCGGCAAGGGTGAGTGGGCCGTCGGTGACGTATCCATCCGATTCCGATCTGAGCACTCAGCACAGGTATGTTCAACTTCTGAGCCCCTCTGAGCCAAAAGCAGAAAGCCCAGCCAGCAGCCAAACGAAGCCTCAAGGAAAACCACCATCACCTCTCCGCTGGGAAGCACTGAGCAAAGGCGAGTCCCCAGGCAACGCAGCCGATTTGATCAGTGCAGGGCATGCAAGCTCCACCCCCCAGTCGTTCTTAGACTTCTTATTGGATGAGCAACACAGCCAAACAACACAGGGAGGGAGGGAGAGGAGCTGCTTCCTTTGAAATTTAAAGGACATCATTTAAGGGACATTTAAGGGACATCCATCAATAAGGGACAGCAGCGGGACATGGCGCTGGAATAAGAGACTGTCCCTCCAAATAAGGGATGCTTGACAGCTATGCACCAATCTCAGTCTCAGTGTTGGCCCATCAGAGAGGAGGAAGGGGTCGAAACCAGAATTAGTTGGTGAGGCACCCATTGTGTGGGAATGTTAAGGAAGGTAAAGGTAAAGGGACCCCTGACCATTAGGTCCAGCCGTGGCCGACTCTGGGGTTGTGGCGCTTATTTCACTTTACTGGCCGAGGGAGCCGGCGTACAGTTTCCGGGTCATGTGGCCAGCATGACTAAGCCGCTTCTGACGAACCAGAGCAGTGCACGGAAACGCCGTTTACCTTCCCACTGGAGTGGTACCTATTTATCTACTTGCACTTTTATGTGCTTTCGAACTGCTAGGTTGGCAGGAGCAGGGACCAAGCAATGGGAGTTCACCCCTTCGTGGGGATTTGAACCACCGACCTTCTGATCGGCAAGCCCTAGGCTCTGTGGTTTAACCCACAGCACCACCCAAGTCCCTTTTAGGAAGGTATGCGAGGATATATTGTTTTGGTATGATCCCTCTTCACTCATGTTAGTGAGCAAACAGCAGAGCACATTCCCTTGAAGCTTGTAGGACACTGTTGATGACTGGTTCCAGTCTTTCTAGTAAGCAATTCAGGATGCTTTTATGCAGACTGGATTCTTCCTGGTTATTTCCCCTTTATTTCCCCTCTTAAAATAATAATAACACAACAGTCTTCTTCAGAAGAAGAAAGTTTTCCTCATATTCAGTTCATGGTAGTAATCTGAAGGCAGGCTTCATCTTGTGGTCCCAGTTACATTTGCAGGGTAAAACATGTAGAGAAAAGAAGTCTGAGCTAAATCTCAGGCTTGTAACATGTGGGCTCCATCCTTTTGTAAAGATGAGCCATGTGCTGGTTAAGAGCCAAGAGCTGAAGAGATCCAGAAGGAGAAAATGGAGAAAAGGGGAAGATGGCTGCATGCCCTGCCTTTTTTGGGGGGTCAGCTAGGGTCATGCACATCTACCTGATCAGAGGGAGGTGGCTCCCAACCGGCATGACAGGAAGTCCTCCCCACATCACCCTGCATGTCCATTCTAGGGAAACAGAGAATATTGTACTTGACTGCTCTAGCAATACATCCCACACATTGGCCCTAACTGACCAGCCTCCACTGATTGATATACAGTGGTACCTTGGTTCTCAAACTTAATCTGTTCTGGAAGTCTGTTCCAAAACCAAAGCGTTCCAAAACCAAGATGCACTTTCCCATAGAAAGTAAAGCAAAACGGATTAATCCGTTACAGACTTTTAAAAATAACCCCTAAAACAGCAATTTAACATGAATTATACTAACGCATGGGTAGGCAAACTAAGGCCCAGGGGCTGGATTCGGCCCAATCGCCTTCTAAATCCAGTCTGCGGACGGTCCAGGAATCAGTGTGTTTTTACATGAGTAGAATACGTCCTTTTATTTAAAATGCATCTCTGGGTTATTTGTGGGGCCTGCCTGGTGTTTTTACATGAGTAGAATGTGTGCTTTTATTTAAAATGCATCTCTGGGTTATTTGTGGGGCATAGGAATTCGTTCATTTCCCCCCAAAAAAATATAGTCCGGCCCCCCACAAGGTCTGAGGGACAGTGGACCGGACCCTGCTCAAAAAGTTTGCTGATCCCTGATCTAACAAGACCATTGATCCATACAATGAAAACAAGAAACAATGTATTACAATCACACAATCAGTCAGTAGCTGAACTGGGTTCCACACAGGCACACACACACACAAAAAGAACTACAAAAAATGCAAAATAAATAGCAAAAACAGACAGACCTCAGTGTAACACTCAAAACGAAAGTGTGGCACTCAATTCGGAAGCATAACACTCAAAACGGAGCATGTTCGGCTTCCAGAAAAAGTTCGCAAACCGGAACACTTACTTCCAGGTTTGCAGTGTTTGAGTTCCAAGTTGTTTGAGTACCAAGGCATTTGAGAACCAAGTCACCACTGTATTAGATTCTGCTTTAAGGGATCACATTGCACTGAAGAGGTGTGGCGCATTCCTCACAGCTGCATGTTCTTACAGAAGCTCACCAGCATATTAAACCAACATTTGCTTAGCTGTATCAGTGTCAGTATTCCGACCCGCAAGCTTTGTCTTTCCGCGCACCTGATGCTCGAAGCTTTCATTTCTTGAGCAGCGGTAGAGGAACACGCACAGGACAGCGAACAGAGGAGGCTCCTGCTGCGAGGAAAATAGAGCAATATGTGGTTGCTGGCATTTGTGCTGCAATGTAGAAGCTGAAAGGGATGCACAGCCATGACACTCGGCACCTGTCACATATCTGCAGGCATGAAACTACGCAAATAACCCTCCTCATCTGAGCATCGCACAATGGATCGCCTTCGCCAGAATGGTGGGCATATGGAACGGAATCTGAAATGCCAAGCATCATATATGCCAGCCGGGGCGGGCATGGGTGGGTGGGATTCGGCTCAGTTTGCATTTTAATGCAAAGTCTAGCTAATTTTTGCAGTTCTGGAAACAATAGGAAAGCAGGAATGTGTATCTCCTTTGAAGTTTGACACTGCTCTGGACTCTGTGATGCAGTTCTCCGGGTGAATAAAGGTAAAGGTAAAGGGACCCCTGAGCATTAGGCCCAGTCGTGGCCGACTCTGGGGTTGCAGCGCTCATCTCGCTTTATTGGCCAAGGGAGCCGGTGTACAGCTTCCGGGTCATGTGGCCAGCATGACTAAGCCGCTTCTGGCGAACCAGAGCAGCGCACAGAAATGCCGTTTACCTTCCCGCTGGAGCGGTACCTATTTATCTACTGGCACTTTGACGTGCTTTTGAACTGCTAGGTTGGCAGGAGCAGGGACCGAGCAACGGGAGCTTACACTGTCACGGGGATTCGAACCGCCGACCTTCTGATCAGCAAGTCCTAGGCTCTGTGGTTTAACCCACAGCGCCACCCGCGTCCCTTAGGGTTGACATACATCCATAATTAACCAGATATAGCTGGAATGCTGCAGTTGGAAGCTGTGTCCGAGTGGAAATTGCTGACATGTCCGTGAAAATCCAGGTGTATGGCAGCCCAAAAAGCTCAACAACCTAGTTTTGTCTCCGGATTTTCACTTTTTGAAATATGGCAACCTTACAGTTGCTGGAATAGATGGGAGGGGAATGTGCTCTTGTGCTCAGCTCCTGCTAGAGGATTTCCACTGGGCTTCTCAGTGGCTCTTCTTATGTTCAGTGGTACAGGTTGCAGCACCAAAACCCTAGCTCACTCGTGGGGAATGTTTGGTCCTCCAGATGTTCCTGAACGGCAACTCCTATCCTCTCTGGCCCTTGGCCATGCTTGCTGGGGCTGTAGTTGGATGGGAGTTGTAGTTTGGCGACATCTAGTTTCCTGCCCCTGTACTAGTTGATTAGAAATCTTAGGGGTCCTGTTTGATGGGAGGTGAGGGCTGTGTACAGAGCCTCCTACTGACTGCTGCTCTGAGCACCTGCTGTAGCCAGAAAGAGAGGGAACATAGGCAGTGACAGTCCCTTTCCTCTGCACATTAACCTTCATCCCAAACAATAGAAAGAACATATTTTTGCCATTTATCAACAGGTTTCTCCTCCCTAGGAAGGACTTTTAAACCACTCAGAAGGGCAAAACCGAACCATTTTCACTTAGTAAATGTCAAGGATTTCTGATTCTCTTTGGATTTCATTTTATTCTACTGTTACCATTTCCCCCCCCTTATTCCATAGTTGCCTAATATGTATTCTGAGTGATTTCTATGGAAAATAGGCCAGAGGCCTTTATTTAAAAGCCTGGGTTGTAATTAACATCGAAGCAGTGAAACACAGAAGATTTAAAGGGCTTCTTAAGTACTCCTGGCCCGATACTGCATCGCCAAAAGCCTCGAGCCGGCAGGAAAGCACGTGATCCGGCCCTCCGGAGGAGTGAGGGACAGTTAATTAAAACATCCTGGTGCATTGAACCCTAAGCAGAAATCCAGTGTGAAGAGTGTTGATTTATCATTCGAACAGTTTTTTGTTTTTTTTAAAGAGGACTAGAACCTTGAAGGGAAGACTAGAACCCAGTCCAAGGCAGCAATATTTCTGAATACCAGTTGCTGGAAACCACAGGAGGGGAGGGAGCACTTGTTCTGGGCTTCTGCCTTGGGACTTCCTAGGTGACCACTGTGAGAACAGGATGCTGGACTTGAAGAGCCCTTGACCTGATCCCACAGTCCCTTCCTATGTTCTTAAGCTGATCCAAATCAAGACGAAAATCAGTCTCCATGCATTTTCATGCTGCACTGTAGGTCAGATTCTGCAGAGAAACAGAGGGAGACTCTGACCCGTTTGCCTAATGAGTCGTGCCTAACCTTTCCATTTGGCCCAAAAGGCTCTTTAGCAAACCAAACTGTCACCATGTGATATCAGGCATCTGCCTAGCACTTGATGCCATGCAAAGTCAGGTGCAGAAGAAGGAAATTGGTGGCTGCAAAGAGCTCCAAATTCAAAAGGGGTTAATATACATTAGAAGCCCCTCGAAGTGCCCCTATTTTCCAGGAACAGTCCTGGATTTACAGAAGCTGTCCCAGTTTCTGATTTGAACCTAGAATGTCCTGGTTTTCCTTGTTGTTGTTGTTTAGTCGTTTAGTTGTTTAGTCGTTGAGGGTCCTAGTCTGACACTCTAACAACTATACCAGGCTCTTCAGTTCGAAGACATATCCCAGCCAGGCAAAAACCTTCAAGCAGAGTGCAAAGCAGAGCCAAAGGAGGATGTGGTCTGGGGAGAGGATGTGTGGCTTGGGGGGAGAGCACCAAGGACCCACCTTACCCTCAGGCCTGAGGTTGCCCACCTCTCCTCTATCTAGTCTCAGGGATGTAGCTTCCTTTTGCTCCCAGAGTTCCCTGCTTCCTTCCCTGCTGCTCCTGCTGTCCCAGGATTAATCAGGGCTATTGCCTCACCCCAGGACGCGGGTGGCGCTGTGGGTAAAACCTCAGCACCTAGGGCTTGCCGATCGCATGATCGGCGGTTCGAATCCCCGCGGCGGGGTGAGCTCCCGTCTTTCGGTCCCAGCTCCTGCCCACCTAGCAGTTCGAAAGCACCCCTAAGTGCAAGTAGATAAATAGTAGATAAATATTTATAGCGGGAAGGTAAACAGCGTTTCTGTGTGCTGTGCTGGTGCTGGCTCGCCAGAGCAGCTTCGTCACGCTGGCCACGTGACCCGGAAGTGTCTCCGGACAGCGTTGGCCCCCGGCCTATTAAGTGAGATGGGCGCACAACCCTAGAGTCGGACACGACTGGCCCGTACGGGCAGGGGTACCTTTACCTTTACCTTTTATTGCCTCACCCCACAGCTGCCGTTCCTCCTCTAACAACAGCACCATCCCCCTCCCTACCTTCTTTGCCATCCTCCATTCCTGCAATCATTAATTCTGATCTGCATCTGCCGGTCACATTGATCCTGACCTTTCTTTGTTGGGGGCTCCCTGCCAACATCAAGGAGGAGCTGCCCCAATTAAGACCAGGAAAAAACAGCGTGAAGGGCAGGTGCTGGTGCCGTCCTGGCGCCTGGCACCTGCTGAGCTCAGGGCTTCAGATGAGCTCGCCTGGATGCCAATGGATGCACATATTCTCATCCTCTCGCTTGCTACAGAGCAGTGCCTGTCTTTAGGGGGGGCTACAGTGGAGATTGGGCTACCAAAGTGGACAAAATGCAAAAACCAAAGTGAGGGGTGGCTCTGAGCCGCTAGGAAGAGGATCTGGCAGCAGAGAATGTGAAATGACCATTTTTTCATGGAAATATTTGCATTGGGTATGGCCCAGGCAGCATCTTAAAAAGTAGAGACATCACCTTGCCAACAAAGGTCCGTATAGCAAAAGCTATGGTTTCCCCAGTAGTGATGTATGGAAGTGAGAGCTGGACCATAAAGAAGGCTGATCACCAAAGAATTGATGCTTTTGAATTATGGTGCTGGAGGAGACTCTTGAAAGTCCCATGGAGACTCCCTGGAAAAGACCCTGATGTTGGGAAAGATGGAGGGCACAAGGAGAAGGGGACGACAGAGGATGAGATGGTTGGATGGTGTTCTTGAAGCTACCAGCACGAGTTTGATCAAACTGCGGGAGGCAGTGGAGGACAGAAGTGCCTGACATGCTCTGGTCCATGGGGTCATGAAGAGTCGGACACGACTAAATGACTAAACAACAACAACATGGCCCAGGCAGATTTATTTATTTATTTATTCTGTTCTTTTTCTTTTTTCCTTGTCTTTCTTTTTTCTTTCTTTTTTTGAAAAACACCTTTGCATGACCAGGCGGCAACACCCCCAGCCCCCAGGGATCATAAGGAAGGAATAAAGACTCTGACAACGTTATATGGAATTAAAATTAGACCACAACTTTATTAAAATTCCAAACGTAGGAAGACCTGGGCTTAGGCCTTGGGCGTGTAACACTCCCAGACCCCCAGCCGGGGGCAACTGGGGCTCATCACGGTAATTGGGATATGGGGTTGCTCTGAGAGATGTACCGTATTTTTCGCTCTATAAGACGCACCAGACCACAAGACGCACCTAGTTTTTGGAGGAGGAAAACAAGAAAAAAAATATTCTGTATCTCAGAAGCCAGAACAGCAAGAGCGATCACTGCGCAGTGAAAGCAGCAATCCCTCTTGCTGTTCTGGCTTCTGTGATAGCTGCATAGCCTGCATTCGCTCGATAAGACGCACACACATTTCCCCTTACTTTTTAGGAGGGAAAAAGTGAGTCTTATACAGCAAAAAATACGGTAAGTGTAGCAGGTAGCTAAGCCCATATCCCCGCACACAGGGTCGTTCACTGACAACATTTCAGTGTATGGCCAGTGACACCCATATATATAACCCCTTTAAGAGGGGGACCCTGGAATCGCGGCTGCCGTAGGGGGGTGAGTCGCCACTTCACAGCTCACCTCCCACCCTCCATATAGGGAAGAAAAGACTAAAGGATTCCACCCAAAACCATAACCACCAAAGTTGTGATAAATTGCTATGGGGAAGACAAAACCTGCCAACGCAGGTAAATTTCTTCCCAGTCCTTCAACAGCAACCAGTCAAAGACCGTAGCAGCGCCTGCTAAACAGGAAGAAAAAGTTTACCTGCAAACAAGAAACATTAACAAACATTAACAAAGGTAGGGTAGGGAGGGTGAATCTCCAGAGCCGACTGCCTGGCTATTGTCGGCTCAACCCCCCATTTATAAATGGGGCTGGCCCCACCTCCCAGCAAGAAACTTGATTACTGAGGCTGGGCATGAACCTCCAAAAATTACCACTGAGAGGCAAGCCAGCCCCTGTTTGCCAGTGAGCTCCCTGGGAACTGTAGCACCACGCTAGATCCTGCAAAGGGCACCCACAATGTAAAGTGTGAGTGCTCAAAACCAGGACATCCCATTTTTTTCCTGTGAGTACAGACTTGTAGAGTTGGAAGGGACCTCAACAGTCATCGAGTCCAATCCCCTGCAATTCAGGAAGCATGGTGAAAGAATCCCCAACAGGTGGCCATCCAAATTTTGTTCAAAAACCACCAGCAAAGGAGAGTCCACTGCCTTCCGAGGTAGCCCATTCCACTGTTGAACAGCTCTGTTGTTGTTGTTTAGTCGTTTAGTCGTGTCCGATTCTTCGTGACCCCATGGACCAGAGCACGCCAGGCACTCCTGTCTTCCACTGCCTCCCGCAGTTTGGTCAAACTCATGCTGGTAGCTTTGAGAACACTGTCCAACCATCTCGTCCTCTGTCGTCCCCTTCTCCTTGTGCCCTCCATCTTTCCCAACATCAGGGTCTTTTCCAGGGAGTCTTCTCTTCTCATGAGGTGGCCAAAGTACAGTGGTACCTCGCAAGACGAATGCCTCACAAGACGAAAAACGCGCAAGACGAAAGAGTTTTCCGTTTTTTGAATCGTTCCGCAAGACGAATTTCCCTATGGGCTTGCTTCGCAAGACGAAACATCTTGCGAGTTCTTGTGAGTTTGTTTCCTTTTTCTTAAAGCCGCTAAGCCGCTAATAGCCGTGCTTCGCAAGACGAAAAAACCGCAAGACGAAGAGACTCGCGGAACGGATTAATTTTGTCTTGCGAGGCACCACTGTATTGGAGCCTCAGCTTCAGGATCTGTCCTTCCAGTGAGCACTCAGGGCTGATTTCCTTCAGAATGGATAGGTTTGATCTTCTTGCAGTCCATGGGACTCTCAAGAGTCTCCTCCAGCACCATAATTCAAAAGCATCAATTTGCCGATCAGCCTTCTTTATGGTCCAGCTCTCACTTCCATACATCACTACTGGGAACATACACAAATCCCTCAACCATTCCTCATAAGGCTTGATTTCCAGGCCCTTGATCATCTTGGTCAACCTCCTCTACACACGTTTGTTGATATCCTTCTTAAACAGTGGTTTATTATATTACAAAATGCCAAAGCTCAAACAGAGGGTAGGACTACCTCAGAAGGCGGTGGGCTTTCCTTCACTGGAGGTTTTTCAACAGAGTTTGGATGGCCATCTGACAGGGGTTGGTTTGCTGTGATTCCTGCATTGCAGGGGGTTGGACTAGATAACCCTTGGGGACCCATCCAACTGTACAATCCTATGATTCTGTGGTTCTGCTCATAGGCTGGTTTTTAGCAGTCTGACTCCAGCTGCTGATCTCATGCCTTTGGCATCTGAGCATAGGCAACTACTCAGGTTGGAGGGTCCCAACAGACCCCTCAGCTTGGAAATGCAAACCATGGAGCTGTCTCTTTTCCCTGTTTCTTCTTTCCGCATTCATTGACGCTTCAATCCATTTGGCATCTCTGTGAAATTGTACTTTGCCAACTGCCTTGAGAGCTCAGCTGGGGCCATAAGCTACATTATACATTTAATTTAACTAATAATAATAACAATATTAATAACACAGAGACACCTGCACACCGTGAGAGCCTTCCAAACTGCTGATTGGAACAGGGTCCTAGGGATTCAGCTGGAGTCTCGTTCAGCATAAGGCCTGCGGATCATGAGGTCTCATTCATGGATGAATGAAATTTGCTGGAAGTCTTCTAGTGAAAAAGAAGGGGCAATGTTTTTCAGGAATATTTTGAGCTCAGGCAAGAGCTGTGTGGGTGGCCAGTCATTCATGGATCACCCATCTGTAGCCAGGACAGCTAAGGATCCGATTAGACACACAAGCTTTGGTTTCCTCTGAGCGATTAGCCTAGCCTGCTCAATACAGCCAACACAACTTGGCTAGCAAATACACACACACTTTCCACTAAGTCAGTCCTGAGTAGGGACGCGGGTGGCACTTGCCAATCAGAAGGTCGGCGGTTCGAATCCCTGCCAAGGTGAAGCTCCCGTTGTTTGGTCCCTGCTCCTGCCAACCTAGCAGTTTGAAAGCATGTCAAAGTGCAAGTAGATAAATAGTTACCACTCCAGCGGGAAGGTAAACGGCGTTTCCGTGCGCTGCTCTGATTCGCTAGAAGTGGCTTGGTCATGCTGGCCACATGACCCGGAAGCTGTACGCTGGCTCCCTCGGCCAATAAAGCGAGATGAGCACCGCAACCCCAGAGTCGGCCACAACTGAACCTAATGGTCAGGGGTCCCTTTACCTTTACCTTTAGGCCAGTGTCAGGAGATGTGAAATTCCTCTCTGTCTGCCCCATGTGGCAGGTGACTGAACTGCAGGCAGTGGAGTACTTTCCAGATTAGCTCCGCCCTCTAAGACTATTGGCTCCTCCTAGGGTGGGCGGAGCATAATTAAATGACTTCCTTTCGTAGCTAACATTGCTTTCGATCTGTTTTGGATTTTTATACGACACAGTGCTCTTTGGAGTAATTTGTTCAACATTGGCAGGATTGAGTCTGACCTTTGGGAAGTTTGTGAGGTAGAGGAAACAAACCATGGGCATGGGATTGTTTGAAATACAGGGGGGAGCGGGTGAACTTTGCAGACTTAATGGCTTAAACATTACAGTGGTACCTCGGGTTAAGTACTTAATTCATTCCGGAGGTCCGTACTTAACCTGAAACTGTTCTTAACCTGAAGCACCACTTTAGCTAATGGGGCCTCCTGTTGCTGCCACGCCGCCGGAGCACGATTTCTGTTCTCATCCTGAAGCAAAGTTCTTAACCTGAAGCACTGTTTCTGGGTTAGCGGAGTCTGTAACCTGAAGCGTATGTAACCTGAAGCATCTGTAACCGGAGGTACCACTGTATAAGCTTATATTTGAGGGCAGCCCCTCAAGTGAGAATTTTGGGGGGCCCAGAGGTGGAGATTTTATGGAAGTTACTAGGATTTATGGATAATTATAACTGAAGTTCTATGCTATTAAGCTCAGAGAAAAGAAGAAGAAGCTCTGCTTGATCAAGAAGATGTTCCCATATGCTTGACTGTGAACAGGGCCGTCTTAAGCATATCCGGTGCTGTGGTGCAAAGATCCCTCCGGCGCTGTGATGCCTTGTGAATGCTCTTTGCAATAAGTACCTCTGCTCACTCAGAGATATATACAGTTCTTTATTTTACATATGTACAGGCAACACATTACAATCATGCATCTGAAACCTCTGGTTCAGATTCTGGGAGTGGCCTACGCCGGCTTCTCCTCCAACAGAAAAGGCGGGGAAGTACCATGACAGGCGCACCCCCCCCCCCCCGGGCAACTCCAAAACAAGGGAAAGGGCAGTGGAAAATATCCTCTCCTTCCTGAAATATACTCAGAGTCGAGAGTGGATTTCATGCTCTTTATTCAGCTCATAGTGGTGAGGAGGAATGAAAGTTCCCCCAAAGTATCTGCTTTATATACATTATTTACACAATGGGCTGCACGTGATTGGCTAATTCCAGAATTCTCCTGTAGGCCAATCAGGTTGTGGATTTACTTCCATCTGGAGCTGGATTGGGTGGCTCCTGCAGACCAATCATACTGCTGCATTGTTCTAGGACCAATCAGACTGCTGCATTCTGAATCCTATTGTTCTAGGATCCATCAGACTGCTGCATTCTGAATCCTATTGTTCTAGGATCAATCAGACTGCTGCATTTTGGATTCAACTCAGTACATAACACCTCCCCACTGCCCCGATCGCCGGCATGGTGACGATGATCAAGCAGGAAAACGTGCTGGTGGACATGCTCTCCGGCACTGGGGCACCCAAGAAGGCAGCCCAAGAAGGCTGTGCACCACCTTTTGCCAGGAAGCAGACAATGACCGGGAGCAGGGCCATCTTTAGCAGATGCAGAGGCTGTATGCAGCTTCCCTCCTAAGCCTCTGCGGGGATCGCTCTCCTCCTGCGGAGGCTTGGGAAGGAAGCTGCACACCCACCAGCCATATAGTTGGTGGGGCGCAGCTGGCAGGCATGCAGGGGAAGGGGAGGCTGCCGGCAAAGCCGCGCAGCTCCCCCTGAGAGGCTGGCGCCCTGGCGCAACGCACCACTAAAACCAATGGGAAAGACGGCTCTGACTGTGAAGAACAGAGAAAGCTACCTTATACCAAGTCAGACCTTTGGGCCATCTAGCTCCATATTGTCCACACGGACAGGCAGCAGCTCTGCGGGGTTTCAGGCAGGGGTCTCTCCCAAACCTACTTCAGAGATGCCAGGGTTTGAACCTGAGACCTTCCGCATATAAATCATGTACTCTGCCACTGAACTATGACCCTCTTCTGTCATAGGAGGCTGCCTTATACCAAGTCACACCAGTGGTCTATGTAGCTCAGTCTTCTTCTGTGGTGATCACTCGTAGCTGAGTAAGATTGTCTTCCATAAACACGGTTTGAAAAAGTGAGTCCATAAGTGACTGGAGGCCAATTCTGGATCCACACTTCCTTCCACAGTGGGGACATAGGTTTCCGGGCGGGAGTTGATCACAGTGAGGGTTTGCCAAGCGTGCCTTCCTCTTAGCGCGTTTCTCCCTTTCATCCTGAGTTCAAGTGTCTTCAAAGTCTATGATACCTTTGGTAAAGGCTGTTCTCCAATTGGAGCGCTCGCAGGGCAGTGTTTCCCAGTTGTCAGTGTTTATACAACATATTTTTAGATTTGCCTTAAGAGAGTCTTTGAACCTCTTTTGTTGACCACCAGCATTACGCTTTCCATTTTTAAGTTTGGAGTAGAGTAGTTGGTTTGGAAGATGATAATCAGGCATCTGCACAACATGACCAGTCCAACCAAGTTGATGTTGAAGACACTGGTGATCTTTGCTTCTTCCAGTACACGGCATTAGTTCGCCTTTCTTCCCAGGTGATGTGTACAAAAATTTGGAGACATGTTTCACAAGCATACAGTAAGGTTGGTAGTACAGTATAGTAGCTCAGTATTGTCTACACTGACTGGTAGTGGCTCTCCCGAGTTTCAGGCAGGGGAAATTTCCGAGACCTACCTGGAGCTGCTGGGGATTGAACCTGGGACCTTCTGTATGCAAAGCAGGTGCTCTACCATTAAGTTACAGCTCTTCCCCTAAAATAAATTAAGAGTCTAGTACTTGTATGTGTGTGTTTTAACACAAGGGCTGAATTCATGAGTTGAATTAAATCGGAAGCTGTCTTATACTGAGTTGGACCAGACATGCCAGCGATCAACAGGGCCAGAAGAAAACTGGACAGAGTAACGGATGTCAATTCTACCTTTTTGCACAATGGGCTATTCTCCACACAGACATCTCTCTCTCCTCTATTGAGACAAGCAAGAGGCATGATCAGAGACGTTCAAGCTGGAATGTGCTTGACCAAGATGATCAAGGATCTGGAAACCAAGCCTTATGAAGAGCGGTTGAAGGAGCTGGGTATGTTTAGCCTGGAAAAGAGGCGGCTGAGAGGAAATAATGATTGTTGTTGTTTAGTCGTTTAGTCGTGTCCGACTCTTCATGACCCCATGAACCAGAGCATGCCAGGCACTCCTGTCTTCCACTGCCTCCCGCAGATGATAGCCATCTTCAAATATGTCAAGGGCTGTCACATGGAGCAAGTTTGTTTTCTGTTGCTCCAGAGGGTAGGACATGAATTACAAGAAAGGAGATTCTGACTAAAGTTCAAGAACTTTCTGACAGTAAGAACTGTTGAACAGTGGAATGGTCTCCCTTGGGATGTTATAGACTCTCCTTCCTTGGAAGTTTTTAAGCAGAAGTTGGATGGCCATCTGTCATGGATGCTTTAGCTGAGATTCCTGCATTGCAGGAGGCTGGACTAGATGACACTTGGAATCCCTTCCAACTCTACAATTCTACGATCCTATGACACATCACGATCAGGCAAAAACACTCAAGGAGGTTGCAAAATAAGGCTAGTGAAGGGAGTGGCCTGGGGAGACGGGCTGTGGCCTGGGGACAGCCCTGAGGGACAGATGGAGAGGTCCCTCCCTCCTCTTTCTATACAGTGCATAATGCTCTTTGTGGCTTTGTATTTGGGAGGGGGCGGGAGAAGGAACTGAATGGATGCTGAAGGGGATTTGACTTCTCACCTTGCCAACCGTCCTCACTGGAAAGTTTTTTCCTAGGTGCCAAATGGATGGCTGCAGGAGCCAGAGTGACACCCAGTTACCAAATTGCTAAAGTCTCAGTTCCATGCTTCACACAGCTTGTAAAGAAGGAGAGTGTGATTTTTCACACCATTAGCAGAAACATCTTAGCACCACATGTTCAAATGGCTGTGTACATAGAGCTTGCCTGGAAGACCTCGCACTTCCATTGAGGGTGGATTTGAAAACTGGAGAGGGTGAGAACCTCTTGGAGACTAAGGGAAATGTTGTGCATCAGCCAACCAAATGGTTATTAGCTGTGCACCCCAGGTTTTCACAATTGAATTTATTTTTATCTTTACTGCTCTCTGGGCCCTAAAGCATGGGTAAATGACATTCCTACTGCAATGCATGTAGACTCTAGTTTTCTAGAATCCATTGTCCCCTCTTCTGTGTTCTATAGAGGCAACAGACTAAGGAGGAGGAAGCTGACAGGCAGGGTCACCCTTTGGACTGGTTGTAACCACAGCATCTTTTTCTAAATGCTCACCAACCAACTGACTTCTCTGTTCTAGGACCTTTCCTGATATCAATGTCAAGCTCACCGATCAGTAGTTACCTGGGTCTTATTCCCCCCCCCCCTTTTTGAAGATGGAGGCAACATTTGCCGACCTCCAGTCTTCAGGGATCTCACCTGTTCTCCAGGAATTCACAAAGATTATAGACAGAGGCTCTGAGATTACATAGACAAGCTCATTTAGTACCCTTTGATGCTGTTCACCACAACCTGTATCTTTGAATTCCTTAAAACTAGCTAGGCATTCTCTTACCACCTCTTTTCCTATCTTGGGCTTCTTGCATTGTTTATTCTGTTATCACCAGTTTGGACACTGCTTTCCTTTTGAGTGAAGACAGAGGCAAAGTAGGTGTTGAGCAGTTCTGCCTTCTCTCTGTCAATAGCATTTCTCCATCTTCTTGCTTGCTACTTGCTTGTTCTTCCTCTTTCTTTAAACATAGGTAAAGAAACTTTGAGTTCACTCAAAATAGTTCTTTTGTTAAGGTAATGGCTGACCAGTTAAGCACTGCCATTTACATATCCAAAGGGTTTGCTCTGTTGCCATAGAGACAAATGGGTGGGACACCACAGTCTCCATTAACATTCATTCTGATGATTCGGAACCCTGGGTAAACACAGGCACTCCTAAAGTCTCTTGCTAGTCAGACATTGGGCTGCATTCAGCAGTAAAAAACCTTGATCAACACCCCCCCCCTTTCCTTGTCATCTTTAAAGGTAAAGGGACCCCTGACCATTAGGTCCAGTCGTGACCAACTCTGGGGTTGTGGCGCTTATCTTGCTTTATTGGTCGAGGGAGCCGGCATACAGCTTCCGGGTCATGTGGCCAGCATGACTAAGCCGCTTCTGGAGAACCAGAGCAGCGCACAGAAACACCGTCTACCTTCCCGCCGGAGCAGTACCTATTTATCTACTTGCACTTTGACGTGATTTCGAACTGCTAGGTGGGCAGGAGCAGGGACCGAGCAACGGGAGCTCACCCCGTCGCGGGGATTCGAGCCGCCGACCTTCTGATTGGCAAGCCCAAGAGGCTCTGTGGTTTAACCCACAGCGCCACTCGCATCCCTTTGTCATCTTTACTCCCCCCCCCAAAAAAACCCCCACTATTTTTTGCTTTTCTGTGGAGTGACAAGAAGCAAAAGGCAAGAGTATCATACATGTTATTTCCTAGCTCTTTGTCGGAAGCTCTGTCACTCACAAACACCACAGCTTCCAACACTCTGCATCAAGTAATTGTCTTATGATAACAGGTGCGACCTGAATTATACTGATTTGGAGGACAACTTCATTTCCCCTCTGAGTTTAGTGGGATGGTGGAGGACACACAGCTAACCTGAGAGAAGGTGTAAAGAATCATTAAGATGTGATCATGCTGTGGCTGTCCGGATATACTCCGACTTCATTTAGAGAAAGCCTATCAGACTGAGGCAAGCCCTCACAGCTTTTTGAGTGGTGAGCTTGCTCGGCTAATGGGAATGAGAGAAGAGAGTGTCATCCAAAACACAGGGCAACTGTGAGAAGTGAGCTGATGTCTCCAAAACACAATCAAGGAATACCTTCTGTCCCTCCATGAGAACAGAAGAATCTGTTCTGCTCGATCAATGGTCCAGCTAGTCCAGCTGCTGAACAATGGCCCAATCCTGTCCTCACAGCGGCCAACTGGATACCCGTGGGAAACCTGCAAGCACAAGAGCACTGTCTCCTTCTGAGGTTTCCAGCATCTGGTATTCAGAGGCATTGCTGACTCCATCTGTGGAGGCAGACCATAGCCATCATGGTTGGTAGCCATTGATAACTCTCTCCTCCATAAATTCCTCCAGTCTTCTTTAAAAGCCATATGGGTTGGTGGCCATCTCTGCCTCCTGTGGGAGTGAGTTCCACAGTTGTGCTGCATGAAGAAGTACTTTATCTCTCCTGAATCTTCCAACATTTGGCTTTGTTGGATGTCTACAAGTTCTAGTGTTATGGGGCGACGGGACTTTTCTCCATCTACTTTCTCCGTGTCACACATCGTTTTATAAACTTCTGGTTTGCACTTACACCAGAGAGGCAGACCCTGAGGGTTGTCCAGATGTTTCTGGACAACAGCCCACTTCGCTTTTAACTCTTGGCCATGCTGGCTGAGCCTGATGAGAATTGTAATATAACAACATCTGGAGGGCCAGCAGGTTCCCTACCTGTCAGGGACTGAGCAGAGGAGGAATGGTGGAGACTGCCTCCCCAGCCTGACCTTTCCAGAGAAAAGGTAGACAGTTCAGAATTACAGCAGGGGTTTGATGGAGGTCACAGCTCAGAGGCAGATGTGGGGGGAAGTTGGGGGATAATGGGAAAGGAGGAAGAAGAAGCGGGGGGGACAGCTGATGGACACAGTGTCTTTAGAAAGCATTCCAGACCCCCCCTCCCAGAACCCGGTGAGCATTGACAATAGGAGAGCAGAGAGCTCAGAGGTAGAGGGCCCTTTTCAGCACCCGTAATGATGACGCATGAGACTCACTCGGAGCAATGCCATTATTCCAGGAGGCTGCATTTCTAAGCTTCTCTCTGTGAATATTGAATAAAAAGCAGATGGTAAGAAACATTCCTTGTTTCTGTGCTTTCCTGGGGCCAGTGACAGAGCTTCATGCTCCGGCACCGGGGGTGGAGAGCAGGTGGGGGTGGGGCATGCCATCTGCAGGGGCAGAGCTTGCGTCCTGGGGGCAGGGCACGCTGCCTGCGGGGGCGGGGTGTCCAGCGCGGAGGGGCTGCCGCGATGGCACCCTTGGGATCATGCTGCTGGGGGCGGTGCGCTCCCCCCCCCCGCACTCCTCTTCCTCCGCCAGTGCCTGGGGCAAGTGGCTGTGGGAGTTGCTGTCATCCACCTGACACTACCAGGGATTAACCCCTGCCTGAATGCAGCACTCCCCAGCCTGATGCCCTCCTGATGTTTTGGTGGGAACAGGAACAGCCCGTTTGGTGCAAGTGCTTTCTTTGAAATGAGAAGTCCCCCACATCCCCAAGTAGGGTTGGGGATGTGACACCCTGAAGAGGTGCTGCCAGACAGTGTAGACAGTACTGATCTAAATGGACCAATGGTTTGGCTTGGTATAAGGTGGCTTCCCGCGTTCTCCTCCTGAACCAGAGAATAGCTATTGGAGTGGAAGGGGAATGTGCTCAGAATGCAGACACAAGCCAGAAGCGTGATAAATTCATATTCCAAAACTGGTATGCACAAGGTTCGGCACATTCCTCAATCCATGTTAATGTATGTGAAATATTTGCCTCCTCCGAATGCTCCATAAAAATGCTAAATATGTATATGCAATAAAAGTAACAGGAACCTAACAGCCATGGGAAAAGAACCTTGTGGTTGGCAGGAGACCCCAGGAGGATTCTCTCAGCATTCTCGTCACCATTTGTCTGAACGGCTGACCTGCCAACATCGGAGAGGTGCCGGAACAGGAAGATCCCCCAGGCATTAAGTGAGATCAAAGAGCTTTGCGCTAATGCTCGATGCAGCTGATGTGCTAATCTCGTTATCTAATCCACCCGATCCCTCCCTAATCTATTTGTATTAAGGCAGAAGGTGGGGATGGAGCAAGCTCAAGCTGGGCCTCCTTGCTGTTTTTAACTGCCCTCTGGGAGCAGCCAAGTGAGAACATCTGAAAAGAGCATCCCTGTTCAAGAGACCAGAAACTCCGGAGGGTAGATGCAAATGGTAGGCACTGTTTGTCATTAGTCAATGGCAGTCGTCCTTCCTGGCAAGGCTTGGGATGGACTGGGCTGCAGCAGCCGCACTCCACCCCATTTCAGTTTAGCTGGCACTCAGTCATAGATCTGTTCTGTCCCATTTGGTGAGGAGTTTGTTGAACAAATGGGCCAGAATTTGGCATTTCAGTGATATGCAATTTGCACACACTTTTTCTATAAAATCTGCCATTTCCAATGCGTTTCCCCATAGCTACATAGAATCATAGAACTGTTGAGTTGGGTGGGGGAGCCTCAAATCGCATCTAGTCCAACCCCCTGCAATGCAGGAAGCTCAGCTAAAGAATCCCTGACAGATGGCTACCCAAACTCTGTTTAAAAACCTCCAGTGAGGGAGAATCCACCACCTTCTGAGAGAGTCCATTCTGCTATCGAACATCTCCTACACTCAGAAAGTTCTGCCTAATGTTTACTCCGAGTCTCCTTTCTTGTCATGCGTTGATTCAGGTCCTACCCTCTGGAGCAGCAGAAAACAAGCTTGTTCCATCTTCGATATGACAATGCTTCAGATATTTGAAGACAGCTCTCTTATTACCTCTCAGTCCTCTCCCTTCCAGACTGAAATATACCCAGATCTCTTAATCCAGAACCTTGATCATCTTTGTTGCCCTCCTTCGCACCCATTCAACCAGCCCCTATCACTTTTAAACTGTGGTGCCCAGAACTGGACCGAGGACTCCAGGTGGGGTCTGACCAAGGCAGAATAGAGTGGTGCTGTTACTTCCCTTGAACATGCATACATTGTATGCACGTTTTATGTAAAATATTCATTTTCCTGTGAATTGCTCTACAATGACAAAGTGTGTTCCAAACCCGGCAACAAACAAAATTCGAAAGAAAGTCTCAAGTGCTGTGAGAAAAGTGGGAGTCCTTTTGGCAGGAGAAGATGACTTCCTGCAGGAAGCACTAATGTCCACCAACTTGGATGGCTTTGAAAGTTGTTGCTGGCATCTGTTTTTCTCAAGACGGAATGTCCCTCCAGGGGTGAAGTCAAACTGTTGTATTAGCAGCACCAAAGTGACTTCCCCAGGGTGCAAGACTGGCCAGGGTGTATTGTGGTCCTGGGCTGCCCAGATAACAACACCCCCTCTTTGGCCTCCAAAGGAAAGCAGAGCAATACATTCGGCACCAGCTTGGCTGCAGGAGTTGCCAGAAGGAGGCATACAAGGCACCATCCAACTGTCTTAGGGACTCCACTCTATAGTTATATAGGGTTTACTCCTTAGCCTTTTCTTCTTCTGGAGATATCCTGCAAGGCAGCAGAGTTTTAGCATCAGAGTTTTCCTTCTCCTAGATGGGCTACCTTCCCATGTGGATGAGCTCCATCTGCTCCTCACTTCTTGGACAAATTCATGGAAGGGAAGGCTATCGATAGCTACTAGCTACGACGGCTGTGCTCTTCCTCTGCAGTTGGAGGCAGCGATGCTTCTGAATACCAGTTGCTGGAAACCACAAGAGGGGAGAGTTGCTCTTGTGCTTGAATCCTGCTTACAGGTTTCTTAGAAATGTCATCTGGTTGGCCATGGTAAGGACATGATGCTCCACTGCATGATGATGGTAAGGACATGATGCTCCACTGGACATGATGATCCAGCAGCCTCTTCTGGTGCCATTATGACTTTTTGAAAAATTTGAGGACCAGCTTCATCATAGCCCCAATTTTTGCTAATACTTAGGACAGAATTCTTGGTACAAGGCTCACTGTCACTACCATCACCAGGTAAATATGGAGGAATGGGAAGAGGCAGTTGTGGGCTGGCCTCTAAGGGATGTGGGAGGCTCTCAGGAGAGGGTTGGGAGAAGACACTTGAGTCTTGTCATGCCTCAAACATCATAATGGGTCCAGAAATACTGCACCTGACTTTTTTTCTGAAGTGTGTAGAAATAATTTGTCTGAGCTAAGGCCAGAGCAGATGAGATGGAGCAGGGCTCACCCATCATTAATAACTGGGCCTCGTTCACCCAATGGGAGAAAATGCATTCAACAGGTGGCAGGTGTCAAGACACTGAGCTTTGATTGGCAGGCTCCCCCACTTTGCTAATGAACGTTGTCTCGTTCACGGCACTTAAGTGGGCTGCCAGCTGACAGTTTTAATCCTCAATAAGTCCTCCACATGCTCGCCTTTGTCTTCTTCAGCCTTCAAAAATGTATCCGCGTGGAAATCTATTTTTATAGGTGCCGAAAGCAGAGGCCTCGCTCTGCGGATTGCAACTTCCCAAGAGAGCCCTGTGTGACTAACTCCCAAGGGACGCAAACTCTCTCCTGCCCTCATTGAGCCAGAGAGGGATGAGTCACTGCAAACTCTCCAAAAGAGATCTAAGGAAATCCAATGCAGGACATTGTGGGGGTGGGAGAGGGGGATGTTTGCCAATGAAGGCAGAAAGTGGAGAATCCACCGATATTTTGGAAAGCTCCCTGTCCTTCAAGAACCATGAAAAATAACAGCAAAAATACCGGGAATGAGCTAGAGAGAACCTAGACAAAAACAGAATATGTATTTTACTCTAGGTTCTGATCATCTTTTTTTCTCTGTCCACCAGGGGCCTTCAAAAAGACTTCCATCCAGCTCTCTGTCCAACTAAATGGACAAATCCATCCCTCTTTATTTGACACAGCTCAGATACTGTATGTCTGGAGACATGGTGGGAGAGATGGTAGGGGTCTGCAGACCCACCAAAAGCTGCCAGACTACAGCTCCACTATGCAGGCATTAGCAAGTGGGGGGGGGGAAGGGTGTTTTTCTGAAAAACAGCTAGGCACAACAGCAGGCATGATTATTTTTCACCTGGTAAGTTGGCAACCCTCCTTGCCTCCCTATCCAGGCAGGCACTGATCGAGACCACCAACAGCAGGACTGTCTTGAACGTTTTCTGCATCCCTCCCATTCCATGTAGGGTTTCCTCCTCTTCTTTTTAAACCAGGCCCTACACTTCTGCTCTTAATATTATTCATTCATTCATAAATTCATTGGCTTTATCTCCCACCTCTTTCCCCAAGGAGCTCAAGGTGGCATACAACATTCTCTCCCCCTCATTTAATCCCCACAACAACCCTGTGAGGTAGGCTTAGGCTGAGAGGTAGTGACGGGCCCTCAAGACTTCACACGGCCAAGGTGAAACCCTGCTCTCTCCCAGGTCCAATCTGAACACTTTAACCACCACCCCACACCATCTATCATTGACTTGTCTAAACTCCACATCACCTGATCAGTGCCAGATTACCAATGAGGCAGAGTAGGCCCTGGCCCATGGGCCCCACACCTTTTAGGGGCCCCACAACAATGGATCAAAAGAAGATTGGTTTGATCTTGAAACTGGTTTATTAAAATTGTTGGTTGGTAAAATCAATAATGGGACATGGGTGGCGCTGTGGGTTAAACCACGGAGCCTAGGACTTGCTGATCAGAAGGTTGGCAGTTCGAATCCCCGCGACGGAGTGAGCTCCCATTGCTCGATCCCTGCTCCTGCCAACCTAGCAATTCGAAAGCACATCAAAGTGCAAGTAGATAAATAGGTACCACTCCAGTGGGAAGGTAAACGGCGTTTCCGTGCGCTGCTCTGGTTCGCCAGAAGCGGCTTAGTCATGCTGGCCACATGACCTGGAAGCTGTACACTGACTCCTTTGGCCAATAAAGCGAGATGAGCGCTGCAACCCCAGAGTCGGTCATGACTAGACCGAATGGTCAGGGGTCCCTTTACCTTAAAATCAATAATGTATTAGGAGATAATTTGTGAGGAGGGGTCCCAAAATTTTGACTGTCTTGAGACCTCCGCAGGGTTTAATCCGGCACTGTGCATGATGCTTCACTCTGTGATTTCCATGCATCGGTGAGCATTATGTGCACAGGAGCACTCCCGGTGGTTCTTTTCCTCATCAGCTGGCAAACCCAGCTGACAAAGGGGTCTTGCTGGTCGCATTCTGGCTTTGTTCCTCTCTTTGAAAAATGAAAAGTGTGTCTCAATTTCCATTTTATCCTCCCCATCTCCCTCCCCCACCGTTGGTTTCATTGGTGTAGCAGGAAATCCTCTGCTCCGACCGCGAGACTATTCCCCAGATAATCCCTACAATCGCAGCTAAACAAACCTCCTCTTCAGCAATCTGTGGAGAGACACTCTCCTATATAAAAACCCAGCCTTCAGAGGATGAAAACTCCTTTGGTCTTCATTCCCAGGAACACGAGAGGGATCACAATTTCTACCGCAGACCTCGGTTCAGACTTTTAATTAGCAACTCAAACATGTGTTCTCGGCTCTTTTAAGCTGCGCTGGGGAGGCTCAGATGAAGCTTTCCCTGTTCCTCGCTGGCGTCGCTACATGACATGAAGGGGGAGAGATGACTTGGTGATTCAGCAGCGCTTTCAGAAGAGATTGCCCTTCCACCGCTTGATCTGGCTGGGCCAGAGAGGAAGGGTGATGCACACCAAGGACAGAAAGGGGACAGGGCTTTCGGAAAGGGGGAGCTGTTTCCAATTCCTTCCCAGCCTCATTCCATTTCTGAGTCAGATATATGTAGTGGGAAGTGTCTGAAAAACAGGATCAGGTCCCTCTAGGACAACATTCTGTTCTCACAGTGAGCTCCTAAATGCACAGAGGGACCCTGCTACCTAATCCTTAGTATTGTATCCTCCTAACTGGTAGTGGGCTTCAGGACACTAGGAAAACAATAAAGTAGATCCCACAAGCCAGAAGTCGGTACATCCCTGTGCTAAACCATCTTGGAGAGAGAGAGCTTAAGTCTTAAAGGAATTAAGAGAATTCTTTTAAGGAATTCTAGGTGCCAAAATCCCAAGGAAGCAGAAAAGACTATTTATGTAGGTGACCACGGCTGCACAGACGTTATTGGCCAAGAGATGGAAAGAAGATAAAGTCCCTACCAGAGAAGAATGGTAGATCAAGTTGATGGATTATGCCGAAATGGCTAAAATGACTAGAAGAATCAGAAATCAGGAAGACCAGAATTTTAATAAGGAATGGGGAAAATTTATAACTTATCTTAAAGACCATTGTAAACAGTTAAACTCGTTAGTAGGATTGGAATATCTCTTATAGTTTAAGGCTGAATTCTGGACACAATGGAGATGTAAAGGATTTGGATTACCATAAAAGATGCAGGAGGAAATGATTAATAATAGGACCCACAAAGGGGAGGATGGAAGTCCAGGAAATTCACTGGAATCTTGTTTTTATGATTTGCGTTTGATGTATCTCTGTACAATTTTAATTTGAAAAACCAAATACGTAAATAAATTTTATAAGAGATTTATGCATGGAGGAAAAGTGGGGTACAAAGGTAATAAGATAAATAATTCAATAAGCTTCTACCTGCACTTTGACCAGCATTACTGTAACTCCAGTCATAGCACCATGGGTTTACAAGAGCTTTAAATGAGGATTGGACAAATTTGTTGAGGACAAGGCTATCCATGGCCACTAGCCACAATGGCTATGTTCTGCCTCTATGGTCAGAGACAGTAATGCTTCTGAACCATAGGATAGGAGAGCGCTCTTGTGTTCAGGTCTTGTTTGTGGGCTTCCTTCAGGTATCTGGTTGGCTGCTGTGAGAACCCGGTGCTTGCCTAGATGGACCATTAGTCTTATTATATTCTTAACGGGTGGCTGGGGCTGATAGGAGTTCCAGTTCAAAACATCTGGAGGGGACTAGATTGGCAGGGCTTGGTCTACATAGTCAAAATCTTCACCGTGAATCGTTTCTCCTCAATGCATGACGCAAGTTAATCAGCAACACATTTCGTTGCAGGAGGGCAGAAATACATATCAATCTGAACAAAACATGTTTACTAGGAAGAAATGGGAAAACAATTTGTCATATTCAGCTGACATTTTGAAATGACACTATGGGGTTTTTTTGTTTTGGGACTATTTTGGACTGTTTTTTGGTTTAAAAATACGCAAATAGGGCATTGTAAGGCAAAATGTTTCCTCAAAGTAATAGTATAATATTCAATCACCAAACATCATTTCTTTTTTTGAAAAAAAAAGGCATGAATTGCTTAATTTGATTTTCTTCACCACAAACCTTCTACACAACAGAGCAGGGGTAGGCAACCTAAGGCCCGTGGGCCACAAGCAGCCCACGGGGGTCATTTAACCGGCCCATCCATCCCTGAACCGAGTTGCCTGCTAGGCAAGTCCCTGCATGCTGCACTAAACTAGCATAATCCAGAGTGGGGACTTGCTTCCGCGGTGCCAGAAATTGCATCTGCGCATGCGCATGCGCATGCGCAGATGCCAAAAATCATGTCTGCGCAGATGCAGACACTGGAAATCATGGGTGCACGCACTCACGTGCACTCACACACACACGCAATCCAGCCCACAGGGGGATCTCTGCTGGTATGAACCGGCCCAGGCGAGGTAAACCTTGCTGATCCCTGCAACAGAGGCTACACCTTCACGTCTTCTCTGAGAAATCCACTTGGATTGTTGAATTCAATATTCCAGAGGAATGCAGTCTTTGCCCTTCCCAGTTTGAACTGATCTTATCTTTTAGACCAAGATGCAAATTAGGACTTAGTTACTCACCAGCTTTCACACATTCCAAATGTTCCACTGCAATTCTTGGCTCAGGAAAGATACCAAAATGCCTTTTGAAATAGGCACCACACACACACAATATAAATGTGCTTTTTCATGTAGATTTCTTAATAACAAAATGGGACAGAAACAACTTATGGGTGAACACATGCAAAAATCACAAACAGTGGTACAGTCGTACCTTGGGTCTTGAACAGAATGTGTTCTGGGAGTTCATTTGACTCCCGGTACTGTTTGGAAACTAAAGTGTGGCTTCTGATTGGCTGAAGGAACGTCCTGCAGCCAATCGGAAGCCGTGGAAGCTGTGCCAGACATTTGGCTTCCGAAAATCATTCGAAAACCGGGACACTCACTTCCTGTTTTTTATCGTTCGGGAGCCGAAACGTACAAGTTCCAAGGCATTCAGCAACCAAGGTACGACTGTATTTAAATAATAAAAGTCTATTGACCCAAGCACAGAAACACTCTCCTCGCCTGTGGTTTGCTGAAACTGGGATTCAGATACATTGTTGCCTCAAACCATGGAGGCAGAGCATAGTCCTCATGCCTACCAGCGATCAATAATCCTCTCCTCCACATATTTGTCTAAACCAGTTTTAAAACCATCCAAGTTGGTGGCCATCACTGCCTCCTGTGGAAGTGAGTTCCATAGTTTAACTGTGTGAAGAAGGTGGTGTTGACAGTGGTGCTGACAGCTGCATTATTATTATGGATGCCCATTCATTTCACTTTTGAATTCTGATGCTGGAGGAGACTCTTGAGAGTCCCGTGGACTGCAAGAAGATCAAACCTATCCATTCTGAAGGAAATAAGCCCTGAGTGCTCACTGGAAGGACAGATCCTGAAGCTGAGGCTCCAATACTTTGGCCATCTCATGAGAAGAGAAGACTCCCTGGAAAAGACCCTGATGTTGGGAAAGATGGAGGGCACAAGGAGAAGGGGACGACAGAGGACGAGATGGCTGGACAGTGTTCTTGAAGCTACCAACATGAGTTTGACCAAACTGTGGGAGGCAGTGGAAGACAGGAGTGCGTGACATGCTCTGGTCTATGGGGTCACAAAAAGTCAGACACGACTAAACGACTAAACAACAATTCACTTCACAAATGTGCCTTGTGTACTAGTGCTCCCACCACCCAGGGAATTCTAGCCTGGAGCTCTGCATGCATGTCATTACCTGAAATGGCTTGTGATATTTTCCATTCAAAATCAGGAAAGAAGAGATCTGAATGATGGCTGTGCGCTGCATGCATAATTGTGAATCATGTTCCGCAGTCAAAAAGCACAGGGATAAGTATAAATTGTGAAGGATTCCAGAGGGGGCAGCCCTATTCTTCTGTTGCTGCAGGGGGGAAATAACTGTGTAACTTGTGCCACCGTAAAGGCTAACAGATTTATTACAGCAGGCGCTTCTGGTGCAATAAATCGGATGGTCTTTAATGTTCCACAATGTTCCTCTGTTGTTGTTGTTGTTTCTGGTGTAAACTGAGTAATAGATGAAAAATGGATCATAGAATCATAGAACTGTAGAGTTGGAAGGGACCCTGAGAATCATCTAGTCCAACCCCCTGCAATTCAGGAATAACAACTAAAGTATACCTGACAGGTGGCTATCCAAACTCCATTTAAAAACCTCAGACTAAGGGGAATCCATTAACGTGCTCTGCTTCCTGGCGTGCTCTGGTCCATGGGGTCACAAAGAGTCAGACACAACTAAACAACAACAACAAGGGGAATCCACCAGCTGCTTCTTTTTATTTTATACATTTTATTTGATTTTAGAAATTAAAACTTACATTCATAATCAAAAATATTAACAAATACACAAAGGTTTGCCCGAATCTTTGGACTGCCCTCCATGGGTTCCGTTACTACAGTGGTACCTCGGATTACAGACGCTTCAGGTTACATACGCTTCAGGTTACAGACTCTGCTAACCCAGAAATAGTGCTTCAGGTTAAGAACTTTGCTTCAGGATGAGAACAGAAATCGTGCTCTGGCGGCGCAGCAGCAGCGGAAGGCCCCATTAGCTAAAGTGGTGCTTCAGGTTAAGAACAGTTTCAGATTAAGAACGGACTTCCGGAACAAATTAAGTACGTAACCAGAGGTACCACTGTAATCCTTTTCCACTGCATATTTTAAGTCACTCCAATTTTTAGCTCTCCATTGTGTCCCTAGTTCTTGTTTACATTACAAGTGTTATTAAAGTCCTGCTGAAGAGTTTGATTGTTTACAGTGGTATACAAGTGGTTTACAGTGGTATACTGAAGGTATACTATAAATTTCCCCCATTCTTTATTGAAATTTTAGTCTTCCTGGTTTCTGATTTTCCTGGGCATTTTTGCCATCCCTGCATAGTCCATTAGCTTGGTCTGCCATTCAGAATCCACCTGCTTCTGAGGGAGTCAATTTCGCTGAAATCTGAAGACGTGTGCAGGCACACAAAAGCTTATACCCAGAACAAACTCAGTTGGTCTCTAAGGTGCTACTGGACAATTTTTTATTTATTTATTTTATTTTGACTGCGTCAGACCAACACGGCTACCTACCTGAATCCATTTTTGCTGTTAGATAGCTTTCACCGTCAGAAAGTTCTTCCTGCTTGAATCCATTGGTTCGAGTCTTCCCCTCTGGAGCAGCAGAAAACAAGCTTGCTCCATCTTCCATGAGACAGCCCTTCAGCTATTTGAAGATGGCTGTCATATCCTGTCTTCGCCTTCTCTTCTCCCGGCTAAACATATCCAAATCTCTCAACTGTTCCTCATAAGGCTTGGTTTCCAGACCATTGGTTATCTTGGTCACCCTCCTCTGCATACAATCAAGTTTGTCAATATCTTTCTTAAACAGTTGTGCTCAGACCTGGACAGGTGGGGTCTGTCCAAGGATGGCAAATAATAGTTAAAAGGAAGGCATTGTGTGTACTTTTGCAACAAGATAGGGCAAGATGCTTCATCCCCTCCTGATCAGTAAAATTATCACACAGCCTCCTTTCCTACACACCAACACACAGACATCCAGGTCACCCTGAGAGGCAGCAGAAAGTCAAGGGATCTCAAACATGCAACTAGCTGGGGGCCAGCCTCATTTGGGCTGCACCTCCCCCTGCTACAATTCACCAGCCAGAAAATACAAGCATTGGGTTATTATCTGGATTTCTGCCTGTGTCCATGTGCTTAGACTGAATAAATGGCAATTAAGCGCAGTGCCGACATCGTTCTGTTTGTCTCTGATCTTGCAAATGTTCAAGTCAATAGCCGTCCACCTGATTAAAAAATATTGCACTTGCGTCCTTGCATAGCTAATTATGATTATGGGGAGTTGCTAGCTTTTTCTCTCCCTTCCCCCTCTGCCAGGTGGCTCAGTATACAAGCATTGTGCCATTGGATGGAGAAACATCAGATTGTTCCCAGGACTTGTATGAATCACAGTTGCATAGGAGGACAGACAATTAATGGAGGATACGGCTAGCATTGGCTACTGGCTGCAATGGCTATGCTCTGCATCTACAAAAAGAAGCAGCAAAGCTTCTGAATGCAGGAGGGGAGAGTGCTCTTGTGCTCAGGTCCTGCTTGCCAGTTTCATGCAGGTATATGGGTGGCCACCATTAGAACAGGATCTCATTGGCCTGATCAAGCAGGGCTCTTATTATGCTCTTGAAAACTGGTATTTGGCTTCCTAAATGTCATGTTTCATTTGCAAAAGCAAAAGCAGACAAAGTAAATGTGGACAGGTGTCTAGTCCTCATGAAGTTGTGTTTGGAAGCAGGTGAGTGATATCTTGTGAATTATCAGAAATGCTTATCCCAATAAACATCATCATCATCATCATCATCATCATATAGTGGTACCTTGGGTTACATACACTTCAGGTTACATACGCTTCAGGTTACAGACTCTGCTAACCCAAAAATAGTACCTCAGGTTAAGAACTTTGCTTCAGGATGAGAACAGAAATCATGCTCTGACGGCGCGGCAGCAGCAGGAGGCCCCATTAGCTAAAGTGGTGCTTCAGGTTAAGAACAGTTTCAGGTTAAGAATGGACCTCCGGAAAGAATTAAGTACTTAACCCGAGGTACCACTGTATTATTGAAAAAAATGCTTTTATTTTTACTGAATGAGGTTCCCAGTAGTAGGGACAGAACAGGAGGAGTAAGGAAAATTTGGTGTGAGGGAAAACACTGAAGGTGTTTTAAGCTTTTATGCAATCAGCAGCACTGGTGGTTAACTACCCAAGCCTTGGAGGCAAAGGAAAGAGTATCCATAACCCAGCATGGCCCATCAATTCCCCCCAGGGCCATAGCTCAGTATGGTAGATCATCGATTTTGCATGCAGAAGGTTCCTGTGATGGCCTGGGACTCGGGCTTGGACTTGGAACAAGAGGAGTCTCAGTCCGCACCAGATCCTTTGCCACAGGCGGCATCTGAACCAAGTCTGGGACCTGATTCTGAAGACCCCCAGTCTGCACAGGTTACGGGAGCAACATTGCTGTTTGCCAGAAGCTGCCTGAGACCCTGTGCCTGACCTGGCCTGGTTTCCTGCCTCATATCCTGCCTTGGCCCTGTTGGGCTGACTCCTCACATAACCCTTGTATTCGGGACTGGACCTGGACCGTGTTGCTCGGGTTACCCCTGGGCCCAGCACAGTTCCAGGTTGAATTCCTCGCATCTTCAGGTAGGGTCAGAGAAGATTCCCTGCCTGAAACCCTGCAGAACCTCATTGCCAGTCAAAATAGGCAACTAGATGGACCAGTAGCCTGGTCCAGTATTAACAACATGCCTAAGCTATAGCCCTGTATAAGCTTTAGTCTGAGGTTCTCTGTTGCCAAAGTGATGGCCGGAGAACTGGGTCACCCCTCAGCCAATGATGGCAGGGAGGAGAAATGTCCAATCAGGAGAGAGTGAAGATGATAAAGGTAGAATTTGACAGTTTAACTAGCAGATAGGGCCTGGCTAGGGATGTAGCTACTGTAGGTGTGCCTTAGGGGTCTGTGAAGCAGGCTAAGCCTGTTTAATTGCCTTGGGGCAAAGGACTTAAAAATGGGCTAGTGGTGTTTTAGAGGCAGCGTAAAAGTGGACAGCCATTCTAGAAGGGGGAAAATAGTTTTAAGAGAACCATTTCTGTTGCGCAGAATTATGAGTAGAGCTTTTGTTTAAACCTGAAATGGCACTTCTAAGAAAAAATAAGTACTGTGCATTTAATGGTGAAACTGTCAAGCTTTATCCTTCATTGAGTGTTTGTTGATAAAAATACAATTTTCATTTCCATCATGCCTCAGCTTTAATGTATTCTTAGTTCAGTGAGTAAGTTGTCACAGGAACCCCAATATGAAAAATTCCTTCCTGTAGCACCTTAAAGACCAACTAAGTTAGTTCTTGGTATAAGCTTTCGTGTGCAAGCACACTTCTTCAGATGCACACGAAAGCTTATACCAAGAACTAACTTAGTTGGTCTTTAAGGTGCTACAGGAAGGAATTTTTCTATTTCGACTATGGCAGACCAACACGGCTACCCATCTGTAACTGGAACCCAATATGAAGTTACTGCTGCAGGTTTATACTATATATTGCCATATTCCACCTCCTTCCCCTTATGGCGGGGGATGCATTTGCCAAAACCAGCTCCCCTGCAGGAAATAGGGTTGCAATATTTTGAAGAGCAAAAAAGAGGACACCGTGATGGCCATTCAAGGCAAATAAATGCAGTTTGTCTTGAATTTTGCCCCTGAAAAAAGCAGACGTGTCCTGGAAAAGGAGGACACATGGCAACCCTACACAGCGGTAATGAGAACAACCACATGGGAAGACTTGCCCTATAGGGGAGAAGGGGAGAACGGGCTATTTAATCCCCCTCCACACCATCCTCTCCCCTCTTCTCATTGAGACACCCACCCTGAGCAGGATTGGGGGGGGGGGTTGACACTAATGGATCTGTGTCATATCTTTTTCATCTACAGTGTACCTTGGGTTACAGACGCTTCAGGTTACAGACTCTGCTAGCCCAGAAATAGTACCTCGAGTTAAGAACTTTGCTTCAAGATGAGAACAGAAATCTCGCAGCAGTGGCGCGGCAGCAGCGGGAGGCCCCATTAGCTATAGTAGTGCTTCAGATTAAGAACAGTTTCAGGTTAAGAACGGACCTCCAGAACGAATTAAGTTCTTAACCTGAGGTACCACTGTACTTTACAATATTGGGTATCGTCTACGTGACCAGAGTGGTGTTTGTTGGAATTGCCACAACTAATATCAGAGCCAGAGTGGCATTTGGGCCTGTCAGATGCATTGGGGTGAATGCTGACCCACTGGGCCACAGTGTGCATGTCTGGTTCATATACCCAAGGAGCACACAGTGAGGGGGAAGGCATTCCTTCGGAACTTGCTGTGTGATCACAGCATGTGACTGCCAGCTGACACAGGAGATGGGAAAGTTGAAATTATTTCATTAATCCACCTCATCTCCTGGACCTCATTGGTTTTGGTTCATTTGGTCGAACTATTCAGATTGTGGATTCCATTATATTTTAATAAATACAACCTGTTGCCCATCTTTCTTGTATTGAGTCTTCTTGGATGTGTTGACCATTAGACTTTGAAAAACTGCTATCACTGGATCAAGTTCATCATTTTTTGTGGAGTTAATTAAGCTGGACACTTTTTACTGGATTTTAAATAAATGTGCAATTAATGGACACTGTTTAGAATTTTATTGTGCTATTATTCTTTCTTAGTGGGTTCTGCAAACCGCAGTTCTGAACAATGCTTTTGTAAGGAGGGTGGGTAGAGCAGGGAGCATGGAGTAGGGGACAGTTTATGGAACCAAAAGAGGGGTGGCCCAAAAAATCTTTGGAAACCACTGGTCTAGGGTTTTCTATTCATGAAGCAATATTTGAGTGTGCTCCCCAGTGATTCTCCAGCCTGGCTTCCACTTGGAGCTGTCCAGGGTCCTGTTTTGAACTGCAAGTCTTGCCTGGAACCACCATGCTGTTTTGACCACACTTCCTTTTGTGCTGTGGCTTCTAGGCAGAGGTCCATGATTTGTAGGTCCTGGTCTGAGCGGGCTGTGGGCTTTTCGGTGTGCTGCTTGTGGGATATTTACAATGCAGTCAACCCAACGATGCATGTTTGCTAGATGGACATGTGAAAGGAGCTCAAGCTCAGAGTTTTCCTGTAACTTTGCTAGAGAGAGCTCTGGGAAAAACATTCCCACTCTGCTCTGACAGGGGGATAGCATAGCTGTATATATTCTCTTACCTGCCTGGACACATCCTCTGTTTTGCCTCTCTTCACTCTGACCTCTTCCACCTCATCACCAAGCCAGAAACGTAAGAAACAAATTGCTAAGCCTGAGCTGCAGCTCAGACTCCATTTTAAGCTAGACTTAAGTATGCCTTTGTAACTGAATTACCATATTTACTATTAAGATTGGATTGTAACTGGATTGAATTTGGAAGCAGAATTAAAGGGAACTATTAAACCTTGAAATCTAGCACACGGGGGGGGGGACACCTAAATTGTGTAATTGGTTATATGATTGATTGGTATTTGAATTGGTATTGTAATTTGGTATTGATATAAGAAGGCTTACATTGGATTTTTGTAATTGAAAACTAGAGAGAGAGAGTTTAAGACTGCCTGCACAAAGCTGCTGTATCTGTTACTCTTCAACAAGTATTCCAAGTGAGTAAATTTTGCTTTTAGCTTTTACAAGACTGTTTGTGTGATTGTTGTTTTAAGGGGGAGAAAAGGGGAAAATACCAGGAGAATCCAGCCTGCCTTAAAGCATCCCGGATTATTTAAACAAAAAGGCTGAAACTACCCACTCTATGCTTCCCTTTTAAGCTGCAAAGGAATGACACTGTGCTGAACTTACAAACATGAGGATGGAAGAATAATATCTAATAAATATATCCTCTCCTAGCATCTATACATATCCCTACACCACTTTCCCTGGGAATCCCCACTGTTTAATCAGAACAAATGTCAATCAGGTATTCCTATGGATTGATGCTTGTTCTGATTCAGCAGTAAGCAGTGGGATTTCCCAGCGAATGCGGCAGGACCAAAACAGCCTGCCTGGACCTCTGCCTACCAATGATTTCTGTGCCTAGAAACCATGACACAAATGGAGGTGTGGGTGAGTCCTTGGTGGAATGGAATGCTAAGGAACATGGCTGGCCTTGTAGCTCCTGGACACCTCCATTAGGCAATGAGCCAATATGATGTAGTCCAGGGGTCAGCAACCTTTTTCAGGCATGGGCCAGTCCACCATCCCTCAGACCATATGGTGGGCTGGACTATATTTGGGGGGGGGTGAACAAATTCCTATACCCCACAAATAATCCAGAGATGCATTTTAAATGAAAGCACACATTCTACTCATGTAAAAACACGCGGATTCCCAAACTGTCTGCTGACTGTGTCAGGAGTTTGGCCTACACTCGAGTAGGACCCTGGCAGAGACACATGCCTGACTGGCATGTTCTCTCCCTCCTGGTCGATTGTTCGGGAACTTCAAAAGCTTTCTTCAGCCCGATCATCACAGCGACCGATGCCAACCGACACCGGCACACTTAGGGATCTGCAGAGTTTGCGCATCATGCACGTGACAGACCTCAGCAACTCGGCATTTTGGCTACTCTACTTTATTTACATATAAACATACACAGAGCACTGCAACATGCCTCCCTCTCTCTCTAGCATCAGACAGCAAGGAGAAAAAGGACAATAGTCCCACTTCACGGAACACAGTAACACAAACATCCTGTTTCTGTCACTTCCCCCTCTGTGGAGTCAAAACATACACCGTCATGTGATAGACAAAAATCCAATGACTGCAGTCATGGAGCGGGAATTCTAACAGGCTGGATTTAGAAGGCGATCAAGCCCCTGCATCCAGCCCCTGGGTCTTAGGTTGCCTACCCCTGATGTAGTCATTAGAGCATCAGACTAGGATCACAGTTCAAATCCTCACTCAGCCACAAAGCTCCCTGGGTGACCTTGGGCCAGCCATTGTCTCTAAGCCTAACCGACTTCACAAGGTTATTGTGATGATAAAATGGGGGCAGGGAGAGCTCCTTGGAGGAGAGGTTGGCTATAACTGTAATACAAAATAAAGTGGTTGTGTGTATGAGGAGGATAGAAATGAATCCCTCCTCCCATATGAGGGTTCCGATGAAGACTTGAGAAATTCAAGGCTCTGGAATTTGTATTCCCAATCAATCATCTGGCAACCCAGTAGGAAATGCTCATTTGGTAAATTCTTCATGTTTGTGAAAAGCAGCAGTAAATCCTGCTCAGAGCAAACTTTTAATTCTCCTGCCAGCTGAGCTGGGCTGATCTTGCCTTTCAGCCAAGTTTTCCTGCGTTCAGCAGCAAGTGCTCAGATTGGTCTTCTGGGCCCACAGAGGGAAAAATCTTCTGAAGGACTTCATCTGTACTTGGTGGGGTGTGTGGAGGAATCTGGTGGCTTTGTAGCAAGCAGAGTGTGTGTGTGTGTGTGTGTGTGTGTGTGAGAGAGAGAGAGAGAGAGAGAGAGAGAGAGAGAGAGAGAGAGAGAGATGCATATTTCCAGCACTATTTTCATTTTATTTTACAGAATAACAAATGTAAGCACATCCAAAAAATTCAACATATAAAACATCTATCATATTCAAAATCAAAATCTCTCTCTCCCTAATTATGGCTGTGTAATTCCATCCACATAGATTTACATCAAAACTGCAATAAATCACTTTAAACAGATACATAAATAAGTATCTTAGTTTTTTTCATGAGATCTGTGTGACTATGATACATATTAATCGTTTATTATATCAGCAGCAAAAAAAGGGGGAGTCAAATAATTCCAAATTAACATTTTTCTCCCATTTAGCTGACAAAAGGGAATCGGGCCTTTTCAAACGACTCTTTCCTCCCTGTCTTCCACCGTTTATTGTCATTAACTATGCAAGATTTACCTTCTTGAACCTTTCTCCTTCAGTGGGATTTTAAGCAGATTGACATGTTAAAGCTAGTAACATTCTGTCTTCTCTTTTAAAAAAATTCCAGCTGAATGAGTATCATTTTTTAAGATATATTTTTGAGACTAATATGAGATGAAAAGCCTTTATCTCTATAGCAAGGGTGGGGAAACTAGGGCTGAATGTGGTCAACCAGAGCTCTCTATAAGGCCCCTTAAATGTATGGAAATTTTACCTTTGTACAGTAGGTAAGTTTCCACACCCCTCTATCCTCATCCATGGGGTCAAGAGGCACGATGACAGTTCAAGGACATATTCCAGCCAGGCAAACACAATGAAAGAGGGTATGAAGTAAGGTCTGTGAAGGCTGTGGCCTGCAGAGAGTAAGTGTGGTCCAGAAAGTGTTCCAAGGGCCAGTCAGAGAGGCTCCAAGGGCTATATTTGCTCACTGCGGTGGGGTTCCTCACGCCCTGACATAAGGGGAGCATCAGTACAATCCTCACCTGCCCTACCATTGCATCCCCTGATATCCCCCCTCATTCACACATGATTTCTAACCATGCATAATCAATGTTTTAGATTCTGCAGGCAACCTACAAGAGGACTGCTTACTGCATATCTTCTTCCCCCTATGCATGGAGGGCAATGGGACCAGTGGAGAGGTGGTAGTAGGAACTTAAGAACAAAAGATGATCCTGCTGGTTGTGGCCAATGGTCCATCTAGTCCAGCATCCTGTTCTCACAATGGCTAACCAGCGGCTCCGATGGGAAGCCCATAAGCAGGACCCGAGCACAAAATCAGCTTCCACTGGCATTCAGAGGCAGGCTGCCTCCAATCATCTGGTCCAACCCCTGAAATGCAGGAATCTCAGCTAAAGAATCCATGGCAGATGGCCATCCAACTTGCTTAAAAACCTCCAAGGAAGGAGAGTCCACAACCTCCCAAGGGAGACTGTTCCACTGTCAAATAGCTCTTACTCTCAAAAGGTTTTCCTGATGTTTAGTCAGAATCTCCTTTCTCTGAACTTGGATCCATTGGTTCCAGTCCTACCCAGCAGGAGAAAACAAGCTTGCTCCATCTTCCATGTGACAGCCCTTGAGACATTTGAAGATGGTAGAACATAGCCATGTTGTAGAGTTTGTGACTTCTTAGCCTAGAGAAAAGGCAAGTAAGAGGTGTCAGATAGAAGTTTATAAAATTGTGCAGGATATAGAGAAGTGGACAGGGGAAAGTTTTCCTCCCTCTCTCATAACACTAGAACCATTGGGAGATACAGGACAGATAACAGGAAGTCCTTCTCCATCCAGCACAGAGCCTAAACTATGGAACTTGCTCCCACAGAAGCCACTGATGGCCACCAACTTAAAAGAAGACTGGGGAAATTCATTGAGGATTTGGCCACTGTGAGAACAAGATGCTGGAATAGATGGGCCATTGGCCTGATCCAGTAGGCTCTATATTCTTATGCTAGTAGTTCAGCCACCAAATACATGAGGGAAGAGCTTTCTGGATCCTCTGTACATGCCATAATAAATTTTCAAGTACAATCAAATATGTAATCACGGTGTGAGAACTTACAGCTTGAATAAGACTCTGTTTTATATTCTGAACCAGGTAACTAGCAAGTTCAGCACTTGGAAGTCACTTCATGTCCTGAGAGATGGCATCTCATTGCCTCTTGCACTCAGCCAACATGATCTCCTTGAACACTGGTTTTGCCCTGATTCTCTCAGCCTTGTCGACCGCACAGTCCCTCACACTTCAAGAGAAAAGGCTCCTCTTGACAATGCGCCTCAGCAGCTAGGAGAAGCCAATTATCCAAAGAGACAAACTGCCCAGAGATAATTGGGAGTGTGGGGTTTTTAACTGATAAGAGTGTCAGCCAAGCTCATGCAGATGCTTTTAGATGTGTCTTGCCACATCACCAGAACTCAGCTCATGTTTAGCAGGTACATTAACATGTCAAATCCAGACAGGCCCCAAAGCACCAGAACCAAATTAGAAGCTGTGGAACGTCCAACTCCCTCAATAGACAATCTGAGCTGAAATAGTTTGCTCAACCTTATGAGTTTATCTCAGCACCAAACCACAAAATGAGGACTGAGATTACTGGCAGCCAAATCTTACACTTGCACAGCAACCGTAACAGGGAAATCAAGAGGTGAAACTCAAATGTTGAGTGCACTTGGCCCACATACATTGACATTATTATTATTATTATTATTATTATTATTATTATTATTATTATTTTAAAATTTTTCCAAAAATTTTGGAAGGAGGGGTAAGAGAAGGGCTCAGACAGCTGCCACAGGTCTTTATTAGACCCTTTGTCTGACAGGTACCCATGAGGTGGAGGTGTCACCATCCCTCTAGTCTGCTGGACCAGCCAATGCAACTACCGCTAGTCTCTGGATGGGTACAGAAAGCAAAACAAATGCTTGCTCTTTGCTTGGCTCCTCATAGACACAGCCTGGCGGCTGAATCCTCTTGTCCACTTCAGGAGGGTTACCAAGATGGAGTTACTGTATGTTAGCCATAACAGAGGCAGAGAATTAAAGCCCCTTCCCTTGCCCCACAGTCCAAACAAGACCACTCCTTATTTATTTTCAAATAAACAACCACACAAGGGCAAACTGTGTTGGCAAACCTGCTCATCTAAGCTGGCTCCTCGTCAAAGTTTCATACTGTGTCTGAAAACCAGGGTAGCATTTTGCCTGCACTCCTATATCAATAAAAAAATATCTGGAAAGGTAAAGCCATGTAATGTGCTTTGCTTATGGATCTACAGCATGTTTCTTGTGACCTGAAGGTCACCAAAATGTCTCCTAGGTTGTTGTAGGAATGCATGAGTGGATAACTTACTTGGGTAAAGACAATCTCTTCTTCCTTTTCCCTGCCCCCCACCACCACCTCTTTTCGGTTTTCAGATCACAGCGGAGCTCAGGTCAGGTCAAAGAAATGCTGAGCTTCTACTGCTCTGGTTGCCTGTCTAACATTTAAGCATCAGAATAGATAGAGAAGAACAAGCCTCAGCTCTAAGAAAGTGTTGTAAGGAGAAGGGGTGCTTCTGGAGCATAGTGACTGACCCGGGTCTACCATTAGGCAGAGGATGGTGACTGTCTCAGGCAGCAGCAGTAGTACAGTGGCAAGTTCAGAAGTGTGGGGTCCCTGCATGATAATCACAGCTACACCCCTTGTAAGATTATACCATAATGTTGTAATTATAGTGGTACCTTGGTTTAAGAACAGCTTAGCTTATGAACAACTTGGATTAAGAATGCTGCAAATCTGGAAGTAGGTGTTTCGGTTTGTGAACTTTGCCTTGGAAGCAGAACATGTTCTGCTTCCTGTTGAGTGTGTTCCATTTGTAAATTGAGTCGCCTGCTGCTATGGCAAAGCACGCCTTGCTTTAAGAACCCTTTGGTTTAAGAACGGACTTTCGGAATGAATTAAGTTTGTAAACCAAGGTACCACTGTAGACAATAACAATAATTAGGGATGCATTTCAGCAATCAATGCAGATCTCCATGTGTTGCCTTTTGGCCAGATCTACTATTTCCTGTGCATGTTCACAGGCAAATGATTTGGAGGGCTCCAATACCTTCTTTCAGAGAGGCTAACGTTTTGTTTTTCCATTGTACGTAACAGAACCCATTCCCTTGATGTTTTCAGCATTCCTAAATGCTTAGCTTTGGGGCACACAGAACAACTTCTAATTGTTCCTCCAATATGCCTTCCTCAGAGTGACCCTAAGAGCCAATCCTCAGTGGCTAGGACTCACTGCCTTTCACTCTGTCGACTCCATTCAGCACAAAGAGCAGAAGAAGAAGAAGAAGAAGAAGAAGAAGAAGAAGAAGAAGAAGAAGAAGAAGAAGAAGGAGAAGAATTTGGATTTGATATCCCGCCTTTCACTCCCTTTAAGGAGTCTCAAGCTAACATTCTCCTTTCCCTTCCTCCCCCACAACAAACACTCTGTGAGGTGAGTGGGGCTGAGAGACTTCAAAGAAGTGTGACTAGCCCAAGGTCACCCAGCAGCTGCATGTGGAGGAGCGGAGACGCGAACCCGGTTCCCCAGATTACGAGACTACCACTCTTAACCACTACACCACACTGGCTCTCTCAGTGGCTAAAAGGTTCCCTTTTCATGCTTCCTGGGTGGATCTAGGACACTGGAGACAGGTACCCTGCTGCAGCAATAGTAATGGGTCTTCAGCACCGCCCCTCCTGTGACTCCAGACCATTGCAGATGTTAGAGGTGCCACGCTAACATAATAACATGAGCAGAGCCTGCCGAATCAGGCCAATAACCCATCTAGTCCAGCATCTGTCAGGCTTCAGGGAATTGGCTTCCTTCCCCCATGGCAGTAGATAAGCAGAACAAAGGAAAAGGAGTCTTCTTACCAGCTGTTGTTGTTGTTATTCACTTAGTCGTGTCCGACTCTTCGTGACCCCATGGACCAGAGCACGCCAGGCACTCCTGTCTTCCACTGCCTCCCGCAGTTTGGTCAGACTCATGCTGGTAGCTTCGAGAACAATGTCCAACCATCTCGTCCTCTGTCATCCCCTTCTCCTTGGGCCCTCCATCTTTCCCATCATCAGGGTCTTTCCCAGGGAGTCTTCTCTTCTCATGAGGTGGCCAAAGTATTGGAGCCTCAGCTTCACGATCTGTCCTTCCAGTGAGCACTCAGGGCTGATTTCCTTCAGAATGGAGAGGTTTGATCTTGCAGTCCATGAAACTCTCAAGAGTCTCCTCCAGCACCATAATTCAAAAGCATCAATTCTTCGACGATCAGCCTTCTTTATGGTCCAGCTCTCACTTCCATACATCAGTACTGGGAAAACCATAGTTAAAAACGTTAATAACCACAGCGAGAGGACAACTCCTCCTAGAATGGTGGTGCTCCCAGTTAAGTTCCTTCCCCTTTCTGCCCCTATTAAACTACATCCCTCCTACACCTTGTAATCTGAGCTTGGAGCTACTGTGTTTTCTGTTCTGACACTTTCTGAGCTCTCCGGGACTTTGGGGAAGGGAGGTGGATATTCTCCAGAGACTGTGAATCTGTTAACTCTCTTCTAGTGTTTCTTCTCCTAGCTGTTCCCCATCCAGTATTTCCCAGCTTCTGCCTTCTGAACTATGCCCCCCTGCAAACCACTGTTCCAAATCTATACTGTCCCCCTGCTCCTGGGAAAATTCAAAATCAGGGGGAGGGAGTGGCTCCCACCATTCTTCCTCAGTGCAGCCCTCCTCAGCACGGTCCCTGACAGCATCTTGTTCTCACAGTGGCCAACCAGCTGCCTCTTCTGGGAAACTAGCCAGCAGGATTTGAGCACAAGGGCACTCTCCCCTCCTGTGGCTTCCAGCAACTGGTATTCAGAAGCATTGCACCCTCTAATTGCAGAGGCAGAGCACAGCCATAATGGCCAGCAGCCATTGATAGCCCTCTCCTCCATGCTCCAGCAAGTACCCTTACATTCATTGCCCTGCCCACTTTTACCTCTAGCCCCAATCACTACTATTAGCATGTGGGCCACAGAATGTTGCCAAGCAGGGAATGTAGCCACCAGGCCGAGAAAGGTTCCCCAACGCCACCTTTGAGGAAGGATCTGTTCAAATTAAACTTATAGGATTTATTCATAGCTCACCACATGACTGTAGTACCGACTTTCATTCAATTTATTCAGTTCTGTGTCTTCTTTTAATCAAATTGCTGCATCTCGCTTTATCATTTTACCCAATTTCATGGAGTAAAGGTGTTGATCTTGGGGTGTTTCTTCCCCTTCCCCATGCCTGTTGTGGCTGTTCCCTGGGAGATGAAATGGCATCATCAGAAATAATAACAGCTGTTGACAGCGGCTGGGCATCTTCACCAATATTAACTGTGTGGCTGCTGGTGTGGCAACCTGCATTGTAAACTCACTCACGCTCAGTATGATAAAATGTTTGTATTGTGGAATTTAATAGCTAAGGAGCTGTTGTTCTTTTCTTAACTGAGCATATGTTTATTTTATGATGTATTTGCAAATAAATTAAGAAGTATTCTGCCATCATTTGTAAATATAACATATGGAAAGAGCTGACATGGAGGAATAAATCAGGAAGCTGGAACTATGGAGCAGAAAGGGGTCATTGCTCAGTGGGTAGAGCATCTGCATTGCATGCAGAAAGTCCCAGGTTCAATCACCCAGGCAGGGCTGGGAGAGATTTCCTGCCTGAAACCCTGGAGAGCTGCTGCCAGTCAGTGTCAACAATATAGAGCTATATGGACCAATTTTCTGACACAGTAGAAGGCAGCTGTTAACAACAAGAACAACAACACAATAATATATTATTTATACCCTGCCCATCTGGCTGAGTTTCCCCAGTCATTCTGGGGGCTCCCAACAGATAAAATAAAAAAGCGATAAAACATCAAACATTAAAAACTTCCCTAAACAGGGCTGCCTTCAGATGTCTTCTAAAAGTCAGATAGTTGTTTATTTCCTTGACATCTGATGGGAGGGTGTTCCATAGGGTAGGCGCCACTACTGAGAAGGCCCTCTGCCCAGTTCCCTGTAACCTCACTTCTTGCAGTGAGGGAACCACCAGAAGACCCTCGGAGCTAGACCTCAGTGTCCGGGCTGAACGATGGGGGTGAAGACACTCCTTCAGGTATACTGGGCTGAGACTGTTTAGGGCTTTGAAGGTCAGCACCAACGCTTTGAATTGTGCTTGGAAACATACTGGGAGCCAATGTGGATCTCTCAGGACCGGTGTTATATGGTCTCGGCGGCCAGTCCCAGTCACCAGTCTAGCTGCCACATGATCTCCTACCCTTGACTTCCATTTTCAAGTTTCCAGCTCATTTCTTTATGTCAATGTCCCTGAACACACCAGCCATGGAAATTGCTCAGCAAATAATATACCGGTAATTGTTGCACTGCTTAGCTAATTGTGGGGGAAAGGGCCCCTGTTTTGCATACAGAAGGTCTCAGGACAGCAGACCCTTGTCTGAAGCTGTGGAGAGCTGCCACCAGTCAATGCAGACAATACTGAGATAGATCTACCGATGGTCTTGATGCAATATAGTGATGTCTCTAGCTCTGTGGTAGTGCATCCGCTTTGCATACAGAAGGTCCCAGTTTCAAACCTCAGCATCACCAGGTAGGGCTGGGGAATATCCTCTCCTTGAAACCCTGGAGAGCAGCTGCCAGTCAGTGTAGACAATGCTGAGCTAGATGGACCAGTGGTCTGACTCAGTATAAGGCAGCTTTCTTTGTTTAAAAGTGCATGCTGTGTGCACAGTATGCCCTCTCCCAAGGATTGGACCTTGGGGTTACTGTATCCTCAGTCCCCAAAAAGTTAACCTCTACCACTATAAGGCAAGATCAGTTTTATGTCACCTTAACTGCCATGGCTTCCCCTAAAGCATTTTGGGAACTGTAGTTTTGACAAAGGTGCTGACAATTCTAGAGTCCTCTGCCCCAACTTTGCCCACTTGCAACTGATAACTGCCTTTAGGTAAATATCCACCAGCCCACAAGTAGTTGATAAAATTGACAGTCCCTTTTCCCAACACCTCAAGACCTCCTCCTCCCCCCCCCCCCAGCACAAACCCTGCCCCACACTAGTGCAAAAGAGGCTGTGGAATGATGAGAATTTTGCATTGATTGCCATTTTATTAGCATATAAACCCCCAGACTCTAGGAACATATAGATTTGGATGTTTTGTACAACCAAAAGGAGAACTTGTCTCCTAGGAAATAACACTATTTCATTATTTTTGTAAACGACCTTGGTCAGGGGAGTTTGAATGGCAGCAAATACGCACCAATTTCTCTCTTGCACTCTCTGTCATTTGGCCTTGTGAAGAACTTGCTGGGAAGTTCCCACAAAAGGGAGGCTCACAGAAGGTTTTTCCACAAAAGAACTGAGCATCCTTTTATTGGGGGGGGGGGGCTGAGCAGCTCATTCCATCCCCTTTTGGTCTCAGTTGTAGGTCCATTCCATCCTGTCACATGACGGTAGGTTCCCGTTCCATTCTGCCGTACACATTTTGTGCACACTTTGTACACAAAATGCACTTTTCAATGCATTTATCCATAAAACATGCATTTTTGATGCACTGTTTATTCTGTGTGTGGTGTGTGGGTGTGTTGCACACTGGAAATGCTTTGTAAAATCCAGTCCACAAGCAAGTTTGGGAGCATTGGTCCAGATGAGGTCCCCCCCCCCTCACACACACACAAACATTCCAAAGGAGTGAGCAAGCTTTCAGGTTTCTTTGCAAAATAGTGACCAATCTTTCAGGTTCTCTAGAATGCTTCCTCAAGCTAGAGCAAGTGGTGGTGGCTGCTTCACGGCAGAGGGAAGGGGAGCTGCCCTGTTCTGCTGGGGGCCTGGGTCCCTTGGAGTAAGCTGGAATAAATATCAGCCAATTCTATTTCAGGCAAGGCAATTCAGCACTCTGGACAGCTTCCAGTTGGCCCTGATAACTGAGTTTGGGAAGACCTAAAGAGGCTGATGAAGCTCGATCTTCCAAGGACTCTGCGTTGATTACTTCTGCATGGTGGTGGAACAAGGTGAGGTGTCAGGGAAATCATCTTCAGATCCCAAGGATGACACATCCTCAGACCTGGTGAACAAAGAGTGGGATGCTAAGGATTCCCCTTGGAGTGGATCAACTGGTGAATTATCATCCTCAGGTTGAACATAAAAGCTATGGTGGCAGTCAGCAGCAATGATCCAAGCAGGTACAGGTAGCTGAACACTGCCATTTTTATTTCCCACAATGCTCTGACATGATGCTATGTTGGGGTTATTATGGGAAATTAAAGGGCCACCATCAGGTCCTGCTTGGAGCATGGGCCCAGCCATGAGTCCTTTTAGTGGGCTGGGGCCCTGGCAGATGCCCAAGGCAGCCATTCTTAAACCTCAGGCCTTGTTATACCCTTCATGCTTTCACTGGGAACACAACCAGAGCAGTGGGCATCTCCGACCGCCATCACAGCATCCACTTTCCCTGAAGTTCACTCCTCCATCTTATTGAAGATTTAATCATATATTTTATTTATGACCTGTATCAATTCCACACATAAATAATCATTTGTTCCCAAAATTACTCATTTACAATTTCAATGCCTTTGAAATTCACATATATCCGTTTTCAATCTTTACTATTAAGTTATCCATAATATTAATTGTCCTTCTTTCTTACCTCTTGCCCTCGAATAATTTGAGGAGCTCTGCATCTAATTGACTCACAATAAATACTCCAGTTATTTCTTAATTGCTCATTAATGTAATCCAATTCATTATGCCTAATACAAGGCCTTACTTCTTATTCTTTAAAAAAAATAATGAAATCCAAACAATGAATTTTAATACGTTTTCCTCCTCTCTCACTATTCTTCATCCAGTTAACTTTACAAATTTAATTAGAGTCCAACACTTAATTTCCCAATCCATCACTTGTTCTACCTCTCCTTGGGCTACTAAAATTTTTGCTGCTATCAGTAAATAATATTATAATTCCTTCTCTGAGTCTGATCTAATTCCTTTCACATACCCCCAATAAAATTCAGCATCGAACAGAACCTCCATCTTCAATCAAGCATTTTTGATACGACATTCTATGGAATATGCACCATGTCAGCTTTTTGATATTTGCAACACCAGCCTTCTGCATTACCTGCTGGATAAATCTGTTCAAGCCTCCATGGAGTATTCCCCTTTCCATGAGACCTGGCAGTGTGGAAGCTTTAAGTGGACCCTAAAAAGTTGCAGGGGACGCGGGTGGCACTGTGGTCTAAACCACAGAGCCTAGGACTTGCCGATCAGAAGGTGAGCAGTTCAAATCCCCGCGATGAGGTGAGCTCCCGTTGCTCGGTCCCTGCTCCTGCCAACCTAGCAGTTCGAAAGCACATCCAAGTGCAAGTAGATAAATAGGTACCGCTCCGGTGGGAAGGTAAACGGTGTTTCTGTGCGCTGCTTTGGTTCACCAGAAGCGGCTTAGTCATGCTGGCCACATGACCCGGAAGCTGTACGCCGGCTCCCTCAGCCAATAAAGCAAGATGAGTGCCGCAACCCCAGAGTCGGCCACAACTGGACCTAATGGTCAGGAGTCCCTTTACCTTTACCTTTAAAAGGTTGCAGAGAGTGTCCTGGGCTCCAATACCCATGGGAATTGTCTATTCCCAAGGCTCCTAAGGCTTCACTAACTAGGTCAGAGACTCCTAAAACTGTCCCCAGTCCTCATTGTCACACTGAATGCTTTCAATGCTCTTCCAATGCTTCACACAATGATCTTAATGTTCTTGCAGGGGGAATGGTAGCAGGGAAGAAATTCCTTCAAGGAATAGGCATTTACAGCTTGACACCTGCTTCAAATGAAACTGAAGGCTTCAGGTCCCCAACTGCAGAAATTAATCAAATGTTGAATTTCACCGTCTACACTTGTGTTGTGGTGATGCAGGGAAGCTCTGCTTCAAATCTTGCTTCAGGCTACAGCCCTATGCACACGTACCTGATGGTAAATCCCACCGATCACAGTGGTCTTCCTTCAGTGTAAACGGGGGCATTGTCGCTCTGCCAACTGCGAACTTCCCACAAGCAAGCCGGCTTTCTCTCAGTCTCCCAGGCGCAGTTTGGGGAGGGTAATGGCAGCCCGCGTTGCATAGTTATTGCAAGGTTATTGCACATTGGCAGAGTATGTGAAGTACTTTGGACACCCTCAAGCACCGTAGCAATGTCAAAGAGTTATTCTTCCTCCTTTGGTAGGAAAGGCAGGATATAAATTGTTTTTATTATTCACACTGTATGTTTTGAATGCAACCCTGGGCTTCTGCAGAGGGTAAGAACTTAAGAAGAGGCAATGGCCCATCTGGTCCAGCATCCTGTTCTCACAGCAGCCACCCGGATTCCTGTGGGAAGCCCACAAGCAGCACCTGAGCACAAGAGCACCTCTCCCTTCCTGTGGTTTCCAGAAACTGGTATTCAGAAGAATTACTGGGGCAGGGCCATGACTGGTGACTGAAAGAGGCCGCAGAGACCATATAACACTGGTCCTGAAAGACATACATTGGCTCCCAGTACGTCTCTGAGCACAATTCAAAGTGTTGTGCTGACCTTTAAAGCCCTAAATGGCCTCGGTCCAGTATACCTGAGAAACATCTCCACCCCCATCGTTCAGCCCGGACATTGAGGTCCAGCTCCAAGGGCCTACTGGCAGTTCCCTTACTGTGAGAAGCAAGGTTACAGGGAACCAGGCAGAGGGCCTTCTCAGTGGTGGCGCCCTCCCTGTGGAATGTCCTCCCACCAGATGTCAAGGAAATAAACAACTATCTGACTTTTAGAAGACATCTGAAGGCAGCCCTGTATAGGGAAGTTTTTAATGTTTGATGTTTTATCGCTTTTTTATTCTGTTGGGAGCTGCCCAGAGTGACTGGGGAAACCCAGCCAGATGAGCAGGGTATGAATAATAAATTATTATTACTATTACGGCCAGTAGCAAGGAGGGGTGATAATTCTGCACTGAGGAGGGGACCTCCATGGAAAAGGAGCCCTAGACTCCACCTCACTCCCTCCCCTCTCCAAGTGAGCACGCATGGCTTTATTAATTAAAGGCTTGCTTGAGGATGATAAATGCGTCGGCTTTATTGTAAAACAGGCATCAATTTTTAATCAGCACCAATTAGCAGCAGATTTTGGAGCAGGATGCTCCGTTTCCCACTCCCTCTCTGCAGCCTGTCAGGATGGTTTTTAAGTGGATGTGTTCAGATGACATCATAGAGCAGGGGCAGGGAACCCTTTCTGTCAGCCTTCAGGGAGCCATGTGCCAATGGTGAATGGGGCCAAGAGCAAACTGAGGGAAGCCACAGGTGTGACACTGACCATTGTACCATGGGTTGCATCCCAGCCATGCAAAAGCCAGAAATCTTACACATGTATTTCTCCACTCAGGCAAGCAAGAGGCATTAGCAGAGTCCAAGGATGCATCCCAGTGAGGCAAATGCATTCGTAGAGGTTCTTCAAAGAGAATGTCCAAGTATCTGTAAGTACAAAGCTGTTCCATTGTGTGCCCATCTATTTTGACATCCATGATTGATGAGTGATGGCCAAATTTCGTATACAGTGGTACCTTGGTTCTCAAATTTAATCCATTCTGGGAGTCCACTTGACGCCCGAAACTGTTTTAAAACCAAGGCACAGATTCCGATTGGCTGCAGGAGCTTCCTGCACATTCAGCTTCTGAAAAATGTTTGCAAACAGGAACACTTACTTCCAGGTTTGTGGCGTTCAGGAGCCGATTTGTTCGACAACTAAGCTGTTTGAGAACCAAGGTACCACTGTACTTGGATTAGTTTATCCTGGGCAATGCCACCCTATTGACAGCATCAGCTGCTCCCTCTTGTTCTTCATCTCAGACAGCAAAATGTCTTCTTCTCTCGCAGCCCTGTCAAGCAGGTGCTGTCACACAAGCTAAATTGAGGCACATCTTTCATATACAACAGGGAGCCAAATAACCTACAGGTGGGAAAATCGGCCACCCTTGGCCCCATTTCACAGAAGTGGTGTGGTGGACGGGGTGTGGTGGGGAAACGGGGTGCAAGAAAGAGGGGAAATGGGTGGTCAAGATGGAGATAGAAAAGGGGTGCAAGAATGAGATAGAGAAATAGGGTGGGCGATAAAAAGGGTGTGGCCTCATCCATCTTTGGCTTTGTACCAACCAGTTGTCAGTAGATGGATCCCAAAAGATTTCCACTGCAAAATGGAAAGAAAGATTACTTACCCCTGCCATAACCTCTGTGCCAAACACAGCACACACAAAAAGACACACACAAACACCTCATACCTTCCTTCCCGCTGACTCCTCAAATTTATCCAAGGTGGATTTCTTGAGGATCCCACCTGCGCTGTTTGAAATTATGCAGTAGGGGGCGCACCAGAGCAGGCCTCTCCTGCCTATATTGCCACAGTCAGTGATGTGGCCCATGTAAATTCTGATCAGCTTTATTTAAGAAGAACATTTAAAGGCACGCTCTGTCAGTGAAAGCTCTCCCCTCCTCCTCCTCCTGCTCCTCCTCCCCACCCTCCCCAATTCATTTACCAGTCTCCACAGTGGCTGTTCCCTCATCAGCAGCACGTCTAGGCTCTAATGGATGAACTGTACCCAGCTCAGAAAGCCCCAAACACTACTTATAGCCACGAAATTAATTGCTTGCCTCCTGGCTGCCTATATGTTGTTATATGAATGTTTTTATTCTCAGAGTCCCCCCGAAGGCCTGTATAAGTATTCCGCTCATAAATACAATTATAGTCTAGCTCTTGTTAGAAGGAGCCATATATTATGGGATGCCCGTAGTCTCATCGCTGCACTCCCAGAGTCATAGCATGCTTCCATAAATCAAAGGTAGGGGAGAACAAGGTCACCTCTAAGATAAACCCAATTTGTGGGGTGGGGAGGAAAGAGGGGGGGTTAATGGAAATGATCGTTTGGCTCCTCAAGGAAGCCATTTTTGGTTTGGTGCCAATGGAACACACGAAGCAACTGCGAGGTCATTTCTCCATCTAGCTCAGTATAGTCTGCACTGAGCGGCAGGAGTTTCTCTGGGGTTTCAGAAGAGACAATTCCGAGCCTTACTGCATTCAATACAGATGCTTTGCCACTGAATTATGGCCCCAAACTTCTGCTAGAAACCTGCCTTATACAGAGTCAGACCATTAGTTCATCTAACTCAGGGGTCAGCAAACTTTTTCAGGAGGGGGCCAGTCCACTGTCCCTCAGACCTTGTGGGGGGCTGGACTCACCATCTCCCAAAAGCACCCCCCCAGAGGACACCCCCCATCAACACTCACACCAACGAAGCCAACGACACCTTGTCTTTGGCAGCATGGTCGTCGTCCTCTGTCTTGGCCAGGGGTCCGCGGGGCACAGAGCAGAGGCAGCTTCCCCGCCGCCACCACTTCCTCCCACTCAGCTCTTCGCCATATGCGGCCACCTCAGAGGGAAGGAAGGGGCATCGCCCAGAGGCGTCTGTGGCTTCAGATTGGCTGCAGGACCTTCCTGCAGCCAATCCGAAGCCGTGCCAGTGTTGCCACCCATCCAGAGGCGTCCGCGGCTTCGGATTGGAGGCAGGAAGCTCCTACAGCCAATCTGAAGCCGTGCCAGCATCCCGGAAGTCAGCCTCCGCGCAGTGCCAGTTTAGCGCAGGGACTGACTGAATGGGCAGCAGGGTCCACAGGCCGAATTTACAAGCCCGGTGGGCTGCATCCGGCCCGCAGACCATAGTTTGCCAACAGCCTGATCTAACTCAATATTATCTGCACTCACTGGCAACAGCTCTCCATGATTTCGGGCAGGGCCCTTTCCTAAGGGCTCCAGGTTGTGAACAGGACATTAATAATAATAAATAATAATAATTTAATATTTATACCCTGCCCATCTGGCTGGGCTTCCCCAGCCACTTTGGGCGGCTTCCAAAAAAATATTAAAATACTGGAATAAATCAAACATTAAAAGCTTCCCTAAACAGGGCTGCCTTCAGATGTCTTCTAAAAGTCTGGTAGTTGTTGTTCTCTTTGACATCTGGTGGGAGGGCGTTCCACAGGGAGGGCGCCACTACCGAAAAGGCCCTCTTTCTGGTTCCCTGTAACTTGGCTTCTCGCAGTGAGGGAACCGCCAGAAGGCCCTCGGTGCTGGACCTCAGTGTCTGGGTAGAACAATGGGGGTGGAGACGTTCCTTCAGATATACTGGACTGAGTCCGTTTAGGGCTTCAAAGCTCAGCACCAACACTTTGAATTGTGCTCGGAAACGTACTGGGAGCCAATGCAGGTCTTTCAAGACTGGTGTTATATGGTCTCGGCAGCCACTCCCAGTCACCAGTCTAGCTGCCACATTCTGGATTAGTTGTAGTTTCCGGGTCACCTTCAAAGGTAGCCCCACATAGAGCGCATTGCAGTAGTCCAAGCGAGAGATAACCAGAGCATGCGCCACTCTGGCTAGGCAGTCTGCAGGCAGGTAGGGTCTCAGCCTGCATACCAGATGGAGCTGGTAAACATCTGCCCTGAACACAGATTTGACCTGTGCCTCCATGGACAGCTGTGAGTCCAAAATGACTCCCAGGCTGTGCGCCTGGTCCTTCAGGGGCACAGTTACCCCATTCAGGACCAGGGAAACATTCAGCAGGGAATATGGAAAGCTGTCTTATATGGAGGCAAAGCACTGGTCAATCAAGCCCAGTATTGTCTGCACTGACTGGCAGTGGTGTGCATTTTTGCCAGTTTCTACAAACAGGCAAAATAAAAGATGGGGGAGGTAGCCCCCAACAGCTCCAAAAATATACAGATTCTCCCCACCACCATCTTTGCATTCAGTCCATGGGCCTTGCAGTTTCTCCAGAATCACTCAATTGATTTATAACCCAATAATCCACCTCCTTTGTTAGCCCAGCCATACAGCCATTCATCATTCTCTGCGCAACAATAGTGGATTGTTACTTTTCACCCCACCCCACCCCTGTCAAATCCATTAGTACATGAGTTGAAAGGCTTATGGGGATGGGCAGGGCCGGATTTAGATGAAGAGAGGCCCTAGGCTACTCCACTTCTGAGGCCCCTCCCCATTCCCCACCCTCACAACTAGAAGAAAATGCAAGAGTGTTATAATCAAAATTGAGTGAAGCCAAGGATGATGACGGGTATTTAAAATTCTGCAATTCACAATTTCTCCTCTAAAGGACATAAGATATTATTGTTAAATACCAAGGTGATTTTTAAAAACGCATAAAATTAACACTGAAAAACTTTTGCAATAACTGAACTTTGTAAACCTTTTGTGGAATAAGCATTATTTTTTAGGAAAATGAAGTTGTAATGTTATTCTTAAAAAACCTGAAAGCCTGGCCAGAGCAAAGGCCTCTCATATACCTGCCGAGATTGACAAGGCATCTGACCCTCACCTGAATCTCATAACTCTCCTGACAGGTGATTTGGTCTGCAGCTACAGTGTGGAAATAAAGGAGGAGATTGCCCACCAGATACCAGGCACTCTACTATTCAAATTAGGCCCCAGTGTTTTTGTTACAATCCCCTTCTCAATTAAGTAATCAATTTTAATCTAGAATTTAAATTTTCAAAACTTTCTTATTTGTTAATTTGAGCAAGTAAAGTACTGCTCTCACTTCATTACAAACAGTATTTCTACCTGCAACACACGAGCAAACCTGCTCCTCTTCCTTTCACAGATATTTTGTTTCCATTTGCAACTGTAGCTGCCTCTGATTAGTTATCATTTAAATGATGGGCGTAAATTCTACAATTCAGCATCACCAAAGAGTTGAAAAGAAACAGCCACAAGCATCAGAGCAACTTCCTGGGCAATTGCACAGTTCCATTCCCATCCACATTCCATTGACAGGCCTTTCTCAAGCTCTTTTGAACTACAACTCCCATCAGCCCCAGCCACCAGGGCCAATAATCGGGGGAAATGGGAGTTTCAGTCCATCAACATCTTCAGGACACCAAGTTCTCAATTCCTCAGCTGATTTGTTGCTGGGATTCTTGCAAACAATGCAGACAGAGCTTGGTGGACCCGGATCTGTTCTGATCCAGATCAGGAGGAGACATAACTCCATGATGGAGCATCTGAATGTCTGCTCCCGCAAACCCTGAACAGCCACTGGCAGTCGGTGTAGATGTTGCAGGATGAACTCAGCATACAGCAGCTTCCATTCACATTTTATTGTGATTCTACCTAATCTGTATTTCCTGAATCAATATATGAATGGAAACAGCCATCCTTCGAAATTCAGAATTCTCCAAAATTTGAAATGCAGTTCTCCAAAATATATGGTGTTATGGGTTTGGGGGTCAGTCTGGATGGCATCCAGGGATCCCTTCCAAACCTATGATCCTGTGTGTGAGATGTTAAAAGCTTTGAGAGGGAACCTGCAGAAAGCAGTCCACTTACTTTGTAAGATAATGGCCTCAGCTGGTCAGTTAAGTGCTGCCATTTAAATATCCAAAAAGGTTGTCATAGAGACAAATGGATGGGCCTTTAACCACCTGAGCTGGCTGGAAGCCACCTTATCCTGGGAAGGAGAATAATAATCTGAGGAGTTAGTTTTGGTGTGAGAGTTTTGGCTGATGTTTCAAGGTTTGTCTTGCCCTGTGCTGGACCTCAAATTATGGCTTGGGGATTTCCCTGAAAACCTAATGAGGAGGCAAGGTCTGTTGTGGGGTAAATGCTTTAAGCACCTCTAGGCTCAGGTTGTATATATGTGTGAATAAAACCGGACATCCTAAAGACACCACAGTCTCCACTAACTTTCATCTGGTAACTGATCCCTGGGTAAGCACAGGAACTTCTGGAGATTGAAGTGCATGCAACAGTCATCCAGTGTGGTGTAGTGGTTAGAGATTCAGACTAAGACTTGGAAGACCAGGGTTCAAATCCTCAATTTGTCATGAAGCTCATTGGGTGTGACCTTGGGCCAGTCACTGCCTCCCAGCCTAACCCACCTTCAAGGGTTGTTGTGAGGCTGAAATAAGGATAGGAAGACCCAATGTACAGCACTTTGAGCTCCTTGGTGGAAAAGGTGGGATAGAAAAGCAATAAAACAACAACAACAATCTATCTGGGCATACCAAAATGTATTAAATTGTGGGGAATGGCTTGCAAGAATGTGCATATGAGGCCAAATTGCCTACAAAAAATATGTATATAAGGAGAAATGTCCACTAAACTGCAGGTGAATTTTCCTGAGTCAGAAGAGAGTCCAGAACCAGCTCCTTGTGCAAAGGGGACAGAGGCACTGCTGGGTTCTGGAGGTCACCTTCCATCTTGGGTGGAGCAGTTGCTTCAGAAGGTCTCCCTAGATGGGGGATTCCTAATCTCAGCTTTTCCATATCCTGGATGAGAGCAAGGAATCTTACTCCTGGGCCACGACACTAGTTTATTTTCTGCTCATTAGGATGTTCCCTATGGCGGGGGCTGCCCACAGAGCCCAGTTGTTGATAAAGGACGAGCTTATCAGTCACAACTGATAAGTCATCTGATCTGTTATCGTTTTTTTTATTCGGGCGCCCACATCATTCTGCCGTGTGGGTGCCAAACAGCTTTGCCAGGCAACTTCAGAGAGAGAGGAGCGTCTGCATTTGCATATGCTTAGTTCCCTGTCCTTGATGTCTTTTGTTTGTTACCTTCATCTCTTCTGATGTATCAGGACGTTGTTCTGTCTCCCGACGTGCTTCATGTCGGGGATGGAAGCTTGTTGCTGTCTCTGCTCTGCATGCTGAAATGATTGTCCAAACAAACAGAATGGGAGAAGCTATTTGGTTGGGAATGCTCTAGGAATTCAAGCGGTACAAAACCCATGTGGGATCAGCCCAACTCAGCCTTATACTGAGTGTAGCCCATCTAGCTCAGCCTTGTCTACACTGACTGGCAGAAGCTGTCCAGGGTTTCAGACAGGGGTCTATCCTAAGCCCAGACCATCCAAGTGTCTCTATTTTCCAGGAACAGTCCCGGATTTACAGAAGCCATCCTGGTTTCTGATGTGATACCAGAATGTCCCACTTTTCCTTGGGACTTCCCTATTTCCATCATGGAAATGTTGGAGGGTATGGTAAGGTAAAGGTAAAGGTAAAGGGACCCCTGACCATTAAGTCCAGACGTGGCCGACTCTGGGGTTGCGGCGTTCATCTCGCTTTATTGGCCAAGGGATCCGGCGTACAACTTCCGGGTCATGTGGCCAGCAGGACTAAGCCACTTCTGGTGAACCAGAGCAGCGCACGGAAATGCCGTTTACCTTCCCGCCAGAGTGGTACCTATTTATCTACTTGCACTTTGACATGCTTTTGAACTGCTAGGTAGGCAGGAGCAGGGACCAAGCAATGGGAGGTCACCCCATCGCGGGGATTCAAACCGCCGACCTTCTGATCGGCAATTCCGAGGCTCTGTGGTTTAACCCACAGCGCCACCCACGTCTCAGTGGGGTATGGTCCCAGAGGGTATGGTAGGACATCCCTATTTTCATCGGAGGGTATGGAGTTATGCGACCCCCAAGCCAAGAAGATAAGTGACTATACAACTTTGAGAAGACATCTGAAGGCGTATAGGGGACGTTTTTAATGTTTAATGTTTTATTATGTTTTTATATACGTTGGAAGCCACCCAGAGTGGCTGGGGCAACCCAGTCAGATGCGAGGAGTATCTTCTTCTTCTTCTTCTTCTTCTTCTTCTTCTTCTTCTTCTTCTCAGCAGCACCATCCTTATGGAATTGGGCGTCCCCATTTTCATCAGAGAAATGTTGGAGGGTATGTAAGCCTTCCTTGTGAAGGCCGGGGACTGAACCTTCTGCATGCAAATCAGATGCTCTACCTTTGAGATCTGCCTATTGAATTTGGGGTTATCTGAGTCAGATCTAACTATCTAGCTCAGAGACACCTACGTTGACTGGCAGCAGCTCTCCTGCATTTCAGACAAGGGACATTCCCAGCCGTACCTGGAGATGCTGAGAATTGAACTTAAGTACTTCTGCATGCAAGGCAGGTGCTCTTCAGCTGAGCTACAGCCCTTCACCTAAAAATAAATTAATATTCTAGTCTCTGTGTGTGAGTGTGTTTAATAGAGTTGAGTTAAATAGGAAGCTGCCTTATAATATCCATCCAGCTCAGTGCTTTTTATGCTGACAAACTATGGCTGTTGAGGATTTCATAGAATCATAGAAATGTAGAGTCAGAAGGGACCCTGAGGATCATCTAGTCCAACCCCCTGCAATGCAGAAATATGAAACTGCCCCATACAGAGATCGAACCTGCAACCTTGGCGTTATCAGCACCACACTCTAACCAACTGAGCTATCCACTATTGCAAAAGTTATTTGGTGTTGGGGAGTCTTTTCCCAGCCCTGCTTGGAGCTGCCCTGCTTTGAACTCAAGACCTACATGCTAAGCAGTTGCTCTACCATGGAGCTACAGTCCCTTCTCTCAAACCCCTGACCATACACCAAATCAGGATTCCTCATCTTCCGTGGGTCTATTTCTGTGTAAGTTGTTTGCAGCAAAAGAGCTACTGCAACCCCGGAAAGGCATTATGTCTTAAGGGGAAGGAAGAAAGGGAGAGTGGGAGATGGATCACAGGAAAACTTTTGTGGAACAAAACCCATTTTTTTCCACCAGCATGGGCTCTCTAAACTAGACCTAGGGTGCTCAGGATGTTCTGGACTCATCCAGCAGCTTCAGCAATTAGGTCTATCCCACCTATAGAGCTCCGAATTGGACAAACAGCATCATGGCTGCCAGTCGCTTCGATGGGCACAAGCTCTTTTAATTAACAGCAGCTCCTCACTGATAATTACTTTTGGGAACTGCTCCAGGCGACCACAGCAGCGCAGTCCTTGGAGAGTGAATCGTGCCTCCTCCTCCTTCTCATTTGCAGCCATGCTAAGCAACAGCACTCTGGCTGATCATAACACATCCTCACTGGAATAACTCCACCCAGAAAATAATGTGTCCTTTCCCTCTTCTCCAGTCCTAAGATCCGGTGCATTTTCCCATTCAGAGACAGAGTCCTATCAACCGTGCTCCCAGTTTTCTTGTATTACATGCAGGGCCGAATTTAGGTTTGATGAGGCCCTAAGCTACTGAAGGTAATGGGGCTCTTTATAAGTCCAGCTGTCCTTTGTCAACAACAAATTGTCACTGTTTTTTGTGTTGAATATATGCTATATGGTAATTTATGGACCTAATAGGTATCTAAAGCCCTTTGTACATGTTGCCATGCAACCAGTCCATGCAGAATGTAGGCCCCTATATATAAAGGTAAAGGGACCCCTGACCGTTAGGTCCAGTTGCAAACGACTCTGGGGTTGCTGTGCTCATCTCGCTTTATTGGCCAAGGGAGCCGGCGTGCAGCTTCCGGGTCATGTGGCCAGCATGACTAAGCCACTTCTGGCAAACCAGGGCAGCGCACGGAAAAGCCGTTTACCTTCCCGCCGGAGCGGTACCTATTTATCTACTTGAACTTTGATGTGCTTTCGAACTGCTAGGTTGGCAGGAGCAGGGACCGAGCAACAGGAGCTCATCCCATTGCGGAAATTCAAACCGCCGACCCTCTGATCGGCAAGCCCTAGACCAGTCCATGCAGAATGTAGACACCCTATATATAGAAATGAGCAAACCAGTGATATTTTAGGGAGCAGGTTAGCAGGCAAGGCGTTCATTACTTACATCACAGGAGCCTACACAACACAAAACACTCTTGCTATATGTAGGTTTTATTTTATTTGTTTTTTATTTTATATTTTAGAAATGTATATCCAGTTTTTTTCCTTTACATTTTTTGGGGGGGCCCAAGTGAGTGAGGCCCTAAGCTATAGCTTGTGTAGCTTATACGTAAATCCGGCACTGATTACATGACTTCAGCAGCCAATTATCCCTGGTGGGAGAACCATAGCTCAATGCTAGAGCACAGCTGTATGAAAATAAAAGGTCCCAGGTTTCAAAATCTATCAGCCTCATCATAGCCAAAAGGATATCAGGGTTAGGAATGAACAAATCCATCCCTTTCAGTTTTTCCTTGTGGTTTCCCCGCGTCTTAATATCAACTCCACATTTCTGTGTTATATTGTATTTCTTTAAAAAGTCAGCAGATGAAATGTTTCTGGACGAGTAGAGACCCTTTTTGGACTATCTGAGGAAATGTTATAGTCAGATGAAATTGTAGGCAGGACTGGAAATTTAAGCAAAGGAATGGGAATGATAAATGAATGTAATGTAGGATACGCGTTACAGAAATAAGCATTAGAGTTTAAGACAGAAGATAAAGGATTTGAACAAAAACATCATGGAAGTAAGGTTGGGAGCTCAAAACGTTAAGGGGATATTGTATTGAAACGGAATTAAATTTGTTAAATTGTATGAAAATCAATAAAAAAAAAATTATGGGGAAGTCAGCGGGGGGGGAGAGATATTCATTTTCCTACATATTCCTCCTTATGTGCAGAGGACATAGATGGAGAAGGTTGTCAGTGTTTACCAGCCACAATGCTTGGCTTTGCCTCCACTGTAGGGGGCAGTAATGCTTCTGAATACCAGTTGCTGGAAACCAGAGGAGGGGAGACTGCTCCTGTGCTCAGGTCCCACTTGAGAGCTTCCCATTGGGACATCTGGTTGGCCACTGTGAGAACAGGATGCTGGAATAGATGGACCATGAAGTTGCATCATCCTCTTTTAAAGCCATCCAAGTTGGCCACCACTACTGCCTTCCATGCGAGCAAGTTCCCTATTTAGCTCTGCACTGCATCTCCCAACATTCAGCTTCTTTGGATGTCAACGAGTTCTAGTGTTTTAGGTGAAAACTGTGCATAATGGTATAGATGTCTACTCTTACTAGCCTTTTCTCTAAGCTGAAATTTGCTGTGGCTGATTGGAGTTGTGCTACCGATTAATTGGACAGTACCGTGGTACCTCGGGTTACAGACGCTTCAGGTTACAGACTCAGCTAACCCAGAAATAGTACCTCAGGTAAAGAACTTTGCTTCAGGGTGAGAACAGAAATTGTGTGGTGGCGGTGCGGCGGCAGTGGGAGGCCCCATTAGCTAAAGTGGTGCTTCAGGTTAAGAACAGTTTCAGGTTAAGAATAGACCTCCAGAATGAATTAAGTTCTTAACCCGAGGTACCACTGTACCCAATTGGGAAAAGCCGGTCAAGAATCTCGTGTTGCCAGTCAGCCGTACAGTGGTACCTCAGGTTAAGTACTAAATTCGTTCTGGAGGTCCGTACTTAACCTGAAACTGTTCTTAACCTGAAGCACCACTTTAGCTAATGCGGCCTTCTGCTGCTGCCACACCGCCGGATCACGATTTCTGTTCTCATCCTGAAGCAAAGTTCTTAACCTGAAGCACTATTTCTGGGTTAGCGGAGTCTGTAACCTGAAGTGTATGTAACCTGAAACGTATGTAACCTGAGGTACCACTGTACAGAGAAAACGCAGATGTTTCCCAGTCCTTAGGAAAACATCCAGAGATGGCAAAAGCTGGTCTGCGGCTATTGGATCCCTGCTGAGACTTCAACCATTGGGAAGCCTGCGAGTTGGGCAGGAACACCTCCCGCATATCGAATGCATATTAGCTGAATGTGCAAATAGAGAGCCTAATAAATAGAGCAAGATCGGCTTGCACAGGTGATGAGGGATGGCATACAGAACACAAATAATCACCTTGGAACGGAATGTCTAATCAGTTCAGAGACCCGAAGGGAGCGGAGGACGTATGGGTCCCAGCCGAGGTGCTTACTTTATGGTGGAACACAGATGGAAAGTGACAGTCAGTTACTTTCAAAATAGCCCTCTACACAATTTCTGGAGAATCACAGAACAAGTTAATTTGGAGGGCACCCCAAGGGTTGTCTAGTTCAACCCCCTGCAATGCTGGAATCAAAGCTAAAGAATCCCTGGCGGATGCAATAGGGATAAAGGTAAAGGTAAAGGGACCCCTGACTATTAGGTCCAGTCATGACCGACTCTGGGGTTGCGGCGCTCATCTCGCTTTATTGGCCGAGGGAGCCGGCGTACAGCTTCCAGGTCATGTGGCCAGCATGACTAAGCCGCTTCTGGCGAACCCGAGCAGCGTACAGAAACGCCGTTTACCTTCCCGCCAGAGTGGTACCTATTTATCTAATCGCACTCTGACTTGCTTTTGAACTGCTAGGTTGGCAGGAGCAGGGACTGAGCAATGGGAGCTCACCCCGTCGCAGGGTTTCAAACCGCCGACCTTCTGATCGGCAAGTCCTAGGCTCAGTGGTTTAACCCACAGCACCACCCGTGTCCCGCAATAGGGATAGTGCTTCTCTAAAGCGTGTTTTTTATCATTGTCCCATGTTGAAAGATTTTTGGCAGAAGGTAACTGAGAACATCAACAGAACTGTACGGAACAACCTTACATTTACAGAGCAAAATGTCCTCTTGAATTATATACCCAGCACATGGAACCTTACAAAAGGACAATATGAGTGGACTCTCCGTGCCCTTACCACAGCAAAAAGACTTGATACTGGTGAATTGGAAAAATATAAATGTGACTCCCTTCTACAATTGGATTGAAGACCTATACTAACTCGCAACATATGAACAACTTGCATATAAACGCAGACTTGTCAGGGACAAATTCCATGATATTTGGAATCCATTCTCACAAATACAGTGGTACCTCGGGTTACAGACGCTTCAGGTTACTTTTATCTTCAGAACTATGCCCCTCTGCAAACCACTGTTTCAAATCTATACTGCTCCTGGGCAGCTTCAGGATCCTGGTCAGGAGCAGGGGGAGGGGGAGGCTCCCACCATTGCTCATCAGCCTGGTCTCTGACAAGTAGGGACAAATATGCCACACCCCAAATCTCCTGGGAAGAAGACTCAAAATGGTTCTGCTCTAGGGAAGAGTTAGGAAAGGGCCACCGGCCAATCAGGATGGAGAAGCTTCCTCTGGCCTTAAACATTGCAAGTCCCTCTCTCCTTATGCATTATGGCCTTTGCTAGTTGCCTGCTTGAGGGCTTAGTAGGAATTGGGGGAGGGGGGAGCTCACAGTTGGCCTTGGGACTCCTCTTTTCACCTCATTGCTGATACAGTGGTACCTCTGGATGTGAACGGGATCCGTTCCAGAGCCCCGTTCACATCCTGAAGAGAACGCAACCCACATCTGTGTGTGCGTGGGTCATGATTCGCCGCTTCTGCACATGCGCATGACGTCATTTTGAGCGTCTGCGCATGCATGAGCAGTGAAACCCGGAAGTAACATGTTCCATTAAAATGCTCAACCTGGAGGAACTTTAACCCGAGGTATGACTGTAGCCCTCTTCTTGGAGTGATGCTTTTGATTGCTTTAACAGGCTTTCACTCCAAGCAGCAAAGACAAGTTAAGATCTAGTGGGGTAAATATCAAGAAGGCGTTATTGGGTGAAAGGCGCTCTTTGTCATCCTACGCTGCCTTGGCCTTGGGTCCTTTAGGGTGCGCTTTAGAACTGGCAGGCAAACTGGGGTGAATGCCAGCCTAGCAGGGCCACTGCATGCTTGTCATGTTCACACCCCTAAGGTTTACTTAATTTTCATGCCCAGCAGTGGGGAGGGAGCTGATTCCTCCCACCTTAATAAATTTCTCTGTCTAGACTGCATTTGGCTAATTATGTTTATTTGGTTGTCTGCAGATCCTCCGTGTTGTTATGTTTAAAAAAAATAATAACCTTTTCCACCACGGTTATGGTTTCTTGAGTCTTCTTGAAAGGTGGGCTGGCAATTGGCATCCTCACTTGATGTTTCCATCCCCTTCTGCTTCTCTGGGGGTCTCCCTGCTGCTTGGGAAATAGCTGTAACCTCAATCAGCGAGTCTGTGTGGTGCTCCTGGAAGAGTGGCTCAGGGTCAGACCTTCTGTGCATACTAGCTGAGGAGAGGAAGGAGAAAAAAATCATGACGAAGCAAAAAGTATCCTGAATCCCACGGGGTCTCTAGACAGGCTCATTAGCAACACAGAGTCATTGCCTCCCTCCCTCTCTGTGTTTCCAGGTCATAGTTGTCCCATTGCTCTTTTTCACTTGTGCAAATTAAAACCCTTTTGAACATGAGCACTCTGTGCTACTGGGGTTTCTAGCTGAGAGGGAAATGACAGGATGGTGGAGCGACAGCAGAGGACTCTGCCGCATGACCGCTGGCATTTCCAGCTAAGCCGAGGGCGGAGGGCTTGCAATCCTCCTGAATGCAGGAAAGAATATCCAATCTGGCTCTGAATGGAGAAATGGCCAGGATATGGGAGAAAACAGCTCAAGATTAAAACATGCCCATGAATCATCCGAGACCTTGCACTGCAGGAAGTGGAGCTTTTAAGGCTCTTTTTGTTTTGAAATGTTGTTTCACAGTTCAGATAGCTCTGCCGTGCATTACAAATGGTGACTCACATGCCTCCTGGACCATGCCCCATTCTTGGGGTCTGGCCAATCCTCTCGTACCCTAGACTGTGCTGGAGACTCACTCAGGTCAAGTGATTTGGCTGTTCTGGGTTGTATGAGGAGAGAGCTGAGCTGATCTCTGTCCATGAGGTGACCCTGGAGATCCCATATTGAAGACACAGAGCATAGAAAGCTGTCAGTTGCTGAGTTGGGCCATTGGTCCGTCTGGTTCAATGTTGTCCACACTGACTAGCAGTGGCTCTTCAGGGTTTCAGGCAGAGAGACTTTCCTGGTATAAGAAATAAATTATTATTATTATTATTATTATTATTATTATTATTACGTGGAGACGCCATCAGAATTTGATCTCGGGTTCCATTTGCATGTAAAACAGATTCGGTACCACTGAACTATGGTAGAGAGAATAGGTTGGCTAATTGGTATGTTAAATATTGGTTTACTTACAAACCCTCCATAGATCAGAAAAGTTGCACGGGCAGCAAAACTTAGCTTAGTTACAAAGTGGTGAAAGTTCATAGGAACTCAAGAGTGAGCATCATGCGTTTGAGCTGAAGCAACCACCTCAAACCTCTTCACATGCTGAGCTTCTCAGGCAGACAGGGAGGTGGGGAGGGGGACACAATAGTCTTGATCACTTATTTCCTCCCAGTGTAAGGGAATAATAATAATAATAATAATAATAATAATAATAATAATTTATTATTTGTACTCCACCCATCTGGTTGTTTAATCCAACAAAGATTAAAAATACATTAAAACGTCACACATAAAAAACTTCCTGGCAGGACAGCTTACTCTATGGTATTAACCGCTTTCATGCATTAATTTCTTTATGCTGTGAACCATCATTTATGCTGTGAACCACCCTGAGATCTACAGATGAAGGGTAGTATACAAAGTTAATAAATAATTAAGTAATGATGATAATGATGATAATAATTAGACTTAAACATGTTGGGTATAGGAGGCTGGTGATCCCACAAAACCCACAAGCAGGAGGTGATGGACTATATGGAACTGGCGGAAATGACTGGCAGAATCCGAGACCAGGTAGAAGAGTCGGTGGAAGAAGATTGGAAGAAATTTAAAGACTATTTACAGAAATACTGCAAAATTAATGAATGTTAGAATGATGTCGGAATGAAGTTAAGTGGTTTTAGCAGCAATTTCACAAAGGGGTATGTAAAAATGGATTGCTAACAGGTGAGAATCTAAAGTTATAATATATTAAGATAAAGGATTAAGATAAAAACAAAGAGGGAAAGGATTTGCTGAATTAACTAACTGAACTGGAATACAAAAAAGGGAGGTGTGAGGAGGTCAGGGAAACAAGTAAATGAAAGACAAGACATGGAAAGATTGATTTGTTTTTAATTGTTTTTTATTTTTCTGTATTTTGTATTTTCTCTTTTCTTTTTTTCTTTTTCTTGTTTTTGTAACCTTTTCTGAAACTTTAATAAATATCATTTAAAAAACAACAACCCACAAGCAGGACAAAGTACAACAGCATTCTCTCCTCCTGCGGTTTCCAGCAAGTGGTACTCATAAGCATCACTGCCTCTGACCATGGAGAAAGAGCATAGCCATTGTGATTAGTATCCATTGAGAGCCTTTTCCTCCATGAACTTGTCCAATCCTCTTTCAAAGCCATCCAAGTCAGTGGCCATCACTTCCTTCTCGCAGGGGTGAGTTTCACAATTTAATGTTGTGCTGCATGAATAACATACATACATACATACATTTTATTTGTATGCCACCATTCCATAGTTCAAACCATACTCAAGATGGCTCACAACATGAAAAAAATACATAATTACAAACATAACAAAAGTAGTCATAAACAATAAATAGAACATTAAAAACACACAACCATTTCCACATAAATCATAATAAGATCTAAAACAAAGAAGAAAGGAAAAATATAAATAACAGCAACAATCTCACCCAAAACAATACCCCAGCCCAAGAGTCTGTTCAGCAGCCTCAGCTTTTGTAGCTGGAGTCAGTCAGGACCCCGCTCTCCCAGGGCAAGTGGAAAAAGGCCTGCCAGGTTCTAATACTGCTTTGTTTTTGCTTTATGTCCCTAGGTATAAAAGTTGGAGAAGCAACGCCTGATGAACTCTTCACTCTGATTGAAGTGGAATGTTTGGGGGCTTGTGTAAATGCACCAATGGTACAAATAAGTGATAACTATTGTGTAAGTACAAGTGGGTCCCTCCAACAAAATGTTGCAGTGTATCCATTTGTTGTCTGAACCTGTGGCTGAGGGGAGATGAAAACACAAATGCTAGCATCAAAAAAAGTAGTCTTTTCCTTGACTTGAGTCCAACCTTAGTATTAAGTGCAGCTGGTCTGCATGCAAGTTAATAGAACACAAACCTTCTGTTCTGCAAGGTGGTCTGAAGCAGCAGCTCAGGTACCACTGAACTGGAAATGGCATCAGTGCTGCTTCTGTAGCCAGCGCTGCCATTGCAACTCCTCAATGGGCCATCTCACAGGTGAAGAAGGAACAATGGGACAAGGAGAGTGATAATGGGTCCCGAGAACTGCTCTCGGTGGCAGGAATGTCTTTGGCTTATCCTCATTAGCTACCTAGGGACATTAGCCCATATTGACCTAGTACAAGAGTGGGGAAATGTTAGTCATAGGCCAACCTGCTGGGAGCTGCATGCTTCACACACAAATACCTCCTAAGAGGTATGGAGAATTTTTGACTGGTAATATGAATCAACTTCAATGCGGGTGGCACTGTGGGTTAAACCACAGAGCCTAGGACTTGCCGATCAGAAGGTTGGCGGTTCAAATCCCCATGACGGGGTGAGCTCCCATTGCTTGGTCCCTGCTCCTGCCAACCTAGCACTTCGAAAGCACGTCAAAGTGCAAGTAGATAAATAGGTACCGCTCCAGCGGGAAGGTCAATGGCGTTTCCGTGCGCTGCTCTGGTTCCCTAGAAGCAGCTTAGTCATGTTGGCCACATGACCCAGAAGCTGTACGCCGGCTCTCTCGGCCAATAATGCAAGATGAGCGCCGCAACCCCAGAGTCGTCCGTGACTGGACCTAATGGTCAGGGGTCCCTTTACCTTTTTATGAATCAACTTCAGCCCCCACCTCTGACCCGTAGCCTGCCTCTTCGGACCATCGCTGCTGGTATTTCTTTTATCTTTCCTGGTTATATACTGAGAGTACTGAGCTACATATACAAATATACTGACCCAGTGTAAAGTAGCCTCCTATGTTCCAGAGGAGACTGCTTCAATTTAACAGCTTTACTAACAGCAGCAGTTTTCATTCCCTGCAGTGAAACTGCACTGTGCCTGGAGTGCATTCAACCCACCACCGCTCCCTCGAAAATTAAATACAAAAACACACACAGCTCTAATATATATATATATATAAAAGCTAGTTAATGGGACTATCCAGAGAGAATTCTGGGTATGCGATTGTACCAAAGTTGACCCTTCTGTCCTTGAAACGTAGGACTTGTTCTTAAGCATGAGCAGGAGATCGTGGAAGACTAGACCTTGCAGAAGGACCTTTGTAGCCAGATGGCTCATTGATGGAACTCCTGGGCTTCAAAAGTCCTACTTTGTTGCTGTCAGAGATCAGATCGGCTGCATTTTCTAAGGCACGGGAAGCCTGCATCTTCAAGACGTTATTTAAAATTCAGTCCATCTCAAATATCCCTAACGATGCTCCCCACAATATATCTTAATTTGATGTCAGTCATAAAAGTTCAGCTTTTTAGCATTGGTGGCGGCAGGCCAAGGGGCCCCCTCCCAATATGCAGATGAATCCCCCCCCCTCCATGTCATTTCATATCCTTTGGCTGTTAAGGTGTCACTTTTGCCATATAGTTAATAAATTGGGCCTTTTTACGGCTCCGAGGTTGATAAGCATGCACCTAATTTCCATGTATGTTGCAATCTATATGTTGCTAGGGGTTTTAACAAGCTGTTGTCCATAGCAACGGCGACAAAGCAATCATAAATTCAGGAAGCATTCGGGAAGATCGACAATGGTTTAAAAAAAATCATTTTATAACAATACAGGAGCCATTAATCACTCCAGTGGTTTGCCCTGTGCTTGGCACGATTGTTTCAAATGCCCCCAGAGAGGGGAGGAGGGGAGGAGGAGAAACCATTTGCAGCACAGCATTCCTTCCTGAAATTCCTGCAGAATATCAGAATCTGGGTGTTCTGGGAAGCTCCCCCTCCCCCTTAAACTTTGATTTCTTCCAAACTCCACCTGATTTCAATAGTGATTCTCAGTTACACAAGACCTCTGCAGATGTGGGTTGCTGGCATTCTACCAAAGTATTGTTGTGGGATTCCTCCCTCTCCAGAGGTGCGCCTGGCACCTTCATTACAGAGGTGCTAAAGATGTACCTCTTTACTCTGGCTTTTGACACTTGAGATGTATATTTTTAGACTCCACTGTATTTCTGTACAGTGGTACCTTGGTTCTCGAACTTAATCCGTTCTGGGAGTCCGTTTGACTCCCAAAACGGTTCTAAAACCAAGGTGCAGCTTCCGATTGGCTGCAGGAGCTTCCTGCACCTCATCAGAAGCCACAGAAGCCATGTCAGATGTTCAGCTTCTGAAAAACATTCATAAACTGGAACACTCACTTTTGGGTTTGCGGCGTTTGGGAGCCGATTTGTTCGGGAGCCAAGCCATTTGACTACCAAGGTACTACTGTAATTCTAAGTTGTTTTAAACTGTTTTGATATTGTGATTTCATTGCTGTAACCAGCCTTGGGACCTTGAGGTGAGGGGCAGGTAATAAATTGCAGCAGCAGCAGCAGCAGCAGCAACAACAACAACAACAACAATTATGTCCTGGACTGAAGACAGCTCCCCACCCCTGGCTTAGGGATTCTGCAGACTCCAAACAGGATGAAAGTTCCATCTGATGCAGAACACTCTGCTGGCTACCCAGGAGAAACAGAATTTGATCCCTCACACTTCCAGTAAGTCCAGGGATCCAGACTCTTCAAATGAGGACCTGGGATCTGCCACCACTCCATCGCCTCTGCAGCCACCCAAGGACCCCTCATTCATCTCTTTTTTTAAAAAAAGATATTAATTAAGATTTTTTAAAAATATTACAATAAAAGTGAGGGGGAAAAACCAAAAATACAAAATAAAAATGGTTAAAAACACCCAGATTTTCCATTACTTATTTTCCTTTAGCTTGTTTCCCGGACCTCCTCATACCTCCCTTTTTTGTATTCCACTTCAATCTGTTGGTTCAGCAAATCCTTACCATCTTTAATTATCCTAATCCTTGATCTTAAAAATAATAGCATTAGATTTTTACCTATTTATAACCCTTTTTTCATATTCCCTTAAAGCATTATAGCTGGAAACCACTTAATTTCTAGCCAACATCATTCTAACATTCATTAATTTTACAATATTTCTGTAGATAATCTTTGAATTTCTTCCACTCTTCTTCCACCGACTCTTCTTCCTGGTCTCGGATTCTGCCAGTCATTTCTGCCAGTTCCATATAGTCCATCAGCTTCATCTGCCATTCTTCCAAAGTGGGTAGATCTTGTGTCTTCCAATACTTTGCAATGAGTATTCTTGCTGCTGTTGTGGCATACATAAAAAAGGTTCTATCCTTCTTTGGCACCAATTGGCCGACTATGCCCAGGAGAAAGGTCTCCGGTTTCTTCAAGAAGGTATATTTAAATACCTTTTTCAGTTCATTATATATCATTTCCCAGAAAGCCTTAATCCTTGGGCACGTCCACCAAAGGTGAAAGAATGTACCTTCAGTTTCTTTACATTTCCAACATTTGTTATCGGGCAAGTGATAAATTTTTGTGAGCTTGACTGGGGTCATGTACCACCTGTATATCATTTTCATAATATTCTCTCTTAAAGCATTACATGCCGTAAACTTCATACCTGTGGTCCACAACTGTTCCCAGTCAGCAAACATAATGTTATGTCCAAAATCTTGTGCCCATTTAATCATAGCAGATTTCACCGTTTCATCCTGAGTATTCCATTTCAACAGCAAGTTATACATCTTTGACAAAATCTTAGTTTTGGGTTCTAACAGTTCTGTTTCTAATTTTGATTTTTCCACCTGGAAGCCAATTTTCTTGTCCAAATTATATGCCTCCATTATCTGATAATAATGAAGCCAGTCTCACACTTTATTTTTTAGTTTCTCAAAACTCTGCAGTTTCAATCTATCTCCATCTTGTTCCAAAATTTCCCAATATTTCGGCCAATTGGCCTCCATATTGAGCTTTTTCAGAGCTTTCGCTTCCATCGGTGACAGCCACCTTGGGGTTTTGTTTTCCAATAAATCCTTGTATCTTATCCAAACATTAAACAATGCTTTCCTGACAATATGGTTTTTAAATGCTTTATGCGCTTTGACCTTGTCATACCACAGATATGCATGCCATCCAAATGCATTGTTAAAACCTTCTAGGTCCAAAATGTCTGTGTTTTCAAGAAGTAGTCATTCTTTCAACCAGCAAAAGGCTGCTGATTCATAGTAAAGTTTAAAGTCTGGCAGGGCAAATCCACCCCTTTCCTTTGCATCAGTTAATATCTTAAATTTTATTCTGGGCTTCTTGCCCTGCCAGACAAATCTAGAAATATCTCTCTGCCACTTCTTGAAACAATCCATCTTGTCCACAATTTGCAATGTTTGAAACAAAAACAGCATTCTAGGCAATACATTCATTTTTATTACAGCAATACGACCCAACAGTGAAAGCTTCAAATTTGACCAAGTTTCTAAATCTTTTTTCACTTCCGTCCAACATTTTTCATAATTATCTTTAAATAAGTTCCCATTTTTGGCTGTCATATTAATCCCCAGGTATTTCACTTTCTTAACCACAGTCAAACCTGTCTCATTCTGAAACCTCTCTCTTTCAATCGGTGTTAAATTTTTCTCTAAAACCTTAGTTTTTAACTTGTTCAGATTAAATCCTGCCACTTGACCAAATTCTTGAATTAGTTCTAAAACCCTTTTAGTACTAGATTCTGGCTCCTGTAACGTCAATACTAAGTCATCTGCAAATGCTCTCAGTTTGTACTGTTTGGCTCCAACCTGTATGCCTTTAACCAACCGGTCCCTTCTAATCATATTCAGCAGAACCTCCAGGACCGATATAAAAAGCAGTGGGGAGATTGGGCACCCCTGTCGTGTCCCTTTTTCTATCTTAAATTCTTCCGTCACCACATTATTTACAATTAATTTAGCCTTTTGTTCAGAGTATATTGCACCTATACCATTTTCAAAGCCTTGGCCTACCCCATCCCCTGTAGGTTCTTCTTCATAAAACTCCAAGAGATGTTGTCAAAGGCTTTCTCCGCGTCCACAAATATCAGAACTGCTTTAGTATTTATATTCACTTCTAATTTTTCCAAAATATCAATTATATTCCTCAAATTATCAGACAAGTGTCTTCCCGGGAGAAAGCCCGCTTGGTCTTTATGAATCTCTTCCATCAATACTTTTTTCAATCTCTTGGCCAAAATGTCTGCAAAAATTTTGTAATCCACATTAAGTAACGATATAGGGCGGTAGTTCTTAAGCTGAGTCTTTTCAGTCTCTGTTTTCGGTATAAGTGTAATGTACGCCTCTTTCCACGACTCTGGTGCCCTTTTCCCTTCCAATATTTCATTGCAGACTTCCTTCAAAGGTTGTACTAACCACTCTTTCAAAGATTTATAGTATCTAGAAGTCAGCCCATCCGGTCCTGGAGATTTGCCCAACTGCATGTTTTGAATGGCATCTTCTACTTCCTGTTCAGATATTTTGTAGTTCAACATTAATTTGCTTTCTTGAGAGATTTTTTGTAATCCATTTGTCTTCAAAAATCGGTCTATATCCATTTCTTTCTGTGGCCCTTGTGTGTATAATTGTTTAAAGTACCTCTGGAAACAGTTTCTAATCTCAGTTGGGTTGTGTATATTCTTTCCTTCCACTTCTAGGTTTGTAATAGTATTTAATTTTTGTCTTTTTTTCATTTGCCAGGCCAGCAATTTCCCACATTTGTTAGCTGATTCAAATGTTTTTTGTCTCATTTGTTTAATTTTCCATTCTATTTCCTGATTCATCATTTCCATATATTGTACTTGATATAATTTTATCTCTCTCAAAATCTCCTGCGACTTTGGTTTTGCTCTCAATTTCTTCTCACTTTCTTTTATTTTCTCCAAAATTTTATCTTTCTTCTTATTTTGACTTCTCTTCTTTATTGCATTCTGTTGTATCAGAAACCCTCTCCTAACAGCTTTGCTTGTGTCCCAGATTACTCTTTTTTCTACAGTAGTGTTCATATTTATTGTAAAATAATCTCTCAAGTTTTTTGGGCCTTTTTGTAGACTTCTTCATCTCTAAATAAGGTGTCATTCATCCTCCATCTGAAGGAGCCAGTTGATATTTGTTTCATCTCCATCCTTACAGCATTATGGTCGGAGCAAGTTTTTGGGCAGATTTCCACTTTCTTTATCTTTGGTGCCATTCCTCTAGTTACCCATATTTGGTCAATTCTAGTCCATGTCATCTTGGCTTCAGAAAAGAAGGTTCCCTCTCTTCCCAGGGGGTTCTTTACTCTCCAAATGTCCACTAAGTCCATATTGTCTGTCATCTCAAAAAATGTTTTCGGTAGTCTACCATCCTTAGTAACTACCTGTCTTTGTGCCTTGTCCATATTTGTAGATACTACTCCATTCATATCCCCCATCAGAATCAAATTGTAATCCAGATAGTCCAATAAAGTCTCATGCAACTTTTTAAAGAATTTGGATTTCCCCTCATTCGGTGCATATATTCCTACAATCAAGAATTTCTTTCCTTGAACTTGAATTTCAATTGCCAAAAATCTGCCTTGTTCGTCTTTAAAAATTAATTTCGGTAATAATCTCTCCTTTACGTATATCACAACTCTTTTTTTAACTTTGTCAGATGAGATAAACTCCTGTCCCAATCTTTTATTAATCAGTAGTTTCCTGTGTAGCCTTGTTATATGTGTTTCTTGTAAAAAAAATCAAGTCCAATTGTTCCTTTTTTAATAGATGAAAAACACTTTTTCTCTTTCGAGGAGAGTTCAAACCATTACAATTCCAACTTAACAGTTGCAGAGCCATGATGGGGTTACTTCGCTTTGTCTCCAACTGCGCCAAGTGTCTGTTCTTGTTCTGTCGATGGTGTCTCTTTCTCTGGGCCGTGCAATCCAAAGGATAAGTTTGATATGTCTAGTATTCCTTTTTCCAGTGCTTTTGGCTCTTCTCCGGATTCCGCTTCTTTCTGTAGATCTTCTTCGTGATCTTTCAAAAACCTATCTTTATCGTTGACTGATCTTATTTTTATCCTTCATCCTTTGTATTTGAAGGATAGGCCTTGAGGAAATTCCCACCTAAAGAGAATTCTATTTCTTCTCAACAGGGCAACTAGGTCTCCGTAGTTAAACCTTAAGTCCAAAAAATGTTTTGGAATGTCCTTAAATATCTCCACACTTGAGTCGTCAATTTCCAAAGTCTTTCGATAGTGCAAATTCAAAATTTTGTCTCTCTCCTCTTTTGTTCGAAGAGTAATCAAGCAGTCCCTCACCTTGTTCCTCCTTTGTCCTCTTCCAAGTCTAAATGCACTCACTATCTTAAATTCTTCCTTCCCCAAGTCCTGTTGCCAAAAATCTGTGAATTCCTGTGTAAGAAATTCAGCCAAATTGTCTTTCTCACGTTCTGGTACAGCCCTGATTCTTAAATTTCTTTGTTTCTCTTTCAATTCAATCATAGACAGTGTCAAACCGCGGTCTTCCAATTGCTTGTATACCGGTGGTAACTTCTCTTGAGTAGCAGTTGCTATATCTTTTGCTTCTTCAGCTATCTTTCGGGTTGAAGCAGATTCCTGTAATAATTTTTCAATAGATTCTGTATTGGTATTCACCTTCTGTCCCAAATTATTTATGCTTGTTGTATTCAGGTCAATTTTAACTGATGCTTCAGCTACTTGTTTATTTGTCTCAGCTACCTGCTTAGCTAAATTTTCCAAAGATTCATTAATTTTTCCAAGTGCATGTGCCAGAACGTCTTCGGACGACATAACTTTTGGTTTGACCTGTGAAGGAGCAGCCCCTGATGTTCCAGATGCTCCAGATGTTGAAGCCCTTCGCTGCTGCGCAATGTCTGTCCGATAGTGTCTGCCATACCTAGTAGTTTTTTCCTGCGCCAGCTCTAACTTTCCTCTCCCATCTGCCATAACACTCTCATGAGAATTCAAGGCCAATCCCACGGTTGAAAGTTTGTTTTGGAATGGAATTTTCCTCTTGTTATTGTAGCAATGTCAAACCTCCTCTAGGGGGACACAGTAACAGCCAGAGCTTGCAACTTTTAAAAACAAAAATGGTCCTTATAAGTCCCCCAATTCACCTAAAAACAACAGTTTCAATTGCACTTAAACAGTTACTTTAGAACTTTAGAACCAGGAGAGGTCCAGAAACACTGTATCTCTTTTGCAGAGTTAGCTGTCAAAGTCTACTGCTTACCGATAGGCTTTCCACTGAACGACATTCCTTGTCTAGGGGCAGTCCGTTCCCAGGTTTTAGGCAGCAGATTTTAGCTTCCTTTTCCCTTTTTTTTTTTTTTTTTTTTTTTTGCAGATGAATACAGTTCAAAGCTTCCCCCCTCCTCTTCTGCAATCCGGAGGGGAGACAGCTTTCCAGATGTTAAGATTTAAGTCTTTTTCCAAACGTCTTTCCAAGTTACCGCTTTACAGTCTCTTTGCTTTGTTCTATTTACAAAAAAGGAAGGCAGACTTCCTGGTTATACCTTCCCGCTTCGGTGTCGAATTAACTTAAATTTTCTCCTTTTAAATCCAATTTAATCCTACTCACAGGTAGTTGCTTTCAAAGTCCAATTGACCCAGGAAAAAGTCAGCGCTCTCCGATAAGGGCTGTGCGGCTTCACTCCGTGGAAGAAGCAGTCGACTCTCTCTCTCTTTTTTTTTAAAATGATATTTATTAAAATTTCAGAAAAAAGAGTTACATAAAAAACAAGAAAAACAAAAGCAAAAGACAGAAGTAAAAATACAAGAAAAATACAAAATACAGAATAAAAGAATAAAAAACACTTTAAAAAAATAGATCAATCTTTCCATGCCTTACATTCATATCCTTGTTTCCCTGACCTCCTCATACCTCCCTCTTTTGTATTCCAATTCAATTTGTTAATCCAACAATTCCTTTCCCTCCTTTTTAATCCTAATCCTCAATCTTGATATATTGTAACATTAGATTTTTACAAATTAAAAACCAATTTTTCCATATTCTTTTGTACCTATACAGCTAGAAACCACTTAACTTCAATCCAACATCATTCTAACATTCATTTATTTTGCAATATTTCTGTAAGTAGTCTTTGAATTTCTGCCAATCTTCTTCCACCGACTCTTCTCCCTGGTCTCGGATTCTGCCAGTTCCATATAGTCCATTAATTTCATCTGCCATTCCTCCAGTGTGGGTAAATCTTGTGTCTTCCAATGTTTAGCGATGAGTATTCTTGCTGCTGTTGTAGCATACATAAAGAAAGTTCTATCCTTTTTTAACACCGATTGGCCGACTATGCCCAGGAGAAAGGCCTCTGGTATCTTCAAGAAGGTATATTTAAATACCTTTTTTAGTTCATTATATATCATCTCCCAGAAAGCCTTAATCTTTGGGCACGTCCACCAAAGGTGAAAAAATGTACCTTCAGTTTCTTTACATTTCCAACATTTATTATCAGGCACATGATAGATTTTTGCAAGCTTGACTGGGGTTATGTACCACCTGTATATCATTTTCATAATATTTTCTCTTAAGGCATAACATGCCGTAAATTTCATACCTGTGGTCCACAACTGTTCCCAGTCCGCAGACATAATATTATGTCCAACATCTTGTGCCCATTTAATCATAGCAGATTTCACCGTTTCATCCTGAGTATTCCATTTCAACAGCAAGTTATACATCTTTGACAAAATCTTAGTTTTGGGTTCTAACAGTTCTGTTTCTAATTTTGATTTTTCCACCTGGAAGCCGATTTTCTTGTCCAAATTGTATGCCTCCATTATCTGGTAATAATGAAGCCAGTCTCGCACTTTGTTTTTTAGTTTTTCAAAACTCTGCAGTTTCAATCTATCTCCATCTTGTTCCAAAATTTCCCAATATTTTGGCCATTTGACCTCCATATTGAGCTTTTTCAAAGCTTAGAAGCAGTCGACTCTCAGCACCGCGCCGCTCACCCCGTCCCGCTCCGGTGCTCTTAAAAGGGTCCCTTAGCAGCTTGGGAGGGGCGCAAATGGTGCCCGCCGAGTCCCCACGTTCACAGGCTTCCCCCGCCTGTGATTTCTAAAGGGCCCCCGCTTTGCCGCAGCGGTAAGACCCGATCCCGCAGAGCTGGTCCCTCCGAGACTCAGAGGGAATCCGCCATTAACGATGGCGCTGACCCGGAAGTCGGACCCCTCATTCATCTCAACCTCTGTCTTTTCTGCTGGGAGCATTGAGATGAATGAGGACCCCTCATTCATCTCAATGCTCCCAGCAGAAAAGACAGAGGTTGTGTTTGTGCCCCTGCCAAGGAAGGTGGGAAGGAGAATTAGCTTTCCTGAAAAGGAAACTTTGACACATTCCTAATTATAAAAGCTACCTACAGCCTGCGAAAACCCAGCACTGGTCTGAATTCCTATCCATCTCCCTGCACCACGTTAAGCAAAGTGTAGCGTTTCAGTTTTAATTGGTTTCTCCCCAACATTGTGGCATTGTGAAAGGCGGCAGTGGCAGGGATTACATTGCAATCTGACAGCAGTCGAGCAGCAGGCTATCCTGGAGGAGAGGAAAGGGAAACTCAGAGGTCAAAATCAGAATGGTAATGAGGATTCCGTTATTTCATAAACTGCCGGTATCTTCCCTGCTCCCTCCTCCAACCAAGGGTTGATCTTCTGCTGTCACTGGTTCATTAACGCAAAGGCTGATCTGTACCCTGTATCCACATGATGATGCAACAAGTGTTGCAAAAGGCATCTTATGAGAGGCCTCCATCTGTCACTGAGATGCAACTCCACTGGCAGTTGGCCTTGGTGTAGCTCATTATTTTGGCTCCTCGCAGCCAACTGCACCGTGGCGGAGTCACCTTGCAGCTGGGATGCAGGAAGGAGCTTGTCGTGCTGATCAATAGTGCAATAGCTTGCCAAAAGAGGGCTCTTGGCACAATGCCTCCTGGGGGAAACAAGTGAGAGAAGGGAGGAGGACAGCCACAAGGGTTCCCGAGCCAGGAGGGGGAGCACGAGGCCAGGAGTGGAGAGTTGTGACGGCCCACTATCCCTAGAAGTCAAGCCAATGCAGACTAATAATGCGCCTCAGAGGGGTAAGAGCAGCAGCAGGAAGGTCAGCGATAATGAAAGACTCCTTTTGCACATCTGGTGTGCAGACTATACACCAATTAAACATCAGGCCATTCAATACATGTCTGACATTTCCAGTCTTGAGTTCCTGGTTAACACTCATAAGAACAGAAGAAAGAGCTGTCCAGAGTGCTGAAACCGGCAGCTTGCTGTGGCTCCTTTGTTACTGTGTCACGTGAGTTCCGTCTACAGGCAGATATGAATAGCTGGGTGGAAGAAGAGCCTTAACAGCATAAGAAGAGCCCGCAGGATCAGGCCAGTTACCCATCCAGCCCAGCATCCTGTTTGCACACTGGCCAACCATATGCACTTGTGAAACCCACAAGCTGGACCCCAGCATAACAGCTCTCTCCCCTCCTGTGGTTTCCAGTAGCTGGTATGCAGAGGCTTTACTGCCTCTGACTGTGGAGAGAATAAACCCTTTGGCTAGTAGCTACTGATAGCCTTTACCTCCATGAATTTGCCCAATCCTCTTTTGAAGCCATCTGAGTTGGTGGCCATCACTGCCTCCATAGTTTAACTCCGTGTGCTGCATGAAGAAGTCCTTTCTTTCCTCTGTCTTGAATCTTCCAACCTTCAGCTTCATTAAATGGCCATAAGTTCTAGTGTTTTAACTGCTGTAACCCACCCTGAGACCTTATGATGAAGGGCAGGTACTATTATTATTATTATTATTATTATTATTAAGCACTTCAATATATGATTCTTTAATACTAATGGCAACATCTACAACTGGTTCACAAAGAGCTACACATTTTTCTTTCTTCCCATTACCTGCTTCTGCACCTTTCTGTATTTTATTTTGTTTTCTGGAAAATTGAGCAGCATGACTCTCTAGGCTACAATTTCAGCTTCCCCCCTAGTCAAATGTTGCAGCCTAATTGCTCCACTAGGATATACCCATCCCTTCCTGGTTCTGGATCCCAGTTTCCCTCTGAGAGGCCCTGAACCCAGTTGAAAAGCATGACAGCATCAAGCTAAACTGGATGTTGCCCTCACTGCCTCATGTAATCATAACCTTTCAGAAAAAGGGGGAGGGGAAGAGATCCTCTACATTTTTTGCCAAAAAAATATGGGGGATTACAGATGAGTTTTTCAACATTTCAATGCCCAGAAGCAAAGTCACTGCTTTGTTCCTGTGTGTTTGGTGAACTGCCCCCTAACTTATTCTGAAATACTATGGCTAGCTTGAAATGTAGTAATTCCTATGGGGCAGTAAAGATAAACTCCATTTACTAAAGAGTGCAGTAATTCACATCTAATACCTGTAATTGAACAACGCAGGGTTGTTTCGGGGTTTTGGATAATTGATTTGCCTAGTAATTACTATTAACAAGTAATTCAATTGCTCTGTGTAAAAATAATGCCAAGTGACTAATTTACTTAGTGTACAATTTCTCCACATTAAAGCTAAACTCCGGATGGGTCAGGTACTAATTTGCTCCATGTGTGTGCAGTACAGACGCTTTCAAAATTCAAACCTTTTGGAATCCTCATAAGAACTGACCTGACCCACCTCTTGGGCTGATGTGCAGATCTGAATAATGTCAGGTTTAAGTCCTGCTTGTGGGCTTCCCATTGGGCCACCTGGTTGGCCACTGCGAGAATCAGATGCTGGACTAGGTGGGCCATTGGCCTGATCCAGCACGCTCACCTTACGTTCTTATTTTGTGCAGATCAAAATGCTGCGATGCAGTCCTTGGCTCAAATCTAAAAACATCAAAAGAGCCTGGATCAGGCCCAATGTGGCCAGCCAGATGCTGCTCCAGAGGGTAGAATTCAAAATTGCAAGAAAGGAGATTGTGATTTAACATTAGGAGGAACTTTCTGGCAGTAGGAGTTTCTCAAAAGTGAAACCAGCTCCCTTGGAAAGTGGTGGACTCTTCTTCCATGGAGGTCTTTCAACAGAGATTGGATGGCCACCTGTCAGGGATTCTTTAGCTGCGTGGCAAGTTCCCACCCACCCCCAGTGGAAATAATGACACAAGACACAATTATTAAGGTTAATGGGCTAAATAAGGCCACAACTTTATTGGTTACAGGTGATGAGTGGTATTGGTTTAGGCATTGGTCCTAACAGACTATATCTGACTTCAGCCCGTCCGCTTGAAGTCCGGGAAGGGTTAACCACCAGTAGGGGGAGTCCTGCTGATGCACATCAACTAGGAACTCCCCTGGGGTCACCACTCGGGGGCGTGCCTTAGGCCCTCACCTCCATAGGCTTTGGACAGGGCCACACCCCCCGGAATCCTTTATTGGACTACCCTTCAATATGCGGGGCAGGTGATGGCGCTACCTCCCCTTTTCCATCTACAGAACAAATACCAATGCCTAACCGCCAATACCAAGAAAAGTTGTGACGATTTGCTATGAGGTAGGTGAAAACCAAGTGGCTGGTGCCAATTTGCCAAGTGGAAAAATTCCTACCAGGCCCCTCAACGGCGACCAACCAAGGTCCATAGCAAGGTCAAGGAACGAAAACCTCATAGGGCGGGAGGGTGGGGAAAGCAGGAACAGCTGGAGGCGGCAAAAGAGGGAGATCCCTGGCCACGTCTTGCTTTAAATAGTGCAGGCCATGCCCCCAGAGCCAGCCGATTGGCTGGCCAGGAGGTGACACAGCCGGGAATCCCCCCAATCATGCGGGGGCTGTCCAGCCACCGTGCGCCTGGTGGGGCCATGATGCCCGCAATGCCACCTCCTCTGAAGGGCGGAAGTGGCTTTGTGATTCCTGCATTCCTGCAAGGTTCAAGCCTACAATTCTATGGTTCTATGGCAATGGGAAGCTTGCAAGCAGAACCTGAGGGCCCTGCCCTATGCTTGAAGTAGTTTTGGTGGAATGCAACCTTGAACTCTGATCATGTTCAGGATGGAGTATAAAAAGAGATGCATGAATTCACTAGAAACTAACCTCTTGTGCAAGGGGGGGGGGGAATACATTTCTTGCTCCACCCACTTTGGGCTTTGGGCCTGACCCACCACCAGCATGTGAGTCCCCAGAAGGTATGGTGGTCCTTGGGAGTGCCCTACTGCCCTAGGGCAAGGTGGCCTAATTTCACATGACCTTTTGCCTAATTAAAATAGTTCAACTCTCAGTTCAGACCTCAGGCCTCAGGTAAGAGGGGGTTGTCCTTTCCCACACTCTTGCAGCCTACTCAACAGCCTACTCAACAGGGAGAAATTATTATTATTATTATTATTATTATTATTATTATTATTATTATATCCCGCCCTCTCCGGCCCAAGCCAGGCTCAGAGCAGCTAACATTATATAGGTAAGATAATGCATAAAAACTAAAAAAAATCCTTCCAGTAGCACCTTTAAGACCAACTAAGTTAGTTCTTGGTATGAGCTTTCGTGTGCAAGCACACTTCTTCAGATACACTGAAACAGAAGTTGCCAGATCCTTCTATATAGTGAGAAGGTGGGGAGGGGTATTACTCAGAAGGGTGGTGGGAATGGGAGATTGGCAGATAGCTGAGATGAGCCTGCTGACGACTCTTAACGACTGTAATAGGTCTAACAGGAAAAGGCAAGGGGTGAGAAGGTGAGAAATGGCTTAGTCATGTATAATGGGATAAGAATCCAATGTCTTTGTTCAAACCAGGTCTCTCCATGGTTTTAAGTTTGGTAATGAGTTGCAATTCAGCAGCTTCTCTTTCCAGTCTATTTCTGAAATTCCTTTGTAGTAAAACAGCTACTTTGAGATCTTGTATAGAATGTCCTGGGAGATTGAAGTGTTCTCCTACTGGTTTCTCTGTTTTGTGATTCTTGATGTCAGATTTATGTCCATTTATTCTTTGGCGTAAGGTTTGGCCTGTTTGTCCAATATAGAGAGCTGAAGGACACACCCGGACAACACCATTACTGGCCCCAACAACATCACACATACCATCTCGGGACTATTCAATTGCTCATCATCTAACATTGTGTATGGCATCAAATGCCAACAGTGTCCTTCAGCTCTCTTCAGTAGGAGAACACTTCAATCTCCCAGGACATTCTATACAAGATCTCAAAGTAGCTGTTTTACTACAAAGGAATTTCAGAAATAGACTGGAAAGAGAAGCTGCTGAATTGCAACTCATTACCAAACTTAAAACCATGGAGAGACCTGGTTTGAAAAAAGACATTGGATTCTTATCCCATTATACATGACTAAGCCATTTCTCACCTTCTCACCCCTTGCCTTTTCCTGTTAGACCTATTACAGTCGTTAAGAGTCGTCAGCAGGCTCATCTCAGCTATCTGCCAATCTCCCATTCCCACCACCCTTCTGAGTAATACCCCTCCCCACCTTCTCACTATATAGAAGGATCTGGCAACTTCTGTTTCAGTGTATCTGAAGAAGTGTGCTTGCACACGAAAGCTCATACCAAGAACTAACTTAGTTGGTCTTAAAGGTGCTACTGGAAGGATTTTTTTTATTTTGACTATGGCAGACCAACACGGCTACCTATCTGTAACTGGAAGCATAAAAACTAGTGATCAATAAATTAAGATACATCCCACAATTAATTAAAACAAATTAAAATTAAAATTAAAACTGGACAAGTGTCAATCTTCAGGTTAAAATTGAAGACGCGGGTGGCGCTGTGGGTTAAACCACAGAGCCTAGGACTTGCCGATCAGAAGGTCGGCGGTTCAAATCCCTGTGACGGGGTGAGCTTCTGCTGCTTGGTCCCTGCTCCTGCCAACCTAGCAGTTCGAAAGCGCGTCAAAGTCAAGTAGATAAATAAGTACTGCTCCAGCAGGAAGGTAAATGGCGTTTCCGTGCGCTGCTCTGGTTCGCCAGAAGTAGCTTAGTCATTCTGGCCACATGACCTGGAAGCTATACGCTGGCTCCCTCGGCCAATAAAGCGAGATGAGCGCCGCAACCCCACAGTCGGTCATGACTGGACCTAATGGTCAGGGGTCACTTTACCTTTACCAACTGTTACCACTAGGAAATGGAGGGGGGGAGACGGAGAGAATATCCTGGTTTCCTTGATCCACCCACCACCAGTCCCAGACACATTAGTCCTGAGGTAATGAGGTCCTTGGCTATGGAGGGTGGGGAGATTTGGTATGAGTTACATTTTAATGCAAAGCTGCCTGATTTGCACTTCCCAAAAGCAATGCAGGAACCCAAACGTGGCTTATCCTTCAAAATCGGCATTTCTCTAAATTTTGCAGTACCGCTTGCTCATCTTAAAAAGCATAGGAGAGGGAATGGATGTTAGAGATAAGTATCTATAAAATTCATCTATATGAAGCTGCATTATATTAAGGGGAAATTGCCTGCCAAAATGTGTCTATATTAGACCAAATGGCATTAAAAAGCTGTGTAATAAGAGAAATGAAAGCTCAAATGCTGACCAATTCTCACGAGGTCTTTTTAATTTTATTTTTTAAAAATTGCCAATTTAGGCAGGGATGTTGCAAACTGAATTTAAGATTAGAAAATGTGAAACTGAGACAAGCCAAAATTGACAGATTAATCCATCCCTTGCCTTGGCAGACAAAATGTTGTTCAACCCTGTCCTAAGGCAAGTGATATCCAGAGGTACATTGTATTGGAAGCTGGCGGTACTGTTTCACTCCCACAACTAATCACCGTTGATTAGTTGATTAGCCTTATCCATTGTTAATCTACTTAATCTCCTTTTAAAGCAGTCTGTGCCTGTGGCTGTTATTACGATCTTTTGGAAGCAAATTCCTTGAGTTCGTTCCATGCTTCAATTGCAGCAGACGATCTCTCCATACACTTGCTCCTTTAGGTTTCTATATGGCAATTAAAAATTGCACCAAAATCGGGGGTGGAATATTAATTCTTGAAATGGGCCACCCCTAGGTGGCATGCAAATCTATACAAATTACATCCCCGCCGCATGCAAATGAAGTGACCTTCGTCGGAATCCTCGGCTCAAGGGATGGGAGTCGACGTGCGCTTTAGGAAATTCCCAGGAAGTTGCTTTGCCAATCAAGCTCGCTTTCTGCGAATAAAAGCTGAAAGGTGCCCCCCAAGGAATTGCAGTGTTAGAAATTCATTGCAAAGAACCTGCTTTTCTCCTGTCAAACATTTCCTCCTACACGGGAGCTCCCGGCCTGCCTGCTGCTGCCAGATTTATTTATTTATTTGTTTTGTGGTGCGGGGCTGGCGCGAGCGGACTCCACAATGAGAATACTCTAAGCAAGAAAAGAAAGGGACCGTTCATTAAGTACCAAGAATGAAAACTAATTAAAGAAACGAAGCCAAGCTTGCAGCATCCCTGGCAGGATCAGGAGAGGCAGAATGGATGTCCTCGTGTCAATTATCAGCAATTGCACGGAGCAGGGAGATAATGGGCCTGCAAACTGTTCCCCTGCTAAGTGAGCCCGACAGAGAAAGGCGGGCTTGTTTGCACAGCCCCTTTTTTCTGTTTTCGCGTCGGGAGGAAAAGCCATGCATTTGCTTGCGTGGAAACAAACAGAGCGTCTCAATCCAATCTATGAATTTCAAATTAAGTTTGATAGCTCACCCCTTTCCCATTGGCCCCAGAGGGTCAGATGAAAAGTCTAGTGTACAGATCAAGGGAAGCCACAATACTGCTGTATTCTGCCTTGCTTAGACTCATCTGGAGTTCCTGTGTCCTGGAAACCAAGCCTTGTGAGGAATAGCTGAGGGTGTTCAGTATACCTGGAGGAGAAGACTGAGAGGTGACCTAATAGCCATCTTCCAATATCTGAAGGACTGCCACATGGCAGATGGATAGGACTGCAATACATCCAGTCATCAGCGGGATTTAAAAGGTGGAACTGACATCCGGGGGGGATTTCCAAAAGGTGGTGCCTTGTCCTGGATATTAGGCAAGCCAATCGCTAAATCACGTTTGGTTTCTTTTGCGTACTTGTAAAAAAACAAAAGCTCAAAAACCTTGGGACTAGAGATGGGAAGGCCTAGAAAAAAACAAGAAAATGGGGGACGACGACACCAGGTTCTCCCCCCCCTTTTTTCCCCCAAAGCCGTTTTTTCCCGAAAAAATTGGAAAAAAAACTGTAGTTTGAATATTCCACACATTTTTTTTTTCCATTTTTTCAGAAAAAAAACAGCTTTGGAGAAAAAACGGCGGGGGTGGGGACCACCTGGTTTTGCCCAATTTTTCTGGGTTTTTTCCCAGGCCTTCCCATCTCTACTTCGGACTTTGGGGGTTTCCTTAAAAAAGCTCAACCACTTTCCTGGTTTTTACTTTCTGAAATACTTTCTAGCAGCGCTACAGATAGAGCAAGCTTGTTTTCTGCTGCTCCAGACCCAAACCAATGGATTCAAATGACAAGAAGGGGGATTTTGACTAAACATTAGGAAGAACTTTCTTAGTGTAGGACATGTTTGATAGTGAAATGGACAACCTCAAAATGTGGTTCTGTGATTCTATTATCTTCCTGACCCCTGGATGTTCTGCTGGCAGACACAAGCATCCTAGGGGCAAACAGAGGAACTCCTGGACATCCAATGAAGCTTAATGTTGAAAGTTTCAGGACAGATAAAGGGAAGGACTTCTTCACTCCATGCCTAGTTTATGAGACTCACTCCTACAAAAGACAGTGATGGCCACCAACTTAAAGGTAAAGGGACCCCTGACCATTAGGTCCAGTCACGGACGACTCTGGGGTTGCGGCGCTCATCTTGCTTTATTGGCCGAGTGAGCCGGCGTACAGCTTCCGGGTCATGTGGCCAGCATGACTAAGCCACTTCTGGAGAACCAGAGCAGCGCACGGAAACGCCATTTACCTTCCCGCTGGAGCGGTACCTATTTATCTACTTGCACTTTGAGGTGCTTTCGAACTGCTAGGTTGGCAGGAGCAGGAACCGAGCAACGGGAGCTCACCCCGTCACGGGGATTCAAACTGCCGACCTTCTGATCGGCAAGTCCTAGGCTCTGTGGTTTAACCCACAGCGCCACCTGCATCCCTGGCCACCAACTTAGATGGCTTTAAAAGAGGATTGAACAAGTTCATGGAGGAGAAGACTACCCACGGCTATGAACCCTGATGGATATGTTATACCACCACTGCAGGAGGCAGTAATGCTTATGAGTACCAGTTGCTGGAACCACAGAAAGAGAGCTCCTGTGCTCAGGTCCTGCTTCTAGGCTTCTCACAGGAGCATCTGGGAGTCCACTTTGAGAACAGGATGCTGGATTGGATAAGTCATTGGCCCATAGCTGTCAATGTTTTCCCCTTTTTAAGGGAAATTCCCTTATTCCGAATAGGATTCCTCACAAGAAAAGGGAAAGGTTGACAGCTATGCATTGGCCTGGTCCAGCAGGCTCCTCTGATGTTCTTATCTCAGCTTTGAGTCTTGGGGGACCTGTTCCCTACCTTGCAGACCTGTGCTCTTTGCAGAACAAGTCTCCCCAGACTTGTGGAATGTAGGTGTATGGCAGGCATCCCCAACCTTCCCCAGCCTTCCAGATGTTTTGGACTACAATTCCCATCATTCCCTGACCACTGCTCCTGTTAGCTAGGGATCATGGGAGTTGTACACCAAAACATCTGGAGGGCTGCAGGTTGGGGATGCCTGGTATGTGGTTTAATCTGATTTTAGTTTATTGCTGATTTAATCCTTTGATTGTTTCAAAGAGTTGTTTTTACTGAGAATTTTATTGCTTTTTGCACTTAATTTATTTATTATTAATGTTGCAATACATATATGAAATCTTTGCATATTGATACATATACATTATATTTGTAAATTCATATTTTCACATTTCATTATGTACCAACATCCATCCATTTCTTATTTCTTGCCCTTTGTCTTCCCTCTGATACCTTACATCTCTAACACAGATTCGATGTTAGTTTATAAATTTTAGCCAGTTTTACAGGGGTTAAGCACCACCTGTAAAACACCTTCATAATGTTTTCTTTGATAGTAATGCATGCGGTGAAATTAATATCTGATTTCCAAAGTTTTTCCCAATGATCTAATTGCTGTAATCTCTTTGTAAACTGCTCTGTGGCTTGCTTCCCCTCCCGCCCACCCCCCCAAAAAATGTGGTATATAAATTTTATGAAATCACGTCAATAAATAATGCATCTTTAAACATATGGCATGGATGTGGCCTTCAATAATTTGAGATAAAGTGGTTGTCGGTGTGTCGTTCCACCATTCTGCTGCCTCTGCAGTCCACCATGCCCTACCTGTTGATATTGATTCTACCCCTCGCTCTGAGAGGGTGGGCCAAAGCCAGAAATTGCCTGTAGCCTCTTGGACTACAGAGCCTCTTCCTGAAGAGCTCCAGGCTAGATATCTAATTAATGTTGAACGAGAGGCTCTGAGCTGACAGAGTTGGACGGCATCCCTCTTCACTTACTGCATTTACAATGCACCTCTGTTTCTCGTACGGGGTTTGGATCACGCTGCTGCGGCAGGAACGGTATTGTATGTCTCCTTCACCCATCGCTAGAAACACACACTGGGCCCTTTTGTGTTGATGCAAGGAACCGGCAAAGGATGGGAGTTTTTTTGAACTGCAGATGGTAATTAAACACAATAATCTCCAAACCTCTCTACCCCCCCTCCCCGGCGGGCCAGATCCTTTTATTGTGGAAACAGCATGTTTGAAACAGCCCTTGTTTTGAAAGACAATTGAGTTTTTCAATTAATAACTGCAGGGCCCTGGAAGCTGGAGCTATTCCATGTGCTCTGAAGCATCCACTCAGGCTGCTTGCCACTCCAAAGGAGGGGTGTGGAATGAATGGAGCTTCCAGGAGAATCCGGCTGCCTTCCACAACTTGCATTACAATATCATCTAGGCTTGTTACTATTATCACTATCAACTCATGAGCAAAATGCCCATCATTCTTGCTAGGACTATGTGTGTTTCATAACATTGGAACTGGGGGGCATCCAATGCAGCTGAATGTTGGAAGATTCAGCACAGAGAAAAGAAAGGACCTTTCATGCAGTGCAGAGTTAAACTGTGGAACTCACTCCCTCAGGAGGCAAGGAATTAGATGGCTTTAAAAGAGGATTGGACAAACTCGAGGAGAGGAAGGTTGTTGGTGACTACTAGCTATGGTGGCAATGCATTGTCTCTACAGCTGTGTTGCTTCTGAATACCAGTTTTTGGAAATCAAAATCAGAGAGAGCTGCTGTTGTGCTTGTGGACATCCTACAAGAGGCATGTCACAGAAGAAGACCACAAGAAAAGCCTGCTGGATCAGACTAATAGCTCATCTGGGTCAGGATCCTGTTCTCACAATGGCCAACCAGATACCTGTGGGAAACTCGAGCACAAGAGCCAGCATGGTGTAGTGGTTAAAAGCAGTGGACTCGTAATCTGGTGAACTGGGTTCAATTCCCTGCTCCTCCACATGCAGCCGCTGGGTGACCTTGGGCTAGTCACACTTCTCTGAAGTCTCTCAGCCCCACTCACCTCACAGAGTGTTTGTTGTGGGGGAGGAAGGGAAAGGAGATTGTTAGCTGCTTTGAGACTCTTTAAGGGGAGTGAAGGGACACGGGTGGCGCTGTGGGTTAAACCACAGAACCTCTTGAGCTTACAGATTGGAAGGTCGGCGGTTCGAATCCCCGCAATGGGGTGAGCTCCCATTGCTCGGTCCCAACTCCTGCCAACCTAGCAGTTCAAAAGCATGAAGTGCAAGTAGATAAATAGGTACTGCTCCGGGGGGAAGGTAAACGGTGTTTCCATGCACTGCTCTGGTTCGCCAGAAGCAGCTTAGTCATGCTGGCCACATGACCCGGAAGCTGTACGCCGGCTCCCTCGGCCAATAAAGCAAGATGAGCGCCGCAACCCCAGAGTCGGCCACGAATGGACCTAACGGTCAGGGGTCCCTTTACCTTTACCTTTAAGGGGAGTAAAAGGCGGGATATCAAATCCAAACTCCAAACTCCTCTTCTTCTTCTTCTTCTTCTTCTTCTTCTTCTTCTTCTTCTTCTTCTTCTCTTGTGTCGTTTCCAGCAACTGGTTTTCAGAAGCATCACTGCCTCCAACTGTGGAGCCAGAGCCTAGCTATAATGGTTGGCAGAGCCTCCAAGTGTCCCCATTTTCCAGGGACAGTCTCGGATTTACAGAAGCCATCCCGGTTGTGATTTGATCCCAGAATGTCCCACCTTCCCTTAGGATGCCCCTATTTTCATCAGAGAAATGTTGGAGGGTATGGAGTTATGTGACCCCCAAGCCAAGGAGTTAAATAATTATACAAACTTTAGAAGATATCTGATGGCAGCTCAGTATAGGGAAGGTTTTTTTAAAAAAATAATGTTTAATGTTTTATTATGTTTTTATATATGTTGGTTGCCTAGAGGGGCCGGGGCAACCCAGTCAGATGGGCAGGGTATAAATAATAAAATGATGGTGATGATGGAATAGGACGTCCCTATTTTAATCAGAGAAATGTTGGAGGGTATGGACTGGCAGCCATTCATAGCCTTCTCCTGCATGAATTAGTCCAATCTTCTTTTAAAGCCATCCAAATCGGTGACCATTGCAAGTGGCAATCTTCTGGTTGGTGTGCTTGCCAAGAGAAGTAGTGCTAGAAAAATGCAACCTGTGCTGCTGTTAGAAGTTGTATGACTCATGCAACACATTGGCGATTAATATGGACAGAACAGTAATTATACATTCTTCTGTATAATTCTTCTTATACTATCTTCTTATACTTCTTATACTTCTTATACTATCAACCTTCTGAGAAAAATACAAAGCACAGAGACTTGCAAACTACCCACCCTAAGATGAACTTATAATGTCTAGTTTCAAGAGATTTTTCAAATGCTTAACTCAGTCTTTTAGATAAGTTCATGAAGATACCAACAAAAGGTAATGTCAGGGAACTGCCATCGGTTCAGGAGGGAGACAGGACAAGCCGGATGGATTACAGAGAGCCCCCAAAGATCGTGGGAAGCAGCTCCTCTTCAGCAGGGGAGAGTAACCACACCTCCAGTGGAGAGGAGCTGCAGGGCTTGGAGGAGGCAAGGAGGTGCCAGGACACCTTGCCTGGGCAAAGCGGGGAGGGGAGAGGCCCTCCGTTACCCACGCCCTCCTTGCGCAGTAAGGTTTCGCGCCGAGAGGGGAGGCGCAGACCGGGTGTCAAGAAATTACTTTGCTGGGGAAAGTTTAAGCCCCGCCCACTCACGGATTCTGCCAGTGAATGAGCCAGCCACAGGAGAGTGGCGCTCTAGACAGATAAAATTTATTTTGCATCAAAAGCAAGGCTTCACAGCCAAGCAGGGAGGTATTTGCCTGCTTGCTCTCGAGCAACCCCTTGGAACCCTTACAGGTAAGTTCAGTGTTATTCACAATACTGAGAGATGCTAGTGGAGTTGTAGATAGATGTTAATGAAGTTGTAGACGACAGGGTGCCGGCGTTTTGCACCTGTTTCGCCCTGGCAGTCCAAGTAATCAAGAGGCTTACTTACGTATATTGGCTAAGCAAATCAGTCTCTTAAGCTTCAGCCAAGAAAGAGTATTCTCTATAAGATTGAATATCAATATACGTTTCAAGACTTTGAGATTAGACCACTGAAGAAGCGCGGAAAACTATCTTGGGAGTGTGCTACCTGCAAGCCCCAGTAAAAGGGCCCCATCAGGGGCAAACAGAGGCCTCTTGATTACTTGATTATATTAATTGCCAACATGCTGCCAAGAGAAGTAGGGCTTTTACTTTTTGAAAAGTGACAACTCTATGAGAACAGAATGTTGGTTTAGGCAGCCCTGTGGCCTGATCCAGCAAAGAGACTCTCTGATGTTCTTACAAGTTGCACATTCATCAGGAATAGGCAGGACACCCAGCTGCAGGACATGTGCTGCTCTCAGGAATGTGAAACAGAGCGAGTCTGAAACCATCCCAAACTAGGTTGCTCAGTGTCCCCTAGTAAAATGATAACCTCCCCATAAAACATACACGGGCACCCATTATAAACACCCAAAGCAAGGCAGAGGCACAAGCGATAAAGAGCCCAGGGATCATAAAAAGTCGTCCCAGACAAGCTTGATTGCTTTTTTAGAACAAATAAAATACAATCTCGTAATTATAATGAGCGGATGAAGGTGACTCAGTAGCTGTAATCTATTTGGATTTTATTTCGGGCTTTGGAAATAAGTGCCTCATGAAACCATACAAGAAGGGGAAGGGGAATTAATTTCAAAGGACTGGGAGGGGGAAAGCATGGCTTGGAAAGGTAGGCAGCCTAGCTCAGAGTCATGATTTGTAGGGGCCGTGCCCAATTTCTGAAATGTTTGTTTTTCACAAGGAGTAGAGGCCGTTTTGGAGGATGTGGTGCTTCCTTCAGAAAAGCAAGTGCTACCCAAAATTCCCTTTAGTAGGATCACGCCAAATGCACATTAAGGCCACGTTTGCACCATGCATTTAAAGTGTTTCGATACCACTTGAAACGGTCATGGCTGCCTCCAAAGAATTCTGGGACCTGTAGTTTGTAGCATAAAGGGTGCTAAGAGTTGTTAGGAGACACACACACACAATTCCCTTCCCAGAACTACAAATCCCAGAGTTCCCTGTGAAGAATAATTGGTTGCTAGACCACTCTAGGAATTGTAACTCTGGGAGAGGAGCAAGTAGATCTTAAAAATTAGTCTTAGGCCTCATTCATATCACTAATTTAAAGCACTGTGATACCGCCTTATAAGCAGTCATGGCTTCCATCAAAGAATTCCATGAGCTGTGGTTTGTTAAGGGTGCTTAGAGTTGTTAGAAGACTTGTTAAAGGTAAAGGGACCCCTGACCATTAGGTCCAGTCATGACTGACTCTGGGGTTGCAGCGCTCATCTCGCTTTATTGGCTGAGGGAGCTGGTGTACAGCTTCCAGGTCATGTGGCCAGCATGACTAAGCTGCTTCTGGCAAACCAGAGCAGCGCACGGAAACGCCGTTTACCTTCCCACCGAAGCGGTACCTATTTATCTACTTGCACTTTACATGCTTTCGAACTGCTAGGTTGGCAGGAGCAGGGACCGAGCAACGGGAGTGGGGATTCGAACCGCCGACCTTCTGATCGGCAAGTCCTAGGCTCTGTGGTTTAACCCACAGTGCCACCCGCATCCCTAGAAGACTTGTTAGGTTGACTTATAACCTATCCCCACCTAAGACTGACCCCTAATCCTCACCTGCTTGCCCACCACTCCTCCCCAGGGCCAACCTACCTGACTCTTCTTCTTGGGGTGTAGGAAATATTCCCCCTCACACACCACAGAGTGGGAGTGGTATTGTCTGGTGGAGAAAGGAGCCTTCTAGGACTTGGCCAACTCTTCCATTCAGAGCACAGGGAAATGCTTGAGCTTGGGAGGACAGTGTGTGTGTGACAGCTCCCACAACCAGCTCCTTGAAAGAAGACACTCCTGTTATCTGACAGCTCTCATCAGATACAAAGTGATGCAAATGTGTTGCTTTCAAGTGACAACCTCATTGCTTTTGCATAAGCGGGGGGGGGGGGGACTGAGTCAACACAGGCTGGGCAGAAGTTACATGGCTCCTTAAAATAAATAAAAACACTGGCCTTCCTTTATCTTTATTAACAACCGGGAGTTTTGCAACTGCTCTGATGAACTGTCATGAGTACTACTAAATTTGGATGTGTTGTGGATGTTAATGAGGGCACACAGAAATGCATGGAGAAGCATGGGAAATGTGGGGGGCAGCTTCACTCTACATTTACAAGTTGTATCATACCATTTTAAACAATCATGGTTGCCCCCAAAGCCCCCTGGGAACTGTAGTCTGTTGAGGGTACTGAGAGTTGCTGGGAGACAACCCCTCACAGAGCTACGATACCCAGAGTTCCCTTGGAAGTGGGTTTTGACTGAAAAGCTCTCTGGGAATTGTAGTGCTGTGAGGGAAATGAGGGGATCTCCTAAGAACTCTCAGCACCCTTAACAACATACCCTCCAACATTTCTTTGATGTCCTATTCCATTATTTGGGACGCGGGTGGCGCTGTGGGTTAAACCACAAAGCCTAGGACTTGCCGATCAGAAGGTCAGCAGTTCGGATCCCCGCAACAGGGTGAGCTCCCATTGCTCGGTCCAAGCTCCTGCCAACCTAGCAGTTCGAAAGCATGTCAAAGTGCAAGTAGATAAATAGGTACCGCTCCGGCAGGAAGGTAAACGGCGTTTCCGTGCACTGCTCTGGTTCACCAGAAGCAGCTTAGTCTTGCTGGCCACATGACCCGGAAGCTGTACGCTGGCTCCCTCAGCCAATAAAGCGAGATAAGCGCCGTAACCCCAGAGTCAGCCATGACTGGACCTAATGGTCAGGGATCCCTTTACCTTTATTCCATTATTATTATTATTATTATTATTATTATTATTATTATTATTTGCTGCCCATTAAACCTTAAAAAACTTATTTATACAGGATTGCCTTCAGATGTCTTCTGAAGGTTGTATAGTTACTTATCTCCTTACCTTGGGGGGGTCACATAACTCCATTTGTTGTTGTTTAGTCGTTTAGTCATCTCCGACTCTCCATGACCCCATGGACCAGAGCACGCCAGGCACTCCTGTCTTCCACTGCCTCCTGCAGCTTGGTCAAACTCATGTTCGTAGCTTTGAGAACACTGTCCAACCATCTCGTCCTCTGTCATCCCCTTCTCCTTGTGCCCTCCATCTTTCCCAACAACAGGGTCTTTTCCAGGGAGTCTTCTCTTCTCATGTGGTGGCCAAAGTATTGGAGCCTCAGCTTCAGGATCTGTCCTTCCAGTGAGCACTCAGGGCTGATTTCCTTCAGAATGGATAGGTTTGATCTTCTTGTAGTCCATGGGACTCTCAAGAGTCTCCTCCATTCTCCGATGAAAATAGGGACACCCTAAAGAAAAGTGGTACATTATGGGATCAAATCAGAAACCAGGACGGCTTCTGTAAATCCAGGACTGTCCCTGGAAAATAAGGACACTTGGAGGGTCTGTAACAAGGTACAATTCCCAGGAGTCTTTGGGGGAAGCTATGACTGCTTAAAGTGTTAGGATGCTGCATTAGATAAATATGGAGCAGATGGGATCCTTGCTTCACAACACTGCCTGGACCTTTGACCCACTTCCAAAAACTGAAACCAGCCCAGTTTATATTTAAATCACTATATTTTTGAAAAGTGACCTCTTTGCTCCTCAATTAGAACTCGGCAGAAGCCTGCAATTAGTGTGTCTGAGAAGAACTTCAACAAAACAACAAGTATTCAGCTCAGGGCAAGAGGAGATCTGGAGAGACCAGAAGTCCTGAGAGCCCGTCCACCCAAAACCTGGTACTTTCTGTTGACTCCAAACACACATTTGCCCCAGATTAGTGGCAATGGCATGGCCTTCAGCGACGGCACCATGGGAGGCGATGGCCTCCTTTCCAGGGCTTTCCACACTTGTTCCAGTTGCTAGGGAAACTGTCTCTTTTTTCTTTTTCTCTCTCTCTCTTTGACTTGAAGAGGTTCAAATGGAGAGAAGAGTTGTGCAGCGCTTGCCAGCAGGATGACAGATGATGAAAAATGGTTTTGCAAGCTCTTCTGGGAACGTGTCCATTCCACAGCGAGAGAGAAGCAAGGCAAAAGGAGCCAGTCTCAGAAAATTCAGGAGCAGGCCAATTTGCCCATGTACTTGGCTTGGCCAACCAAAATTGGATGACCCAATGATTCGTGAAGCAGAGGGGTATCAGTGGCTATTAAGCACAGTGGCTATGCTCTGGTTCCACAATCAGAGACAGCAATGCCTCTGAGTACCATTTGCTGGATTACCACAGGAGGGGGTTGTGTCCTTGTGTCCTGACCCAGCAGACTCCTCTTATGCTCTTATTTCGATTTCGGAGGCAACCATCCACAAAGCTGCACATACAAAACACAGGCACGTGCTCTCACAAGCATGGGACTCGATTGCAAAGGCTCCTCTGTGTGGGCTTCAGATTTTAATATAGAGTCTCAGAGCTCTTTGCCTTCCCCCAGCGGCGCAGATTTCCAAGGGCACATTTCCTTTCACGAGGCTGGTTTCCTTGAGTGGAGAAAGCATTGGCAGTTTCAAGTGTTTTTCTGAAAAACCTGTTTGGTTACAAATTAAAGCATGGGGGAGCAAGCAGACACCTAGACAAGTCTGCAAAGCACCAGCAGTTCTGCACACACACACATCCACCGCCACCACCCCACAAGCAAACAGCATGCAGCTTTTTTAAGTCACATCATTCCAGTCCTCTGCAAAAAAATCCAGCCCACCAACTTCAGTCTCCTGAGCTGGCTGCATTCTAGCTGCTAAAAACAGTTCCACTCCTGCTCCCATAAGTAGATAAGAAGAAGCTACCTTTGCAGGTGACCCAGAAACTACAACTAATCCAGAATGCGGCAGCTAGACTAGTGACTGGAAACAGCTGCTGAGACCACATAACACCGGTCTTGAAAGACCTACATTGGCTCCCAGTGTGTTTCTGAGCACAGTTCAAAGTGTTGGTGCTGATGTTTAAAGCCCTAAATGGCCTCGGCCCAGTATATCTGAAGGAGCATCTCCACCCCCATTGTTCAGCCCAAACAGTGGTGTCCAGCTTCAAGGGCCTTCTGGAGGTTCCCTCCCTGCAAGAAAAGTTACAGGGAACCAGGCAGAGGGCCTTCTCAGTAGTGGCACCCGCCCTGTGGAATGCCCTCCCATCAGATGTCAAAGAAATAAACAACTATTTGACATTTAGAAGCCAGCCCTGTTTAGGGAAGTTTTTAATGACTGATGTTTTAATGTATTTTTAATCTTTTGTTGGAAGCTGTCCAGAGTGGCTGGGGAAACCCAGCCAGATGGGCAGGGTATAAATTATTATTATTATTATTATTATTATTATTATGCTGATGACCCATCTTGTCCAGCATCCAGTGACCAACCAGATGGGGAACCCATCTGAAGGATCCAAGCAGAAGTGCACTCTCTCCTTCTGTGATATCCAGCAACTGGGTTTCAGAAGCATTGATTCCTCTAACTGTGGAGGCCGAGCATAGCCACCCATCATGCCTAGCCATCATTGATGGTCTTCTCCTCCATGCATCTGTCCATTTGTAAACCGCTTTGATTGTTTTTTAATGAAATAGTGGTCTATACATATTTCAATGAAAGTAAATAAATAAATTCTCTTTTTAAGCCATCCAAGTTGGCAGTTATCTCTGCCTCCTGTGGCATGAGTTCCATGGTTTAACTATGTGCTATTCAGATACTGGCAGTCTTGCTTGTCAAAACCTGGCATGGAATCTGTAGTCATTGATAGCCTTTTTCTCCAGAAATCTGTCCAGTCTTCGCTTAAAGCAGGCATGTCCAAAGTCTGGCCTGGGGGCCACTTGTGGCCCCCAGGCTGGTTTCAAACAGGCCCCCAGGAAATTATAAAAAAGCAATCTCTTACGGCCCCCGAGCGCCTGCCCAACAAAGCCAGTTCTTTTTGTGGGCTCGTCACGAGCTCTCCATTAGGGAGTCCTCGGCTGCATCACCCCTTGGGTCGACCAATCTGGTCAGCCAGGGGGTGGTGGCTAAATAAATAAATACTACAGTACACGTTAAGGACTTTGAAGATGCAGCAATGGTGTGGTGGTAGAGGGGCGGCGGCCGCCTTGACCCAGTGCCAGATTTATGTATAGGCTAAGTAGGCTGAAGCCTAGGGCCTCTAAATCTAGGGGACCTCGTCAGCCTGCCCTCTCCCCAGTGCCGCAATCTCCCCTCTCCCAAAATTGCAAACCCAAGACTTCATGTGAGGGCAGGACAACTCAGGCCTCTAAATCTAAGGGGCGTCACCAGCCTGCCTGCTCTCCAGTGCTGCAGTCTCCCCTCTCCCAAAATTGTAAACCCAAGATTTCCTGCAAGGGCAGGGCAACTCAGGCACAGCAACTATGAGACTCAGGGTTAGCCAGTGGGGCCCAATTTGAAGCAGTGGGGCGCAACTTTAATTTTTTTACCTAAGAACCACCTATAGGGAGCTCTAAAATCTGACTGCTAACCAACTGGGTACTACCAAACAGTGACCCCCATTGCTGAAAGCAGGTAACCAGCAGGGAATGCTTCAGCTCAGCCTTTGCACTGTTGACTGAACACCCCTTGCTGTGCAGATAATGGAGAAAGCTCATAAATTGTATCCCTTCTGGCATCCTGGCCAACTCTATTACGCTGGTGTAAGCCCTGGTGCACCAGAAGCCCAGAATAGCAGCAAATAAAATCCTCTCATACATCAGCGACTGATAAGACTTGTCAACTAGTGAAAAGGCCCTGCTCCATGTAGCTCCTGCCCTGTCATTTGACAGGGTGCCCACTTGCCCTCCTTTTTGACATGAATGCTCTTTATTGGAGTTTCCAGTTCCAGTACAAAGATCATAAGAAGGGAGAGCAGGGACATTGAAGTTCCTAACAGCTGTTAAGCAAGCAAGCAAGCAAGCAAGCACACAGGTCACCTTTGGCATAGTCAGGACACCTATGTCCTGTCTTGTTTTGTACAATCTTGTTTGTCCTCAGTAACCAAAATTATATTATCAACATATACAAGCAGAAAAGTTGTTTTCCTTCATTTGCAAGGAATTGTATAAAACAAAGTGGAACTAATAAAGAAAGTTCCAGGGTGGCAACGGAAAGCAAACTAAAAATGCTTTTGCAGTTCATCAAAACTATCCAGCAATATCAAGTTATAGGGAAAACTGGTGCTATTAACAGTAATCCTTCTAGTTGGTTAATTGATTCGGCAACTTCCATGCACATGATGTGTGGTGCTAATTATTTCCCCCATGAGTTAAATGATAACTAATCAGAGGCAGCTACAAGAGAGCTATGAGATTCAGGTGAGGGTCAGGTGCCTTGTCAATCGCAGCAGGTATGTAAGACGACGACATAGCCTGCCTAGTAGTTATTTTCACTTACAAATCCTCATTGGATGTCCCTGAGTCCCAGATAAGCAGGTGAGCTGTGTCCAATAGCTGAAAGCTACTAGCAACCAAATACTTCTAGCTGAAGCATGGAAAAACTAGAGGCAGGTTTCATTAAGTAACCCAGAAGTTGGTTTTTCTCCAGCTTTGTCCTTTTAGAGCAGGGGCAGGAACCATCAGGCTCACAGGATAACCCAGTTATCCTTCTTCCCATGACAATGCCACCCAGCTGTTCTTCATCCAGTTGGGAAAAGTGGTTTTTGTTACCGGTTTTCCTTGGATGTGAAATATGTATTTTGCTTAAGTACATCACATCAATGGAGAGCACACCAGTGCCTGGTATGAATGCTCAGTGTACAAAAGACACTGTTTTGCATCTCATTCAGGGATGTGCTGTGATGATCACTGGCAGAGGACTTCAATCAGAAAGCACATCAATTAATCTGGTTTTATCGACTAGCCTGCTTTGAGTTGCTGCTCTTTCATTCTTGTATTTTTCCCCCTCCCTTTTTTGTCTGCCATGTTAGATCTTGCTTTATTTTCGAAGAAGAAGAAGAAGAAGAAGAAGAAGAAGAAGAAGAAGAAGAAGAAGAATTTCAGTTTTATCCCAGATTTCTCCCAATGAGCTTTGGACAGCCTATGTTCTCCTATGCTTTTATCTTTACGACAGCCTTGAAAGATGGATTTTTTAATCAACTGAATACACTCATCCTGGCAGGTTTCAGGACTGAAAGAGGGCTACTTGTCTGAGCGCATGTGTGAACCCATCCCAATACACCACATCTATGTCTAAAAAAGCTTAAGAACATAAGAAGAGTTTGCTGGATTGGATGCCTGTGGGAAACCTTCAAGCAGGACCCAACCCAAGAGCACTCTCCCCTCCTGTGGTTTCCAGCAACTGGTATTTAGAAGTATTACTGACCAGGGAGGCGGAGCATAGACATTGTGGCTAGTAGCCTTTGATAGCTTTCTCCTCCATGAATTTGTCCAATTCTCTTTTAAAGTCATTCAGGTTTGTGGCCACCACTGCCTCCTGAACGATAAAGTTCCACTTTTTAACTAGGCACTGCAGAAATTAGAATCTGACAAATTCAAATTCAATATTCATTTTTTCCAATCTTATGTCCAGTTCAGCACATTTTCAGTTCATGGAAAAAGGACACCCTCTGATGATCTTAACACAAGGGGGTCTGTGGCGAAAGAAGGGGTCTTTTGGAGATTTGAGGCCTGAGCTGTTTAGGATGATGATGATGATGATGATGATGATGATACAGTGGTTCCTCAGGTTACAGACGCTTCAGGTTACAGACTCCGCTAACCCAGAAATAGTACCTCGGGTTAAGAGCTTTGCTTCAGGATGAGAACAGAAATCATGCAGCAGCAGCAGGAGGCCCCATTAGCTAAAGTGGTGCTTCAGGTTAAGAACAGTTTCAGGTTAAGAACGGACCTCCAGAACGAATTAAGTTCTTAACCTGAGGTACCACTGTACCATTAAACTATAGTGGTACCTCAGGTTACAGACGCTTCAGGTTACAGACGCTTCAGGTTATGGACTCCGCTAACCTAGAAATAGTACCTCGGGTTAAGAACTTTGCTTCAGGATGAGAACAGAAATCACGTGGTTGTGGCACGGCAGCAGCAAGAGGCCCCATTAGCTAAAGTGGTGCTTCAGGTTAAGAACAGTTTCAAATTAAGAATGGACCTCCAGAACGAATTAGGTTCTTAACCCGAGGTACCACTGTAACAACAACAACAACGTTTGTTTGTATGTTTGTTTGTTTGTTTGTATGCCATCCATCTGACTGGGTTGCCCCAGCCACTCTGGGCAGCTTCCAACAAATTAAAGCACAGCAAGACATCAGACATTAAAAGCCTCCCTATACATGTTGAGCACTAACATGAGGCTCTTCAATTGGACCTCGAAATGAACAGGCAGCCAAAGTGGTTGTTTTAAAACAGGGCTTAAAGGTAAAGGTAAAGGGACCCCTGACCGTTAGGTCCAGTCGTGGACAACTCTGGGGTTGCGGTGCTCATCTCGCTTTATTGGCTGAGGGAGCCGGCGTACAGCTTCCGGGTCATGTGGCCAGCATGACTAAGCCACTTCTGGAGAACCAGAGTAGCACACGGAAATGCCGTTTACCTTCCCACCGGAGTGATACCTATTTATCTACTTGCACTTTGACATGCTTTCAAACTGCTAGGTTGGCAGGAGCAGGGACCGAGCAACAGGAGCTCACCCCGTCGCGGGGATTCGAACCGGCGACCTTCTGATCGGCAAGTCCTAGGCTCTGTGGTTTAGACAGGGCTTATGTAACCACTAAATGGAACCCAGGCATAGAAGCTGTCTGCTGCATTTTGGACCAGTTGATGCTTCCAAGTCATCTCTGAGAGCAGCCCCACAGGGAGTGTGTCTGCCATGTTGCATAAACAAAGCTGCTAGATCACAATTTTTTAAAAAATGTTTGACACTTTTCTTGTGTCTATTCTCTTACATGCTTGCCCCACTCATCGTCATCATCAGGTGTAATTATACCATTTCCACCTCCTTCCCCTCCCCCTAAAAAAAATGCTCACAAAACAGCAAACAAATGAAAACGCAGGTACAACAAAAACAACCGTAAACATCTTAAACATATTTCATTACAATAACATTTAAATCCACATTAGCAATCTGGCAAGAAGCTTACAATTAAAATATCCTCGACAATTGGGGGAGGGGGGCATCCCTTTCATAAACAGAAATGATCACATGCAAAAATATCCATTTAGCTGAACGTACGCTTTGCTATGATCGGCTGAAGGAAAATGCATTAATATCGAGATGAAGCAATTTAAATCAATTACATTTAGATTCTTTCAAAGCATCAGCACATTTTTGAAAAGACAGAGGTGCATCAAAATAATCATGCTTTTGGAGACTGCACCCATATGTCATAAGATCACAGAATTGGAGAGTTGGAAGGGAACCCTATGGTCATCTAGTCCATAGGTGATGCAGGCATCACTGCTAAGGAATCCCTGACACATGGCCATCCAACCTCTGTTTAAAAACTTCCAATGGACAAAGTCTACCACTTTCCAAGGTAGTCCACTATTTCACCTTTGAACAGCTCTGACCAGAAAGTTCTTTACTCAGAGTTTACTCAGAGTTTCCTTTCTTGTTATTTGATTCCACTGGTTCAGGCCCTACTCTCTGGAGCAGTGTAGGGACATGGGTGACGCTGTGGTCTAAACCACTGAGCCTCTTGGGCTCACCAATCAGAAGGATGGCAGTTCGAATCCCCCGACAGGGTGAGCTCCCATTGTTCTGTCCCAACTCCTGCCAACCTAGCAGTTTGAAAGCACACCAGTGCAAGTAGATAAATAGGTACCGCTGTGGCAGGAAGGTAAATGGTGTTTCCTTGCACTCTGGTTTCCGTCACGGTGTTCCGTTGTGCCAGAAGTGGTTTAGTCCTGCTGGCCACATGACCCGGAAAGCTGTCTGTGGACAAACGCCAGCTCCCTTGGCCTGAAAGTGAGATGAGCGCTGCAACCCCATAGTCGCCTTTGACTGGACTTAACCATCCAGGGGTCCTTTACCTTTATGTTTTACCTATCTGGAGCAGCAGAAAACAAGCTCGTTCCATCTTCCATATGGTAGCCCTTCAGATATTGGGAGATGACTGTCATATCACCCCTCAGTCGTCTCTTCTCCATGCCAAACATACACAACTTTCTCAACCATTTCCAGACCCTTGATCATCTTGGTCACCCTCCACTGCACACATTTCAGCTTGTTGATATCCTTCTTAAGCTGTGGTGCCCAGAACTGGACACAGCACTGCTACACAGTATGTCCCACCCTAACATTTAATATGGTCTGGTGTCATGACCCCACACATCAGCAGACCTGGAGTCAGAGGCTGTAGAGTCTCTCGCTAAGAAGCCAGGTCAGTTGCAGTGCTCCAAGTCTGCTACCAGAGATCAGGAGATTACTGAGGTTGATGGACATGAACCCCCAGGAGAAACTCCCATAATCTTAGGGCCAGAGAGCAGACCCTCATGGGTACCTTTCCCTGAGCCTGAGAAAGCAAATGCCTCCCAGAGAACCTCACTGGTCCTAGGGCCACAGGGATCTAACCAGGCAGGAATCTACGGCATGGAGGAGGACTGTCTGGGTGGATCTAGACACAGCGGGGGGGGGGGGAGAGATGCTGTAAGTAAGTCAGAAATTAGATTGTCATAAGAAGAGAAAAAAAATCTCTATGGAAAATCACATTTCTAAATTTCCTGCTCTCTGGTGCCATCTGGTGTTGCACGTTTATAGAGCATTCAAATTGGTGTTTCTTTACTAATGTAGCGGAGTCCTCTGTCTTCTGGCCTTTAAAAATTCTAAGGTTATCCATCTTAACCTAGTATTTGGATCAGCCAGTGATACCTGTTGTAGGTGTAACACTTCAAATATGTCATATATTCTGGACATGTCCCCAAATTAGAAAATTCTAGGAAGAAATAGCAATGGAAATTGAAGTAATAACTCGTTATACACAACAGCCCTGTGAGGTAGACTGAGAGTTAGTGACTGGCCAAAGACCACCCAGTGAACTTCATGGGAAAGCAGGGATTTGAACCCTGGTCTCTCAGGTTCTAGTCTTACACTCTAACCACTATGCCACACTGGGGTTTTTTGTGATACAGGACTCGGCTCACAAACATACCAGAATGTGAGCCAAATGTGCCTCTGCCCCCAATCCATTCTATCCAGCCTTCAGGATTCTCCCCAGGTCTTAAACGACTGGGACCTCAAATGTATGAGGGACCACGTCGTTCCCCATAGACCCTCTGGGGTGCCAAGATCAGCAGAGGGTAGTAGTTCCTCCACCCTCAGAGGTTTGAGAGGTGGTGCCCAGGAGAGGACATTTGCTGTGGCTGCCCCTAAGCTGTGGAATTCCATTCCCACAAAGATGCACCTGATTCTCTGCGACAACCAGATGCCAACGGCTTTGATGGCTTTAACAGATGACTAGACAAATTCATTGAGGACAAAAGTTATCAATGGTTACTAGCCTTGATAACTATGCTCTGCTTCATGGCTGGAGGCAGTAATACTTCTGAATAATAATAATAATAATAATAATAATAATAATAATAATAATTTATTTATACCCCACCCATCTGGCTGGGTTTCCCCAGCCACTCTGGGCGGCTTCCAACAAAACACTAAAATACAATAACCTATTAAACATTAAAAGCTTCCCTAAACAGGGCTGCCTTCAGATGTCTTCTAAAAGTTTGGTAGTTATTTGTCTCTTTGACATCTGGTGGGAGGGCGTTCCACAGGGCGGGCGCCACTACTGAGAAGGCCCTCTGCCTGGTTCCCTGTAACTTGGCTTCTCACAGCGAGGGAACCGCCAGAAGGCCCTCGGCGCTGGACCTCAGTGTCCGGGCAGAATGATGGGGGTGGAGACGCTCCTTCAGGTATACAGGACCGAGGCCGTTTAGGGCTTTAAAGGTCAGCACCAACACTTTGAATTGTGCTCGGAAACGTACGGGGAGCCGGTGTAGGTCTTTCAAGACCGGTGTTATATGGTCTCGGTGGCCGCTCGCAGTCACCAGTCTAGCTGCCGCATTCTGGATTAGTTGTAGTTTCCGGGTCACCTTCAAAGGTAGCCCCACATAGAGCGCATTGCAGTAGTCCAAGCAAGAGATAACCAGAGCATGCACCACTCTGGTGAGACAGTCCGTGGGCAGGTAGTGTCTCAGCCTGTGTACCAGATGGAGCTGATAAACAGCTGCCCTGGACACAGAATTGACCTGTGCCTCCATGGACAGCTGTGAATCCAGAATGACTCCCAGGCTGCACACCTGGTCCTTCAGCAAACTGAATCCCAGTTTGCTGAAAGCCACGGGAGAGGAGAGTGCTGTTGTGCTCAGGTCCTGCTTGAGGTTTTCCCACAGGCATATGATTGGTGACTCCCAAACCAGGATGCTGGCCTTGATGGGCCATTGGCCTGATTCAGCAGGCTTTTCTGAGGTTCTTATGAATGCAGCCCTCAGGCTGAAAAAGGTTCCTCACCCCAGCTGGCTGACACTTCTACCTTGCCACTGTTCAAAACATGAGGTAGTACTTTTGTTCCAGCCTGGGAAGGTGAATCTTACTCTCTTATTCTGAACACTACCATAAGCCTCTCTGCCACCTCTTAGCCAACTGAACAAGGCTCTTTTGTCTTCAGAGCCACCTGAGATGAACTGTTCTTAGAAAGAACTCATTGAATCAGCTTCTTGTTGGGCCTTTTCCAACATGACAAGTTTTGCTTCTCCAACCAGCTTGTGTTATTATTTTTCAATTTTGCAAACAGACTCCATCAACCTGTGTAGCGTTGGTCTCCCATTAGGAGGGTTTGCTGATGACTCACGGAGCATGATGCCTCTAAGTCACTCCTTTCAGCTTTCTCATACGGTGGCTCGCCGCCCAGGAGATGGCGGCTTTCCAGGATTATTGGCTCGGCAATTCGCAGAAGCGGTTCCTACGAGCAACAGAACTAATGAATAAATCAATAGAGTTCGGCAAGGAATGAATTAGCCGGTGACTGAAAAAGCAAGAGTTGACTTGGTGGGGCTCAGTCCCAATCATCACCTGTTTTTGAGTGATGGTCCTGGGCTTCCAGGTCAGAAGGTCTAAAAGTTGCTGCAGGAAGGGACAGTGCTATTGTTTTCCAGTGGGACATCTGATTGGCCAGGATACTGTTCTAGATGAGCCCTTGGCCTGATCCAGAAGGCTCTTCTTATGTTCTTAAGCATGCCACTAAACTTTGTCCCGAGCAAAAATTTGAATTTAGAGGCCAGGGAAGCCATTAGAGGAATTTAAAGGGAAGCAGGTGAGACACAAATAAATAAAACCAGCAGAAGATGCTAGTTATGAAGGGTTGTCAGGTGTGCGTGTAGGAGCCAGGCCCTGTGACCAATAGGACTTTGCAGGACTGGGGCCTTCCTAAGTTTGTTCTGAAGAGGCAAGGTGTGGCCACACAGGTGAGGCCGATTGGTAACTCACAGGACCTGGTGGCAAGAGCCGGGAAGGGATATAAGGTCAGCATTTTCCCTTCGGCTCTTTGCCACAGCAACACGTCCCCTGCCTTGCTTCTTGATCCTAGGGGGCCCCTGACTTTGTTACTCCTTGCTCCTCGAACCCCTGACTTTGTGACTCCTTGATCCTTGGATCCCTGACTTCGTGACTCCTTGCTTCTTGATCCTTGGACCCCTGACTTTGTGACTCCTTGCTTCTTGATCATCGGACCCCTGACTTTGTGACTCCTTGCTTCTTGATCCTCGGATCCCTGACTTTGTGACTCCTTGCTTCTTGATCCTTGAACCCCTGACTTCGTGACTCCTTGCTCCTTGATCCTTGGACCCTTGGCTTCTTGACTCCCGGCTTTCTGACCCTCGGACTCCTGGCTTCCTGACTCCTGGCTTCTGGACCCCCATTCCTGCTCCCACCCTGCCATCTTGCCCCTGGTCCTGATATCCCCTGCCAGGACTTCAATCGCCTGTGAACCGGACCATGACAAGGGTGCACATCAGATTCAAATGAACCCCAAACACCAAGCGAAAGCGACTTGCTTCAGAAAGATTTGAAGCAAAGCAGGATCTCTCAAAAGAGACCCTAGCTGAATTGGGAGCTACCAGGGTGTTTTTGGACACTTTGAAGATTAGGACATTGGGAGGGGAGACATGGCAAAGATGCACCTTTGTGGAAAGGGATTGTCACAATTTAGGGGCTGCCACCGAGAAAATTACCTCTCTCCTGTGCCAACGTTTCCCTTCTGAGGGTTGTGGAACTGCCAATAGAGCCCCCTCTACCTATCTTAACATTCAGTGGGGATGGAAGGGGTTTTGCAGATGTTTAGGGCCCAAGTCATTCAGGGCTTTGAACCACTAATGTAAGCACCTTGAATTGAGCCTAGGAATGCACGTAATCATAATCTATTTCATGAATTATAATGACCCAAGCACATAAACAAGCAAATAACCCCCTTCCCAGGAACAACAAAAATTCAAATTCTGTCTATACACCACTTGTGGTCTTGGACAGTGCAGGCTGGTCCGCAAGGGCAAATGAGATACTGCCCCACCAAATTCAGTCTGCCTTGCCTACATACATATAACCTCCAGTTATAAAACCTCCAGTGCAGACTGATCTAAGGGGGCAGGATCATCATCATATCCCTGGTCAACTTTCTCCTCTGGATTTTTGAAAATTTAGTACCTTAGACTTGTGGGCACCTTCGGATCACTTTGATTTCGTCAGCTGTCAAACATCTGAACTGCCAAATGCGCTCACGAATCACTAAGCACTGCAGCATGCGAGGTATCAAATAAAGCCAAACTGGAATCGCTGCAGCATCCTGACTCTGAAAACACTGTCAGATATGAAATACGATTGCACGAAAGCTGTCAAACACATTAATATCATACAATTCCAGCAGCCAAATATTTTCAAATACCAAGTGCTGAAATCAAATAAAGATGAATATCAAATAGTGGAAGAAAACATCCTTGGGTGGAGTGGGTTCCCCGGGGGTCAGATACCAGTATCAAATATTCAGCAGACATTCAGAGCGTATCCAGTAAATGTTTGAGACTGACATTGCCAGGGGAGAATTTGGAGAGCCATAGTGCATTTCTGCTCTAATGGCAATGCATGGCTTTGCACTGCCAGGAACTGAAATCTTCATTGGGCCTCCATGAAGTCGCTTTGCCAACAGTATGTCAAGGATTCTGTGGGTTTGGATGTACCTGAGACTGGAAGCATTAAGACCTCAGATCCATCTTTCTGTATGCAGAAAAGGGCAACCAAAAGGCGATGGAATGACTCCCCTCTGAAGGAAAGCCAAAGTGGTACTGGCATAGTTCAGTTGGTAGAGCATGTCACTCAGGGTTGTGATTTCGAGCCCCATGTTGGGCAAAAGATTCCTGCATTGCAGGGGGTTGAACTAGATGACCCTCATGGTCTCTTCCAACTCTGCAATTTTATTATTCTATGAACATGATGGAAGTGTATGAAATTAGGCAGGGCATGGAGAAATTAGATAGAGGAAAGCTTTTCTTCCTCTCTCCTAACACTGGCGGACAGCCAATGAAGATGAACGTTGGAAGATTCAGGAAAGAATCCCATCTGGCTGGGTTTTCCCAGACACTCTGGATGGCTCCCAACAGAATATTAATAATAATAAAAGTGATAAAAGATCAAACATTAAAAACTTCCCTGAACAGGACTGCCTTCAGATGTCTTCTAAAAGTCAAATAGTTGTTTATTTCCTTGACATCTGATGGGAGGGCGTTCCACAGGGCGGGAGCCACTATCGAGAATGCCCTCTGCCTGGTTCCCTGTAACCTCACTTCTCACAGTGAGGGACCTCTGTGTCTAGGCTGAACAGTGGAAACGCTCCTTCAGGTATAAGATAAAGGAAATCATCATCACCATCATTTTATTATCTGTACCCCACCCATCTAGCCCAGGGAAGCTTAGACCATGACATATTTCTCAATCCATGAGGACAGAATCATAGAATGATTGAGTTGGACGGGACCCCAAGGGTGATGTAGTCGAACCCCCCGTAATTCAGGAACCACAGCTGAAGAATCCCTGACAGGTGGCCATCCAACCTCTGTTTAAAAACTTCCAGTGAGGGAGAGTCCACCATCTTCCAAGGTCATCCATTGCACTGTCCAACAGCTCTTGCCATCAGTACAATATTTAGTGGGAATCTCCTTTCTTGCGATTTGAATCCGTTGGAAATGTTACTCCCTAAGGGGCATCATCAGGCCAGTTCAGCAAACTAAATATGACATAATAGGCATCACTGAAACCTGGTGGGATAAGTCCCACGATTGGAATGTAATAATGGGGGGATACAATCTATTTCAGAGAAACAGACCAGACAAGAAAGGAGGAGGAGTGGCGTTATATGTCAGGGATGTGTATACCTGTGAAGAGATCCAAGATTTAGAACCTCAAAGCCAAAGTGAGAGCATTTGGGTCAAAATTAAGGGAGAGAAGAATAACAGTGACCTCATTGTGGGAGTTTACTATAGATCCCCAAGCCAAACGGAGAACATAGATGATGCCTTCCTGGAACAGATGGCCAAGCATGCAAAAGGAAGGGAGATAGTAGTAATGGGGGACTTCAATTACCCGGATATTTGTTGGATGTCAAACTCAGCCAAGAGCATAAGGTCAAACAGATTCCTCACTGGCCTTGCAGACAACTTCATTGTCCAGAAAGTGGGAGAAGCAACAAGAGGAACAGCCATTTTAGATCTGGTCCTAACCAATGTTGATGACCTGGTTAGTGGGGTAGAAGTGGAAGGATCATTAGGCGCGAGTGATCATGCTCTTCTGAAGTTTACTATACAGCAGAAAGGAGCAGCCAAGCATACTAGGACTCAATTTCTTGACTTTAAGAAAGCCGACTTCATAAAACTTAGGGAAGTGCTGGGTGAGATCCCATGGACAGTAATACTAAAAGGAAAGGGAGTTCATGATGGCTGGGAGTTTGTTAAGAGGGAGATAGTAAAAGCACAACGTCAGGCAATACCAATGAGACGGAAACATGGAAGGTGCCTAAAGAAGCCAGGGTGGCTATCTAAAGAACTTTTAACTGAGTTAAGATTAAAAAAGGATGTGTACAAAAAATGGAAAAGGGGGGAAACCACCAAAGAGGAATTCAAACAAATAGCCAGCACGTGTAGACACAAAGTCAGAAAAGCTAAAGCACAGAATGAACTCAGGCTTGCTAGAGAGGTTAAAAGCAACAAAAAAGGCTTTTATGGGTATGTTCGTAGCAAAAGGAAGAACAAAGAAACAGTGGGGTCACTCAGAGGAGAAGATGGTGAAATGCAAACAGGGGACACAGAAAGGGCTGAACTCCTCAATGCCTTCTTTGCCTCAGTCTTCTCCGATAAAGAAAACAATGCCCGACCTGAAGAATTTGGAGCAAATGATTCAGCAAAGGAAACACAGCCCAGAATAACTAAGGAGATAGTACAAGAATACTTGGCTAGTTTAGATGTATTCAAGTCTCCAGGGCCAGATGAACTGCATCCAAGAGTATTAAAAGAACTGGCAGATGTGATCTCAGAACCACTGGCGGTCATCTTTGAGAATTCCTGGAGAACAGGCGAAGTCCCGGCAGACTGGAGGAGGGCAAATGGTGTCCCTATTTTCAAAAAGGGGGAAAGAGAGGACCCAAATAATTACTGCCCAGTCAGTCTGACATCAATACCAGGGAAGATTCTGGAGCAGATCATTAAGCAAACAGTCTGTGAGCACCTAGAAAGGAATGCTGTGATCACCAATAGTCAGCATGGATTTCTGAAAAATAAGTCATGTCAGACTAACCTGATCTCGTTTTTTGACAGAATTACAAGCCTGGTAGATGAAGGGAACGCAGTGGATGTAGCCTACCTTGATTTCAGCAAGGCATTTGACAAGGTGCCCCATGATATTCTTGTAAAGAAGCTGGTAAAATGCGGTCTTGACTATGCTACCACTCAGTGGATTTGTAACTGGCTGACTGACCGAACCCAAAGGGTGCTCATCAATGGTTCCTCTTCATCCTGGAGAAGTGACTAGTGGGGTGCCACAGGGTTCTGTCTTGGGCCCGGTCTTATTCAACATCTTTATCAACGACTTGGCTGATGGACTCAAGGGCATCCTGATCAAATTTGCAGATGACACCAAACTGGGAGGGGTGGCTAACACCCCAGAGGACAGGATCACACTTCAAAACGACCTTGACAGATTAGAGAACTGGGCAAAAACAAACAAGATGAATTTTAACAGGGAGAAATGTAAAGTATTGCACTTGGGCAAAAAAAATGAGAGGCACAAATACAAGATGGGTGACACCTGGCTTGAGAGCAGTACATGTGAAAAGGATCTAGGAGTCTTGGTTGACCACAAACTTGACATGAGCCAACAGTGTGACGCGGCAGCTAAAAAAGCCAATGCAATTCTGGGCTGCATCAATAGGAGTATAGCATCTAGATCAAGGGAAGTAATAGTGCCACTGTATTCTGCTCTGGTCAGACCTCACCTGGAGTACTGTGTCCAGTTCTGGGCACCACAGTTCAAGAAGGACACTGACAAACTGGAACGTGTCCAGAGGAGGGCAACCAAAATGGTCAAAGGCCTGGAAACGATGCCTTATGAGGAACGGCTAAGGGAGCTGGGCATGTTTAGCCTGGAGAAGAGGAGGTTAAGGGGTGATATGATAGCCATGTTCAAATATATAAAAGGATGTCACATAGAGGAGGGAGAAAGGTTGTTTTCTGCTGCTCCAGAGAAGCGGACACGGAGCAATGGATCCAAACTACAAGAAAGAAGATTCCACCTAAACATTAGGAAGAACTTCCTGACAGTAAGAGCTGTTTGACAGTGGAATTTGCTGCCAAGGAGTGTGGTGGAGTCTCCTTCTTTGGAGGTCTTTAAGCAGAGGCTTGACAACCATATGTCAGGAGTGCTCTGATGGTGTTTCCTGCTTGGCAGGGGGTTGGACTCGATGGCCCTTGTGGTCGCTTCCAGCTCTATGATTCTATGATTCCTCCTTCCACTACCTCACCCCAATTATACTTTTTAAAACTGAAACTCAACTTTCTACGACTCCTGGAGACTTTTGACCATCAGGTCAGACTATCTCCATGGGCTGCTGGTGGGGGTGGGGAATGAAGGCTATCCCATCGAAAATGTTGTCCCTTCCTAACATTTTGCACTTATGCATACCTCAGGGTGCACTTGAGCATGTTCACGCGCTTCCCTCTTGCATCTCAGTGGCCTTCTTTCATCTCCATCCCTGTCGGCATGCATCCCCTGAGTTTGCCATTAGCAGGAATGCCGTTGATGACCACCCGTTGGATTTCATGCACAGATAATAAATTACTTTTCTGCAAGCGGCCCCCTTTCGCCTTTTGTATGATTTCTCAGCTGATTAAACCCTCACAGCTGTTAATCTGATGAGTTGTCAGCAAAGAGGGGGAGGTGTGTTGACTGTGAGCTCTTCTGCATGTAATGGTTTCAAGAAAAGCTGGAAATAGCAGTTTGAGAACAGGAGGACTTCTTTGGAAACAGCCTGCCCCACGTACAACAACAACAACAACAACAACAACCTTTTTCTTTGAGACTGAGTCTTAGGTACTGCCAGTAGAGGATGGTCCATTAGGGCAAATGGGGCACTGCCCCACCAACCAACCCCACCGTCATGGACTAGATGGACACAGAGGAAGGGGGAAGGGAACCAGCTGGAGAACCACCAAAGGAAGAAGGCTCAGAGCCCAGGGAGTGGTGGTGGGACAACGATGAGTGGTCAGAGGGAGAAGACTCTGGGAAAGGGAGGCGTCAGAAGCAGAAGAGATAATAGGACTTAGTGAACTGGGAGTCTGTGACAGAGAGAAGTCTGGAATCAGAGACAGAAGATGAAGCAGAAGAGTGGGAGGAAGGAGGCCAAGAGGCAGACATGAGTGAGGCTGGTGGAAGGTCATGGGGGTCTCCCGCTCCTGCGGTGACAAGCTCCCCTCCCACCTTGTCCAACAGAACCAGAAGAGGCATGAAGAGGGTGGATGAGAGGTTAGCTGTATGCAGGTGCAGTCTCTGGTTGCTTAGGAGAAGCCCTGGAGAGGAAGGGACTTAGATGGCTATGAGGAGGCAGGGACTTTCAGTCTCGGCATGGACTGCAAGAAGATCAAACCTATCCATTCTGAAGGAAATCAGCCCTGGGTGCTCACTGGAAGGACAGATCCTAAAGCTGAGGCTCCAATACTTTGGCGACCTCATGAGAAGAGAAGGCTCCCTGGAAAAGACCCTGATGTTGGGAAAGATTGATGTTGGCCCCAGGAGAAGGGGACGACAGAGGACGAGATGGTTGGACAGTGTTCTCGAAGCTACTAACATGAGTTTGACCAAGCTGCGGGAGGCAGTGGAAGACAGGAGTGCCTGGCGTGCTCTGGTCCATGGGGTCACGAAGAGTCGGACACGACTAAACAACTAAACAATAAAACAAAGACCACCAGGCCTGGCACTCAACCAAGTCTGTGGAGATCGTGGTTTTTTTTTCTAATAAAGAGTTAACTCCAACTATGAATTGTGCGATTACTGACTGGCATGCTCCTGTAACACCCACAGGGCTACCTTCCTACTCACAAGTCCAGGGGGTGGCACCGCCTATCAGGTTTCTCCTCATCCTCATCCTCCTTAGTGTCCCTATTGTCCCTTATAGAACTCAGCAGGGAAGAGTATGTGCATAAAACTAGAGTGAGTTGGCTCCACTTCTCATTGGCTCTGGCTCCACCTGCTGTTGACCTCCTGCCTTGCACCATAACAGCCACCAGCCACCACTGGTCATTCCATCTTGATGTTAGCTTAGTCCATTTCTCCATATTGCATCCAGAGGTGAAAGCAAGCAGGAATAATCCAGATCAGCAGGGATTCCCAAACTGTGATCCACGAGCTTCATTACGGTGGTCTGTGGCATGTCCGTACAATCATATTTAATTAAGATTTTAAATTAAGAACATCAGAAGAACCCTGCCAAGGACCCACATTGTCCAGCAATCTGTTCTCACAGTGGCAAACCAGATGCCCGTAGCAAACCCACAAACAGGACCCCAGCACCAAAACACTCCCCTCTATGCCCACTTGACCACTTTGATCTGTGCAACTGGCCACATATTACCTGTTTCACATTTGTAAGCACTCAATCTTTTAGTGTGGCAGAACCTACACTATGGAACTCCCTGTCTATTGATATCAGGCAGGCACTTTCACTCTACTCATCTTGGTACCTGGGGAAAACATTCTTGCTTAGGCAAAGCTTGTAGAACGTTGGCATGTGTTTTAACCTGTTTTTAGTCTGTTGTCATTTAAACTTCTTGAATATCTTAAATCATTGTTGTTAATTCTTCTTATTGATAATTTTATTGTTTTATCATTTTGTAATCCACTCTGTTGTTTTAACAAGGAAGCAGTGTATAATTTTTTGAAATAAAGAAGTTAGTGCACCTTCCCCCTCCCCCCCCCCCCCCGTCAGCAGGAAGACTTAGCTGGAGGTGTTTTGATTTGTTTGACCGCTTTAAAATTACATGCCCTCCAACATTTCTCTGATGGAAATAGGGACGTCCTATTCCATCATGATAATTTTACTATTTATACCCCACCCATCTGACTGGGTTGCCTGAGCCACTCTGGGCAGCTTCCAACATATCTAAAAACATAATAAAAGATTTTTTTAAATTAACAAAACCCTTCCCTATAGAGGATTGCCTTCAGATGGCTTGAGGGTTGGATAACTCCATACCCTCTAACATTTCTCCAGTGAAAATAGGGACATCCTAAGGAAAAATGGGACATTCTGGAATCAAGTCAGAAACCAGGACATCTTCTCTAAATCAGGAACACCCCTAGAAAATAGGGGCACTTGGAGGGTCTGAAAATAATGGCAAATGAAGTTTAATTAGAGATACATTGAGTGGATTGGGGACAGGCCACCCACCATGCAGAAACACACCCCACATCTTGCCCTAAATCAGTCCTAGGCTAATGTGATGCTTTCATGCTCCAATATGCAAAAGGCCAAAGGGTTGTCCTTTCTTAGAAATCCACCCCAAATGTTCTCCTTCATCATACAACTTGTGGTAGATTTGCCAAGTTTGAAATGGCAACAGAGGAGACCAAAGGCGTTCCCATTTCTCTCTCTGCTCCTCCAGAACTCGAACAGCCAGCTGGGGACAAGGCCTATTCCACAAACCACCTGACCCAAATCTTGAGAAGCAGCCACTGGAAAAAGTGCAGATCTCTTGATATTTCTATAGGAAAGACTGTCAGTCTCGAGCCTAGTGAAGGGAATCTACTGCTTTAACGCTCTGACATGAGCCTGCTCAAACTCCTTCATGGTCCTCTGCTTTTGAATAAGAGAATAAAAGGTGTGTGGATGGGTTAGAAGGAAGAGGAACAGAGTGTTGGGCTCCATCCTCAGGCTCTGCACTAGAGAAGGTCTCACAGGTTCAGTCCTTGGCATCCCTAAAAGGCTGGTGCCCAGGGGACCATAAGAACGTAAGACAAGCCTTCTAGATCAGGCCAATGGTTCCAGATATGGGATATAATCTAACTGTGCCATTGGGTTGAATTGGATCCAAAACGCAGCAGTCTGATTGGTCCTAGGACAATAGGATTCAGAATGCAGCAGTCTGATTGGCTCTAGAACAATAGGATCCAGAATGCAGCAGTCTGATTGGTCCACAGGCATAAAGTAGGCATAAAGTAGGCACGGCTCCTAGCCTGGTTACGTCATCACCGTTCTGCTCTCCCACCCTCCCTTTGTTTACATGGTTGCACTCACCCATTGGCAATTGGTGGGGCTTGCAATTCAACTTTGCCATGGACATTTCAGTCACTGCTTTCAGGAAGGAATTTCTCCTCCAGACAGATTGTCCCTGTCTGCGGGTTTTTGCCTTCCTCGTGGCAATCATCACAACTTTGGGGGATAAGGCATTGGGAAGGATCCGTATTCCTGGATGGAGCTGGTAAACCTCTGCCTTCCCCCTCCAAGGAAATGGAGTATCCCTTTAAAGGGGAGGTATGTCTGTCCATGGGACGCAGGTGGTGCTGTGGGTTAAACCATAGAGCCTAGGGCTTGCCAATCAGAAGGTCGGCAGTTCGAATCCCCACGATGGGGTGAGCTCCTGTTGTTCGGTCCCTGCTCCTGCCAACCTAGGAGTGGCGGATTTGGGGCTCTCAAAGTTCAGCCACACTCTGTACGACGCTGACATTTGGTGGGTGTCTCCCCCACCTCTCTCATTCCATTCTGCAGTGCTGTTGTGCCCCCTCCCCTGGAGTGTGGTGCCTCTTGGGATTGCCCCGGGCACAATACCCTAAAACTGCCTCTGCTGGGAAGCCAAATAGAAAAACTCCCTGCCACCAGAGACCCTCCAGCAGGACTATCTCATCTCCCATCTCTAGAAGGTCCCATCAGAGGAATGCTATGCTATCACATAGATTTACTCCAGAGGATTGTAGGGGGTGTTCCCCACCCTCTTTTGGGGATGGACGGCAACTTTATATAAAATATTTGTGATGCTTTGTGATATTATATTTCTGGTCCGTTTCCTAAATTATTCTGAATCTGAGGATTCCAACTCATCTGAAGAGCTGATGTGCTATATATGAGGTTGCTTTAGACCACATTAGATGGCTGGTCCATCTAGGTGAGCGATGGGGAAACCTATGTCTGTAGACAGAGATCCCCCAGCACCTTCCCTAAGCCAGGCACGTCCAACAGGTAGATGTACTGATAGAGCAGTGGACATCTGTGGTAGATCACTGGTAGATCACTAGCTCCCCCAAAGAAGCTCAACAACTTCAACCTGAACCCCCCAAAACAGGGCTTTATCCTCCCTAAGAAAAGCTAAACAACTTCGACCTGAACCCCCCAAAAGGGCTCTGCCAGATCACTGCCAGTTGTTTTTTTTTTTTAAAAAATAATATTTATTACTTTTAAACCTTACAAAAAGGAGAAAAGAAAAGAAAAAAGGAAAGGAAAGGAAAAGAAAAGAAAAGAAAAGAAAAAGAAAAAGCAATACAGTACAATATATAAACAATACACAACACAACATTAACATTAACACATTAAACAAAACGAGAGCAAAAACAGTTCAAAAAAACCCACACATCATACCATCTCAATATCCTCTCTTTCATTCCCTTGTTTCATCGACCTCCTCTCACCTCCCTTTTTGTATTCCATTTCTATTAATTATTTCAGCAAATCCTTTCCATCTTTCTCTATTTTCTGTCATGTGATTATCTTAACATATTTTAACCTTATTTTCCATTAATACTATAATACTTATTTATGCTTAATTCCTTAAAACATTTCTACTAAAGCCATATAATTCCCTTCCAACATTTTTCTAACACTCATTAAATTTTACATTATTTCCATATATAGATTTTAAACTTTTTCCAATATTCCTCCACCGTCTCTTCTCCCTGGTCTCGGGTTCTGCCAGTCATTTCCGTCAATTCCATATAGTCCATCAACCTGGTGATCTTCTGTCCGAGGCTCTTAACTCTTTTCCAAGTCCCTTCTGCAAGTCTTCTTCATATTTATACATGCACTTTACTTTGTCCTCTCCTGATCTTGTTCTTATTTTCCTTCCTTTGATGCTGAAATGTAGATCACTGCCAGTTTTTAACTCTATGAGTAAATCGCAGTCTCTTGGGAGTTGGCCACCCCTGCCCTAAGTCTATCTGCTGCTTTATTCTAGCCCAGGACTGCCCCCTCCAACATGCATTAGATCTTCAAGGTCTCAGATAGAGGCTTTATCCATTGTCGCCACCTGGGATCCTTGTAGATGGTGATTGATTGGTTGATTGATTGATTCATTCATTCATTCATTCATTACAATTATATGTATCCGGCGTTTCCATAATTTTATGCACCACTGTTTCATCAGCTTTTCTCTAAACGGAAAAAACCGCCCCAGATTTGGTAACCTTTCCTCACAACGGAAGTTGCTTAATGTACTGCTTCCAAGCAGTGCATCTAAGCTAAGCAGTGTACAAAATCCAAGACAGGTTGAAATGCAAATCACAGTTATATACGGATGTATGAGCTCCACGCCTTAAGTTCTAGTGAATCAGGCAATGGCGCAGAGGGGGTGGATAGGATGGCATGCCGGGTTGCTCTGCTGTCAATCTGCCATTTACCTCTCCATATGGATAGCAGGGGTGGGTGTTCACACATGCCCAAACGTGGAGATCTCGTTTTAGAGCTGGAGGGAGCTAAGCTGTGAACTTTCAAAGAGGCCATCCCACCCAACTCCAGGTGGGCCGTGGGTGGCAAATCATAGCTGGGACAGAGAAAGTTTAATTGTGAATGATGGGAAGGGGGCAGAACAACAGGTAATATATATTCTTGATGGAGGTGGGGAATGTATTCTCAGCCTAAGGGCTGCATTCCCTTTGGAGTAGGGTTCTCATACGTCAGATGTCTGGGATTCAATCGGTGATATAAGCGTCCTGGGGAAATTTCAAAAAAATGGCAAAATGTCCAGGTTTTTTTCCTAATAGAACCAGGTGTGTGTTTGAGTATCACTCTTTGCCTTTTCAGGGCAAACTGCCCCCCCCCCCCGAAAAGCTCAACAATGTTTGTGTCTGGATTTTTACTTCTTGAAATATGGCAACCCTACTTTTGGGCAACCCTTTGTAGGCCAACTGGCAATGGTGGGTGGAGCAACAACATACCCTCCAAGCCTATTTTCTAAGGACAGTCCCAGAATTACGAAAGCCATCCCAGCTTCTGGTTTGATCCTGAAATGTCCCTATTTCCCCTGCCAGCATCTCCAGCACTGAGCTCAGGGAGGCAGATGAGCCGTCACTTGTCCCAAATGGTTGCAGCTGTGAGGGACAATCTCATTGCTTCTCTGTGGCCTCTCCATGGCTGCTGCTGCTGGCATCCTACCTTGGGCAGCTCATAGCAGCTTCTGGAGGGTGGGGGAGGCTGCAGGGACCCAGGCCAAGCACTGCATAACGTGCCAGCTCTGAAGGGAAGGCAGGTTCTTAACCTGAGGTACTATTTCTGGGTTAGCGGAGTAACCTAGTGGTACCTCAGGTTACATACGCTTCAGGTTACAGACTCCACTAACCCAGAAATAGTACCTTGGGTTAAGAACTTTGCTTCAGGATGAGAACAGAAATCGTGCTCCGGCAGCGCGGCAGCAGCAGGTGGGCCCATTAGCTAAAGTGGTGCTTCAGGTTAAGAACAGTTTCAGGTTAAGAACAGAGCTCCAGAACGAATTAAGTACTTAACCTGAGGCACCACTGTAAAATGGGATCAGCATTAAGGCATTTTCTCAGGATGGTGGAGGGCATGTGTGCTGAGTCCTGTTGGTGTAGTGGGGGCAGCAGTGTAGCTAGCTGCTTGGGCGCCAGGGCACGGGGGTGGGGTGAGGTGCCGCAGGGTGGGGCAGGGCAGGGCAGGGCATGCCAGAATCCCAGTGCCCGAGCCTCATTCCGTTCTAGCGCTCTGCAGACCCGCTTTGCTTTTTTGAGCAGCTGTCAAGTACGGGAGTTCCCCTCTCCCTTCTGGTAACTCAGCGATAAGAATTAACCATCAATTGGTAGATTTATAGTTCTTTTATTACAACATTACGCTGCAAGCACAAACAGGCAACCCTCCCCAAGGATATCAGTTGCCTGCTCTGACTCCTCCCCACTTCTGCAGCAAGAAGCACGCCAACAGGAAGTCCCCCCCCCGTGTCTCCTTTGTTCTCTGACACACTCAGACCTCCAAGTTGGGGGTGTGTGAGGGAGTTCTCCTCCACTCTCATTGGATGTATCGCCCAGCTGCTCCCTCCCTTCTGGTTCCTTAGCTACTATCTCATAGTTGGGTAGCTCCTCTCTCAACTGAGCAGCTTCTGTGTCTGCTTCTGGAAATGCTGGAAGCGGGGGGGGGGGCAAATATTCCCTCTCCTCTTCTGTTAGGAGCTGATCTCCCTGCGAATACATTCCCCAGTCTTGCAATCCAGACCAGCCCCTGACAGCAGCACAGAGCCTATAGGCACCCGAGCCACTGTGTCACTCCCAGGAGAGTGCTGTGCCAGTTTAGCGCAGCACATGAGTGGGCAGCTCGGTTTGGGGGCGGCTCGGGGGCTGGTCAAACAACCTCTGTGGGCCGCTTCTGGCCCATGGGCCTTAGGTTGCTGACCCCTGAGGTAGAGCAATAAGAGGGAATCCTTTTTCAAAAGTGTGTGCAAAAGATATGATTATTTATTTTGACACCTTTTACGGTGGGGGGATTCCTGCAGAAATTAGTGTCTTTTGGAATTTGCACACACCAAAACACGTTTTTTGTGGTTTTTTGCCAGGCCTCTTAAAAAGAGGGGGATGCAGAGATGCGAAGAGCTAAAGACCAGAAAAAACAAGTAACTAAAATGAAAACTGATGGGTTCATCCATCCATTATCCTCTCCCCCTCCCCCCACCTTGCTCCCCACCCCCGCTTCCTGGTGCACACTTTATTAAAAAATGATGGTTGGTACAAAAAAAAAAATAGAAAAAAATTTAAAACCCTAAGCAGGTGGAGGGTTAATTAAATTAAAGGCCTTTCTAAAGAGGAGGCAATTAGAGTATTGATCACAAGAAGTGCCAAGTTAATTGGGCATGTGACACATTGACATTTCTTCAGGATCAATAAAGCCCACAACACCTTCAAAGAGATCTTCCTCAAGCACCACAGAAACCACAGTGGGGTCAAACGCACAATAAATCCCTGGAGCTGATTATAGCTCCTGGCTTCTTTCATGTTTTCTCAATGCCGGAAAACTGCCTGATTGAGGGGGGGGGTGGCAGTTTCTTTCTCACCTACCCCTCCATCTCCCTTTCCTGAATGTGGCGTTCATAGAAGTCTTTGATGGGTCCGATCAAGTCCTCTTTGGGGCTTTTTTCAATAGAGGGAAAATCTCATCAGCTTCTGTCAACGAGGCTCTCTGTTCTCAGGGCCTTAGAAATCTTCTTTTAATCAAATACAAGTCAATTAGCAACACACCAGCAACCACGGGTTGGATCTGACTGCAACCCTACTCAGAGTAGGCCGATTGGGAACATTATTAATGATGTTTTATTTGCTTTTCCACCCAAAGGGAACCACGTCCATTCATTTCAGTGGGTCTACTATGAATAGGACGGATGTTCTGCATAACCCTATGTCTCTATGCCTTCCTTTTGAACACTGGGGATTGGGCCCGCAACTCACACCAAGCAAAGAACCTCACTGGAGAAAGGGATCAAAGAGATGCCTTTCATATTTCTTCTTTTGTTTTATCTGATACTTTAAAGAGAAGCATTTTTATTTTTTAAAAAAAAAATGTAATGAAATGAAATCTGTTTGTCCTGAAAATGTCTGAAAGGAGAAGCAAGTCACTTAAATTTGGCAGGGAGTTGAAAGGGAACCGAGAGCCAATTCGGATGTTCAAAAGGACACAGGTTTTGAAATCCCGGATCACTCGAGCTTTGGGATTTCCTGTCTTGAATGGGGATGTGCAGGTCTTGTCCTGGGTGCAACTGACTGCTTCCAAGTTCATCTCTCAAACGCAGACTTCACACAGACCTTGCTTCAGGTGTGCTGTGACCTGGCCTCAGAGCTCTTGGACATGTCTGGGCATGGGGCATTCCTTAGGAATGCACATCTAGGACTATGCCCAGCATCATCAACACTAGAAGGAGAGCATAGGTGTATCACAGCTAGTCTAGCACTGAAGTATTTCTAAAAATGAAAATTCGGACACAAATGTTGATGAGCTTTTTTTGACCAAAGTTGTTGAAATTTGCCAATTTGTCTCTCCTCAATTAAGCATTGTATAAACCTTGCTAAATAAAAGGAAAGGAAAAGGAAAGGTAAAGGGACCCCTGACCGTTAGGTCCAGTCGCAAACGACTTTGGGGTTGCGGCGCTCATCTTGCTTTACTGGCCGAGGGAGCCGGCATTTGTCCGCAAACAGCTTCCGGGTCATGTGGCCAGCATGACTAAGCCGCTTCTGGCGAACCAGAGCAACACACGGAAACACCAGAGTGGTACCTATTTATCTACTTGCACCTTGACGTGCTTTCGAACTGCTAGGTTGGCAGGAGCTGGGACTGAACAACAGGAGCTCACTCCACCACGGGGATTCGAACCGCTGACCTTCTGATCGGCAAGCCCAAGGCTCAGTGGTTTAGACCACAGCGCCACTGCTTTCATGATCATTTTATGCTGCATTTCTCTAGTTTTTTCTGCTCATTTCTCTTACTTTTGATTGTAGTTTTGATTGTCATTGTATTTTACCCATTTTTCAAAATAAAAAAATGAAATAAAAATTGAACTTTTTGTTGTTGTTGTTTAGTCGTTTAGTCGTGTCCAACTCTTCGTGACCCCATGGACCAGAGCACACCAGGCACTCCTGTCTTCCACTGCCTCCCACAGTTTGGTCAAACTCATGCTGGTAGCCTAGCTAATTAAGCAGTTCACATTAATGCAAAAATAAATGCACAAGCAAATAAGCATGGCAAATCCTGGAGATGCACAACTTTTGACACTAGAAATGCATATTTTTAGGACCCGCTTTATTTCTGTGATTTTAAGCAGGTTTAAAACTGTTTAAGTGCATTTAAATTGTTGTTAAAATTGTGTTTTAACTGTTGTAACCCACCCAGGTGAAGGGCAGGTAATTAATAATCATAACCATAAGGATCACAATTTTAAAAAATCTGCAAACCGCCTGGCTAATTAGATGGTGCGCATAAACGCCAAAAACAAACGAGCAAGCAAATAAATGAGCAGACGAATAAACATGGTTCCCTCTACGTGTGCTGCAAAGGCCACTAGGTAACTCAGGGAGAGCCTGGGCCAGAAAGTGGAATCAATCATTACAAAAGGAGCTTCCATGACAAAACTATTAAAGCTTTTCTTTTTATTGCCTGTTGTGGCTGTCAGGACAGTTGAAACCTCTGCGAGTTATTTCCCTCTGTAGCCCAATAGTTATTAAGATGCCCATTACATTGTTTCCTGAAGAAGCAATCTCAGGCGCACGCAGGGGCGGCAGGCGGCGATCGCACCTCCGTCGCAGTTAAGGCAGCTGATTGCCAAAGGAGAAAAGCCATCTGACCAAGATTTCACGCAGCTCAGACCAGGCAATGACTCTGAACTCGTTTTTAATGCACGTTATTGCTCATTGTATTGCTGTTAGGCCTCCGGGGGACATCGTCAGGGGCATGTGCTTGTGTCTGTGTGTTTATCCTGCAAATGGAGAAGGCACACTTCATAAATCCGATGCACAAACAATATGTAAATGCTTCCCATAAACAATTAATCACAAATGCGCCGGGCTGGTAATGTACGTACATTTAGGATCCTGCATATCTTGGCAGCAGGGAGCTCTTGGGGGCAGGGAAGGAGAGCCAAGGTGAGGCAACCTGCTTACAGCTGCAGGACTTGGGTGCTGTTCACAGGGAAGTGTGTGGTACACTATAGCGGTTAGAGCAGGAGGGAGGAATCTCAGGCCAGTCTCACTGAATGTCTCCCAGCAAGTTTCCAAGCACAATTCAAAGTGTTGGTGCTGACCTTTAAAGCCCTAAACGGCCTTGGTCCAGTATATCTGAAGGAGCGTCTCCACCCCCATCGTTCTACCCTGACACTGAGGTCCAGCACCGAGGGCCTTCTGGTGGTTCCCTCACTGCGGGAAGCCAAGTTACAGGGAACCAGGCAGAGGGCCTTCTCAGTAGTGGTGCCCTCTCTGTGGAACACCCTCCCACCAGATGTCAAAGAGAACAACAACTACCAGACTTTTAGAAGACATCTGAAGGCACCCCTGTTTAGGGAAGCTTTTAATGTTTGATGTAGTACAGTATCTTAATATTTTTTTGGAAGCCGCCCAGAGTGGCTGGGGAAGCCCAGCCAGATAGGCGGGGTATAAATAATAAATAATTATTATTATTATGAACGTGACCCTCCAACACTCTCTGCCTGCTTCTTAGCACTCTCTCCAGGATATACTTTCTCCTTAAGCCATACTCCTCTCCCAACACCATGCCTGCTCAACCTCCCTGCTTCATGCTCTCCTCAGGGTATTTTGCCTGGCTGGAATATGTCCTTGAAAGGTGATAATACCCTCTTGGTGGCCTGGAGGGAGAATGGAGAGGTGGGTGGGTGTGTAAAAGCAGTATAGGTTAGTGGTTAGAGTGTTGGACCAAAACCTGGGAGGCCGGGGTTAAAATCTTCCTGCTTGGTCATGAAGCACACAAGGTGTGCCAATTGTTTCAGCCTAACCTACCTCACAGGGTTGCTGTGAGGATAAGATGGAAGAATCATGTGCCCCCACCTTGAGCTTCTTGGAGGAAAAATGAGATGTAAACGGTATAAACAAACAAGCAAACAAGCCTGATATTTTCATGGCTGAGCTGTAGCCCAGTAGGGCTACAGGTGATGCTGTGGTCTAAACTGCCGAGTTTCTTGGGCTTGCCGATCTGAAGGTCGGCGGTTTGAATCCTGGCAACTGAGTGAGCTCCCGTTGCTCTGTCCCAGCTCTTGCCAACCTAGCAGTTCGAAAGCACATCAGCGCAAGTGGATAAATAGGTACCACTGTGGCAGGAAGGTAAATGGTGTTTCCATGTGCTCTGGCTTCCATCACGGTGTCCCATTGTGCCAAAAGTGGTTTAGTCATGCTGGCCACATGACGCAGAAAGCTGTCTGTGGACAAACGCCGGCACCCTCGACCTGAAAAGTGAGATGAGTGCCACACCCCATAGTTGCATTTGATTGGACTTAACCGTCTACGGGTCCTTGATCTTTAGCTTTGTAGCCCACTGTAATAAAGAAAGTCACCTCTGTCACTCCCCCTGCACCTTTCGGCTCTGGCATGTAGTCCCCCAAGAAGGAATGCCGTCTTCAGGTTCCTAAATCGGATCTGCTTGCCTGGTTTCAAGTGCCAAGCTAAGATTAGGTTCAACCCTCCACTCGGCTAAGAACCTCACTGGATGACTCTTGGGACATTGCAGTGTCTCAGCCTAACCCACCTCACAGGGTTGTTGTGAGGACAAAATGGGGAGGAAGAAAACCATATGCAGTGGTACCTCAGGTTAAGTACTTAATTCATTCTGGAGGTCTGTTCTTAACCTGAAACTGTTCTTAACCTGAAGCACCACTTTAGCTAATGGGGCCTCCCGCAGCCGCTTAATTTCTGTTCTCATCCTGAAGCAAAGTTCTTAACCCGAGGTACTATTTCTGGGTTAGCGGAGTCTGTAACCTGAAGCGTATGTAACCTGAAGCGTATGTAACCCGAGGTACCACTGTATGCTGCCTTGACCTCCTTAGAGAAAAAGCTACAATACAGTCATACCTCGGGTTAAATATGCTTCAGGTTGAGCGTTTTCAGGTTACACTCTATGGCGACCCAGAAGTAACGGAACGCATTACTTCTGGGTTTCGCCGCTCGCGCATGTGCAGATGCTCAAAATGACATCACACACATGCAGAGAAGCAGCGAATCGCGACCCGCGCACATGCAGACGCGGGTTGCGTTCACTTCAGGATGCGAACGGGGCTCTGAAATGGATCCTATTTGCATCCAGAGGTACCACTGTAAATGAAAAATTCCAGCCAGGCACAAACATTCAGAGAGGGTACAAAGTCAAACTGGTGAGGTGTCTTGCCTATGGAGAACTCCAAGGGCCGGATAGAGGCCTTCATCTGGCCCTTGGGAACCAAGCTTCCTCACCCCTGCACTACGCTAGCTGGCGACATTCCCTCCATGCCATCTTTCTCCTGCAATCTGCCCATTCCACATTTCCTCTGATAAAGTAATTCTTTTTTCCCTTTTCTTTTTTTTTAACCGTGTGTCTATGGAAGGAGAAAAATATGGCACAATTACACATTTTTATGATGCACCTTTCACGGCTTATCGCAAAGCTGGGCACATAAAAAAATGAATTGCATAAATTTTAAGGACGTTTAATACACGCACAGTTAAAATCGTGCAGCAACAGCAATAGGAAACAGGTGTGTGCTTGGAGAGAGATTTAAACCCCCAACGTGAGATGTGCTCAGGAGATAGTGGGCTGGGACAGGGGTCTGTGGGCAGGGGTTCCATGCTCACCTTTCAGGAGCCAATTATTCCTCACGCAAAGTGTAAGCTTCCAGGTACCCTTAATAATTGTAACCACATTTATTTATTTTGTTTTATTTCTATAGCACTCTTCATCCGAGGATCACAGGGCAGTTAACAATATAGAAACACAAAAATATGATGGCAAAATTCCAAGGGAGCAGAAAAGACTATTTATGTAGGCGGCCACGGCTGCGCGGACATTATTGGCCCAGAGATGGAAAGAAGATAAAGTCCCTACCAGAGAAGAAAGACAGATCAAGTTGATGGATTATGCCGAAATGGCTAAAATGACTGGAAGAATCAGAAATCAGGAAGACCAGAATTTTAATAAGGAATGGGGGGAATTTTATAACTTATCTTAAAGTCCATTGTAAACAGTTAAAATTGTTAGTAGGATTGGAATATCACTTGTGCAGTAGTACTTAATTCGTTCTGGACGTCCGTTCTTAACCTGAAACTGTTCTTAACCTGAGGTACCACTTTAGCTAATGGGGCCTCCTGCTGCTGCCGCGCCACCACCACATGATTTCTGTTCTCATCCTGAAGCAAAGTTCTTAAACCGAGGTACTATTTCTGGGTTAGCCAAGTCTGTAACCTGAAGCGTCTGTAACCTGAAGCATCTGTAACCTGAGGTACCACTGTAGTTTAATGGTAAATTCTGGACCCAACGGAGATGTAAAAAATTTGAATCATCATAAAAGATGCGGGAGGAAAGGATTAATAAAAGGACCCACAAAGGAGAGGATGGAAGTCCAAGTGATTCCTTGGAATCTTGTTTTTATGATCTGTGTTCAATATATGACTGTAAAATTTTAATCTGAAAAGCCAAATAAATACATTTTAAAAAAGAGAAGAAACACAAAAATACATCTAGTTACAGGTAGCTAGCCGTGTTGGTCTGCCGTAGTAGAAACAACAAAAAAAAAATTCCTTCCAGTAGCACCTTAAAAAGGTAAAGGGACCCCTGACCATTAAGTCCGGTTGTGACCGACTCTGGGGTTGCGGCGCTCATCTCGCTTTGTTGGCCGAGGGAGCCAGCGTACAGCTTCCTGGTCATGTGGCCAGCACGACTAAGTCGCTTCTGGCGAACCAGAGCAGTGCACAAAAACACCGTTTACCTTCCCGCTGGAAGGGTAAACCTTCCCGTTTACCTATTTATCTACTTGTACTTTGATGTGCTTTCAAACTGCTATGTTGGCAGGAGCAGGGACCGGGCAACGGGAGCTCATCCATCACGGGGATTCAAACCGCCGACCTTCTGATTGGCAAGTCCTAGGCTCTGTGGTTTAACCCACAGCACCACCCGTAGCACCTTAGAGACCAACTAAGTTTGTTATTGGTATGAGCTTTCGTGTGCATGCACACTTCTTCAGATATGAAAATATCTAAGGTGCTACTGGAAGGATTTTTTAAATTATTATTTTTTTGTTACAAAAATACATAACATCCTAGAATGAAGTGACAAGTGGGGCACCGCAGGGTTCTGTCTTGGGCCAGTTGATGTTCAATGCCTTTATAAAAGACTTGGATGAAGGCTCATCAATTTTGCAGACGACACCAAACAGAGAGGAGTAGCCAATGCTGCTGAAGACAGGATCAGGAATTGAAATGACCATAACAGGTTGGAGAACAGGGCCCAAACTAACAAAATAAATTTCAATGGGGACAAATGTAAGGTTCAGCAGAAAGAACCAGCTGCACAAATATAAGTTGGGGGACACCTGGCTTGCCAGTAAGTAGTACATGGGAAAAGGATCTCTGGGTCTTAGTAGACCACAAACTTAACATGAGTCAACAGTATGATGCAGCAGCAAAGAAAAGCTAATGCTGTCCTAGGCTACACCAACAGAAGTTTAGTGTCCCAGTCAAGTGAAGTCATAGTACTGCTCTATTCTGCCTTGGTTTACCACACCTGGCGTCCTGGGTCCAGTTCTGGGCACCACAATCTAAGAAGGATATTGACAAGCTGGAACGTATTCAGAGGAGGGTGACCAAGATGATAAAGAGTATAGGACAAATACCTGTTGGAAAGATAAAGAAAAAGAAGGCACCTTTTATCATATGTGGTGGACATGTACGAGAACAAAAGCATTCATTTTTTTAAAATGGGAAAAAAATGTTTAAAATAACATTTATGGAAAAACCAGAAGCTTTTTTATTAGGAATTATAGATGCAGAAATACTAAAGGAGCAGAAAAGGTTATTTATGTATGCAATGACAGCTGCGTGGATACTTTTAGCCCAGAGATGGAAGGAAGAAAAAGTCCCTACCAAAGAAGAATGGTTGAAAAGGAGGGAAGTTGAAGGGTTCATGGGAACTCTATATTTTATTTTGGATTATGACTTGTGTCTGAATGTAAATTCTATTTGTAAAACCAAATATTAAAAACTTACGGAAAAAAGAGTCGGCAGCCTTATAAGGAACGGTTGAGGGAGCTGGGTATGTTTAGCCTAGTAAAGGTGATATAAGAGGTGATCACTAAGAGGTGATATAATAGCCATCTTCAGACATCTCAAGGGCTGTCAAATGGAAGATGGAGCAAGCTTGTTTTCTCCTAGGACTCGAACCAACGGCTTCAAGGTAAAGGTAAAGGACCCCTGGACGGTTAAGTCCCGTCAAAGGTGACTATGGGGTGCGGCACTCATCTCGCTTCAGGCCAAGGGAGTCTGCATTTGTCCACAGACAGATTTTTGGGTCTTCAAGTTACAAGAAAAGGGATTCCAACTAAACATCAGGAACAACCTTTTGACTTTAAGAGCTGTTCATCTGTGGAACAGGTGGTGGGTTCTCCTTCTTTAGAGAAGGGTGGTCATCTGTTATGTATGATGTAGCTGAGATTCCTGCATTGTAGGCAGTTGGAGTTGTTGTCCCTTGGGGTCCCTTCCAACGCTACAATTCTCTTTCCTAATTGATCAACAGCCTGGAGCAATGTCTAAAAGATTCCAAAGCTTTTTCTTCCGCCTCCCTTTTCTTTCTCATAAGGCATGCTAGCATTCGTTATACAAAGGAAAGGAAAACCTGGCCACTAGCCCAGTGATGTAGTTGATGCATTCACAGTAAGGGTAATAATATACAGCCATCCCTTTTCTGTTTCCTGACTCATTGGAAACCTCCAGACAGAAATCCCTCCGACCGAAAGCAGGCCCCGGGCAAAGAGGCGTGGGCGGATGAGCTAAGAGAGTCCCCCAACTTCAGGCCCTGAGGCACACTCTGCCGAAACACTGATCTGGAGAGTCCCAAGTGAGGAAGGGCCTGGGGCAGGTGCCAGGGCTTGAGTCTCATGCTGCGTGGGGAGGCCGCTCATCTAGACATCGAGGGACACCTGGGTGCTCCCGCTTCAAAAGGCAGCAGCAGAGATGAATGGAAACCTCAGGTGTTACCTCGCAGGCTGCTCTGCTCTGTGACAATGAATTAAACATGGGGGAAGTGTGTGACGAAGTCTGAAGGAGGTTGCCTCTCCACAATTAGAGGCATCGAATCATATGCCTTTCTCACTGAGGTGGGGGAGAAGAAAGGCTGTCTCTAGTTCATGAAAACTTTGCAATTGCTTTCTCGTGCGAGGCCAGGGGTGACCAGCCCCTCCAGGTGCCAGTGTGTGAAAGATCTTGGGAAATATACCCTCAAAAATCCGCAATGAACCCGAGAGACGACCGTCTTGCTCTGATCCTGTTTGAGAACATAAGAAGAGCCTCCTGGATCTCCTGGATCTAACTGTTAGAATTCCTGCCCCATGATTGCAGTCATAGGATTGTTGTCTTTCACATGACGGTATATGTTTTGACTCCACAGAGTGGAGACATCGTGACGGAGACATGATGTTTGTGTTACTGCATTCCGTGAAGTGGGACTATTGTCCTTTGTTCTTTTTCTCTTTGCTGTCTGATGCTAGAGAGAGAGGGAGCCATGTTGCAGTGCTCCGTGTGTGTTTAAATGTAAATAAAGTAGATTAGCCAAAATGCTGAGTTGCTGAGGGCTGTTACGCAAAGCTGTGAAGACTCTGCGGATCCCTAAGTGTGCCAGTGTCAGTTGGCATCTGTCGCTGTGATGTTTGGGCTGAAGAAAGCTTTTGAAGCTCCCAAGCGAACGACCAGGAGGGAGAGAACATGCCAGTCGGGCATGTGTCTCTGCCAGGGTCCTGCTCGAGTGTAGGCCGAACTCCTGGCACTAACCTAGCATCCTGTTCTCATAGTGACCAACCAAATGCCCATCGGAAACCTGCAAGCAGGATTCAAGCACAAGAGCCCTCTCCCCTCCAGCGGTTTCCAGCAACTGGTATTCAAAAGCATCGCTGCCTCCAACAGTGACGGCAGAGCATAACCATCATGTCTAGTTGCCATTGATAGCCTTCTCCCCCATGGATCTGTCTAATCCTCTTAAAGGCAGCCAGGTTAGTGGCCATCATTTCCTCCTGTGATGGCAAGTTGCCTAGCTATGTGCTGCATGAAGAAGCTCTTTCTTTTATCTCTCTTGAATCTTCCAACATTCTGCTTCGTCAGATGTCCAAAAATAATGTTGATACAACAATGGCCACAGTGGTGAGCACTGAGCCATTATTTCTGCCCTGACAGGAGAAATTCAGCCTCTGCCTTTAAAGAGGGAGAGAAGGGAAAAAATATTTACATTTTTTCCTCCCATGGAGCTGCTTGTTACTAATATAACTCTATTGAGTATGAGTTGCTGACAGGTCCATCTGTCACAACCAGCAGACAAAGATTCTCCAAGAAACCGAGAGTTTAAAAAGAAAAGGGGAAATCAGCAATCAGAAAGCTGGAAATAAACCGTGGAGTTTTAGCAAGGAATAGCTTCAAAGCAACCTCACCAATTCCTCGGCTATCTCTGCTATTGGGTCAATTCAGACAGCGGCCTAGGATGGACGTTCTCAAGGTAGCAGAGGGCAATGGTTTTCATTACATGTCCTGTCCTGATATGTCCTTGCTGCACACGGTTGCTTTCATGCTGAAAGGTGACAATACGAGAACCCACCCCTGCAAAGCATCACTTGACACTGTGGTCATCAAGGGATGAATGCATGTGCTGCACGGATGACCAAATGGCAATGGAATTCAATAATAATAATAATAATAATAATAATAATAATAATAATAACAATAACAACAACAACAATACCCCGTCCTTCTGGCTGGGCTTCCCTGGGCGGCTTCCAACAAAATATCAAAATACCGCAATACATCAAACATTAAAAGCTTCCCTAAACAGGGCTGCCTTCATATGTCTTCTAAAAATCTAGTAGTTGTTGTTCTCTTTGACATCTGGTTTGAGGGCGTTCCACAGGGCAGGCGCCACTACCAAGAAGGCCCTCTGCCTGGTTCCCTGTAACTTGGCTTCTCTCAGTGAGGAACCACCAGAAGGCCCTTGGAGCTGGACCTGAGTGTCCGGGTAGAATGATGGGGGTGGAGGCGCTCCTTCAGATATACTGGACCGAGGCCGTTTAGGGCGTTAAAGGTCAGCACCAACACTTTGAATTGTGCTTGGAAATGTACCGGGAGCCATAAACTGGAGGCAAAGAACCTTTTATAGCCTGAGGGCCGTGGTGCTAGTCAAAATTGCTGACGAGGAGCTCTCCATGGTGCTGGGCCAAACTAAGAGCTCTCCGTGGTGCTGGGATTACTGACCTGCCTTACTGCCTTGGGCTCCTTAATCAGACCAGAACAGAATGCCTGGTCTGCAAGACTCCCAGGGCATGCACTGCGACTAGTACTATATCAATCCATTTTCTTTAGCATTCATTCCTTGTCAAGTTTATTAATAACCTTGAAGCACCACCAAGAATATATAACTGCAAGCAATTAAACATTTCAGACGCACCATAAGAAAATGAATCATGCCGTGTCCCAGTGCCAGGCCCATCAGCAGTCCAGTAAATAGACAGCAGCACGAGGACCTCAGAAAGAACCGAGAGAGACCACACTGGTAGCTGCTCAGGCAATAAGACCAAGCCTTAAATATTGTGGACGATTCCGATCATCGCATCACGAAAGAAAAAAGAAGGGAGATTGCAGAGGTGCAGAGCAGGGCAACCCAAATGATCCCCCTTAATGGTTTTTCTGGTGTCCTGAAAATCGTTTTCTGGGAACTGCGGGTGGAGACAGCTGCTGTGGGTTGTCCAGGGGGAGAAGCCAGGATGCCAGCCTAGATAGGCCTTTGGTCCTATCCAGCTTCAGGGCTGTCCTGCAGGGCTCTTCTGATGTCCTCGCACTCACTTTGATTGACGTAGCTAAGCGACTCAGTGAGGGGAGCATCAAAGCCAATGCGGAACCCTCGCCCCCATCACGGTTCCTCTTTTGACCATTTTTGAAACAAACCCATCTTTTTTTTCCCAGTCAGCTGCGAATAAATAATTATTTTGCCAAGTAAAAGTATGCGAGACACGAAAAACCGGAACGTCGGGCCAGCTCCACAGACACCTGAAGCTCATCCTTTCTCCCAATGTGGGGTGGGGAGGAGAGAGAGGAGAGGCGTTTTATCATCCGCACTCTACCTGTCAGAAAGGAAGAGTCTCGTTGCTCCCAGGGAGCAAACTTGGACCGCAACCCAGCGCCTAACAGGCTTGGAGGCTTCCACGCCCGTTGGAAAGACAAATCCTCAGATAAATCAGGGAAGGATGCAAATGGCTAAACAAAGAGGAGAGCGAACATCACATCAATAATTCACACTCTTCCCCCCTCCCCCATGTGTGCCATACGGGGGGGGGGCTTTTCCAGGGGATGGGAGCAATGGCATCTAAACACCTATAAAACCAGACACCAGAGGAATGAGCAAGTGGGGGGTCTGCGAGGGATGATTTATGGGGGATTCGTTTGCTGCGTGTGGCTTTCTCATCATCAGCAGGAAGCTGAGGCAGCTCCCCGAGGGGAGGGAGGGGGGCTTTTTAAGGGTGGGATTGAAGAGGGCAGGGAAGGGGTTTGCAGACAGTGCAAAAGCTGCCTCTCTCTCTCTCTCTCTCCTAGCACTAGAAGTCATGGACATCCAGAGGAGCTGGAAGATTCAGGGCAGAGAAAAGAAAGGACTTCTTCATGCAGCACAGAGTTGAACTGTGGAACTCACTTCCACAGGACACAGTGATGGTCACCAACTTGGATGGCTTTAAAAGAGGACTGGACAGATTCATTGAGGATATCAGTGCCTACTAGCCATGAAGGCTCTGCCTCCTGCTCTCAGGATTCTTCTGTGACTGTTTAAAAGTGGTATCACTGCGCTTTAAATGAGTGGTGTGAATGTGGCCTTGAACAACTGTGGCAAATTGGTATTAGGGGGACTATCATATGAATCAACCAATTTACAGGTGGGATGAACACCTGCATAGGGCTCCAGTGCAGGACAGGATAACAACAACAACAACAACAACAACAACAACAAAAAACCATAGGCAGTCCCTGGCAAAGAAGGTCCACTGGACAGTATGTAACATAGGAACATAAGAGGCTGCTGGGTCAGGTGCCTCTCTCAGAGGTTTTCAACCTTTTTGAGTCCATGGCTCCCTTGACCAACTGCATTCTTTCTGCAGCATCCCTGTGGGGCTCAGGAGCCCAGTTATGTCACCCCTCGCCTGCAGAGCTGGCAGCCTCTCGCCCTGCTTCGAAAACCCTCCCTTGTGGAGTGTTCCCTCAGCCTCCTCTCCTCTCCCCTCTCCTTGGGAGTCCTCTGGATAGCTGCTGCTGCTGCCCCTGGTCTCTGAGCTGCCCACCCTATTCAAAAGAGAGGAGTGCCTCCTCACACTGCATCACAGGGGCCTGGGAAGAGGATGCCCCCAGCCTTAGTGGTCCAACAGAGACTGGCCAAAGGTGAATGTGAGGCCAGCACCTTACCTTGAGAGACAGCAGTGGCAGCTGCTGGGCCTGCATGGGCACTTCAGCACCGGGGACTCAGCTCCCAGGCAGGCCTTGCACAAAAAAGGCCAGTGCAACACCTGCCTGCCTGGCCTCCCACTTGTCTGTCCATTCTCAACAGCAAGGGCTAGTGGACTGGCTGGCTGGCCTCCCTTGTCTGCTTGCTTGCTTGCTTGCTTGCTTGCTTGCTTGCTTGCTCCAAGGCCGCCTCAGCTTCTGGCAAGCAGCACCCCTTAGCCAGCCCCAAAGGCACCATTCACCTCACCTGCAGAGCTTGTAGCCAGGGCTGCTGCAACAAACAGCTGTGTAAGCCTTTGGGAGGCAGAGACCTGAGAGAGCATCAGAGATGGGAGGGAATGAAAGACGGACAGAGGCCAGTGTTGCCCACGGCACCCCTGACCATCATTCAAGGCACCCCAGGGTGCCACCACATACTGGTTGAAAACCACTGGCCTATCTGGTCCAACAACCTGCTTTCACAGTAGCCAAGCCGATGCCTGAAGCAGGATTTGAACACAAGAGTGCTCTCCCTTCCTGTGGCTTCCAGCAACTGGGATTCAGAAGCACTGCTGTCTCCAAACATGGAGGCAGAGCATATCCATCATGGCCATTGGTATTTGGGGGGGGGGGTTATACATTTTTATTAGTTTTTTAACATATTAATTCCAACATTCATACAATATAACTTCTCATCCTATACAATATCCTATACAATATCCGTCAACACCTCTGATGATTTTCCGTTCTTTATCGCTTATTATGCATTTCTTAATTTCATATTACCTTTAATTATCGTTAACCAATAAGTCTCCTCATTATCTTTTTTGCAATATTTCAAATAATACACCTTACAAATCTTCTTGCAAACCTACTAGCGTAATTTGTTCATCACAATTGCTTTTCAAATAGTCTGTAAATTTACTCCAGAATCTCTGGTCCCACAGGTTTCAAATCCTTCCTGTTAGTTTGTCTAATTCTCCATAGTCCATCAGTTTCATCCTCCATTCTTCTTTCGTCGGTAATTCTTCTTGCTTCCATTTTTGTGCCAATAATCTTCTTCCTGCCGTCATTGCATATAAAAACATCTTACAGTCCTTTCTATTTATATCATCTCCTACAATGCCCAGTAAAAATTCTTCTGGTTTCTTAATAAATGTATATTTCAACATCTTTTTCATCTCATTATATATCATTTCCCAGAAGTTTTTCACTTTTTTACATTCCCACCGCATATGATAAAATGTTCCTTCTTTTTCCTTACATTTCCAACATTTAGGCTAGTAGCCATTGGTAGGCCTCCCCTCCATGAATGTGTCCAATCCTGAAAGTCATCCAAATTGGTGGCCTCCTATGGGATCAAGATCCATAGCTGAAATGTGTCCTGCAAGAGTTCTTATCTTACTCTCACCGTGGCCAACCAGATGCCCCAATGGGAAACCAGCAAGCAGGATCTGAGCACAAGAGCACTCTCCCTTCTTGAGGTTCTCAGCAAATGGGATGCAGAAGCATTGCTGCCTCCAGCTATTGTAGCAGAGCACAGCTGTTCTGCTGTAGCAGCTTCACATTGTTACCTGGACCAGTACAAGTTCTTGGCTCCATCGAGCCAGTCAGCCTTGGCTCGAGATGGCAGCTGCCTCCTCCTCCTCCCCACCCTCCTTCCTTGGGTTTCATGCCCCAGGAATTAGCTCTGCCTTCCCAAGCAACTTCTGCAACCGTGCCCCTTTGCGATGGGGCTTTCTGCGCTACACTTTTCTTTCTGAAAGAAACATTTCCAGCAATCTCCTTGATTAGTTTTAATCCATGTATTGACTTCTTCTTAAATCCTCCTCTTTGCCTCTGAAGAGCTGCAGAAGCTGTTGTCTTCTAAACAACGCCAATTACACTGCAAGGAGGGCATCTGTTGGCACCACAGCGACCCCATCTGGAAGAAACAAGCAAAAAAGAAGCCTCTGAGAACCTCACCCAGGACAGCTTTTATACTTCTGGCAAAAGGAAAAGAGAATTGTCCAGGCCACTAGGTCCCCCTCCGTCCCCACCCCTGCCAGCAAATTTATTCTCCATCAATTAGTGAGAAAAGAAATTGCATTTGATAAATATTAGCCAGTGAGTGGGGGATTTGGGGATATGGTTGTAGATGTGATGCAGGGGGAGTTGTTACCCTTTCCTTACTTTTGAGGAGGCAGTGTTGGTGAGTAAGGTGTGTGGAGGTATATTCTCCCTGCTGTCCTTCACCCATGACACAACAGCGTTTCCATTCTACTGCAATCCATCTTCTGCCAAAAACTACACTATTCATCTCACTGTCTGCTGTGGCAAAATTACTTAACTTAACCAATTTATGTCATTGATTAATGATGCAGGTGTATGGGTTAGGGCATCTCTTTCATAACTCTATTTTTATAAATCCTTTGTCAGCCCATAGTTCAAATTTTTACTACAGGTTTTCTGTCGATCCTACCAGTGTACGTAATTGTTTTCAATAGCTTTTCAAATAAATCATAAACTTCCCCCATTCTTTATTAAGGAGCTCCTCTTCCTGGTTTCTAATTCTTCCTGTAAGTTTTGCCATCTCGGCATAGTTCATCAATTTTGTCTGCCGCTCCTCTTTGGGTGGAGTTGTACCATCTTTCCATTTCTGGGCTAACAGAATTTCTGGGATGAATTCTTGAGGCGGGGAATGGCAGCTCCCACCAACCATAAGCCAGCCTCTTCGCCATGAAAATACACATACACACATATAACACCAGAAATCCCTCCCTACTTTCTCTCAATCTGATATCGAATCAAAGATTTCTGGCCACCACAAATCTAACGTGAAGCAGATAAGGTACCCACTTTTGCCACAAACACTAACAAAGCCATTCACATGGCTGCAGAATCATAGGATTGTAGAATCAGAAGGATCCTCTGAGGTCTTCTAGTTCAACCCTGATCAAAGGATCAGCAGCGCAGGGTGCAACACACTCGATGTTGTTCATTGGAGGTGTTTAAACAGAGGTGGGATAGCCATCTCTCAGGGATTATTTAGCTGTGATTCCTGCACTGCAGGGGGTTGGACTAGATGACCACTTGGGGTCTACTATTTTATGAATCTAACACATAAAGCATGCTGTCCTGAAGGGTCCTGTGACAGCTCCCCATCCGTACTTCAGAAGAATAATACTGGAGAATCTGTTGGTTTACCCCTCCTAGCATAAAGAGCAGGGGAGCAGGAGCGGGCAGCAGACATGAATTCCAAACCAGCAAGTCACAGACAGAGCAGAAACATTTGATTTATTCCCAGCTCCTCAGCTAAAACCCTTTTTATTGCTTCATTATCAAGCTACCCACATTCTCCTTCGCTCAGAGAAAGTGTGATGGTGCAGCTGGAAGCAGCAGCTGCCTGAACCTAACAGAGGGGCGGGAGATAGGGGGAAAAAGCTGGAAGAGGTGGAGGAGAGCTCAGCTCCCTCCAGTGCTCCCAGACAGCTCAGTTCAGCCACCTTTCCTCCAACTCATGCCCCGGTCATGATTTGGAGGCAGAAAGACTGGTCTGTATGGGACCCACAAGAGAGACTCCAGATGGAGGGAGCTGAAGGACACCCACCCAGCCAAGCAGCCAGATGGCTAAGAGTGGGAGATTCCACATACTCTTCTACACACACACACACACACACACACACACACACACACCAAACAAAGATCATGCAATATTCTAAAGAAACCAGGTTAGGTGATCTTTGCATGACCAGATCTTTCGGAAGGCCGCAGGGAGGCAGCCGCTGCTGCTATTATTTCGGAAAGGATGTAAGAATAGCCCTGCTGGATCACAGACCGAGCTCCTTTTATTCCATTCCGATTGCAGTGTTTACAGCTGGGAAACACTAAGGCTGTGAATGTCTTGTCTGAGACTGCTTTAAGACGCTGAGGACTCTGGCTCAGAAGCACTAATGGAGCCACCACCTCTGTGACTTCAACAGAGCAGGTGGTGCCCCTTTAAAGGAAGAGGCTCCTCTCACAGAAGCAGGAGTTAGCTACCAAGATAGACCTGCAGCTCCTATTTAAGGCTCAGCCCGAGGATGACTGGTGCTGAAGCAACATGTGAGCTCTGCTTGTATGCTGGCTCCCCCACTGTGCCCTACAGGGAGCTCTCCGGGGTGCTGAAATGGAGCTACAGCTCTTATTTAAGGCTCAGCTTGTCATGCATTGCCTGGATGCAGAGGAGTGGTGAGAGGCATCAGCTGCGGAACCCCCATAGGAAGAAGGATCAGAGCCAGGGGATTGGTGGCGGGACAATTGTGAGTGGTCAGAGGGAGAAGAGGGGGAAGCCTGTGAGGATGAGGTGTCAGAAGCAGAAGAGGTAACAGGGAGTCTCCTCCTGCTGCTGCGACCAGATCCCCTTCCCACTTGTCTACTAGAACACACAGAGAAATGAAAAGAACGGAACAGAGATTGGTTGTGCGCAGACATAGTTTGGGAAAGACCCTGGAGAGGAGGATCCCTAGAGAGTGATGGGAAGCCTTCAGTCCTTGCAACAGCCTCATTGAGGCAAGATCTACTGGGAAGAGTTACTGAGATCACTAGGCCTGCGTTGTTTTAGCTTCTTTGAATAAAGAGTTAACTTCATTGACACCGTGTTTTTTTATTGCTGGCCAACGCTTGACTCCGGCTCCTGACACAGCCTGAGGATGACTGGTGCTGAAACAACATTTGAGCTCTGTGCTTATGAAGTCTTCAGCCTGAGCCCTGTGTGGAACTGTCCAGGGCACTGTTAATGCCTTGCCTCAAAACAGAACAGCAGGTCTTGCTCAAACATTGTATCCCAAGAGCTCCCGACCTGACCGGAGCATGGCTGTGTGTGTGGCTGAGAGGGGAGATGAACCCAGGTCTCCCCACCCTAAACCCAGCAGTGCAGCCATGAGGAACAACAGCGTTGAGCCTTTAATAGCCCTTTTGTAGCAACTGGGGAAGCACTTTGCTTCCTGGGCCTTTGGGTTTTCCAGGGCAGATGATGCTCCTGGCAGCATTGGCACAGATCAATGCTATCTCTGCAAATCCCACTTCTCTCTCCCCTCTCTCCCTTTCCTCCCCCCCTTCTTCTTTTTTTGTTCTTATTCCTCTCCTCCTTACCCCAACCTCCTTTTGTTTTTTTCCCCTAATTCTCTTTCATCTTTGTTGCTGACAGAGGAAGAAATTCAGAGTGGCTCACAGTCTCAGCCTCTGGCTGTGCTGGTTAGATTTGCAGGGAAAGTACCATAGCCGCCATTGACAAGGGAGGGGAAGGCAATTGAAAGCAGCACGGGAGGAAGGTCAAGGGTCAGGGCTGGGAAGATCTGCAAGAATCAAGATTGGATGGGCTTGTGTATCATCAGGATGACCTTCCCTGGAGCGACTCCCCTATGAGAAGAGGCTGCAACATTTTTTTTGCAAATATTTTTTATTACATTTTCTATAAAAACTTCCATCTTTCCATTTTCCACATCACGTATTTTAGTTTGTTGAACCTCCCTCCACTCCTCTGACAGTCATCCATAATAATTCTCCTATTTACACATTTCTTAATATATAGTATCACCTTTAAGTAATTTCTTTATATCCTTATTTACATTTTTGCGATATTCCTCACTTTTCACAAAGCCTCTTTAAAACACACTAGCGTTGTATTCTCCTCACATATAGTTTTCAAATACTCTCTAAATTTTCCCCAATCCTCCAAAAACTTATGGTCTCTTTGAAGTCTAATTTTCCCCGTTAGTTTGTCTAGTTCCGCATAATCAATTAGTTTATTTCTCCATTCGTCCAGAGTCGGTACTTGTTCTTGTTTCCACCTTTGAGCTATCAGCGTCCTCGCGGCAGTTATTGCATATTGGAAAAGTTTGAAATCCTTCCTTTTAATTTCCCTTCTGGTTATCCCTAGTAGAAAGGTCTCTGGTTTCTTAACAAAGCTATATTGTAGCATTTTCCTTACTTCATCATATATTTTTCCCCAGAAGCCCTTCACTTTCTCGCATTCCCACCACATATGCATAAACGTACCCTCTTTCTCTCTACACCTCCAGCATTTATTACAGATCTTATACATTTTGGCCAATTTAACCGGTGTTAAGTACCATCTATATACCATCTTCATGGCATTTTCTTTTAGTGTTATGCATGCTGTGAATTTCAGATTTTGATTCCATATCTTTTGCCACTCTTCCAGCTCTATACTGTACCCTAGATCTCTGGCCCAGTGGATCATTACCTCTTTCACCTCCTCATCCATCGTATGCCATTCTAGTAGGATTTTATACATTTTTGATATGATTTTATGATCGTTATTAACAATTTCTGTTTGGAACTTCGAATCCTTTTCCTCATACCCTTTTTCTTTCACCTCCTTTTTAAACATATTACTTATCTGCCAATAGTGCAACCAGTCCCGTACATGTTCTTTCACTTGTTCATATGGTTTAACTGTCCATTTGTCCCCTTCTTTAAATACCAGGTCTCCATATGTGACCCAATTACTTCTCATATTGAGTTGCTTAATTCCCATCATCTCTAAAGGGGATAGCCAATGTGGTACCCCCCTTTCTAATATATTTTTATATCTGATCCATACTTCGATTAGCGATTTCCGGAATATATGATTTCCAAAAGATTGATGACCTTTTTTGCCCTCCTTCCATAAATAAGCGTGCCACCCGAACCTATTGTCGAATCCCTCTAAGTCCAATAATTTCGTGTTTTTGAGCTTTATCCAATCTCTTACCCAGCAAAGACATGATGCCTCATAATACAACTTCAAGTCTGGCAGGGCAAATCCTCCTCTCTCTTTTGCATCCGTTAACAATTTATATTTAATTCTCGGTTTTTTGCCCTGCCAGATATATCTTGAAATCGATCTCTGCCACTCCTTAAAAATTTTAACTCCTCTTAATATTGGGATCGTCTGAAATAAAAATAGTAATTTGGGTAGCACGTTCATCTTGATCATTGCTATTCTACCCCAAAAGGATAGTTTTAACCTTCCCCATCCTTCCAGGTCCTTCTTAATTCCTTTCCATATCATAACATAATTATTCTGGTACAGATCAATATTTTTTGGTGTAATCCAAATTCCGAGATATTTAACCTTTTTAACAACTTCAATTCCCATTTGTTGTTGGAACTCTTCAATCATTGATTGCTCCATATTTTTAGTTAGAATTTTAGTTTTTTTCCTATTTAATGTGAAGCCTGCCACTTCCCCAAATTTACCAATTTCCTCTAACACTTCCTTTACGCTGGTCATCGGGTCTTCCACCGTAATGATCAAATCATCAGCGAAGGCTTTGGTTTTGTATTCATTTTGGCCTACCTTCACCCCTTTTATCCTTTCATTTTTCCTAATTGAATTCATAAGGATTTCTAGGACCAATATGAACAGCAGGGGTGAGAGCGGGCAGCCCTGTCTAGTCCCTTTTGATATTTCAATTTCTTCTGTTATCACGTTGTTCACTATCAGCTTCGCTCTTTGTTCGGTGTATATGGCCTTTATTCCGTTGTAAAAATCATCCCCGATCTCCATATTTTCCAAATTTTTCAGCATGAAATCCCATGATATGTTGTCGAATGCCTTTTCGGCATCTACAAACATTAATATTGCTCGTCTCTCAATCCTTACTGACAGATATTCCAATATGTTTATTATGTTCCTCACGTTATCTCTCATTTGTCTGCCAGGAAGGAAACCCGCCTGGTCTTCATGGATAATACTCAGTAATGCCTTCTTTAGTCTCTTTGCCATTATTCCTGCATAAATTTTGTAGTCCGTATTCAATAAGGAAATCGGTCTATAATTCTTTACTTGTGTTGTATCTGCATCTTCTTTGGGGATAAAGGTTATATACGCCTCTTTCCACGTCTCTGGGATCTCTCTTTCTTTTAAGATGTTATTCATTACCTCTTTTAGTGGTTTTATCAAGTCTAATCTCAATTCTTTGTAGTACCTTGCTGTAAAACCATCTGGTCCTGGTGCCTTCCCGTTTTTCAACTCTGCTATGACCCCCGTAATTTCCTCATTCTCTATCGGAGTATTTAACCCCTCTCTTGCTTCTGTCGAGATCTTTAGTACCTCTTTCTCTCTTAAATACCTGCAAGAGGCTGCAACATTTGAGACTTTTTAGTACAGAGAAAAGGCAAGTAAGAGGCAACGCAATGGAAGTTTATAAAATGATACACGACATGGAGAAAGAGGATAGGGATAAGTTTTTCTCCTTCTCTCATAACACCAGAATTTGGGGATATCCCAAACAGCTGAATGGCAGAGGAAAACAAAAGACTTCTTTGTGCAGCACCTGGTTCCATCCACAGAAGTGCATCTGACACCTTCATTTTCCAGCTTCCAGACAATGCTGAAGAACCACCTCTTTTTACCTTGGCTTTTGACACTAGAGGTGTATATTTTTAGGACCCACCTTATTTTTGTGATTACAAGTTATTTTACTGTTGTTAATATTGTGCTTTAATGTTGTAAACCACCCTGGGACCTTAAGGCGAAGGGCAATCAATCAATCAATCAAAATAGAATGTGCGACTCAAGGCCACAGGAGGCCGTGGCAACCACCAACCAGAATAGAATCACAGAATTGTAGAGTTGGAAGGGGTCACAATGGTCCTCTAGTCCAACGCCCTGCAATGCAGGAATCATTCGCCGGAATCCACAACCCTGAGATTAAGGGTCTCATGCTCTAATGACGGAGCTATCCCAGGCTTTAAAAGAAGATCAGGCAAAGGAAAAGAAAGCTATCAACAGCTATAGCTGCTACCTATTGTTCTTATGCTCCACCCACCAAGGTTGGAGGCAGTAATGGTTTACCTGTGGTGCAGTGGGTCAGTGGGTCTGGCTGTTAACCAGAAAGTTGGTGGTTCGAGCACACCCAGAGACAGCCATGGGCAGAATTCTGGTATTGTGGGGGGTTGGACTAGATGACTCTTGGGGTCCCTTCCAACTCTACAGTTCTAGGATTCTATGCTTCTAAATGCTAGCTGCTGGAAGCTGCAGGAGAAAAGAGTGCTCTTGTGTGGGACTAGTATAGAACAGCACCCTGAGCTGCAGTCCTCTCCTGAGTACAGTGGTACCTCGGGTTACAGACACTTCAAGTTACAGACGCTTCAGGTTACAGACTCTGCTAACCCAGAAATAGTACCTCGGGTTAAGAACTTTGCTTCAGGATGAGAACAGAAATCGCTCGGCGGCAGCACGGCAGCAGCAGGAGGCCCCATTAGCTGAAGTGGTGCTTCAGGTTAAGAACAGTTTCAGGTTAAGAATGGACCTCTGGAACGAATTAAGTTCTTAACCCGAGGTACCACTGTACACACAGAGATCTGGTGGAGAGAGAGGTTATCATTGACACCCCTCATCAGATCATGCAGGAGGGGTAATTTCTATCCCTATCAGGATGCTGGGCTGAGCAGAGAGGTTTAAGCCATCATGGCACAAGAAGACAGAATCAGCAATGGTCACGACAGGGGGCTTGTTATTTAATATTTTTGCTGCAGCTGCAAAGACATAGAAAATTTACTGGTGGTCCATAGCTGGTCTGCAGGCCAGCAACTAACCTTCCCAGGTTTATACTACACCCAAGGAGTCTCCATCTCTCTCCTTGTGTTTCCCAACAATGTAACGTGCTGGAGATGTTTAGATGCCCCTGTTCCCATTCATCTCTTTTGTGCACAGGGTTTATATATTTACAGCTTTAACTCTAGTACAACAACAATCTTCTCTATCTTTTTCTCCCTGGGATTATACTTGTCAGTCCATCTTTCACAGAAACCCATTCCCTCCCCGCCTCCCGTCTTTCCTGACTGCCTGCAATACCAGCCATTGCAAATTTATGTGTTGGTAATAACGGAATATCACACCAAGCAAACAGAAAAGTGAAATTTCTCTCCATGGGGCTTTTGGGGTTTTTCCACTGACTCGCCTAGGTAGTGATGGATTGCCCAAAGCTATGGAGGACTGGTCTAGGGCATTCCAGGCCTTTTTGCACGGGTACAGGGACACAGCCAAACAACAGTGTCATTATTGCTATATTATTATTATTATTTTGCTTGTTTGTTAATTTTGTACACCACCCTTCATCCGAAGATCACAGCATAAAAATACAAAATGAGAACACAGGTCATGTGCATACCTCATTCCTCACATATTTCTTTTGCAAAAAAAAAAAAAAATGCACCTCTGGAAGCTGCAAACTAAAACAGAACCCAGTTCTTGGGAGAGGGGGTTCTTTTTACTTTTGCATGGAGTGCAAATGGCAATGTCACCTTTTAATGCCTCCCCCAAGCCACTTGTTTTCCACACACACACACACAGAGGAAAGGAAATTGTTGCAGGACCCATATATAATACTAATAATAATTAATAATAATAATTTTATTATTTATACCCCACCCATCTGGGGTGGCTTACAGCATATATAACACATAAGAAAACATCAAACATTAAAAACTTCCCAATACAGGGCTGCCTTCAGATGTCTTCTAAAATTCAGATAGTTGTTAATTTCCTTGATATCTGACAGGAGGGTGTTCCACATGGAGGGAGCCACTACCGAGAAGGCCCTCTGCCTGGTTCCCTGTAACCTCACTTCTCTCAAGGAGGGAACCACCAGAAGACCCTCAGAGGAGGACCTCAGTGTCCAAGGTTGAGTGGTGGGGGTGGAGATGCTCCTTCAGGTATACTGGGCCCAAAACCACATGGAGATGTTGCAGTCATAGAACTGTAGGGTTTCAAGGGACCCAAAGGGGCATTTAGTTCAACCCCTTGCAATGCAAGAATCACAGCTAAGTTGCACAGGGCATAGGGAAAGTGCTAGGAGAAAACTTCCCTTCCTCTCCCATAACATAAGAACATGGGGACATCCAAAGAAGCTGAATATTGGGAGATTCAGGACAGTGGGGGTGGGGGGAGTTCTACACACAGTGCATAGTTAAACTATGAAACTCCCTCCTACAGAAGGCAGTGATAGCCAACAACTTTAAAAGAGGATTTGACAAATACATGGAGGAAAAGACCATCAATGGATGCTAGCCACAATGGCTGTGCTCTGCGTTCATGGTCAGAGGCAGTAATGCTTCTGCATGCCAGTGGCTAGAAACTGCAGGAGGAGAGACTGTTCTCGTGCTCAGATTCTGCTTGCAGCATCTGGTAGGCCAGTGTGAGAACAGGATCAGTGCCAGATTTATGTATAAGCTAAACATGCTATAGCTTAGGGCCCCACTCTCTTGGGGCCCCCAAAAAATATTAAAGGGAAAAAACTGGAAGTAAAAGGTAAAGGTAAAGGACCCCTGACAGTTGAGTCCAGTCACGAATGACTCTGGGGTTGCAGCGCTCATCTCACTTTACTGGCCGAGAGAGCCAGTGTTTGTCCACAGACAGTTTTTCCGGGTCATGTGGCCAGCAGGACTAAGCCGCTTCTGACGAAACTAGAGCAGTGCATGGAAACGTTGTTTACCTTCCCGCCAGAGCGGTACCTATTTATCTACTTGCACTTTGATGTGCTTTCGAACTGCTAGGTTGGCAGTTCGAAAATATAAGATACATATACATTCCCAAAATATAAGATAAAAAAACAAGTAAAATAAAACCTATATACAGCAACAGTGTTTTGTGTTGTGTAGGCTCCTATAATGTAAATAAGGGTCCCCGCCTGCTAGCCTGCTCCCTAAAATACCACTGGTTTGCTCATTTCTATATATAGGGTGCCTACATTCTGCATGGACTGGTTGCAAGGCAACATGTGCAAAGGGCTTTAGATACCTATTAGGTCCATTAATTACCATATAGCATACATTCAGCACAAAAACAGTGACAATTTGTTGTTGTCAAAGGATAGCTGGACATATAAAGGGCCCCATTACCTTCAGTCAGGAGCTCGTCCTACACTCGAGTAGGACCCTGGTAGAGACACATGCACGACTGGCATGTTCTCTCCCTCCTGGTCGTTCATTCGGGAGCTTCAAAAGCTTTCTTCAGCCCGAACATCACAGCGACCAATGCCAACAGACACCGGCACACTTAGGGATCCGCAGAGTGTTCGCAGTTTGCGTAACAGACCTCAGCAACTCAGCATTTTGGCTAATCGCCTTTATTTACATATAAACACACACGGAACACTGCAACACGGCTCCCTCTCTCTCTAGCATCAGGCAGCAAAGAGAAAAAGAACAAAGGACAATAGTCCCACTTCATGTAACAAAGTAACGCAAACATCGTGTCTCCGTCACTTCCCACTCTGTGGAGTCAAAACATACACCGTCATGTGATAGACAAAAACCCCATGACTGCAATCACGGAGCCGGAATTCTAACAGCTTAGGGCCTCATCAAACCTAAATCTGGCCCTGGCCATTGGCCTGATCCACCAGGGCTCTTCTAAGGCTCATCTACATCCCAGCTGTTCTGATCTGTCTGTAGTTGGAATCCTCAATAGCAAAGGAGAAACAAAGCGAAAGCCACTTCTGTAAAAGTAATGGAATCCAGCACATCCTTAGCACTCATTTCCATGTTACCTCATTCGGGGGGGGGGGGGATCTGCATGTAACCCTGTTAACCTAGGAAAATGCAGGAGTAATATGGTGAAAGCTGGGGCTGTAGACCAGCATGTGTCTTTCCTGCCATTTTCATGGGGAAATCATGGGAAGACAGAAGCAATGGGTCAGTGCATCTGGCCGTTAACCAGAAGGTTAGTGGTTTGAGTCCACCTAGGGACAGCTGTGAGCAGTGTGATGGCCTGGGACTCAGACTTGGACTCCGAACCAGAGGAGTCTCAGTCTGCACCAGATCCTTTGCCTCAGGCGGCATCTGAACCTAGTCTAGGGCCTGATTCTGAAGAGCCCCAGTCTGCACAGGTTCCCCTGCAACAAGCACCAGCTGGGCCGAGTCAGGGGCCTGAGCCTGCCCTGGCTCCAGATGCGGGGATTACCTCGTTGCCTTCAGCTGTGCAATCACTTACAGCTGCTCCTCTACCAGTTGGGTCAGGAGAGGCTGAGGCAGCCTCTGGGTCTAGTAACCAATCAACATCTCCCGAGCTGCAGAGACTAAGGTCTGAGAGAAGGAGAGACCTGAGTACTCGCAGGAGGAGTGCTCGCCTTCGGGTGAGACAGGGAGGTGAGTCACTGGGGGATCAGGACCGGCCATTACCCCGACAAAGATAAAAGGCTGTTGGACCCCGCCCCAGGTTACGGGTGCAACATTGCTGTTTGCCAGAACCTGCCTGAGACCCTGTGCCTGACCTTGCCTGGTTTCCTGCCTCGTGTCCTGCCTTGGCCTTGTCAGACTGACTCCTCACAGAACCCTTGGATTTGGGACCGGACCTGGACCGCGTTGCTCGGGTTACCCCCAGGCCCAGCACAGGCAGGATTCCTGCAATGCAGGGGGTTGGACTAGATGACCCCCAGGTCCCTTCCAACTCTACAATTCTGTGACTCCATGTGCAGGAAGGGTGGAAGAGCAGTGACATTTTCCAGTGATGTCTGTTTTTTGTGCTACAACACAATGCGAATGAAATTGAGAGCAACATGCTGGTATATCGGTCAAAAAGCCACTGTTTCATAACACAACCGGTACTTCAGTATAGAAGAAACATTAGAAAATAGATCAGAAGTGCTAGCAATGTAATCAAGAAAACTAATGCAATATTGCCTGTGTCAGAATTCACCCCTGGTGAGCATTATGCTCCAAAGATGGGGGGGCCCCAGCCCCAAACCATTGTTTGAAGGATGCAGATCATTTATGGCTATTTTCATTCATGAATCACTTCCTGGGAAGCAACTTGATGCAATTTTGTGATGCAGTAATAACATATCTTAAACAATTGCATGGATAGAAACAATTACAACTGTTGCTTATAAACCATTTCAAATTCAATGCCTGCTAGGACAGAAAAGCACCATCGGAAGGCTTGTTGAAAGAGGAAAGATGCTATGTTAGGATGTGCAAATTTTATGCAAATCTATACCCTGTTTTGTCCTCTCTCTTCTTTTGGTGGTGCGTAATTGGACATTCAAACCCTAAACCACAAAGGGCTTTTGAAGATAAACACCAGGACTTTGATCTGTGTCCAGAAACTGACCAGGACCCAGTGTGGTTGTCTAAGTGCCAGCGAAATGTTCTGTTACTTAGTCAGCTATGCCAGATTATAAAATCATAGAATTGTTGAATTGGAAGGGTCCCAAAGGTCATCTTGTCCAACACCCTGCAATGCAGGGATCACAGTTAAAGAATCCCTGACAGATGACCATCCAACCTCTGCTTAAAAACCTTCAGTGAAGAAGAATCTGCCATCTTCCAAGGGGGTCCATTCCACCGTCAAACAGGTATTGCCACCAGAAAGTTCATCTTAACATTGAGTCACAATCTCCTTTCTTGTAACTTGAATCGATTCACATGGATCCTCCCCTCTGGAGCAGCATAAAACAAGCTCGCTCCATCTTCCATGTGACAGACCTTTAGATATTTGAAGATGGCTCACATTTTACTTCTCAGTCTTCTTTTCTCCAGGCTAAGCATACCTAAATCCTTCAACCATTCCTCATCAGGCTCATCTCAGACTAGCTGTAGTTTCTGAACCATCTACAAGGGAGGCGGTCCTGCTCCACTGCGGTACAATAGTCTAATCAGGCCCCTCCTATCAGCTGGCAGTAACCATTGTTCTGGCTGCATCAGAGGGAGAGGAGAGGAGCAGGGCTGCTCCATCAGCTCATCGGAATGACTAGCAACTCTCAGCTCTGCTGATGCATTTCCCCTTTTTCTTCTAGCAATCCGTAAATTAGGCAAACTATCCACAAGCTCCAATGGGATCCTAGGCCTTGGGGGCATTCTGTACCTGAGAAAAGCTGTCCTGCATGCATTTCCCGGAGTACAAAATTTGGTTTTATCCATCCTGTTTTCTTCCCCCGGGAGCAGAGCTAGGGGCTGGTTGAACGGCATGTGCTTGACAGGTTTATACACTCCGCGTGGGGCATCCTTGTCCCATTTCACTGTCTGGCTGGCACAGGAAGTGACAGGCCTTCGAGTAAAGAGAGTCAACTGCGTCTGCTGCCATTACTCTGCCCTGTCACTTCCTTCCCAGGAAGAAGAAGTGAAGGGTGATGTGCAGCGGGAAGCAATAGAGAGCATCATAGGACCATCGGAAGCTGCCTTATACTGTCAGGGCATTGATCCATCTAGCTCAGGGTTGCCTACACTGACTGGCAGCAGCTTCCCAAGGTTTCAGGCAAGGAGCCTCTCCCAACTCTGCCTGAAGATGCCTGGAACCTTCTGCATGCCATGTCAACTGTTCCTCATAAGGGTTAGTTTCCACACCCTTTATCATCTTGGTCATCCTCCTCTGCACATGTTCCAGCTTGTTAATATCTTAAATGTCCAGGTGTGGTCTGACCAAGGCAGAATAGTGTGGCTCTATGACTTCCCTTGATCTGGACACTCTACTTCTATTGTCGCAGCCTAAAACACCATTGATTTTTCTTCTACTGCTGCTTCTCACTGCTGACTCATGTTCAGCTTGTGGTCCACTAAGACCCCCTAGATCCTTTTTACATGTGCTACTCACAAGCCAGATGTCCCCGTCTTATGCTTGTGCAGCTGGTTCTTCCTACCTAAGTGTAAGGTAATGGTAAAGGGACCCCTGACCATTAGGCCCAGTCGTGGCCGACTCTGGGGTTGGCCGAGGGAGCCGGCGTACAGCTTCCGGGTCATGTGGCCAGCATGACTAAGCCACTTCTGGAGAACCAGGGCAGCACATGGAAACGCTGTTTACCTTCCCGCCAGAGTGGTACCTATTTATCTAATTGCACTTTGATGTGCTTTCGAACTGCTAGGTTGGCAGGAGCAGGGACCGAGCAATGGGAGCTCACCCCGTCGCGGGGATTCGAACCGCTGACCTTCTGATCGGCAAGTCCTAGGCTCTGTGGTTTAACCCACAGGGCCACCTAACATTTGTCCCTATTGAACCTAACATTTGTCCCTACTGAAATGTAATTGAAATTGAAATAACATTGAAATGTAATTGAAATTGAAATAAAATTGAAATAACATTTGTCCCTATTGAAATGAGGAACCTAACATTTGTCCCTATTGAAATGTAGAACCTAACATTTGTCCCTATTGAAATTCATTCTGTTGGTTCGGGACCAGTTCTCCAATCTGTTGTCGTTTTGAATCCCGATTCTGTCTTCTGCAGCATTTGCTATCTCTTCCAGTTTGGTGTCATCCCCAGATTTGATCAATTCCTTTGTCCAAGTCATTTATAAAGATGATGTACAACAACCGGCTCTGGACAGAACCCTGCGGCATCCCCCTTGCCACTTTTCCCCAGGATGATAAGGAACTATTAGTGAGCACTCTTTGGGTTCGTTCAGTCAACGAGCTACAAATCCACCTAACAGTTACCTCATCCAGCCCACGTTTTGCCAGTGTCTCTGCAAGAATATCACAGGGTACTTTGTCAAAAGCCTTACTGAAATCAAGATAGGAACACAGGAAGTTACATACATACATACATACATACATACATACATAATTTTATTTGGGTGCCACCTTTCCACAGTTCAAAACATGCTCAATGTGGCTTCCAACATGGAAAAAATACATGCCTACAACATAACAAATGCAGTCATAAACAATAAAACATTTTTAAAATATACAACCAAGCTGAACAATTTCCACAACGAGATCTATGATAAAGATACAAAAAACCTGCAGCAACAACTCCTTCAGCAAAAACCGCCAAACAACACCCCAGCCCAAAGTTGCCTTTTACAGTGTCAGATGATCGATCCAGCTAGCTCAGTGTTGGTCCAACGAGCTCAGCTGGGCCTCCCACCTGTCAATTTGTTTGTTTGCTTATTTAATATATTTACATGGAGACCATCTTGGCTGTGAGTCCTGGAAGACCTGCTCCCTGCCTTGCAGGCCTTTTCCTCCTGGCCTGGGAGGGTCTGGCCATGACTGACTCCTGGCCATGACTAACAATACATCACAACACATTTAGAACCAGCAATTAGCAAAAACGTGCAAAACAAGTACAAATACCTGCTGGAAATGTAAAGAAAAAGAAGGTACCTTTTATCATATGTGGTGGTCATGCAAGGTAAAAAAGACTTTCTGGGAAATGATATATAATGAATTGAAAAAAATGTTTAAAATAACCTTTGTAAAAAATAAAAAATAAAAAACAGAATTATAGGTACCGATATTCCAAAGGAACAGAAAATACTCTTTATGTATGCGACAACAGCAGCACGGACGCTACTAGCCCAGAGATAGAAAGAAGAAAGAGTCCCTGCCAGAGAGGAATGGCAAACTAAGCTGTTAGACTATGCTAAAATGGCAAAAGTGACTGGGAAACTCAGAAACCAAGAAGACAAGAAATTCAAGAAAGAATGGGGAAAGTTTATAATTTATTTAGGAGACCACTGTAAGCAGATGGAAACATTAGCAGGATTTTAATCTCACTTGCAATGTAACAAATACTATGGACAATATGGATGGATACAAAACATAGATTACGAAATAATATGCAGTCGGAAAAGTTGACAGTAGGACCCATGGAGGGGATGAGGGGAAGTCTCAAGATTCAGAGGAATATCTTTTTAAAGATATGTATAAAGAAGGGACATCACCTTGCCAACAAAGGTCCGTATAGTTAAAGCTGTGGTTTTCCCAGTGGTGATGTATGGAAGTGAGAGCTGGACCATAAAGAAGGCTGATCGCCGAAGAATTGATGCTTTTGAATTATGGAGGAGACTCTTGAGAGTCCCATGGACTGCAAGAAGATCAAACCTATCCATTCTGAAGGAAATCAGCCCTGAGTGCTCACTGGAAGAACAGATCCTGAAGCTGAGACTCCAATACTTTGGCCACCTCATGAGAAGAGAAGACTCCCTGGAAAAGACCCTGATGTTGGGAAAGATTGAGGGCACAAAGAGAAGGGACGACAGAGGACTAGATGGTTGGATAGTGTTCTCGAAGCTACCAGCATGAGTTTGACCAATCTGCGGGAGGCAGTGGAAGACAGGCGTGCCTGGCGTGCTCTGGTCCATGGGGTCACGAAGAGTTGGACACGACTAAACGACTAAACAACAACAAAATTCAGTATTGTAACTAATTTACATTTGTAAAATCAAATGACAAATGATTTTTTAAAAAAATAGAACCAGCAATTAAAATCCAGTTTGCCCAGACAGCAGCCCAGTCATCAACATCGCCTGAATTTTAGTTTCTAAATACCTGTATGAACAGGAAAGTCTTAGCCTGCCGGTGGAAGGATTTCAAGGATGGAGCCTGTCTAGCCTCTCTTGGGAGGGAATTTCATTATCTGGAAACAGCCACAGAGAAGGCTTTCTCTCATGCCATGATGTTGATGGGACTGAGAGGAGGTGTTCTCCTAAGGATCTTGGGACAAGGATCTTGGACAGTTTTATATCGGAAGGTGTGGTCTTTCAGGCCACCTGAGTCTGGTGTCCCAATGAGGTAAACACCAGAACTTTCGTACCTGCATGTGCAGCACAGCTGGAGTTAAAGTAGTGCGTTGGAACCTCCTTTGTGTGAAGAGCAAAGCATTTGAACTGTTTGCTTTCAATCTATTATTTGGAAATCATCTTCCTTGCAAAGGCAGCTCTTCTTTCTCCTCCCGAACGGTGTGCAAATCGTTCCTGATTACTCCAACATCTGTTGTTATTCTTAAGCACCCACCAAAGAACAATGCTCCAATTTAAACTGGAAGCCTCTTTCCCACTTAGGTACCAACCACACACTGTTGTTGCTTTTTCCAGCCTATTTAGTGGAAAAGGTTGGAGCAGAGCGTTAAAACTTAGGGATGCGTATAAATTGGGTTGGTACCAGATGAAAACAAGCACAGCCAGTTCTTGTTTGGGCCCCGACTCCAAAGCACTGTGCTAGTCTTATTGAAACTCCTTTGGCTTCAGAAAAAGGCAGCTCAAATGAGCGAGGGGGTAGAGCGACTCGCGTATGAAGAACGGTTGTAGCATTTGGGGCTTTTTGGTTTAGAGAAAAGGTGATGGAAGTTTGCAGAATGAGGCATGGCATGAGAAAGTGGAGAGAGGAAAGGTTTTTCCCCTCTCTCTTAACACTGGAACTCGTGGACATCCAATAAGGTTGGAAAATTCAGGGCAGATAAAAGAGAAAGGTGTCAGGTGTGTGTGCAGGAGCCAGGCCCTGTGACCAATAGGACTTTGCAGGACTGGGGCCTTCCTAAGTTTGTTCTGAAGAGGCAAGGCGTGGCCACACAGGTGAGGCCAATTGGTAACTCACAGCATCTGGTGGCAAGAGCTGGGAAGGGATATAAAGTCAGCATTTCCCTTCGGCTCTTTGCCACAGCAACACGCTTCCTGCCTTGGGCTTCTTGCTTCCTGATCCTTGAACCTCGGCTTTTTGACTCGCTGCTTCTTGATCCTCAGACCTTGACTTATTGACTCCTTGCTCCTTTATCCTCAGACCCCTGACTTTGTGACTCCTTGCTTCTTGATCCTCGGACCCCTGACTTCTTGGCTCCTTGCTTCCTGACCCTCGGACCCTTGGCTTCTTGACTCCCGGCTCTCTGACCCTCGGACTGTTGGCTTCCTGATTCCTGGCTTCTGGACCCCCATTCCCGCTCCCACCCCGCCATCTTGCTCCTGGTCCTTACGTCCCCTGCTGGGACTTTGATCACCCGTGAACTGGACCATGACAAAAAGACCTGTTCACACAACACATAAACCATGGAACTCACTGCCCCAGGAGACAGTGATGGCCACCAACCTAGGTAGTTTTAAAAAGAGGATTAAACCGATTCAAAGAGGAGAGGGCTATCTGATGGCTATAAGCTATGATGGCTGTGTTCTGCCTCAACCTCTGGAGGCAAGCAATGTTTCTGAATACTCATTTCTGGAAACCAGAGGAGAGGAGAAGGCTATTGTCCTCTCGTCCTGTTTGCAGGTTTCCCACAGGAATCCGGTTGGAAGGGGCGCCAACTATAGGGGACAGAAGGGGCTCCAGACCCCACAATATTTCTGGGCAGGAGGCTGAGTCTGTCCCCCACAATACTGAGGGGACAGCCATCCCTCGCTGACCCTGGGTGAGCGCTAGCCCACCAAGTGGGGGCAGGATGGGTCACATGATGCCGACCCTCCTCGATGTGGGGGGGGCAAGTAAACGCCTGTGCTGATTGGCCTCTGTGAGAACAAGATGCTGGACTAGATGGGTCATTGACCTGATCCAGCAGGCTCTTCTTATGTTCTTACATTATTATGCTTCCCTGGAAATTCCCCCTGATGTGAGAACCAATCTAAAGATTAGAAACTGACATATTTGCCCATACCTACTAGGCACAGATGACAGGGGACGACAGAGGACGAGATGGTTGGACAGTGTTCTCGAAGCTACAAATATGAGTCTGACCAAACTGCTGGAGGCAGTGGAAGACAGGAGTGCCTGGTGTGCTCTGGTCCATGGGGTCACGAAGAGTCGGACACGACGAAACGACTAAACAACAAAAACTAGGCACAGAAAGGGAAGCGGGTGGCCCTGTGGGTTAAACCACAGAGCCTAGGGCTTGCCGATCAGAAGGTCGCCGGTTCAAATCCCCGCGATGGGGTGAGCTCCCGTTGCTCGGTCCCTGCTCCTGCCAACCTAGCAGTTCAAAAACACCTCAAAGTGCAAGTAGATAAATAGGTACCACTCCAGTGGGAAGGTAAACGGTGTTTCCGTGTGCTGCTCTGGTTCGCCAGAAGCGGCTTAGTCATGCTGGCCACATGATCCGGAAGCTGTACGCCGGCTCCTTCGGCCAATAAAGCGAGATGAGCGCCACAACCCCAGAGTCGGCCACGACTGGACCTAATTGTCAGGGGTCCCTTTACTAGGCACAGACAGGAACACTAACTATTATATTAGGATATATGACTGTCTTAGAAATGAGAATATAGAGAGTGTGTACAGTGGTGCCCCGCAAGACGAATGCCTCGCAAGACGGAAAACCCGCTAGACGAAGAGACTCGCGGAACGGATTCTTTTCGTCTTGCGAGGCACCACTGTAATGAGCTTTAGGAACTCAGCTATTGTATTTCCTCTTGTTGCCTGCTCCAAGGCCTAAGAACTTCAGCTCACCAGAAGATGGGACAGAGGACATCCTCTTGCTTCCTACTCCATCCTATGAACACATTAACCATTCTCCCAGTCTCCCGTAGAAATTCGGAAGATGCTTTATACTGATCCATGAAACTGGTCTATGTAGCTCAGTATTGTCCAGATGAAAGGATGGGCAGCCAAGATCCATAATGACAGGAACAGAGGAAGACCAATGGTCCGCCCAGCTGAGTATTATCTGCCCTGACTTGCAGCAATGGCTCTCCAGGGTTTCAGGCAGGAATCTTTCCCAGCCCTATCTGGAGATGCTGCTGGGGATTGGACCTGGGACCTTCTGCATGCAAAGCAGATGCTAATGAGATAAAGCCCTTGGAGTTTTTCTGCTACTCTCTTTGACCTGTTCTCCTTCCCCCTTTCTCTGTGGCTTGGGCAGCAGAAATAACTGTGGCCATATTTGTACCCCGTATGGAGACCTTTTGTGATCAAGGGGTTTATAAGTCTTCTATGCAAATAAATAGCAGCAGCAACAACAAGTTGGGTGTGATAGCATGTACAGATGTGAGAAACCAGCTATCCTATTTTCACACACCTAGATTTGAGGGGAGAGAGCTGGATCAGAAGCTTGGAATCTGCTGATGTTTCAGATTTCAAGCTTGCGGGGGGTGTACATTCTGCTCTAGATTCTATCCTTTGAATGTTAGGATCTCATTGTGCCAATGAAATTTGCCTGGTCTATTATTATTATTATACGAAGTCAGCAGAATGGACATGACACCATTGGGCAAAGTCCCTGCTCAGAGCATGTCAGAGGACGACGAGGCATCAAGGTGATGTCAAACACTGTCTGCTTCTGGAGGCCAGCTGTCAGACATGGTCAGTCCTGGACGCACAGCCCCCGAGTCCTTGTAAAATGCCTGTCACCCATCAGCACCTATCCAGTGTCAGTTGTCCTCTGCAAAATATTGGCGTGTCAGATGCCAACACCAAATACTAAATGCTTTCCAAATATTCAGGGATTGGCCAGTGAATATTCACCACTGCTCTTCTCCCAGACCTTTGGCGAATTAAACAAGCTATGGCCTTTTATACTATTGCGGGGTATTCCTTTTGTTTGTTACTATGATTATTATTTTTTCCCAGTAGTGATGTATGGAAGTGAGAGCTGGACCATAAAGAAGGCTGATTGCCGAAGAATTGATGCTTTTGAATTCTAGTGCTGAAGGAGACTCTTGAGAGTCCCATGGACTGCAAGAAGATCAAACCTATCCATTCTTAAGGAATTCTTAAGGAAATCAGCCCTGAGTGATCACTGGAAGGACAGATCCTGAAGCTGAGGCTCCAATACTTTGGCCACCTCATGAGAAGAGAAGACTCCCTGGAAAAGACCCTGATGTTGGGAAAGATGGAAGGTACAAGGAGAAGGGGACGACAGAGGAGGAGATGGTTGGATAGTGTTCTCGAAGCTACCAGCATGAGTTTGACCAATCTGCGGGAGGCAGTGGAAGACAGGAGTGCCCGGCGTGCTCTGGTCCAGGGGGTCACGAAGAGTCGGACACGACTAAACAACTAAACAACAACAACAAAATTATTCCTTGTTCATGGGTTTTTATAATGTAAATCGCCCTTTAATCCTCAGACGAAGGGGAGTATAGAAATTTAATAAATAAAATAATAAGCAGGTGCTCTGTCACTGAGCTACGGCCCAACCCTGCACAGAACCAAACCATAGCTCAGCATTGCCTTGAATGCCAGGACAGCATCATCATGTGCTTACGGCTGTCCAGACACCTGTTTAAAGGAATAAAAAAATTGGCTGCCTCACTCTCAGTCTAATTAGCGGTGCATTAATCCGGTCATAATAGGTGGCTCATCGCCAAGCTGTACATGCCATAAACAGGCGCTCAGTGCTTGGGAAACAAGGCGCTCTTCCTGTAATTGCATCAACCGCGTTCATTTGGTGCCTCATTTTATTATTAAAGCAAAGTGGCAACACATGTAAAGCTAAATGAGGTGCCATCCAGAAACCCAGAATCAGCCGCAGCGGCTGCCATCAACAGCTGCTCAGAGGACAGTTAACCTTCAGGAGAGACCAGCTTCCCTCCACATGCTCTGCCAGGCAAGCAGTTATCCCCTGCCAGCCTCGCCCCAAAATGATTCCCCCAGCAAAGCAAAAATAATAAGGCAATGGGAAGTACTGCTTTACAAAGCAGGGTGTGCAGGTTCCCCCATGCTTGCAGAAAATCAGGTTTCTGGGTATTTACAGTGCCTAGGCAAGCATGATGGATCTAAAACTCCCATCCTGAGTAGCTTTAAAAATTCACAGCTTTTATCACTAGGTACAAATCCATCAGATCTGCAATGAAATGTTGCAGTGTAGCTTCCCAACTAAGAGGGGTGCTCGAATAGGAGCATTCCCTGACGATCTCAGACAGCCGCTCTCTCCAAGCACAGCATTCTTGGAGTTGCCATATTTCAAAAAGTAAAAACCAGGACACCCTGAAAGTTGTTGTTTTTTTAAGGAAACCACCAAATGATTGAAAACCCGAAAGCTGTTGAGCTTTTTCAGGCAAACTCCTAATTGTTTAACTTTTTTCCCTGGACGTATGGGCGTTTTGGCCCTGCTGAACATGTCCAGGTCTGTTTCTTCGGAGAACCTTGGAGTTTCCTGAGCAGCACTCAAGACCAGAGTCACCTAGTCCAGGCCCCTGCAATGCAGGATTCACAACTGAAGAATCCCAGACAGCTGGCCATCCAACCTCTGTTTAAAAACCTCCAAAGAGGAGGAGTTCATCACCTTCCAAAGCACAGTGGTACCTCGGGTTAAGAACTTAATTCGTTCTGGAGGTCCATTCTTAACCTGAAACTGTTCTTAACCTGAAGCACCACTTTAGCTAATGGGGCCTCCTGCTGCTGCCGCGCTGCCAAAGAACGATTTCTGTTCTCATCCTGAAGCAAAGTTCTTAACCCAAGGTACTATTTCTGGGTTAGCAGGCTCTGTAACCTGAAGTGCATGTAACCCAAGGTACCACTGTAGTCTGTTCTACTATCAAGTGGCTCTTGCTGTCAGAAAGTTCATTCAAATCCATTGGTTCAGAGCCTACCCCAGGCATCCCCAAACTCTGCCCCCCAGCTGTTTAGGGACTACAAATCCCGTCATCCCTAGCTAACAGGACCAGTGGTCAGGGATGATGGGAACTGTAGTCCCAAAACAGCTGGAGAGCCGAGTTTGGGGGTGCCAGGCCTACCCTCTGGAGAAGCAGAAAACAAGCTTGCTCGATCTTCCATGTGGCAGTCCTTCAGAAACTGGAAGGTGGCTCTCATATCACCTTTCAGTCTTCTCTCCTCCAGGCTAAACATGCCCAAGTCTTGGTTTCTAGACCCTTGGTCGCCCTCCTCTGCACACATTCCAGCTTGTCAATATCCTTATTAAGCTGTGGTGCCCAGAACTGGACACTGGATGGACTGGGGTCTGACCAGGGCAGAACAGAGCAGGACTATTGCTTCCCTTGATCGGTAAATCCTCATTCAGCATCTATGCCATTCCTCTCCCTGTGTGGACGAACTTTCCTAAGCTGCACATCTTCATTGCAGCCCTTTTGGTACCTCCTCTTTGTCGATGGAAAAGGGAAAGGCCATCTCTTGCTCTTGGAGCTGTAAGTTCTGCTGTTCTACTGCAGATGAGATTGCGGGGTGGGGGGGCGGGGAGAGGAAGAAGACTGCATAGAAAGGGAAGACTCCCTCCCTATCCTTCGTTAATGAGCTTAGGGTCCCTTTCTCTTCCCCTGCTGCAGACACGGCTATCCCTTTGCGGTCTCTCTTAGAGAGAAAGAGGCTGTCTCAGAGTTGTGCAATACTGCCCCCTACTGGCACCACTTGGCCCTTACAACTTTCCCTTTCCTTTATTTTTGGGCTACCTCGACACACATTCCTTCCTGTGTTGTTTTTTTTTAATACCCCTAATAGTTTTCCACCTTTCCGAGCCTGATATCCAACTTTGACTCCAGCCTGCAAGAAGGAGAACTCACTGCAGAACTCATTCTGAGAGACATGATGATGATGATGATTTACTGATTACCCACCCTTTGCCCTAAGGTCTCAGGGCAGGTTACAACAATGAAAACGCAATATTAAAAACTGTTTAAAACAACCGGCAACTGGAAAAATAAGATGAGAGGCAGGGTACTCTCATTCCATCAGTTGCCTTTCACCTGGCCATTGCAAGAATGATCACTTTAAGAACTGATGCCTGTGTTTACATTTTTCCTCTTCCCTCCCTGTCCCATTTCCCTTTTGTGCTGTGTCTTTTCGATTGTAGATTGCCTTGTCTTAATTGGTTGTAATCTAATATGCTCCAGAGACACTGGTTCCCACTCTCAAATGAGAGACTCATACTCTTGGCAGCAGGTGGGAGCCCAAAGGTTTTATTTAAGAAGTCAGCGCACAATCCCAAGATGCAAGCTCTCTAACATAAACTATGGAACACACTCCCATGGGAGGACGTGGGACAAAGGCTCCAAATGACTCCTTGCCACAATGGCTATGCTTTGCCTCTGCAGTCAGAGTCAGTAGGGCTTCTGAACCCCAGATTATGGAAGCCACTGGGAGGGGGATTGTGCACTTGTGCAGGAGCCCTACTTGTGAGTTGGCCACTGTGAGGACAGGATGCTGTACTACATGGGCCTGATCCACTGACCTGATCCAGCATGCCGTCCTTCCTGATCTCCTTGATGTGGGCCCTCCCAGGCATACCACCTGCACACCATACCTTCGCTCAGTGCTCTTAAGTTTAGGAAACTTCTTAATACAGTCATAGGTAAAGGCAAAGGGACCCCTGACCTTTGGGTCCAGTCGTGACCGACTCTGGGGTTGCGGCGCTCATCTCGCTTTATTGGCCGAGGGAGCCGGTGTACAGCTTCCGGGTCATGTGGCCAGCATGACTAAGCCGCTTCTGGCAAACCAGAGCAGCGCACGGAAATGCTGTTTACCTTCCCGCCAGAGCGGTACCTATTTATCTACTTGCACTTTGACATGCTTTCGAACTGCTAGGTTGGCAGGAGCAGGGACCGAGCAACGGGAGCTCACCCCGTCATGGGGATTCGAACCGCCGACCTTCTGATCGGCAAGTCCTAGGCTCTGTGGTTTAACCCACAGCACCACCCGCGTCCCCTCGGGTTAAAGACGCTTCAGGTAAAATCTTTTCAGGTTGTGTCCTGCGGTGACCCGTAAGTAACAGAATGGGTTACTTCCGGGTTTTGCCGCATGCGCATGCGCAGACGCTCAGAATGACATCATGCGCAGACGCAACAAATCGTGACCCGCGCATATGCAGACATGCAGATGTGGGTTACGTTCTGCTCATGATGCGAATGGGGCTCCAGAACAGATCCCATTCATATCCACAGGTATGAATGTGTAATAATAATAATAAGGGAGAAGGCAAGTGATAAGATATAGGCAGATATGGTTTGGGACAGAAAGCCCTCAAAACAGGGAGAGAGACTTAATGGGGGCTTTTCTGGAGGAGAAGATGACCAGCACTAGACAAGAGAGGTAAAGGTAAAAGGTAAAGGACACCTGGATGGTTAAGTCCAGTCAAAGGAGACTATGGGGTTGTGGCGCTCATCTCGCTTTCAGGCCGAGGGAGCTGGTGTTTGTCCACAGACAGCTTTCCGGGTTATGTGGCCAGCATGACTAACCTGCTTCTGGTGCAACAGGACACCGTGACAGAAACCAGAGCGCACAGAAATTCTGTTTACCTTCCCGCCACAGTGGTACCTATTGATCTACTTGCACTGGTGTGCTTTCGAACTGCTAGGTTGGCAGGAGCAGGGACAGAGCAACGGGAGCTCACCCCGTCGCATGGATTCAAACCGCTGACCTTCTGATCAGCAAGGCCAAGAGGCTCAGTGGTTTAGACCACAGCACCACCCACGTCCCTAGTAGACAAGAGAGATGGATTGATAGTGCATTGTTAAACTGTGGAACCCACTCCAGCAGGAAGCAGTGATGGCTGCCAATTTGGATGGCTTTAAAAGAGGATTGGACAGATTCAAGGAGGGCTATGGTGAGAAGCAGCAAAGCTTCTGAATTCCAGTTGCTGGAGTCCACAGGAGGGAAGAATGCTCTTGTGCTCAACTCCTGCTTGTGGGTTCCCAGAGGCCTCTGATTGGCCCCTGCGAGAACAGGATGCTGGACCAGATGGGGCCTGATCCAGCAGGGCTCTCCTTATGTTCTGATGTTCTTCCTCTGTTTCTTTCTCCAGAGAATAGTTTGTTTTCCAATCAGCCTGCTGTTGTTAGGTATCAGGCTATTTATTTGCAAATGTTCCCTTCACCCTCACATGCAGATTTATGCAAATAGCTGTCTCTGTGCAGCTCCCTCCTTTCCCTGTGATGCTCGCCTCAAGCAATTTCTGCGGATGAGATGGAGAGCAAGGAGGGAGAATTCATTCTCATTTGCTGGCCAGCCTACCCAATCTGCGCTTTCTGAAACAATACATGAGCTGAAATTCCTCCATCCTTTGAAATTTGCACTTTTCTGAATTTTCAAATGCAGTTTTCGTGGCCGAGCAGTGGGTACAAAAAGACGTGAGTGGAAACAGCATACGAAAAATGCTTTGTAGAAGGGGAAATTGCTTTGCAAAAACTGTGTGTATTAGGCAAAATTGCACACAATGTATGCATCTGTTAGGAGACATTTGCATGAAGAGGGATAATGAATTTTCATGAGGACTTTTTATTACGGTTAAAGAAAACTTAGGCAGAAGTGTGGAGAGCCTAACTTACAATTAAAAAATGAGAAGCTCTGACGATGTGTTGAACCTTGAACCTCACATCCTGGGACTGCATGATCATAGGCACAGCCAGGATTTTTCTTGGTGGGGGCAAGACTTTTGTTGGGGGGGCAGAACTGAGCTATCTGTAATGTGATTGGTCAGTTAGTTAAATATTTTTATTTATTTACTTGGTGTGGGAGCAGATCCCCACCCACACCCCTGTGGCTACGCCCATGGCTGCAGTAAACCTGTCATAGTTGGGTTTTCCAAAGCTCAGAGCCTAAGTCTTTCATCTAAGAGTGGGAGTCAAGGTGCCCAGAGCAGCTTAGGTTTTAACCAATCAAAGAAAGGCACTCCCTGCCCCTAGATTTGTAATCTACAAGATGCAGCAGAAAAGGAAAAGAGGACGGGGAGGGAAGAGGGAAAATGCATTACTTCTCAAAGTCATCAGAGCAGGGAGCGAAGGGGGCAGAAGTAATGCAGAAATGAGGAGAGCTGAACTTAAAACTGGAAAAACTGAGTTGCAAAATTTCAGACACAAACCTAACTCTATGTGTGGCCCTCAGGCTGGGGGGGTGGAGAGATTCCCCCGCTCCTGACCTATGGCTTAGGAAGAGAATTGCTCCTATTGGAACATAATGGCATTTGGAGCTAGCCTATATTTGTGGAGGTGTCCTATGGTTTCTCAATGGATCTGCTGATGAGGTTGATGCGAATCGCTTTATTTGGGAATGCTAAGCCTCCCCCGTCTGGAAAATGTAGAGAATCCAAAAGGCTGCCTGGGTTGATGTGAATCATGAACTGAATTCTGAGCTGCCAGTCCTGCTTCTTCAAAACTGGACCGAGGGGAACTGGAAGAGGCAGGACCTGAGAAATGGTGTCTCGGAAGTCATTTCTAGGAACCTGTAGACTGCCCTGGAATTTATTTTAGCAAAGGATAAAAAAAGGAGGGGGAGTTTTACACTGAGTCAATAAATATTACCAGGGAGGCAGTCCCCGTCCCATGCCCCAGAGAACATAAGAAAAGCCTGTTGCATGAGACCAATGGACAGTAGCCAGCCAGATGCCTCAAGCAGGAATTGAGCAAAGTAGCAGTTTCCGTGGGATGTAATCCACTGAAAGCAGTCAAGTACAACATTCCTTGTAATGCTAGAGAAGACATGCGGGGGGATGTTTGGTCCAGCCAGTTGAAAACTTCCTGTTTCCTCCTGGCTGGAGCATCCTTCCTTTGCATGTGACTAGAGGTGGGCGTGACCTTACCTGTCCACACTCTCTCTCTTTTTCTTAGATAGGAATGCTCTGCTAGCTTCTCAGCTAGCAGAAGCACTGGGATTAAACCTCCCATATGGGGTAGATCCAAATGTACATATTTGTAACCAAGTCTGCCTTCAGGGATCCAACTGTGAACTGATGTGAGTAAACTTCTTTTATTGAATTTAAATAAGATTGCCGTGTGTTTATTCTTTTAAGAGGGATAAAAAGGAACTTAGCAGGAATATAGAATTCAGTGCTGAATTGTATAAAATAGTGAGAGGCTTGCACAAGCATGCAACCAGCTATCTGCTGTGCATGTTAAAAGGGGAATATAAACTCTGCTAAGTAAAGGAACTTGCTAACGCAAGTTAGGAAGGATATTAATAAACAACACATCCTCTCCTGCCTCCCTGAAGATTCCCACAGTTTCTCCTGCCGTTTCCAGCAACTGGTCTTCAGAAGCACTACAACAGGCATCCCCAAACTCGGCCCTCCAGGTGTTTTGGGACTACAACTCCCATCATCCCTAGCTAACAGGACCAGTGGTCAGGGATGATGGGAATTGTAGTCCCAAAACAGCTGGAAGGCCGAGTTTAGGGATGCCTGCTGCACTACAGTCTCCACCCATGGAGGCAGAGCATAACCATGGTGACTCAGTGGGAGAGCATCTGCTTTGCTTGAAGGTGGCCCCACGTTCAATCTCCAGCATCTTCAGGTAGGGCCAGGGAAGAATGGAACCCTTGAGAGCTGCTGCCAGCCAGTGTAGACAATACTGTGCTACATGGACCAGCAGCCTGCTCAGGATAAAGCAGCTCCTTTTTGTCCTTGTGTTCCATTTCTCCTTGCTTGGTCAACAGAGGAGCGCTGTGCTGGTCCCAGGGGGTTACCGTGCGGCGTGGTCCGAGTCCAGTCCAAGGTTGAGGGTGTGCTATGGAGGCTGTCCGTCAAGGCAGAAGAGGGGTCCAAGGCAAGGAGTCAGGTGTGGTCAGGAACTCTGGCAGAAGAGCAGGACAGGGTGCCAGCAGAAACAGGTTACCAACAATGTTGCTCCCGCAACCTGGGACTGGGGCTGGCTGGCTTTTATCTGCCCCGAGGCATAGGGCGGCCCCGGTCCACAGGTGACTCGCCTCTCCTGGCCTGGAGGCGAGCACTCCTCCTGCGGGAACTTAGTTCCCTCTGCCTCTCTGCCCTGAGCCTCTGCAGCTCAGGAGAGGCTGGAGGGTTACTGGACCCAGAGGCAACCTCAATTTCCCCTGACGGGGCTGAGAGTGGAGCACCCGCAGGCAATGGGTCCTCCATCACTTCAGGAGCCAGAGCAGACTCAGCTGGTGTCTGCTCCTGCGGATCCGGCACAGGTGAGGGCCCTTCAGGTTCAAGCCCCAACCCCGGCTCAGCTGATCCTGGAGGCAGGGACTCCTGTGCAGGCTGGGATTCCTCAGGTTCAGCCTCTGAATCCGATTCCCAGGCCATCGCAAGCACCTTCTGCTTGTGGCACTCCAGAAGTTACCCCTGCTTGGAATGTCAAAGTCCATTCCCAGAGGACCCAAGTGTGGTTTGTTCAGTGCTTTCACCCAGCCCTGAAGGCTGAGCTGCCTCGCAAGTGCCCCTTAAGTGGGGGCTCGGCGTGACGCAAGCGGGGAAAGTCTGCAGTCGAGTGGATTTCAGTATCTTTGCATTCAAAGTGCTTATCTAGAGCAGGGTTGACAGCCGGAGAATTTATGGTGCATTTCAGACACAAATTTCTGCCTTATGCACACAGCATAGCACACGAACACACAGAGAGAGAGAGAGAGAGCATCTCCTACAATCACAAAGCAACAGTCTGGCTTGGCGAACGAGAGAGACTTCCAATTAGGGGAGGAAAGTCTTGTTAATAGCGGACAATAGGAAGGGGCCAATTTGGCAGAGGAGAGTCTGCCGCATTTGGCCAGCCTAAAAATACAGCAGCAGGGCAAAGTCAGCAATAAAAGATGAGAGCCTGAATGGAATGAAAGGGAGCACAGGCCCCAGAGTGGTTTCTCAGGGATCTCGCCTTCCAAGAGAGGGAAGAAAGATTCTGGGGAAAGGAGGCGAGCTCAAACACATGAACCCCCAGATGACTGACGGCCTCTGGATCCAATTAGCTGCAAACGCCACTCATCCAGCTTTGAAGCATCTCTGGAGCAGGATGCTGCCTCTTGGCCTTGTGTTATTTCCGTGCCCAGGCTGGTCTCTAGCTCATGTACACTGCCGCAATCTTGTGATGCCCAAAAATGTGCCCACGTAGCATGTAGGCAACCAGAAAGTAAAGAACTATGCTGTTCCTCCGCAGTCAGAGGTAGCAATGCTTCTGAATGCCATTCACTAGAAACCATAGGAGGGGAGAAGGCTCTTGAGGTCAGGTCCTGCTGGTGAACTTCTCATTGGGGCATCTGATTGGCATAGCTGTCAACGTTTCCCCCTTTTTAAGGGAAATACCCTTATTCCGAATAGGATTCCTTGCAAGAAAAGGGAAAAGTTGACAGCTATGCTGATTGGCCACTGGGAAAACAGGAGGTTGGGCTACATGAACCAAAGATCCAGTAGACTCTTATGTTCAGAACGCCATGAGTCCTTCCATGCAACATGGAATGTTAGCACACACTTTTCCTACCTTGCAGTACGAGAGCCACACTAGCTCTGCATGTTTTCCATTCTGCCCGATACCCAATGCATGCAAAACTGTTCCCGTTCCGCTGCAGTTCGTCTTCTGCCAATAACCACATTTCCGACATGTTGGGCTGTCACACACACCCTTAGAACCTAAAAAATGGACCCTCAGCTATCTGAAGGATGTTATCCCAGAAAAAGACCCAAAAAATTGGTATTCAATCTTATAACTGCTGAGAAGATAGCTAAAAACTGGGGGGAGAGGGGGCAGCATATTTCCTTTTATATGTGAATTGTCTGGGAAAAAATCCACTCTATAGTAACAATGATTAAATGAACTTATTGTAACAGAATGCTTATAAGCCAACCTAATAGGTTTATGGGAAAATGGGTATTTTTGTAATGTTTGGGGATAATAAGTTTGATGATAATGCTCAAGCTTGTGCTGCTTTCAGCCTGTTGTAATGCAAGGAGTATTATCTACTTTACTGCATTTAATAAAAACTGAATTGCATTAACATCCTTCCCAGATTGTCCAGGAATTGTCCAGGACTCACAAAAGAGCAGTTCCCAGGGTTGCTTAGAAAGCATCTGTAAGGCTTAAACCAGTTGTGCAGTATATACGGGTCCTTGGCTTTGTGAGTGGTTCCAACTTGAAATATTTGAAAGGGTTAAAGGTAAAGTAAAGGGGACCCCTGACCATTAGGTCCAGTCGTGACTGACTCTGGGGTTGCGGCACTCATCTCGCTTTATTGGCTGAGGAAGCCGGTGTACAGCTTCCGGGTCATGTGGCCAGCATGACTAAGCTGCTTCTGGCGAACCAGAGCAGCGCACGGAAACACCGTTTACCTTCCCGCCGGAGTGGTACCTATTTATCTACTTGCACTTTGACGTGCTTTCGAACTGCTAGGTTGGCAGGAGCAGGGACCGAGCAACGGGAGCTCACCCCGTTGTGGGGATTCGAACTGCTGACCTTCTGATCAGCATGTCCTTGGCTCTGTGGTTTAACCCACAGCGCCACCTGCGACCTTGAAAGGGTTAGCCGTGGTGAAATGATGTTTCTCGCCACCTCTAGGATGCCCAGAAAGCTTGCTGAGAAGGCTAACTCTACCTTGTTAGCGCTTGTAGCTGCTGAGCAGGCTCCGTGGGGATGGATCCTGCTGCAAAATCATTGGCTTGAAATGGAAATTGCTGCAGAGCCGTCACAGCGAGGTCCCCATGAAACTGGCCCAGAGGCAGTGAGTGGTGTGAGTTGGCCGAAGAGACAGAAATCTATGCAGGTGGGAGAGCAGCTGCCTTGCATGTTAGAGGGGGTTTTTCTTCTGGTGGCAGATGACAGAACCACGACACCACGAGGCTGGTGTAAAACAATCAAATAAAGGTTTTATTACAAAAACAACAAACAACAAAGCTTGTAGGTGTTTTCTGTCTGCAGGCAAAATTCAAACTGCAACTTTTCCTCCTTTTGTAGTCATGACCAGCTGTACCCAATTGTAAGGTGTTTTCCTATGCTCTTCTTTGGGAAGGCCTTTAGCTCAGTGGTAGAGCATCTGCATGGCATCACAGGTTCAATCCCAAATGGCATCTGCAGGAGGGGTTGGGAAACAAGAAGAAGAAGGAGAAGGAGAAGACCTTGGAGAGCTGCTGCAATGGTCAGATTCAGTATAAGACAACTTCCTGTGTTCCTGTTTAAACCATCCTTTTGTTCCAAAACATGAGAACAGGATTCTGATTCTTACTTAAACGGCACAGGACCGCAATACCTTAAGGACCGCCTCTTTCCATATGAACCCACCCGGACCCTGAGATCATCTTCTGAGGGCCTCCTTCATGTGCCTCCTCCTTGAGAGGTCCAGAGGGGTGGCATCTCCAGGGACGGCTAGAGACGTCCCCTGCTTGAAATTAGCTCTGATTCCTGCAGTGCCGCAGATTGAACTAGGTGTCCCTTTGGTTCCCTTCCATCTCTACGGTTCTCCGATCCCATGAAACCCTGGAGAACCCCTTCCAGCCAGTGCTGACGATGCAGGACTCAATGGGCGAACGTTGTCTGAATCAGTAGAAGTTCTGACTTCCGCCGACGGCAGAAACTGGACTGAGCGGATTCCTGCTCCACCCCTGCTTGTGAAAAAGTTTTTTTAAAAAATGTTGGCAGGCTTCAAACCGTGTTTGGGCAAAACGGACAGCACTTTTGCCTGCCAGCCCCAATGGATCTCTCCTTCGCTCCCTCCTGAGCTCTTTCTTCCCCTTTCTCTCTTAACTGCTTCTCATTTCTGACAGGCAATGCAAAGATAAGGCATTTTTACAGCAAATTTGAGGGGTGGGGGGAGAGAGCTGTGTATCTTGATTTGTTTTGCTGCTTCGTTTTTATTTCTGTCCTTTCTCCTTCCCCCTCTCAAACTGCCCCTCCTTTTTTTTTTTTACTCCGGTGCTTTGTCTTATAGAAATTGATTATCTTGTCTTGCTGCTTACTAGCGAGAAACCTGGGGGATTCTTTATTCTGCGCTAACGTTTTCCATTCCTGCATTCCTCCCGCTGTAAAATGATTTATACGAGCGGTGGAAACGCAGGCCATTTTCTGCGGGACCGGCTTGCAAGCTCTGTCGTGTTAAAGGGGCTTGGGGGATAATAAATCACACTAACCTCCAGTCTGGAATGTAATCTGGGCTCGGCTTCTGTCAGATCAGATCAGGCTGGGCCCAAACGCCGAGGCGAGACAGCTGCACCATGTTGCCCAAGACACCTTGCCTGCAGATACCAGCATGACCCAGCAAGAGGAGGGTCATTAGGGCACCATGCAAAGGGCATTCATCCAATTATTTATCATTTATTTATTCCATAAAATTCATACACCACTTGTTTAGTGTGGGTTTTTTTAAAAGGAATCCCCTCAAAGCGGTTTGCAAAAAAAAGATAAAGCAATAAAATTATGAACAAGAAAAATTAACAACAATAATTTAAAAGTTTCAAAAATTTAAAATAACAACAAACTAAAACTTCACAGAACCATAGAGTTGGAAGGGACCACAAGGGTCATCTAGTCCAACCCCTCCAATGCAGGAATTGTTTGCCCAAGGTAGGCTCGAACCCATGTCCCTCAGATTAAGAGTCTCATGCTCTACCAGCTGAGCCATCTCAGCTGAAGCTTGCATCAGCTTTCTAAACATCTGGGCTTGCCTGAACGAAAACGTTTTATCACAGGTGCCAAAAAGAGTACCGTGAAGGCTCCTGCTCGATATCAATAGGCAGGGAGTTCCAGAGTTCGTGTGTTGCCACACTAAAAGATTGATTTCTTGCAGATGCAGAACTGGTATCCTGTGGCACCTGTAACAATGCCAGTTCCACTGATCAAAGTGGTTGAGGGGGCAAATATGGGGTGAGGTGACCTCATAGACAAACTGGTCCCAAGCTCTTAAGGACTTTATAGACTCATAGTAAGACCTTGAACTCGGCCCAGTAGCAAATGGGCAACCAGGTGTTCTACACTGACAAGGCCTCACTCCTGTCAGCAACTGTGCAACCAAAATTAAGCTTCTAGTTCAAGTACAATGTGTTACCTTCTGGGCAATGGATGACTTGGGGTGGCCCTGCAAAACCATTGCAGATTCTAAGGGATGGAGCCATCAAAACCTTTTGTGGCAAATGAGTCATGCAGCACCTTCTAGATCTGGGATGGAGTACCTCCAGATTACTTATTTATTTCACCCTAAGGTTCCAAGGAGGGACGCGGCTGGCGCTGTGGGTTAAACCACAGAGGCTAAGACTTGCCGATCAGAAAGTCGGCAGTTCAAATCCCCACGATGGGGTGAGCTCCCCTTGCTTGGTCCCTGCTCCTGCCAACCTAGCAGTTCGAAAGCACATCAAAGTGCAAGTAGATAAATAGGTATCGCTCCGACGGGAAGGTAAACAGCGTTTCCATGCGCTGCTCTGGTTCGCCAGAAGCGGCTTAGTCATGCTGGCCACACATCCCGGAAGCTGTACGCCGGCTCCCTCGGCCAATAAAACGAGATGCGCGCCGCAACCCCAGAGTTGGCCACGACTGGACCTAATGGTCAGGGGTCCCTTTACCTTTAAGGTTCCAAGGTAGGTTCCAACTTCCAAAGCAGAGCAACAGTTTAAAACCACTTACAGCCACAAACATAACATTCCCGAATGGCACACTCTTCGGATAACTCAGCTGGTAGAGTGTTAGGGCTGGAGTCAGGCCTAGGTCATCAGCAAAGCGATAACTCACTCGAGGCCAATGAAGTTCACTCACTGTGAATTTAAGGAGACAACCACAACTCAAGGCTAGTCGTCTCAAATGGGTCTTGCCCCAATGAATCAGCTGTGAGGATTGAAGGTCCCGCCCTGTGCTCTGCCTGTTTTATTTCTCTGCAAGTTCTAGGAGACCAGCGGGGAGGGGAGCTGGTCACAGCAGGAGGGGGAGACTCCCTGTCTCCACTCTGCCTCTTGGCCACCCTCCCCTCCAGCCTCTGCTTCAGCCTCAGAGTCTGAACTGCTCTCTGCCACAGCCTCTTCCTGTTCCCTAAACCCTGTCACCTCTTCTACCGGCACCTCCTCCTCCCACTCTGCTCCCTCTTCTCCTTTTAGCTACTCACTACTGTGCCGTCCCACGACCAATCCCTTGATTCAGAGCCTTCTTCCCTTGGGAGTTCCCCAGGGGGTTCCTGGGCTGGTGTCTCCCACCTCTCCTCTGCATCCAGCCAGTCCATGACAATCTCAGGGTTGTGGGTTCAAGCCCACCAACATAAGGAGCTGGATCAGTCCAAGGGCCAATCTAGTCCAGCAACCTGTGGCCATCTAGATGCCCCAAGGAGAACCCTGCAAGCAGGACCTGAGTGCCATAGCACCCTGCCCACTTACGATCCCAGCAACTGGCCTTCAGAGACATATTGCCTCTGACAGTGGTGGCAAAGCACAGCCATTGCAGCCAGCAGCCGTTGATAGTTTCATCCTCCATGAAATGCCAATTGGTGAAGGGGTGAACTTTGGCAGACTCAATGAACAGTTCACATACATCACTGGACCTTTAGACCAACCACATCCGGAGAACGTGAGAATGGCCTGCAGGGAGGATCAGGCCATAGCCTGTCTAGTCCAGCATCCTGTTTTCACAGTGGTCAACTGAATGCCTGTGGGAAAACCTGCAAGCCAGGACCCCAGCACAACAGCATCTCTTCCCTCCTGCGGTTTCCAGCAACTGGTATTCAGAAGCATTGCTGCCTCTGACCGTGGAGGCAGAGCATAGCGATTGCAAGTAGTGACCCTCAGAAGCCTTCTTCCCTAAAAAAAATTGTCCAACCCTCTTCAAAACCATCCAAGTTGGATGCCTCCTGCAGCAGCGGGTTCCACATTTTAACCATGCAAAATAACTGCATTAAGAGGTTGTTGTTTAGTTGTCTTAGTCATCTTCGACTCTCTGTGACCCCATGAACCAGAGCATGCCTTGGAAACTCTCACTTTCTTCTCAAAGCTTCTCCTTTTTTGTGTCCATGGAGCTTTCTTGGCAAAATACTGGAGTGGTTTGCCAGTTTCCTTCTCCAGGTGGATCACATTTAGTCTAAACTCTCGGCTATGACCTGTCCGTCTTGGGTGGCCCTGCTCATAGCTTCTCTGAGTTATTCAAGCCCCTTCGCCACGACAAGGCAGTGATCCATAAAGGGGTATTAAGAGGTACCTAGCCAATATTTTGGATATTTTATCTTAATCTCAATGTGTATATTTTTATATGTTCCCTGCACAATAGAAAAGTTTTGCAATCTTCACAATGGGGGGGGGGACCTATACACTATGTATCATCTGTCTGTCTGTCTATCTATCTATCTATCTATCTATCTGTCTGTCTATCTATCCTGTCTAGTAATGGGCACCTTCATCTCCAGGAAAGCCCCCATCAAGCTTTGCTTGCTGTCCTCTGCCCCAGTCCATGTCTGCCCATATCTCATCATGTTCCCCTTGCCTGCCCCTATGTCCTTTTATATATAAAAAAGATGTCTCCCAAACTTAGAGCACTGAGCAGCAAAATGAGAAATTCTTGCTCAGAAGCCCAGAATTGCCTCTCCCCTGTGTTTGCTCTCCAGCAGATCCCGTTGCATATCATGTCTTAATTACCACCTTCCTTCCATGATCCCTGGAATACTTAATGTGCCCTGTGCAGGGGTTGGTGTTACCTCAAAAGTGGCTAACAAATGTATCTGCATGCCCCACTTAATCGGGCTAAGGATACTATCATTATTCAGGCGAGAACCTCGGACATGAATATTCATGCGCTGCTTGCTAGTCCAACCGGTAAATGGAGCCTCCATCCTCTGAGCCTCTCCCTTGACTGGCCAAGATGAATCGCAAGGCCTCTTGGGGCCACTGGGTACATTTCCTCCAAATGAGAAAACCAGCAAGCTAATGTCTTGTGTTTTCCCTCGGATACATTCCCTACAGCACACTCTGTCACACAGAACCTCAACTCCTTTTCCCACCGCACCCTCCAGAATGCCTGCAAATTTGATGTCAGGAGTCACAGAATCATAGAGTTGGAAGAGTCATTTAGTCCAACCCCCTGCAATGGAGGAATCACAACAAAAGAATCTCTGACAGATATGCCGCCCCTCCAGATTCTGTTTAAAAGCCTCCAAGGAAGGAGAGTCCAACACCTTCCGAGGAAGTCCATTCCATTGTCAAAGAGCTCTTCCTGCCAGAAAGCTATGTCACGGCTAAAAATTGGCCGCTGTTTCTTTAATGCTAAAAGAACTAAGTCAGCATGAGTCAGCGGCCTACAATGACTCATGCAACCTTTCACCAAATTGTACCTGTATATATAGAGTGGTCAGTTGTTAGTGTTGGGTGTGGGTTGGTTGGTTGGTAGAAAGCTGGTTGCGTTTGGTGTGTGTAAAAGCTGTCAGTTGTGGTTGGAGAAGAAGACCTTTTAAGAATAAAAGCAGCATTCCGCAAAGTACTCTTTCTTAAGGACTCTTTGTGCCAACTAGGGTCTGAGGACGAGGCAAAGGAGTGAAAAGGAGGTCAGAACCTTTTTCTTTTTCAAACACTGACAAGCTATTCCTAATGTTGAGCTGGGATCTCCTTTCTTGCAACTTGAAGCCATTGGTTCGGGTCCTACCCTCCAGAGCAGGAGAAAACCAGCTTGCTCCATCTTCCTCGTGACAACCCTTCAGATCATATCACCTCTCAGTCTTCTCTTCTCCAGGCTAAACATGCTCAGTTCCTGCAACTGTTCCTCATATGGTTTGGATTCCAGTCCCTTGATCACCCCTGCATGTGTTCCAGCTTGTCAATGTCCCCTCAAACTATGGTGCCCAGAGCTGGATCAGGCCAATGGCCCATCTAGTTCCACATCCTGTTCTCACAGCAGCTGACTAGACACCTCTATGGGAAGCCTGAAAGTTAGACTTGAGCATTCAGGAATTCAGGATAAAGGGGGTGGGCAGCAGCCTTTCCTCCTTATAAGAATAATAAAAAGAAGAATACTGGTAATAATTTATTATTTGTACCCCGCCCATCTGGCTGCGTCTCCCCAGCCACTCTGGGCGGCTTCCAACAAAGATTAAAAATTCCCCTGTTGAAATTCTACACTGATGGACAGCAGCTGTCCAGGATTTCAGACCTTGTCTCCCCCAGTCCTACCTGGAGATGCCACTAGGGATTGAACCTGGCTCCTTCTGCATTACAAGCAGGTGCTCTTCCACTGAGCCACAACAATCCACTACACTCAGTCAAGCTGTTGGTCCTTCAAGCTCAGCATTGTCTCCTCTGACCAGCAGTTCCTCTGCAGGATTTCAGATGGGGTCTCTCCCAGTCCTGGAGACGCCACTGGGATTGAACCTGGGCCCTTCTGCATGCCAAGCAGGTGCTCTACCATTGAACTCTTCCCCTGATGTGGTAGTACTATGGAGGAAAGGGCCTCTCGCGCTTGGGCTATTGTGCAGAATACCTTCTGTGTTTCCAACATCCCCACTTAGCTTACAAAGTTTAAAGAAAAGCAGTGTGATATTTTAGTGGGCAAAATAATAATAAAATAAAATGGGGGTGGGGATGAGAAGCTGTCAATTCTCCCCCCGCCCCCACTCCCACCACCTCCTCTGCCTTCTCTCTCATCTCTTTCAATGCAGCCTCACTTTCAGTTCAATGAAACTGGAGAGCCTGGCAATAACACAAAGGCTTCTCACAATGCTCCATTTCTCTTTCTTCTCTGGCATTTGTGCTGAAATATCTGCTATAGTAACTGTCCTCTCTCTCATGCATGCCTATCTCTCTCCTTAGAATTCAATCTCATTAAAGAGGCGTTCTTTGAAGGAAGTGCATCTGCATTACACAGAGACTCCTTTGCCAGGCTCGCTTCTTTTCTATGACATTTCCAATTACACTCTCTGGGCAGGATTCAGCAGGGACCCAGAGCCCAGAATCCGGGTCTTTGCTGAGCAACTGCTAAGGAGCAGAGGGGAGGGTGCAGTTTCAAGCAGAGATGCTGCCAAGGGGAAGGAGTGGTCGCCATGGGCATAGCCAGGGGGAGCAGGGGAGGTTCTGCGCCCCCAGGAGAAGCCTGCCTCCCATAATGTCCCCTTCTGGGGGGTATAGTTAGCTATGATTTCCCAAAATAAGCTCAACAACTTTTGCTGTTCCTTGGCCCTTTACCTCCCACCTGGCCCTGAGCTTTTAGTTAAAAAAAAAAAAAAAACTATACATATTCCCCTGTTTGTTTTAGTGTTAAAAATCATAACCTGCTTTTCAACCCAGCTTCTCAAGGCAAATCTACTTATATTATTATTTGAGAGTCGGTGTGGTATAGTGGATAGGGATGTTGGTGGCGCTGTGGTCTAAACCACAGAGCCTAGGGCTTGCCGATCAGAAGGTTGGCAGTTCAAATCCCCGTGACGAGGTGAGCTCCCGTTGTTCAGTCCCAGCTCCTGCCCACCTAGCAGTTCGAAAGCACATCAAAGTGCAAGTAGATAAATAAGTACCGCTCCAGTGGGAAAGTAAACGGCATTTCCGTGTGCTGCTCTGGTTCGCCGGAAGCTGTCTGTGAACAAACGCCGGCTCCCTCCTCCTATAGCGTGAGGTGAGCGCTGCAACCCCAGAGTCGTCCACAACTGGACCTAATGGTCAGGGGTACCTTTACCTTTACCTTTATGGTATAGTGGTTATAGTGGTTAATGAAAAGGCATTTCCATGCCAGCTCACAAGTTAGTAGGTAAGACTGAATCTTGTTTAAGTACTTTTTTCTGTTAATACCTTGGTGCTTTTTTATTTTAGTTTGGAGGGATTTTTAAGTGCGATCAAATCTACTCTTTTGTCAATTGTGTACTAGCAGGAGAATAACTCAGAACAAATGGTCAATATATGCAGGCCTATGGAAGCTGTCCTAATAATTCCAGAGCAGTGCTGTGAAAATGGAATTGATGTGGAGTTCAGCTTTCAGGGAAACTCATATTTCATTTTGTATTTAAAAAGAATCAAGTTTCCAGTCCTTAAGGTTGCAGAGATCTGCATGGAAAAGTGCAGGCAGAGATGATGGAATTACATTTCCATTAGTTGGGGAGGGGGCTTTGCTGTTCTTGACCTCCTGTGCGTAGCAAAACCTGCCTAAATTATGCAGAATAACAAAGACATTGGACTACGCAGGTTTATTTATCATGCATTTCTCAGGGGTATTTATATGACGCCTCCGAATAACTACATCCTCTAAGCATCTTATATTAAAATACATCCATGTGAAAGCAAAAAAAGAGGTTCATAATTGCCATTTGTGTTTTTGTGTGTGTGTGTTTTGAATAGACTCAGTCCTCGGTAGGGGATTGTGTGCCCCTCGGACAGAATCATAACTCCTACAGAGAGCTTTTTGGAGATATGAAGAATAAAACACTTTTCATTGCAAATTGGGGCAGATTAGTAAAATAATGAGGACAGCAATAACAATGGGCCCTGCTGAGCCTGACAAACATCTCTAAATAAACCCGCTTAGCAAAAGTTCCTTTTCCTAAATCTGCAAAGGTCATAAAATTGGCCTCTTCTTCTCTCTCAGCTTCGAGGGGGGTGGGAGACGAGGCTACCGAAAAGCTCGGGGCGAGATTGGTTTTCACTGATCTCGAACGAAAACAAATGAGGGAAGAAATAATATGCAAATCGACTCCATGTCTCAATGGGACATAGAGCTGTCAATATTTGCCTCTCAGCTCAATAAATCCAGAGGATCCTTGGAAGACGTGTCAATAAATATCTGCTTCTTGTTACAGATGAGCGATATGGGGAACTGGAGAACTTAAAGGAATACAGTGAGCAGCAGGATACTGATCGCTCTGCCTATTGAGAGCATCAGAAGAGGCAGCAGGATCAGGCCAGTGGCCCATCTCCTGTTCTCACAGTGGCCATCCAGATGCCCCAAAAAGAAGCTCACAAGCACAAGAGCACTTCTGGTAGCCATCACTCCCTCCTGTGGAAGTGAGTTCCACAGTTTAACAATGTATGGCATGAAAGAGTTTTGTCTGTCCTGAATCTTCCAGCTTCATTCAACTTCATTGGGTGCCCATTGGATTCTAGGGTTATGAGAGAGGGAGAAAACCTTTTTCCTCTACCTTCTATCCTTCTATCGTAGAATCATAAAACTGTAGGGTTGGAAGGGGTCATGAGGATCATTCCAGGGGTCAGCAAACTTTTTCAGCAGGAGGCCTATCCACTGTCCTTCAGAACTTGTGGGGGGCTGGGCTATATTTGGGGGGGACGGAATGAACGAATTCCTATGCCCCACAAATAACCCAGAGATGCATTTTAAATAAAAGGACACATTCTCCACCCCCATCGTTCTGCCTGGACACTGAGGTCCAGCTCTGAGGGCCTTCTGGAGGTTCCCTCACTGTGAGAAGCCAAGTTACACGGAACCAGGCAGAGGGCCTTCTCAGTAGTGGCACCTGCCCTGTGGAACGCCTTCCCACCAGATGTCAAAGAGAAAAATAACTACCAGACTTTTAGAACTCATCTGAAGGCAGCCTTGTTTAGGGAAACTTTTAATGTTTGATGCATTACTGTATTTTAATATTTTGTTGGAAACCGCCCAGAGTGGCTGGGGAAGCCCAGCCAAATGGGAGGGGTATAAAAAATATTGTAGTAGTAGTGGTGCTAGTAGTAGTAGTAGTAGTAGTAGTAGTAGTAGTACAACCCCCAGCCAATGTAGGAATCACAGCTGAAAGATCCCTGACAGAGGGACATCCAACCTCTGTTTAAAAACCTCTGACAAAGGGGAATCCACCACCTTCCAAGGCAGTCTGTTTCACCATCGAACAGCTCTTACCACCGGAAAGTCCGTCATAACGTTTAGTCAGAATCTCCTTTCTTGCCATTTGAATCCATTGGTTCGGGCCCTACCCTCTGGAGCAGCAGAAATCAAGGAAGGTGATGTGAGATCATGACCTTGGACAGGGGTCTAGGTGCGCGTTTCAGGACCACGGCCAGTGATTTAATGAGGCGGGGAGAACCACGTACGCCACCTTGAACTAAAAACAAGTCGGGATATAAATGCAATCAGTAACTAATAATTAACAATGTCAAAACTTGGAGAGGAAGTTTGTGGGGAAATTAGCAGTGTTTGCAGGTGGGGGGTTGGGGTGGGGTGTCTCAGAGCGGACAACAATTAATGAGGAGGGGAAGGGGAGAGATCGGAAGGAATGGCGTCCAGTCCTGTGTGTTCTTTGGCAGTGCAAAGGAGCCCACAGAGAAGCAACGGTAGAGGAGATTTACGCCCTGCACTCCAGGGTATAAATAACCCCTCGTCTGACACTGCCTAATTGGGGCATGAGAGGCAGTATCTCTGCAGCTTCGAGACACGGACCCACACCTCCCGACCGGTGCCTTATCGAGGTGGCAATATATTCCAGAGATGGATATCAGGCATGTGGTGGGAAGCAATGGAAAGCCTGTCTTTGGTGGCAGGTGGCCTTAGGATGAAAATGCATGAGCAGCGTTTTATCGCGCCAGCGATGCCGTCCGGGCAATCATTTCCACAGCGCCCTCCTAGCTGTGGTAATGCTTCATTCATATGGAAATCCACTTGAAAGCCTCCTGAATTTAAATACCCGGCGGCAAGGTTGTGTGTGAACCACAGTTCTCCAGCAGCACAGAAAACTCACAGCTGGGGATTCAGCTTCATGAGAATCTTCCCCCTTAAAAAAAAAAAAATAGAGCAAGTTTCTAGTCCTTAATGTTGTGAAGCTATGTTTGAAAGTATGCAAACGACGATTGGAGAGGGGAGAGGGTCCTCGGAAGCCGCTGGAGTTTTTGTATAAAATGCAAAATGCATGGGAGGAGTGCTTTCAGAAGCTTGCATAGCGCCTTATCTCTCCCCATGGCCAGAACTGAACTCTCTCTTCTTTTTAAAGCACAGAATTTAGATTACCTTAGCACAGAATTTAAGTCTCCTTTAGTGCACACGTTCACCAATACTCAACTTCTCCACTTTTTCAAAGTACTGGGTAGCAGATGCTGAGGCCTTCTTCAGCCTGAGACAATTGAGCACGCCCTATCTGCAGCTGTTACAAATTGCATGCCAAAGGGGCCACAACAACGAAGGCCCTGCTACGGTGGACCCAGCGAGCTCTTGGTACCACCAGGAGGTCCCCTTGTAGAGATCATAGTGGCTGGGCAGGAGGGCAAGTAGCCCTCAAATGGTGGGTTATGTAAACTAAAACACAATCACAAAATGTAGAATAGCAAACTATAAAACCACAACCAGTGCTTTTTTTTCTGCCAGCTGGAGCATGCTGGAGTGTAGGTCTGGCACCACTCAGAAGGGAACCATTGTAAGCCAATGCTCCCCCCCCCCAACCCGATTTTTGTCTTTAGATCTAGCTCCTAGCTACAATTGGTCAAGCTACAGGGCAGGGCCAATTTGTATTTCTTTTCTTTCACCCCATCTCCTGTGTAGCGGCAGGGGGCTTTAAGCCTTCCAGCCACGTCTCTACCATGGCCTGCACATGTGTTTGTGCCAGGACCCTTCCGAGCTGTCCTAGCCATCTGCCTGAATCCAAGAGAATAAGGGAGGCAGTGGTGCAGTTATTTGACCTGCACCAGAACTAAGGTTGACTTCCAAACCAGCTAGGGAGACAGCTTGCCATAGTTTTTAGCACCTCTGCGGGCAGTGAACGTTGTCAAACCGGCATCTGTTCAGGGCTGCCCCGAGTCGCCCAGCAATTTACTGTAACAACTTCATGGTGAGTTATGGCACCTATTTTGGGGGGAGGGGAGCACTGACCACAACACATAAGAACTAAGAAGAGCCTGCTGGATCTGCTCAATGGTCCACCTAATTATTATTATTATTATTATTATTATTATTATTATTATTATTAATTTTATTTATACCCCGCCCTCCCCGGCTAGAGCCGGGCTCAGGGTGGCTAACACCAATAAAATCACAGTAAAAACATAATGGGGGGGGAGAGAGGGGGGAACCAATTTAAAATACAGGTGAAAATGCAATTTAAAATGCAGCCTCGTTTTAAAGCAGCCGATAAATCAAGACCATAAGGGGAGGGAAACATAAGGGTCAGACTGAGTCCAAACCAAAGGCCAGGTGGAACAGCTCTCTGTCTTGCAGGCCCTGCGGAAAGATGTCAAGTCCCGCAGGGCCCTAGTCTCTTGTCACAGAGCATTCCACCAAGTCGGGGCCAGTACTGAAAAGGCCCTGGCCCTAGTTGAGACCAATCTAACCACCTTGCAACCTGGGACCTCCAAAATGTTGTCATTTATGGACCTAAGGTCCTCTGCGGGGCATACCGAGAGAGGCGGTCCCATAGGTACATGGGTCCTAGTCCAGCATCGCCTTCTTACAGTCACCAACCAGTTGCCTGTGGGAAACCCTCAAGAAGTTTCCTTCATTCCCCTTTCCCATGCTGTGAAACAGAAGAACATGAGAGGGAATTGTTGGACCTAGCTGATCTACGAGGCCCGGGATTTCTCTGTGCTTTAAGCAAGACAAGGAGCAGACAGATCCCCCATTATCCCTTTCCTGTGAAATATGCCAAGCCACTTAGTATTCATGCTTGTACCCAATTATTTATAACAGGGATTCTTTATTCGAAGTTTCAGGCTGGGAAAGGGGGGTGGGGAGTTCTAACCAGGTGGTTTTAACAATGATTTAAGGCTTGGGAGAGTTTGATTATTAATGGAGGGAGGAGGAGGAGGGTCCAAGGAAGGGAATTTGGAGTGGCGAAATAATGTGACTGAGGAAGAGTCATGATGGTAGCACAGCTTTCTGCCACCTGATGCCCTCCTGACGCTTTGGACTGCAACTCCCATCAGCCCCAGCCAGCCCCAAAACTGAAAGCAGAACTATGTATAACTGGCCTATTGCCACTATCAGCAGTAATCATCATGAACAAGTGGCCAAGTCTCGGCCTCCCTAAACCTTCCATAGCATAGCTCCTTCCCCCTCTCCTCTCTTTAAAAGCACTTTTGAATGCAGCTGGCAAATGTCATAGGGGATTAGGGCAAAGTAGACAGATGTGGGGGCTATCAGCTCCCTATAGCACCAAGAAAAATCCTGGTGGATCAGACTAGTGGCCCATCTAGTCCTTCATCCTGTTCTCATGGTGGGCCAATAGATGACCTAAAGAGAAACCCACAGGCAGGATTCAGGCTCCACAGCAACTGGTATTCGGAAGCCACTGTGGAGACAGACCAGAGCCAGATGATGCAATGGCAGCCTCTTGACCCAGCTGCCTCCCCCTGCCCTAGTGGTGTTGGGTCACCCTCTTGACCTGGCAGTCTCCCCCTGCCCTGTGGCCCCAGAGATGTAGAGGGGTGGCCCTTCCCCCCTGCACAATCGCACCGGACAGAGGAGAAGGGTGGTCTCTTGACTAGACAGCCTCCCCTTCCCCTTAGACTAGACGAGCAGCATAAGGGTGATCTCAACTTGCATTATAACCACCGTGTGGTTGAGGGGTAGAGGTGAAGCTGAAGCTGAGAATGAAGATAGACCTCTTGACTCAGCCACTGCTCCCCCATTCCAGTGGTCGTAGGCAGTGGGGGGCAGCAGTTAAGAGGTCATCCCACCACCACCACCACCTGTGCATCCTCCTCCTCTTCTTCTTCCTCCTCCTCCTTTCTGCTGAGCACTCTGCTTTTTTTCAGGCTTTCCAATTCAGCCGTCCGCAAGCTGTAATCCCAACCCATAAAACTGAGACATGGTTGCGCATATTGAGGTCAGCCATTGGGTCTCTGAACCGTGGCTCTCGCTCCTGAAGTTTTGACCAGGCGGAGCTGTAAAGCTCTCCTAACTAATGGGATTGAGTTGTTTATGGCCCCATCAACCTTTTTTTCTGAAAGGATCAGGTTGAGTTTTATCATTATCATTTCCTGTAACTGGGGGTGATGTCGAGCGCTCAAGGCTCACCTCTACCCCCCCTCCCACCTGCACCCAGTCATCCTCTCTCTTTCGTAGTGTGTCTTCCCTTTGAAAAAAAACAAAGCCCCCCAAATGAAGGAGGCAGAGATATGAGAGATGCAGCAAAAGGGGGTGATGTGATGAGATGGAGAAAAAAGCAGCTAGAATTTTTCCCTTATCTCAACCTGTTCATCCCTCCCGTGTAATTGTTTTGCTGATGTTTTCCTTGTAGCAAATAATACGCCACGCTTCAAAAGCTACATCCAGGTAAAAAGTATAGAGGAGAACTTCAGACGAGTCTTGCTGATGGATCAGTCCAGCATCCTGCCCCATAGTGGCCAGCCACATGTTCCAATGGGAGCAGAACTTGAGCACAACAGCAATTAGATGAGAACTAAACAGAAACCAAGCTGCATTTTGGGCCAAGGGAAGTTTCTGAGTCATTTGAGGGCAGCTCCATGTGGAGTCTATCCCTAGGTTACCTGAAAGCCTTGCCCGATCTCAGCACTCTGCTTCTCTCTCCCTCTCTATCTGCTTTTAAAGAGCCAAGGCCACATAAATTCAAAGGCATGATATAATTGAAGATGAATCCATCAGGCAGCACACAACCTTTCACATTAGACATATTGAGACTGAAGCTGGAGGAAAATTGCTTTTTTCCTTTTTGACTTTCTATTTGCTTAAGCCCCCAATATTTACTGGTTGCGAGCGGAATCTGTTTTTCATTTCCAGCGTGGAGGTGAGGGAGAATCCCAGTGCCACTCATCTCAGCACCAAAATTAAATCTGTCGAGCACTGTCAGGGGCCCGGTGTATTAATGATACACTTGTAATCCGTTTCATTCTGGAAGGTGAGGAGCAGAGCTGCGTCTGCTGACGGGGGACTCAGGCACTTGACCATTGTTCGCACATTATAATAGGAGGCGAAGAACACTTCCCCAATCCCTGGAAATTGCAGCTTCTTCTCCATCATTTACTCCCTTCGTGGCAACGCCCCAGGGCCACGGACTGCTGCCGGAGCTTCAATTAGCCAGTGGATGGAGAATCTGAGGTCAACAGATCAGCTGCTTCCTCCTCCTATTAATAAGTTGGGAAATGTGCAACACAGAGAGAAAAGAGAGTTTCTGTCTCCATCGGATGCACTGCCAGCTGCAGAGAAGGGATTGCAGGATTATCGGGCTGGGTGGGACCCCAGAGGACATCTATAGCAACCCCCAGCTCACTGCGGATTCTGCCATGTAGGGTGCATTGACAGAACAGGTGGCAAGGTAGCTATTCAGCCTCTCCTTAGATACCACCAGGGAAGAAGAGGCCGTTGCCTGCTGAGGTGGACTGCTCCACTGTCAGAAAAGCTCTAACTGCTAGGAAGCTTCTCCTGCCATCAAACGGAAATCTCCTTCCCCACAATGTCCACCCAGGGTTCTAGCCCTGTGTGTGCACAGCAGCAGAGAAAAAGCCTGCCCTATCTTCGGCATGACGAGCACCATATCTACAATTTTTCTTGTAGGGGGCAGAAGTCTACACTACCACCATGCTTTCCCAGATTGTGAACACTGATCAATGAATCAGGGGGATATGGTTGTTAGTGTACTTTCCCCAGACTAAACACAATTCCCTTCATTGGAGAAGACCAAGGCAGAAATATGAGTTGAGAAGTTCTACCTTCTCTCCATCTCCCCTCTTCCTTGGTCTTCTTGCTTCTGTGGACAAAATAACCCCCTTTTCTGGTTTTTTATCATTGTTGTTGTTGTTGCTGCTGCTGCCCATCTGACTGTGTGGCTTCCAACACATTAAAACACAGTAAGGCATCAAGCATTAAAACTTCCCTAAGCAGGACTGCCTTCAGATGTCTTCTAAAAGTCAGAGAGTTGTTTATGTCCTTGACATCTGATGGCGGGCGCCACCACCGAGAAGGCCCTCTGCCTGGTTCCCTGTAACGTCACTTCTCACAGGGAGGGAACCGCCAGAAGGCCCTTGGAGCTGGACCTCAGTGTCACTCTCAGGGTCTGGTCTGAAGGAATATAATCCACCACTTGCTGAATTTTATATGTTTGTTTATTGCATTTATATCCCAACTTTTTAAGTCAGCCTGTTAAATCAACCTCCCAGAAAGCCTGATTCTCTGTTTCCTATTTTGCTAACTTTTAAATCTTTTTCCTGGGAGAGCAGCACCTGGGCCAACGAACAGCATCCAGTCCAGAGAAGGAAACCTCTGTGCTCTGCAGCCTGCCTTGAAAGCCACACCGCTGACAAGCCACCCTTGATCCTAACTGCTTTCAACAATGCTATTACTTTGCCAAAAAAACCCAACACCTTCCCTGCAACTCCCCATTAGGCTCAGCAGTGACACCACAAACCTTCCAGCACTTGGATGGTGTCCATTGAGCGATGCTGCCTGTTCAGGGATGCCGCCTCCAATTATAGGAAGGAGGCGGGGAAAACCATTTGGCACCCCATTCTTGCAACGCAGTTTTGTCTATTCCGCTTACCCGGGGCCTCAGTTCCTGGGCATTAACAGCGAATAAAAAAGTTTAGCTCATTGATTTATCGCCTCTCGCGGAAAGTGAGTTTATCACCTGCCTTCCAGGTTTCCGAGTCACTCTGTTCTTCGATTATAATTTTTATTTATTTGGTGATGGATGGGTTCTCAGATTGTAAGGGGGGGTGTTCCCTATCAGGAGACAATATTTCTCTATGTCCTGAACATCTGACACCCATTTTTCAATGTCCATTTCTTCTTTTCTCTGGAACAAACCCATCTTAGCATTCCACCGGTGGTTTCGGCCACGTCTGTTTGCACGAGGAAATGGCAAGTGGGACACCTAGCGTCTGCGTGGCAATATCGCAGCAATGGTAAACAGCCTTTGAAGTCAGGGGAGGGAAAGCCCGGAGACAGTGTGGTGTAGTGGTTAGAGTGTGACTAAGAAAGGGTTCTAATCCAAACTTGGCCATGAAGCTCACTGGGTGTGTCCTGGAGAGCCAGTCACTGCCTCTCAGCCTAACCTACCCTGCAGGATTGTCGCAGAGACTAAATGAGGAGAATGGTGTGGCCCACCTTGAGCTCCCTGGAGAAAAAGGTGGGGTGTAAATGGGAATAAATGAATAAATACCCTAGGCTGTGAAGCAAGGGTTGTGAACTGTGTTCAGCCCCTGGGCTGAATTAAGGACCTGGCTGAATCAGGCCAAAGGAGCACATCTAGTCCAGCTGTCAGATGCTGGACTGAGGAGGAATGGTGGGGGCCACCCCTCCTCCTCCTGAACCTTCCTGAGAACAGGAGGACAGTATAGATTTAGAACAGTGGTTTACAGAAGGACATAGTTTAGAGGCTGCAGAGGGGAGAAGCTGGGAAATATTGGGAGATGAACAGCAGGAAGAAGACACACCAGGGGAGAGACAGCTGACAGACTCGGTGTCTTTGGAAAGCATTCCTGACCCCCCTTCTCCCAGGACCCAGCGTGCATTGAGAGTACAGTAGAACCTCTACTTACGACCGCCTCTACTTGGGCCCAACCCAAGTTGCGACCGCGGCAAACCCGGAAGTAAATACTGGGTTTACCCCGATTCGCGCACGTGCAGAAGCAGCTTCTGCTGTTTGTGCATGCGCAGAAGCGCGCTGCCATTGAATGCACCTGCGCACGACACTTCTACCAGCGACCCGGATCGACATACGGACGGACCTCCGGAACTGATTACATCCGTAAGTAGAGGTTCCACTGTAGTAGAACAGAAAGCTCAGAGGCAAAAAGCAAAGATCCGCCAACGTAGGGATGACGTATAAAAGGAGAGACAGAGGGGGTGGAACTTTACTCGAAGCAACACCATTATTTGATAGAGACTGCCTTCCTCCATCTCTCTGTGTGAATACTGAATAAATTACGTGGTGAGGACTCTTCTTGTTTCTCTGTGTTTTGGCTGCCCCCGGGAGAGGGATTGGATTCCCTGAAGACTGACACCAGCATCCTGTTCTCACAGTGGCCAACCAGAAGTCTCAGAGGGAAGCCTCTGAGTAGGATCTGATCACAAGAACACCCTCCCCTATTCCCTCCTCCAGCGGTTTCCAGCAACAGGCATTCAGAAGCAACACTTTCTCTCAATATGGAGCCAGAGCATAGCCACTGCAGCTAGTAGCCATGGATCTCCTTATCCTCTGTGAATTTCCCACCCCCAAACCATCTTTAAAGCCATCCAAGTCGGTGGCCATCACTGTGTCCTGTGGGAGTGAGTTCCGCAGTTTGTCTATGTGCTGCGTAAAGAAGGATTTAAAAAAAAATCTGTCCTGAATCTTCCTTCATTGGATGACCCATGCTTTGGATAAAGCAGCACTCGCTGGTGTTAGCAGCCAATCCTCCCTTGTCTTCTGGTGTTTGCAAGCAGAGGAAATGAACGCGCACGCACACACAAAACAAAGTAACAAGTTAAAATTAATAGTTTGTGAGTGACAGCCACACTTTTGCGCCATCGAAGAAGAGCTGGAGAAAATGTTCCATAAACATCTCCCCTCTTCCTCCCCCCCTCCCCACCACCTCCTTTTCAATTTCCTACTCCAGAGTGGAAACTTGATTTCCTTTTGCATGTGGTTTCCAAAGAGCTCCCTGGTGGTTTTTTTAAAAGTGCTGCCAACAATTACGTGGCAGCTGAAGCAAAGCGAGAATGACATGGAGCTGACTTCATGTTCAGAATTCCAACCCCAGATTTATCAACATAGGATAGGAGGATGAACTCCAACTACAACCACAATTGTCTGGGGGTGGGGGGAGAAGCGGAGCCGAACAACATCTCGTCAGGTAGAGTCGGCCATAATTTGGTTGCCTATAATTATAAGTAAAAGGTAAAAAACGTAAAGGACCCCTGGACAGTTAAGTCCAGTCAAAGGCGACTATGAGATGCGGTACTCATCTCGCTTTCAGGCCGAGGGAGCCGGTGTTTGTCCACAGACAGCTTTCCAGGTCATGTGACTGTTGGAATTCTGCCTGGGTCAGAGGAATGTGCCACAGCGTAGGCACCGGCAGATATTCCTGTCGACCTCCCCGCGTCTCTACTCTGCTGATAAGCAGGCGAGGTCCGGCGATTCTTCTCAGATGTATGAGAGGAACACACCGTTCTTCCTCTCTCCCCTTTGGTGTCCCCAGGGAGGGGAAAGAAGCAGACAGAAAACTATTTACATCATTTATTTCTGCCTCTTACATCAGTACAGAGAATCATGTCTGCACTCAACAACAGCAAGAAGAAACTCCTCCCAAGTACATCCAGTACGGGTCATATGACACACACACACTGAGCTAACATCCGGTGCTCAGTACAGAATGGACTGCCCCTTTGTTCCCATGGCAACAGTCACAAACATCCTGTCTGGCTCTCCAGCCACAAGCAGCTGGCTGAGCTGCTAGAGCCTTTGCTTGCTGCAGCATTGGTGCTTTATGGTAACATACTCCCCCTAAAGTATCAATGTGTGCTGCGAGCAAAGCGTCATCCAGAGAAGAAAACAAACAGTTGTTATATTTATAACATTCCCCTGTTGTTTCAGTTCCACCCTTGGAACTACCCGCCACTGGTTTAACCAATGTACCTCTCTGGTTGTGTGACTTCGCATTACCTCGGTTAACAACTCTCTGTTGTGCCTTTGTCTCTGACTCAGACACAGCTTCAATCTGTCCTTGGTCGTTTACAATAGCAACATATGCAAGGTTAGCAAACTCCTTTGAATACCTCTTGGGTGGTACACCCTTCGTTGCTCTCTCAGACCTGCGTATGAGGTTCTGATCCTCTGTGCTCACTGGTTCAACCTTTGGACTCTGTTGAGAACCAGTAGCAATCAGTGGTTCTTTCTTCATCTGTGAAGGTCTATCCATTGTGTGAGATTTTCTCTCAATGACTGTGACAACTGAACTCTCTGAGCTATCAGTGTCATCATCAGTACTACTGAACTCAATAAGATCAAACTCATCATCATCATCATCATCAGAATCCTCTGTGGGAAATGCGTGAACAATCAACCTCTCCTGTTCAGGAGCACTCTCTAGAAACCTTGTGAGAATCACCTGACCAGATTCAGACAAAATTACTCTGTAGAGACCTTTTTCATAACCCACAAAAATGCCTCTGGCATTCTTTACACCACCTGGAGCTTCTGTTCTCACTTGAGACCCGAAAACCTTAAAGTAGGCAACAGAAGGTTTTCTTTTGAACAGCTTCTCAAAAGGAGAACATCCCAACTCTGTTGAGACTTTTCTCAACCACACATGAAGATAGGACGCTAGTGATTCGGCCCAATATTCATGTGGCAAATGTGAACTCAGCAATTGCGCATTCATTCCCTTTTGCAATTCTTTGTTCACTTTTACACAGACCCCCCTGTTCCACGCTTCTTGCGAAACTGCCACTTTGTGGTCTATCCCTTTTCCATCCAGGAACTTCTGAAACTTCTGTAACAGAAAAATTTGCTTCTCATCTGTGAAAAGACAATCAATGTTAGCATCATGCATACTTTTAACCTTGTCACAAAACTCCTGAAACTTTTCTAAAGTTTCTTGCGGTTTCTCCATCATATAAACCCAAGAATAATTAGTGAAACAATCCACACACACAAGATAAAATCGTGCACCGCCTCTAGATGGTTCTAGAGGACCAATCACATCAGCATACACCCGCTGAAATGCTCTGTCGACCTTCTTGGTCTTAGTCACCTTCCTGGTGCTCACACTGGTCACACCTGCAAGAGAGATTTCGTTAGAAACAGAGGAATTACATTTCATGTAATCACTTTGATCAAAAGTCAACAAATACAGTCCATCTTTCTCTCTGGCAGTAAGAAACAGTTCTCCATCTTTGTAGATCTTGCAGCTTTTAGCATCATAGGACAGTTTCAGTCCTTTCTTTGCAATCTGCGACACGCTCAGCAGATTAAATCTCAGTTCTGGAATCAGGTAAACATCACTTATAGTCAAGTTCAGACTCTCAAGATACACAGTCCCAATTCCAGTCGCTTCCAACTCCTGACCGTTGGCCTGTTTCACAGTGAAGCTTTGCTTCTTCAACGTCGAAAATAGTCCTCTGTGCGGGCACAAATGTTTTGTACAGCCCGTGTCGATTATGAATGCGTTCCCAACATCTGGCGTGGTTCCTTTCGCCATCATAGCCTTTGCAGGTTTCACCTGGCACTTGGTACGGCTTTTGCCTGACGCCTGAGGCTTCGTAGAGCTGCTCTTTGCTCCTCTTGACTGGCGCGGCTTCTTACAGTTTCGCTGTAGATGCCCAGTCTGTCCACAATTGTAGCATCGGACAGCACTCAATGCTACACCATGCTCTCCAGTAGCATCAGCAGTGGGGGAATTAGAACTCTGTTCTTCCCTCCCCCTGTCTTTTTCTTCCAGTGCAGCAAGTCTGTCGTGTTCATTCAGGACCACAGCACAAACTCTCTCCGCGGTCAGCTGCGCGGCCGGTAGGGAACCAAGCTGACTGGCAACAACCTTGTAGGTGCGGCTAAGGCTGTTTATCATCATGAAGCAAAACACTTCCTCCTGAAGACGGAAATTGCGTTCCACCATCTGTTGACGCAGAAACTTCATTTCTGTCAGGTGCGCTTGAACATCTCCATCAGGCGCAAGTCTCAGATTGGTCAATTTCTCAAAATACAGCAACGCTGAAGAACCAGCATCTCTCTGATGCGTTGTACGCAGCGTGTCCCATACCTCTTTCGCATTTTCTAAATGCTGAACATGCACCAACTGATCATCTGAGACACACAGAATTATAGCAGTCCTGGCCCTTACTTTCTGTGACTCCCAACCTCTGGTTGGTGCTGCAGGGATGGGGTTTTCAATTACATCAAAAAGCCTCTGATTCTGCAGCAGGGCCTTCATCTTTACAGACCAAGATGAATAATTGTCACTGGTTAAGGGAGGAGGGCAAGGCAAACCTCCCCCTTTCTTGGCATCCATTTTGAATCCAAGCCTCTCTTACTTTCAAACAAGCTGTAAAATCCAACAGTTGTTTTTTCCTTTCTCACGCAGCAAACTGCAAATTGTTTACGCTCTTTGCACCTGGCAGCTAAACTCAGGCTGCTATTGAAAAGTCCCTTCCAAGAGCTCGTAAACCTTGTAGCCAAAACATTCTCTGGTTTTGTTTCGCTTTCCCAGGCTTACACTCAGAGTCCAGCCCCTTTGCCAGTAACTTTCCAGGACCGTTACCTAGCAACAATGCATTTCAATAAGACATCTTATCTACCACAAAAATTTGTGGAATGCAGGCTTCAGCCTTCAAGCTGCAGGCCTCTTCTCCCGGAGCTCTTGTTTTCTTTGAAACGCAGCTCCGTGAACCAGGGAATTAATCTTCCTGCGTTCACACTTTTAGCCCGAAATGCAGCATACCTTGAACTTTGTTGCTCTGGAAAACACCTCTTCTTTCCACCAGCTGTCTGTGGAGCCTCTGGCTGTTTTCAGACGCTTCTCTTCCTCCTTGGAGCAGAGGAGGACAATCCACCAGCCTCTCATGCAGATGTCCGATGAATCGCAACCATCCGAAGGCTGCCACTGTTGGAATTCTGCCTGGGTCAGAGGAATGTGCCACAGCGTAGGCACCGGCAGATATTCCTGTCGACCTCCCGCGTCTCTACTCTGCTGATAAGCAGGCGAGGTCCGGCGATTCTTCTCAGATGTATGAGAGGAACACACCGTTCTTCCTCTCTCCCCTTTGGTGTCCCCAGGGAGGGGAAAGAAGCAGACAGAAAACTATTTACATCATTTATTTCTGCCTCTTACATCAGTACAGAGAATCATGTCTGCACTCAACAACAGCAAGAAGAAACTCCTCCCAAGTACATCCAGTACGCGTCATATGACACACACACACTGAGCTAACATCCGGTGCTCAGTACAGAATGGACTGCCCCTTTGTTCCCATGGCAACAGTCACAAACATCCTGTCTGGCTCTCCAGCCACAAGCAGCTGGCTGAGCTGCTAGAGCCTTTGCTTGCTGCAGCATTGGTGCTTTATGGTAACAGTGACTAGCATGACTAAACCACTTCTGGCACACGGGACACTGTGAAATATTCGAACATACAATTGGCATCAGAAACCCATTTCTGTGACCATTTACCGAACTTTCCGGTCACACCGTGTATTTTGGAAGCCTCCAAGAGTGGCTGGGGCAACCCAATCAGATGGGTGGGGTACAAATAATAAAATTGCTATTGTTATTCTGAATAAAGTAAAGGTAAAGGGACCCCTGACCATTAGGTTCAGTCGTGACCGACTCTGGGGTTGCAGCACTCATCTCGCTTTACTGGCCGAGGGAGCTGGCATACAGCTTCCGGGTCATGTGGCCAGCATGACTAAGCCACTTCTGGCGAACCAGAACAGCACACGGAAATGCCATTTACCTTCCCGCCAGAGCGGTACCTATTTATCTACTTGCACTTTGACGTGCTTTCGAACTGCTAGGTTGGCAGGAGCAGGGACCAAGCAACAGGTACTCACCCTGTCGCGGTGATTCGAACCACCGACCTTCTGATCAGCAAATCCTAGGCTCTGTGCCACCCACGTCCCTATTATAGAATAGGATGTTTCTATTTTCATTGGAGAAATGTGGGAGGGTATGCCTTCTATTCCTGCAGTCTGTTCTCACAACGGCCACTGAGATGCCTCCTAAGGAAGCCCACAAACAGGAACTGAGTGCAACAGCCACATTCCCCACTATGCTATATTGTGTGATGTCCCACTCCAGGTAAGTGAGAGGGTCGGGGGGGGCGGTACAGACATGAAGGCGAACTGTGCCGACAAGCCAAGTCTGGCTGGCCACGCCTCAACGCAACCCACAATGGAAAGTCCCCGCGATCTGAAGGACAACTTCTTTTCCTTGCCTGCTCTGCTCGGGGAGAAATAAAGCACAGTGCAAATATTTGAAGAAAATATTGCTATTATTAAATCACTTCCTATCATGTCAGGCTCCAATCCCTCGAGCAAACAGACAGGCCTGCTTAAACATCCACTTGGAGGAGCTGATCCGGTCTGGAGAACGATGTGTGCCGTGCCAGGGAACAGCAGCTGGCTCTTCCCCCAAGTGGGCAGGAGTGGGGTGCTGCCCATGGGATGCCTTGGGGTGCTTCTGCCAAGAGGATTGGGGACATACGGCAACCAGACCTGAAAAGGAGGACATGTCTTGGAAAAAGAGGACATATGGCAACCCTACTTGTGGTCAGAAAAACCTGCATCATCCAGCTGTGCTGGCCGAGGATGCTGGAAGTTGCAGTCCTCCAGTAGTTTTGGACTACAAAAGGTTTGCAAAGACTACTTTAGGCTTTGGGTAGGCAGAAAGTCAATCAGGATGTACTGGTAGATCTCAGAGTGATTGGCATCACTTCCCTACACTCTCATAGCAGAAGCAATCAAAGGACTTTCTCCACTGAAATCCAGCTGCTGAAATGAAGAAGGATGACCAGGCATGGATTTTTTTGTGAAAGGGCTGCATGCCCAGGTTAGTTCTGAATGCTGGACTAGATGAGCAGAGCTCTTTTCATGCTCTTAGAATGGAAATTTCTTCTGCTGTTGTGGTTGGTTGGTTGGTTGGTTGGTTGGTTGGTGGATGACCTGCCCTTCCCCATAAGGTCCGAGGAAGGGCTGTTGCAATTTTAAAAGGTGATATGAAAAACAAATTAAAACAAATTAAAGTTTGGCAAATTACTGGAAAACACCCCCTGCAGCTGGATCAGACCAAAAAGGGGCCATGTCAGTTGGTTAGAGCGTGGTGCTACTAACACCAAGGTTGCAGGTTCGATCCCCGTATGGGCCACCTGCATATTCCTGCATTGCAGGGGGTTAGACTAGATGATCCTCAGGGTCCCTTCCAACTCTGTGATTAAATGACTCTATGATCTAGTCCAGCACCTTGTTCTCACTGTGGCTACTGAGATGCCTCTTCTAGGAAGCCCAAAAGCAAAACCTGATAACAGCAGCAGCACTCTCCCCTGCTGCAACTCCCAGCCATTGGCGTTACATGCAAAAAAATACACTATATTAAGGCAAACGGCACGCAGAATGTGTGCGTGTAGGTAGAAATGTGTATAAGAATGCATCTATCAGTGCAGATAACATACAAAAATAAACTATATTAGAGAAAATTGCTTGTAAAAAGGCGTGCATTGAGAGAAACGTGTAGTAAATGTGCTAATGTTGTAACCCTCTCTGGGGCCTGAGATGTTGTTTGCAGATGACGCAGCCTCGACAGAACACTCTGAGGAAGCTCTACAGAGACGCATCAGCCGCTTGGAGTTCGGCCTCACCATCATTCTGATGAATACCAATATCCTGAGTCAAGACCAGAGGCGGAGTTAGGGCAGCGCGGCCAGTTCTGCTGCATTGGGCGCCAAGCCGTGGGGAGCACCACTATGGGGAATTCCAACTATGATGTGGGGAACTGAGCAGAAAAGAAGGCGAGAGGCAAGGTTGGCCCTGCACAGGGTGCCACTGAAATTTGAAAGACCCAAGTCCACCCCTTTCGGGACGTCACCAGCACTCCACTCATCAGCACTTGTGACCTCATGCTTGAGGTGATAGGTGATTTTGTCTTCCTGGGCTACACCATAACCAGCAACCTTTCCATCGTCGCTGAGCTGGACATGTGTATTAGCAAGGCAGCTGCGGCAGTGGCTCGCCTCTCCAAAAGGGTATGGGAGAATGCTAACAGCCAATATCAAGATGAAGGTCTACTAGGGTTGCATGTGAAGCACGCTGCTTTGTGGAAATGAGTCGTGGGGAATTTATACCCCCAGGAGCGACACCTGAATGCCTTTTCACATGTGCTGCATCAGAAATAATAACAATAATAATAATATATTACTTATACAGTGGTACCTCAGGTTACAGACGCTTCAGGTTACAGATGCTTCAGTTTACAGACTCTGTTAACCCAGAAATAATACCTTGGGTTAAGAACTTTGCTTCAGGATGAGAACAGAAATCGTGCAGCGGCAGCAGGAGGCCCCATTAGCTAAAGTGGTGCCTCAGGTTAAGAACAGTTTCAGGTTAAGAACGGACCTCCAGAATGAATTAAGTTCTTAACCCAAGGTACCACTGTACCCTGCCCATCTGGAGGGACCTCTCCAGCCACTCTGGGCACTCCCAACAGAATATTAAAAACACGATAAAACAAACATTAAAAACTTCCCTAAACAGGGCTGCCTTCAGATGTCTTCTAAAAGTCAGATAGTTCTTTATTCTCCTTGACATCTGATGGGAGGGCGTTCCATAGGGTGGGCACCAGTATCGAGAAGGCCCTTGCCTGGTTCCCTGTAACCTCAGTGAGGGAACCGCCAGAAGGCCCTTGGAGCTGGACCTCAGTGTCTGGGCTGAACGATGGGGGTGGAGACGTTCCTTCAGGTATACTGGGCCGAGGCTGCTTAGGGCTTTAAAGGTCAACACCAACACTTTGAATTGTGCTCAGAAACATACTGGGAGCCAATGTAGGTCTTTCAGGACCGGTGTTATATGGTCTCGGCGGTCACTCCCCGTCACCAGCCTAGCTGCCGCATTCTGGATTAGTTGCAGTTTCTGTGTCACCTTCAAAGGTCATAGCTGTCAACTTTTCCCTTTTCTTACAAGGAATCCTATTCGGAATAAGGGAATTTCCCTTTAAAAGAGGGAAACGTTGACAGTTATGTCAAAGGCAGCCCCACAAGACAGGACAAAGAGGTGCTCTGTCAGGTGTGCATGCAGGAGGCAGGCCCTGTGACCAATAGGGCTTTGCAGGACTGGGGCCTTCCTAAGTTTGTTCTGAAGAGGCAAGGCGCGGCCTCACAGGTGAGGCCAATTGGTAACTCACAGCTCCCGGTAAGAAGAGCTGGGAAGGGTTATAAGGTCAGCATTTCCCTTTAGCTCTTTGCCACAGCAACACGCTTCCTGCCTTGCTGTGTTTGGCTTCTTGCTTCCTGATCCTTGAACCCCTGACTTTGTGACTCCTTGCTTCCTGACCCTCAGACCCTTGGCTTCCTGAATCCTGGCTTTTGGACCCCCGTTCCTGCTCCCACCTTGCCCCCGGTCCTGACGTCCCCTGCTGGGACTTTGATCACCCATGAACCGGACCGTGACATGCTCTCCCAAACCCACATTCCCAGAATGATCACACTCCTGTCTCAGCGACGTCTACGCTGGCTTGGTCATGTCTGCAGAATGGAAGGTGGCAGAATCTCTGAGGACATGCTCTCTGGGGAGCTTCTGGCTTCTGGCACCAGGTCAATTGGCAGACCAACTCTGTGTTACAAAGATGTCTGCAAACGTGGCATGAAGGTTTGGCAATCCCTTGCAGATGACCGCAGTGCCTGGAGACAACAGTGACCAGAGAAGGAATGATCACTGGGAGGAGTGCAGAGAGAAGAAACCCCAGAGTGCATCTGCAGCAGCAAAACCAGATGCCTTCATCTGCCCCAGCTGCAACAAAACATGTCTTTCCTCCGCTATCAGTCTCTACAGCAGCCACAACAAGCACTGTAACTCTCCAATGGTTTGACTTTACCTGTGAAGGCACACTCTTCTGTTGTCTCCTGAGATCACGGGGTTAATGTTGGTGGTCGGGGGGGGAGCAGGAATTGAGTTTCCCTTGGGAAACATTTGAACACACAACAGCACACCCTGAGACCTTGGGATGAAGGGCAGGTAATAAATGAACACTAATAATAATAATGGGACGCAGGTGGCGCTGTGGGTTAAACAACAGAGCCTAGGACTTGCCGATCAGAAGGTCGGCGGTTCAAATCCCTGTAACAGAGTGAGCTCCCGTTGCTCGGTCCCTGCTCCTGCCAACCTAGCAGTTCGAAAGCACGTAAAAGTGCAAATAGATAAATAGGTACTGCTCCAGTGGGAATGTAAACGGCATTTCCGTGCGCTGCTCTGGTTTGCAAGAAGTGGCTTAGTCATGCTGGCCACATGACCCGGAAGCTGTACGCCGGCTCCCTCGGCCAATAAAGCGAGATGAGCGCCGCAACCCCAGAGTTGGTCACGACTGAACCTAATGGTCAGGGGTCCCATTACCTTTACCTAATAATAATAGCAATAATAGCAATAATAAAAATCTGACAAATATTCATTACATGCTTTTGAAGAAGAATCACTAAATAATGAGGGAATGTGGAGAGCTTAAGACCGGGAAAATGAGAAATTGTGAGAAAGTAAAAATGACAGATCTGGCCACCCCCACCTCAGGTCAGAGGTGGAGTTGAGCCCTTTTCTTCCAGAGCTCCCTCCCAATGCAAGGTCCCTTTGCCCCCCTCCCTCCAGCTCCCCTCCCGCTTTAAAACTGCTTCAGATGCAATGAAACAGAGCCTGCCATTGAATCATTGCTGTAACAACCACCCAGCAACCTGTTAGAATTTATTTCCAGGACCAGACCTGAATTGCTTCTCTAATTAGTTTTAACCTTCACGAAGGTCACAACCTGTCTCTTTCAGGGGAGAAAACTGCAAGCGATAAATGGTTTCTCACAGGCAGTAACAACACAACAGCGATTATATTAGAGAGAGACAAAATTTATTACCATTAAGGGAGGAGGCAAATCATTTTCTTCCCAAGACTTAACTAATTCAACCCATTTCGGATGGGAAGAAAGGAGGGAGGGACGGAGGAGACAGGGACACGCAAATATGCTCATCTGTTTTCCTGATCAGTGCGGCCCGGTGAGATTTATCAGCATAATTGCACCCTTTGAATGAAGTTAATAATTACGCCTCTTACAACGTATCATACAAATTTAATCCTCGCCCGTTTACCCTGCAGTCATTTCCTGAAATGTACACACGGTGCCTGCCAACTAAGAACGTAAGAGCATAAGAAGCGCCCGCAGGATCAGGCCAATGACCCACCTAGTCCAGCATCCTGTTCGCACAGTGGCCACTCGGATGTCCCAAAAGGAAAACAGGTCCTGAGTGCGAGAGCAGCTCTCCCCTTCCACGTTTTCCAGCAACTGGTATTCAGAAGCATCGCTGTTGTTAGCTTTCTCCTCCGTGAATTTCTCTAATCTTCCTTGGAAGCAGTCCAGGTTGGTGGACGTTGTTAGTATTTGTATTGCATTCGCATTGTAAATGCATATCAACAGGAATAAATGGTGTGGTAGCAGCTGGGGGTTGGCTGGTCTTTCTGTTAGCTGATTCTCTGACCGAGAACGTGGAAGTGTGGTGACTTGAAACAGATTCAAGGGATTTGTAAGGACCTTCAGAGGCAGCCATGCTTTCAAATCCTAGTTGCTGGAAGCTGCAGGGGGAGAGAGGGCTCTTGGGCTTGAATCCTGCTTGCAGGTTTCCCATCAGGGCATCTGCTTGGCCCCTGGGAGAACAGGATGCTGGACTAGACGGACCACTGGCCTGATCCTGCAGGCTCCTTGTTAAGTTGTGGGTGAACATATCAGACGACACAGCGATTCTCCAAACAGCTCTTGTTTATTCACAGGCCAGAACAGAACTGAACTGAAGGGTTCAGCCAGCCTGCTTATATAGAGCTCCAGTACAACGTAACTGTAACAGCTTTCTGTAACCATCCAATCACTGAACGTCACTTTCGATCCCTTATTTGCATATGTGGACCTGAACTATCTACAGTATCCCCCTGCTGGCCCAGGGTGAGAACTTCAGTACATAACACTCCTCTTCAGTTCTCATGTGACCCACTGCCAGTCATTGTAGGCAGCACTGAGGGCTCATCCAGACTTCCTCTTTGTGCCACATTTCTATTTAAAAAAAAAAAAAAATTATTGGTTTTACACAATTTTATACATTTTAACTTTAACTATTTCAAACATTAAAATAAAAGGTTCTTTTGAAGCTTCGGACCTCCTTCCCTCCCCCCCCCCCATGGGTTCCATATTTATGATTAAATTTTCTGCATCTTTTACCGTTATCCATCTGATATATATATATATATATATAGATATATATATATATATCTCCATAATTACCATAGTTATTTCACGTTACAAGTGTCATTACATCCCTGCCAAGGATTTTAACTGTTTACAGTGGTCTTTTAAATAAATTAAAAATTGACTCCAGTCTTTTAACAATTCAGTGCTGCCTCTGGTTGCGAACGGGATCCGTTCCGGAGGCTTGTTCGCAACATGAAAAGCCCGCAACCTGAAGCACCATATCTGCGCAGGTGTGCCGCACAATTTGGCGCTTGTGCGTATGCATGAAGTGAGATTTTGCACTTGTGCACATGCGCAAGCAGTGAAACCCAGAAGTAGCCCTTTCCGATACTTTCAGGTCACTGCGGGACACAACCTGAAAAAGTGTAACATGAAGCAAACGTAACATGAGGTATGACTGTACTTGATCTTCCTGGTTTCTGATCTTCCCCGTCAGTTTCACCATCTCTGCACACTCCATCAGTTTCATTCTTCTTTTGTTGGTACTTCTTCCTTCCTTCCATCTCTGGGCTAGTAGCATTCTCACTGCTGTCGTTGCAGACATAAAAAGTCTTTTATCTTCTCTTGGTACCTCTTCACCTATTATACCTAACAAAAACGCTTCCGGTTTCTTAACAAATGTATTTTTAAACATTTTCTTTCATTCATTGTAGATCATTTCCCAGAAAGCTTTTACTAGTGTACATGTCCACCACCTTGTGCCACATTTCTAAGCACAGGTTTGCCCTTTGAAGCACTGTATCCAAGGGTTTTTTCCCCCCTGCTACTTTCTGCAAATGCCGCTCTTTGCAGCTGAATCGGAGCAAACAGTATGATAAGAATTTTAAGGTCTTAGATGAATAATAAATGTTCATAAATGTACCAACCAAGCACGTACCTAGATCAGCACAGGAAGACTGACCTGAAACCATTTTTGATTCCCAAACTGAAAGGAAAATGGAAAAGCCTCCCCATTGTCTTTTCCTTCACAAATCCTGTCTTAAGGGCACATTTAAGATATGAATAGGGTGTGAGCCTGTGACCTGGCTCAGGAACTAAGTATTTATCATGACAAAAGACTGGCCAGGCTCCCCAGGGTATCCAATCAAATAAGCATTAACAGGTAACCTGCCAGACAGGAGATAAACAACAACAGGAGATAAACAACACACTCAGATTTCTGCTGTAGACGGCCCTTTCTGTGATGTAGGTATGATGTGTCTGGGGGTGGTCTTGAACTCCAGGGCAGACAGTTTAAAATGTCTATATAAGGGCAGACACACCTGGGTTCTGGGTCCTCCTCATTTCCTGCGTGTGAGGGGAGCACCCTGTTACAACAGATCAATAAAGATCAGGCTTGCTAGCTGCTTTGCTTCTCAATATTCTCTGGTTGGCCTCTGTTATTTTCTCCTACCAATAGGGAACCTATGTAAGGACTCTATATGGGCTCTTGGATACCCCATGAGGGAAAAGGGCAGATTTCTGTTTATTACAACAGCATTCTGCAGAAAACCCAAACAGCCGTTGGTTCCAAATCAGCTTTAAAGAGCAGGTTTTCCTGCAGAAAGCAGTGAGGGGGAAGCGCTCAGATGCAGAGCTTTAAAGTATGGATCTGTGCCAAGAAATTGCCGGAAGCTAAGTGTGGATGAGCCCTGAGCCTAGAGAGACCATTGATCTGACTGCATACAAGGCGGCTTTCCTGAAGCCGGACGTCACGTAGTGGAAGGGTGACAGCTGGCCCTCTTCCAAGATGAAAGGCCCTCACTCTCATCGGCCAGCAGCTATTTTTCCACGCTTGTCTAATTAGCAAACGCACGTCCAGCGCGAGATCGTTATTGTGCTTTGGCAGCTGCGATTAGCAGGGAGATTCAGTTTAACGGGTTGTCAGGGGAAGAGAAGCAGAGATGTGGATTTGGGTTGGGAGGGAGGTTGGAAATGTGCAGCCATTGGAAGATTAATGCAATTAAAGTTTTCGTTGTGGAAGGACTTTTGTTGGGGAATATTAAGCGGCTGCGAAACGCTGCACAGATGCAGCTGTCTGTTCCGCCAGCGAGGATCTTTAGCGGGGGGGGAGCGCCCGCATTCCCACCACATGCCCCTCTTGATGGGAGAAGAAGCGCTAATTGCTTATTTATAGATTTGCAGGCATTTCCTTTGCCGGGCAGGGGGAAGCCTCGCCGGCTGGGCTGCAGCAAGACAGGTTGTCTGCCCAGACTCCAGGCCCACCTGCTACATGAGGGGAGGCACGGAAAGAGAATGTCAAGAGTTTTGGAGCTGGGGGGTGATGCCTGTGGTCTGCACACAGATTCCTGGTAATCACAGAATCATTGAGTTGGAAGGGATCCCAGGGGTCATCTACTCCAACCCCTCCTAATGAGCTAGCCTGGTAGCAGCCACCGAGACCACATAACACTGGCCTTGAAAGACCTACATTGGCTCCCAGTACGTTTCTGAGCACAATTCAAAGTGTTGGTGCTGACCTTTAAAGCCCTAAACGGCCTCAGCCCCGTATACCTGAAGGAGCGTCTCCACCCCCATAGTTCAGCCCACATACTGAGTTCCAGTGCCAAGCGCCTTCTGGCGATTCCCTCCCACTATAAGAAGTGAGGTTACAAGGAACTAGTCAGAGGGCCTTCTCGGTAGTGGCACCTGCCCTGTGGAACGCCCTCCCACCAGTTGTCAAAGAGAAAAACAACTGCCAGACTTTTAGAAGACATCTGAAGGCAGCCCTGTTTAGGGAAGCTTTTAATGTTTAATAGACTATTGTATTTTAATATTCTGTTGGGAGCCGCCCAGAGTGGCGGGGAAACCCAGCCAAATGGGCAGGGTATAAATAATAAATTATTATTAGTATTATTATTCTTACTATTATTGTTGTTGTTGTTGTTATTACAGCTGAAGAATCCCTGGCAGGTGGCCATCAGACCTCTGTTGGAAGTCCTCCCAAGGAAGGAGAGCTTCCAAGGGAGTATGTTCCATTTTATGAAGGTAATGGCTTTTTGTTCCTTGGAAGTTTTTAAGCAGAGGTTGGTTGGACACCTGTCCGGGATTCTTTTGCTGTGATTCCTGCATTACAGGGGGTTGGACTAGATGACCCTTGGGGTGCCCTTTCAGATCTACAGTTCTATGATTACCAGGGATGGGAATGCAGCGATTAGCCATTCTCCCTGGTAAAGGTTTGCCTGTTGTGGTAATGTTGAAATATCAGGCTATCAGGTTGAAATATGAGGCTGTTATAAGAAAAAACAGTTCCTTTATCCCTTATGGGGTACCCAAGAGCCTGTATAGCATCCTTATGTAGGTTTTCTATAGGAGGAAAGAACAGAGGCCAACCAGAGAATATTGAGAAGCAAAGCAGCTAGTAAGCCTGATCTTTATTAAACTGTTGCAACAGGGTCCCCACTCACCACAGGCAGGAGAGAGGAGGAACCCAGAACAATGGTGCACAAGCTTTTATATAAACGTTTGAAATTGCCTGTAGCTAAAGACCACTCCCCGAAACATCATACATACATCACAGAAGGAGGCGGTCCCCAGCAGAAATTTGAGTGTGTTGCTTCTCTCCTGTCTACCAGAATAATGCCTTGCTTGACTGCATTTTCTGGGTAGCCTGGCCATTCCTTTGAGATGATAAACACTTTCCTTCCTGAATCTCTTACACCTATTGATAGTTTAACAAATACTTGCCAGACTGTATTTGCAGGGAGGTGTAAACCCCTCCAGTCCAAAGACAATTGGAAAGCTTTTCCTATTTCCTTCCTCCTTGCAGAGAAATATTTGAGGTCAATTTGGGAGAGTCAAAATGGCTTCAGGATTGCTCTCCTGTACTATTTCAGACACGTGGTTTATATACTTATGTATGTGTTCGCCTTGTACATTTATGAACATTTATTTTATATATATATATATATATATATATATATATATATATATGACCTTAAAATTCCTATAACAGAGGCCACATTCACACCATACTTTTAAAGGAGTATGATTCAAAAAATACTGGGAGCTGTAGTATGTTAAGGGAACTGGATGTTGTTACGGGACCTGTTCCCTCCCTGGAAGGGACGCGGGTGGCACTGTGGGTTAAACCACGGAGCCTAGGACTTGCCGATCAGAAGGTCGGTGGTTCGAATCCCCGTGACGAGGTGAGCTCCCACTGCTCGGTCCCTGCTCCTGCCAACCTAGCAGTTCGAAAGCACGTCAAAGTGCAAGTAGATAAATAGGGACCGCTCCAGCGGAAAGGTAAACGGCGTTTCCGTGCACTGCTCTGGTTCGCCAGAAGCGGCTTAGTCATGCTGGCCACATGACCCGGAAGCTGTATGCCGGCTCCCTCAGCCAATAAAGCGAGATGAACGCCGCAACCCCAGAGTTGGTCACGACTGGACCTAATGGTCAGGGGTACCTTTACCTTTACCTTTATGGTATAGTGGTTATAGTGGTTACCTCTTCACAGGTAACTATGAGAATTGTAGCTCTTGGGGGGGACTAGGGGGTATCCTAACAAGTAGCAGCGGGAGAGGGAGGTGGTTAGAAATTGGGGACATCAGAAGAGAACATGCTATAATATATGCAATGTACAGAGAAACTAGTGTAAAGCTGGAAGCGGAGGCATGAGGGACAGGGGGAGAGACAAGTACAAAGATAGGATCTTTTTCTAAGGGAAAAAATACACCTTACAACGCCCCCCACCCCAGCCACCCACCCACTATTTGTAAAAATAAAATTGATTTTTTATAGTTGTTCCAATGCTGCCACCTGCTGGTGATCTTCCTGAATGGCATTACCAATCTTTAGCATCCTTCTTAAATGGCATTTGTCTCTCCCCCACAGTGGTTTAAACAATCGACCCCTCTTCCCAGGGATCACGGGGAATTTTAGCTCTAGGAAGGAAAGAGGGGGTCCGCTAACAACTTTCAGCACACTTAACAAACTACAGCTCCCAGGATCCTTTGGGGAAAGCTGTGACTGTTAAAAGTGGCATGATAGTGCTTTAATAATACAGTAGTACCTCAGGTTAAGTACTTAATTCATTCCAGAGGTCCGTTCTTAACCTGAAACTGTTCTTAACCTGAAGCACCGCTTTAGCTAATGGGGCCTCCTCCTGCTGCTGTGCCACCAGAGCATGATTTCTGTTCTCATCCTGAAGCAAAGTTCTTAACCTGAAGCACTATTTTTTGGTTAGCGGAGTCTGTAACCTGAAGCGTATGTAACCCGAGGTACCACTGTAATAATAATAATAGTAAATTTTATTTATACCCCGCCCTCCCCAGCCAGAGCCAAGCTCCGGGTGGCTAACACCACTAAATTAAAGTAAAAACATAACAGGGAAACAAAACAATTTAAAATACAGGTTACAATGCAATTTAAAATGCAGCCTCATTTTAAAAGTAGCCCATAGATCAAAACCATGAAGGGGAGGGAAACATAAGGGTCAGACTGAGTCTAAACCAAAGGCCAGGCAGAACAGCTCTGTCTTGCAGGCCCTGCAGAAAGATGTCAAGTCCCGCAGTTTAAATGTAGCGTGCGAGTGGCTTCGAAGATGGGAGCTGATGGGCTGCTAGGAATGGCTTTGCGGGCCTGATCTGACCTGTGGGACAGTAGATTTGTCACCTCTGCCCCGGTTACCCTTTTCTTAACCTTTTCCAACTCTTCAATGTCCTTTTGGAGGTGAGGCAACCAGAACTGTGCACATCATTCCAAATGCGGTCGCACTGTGTGTGAGAGAGAGAGACAGAGAGAGACAGAGAGAGCGCATGCACATACAGTGGTACCTTGGTTCTCAAACATAATCCCTGCCGGAGGTCCGTTCCAAAACCAAAGCGTTCCAAAACTAAGGTGTGCTTGCCCATAGAAAGCAATGCAAAACGGATTAATCTGTTCCAGACTTTTAAAAACAACCCCTAAAACATCAATTTAATGTGAGTTTTACTATCTAACGAGATTGTTGACCCATAAAATGAAAGCAATAATCGATGTACTGTACTATAAAATAAATAAGACAGTATTGTAGATGCTAAAAATTAAAAGTAAAAAATTTTCTTACCTGCGCTGATGATAGTCATTGTTTGGATGGGGGGGCTTTTATCCATCTCCACAGTCACACAATCAATCCATCAGTAGCTGAACTGGGTTCACACAAAATAAATAGCAAAAACACCAAACTTAATCCATTCCAAATGTTCAAAAACCAAGGCGCGGCTTCTGATTGGTGCAGGTGCCCCGGAAACAATAGCTGACAGCCACATTCGGCTTCCGAAAAACGTTCGGAAACTGGAACACTTACTTCCGGGTTTTCAGTGTTTGGAAACCAAGGTGATTGAGTACCAAGGCGTTTGAGAACCAAGGTACCACTGTACTTTCCAGGCATGCTTGACATTTCTGCTGAAATGCAAAGGGAGGCATTTCTGCCTCATCCATCTCCTTCTCCCAGGTGGGATTCCTGGAACTTCTCACCATCTGCCAGACATTGCTTGGTTTTTTTTGGGGGGGGGGGGAGGGAGGCAGGTTTCTGCCACGTCAGGCTGAGAGCAAACAGCCTATGAAATATGTATGGTAAGGATGCCTCTCCTCCCTTCCCAAACCTTCTCCTACTCAAGTCTTGAAGCCTCTTGCAGCAGCAGGTCAGTCTAGAATCAAAATTCTTCTTTTTATTTTTTTAAGAGAAGGAGAAACTGTGATTGATTCCCAAGATATCCATAATATAGTTGTCTGAAACTTAGCTGGGGATTTTCTGGGAAAGGTGCTGTGGATGCAGAAAGAGGAATCGGGTTTTGGCTTAGGAGATGCATTGCTGATGTCACAGCACAAAATCATCCGCCTTCTGCCCAACCATCCCTGGCTTAAGATCAGTGCCGGGTTTACGTATAAGCTAAACAAGCTATAGCTTAGGGCCCCACTCTCTTGGGGGCCCCCAAAAAAATTAAAGGAAAAGAAACTGGATGTATATTTCCAAAATATACAATAAAAAATAAATAAAACAAAACCTACATACAGCAACAGTGTTTTGTGTTGTGTAGGCTCCTATGATGTACCATATTTTTCGTTCTATAAGATGCACCAGACCACAAGACGCACCTAGTTTTTGGAGGAGGAAAACAAGAAAAAAAATATTCTGAATCTCAGAAGCCAGAACAGCAAGAGGGATCGCTGCGCAGTGAAAGCAGCAATTCCTCTTGCTGTTCTGGCTTCTGTGATAGCTGCGCAGCCTGCATTCGCTCCATAAGACGCACACACATTTCCCCTTACTTTTTAGGAAGGAAAAAGTGAGTCTTATAGAGCAAAAAATACGGTAAGTAATGGGACCCACCTGCTAGCCTGCTCCCTAATATATCACTGTTTTGCTCATTTCTATATATAGGGTGCCTACATTCTGCATGGACTGGTTGCATGCCAACATGTGCAAAGGGCTTTAGATACCTATTAGGTCCATAAATTACCATATAGCATATATTCAACATGAAAAACAGCGACAATTTGTTGTTGACAAAGGACAGCTGGACATATAAAGGCCCCTATTACCTTCAGTAGCTAAGGGCCTCATCAAACCTAAATCCGGCCCTGCTTAAGATGGCTAAATGTTGCCCCCAAAAATCCCCCACCCAATATTGCAAAATCCCTTCCTCAGGAATCAACTTGGTCTCCACACCAGGGAGGAGGAAATGCTGCTGTAAGTAAGCAAAAATTGCAATGAATGGTCATGGATAAAGCAAATACAGAAAAGAAAACTTTTCTCACCAGAACTCATGGTCAGCCAACGAGGCTGAATGTTGGAAAATTCAGGAAAGACAAAAGAAAGGACTTCTTCATGCAGTATATAGTTATAATATGAAATTAGCCCCCCCAGAAAAATATTACTTATTCTTATTTAATTACCCGTCCTTTCAGGGTAATTGGTACCAGGGTGGGTTACAACAATAAAACACAACAAATATTAAAACAGCTTACAATCATAAAAAGGTGGATCCTGAAAATATACGCCTCAAGTGTCAAAATGCAGGGTAAAAGGTATTCACCGGAAGGTATTAGATTCAGCTCTGTGGGGAGGGGGGTTCCACAGCTTAGGGGCCACCACAGAGAAGGTCCTGTCTCAGGCTGCTACCCTCACCCACCCAGATTATCTGTGCGTGGAGGGACAACCAAGAGGCCTCAGTCTACTGATCTCAGCACCCAAGAGGGTCTGTAGGAAAGCAGGTGGCCTTTCAGATATTTGGGACCTGGGTCATTTAGGGCTTCAAACACCAATGTTGAGCACCTTGAACTGGGTCCAGAAATAAACTGGCAACCAGACCAGCAGTTTTAAAACAGGAGGTCTAAATGGAACCCCAGCCAGTAATCTGGCTGGTGCATTTTGGACCAAATGATGTTTCTGCCTCAGCCCAGTATACCTGGAGGAGCGTCTCCACCACCCATCATTCAGCCCTGACACTGAGGTCCAGCTCCAAGGGCCTTCTGGTGGTTCCCTCACTGCGAGAAGTGAGGTTGCAGGGAACCAGGCAGAGGGCCTTCTCGGTAGTGGCGCCTGCCCTGTGGAACACCCTCCCATCAGATGTCAAGGAGATAAACAACTATCTGACTTTTAGAAGCCATCTGAAGGCAGCCCTGTATCGGGAAGTTTTCAATGTCTGATGTTTTACCATTTTTTATGTAAGCTGCCCAGAGTGGCTTGGGAAACCCAGCCAGATGGGTGGGGTATTGTTATGTACTAAGCTTGGATCCTAGAACAATAGGCAGGTAGGATCCTAGAATGCAACAACTGATTGGCTTGCAGGAGAAGACCAATCAGGCTTCAGGAGGGAAGCAGAACCAGCCAATCAGATGGGACTCATTGTGTAAATAATGTATATAAAGGCCTGAGGTTTGGGGGGAAACTCAGTCACTGTTTTGCAAGCTGCAATAAAGAGCATGAAATCACTGCAGGACTCCGAGTATATTTCAGGTATAAATACAGTAATAAGTTGTTGTTGTTATTGTTATCCACGTCGTCTTCAAGGGCAGCCCCATGTACCCCTGGTCTTAACAGCCTTTTATCCGAAGGTGACATTCCTAATCAAGAGTGAATATCTCAATTGGAGATAGCTGTTCCTGTTCTTCCTCTCTCAGGTGGAAAGAGTTGCAAAGATATCACTCCCTCTCTACCCATTTGTGAAAATTGTCCCCCCCCCCCTTTGCTGATGTTCACATTCTGACCACTAGAAGTCACCCAAATCAAATTAATCTTACCTTGGCCGATTCTTGACACTAGAGCAGAGCTTTCCAAACTGTGTGTCCACTCCTGACACGTTAGTGTATTGGTGGCGGTGTGTATTCGTGTTGTGCCAACGCTTCCTGCGCTCCATCCGGGGCTGGAAAGGGGTTAGTTTAACCTCCGGTTTGCTAGTAAAACTACATTAAAAGGTAAAGGGACCCCTGACCATTAGGTCCAGTCGTGACCGACTCTGGGGTTGCGGCACTCATCTCGCTTTATTGGCCGAGGGAGCTGGCGTACAGCTTCTGGGTCATGTGGCCAGCATGACTAAGCCACTTCTGGCGAACCAGAGCAGCGCACGGAAACACCGTCTACCTTCCCGCCGGAGCGGTACCTATTTATCTACTTGCACTTTTTGGCGTGCTTTCGAACTGCTAGGTTGGCAGGAGCAGGGACCGAGTAACGGGAGCTCACCCCGACGTGGGGATTCGAACTGCCGACCTTCTGATCGGCAAGCCCTAGGCTCTGTGGTTTAACCCACAGCACCACCCGCAAAATGTGTCGCAAAATGATGCATGTCTAAAAAGTGTGTCACCAGTATGGAAAGTTTGGAAAGCTCTTCTCTAGACTGTGGCTTAGGATTCTAGATTCCGTTCCTAGGAAGCAGAAGGTCCCATTTGAAAGGGTTGTGCCAGCCTTCCCCAACCTGGTGCCCTCCAGATGTTTTGAACCACAGCTCCCCAGCTGTATTTCCCTAGGGCTGATGACAGCACAGACATGCTGGCCAGGAGTGATGAGAGTTGTGGTCCAAACCAGCCGGAAGGCAACCGGTTGGTAAAAACTACTCTTAAGGCAGGGGTGTGGAACTTCCGGCCTGCAAGCCAAATTAGGCCCAGCAGAGATTCTAATTTGGCCCACGAGGCCATTTTTCCAAAACCACACCCACCTCTCCTATGTGACTTCAGGTGGGCCGGTAAAGGTAAAAATGTGACTGCAAAGCAACAATATGGAGCCTTAAAGTGCATTTCTGGTTGTTCCCTGGCAAGTAAGGCTTGCTGTCCGTGCAGACAGACAGCAAGTCCTGCTTTGGTCAGGGATGAGCAGGAGACTGGTAAAAAGGAAAGGGCAAAGTCATCATCATCATCATCATCATTTTACAGGTGAAACTCGGAAAATTAGAATATTGTGGAAAAGTTCATTTATTTCAGTAATTCAACTTAAAAGGTGAAACTAATATATGAGACAGACTCATGACATGCAAAGCGAGATATGTCAAGCCTTTATTTGTTATCATTGTGGTGATCATGGCGTACAGCTGATGAAAACCCCAAAATAACAATCTCAGAAAATTAGAATATTAAATGAAATCAGCAAAACAAGGACTGCAAATAGAGCAATATTGGACCTCTGAGAAGTAGAAGCATGCATATGTACTCAGTACTTAGTTTGGGGCCCTTTTGCATCAATTACTGCCTCAATGCGGCGTGGCATGGATGCTATCAGCCTGTGGCACTGCTGAGGTGTTATGGAAGACCAAGAAGCTTCAGTAGCAGCCTTTAGCTCTTCTGCATTGCTTGGTCTCATGTCTCTCATCTGTCTCTTGGCAATGCCCCATAGATTCTCCATAGGGTTCAGGTCAGGCAAGTTTGCTGGCCAATCAAGCACAGTAATCCCATGGGCATTGAACCAGGTTTTGATACTTTGGGCAGTGTGGGCAGATGCCAAAGTCCTGCCGGAAAATGAAGTCAGCATCCCTATAAAGCTCGTCTGCGGAAGGAAGCATGAAGTGCTCCAAAATCTCCTGGTAGACAGCTGCGTGGACCCTGGACTTAATGAAGCACAGTGGACCAACACCAGCTGATGACATGGCTCCCCAAATCTCTTTTCTGATGAGAGCAGCTTTTGCATCTCATTTGGAAACCAAGGCCCCAGAGTCTGGAGGAAGAATGGGGAGGCACACAATGCCAGATGCTTGAAGTCCAGTGTGAAGTTTCCACAGTCTGTGTTGATTTGGGGAGCCATGTGCAAGTATGTGCCGGGTTCCACAGCAGGCATTAAGGAGCTTAGCCCTTGACGTTTATCACAGCAAAGGTGAGGAGGTTAGAAATGCGAGGGTAAGGGTCAAGGGGATTCGGGAAGCCAGTTTAGCAGAGGGAGATGTCATGCTTCTCAGCACAGGAATGCACATTTAGAAATTTAGCACTGCATTTCTGAAGCGTTGGTTAATGAATCACGGTGTTTTGCTGAAAGTTCAATATGCTTTGCATCACATTATCTGCACGGCCCTTTATACTGGGGTGGGGAAACCTCAGGCTTGGGAGTCGAAATGGTCCAGACCCCTCTGTCTGGCCTTCAGCACGCTCTGTTTAGCTTCCAGTCTAAAACAACAGACAGTGGTACCTCTGGTTGCGAACGGGATCCGTTCCGGAGCTTGGCAGGGGGTTGGACTCGATGGCCCTTGTGGTCTCTTCCAACTCTATGATTCTATGATTCTATGAGCAGAACGCAACCTGCGTTTGCACATCTGCGCATGCGCGGGTCGCAATTTGCCACTTCTGTGCATGCGCGTGACGTCATTTTGAGCATCTGCGCATGCGCGAGCGGCGAAACCCGGAAGTAACCCTTTCTGGTACTTCCGGGTCATTGCGGGACGCAACCTGAAAACGCTCAACCTGAAGCAAACACAACAGGAGATGTGACTGTACACTTGTCACATACAGCATGAGGTGAGCAGGAAAAGGTAAGTACCTTGGTTCTCGAACATAATCCATTCCGGGACTCCGTTCGATTCCTGAAACCATTTGAAAACCAAGGTGTGGCTTCCGATTGGCTGCAGGAGCTTCCTGCACTCAATCAGAAGCCACGTCGGACGTTCAGCTTCCTAAAAACACCTACTTCCAGGTTTGCAGAATTTGATTTGTTCGGGAGCCAAGCCGTTCGAGTACCAAATCATGCCTTGCAAATCAACAATCAGGAGCCTCCAACTGCACTCCTGGTCATCTTGGGTGTTTTATATTGTATTCTTATGTTGTGAATCTATGGATGAAGGGTGGTAAACAAATTTAATAAATTAATGGTGATGGAAACCCACCATGGATCCTTGCAGTGCACCCCTAATTATAATCAGTTCTTAATTTCTAAATAACATGTTTAGGGGTACTCTCATTTTCCTCATATTTTCCTACTCATATTGAAATACTGCCCCTCAATGAGGCCAAACTTAGATTCACAAACCGCTTAGGGGTACCCCCAGAAAAAAGCACTGATTATAATTATATAGATTTTGACCTATAAAGCCTTAAACAGCTCAGGACTGCAATACCTCAAGGACCGCCTCTCCCCATATGAACCTACCTGGACCCTGAGATCATCTTCTGAGGCGCTTCTTCACGTACCTCCTCCATGAGAGGTCCAGAGGGTGGCAACATGAGAAGTAGCCTTTTCTGCAGTGGCTCCCTGTTTGTGGCATGTTCTCCCCAGGGAGGCTCGCTGGACACCTTCATTACGTGTCTTTAGGCACCAGGCAAAAACGTTCTTCTTCAACCAGGCCTTTGGCTGATTACTATTCTACAGTATTTTAAATGGGGGGGGAAAGGTTAGTGTTTTGTTGCTTCTGTTTTGACTACAGTGGTACCTCATGTTACAGACGCTTCAGGTTACAGATGCTTCAGGTTACAGACTCTGCTAACCCAGAAATAGTACCTTGGGTTAAGAACTTTGCTTCAGGATGAGAACAGAAATCGCGCAGCGGCAGCGCGGCGGCGGCAGGAGGCCCCATTAGCTAAAGTGGTTCCTCAGGTTAAGAACAGTTCCAGGTTAAGAACAAATTAAGTTCTTAACCCGAGGTACCATTGTATTTATTTGTGCTTTCATCTTGTGTTTTTATCTTGCGAACTGCCCTGAGATATTTTGATGAAGGGCTGTACAGTGGTACCTCAGGTTAAGTACTTAATTCATTCCAGAGGTCCGTACTAAACCTGAAACTGTTTTTGTTTTTTTTAATAATATTTATTAAGATTTGAAAGATTACAAAAAAGAAAAAATAGAAAACAGCATACTAAGCAAAAACAGAACATCACATCACAATAAAGAAAAAAAGAAAAAAGAAAAAAAATACAATGAATCTTCCCATAACTTATCTTTCATTTGCTTATTTCCTTGACCTCCTCACACCTCCCTTTTTTGTATTCTAGTTCAATTAGCTATTTCAGCAAGTCCTTTCCATCTTTTCCAATTTTTGACCTCTATTTTATCTTAATATAATGTAACTTTACTTTCCCTCCTTTCACCATTTAACAATCTGTTTTTTCTTAATCCTTTACAGCATCTCTGCTAAAACCACCTTACTTCATTCCAACATCCTTCTAACATTCCTTAATTTTACAATGTTTCTGTAAGTAAACTTTAAATTTCTTCCAATCTTCTTCCACCAACTCTTCTCCCTGGTCTCGGATTCTGCCAGTCATTTCCGCCAGTTCCATGTAGTCAATCACCTTCATCTGCCATTCTTCCCGAGTGGGTAGATCTTGTGTCTTCCAATACTTCGCGATGAGTATTCTTGCTGCTGTTGTGGCATACATAAAGAAAGTTCTATCCTTTTTTGGCACCAATTGGCCGACCATGCCCAGGAGAAAGGCCTCTGGTTTCTTCAGGAAGGTATATTTAAATACCTTTTTCATTTCATTATAAATCATCTCCCAGAATGTCTTAATCCTTGGGCACGTCCACGTCCACAAAAAATGTACCTTCAGTCTCTTTACATTTCCAACATTTATTATCGGGCAAGTGATATATTTTTGCAAGCTTGACTGGTGTCATGTACCACCTGTAGATCATTTTCATTATATTCTCTCTTAGGGCATTATATGCCGTAAACTTCATACCTGTGGTCCATAACTGTTCCCAGTCAGCCATCATGATATTATGTCCTACATCTTGTGCCCATTTAATCATAGTTGATTTCACCGTTTCATCCTGAGTATTCCATTTCAACAGCAAGTTATACATTCTTGACAAGTTCTTAGTTTTGGGATCTAACAGTTCTGTTAAACCTGAAACTGTTCTTAACCTGAAGCACCACTAATGGGGCCTCCTGCTGCCGCTGCGCCACCAGAGTACGACTTCTGTTCTCATCCTGAAGCAAAGTTCTTAACCTGAAGCACTATTTCTGGGTTAGCGGAGTCTGTAACCTGAAGCATATGTAACCTGAAGCGTATGTAACCTGAGGTACCACTGTAAATCTAATGAAGAAGAAAAAGAAGAAGAAAAAGGAGAAGAGGAAGAAGAAGATGACACTTATGGATGTGCCATTATGCAGGTGGACTTGGCAGAATCAAGGCTGAAATTGGTGGGGCGGTGCTTCTATTTGCCCTCATGAACCAGAGTTCACTAACACCTTTTATTATCTCCCGTCTGGCATGATTGTATACTCCATTCTCTGGAACCAACCAGTCTGAAGTGCTTTTGTCTGCTTAATAGGGTCAAGGCTGGACATGACACCTTTTCCAGACCAGACTTCAAAATGGTCTATATTGATTCTCTGTTGAGATGACCTAACCGGGTTGCTTCACAGAATGACCTTCAGATTACGCCAGTGCAAAGAGATTTCCTCCCTTATCTCCTCTCCACCTCCCAAGGGTGTTGCGATACCAGAGCCAGGAGCACAGATAACCTCCTGCTCAAATACGCCTGCATTTCCTTTTGCCAGCTTTGACACAGTGGGGCAGGCGGGGAAGGTAGTAATGGCAGTGGGGGGAGAAGCTAAGAGGAGAGTTAACCTACGGAACTCCCTCCCACAGGAGGCAGTGATGGCCAAAAACCTGGATGGCTTTAAAAGAGGATTAGACAAATTCTTTTTTTATATAATATTTTTTATTAATTTTAACATATAAATTATAAAATGTACCACAAAACTTATCACTTATACAATCTTTTTAGACTTCCATCAGCACCTCTGATGATCCACCGTTTTAACCACTTCTTATGCATTTCTTAACTTTATATTGCCTTTCCATCTCTTAACAAATCATCCTCCCCCTTCTCCATTTTTACAATACTTCTAATAATACTCCTCACAAAACTTCTTGCAACCCTACAAACGTCGTCTGTTCTTCACAATTACTTTTCAAATAGTCCGTAAATTTACTCCAGTCTTCCGTGAATTTCTGGTCCCACCGGTTTCGAAACCTTCCTGTTAGTTTATCTAATTCTGCATAGTCCATTAACTTCATCCTCCATTCTTCAATCGTCGGTAACTCTTCTTGCTTCCATTTTTGGGCCAATAATATTCTTGCTGCTGTTATTGCATATAAAAAGAGCTTACATGAGGATTAGACAAATTCATGGAGGGGAGGGCTATCGATGGCCACCAGCCACCAAGGCTATGCTCAGTCTCCACAGCTGAAGGCAGACATGCTTCTTAATAACAGGTGCCGGGAGACACAGGAGGAGAGAGTGCTCTTGTGAATCCCGCTTGCAGGTTTCCCACAGGGATTTCAGTGGCCACCAGGAGGCTAGACTAGATGGCAGGGGTGTAGCGTGGAGGGCCCAGAGAGGCCGTGACCCCAGGTGCAGTTTTTTGAGGGGGCACGAAGCAGGCACCCCCACAAGCAGTACCAGATTTATGTGTAGGCTAAGTAGGCTGAGGCCTAGGGCCTCTAAATCTTGGGGGCCTTGCCACCCCTCCCGCTCCCCAGTGCCGCAGTCTCCCCTCTCCCAAAATTGCAAACCCAAGACTTCATGTGAGGGCAGGGAAACTCAGGCCCAGCAACTATTAGACTCAGGGCTGGCCGGTGGGGCCCAATTTGAAGCAGTGGGGCGCAACTTGAATTATTATTATTTTTTTGGAAGGCCCCAGTCTGCAAAATCTTATAGATATAAATAAAATCCAACTAGATTGCCCTGGGGCAGGGGGCCCCTTAGGAGCAGCCCATGGCGCCCAATTAGGCCCAATTGCTCCAATTGCCTTAAGGTCAGTCCTGATGAGACTGTGCAGGGGTTAGATCTAGGTTGGATCTACAGTGGTACCTCGGGTTACATACGCTTCAGGTTACAGACTCCGCTAACCCAGAAATAATACCTCGGGTTAAGAACTTTGCTTCAGGATGAGAACAGAAATTGCACAACGGCAGCACAGCAGCAGTGGGAGGCCCCATTAGCTAAAGTGGTGCTTCGGGTTAAGAACAGTTTCAGGTTAAGAACGGACCTCCAGAATGAATTAAGTACTTAACCTGAGTTACCACTGTACCTATCAAGTCCAGTGTTCTGTTTGTACAATGGCTAACAAGATGCCCCATTGGGAAGCCCATGAGCAAGACTTGAGTATTGTCAGACAGTAAGAGGCAGCACAGCTAGGTCAGGTCAGTGAGGGGCCCTTGTGGGAGCCTGGGGCCCTTGGCCAGAGCCGAACCTGGTCAGCTGCTGGTGGCAAGCCCATATGAATGAAACAGCATTTATGAGTCACCTAAATTACAAGTCGGGACGCGGGTGGTGCTGTGGGTTAAACCACAGAGCCTAGGACTTGCCGATTAGAAGGTCGGCGGTTCGAATCCCCATGATGGGGTGAGCTCCCGTGGCTCTGTCCCTGCTCCTGCCAACCTAGCAGTTCGAAGGTACGTCAAAGTGCAAGTAGATAAATAGGTACAGCGGGAAGGTAAACGGCGTTTCCGTGCGCTGCTCTGGTTTGCCAGAAGCGGCTTAACCATGCTGGCCACATGAAGCAGAAGCTGTACGCCGGCTCCCTCGGCCAGTAAAGTGAGATGAGCGCCGCAACCCCAGAGTTGCTCACGACTGGACCTAATGGTCAGGGGCCCCTTTGTGGTTGTTGTTGTTTAGTCGTTTAGTCGTGTCCGAGTCTTCGTGACCCCCTGGACCAGAGCACGCCAGGCACTTCTGTCTTCCACTGCCTCCCGCAGTTTGGTCAAACTCATGCTGGTAGCTTCGAGAACACTATCCAACCATCTTGTCCTCTGTCGTTCCCTTTTCCTTGTGCCCTCCATCTTTCCCAACATCAGGGTCTTTTCCAGGGAAGGGGTCCCTTTCCCTTTACCTTTACCTTTAAATTACAAGTCACCAGTGCTCTGTAGTGGTTAGAGTGTGGGACTAAGACCTGGGAGAGTGCTGGTTTCAAATCCCCACTTGGTTAGGCAGCTCACTGGGTGACCCTGGGCCAGTCGCTGCCTCTCAGGGCAACTCAGCCTCACAAGGTTTGCTGTTGGGATTAAATGAGGAGGGGGGGAGTGTAGGCCACCTTGAGCTCTTTGAAGAAAAAAGGTTGGTCTCTCTCTCTCTCTCTCTCTCTCACACACACACAGTACATTTTTTATTAGAAGACAAAACAGTCCCTACCCGCAGGCTCTCGATTCAGTAGACATGTTACAAAAGGAAAAGGGACCGCGGAGGGAAGAAGAAAGCAAACATCAGAACAGCAGCTCCTTCCCTGGTCCACAGATAGAGCAAAGTGCTGTCAATCCTTCCCTATGAGGCAGGAGTGCAGTTTCGCAGGTGGGTGACGACGTCCTGGCAGATGCCAGAGGCGAGTCTGCTTGGGTTCCGGTCCTAAAGCTACGCATTCTAATCCAGATTCACGTGAAGCGCAGCAAACGTCAAGCGGGTCTGTTGCGCTACAGAAGGCTCGCGGTGGGCGTGGTCTCGCGGAGGGGCGAGTCTCCTTTAACCAATAAGGAAGCTGCCGGGTGGGCAACCAGAAGCGGTTGGGCGCGGCACCGGAGGGCGGTGTCCCCCCCAGCGTGGGCTCCAGCCAATGGAATGGCGCGGTGGGCGTTGCCAGAGGACGACGAAGCCTATTTAAACTCGCCGGGGCTGTGGCGCCGTCTTTTACAGCAGCCATGGCCGGGCGTTGTCGCACCTCCAAAGGCGCCTTGTTGGCGCTGCGCGCAGCCCAGTCCTTCGCCTCGCGGAGCTGTCCGCGTTCTGCCACGGCCGCTGCTCCGGCGCCGGCGCCGGCACCTGCGGAGCAGCCTTTGGCTGACCCTGCCCAGCCGCCGCCAGCCTCATCCTCCGGTGCGCGCCTCCAGCAGCCGCCGACTCCGCTGCCTCCGCCCCCCGCGGTGGACTTCGCGGACGCGCAAGAGGCTTTCCGGAGCAAGAGCAGCGGCGAGCTGGCCCGGGGGCTCCTGGTGCTCGGCCTCTGCTCGCTCGAGCCGCTGGTGGAGCATGGCGACAAGGTGAGGAGGCGGTCGCGCGAGGGGCGCCGCGCAGGATATGCGCTCCGTTGCTTTCGCTTTCCTTTCTCTTACCAATTCCTTTCATCTCTTATTCATTTCTTTCTCCGCTCTCTTTTCGTCAATTCCTTTCTTTTCCTCTTTCTTTCTTTCTTCCTTCCTTCTTTCTTTCCGTAGGAGCCCTGAAGGCGGTGGGCAACCCCAAAGTTGGTGGGCATTGCCATTTAGCTAGTGTGCACGTGCCGCATTTTGTGATTGATTATACGGGGCGAGCCTTACCTGCTTCCCCCCCCCCCCCATATTTTATTCAAGTTTTCACCCCTTCTTCCTTCTCCATCTTTCGTTCCCTTTCTCTCCTTCCCATTGCCGGCCACTCTCCTAAGGGCAAATTGATGCCTCCCACACAAAGGCTGTTGCCATGAGAACCTGATTGCCCTTTGATGCTCCATCAGGAATGGTAGGGCAGAGGGTGGGGAGACCGACAGTAGGTGGTGCCAGAGCCAATGGCAGGTAGAGGCCCCCCCCCCCCTCGGGCTCCTTGTAAGTCGAAAGGAAGGTGGGGTGGCGGCAGCTGAGATTGGGGGGACAGCACCTGCATTTGCCCTACCAGAGCAGCCTCCAGTGGCAAGAGGGGAGACCAGGGTTTAAATCCCCGCTTGGCCATGAAGCTTACGGTACCAGCCTGCTCCTGTCAGCATAACCTACCTCACAGGGTTGTTGTGAGGATAAGATGAGGCGGGGGAGAACCATGTTTGCCACCTTGAGCTCCTTGGAGAAAAAGGTGGGATACAAATGCAATAAGACGTGTCCCAAGTTGCCTTTTTAGAAGTGGGTAATGGGGAACAATAAAAACCCTGAATGTTGTAGGTTTATATTAAAATACATGTGTTTGTTCAAAGCATTTGCACCTTTCCTTTCAGTCACTGCCCCCACCCAACCCCACTGAGTGGCTTACAAATGCATAAAAGCTGTGCGGCTCCTTTCCCTAGGGTTTATGATCTAAAAAGTCATGACACAAAAAGAAAAGTAGATGAGGACAGAGAAGCACATGCAGACAATCAATTCCTTGATTTTGCAATGTTATTAAAAAAAAAAAGTCCTGAATTTTTTTTTTTCTTCCTGAGCGGTTGTGAAGTAATGCTATCTGCTCTTCCCCTGACCTATGTGCAAGTGAAAAAGCTAGATGGCTTGCATGTCAGTTTTTGTGAAAATAAATGCTCGTGGAAGCCGCCAGCCCTGCTGTGGCCGCAGCCCCAATGACTCCTAGTACGCCTTCGAAAGCTTAGCAAGGCCCTTTTTAGAGCAAAGTTGCCTCTCTGCTTCCTCCTCCATTTTAACCCCCTGACTCTGCGTCCTACAGCTGATGAGCTTCAGCCGGAAGCTGTTGGGGCAGTGGCTCTTTGAGAAGCTGATGAAACTGACCTTCTACGGGCAGTTTGTGGCCGGCGAGGACCAAGAGGCCATCAAGCCTCTCATCCGGCGCTACAGCGCCTGCGGCGTGGGCTCCGTGCTGGACTACAGCGTGGAAGAGGACCTGACCACAGAGGAAGCTGAGAAGAAGGAACTGGAGTGAGTGAGAGGCTGCTTTGTGGCGGCTCAGCTGGAGGGGTGTTTGTGTGTGGCTGGGCTCAAGCCACTTACTATGTTGCAAAGGGAGCTTCCTTCCTTGGGCGTGTTGCATTGCATGAGAAGGAAATGTGAGAGGATGGGGGCAGGAAAGTAAAGAGGTCTTGGCTTTGCATGAGAGAGAGGTGTGTGTCCTTGGTTGGGGAGAAGAAGTGGCTTATGTAATTTCCAAGTGTTGACTTGCTTGCAAGGGATAGGTCAGCTGCTTTGCTCTGTCACCTTTGCTGAAAGATAGGAGTGGTTTTGGCGGGTGGTTTCCCCAGCTGCAGGCAGCTGCAACGGGTTGAAACTGCCCCACAGCAAGGAGGAGGACCGGTTTGGGGGGATGTTTAGCCGAAGACAGGCTGAGTGATGATGGAATCCAGGTGGTGTGCATGTTTGGGGCTGCCCAGGGGACAGTGCCGGAAGAGGGATCCACAAGTCAACTATTTCAGCAATGTGCAACGGCCAAGTTCATACCTACCCCTTTCTTCCTGCTCCCTTTCCTGTGCGTTGTCTCTCTCGGCAAACTTATCTTCCTTGCAAACATATCTCGAGGCTTCAGGCAGGGTGGAGAGGGAAACGAATACGCTTTGCGTGGATTGTTTTTGGAAACACAAGCCATGCCAAAGAGATGATTGACAGGAGAGCTTAAAACAGGGGTGTGCCGTGGCTCGGTGATACAACATCTGCTCTGTGCATAGAAAGTCTCCCGTTCAGTCCCCAGCATCTCCAGGTTACAAGGCTAGAAATGTCTCCTGCCTGAAACCTTGAGAGAGGGGCTGCTGGTCAGTGTAGGCAGTGCTGAGCTCATTGGATGAGTAGTCTGTACGGTGGTACCTTGGTTCTCAAACTTAATCCATTCCGGGAGTCCGTTCGACTCCTGAAACCATTCGAAAACCAAGGCACGGCTTCCGAAAAGCGTTCGCAAACCGGAACACTTCTGGGTTTGCGGTGTTCGGGAGCCGATTTGTTCGACGACTAAGCCGTTCGAGAACCAAGGTACCACTGTGTGGCGGGGGGCGGGGGTAAGAGCACTTGCTTAGTGTGCAAGTTCAATCCTTGCCATTCTCAGGTATGTTTGCTCAGTGCCGGAAACTAGAACACAGCCTTCCGTACTTTTCAGACGTGCATCATTTTGTGACACAGCAATTCGGTTTTCCTAACAAACTGGAGGTTAAACTAGCCCCTTTCCAGCCCCGGGAGGAATGCAGGGAGCGTTCGCATGACACGGCTACACGCTGCAGCCGACGCACAGTTTGGAAAGCTCACACAGAAGATGGAGTAAGCCTGTTTTCTGATGCTCCCAGAGGGGAGGGTATAAACCAGCAGATTCAAATGGCAAGATAAGAGGCTGTCGTTCGGAATATTTTTCTGGCACTTAGAGCTGTGTGGCAGTGGAAAGGACTACCTCAAACTCTCCTATAAACAGAGAGGTCAGGTGGCCACCTGTCAGGGATTCTTTAGCTGTGGTTCCCGCCTTGCAGGGGCTTGGGCTTGGGGGTCTCTTGGGGTCCTTGCCAACTCTATGAGGCTATGAACCCAGTTCCCATAGCTGTTTGGCAGGAGGCCATGGTGAAACCAAAGCTGCCTTTGCGTCACAAGGTGGATTGTTCTCTCTCTGCTTGGTACGCAATGTGCAACTTGGGGCTTGCCAAAAGGAGGGGAGGGAATCCAAACACTCGGGGGGCAGCGTGATTGGATAGGGGCGAGCCTCCCCTTTCGTTTGGTCTGCTGATGGGAAGGCGGGTCCCTTATGCAAACAGAGCAGCTGCCTGTAACATGTGCAGAGGCTGTGTGACAGCCTCTGCTGGGGAGGCTGTGGGGAGGGGAAAGGTTGCAGCTTTGGGGACATTTGGTTTATAGAAAAGGCAAGTAAGAGGCAGCAGGAGAGGAGTTTATAAAATCATGCATGCCATGGAGGAAGTGAATAGAGAAAAGCTTTTTCTCCCTCTTTAGAACCAGGACACATGTAAGGAAGGTGAATCCTGGAATCGTAGAGTTGGAAGGGACCCTGTGGGTCATCTAGTCCAACCCCCTGCAGTGCAGGAATCTTTCGCCCAATGTGGGCCTCGAACCCACAACCCTAAGGTTAAGAGTGTCATGCTCTACCAGCTGAGCTATCCCAGATTCAGGACAAATAAAAGTAAGGACTTCTTAATGTGCTGCATAGTTGAACTGTGGAACTCCCTGCCACAAGAGGGAGTGATGGCCACCAGCTTGGTGGCTTTAAGAGGATTGGACAAATTCAGGGAGGCTGAGGCAATTGATGGCTACTGTGTGCTGCTGCACAGTTTTTTAAATGGGGCATGGCATGGAGAGCGCATAGGGATAAGTTTTTCTCCCTCTGTCCTTCCCGTTCATCTCCACCTAAAATCATTCCTGCTGGTCAGTATAGATCAGTGTTCCCCAAACTTTGGGATCCAGCTGTTTTTTGACTACAGCTCCCATCATCCCTAGCTAGCAAGACCAGTGGTCAGGGATGATGGGAATTGTAGTCCAAAACCAGCTGCGGGCCCAAATTAGGGAAACACTGGTCTAAGCAATACTGAGATGGGCCAGTGGTTTGTCACAAACTCACAGTATAAGGCTGCTTAGTGTCAGCTGCTGGGGAATAAACCCAAGACGTTTTGTGTTCAGAGTTTATGCTCTTCCACTAAACTGCTCCATGTTACCTTACTAAAGTTTGCTCTAAAATCTGCCTCCCTTCCTCTTCTCCCACCCTCTGAAATTCCCTTCTGCTTAGGTACAAGCTTATGAGCTCGGCCAGCCTCGCTAATCCTTGTCACAGGGGCAACCTTACAATAATGGAACAGGTCAGGTTTCTGCCGAGTGCTTGGGTTGCAAACTCTCTGTAAGGCAGGCTTCCATCCAGTGAACTTGAGTTCGCTGGTTCCTTTAACTCTTCCCTTCTGTTTCATAACTGCAGGGCCCCCCACCCACACACACACTTCCTGTCATTCTGGAATTCGTTCTGCAGAGCGGAAAAGCTGGCTGCGAGCACATGGAATCCCGGCCACTTGGGAACTTTTGTGCTTGAGCAAGCAGGAGAAAAGTTAAATGGGGATGGGGAAGAGTTGTCATTTTGTTTGCAAAGCCTAGATGAGTGCATCCCTGACCATGCTTGATTTTAGTGGGCTGTATCTAGCATTCTCTGTCCACAAATTGCACCATGGGGCAGCAGCGTTTAGAAACTGCACAGCAGAGGAGTTCAGTGCACAAACTGTGCAACAGCTGATTCTTATTGTGCAATCCTATAGCCTGGGCTATATGATTGCAACTCAAATGTAGCAGCTCAGAGCATGCTAGATTTGCATGTTGCTGATGACCTTGGTTAGGCACTTGTGGCTTTCACTGACAGCAGCATGCTGGCTGCTCCCACGCGAAGCCCAGAGTGTGTAAAGCCTGCCTGCACCCTCCCATGCATGGCTTGGCTGGACTTGCTATTTGCAGTGACTCATCAGTCGCCTGGGGCAAGTCTGCAAAGAACAGGGGCGAGCACACTTCAGGCTTGCAGGATTTATTACGTTATTGTTTCATTAGAACCACAAGGTCCTCCAAGCACAAGTGGATGAGAAGTGATCTGAGAGCTGTGTACTCAGTCCCATCGTGCAAAAATCCACTCCTGGATTTCCCACCAAGCTTTATTGATCTCAGCAGGCTAACTTAGAAAAGGGGTGAAGGAAGCCACCTTCTTGCTAACGTTCAGTAGGCTTTCGCCAGCCTAGCTCCCTCTGGATGCTGTCAGACTACAGTTCCCATCATCCCTGACCATCAGCCGTGCTGGCTGGGGCTGATGGGAACTGGAGTCCAACATCTGGAAGAGGCAGCAGATTAGCTGGGGGGAGGGAGGCTGCGTTTAAACAACTGGGTGTCAGAAATCTGCTGCAAGCCACACAGAGACCTACCGTTTGCCTGCCTCTGGTTGCTGAAATAAGGCTTGTGTTCATCTTTTCGTTTCAGCTCCTGTACCTCTGCATTTGAGAAGGAGACTGGCAGTAAGTAAAGCAGCTTTCATGTTTCTAGTCCTTAGTGTTTGCCTTCTCTTCCTTCCCCTGATTCTCCAGATCGCTCCCCACTCCCCCGCCCCCCCCCCGGGTCTTCATTAATGTGAAATTTTCCCAGGGCAGAAAAATGGAACAACCTCGTTTTTGTATTTCCTTTGGGGTAGAGCAGGCATAGGCAAACTCAGCCCTCCAGATGTTTTGGGACTACAACTCCCATCATCCCAAGATAACATGACCAGTGGTCAGGGATGATGGGAATTGTAGTCTCAAAACATCTGGAGGGCCGAGTTTGCCTGTGCCTGGTATAGAGGAATCTCCTTTTAATTGGGTGTCCCGAAGGCCAACGAAAACCACACAGCCATTTTATTTACTAAAATAAAGGTCTATCTAGCTAGGTAGTATCAGCACTGATTGGCAGAGGCAGCCCCACGACTTTTTGGCAAGTGGAGTAGCTATGCCGCCACCAAACAAAGGCCTTTCATCTATTTAAAACAACTAAGAACCCTAAGACTAAGGGGTTGCTAAGAACGTATACCTCAAGTGTCAAAGAGGCCTAGAAAAGAACTGGTGCAGCTGTTTTCAAACAGGGAGTTATATGAGATCCAAATGGAACCCCAGTCTGTAATTCAGTGGCTGCATTTTGGACCAGCTGAAGTTTCCAAGTTGTCTTCAAGTGCAGCCCCACGTAGAGCGCATTGCAGTAGTCCACTTGCTCTCACTTCCTGTCCTGTCTCTCTCTCTTCCCCCCACCCCAGAGCAAAGAGAGAAGCGCTACAGTGTGCACCGCAAGTTTGGCGACCGGCGGGATGGGGTCATCAGTGCCCGCACCTACTTCTACGCGGATGAAGCTAAATGCGACCGGCACATGGACACCTTCCTGCGATGCATCGAGGCTTCTGGTAGGCAGGATAAGCTCCTCTGGGAAACAGTAACATAATAAATCCTGCACTGACTCTTGCAACAGCCTAGTTGGACAGCCAACGGGTTGCTTGGGGAGATGAGCCAGAAATCAAATTTGCTATATTATGGTGTAAACTCCACTTCATATCAGCCATGCTTGGGTACCCTTTTGAGAGCCAAGGAGTTGATTTTTTTCATATCACAGTAAACCGTGGTTTGCTCTTCCCAATGAACAAGCAGTGTGTAAGCACACATAGCTGAATCACACCTACCTTGCACCAGGAGCACCAAACAAGTCCTGGTTTAGGATGTAGTGATCAGATGGGATTACTATGAGGAATTATAAAATATGCATCGAGCCATTGTGTCCACGATGAAAGCATTGCATTGACTGGGTTTGATTCATTGACAATAGTTTCTGATCAAATCCCACAAGCTTCTGCATCTCTGATTTCTCTACACCTGACAGGCACGTATAAGCATTCTGAAACACAGGCCAGTTGCTTCATCAGACATCCTCAGTGCATAAAGGTAGTAGGTTACTTTGATGTAGTTTGTTAATCTTAGGGCCAGGAAATAGTTTCACATGGAGGTGATAAAGATGCCTAATCTTTCCTTGCCATCCTTTCTCTCCTGTTTATTGCTGTTTATGACCTCCGTAGTTTCCTAAAAGCATTCCTCCTTGCTTCCTCTTTTATTTATTCTGAACTACACATGCATGCTCAAGTAGGAAATAAGTTTCTTTGTAGTTAGAAGAATTTCTTCTGATCTGACTTTGTTCCACGTGGGGTTTTTGAAATGCTCAGACGAAATCTGATTGGTTCTTACTAACACTGTGTAAAAAGTTCTTTTGTGAATAAAACGATCTGGGCCACAGGGTGTGGAGAGAGGGATTATTATTGGCACCCCTCCCAGAGTCTTGCTGGTCAAGCCTCGTGTGTATTCTGTTAATCAGAGTCCAATCCTTCCTTTGCTTTGGGAACGCCACTTAGGAGACATGCAAAAACCCAGCAGCTGATCTGCACGGATCAGCTGAGATGGCGTTGCCTGTGGTCGCTCCAGCTGCGGCTGCCTTGGAGCCCCCAGAGGGCTGGCTAACGTTGAATGTGGCTCGCTGTCCACAAAACGGCTAGCCGCCTCTGCAGTAAACACAACGTCTTCATAATTGTGATACACAAAGCAGCCCAATGTGATGTTGTGGCTAAAAGAGGCCGATATGGACTACTAGACTCTGGATTTTAATCTCGACCTGGCCTGGCCTACCTCTTAGGGTTATTTTGAGGACGAAATGCAGGCTACCCCCACAGGGTGCTGCCCGCGTCTTCATGGAGGAAGGGGCAGAGAGGGTGACCATGCTTTGCCTTTCTTTGGCAGGTGGCAGTTCGGAAGACGGCTTTTCTGCCATTAAGTTGACCGCACTGGGGAGGCCTCAGTTCCTGGTAAGCAGAACCGACAAAATGTGCATGTGAAATTTTGCAGTTCCGATTTTTCCCCTGGAAAGGCCACGTTGCTGATGCCAGCACGTAACTGACATGCTCCTCTCTCTCCCTCTTTTTCCAGCTGCAGTTCTCAGAGGTGCTGGTGAAATGGAGGCGATTTTTCCACCAGCTGGCCGCCGAGCAGGGCAAGGTGGGTCTGGCTGCCCTGGAGACCAAGCTGGAGGTGGAGAAGCTGCAGGTGAGTCTTCGTGCTCTGGTCCCTGGTGGGATGGTTGGGGGGAGCAGCGGGGGCTGATGGAGTTTCTTCCAGAGGACCCTGCCTCATTTCTCTGCGGACAAAACGGGGCTGAGATCAGGGGCAGCATTTCGGCTCCAAAATCCAGCCCTCACTGCCTCTCCGGAAAGGTGCTAGGCCAGACTTCCCCCAGCCCTGGTGCCCTGCAGATGTTGTTGGACTACAACTCCCATCAGACCCCAGGCAGCACAGCCATTTTGGACTACAGCTCCCAGCCGGTACTGTGCTTCTTCCATCAGCCCTGGCATCATGCAGCCATGTGAAGCTGGGGCTGGTGGGAGTTGTAGTGCAAGACATCCAGAGGGCTTCGGGTTGCAGAAAAGGCCTGTTCATGCTTGAACCTCTGATTCATTCATTTATTAGGTCAGTTGGTTAGAGTGTGGTGCTGATAACGCCAAGGTTTCAGGTTCGATCCCTGTATGGGACAGCTGCATATTCCTGCATTGCAGGGGGTTAGACTAGATGATCCTCAGGGTCCCCTCCATCTCTACAATTCTGTGATTCTATTGGCCGGGTTGATCAGGCAGCCCATCACTGGAGGATCCCAGGGCGGAGCGTGCAAGTGCCACATGGCAAATAACTGGGCACCAAGCAAAATACAATAAACATTATTCATTTTTTAAAAAGCCAAAGCATTTAAAACCAAAACGTTAAAAACGCTAAGAAAAAGCATGCGCATACACACACACACACACACACACACACACACACTTTCCAGGTTTGTACACTTCACTGATTTTACAATCAATTTGACATTTCAAAACTTGACTTCCTTCCCCCTCTTTCTGCGGCTCCTTAAATTTATTTTTAATATTTTCTGCATATCCAAATTAACTTAATTTGCTCATTTATACAGTGGTGCCTCGCAAGACGAAATTAATTCGTTCTGCGAGTTTTTTCATCTTGCGAAGCACGGTTTCCCATAGGAATGCATTGAACAGTTTTAAGAAAAAGGACGTTTTCGTTTTTCGTCTTGCGAAGCAAGCCCATAAGGAAATTCATCTTGCGAAGCAACTCAAAAAACTCGTCTTGCGAGTTTTTCGTCTTGCGAGGCATTCATCTTGCGAGGTACCACTGTACATCTTTAAATATATACTCTTATGAAACTGCAGGTTAATACAATAATCCTGCCAATGTTCTTATCTGTTCACAATTTATCTGTAAACATTCAAAAACCATTTCCATTCTTCTATAAAAAGTTTGTTACCTTGATTTCTTATTCTTCCGGTAAGCTTCGCCATTTCTACATATTCCATACGTTTTTGTATCCATTCTTCCTTTGCTGCGATAAAGCATGCTCTCTTTGGCTTCAGACAAAGAGCAAACTTGAACCTGAAACAAGCTGAGGTCCCCTTACCTAGAGCAGATGGATTATTGATGCCTTATTAGTTCCGGTAGCAAAATCATACCTCCACGCATAGAAGCATCATATCTCTGAAAACCTGATAGTGGGAGGGTGTGAGTAGTTTTCGGCCGCCATGCGCCATCTGTAGTATTTTCCTGGAGGCGCCTGTTAGATAGAATCAAGAGCCTGAACTATAGTAAACCTTTGGGTGTGATTTGGCAGGGGGTTCATTCCTCTTCTGTAAAAGGAGCGGAGGGGGGAGGTAGGAGAGACTATTTCTGGAATTCACCGCTGGCTTTCACATTCCTATCTTGGTGCGCAGAGCTGTGGTGAGTCTCTGATGAAAGAGGGAGCTCTTCTGGGGCTCAGGAGATCTGCAGCAAACCCTTCCGGCTCTCTTCTTTATTCAAAGCCAACTTGGTTTTGAGAAGCTGTGTCTGTTCCCTACTCGAAAGTCCACCCCTACAAAGCCGCTCTTAGCACCATGTGTGAGGGAGAAGGTTTGAGGGGACGGTGAGGGGAGATAAATTTATGACACAGGACTTGGGAGATGCTTGAATTGTTTCCACCCCAGCTGGTTGCTCAGTCAACCCACTGAAATTATCTTCAGTGGGTTATCTGAGTAAGGCTGACATCAGATAGAACCTTGTAATTTTCAGAAGTGGTGCCTTGTTTTCGTTTTTCCTCCTCCCTCCTCAATCCTTTTTCCTTTTGTGTTGTGCCTTCCTCCCCCCCCCAATGTTCCTCTTTTTTTAAGCGATTGCAAGCCCGATCATGGATCTTGTCAAGCTATTCTGGAATCCCTTTCGGGGAGCGATAAACAGCATAACAATGTCTTAAATATTCATATCTAACCATTAAAATGGGTTCGTTTTGGTTTCTTGGCAGGAAGCACTGGCCAAGCTGGGGGTTGCCACTAAGGCGGAGAGTCAGCACTGGTTCACAGGCGAGAAGCTGGGCGTGTCAGGGTAAGCCCCCTCGCTTCTGAGTCCAAGGAACAAGACTATGGGGGTGGCTTTGTAGAGCAGTGACGAGGACAACACACATGTTGGGGAATCTGCTGGGCTGTTTCTGGGGCAGTGGGGAATGGCTGCCACGTCTGGGGACATGAACACAAAGGGGTTAGAATGAATCTTGAAAATGTCATCACAAGGGTAGGGAACTACCGTATTTTTCGTTCTATAAGACGCACCAGACCATAAGACGCACCTAGTTTTTGGAGGAGGAAAGCAAGAAAAAAAATATTCTGAATCTCGGAAGCCAGAACAACAAGAGGGATCGCTGCGCAGCGAAAGCAGCGATCCCTGTTGCTGTTCTGGCTTCTGGGATAGCTGCGCAGCCTGCATTCGCTCCATAAGACGAACACACCTTTCCCCTTACAGCGGTACCTCTGGTTACATACGCTTCAGGTTACAGACTCCGCTAACCCAGAAATAGTGCTTTAGGTTAAGAACTTTGCTTCAGGATAAGAACAGAAATCAATCAGTAGGGCTGGGCGAGACTCCCTGCATGAAACCCTGGAGAGCTGCTGCCAGTCAGTGTTGACAATATTGAGCTGGATGGACCACATGATGGAAGAAACTCTGCATGTTCTATATTACCGTATTTTTTGTTCTATAAGACTCACTTTTTCCCTCCTAAAAAGTACAGTGGTACCTCAGGTTAAGAACTTAATTCGTTCTGGAGGTCTGTTCTTAACCTGAAACTGTTCTTAACCTGAAGCACCACTTTATCTAATGGGGCCTCCTGCTGCTGCCGCACCACAGGAACACGATTTCTGTTCTCATCCTGAAGCAAAGTTCTTAAGCCGGGGTACTATTTCTTGGTTAGCGGAGTCTGTAACCTGAAGCGTATGTAACCCAAGGTACCACTGTATTTTAATATTTTGCTGGAAGCTGCCCAGAGTGGCTGGAGCTACCCAGTCAGATGGACTGCATGTAAATAATAAAATTATTGTTAAGTTACCTGCCTGCCAAAGCCTGGTCGTGCAACAGTTTCCTTCTCTTTCTTCCCTTCACCCCCAGAACAGTGGACCTGCTCGACTGGAACAGCCTAATTGATTCCCGGACGGAAATCTCCAAACTCTTGCTTACTCCAAACATTAAGGTAAATGGCTTGCAAGGAGGGGTGGGGGTGGGGAACATACATAAGTCCCTTAGGTTGCTGGAAAAAGTAACCCTTCCTGTCATCTTCCCCACTATCAAAAATGAAGCAGCGAGATCATTGGGGCATCTGAAATGATTGACAGTTGGAGCGTCTCCCACTCTGAGGAAACTTTGCAGTGTTTGGGGAATTTTCCCAAACTTGGGTCTCCAGCTGTTTTTGAACTACAGTTCCCATCATCCCTGACAGCTGGTCCTGCTAGCTAGGGATGCTGGGAGTTGTAGTCCAAAAACAGCTGGAGACCCAAGTTTGGGAATAGCTGGTTTAGAGAAAAGGCAAGGTTTAGAGAAAAGGCAAGGAAGAGGCAGCATATGATTATGCATGGCACAGGGGAAGTGGATAGAGAAAAGGTTTTTCTGTGTTTTAATTTGTTTGAAGCCACCCAGAGTGGCTGGGGTAACCCAGTCAGATGGGCGGTATATAAATTATTATTTTGGACTTCAGCTTCTGTCACTCCTTATCATCATATGCCATAAGTGGCTGAGGCTTAATCCAAAGTAGCTGAAGACCAGTTGGTTGGCCAAGGCTGCACTAGAGCTGCCTATGCATGTTAACAGTCATCCAGTTTCTATATCACCAGCTGTGCCTTAATCTCGCCTCTCCAGCTGAGGGAAAAACCAGGTTGGGTAGCAGCTATCAGCAGCAGGGCTGATCCCAGAGCTGGTGCCTGGCTGGCACCCTCTTTTGGCTGCAAAGCACATTAATCAGTTCCTCAAATGGTAAAGGGACCCGTGGCCATTAGGTCCAGTCGTGGCCGACTCTGGGGTTGCGGCGCTCATCTCGCTTTATTGGCCGAGGGAGCCGGTGTACAGCTTCCGGGTCATGTGGCCAGCATGACTAAGCCACTTCTGGCGAACCAGAGCAGCGCATGGAAACGCCGTTTACCTTCCCGCCGAAGCGGTACCTATTTATCTACTTGCACTTGGACGTGCTTTTGAACTGCTAGGTTGGCAGGAGCTGGGACCGAGCGACGGGAGCTCACCCCGTCATGGGGATTTGAACCGCCGACCTTCTGATCAGCAAGTCCTAGGCTCTGTGGTTTAACCCACAGCGCCACCCGCGTCCCTTAGTTGCTTTTTATTATTGCTATTGTCTTTGATATATTAATCACTTTCTGATAACTTTTAAAAGACAAAAATGGCACATAGTTTGAAAGCAAGACAAAAACCCTAAGAAGTTGAATGATTGTAGACCCGTTTATTCAGCTGGGAAATCCTGTTGGATCAAGTCTTCAGTTGCTTCTGGAAAGTGCAGCTAGTTATCCAATTACCTATGAGATGTTGTTAATAATAATAATAGTAATAAAAATAAATGTATGTATGTATTATTTATATTATTTATATGCCACCCATCTGACTGGGTTGCCCCAGACACTCTGTGGCTTCCAGCAAATTACAAAACCACTTTTCTCTTTTATTTAGTACTACTACAGTGGTACCTTGGAAGGCAAATGGAATCCATTCTGGAAGTCCGTTAAACTTCCAAAACATTTGAAAACTAAATCGGGGCTTCTGATTGGCTGCAGGAACCTCCTGCAGTCAATTAGAAGCCGTGGAAGCCCCGTCAGACGTTCGGGTTCCAAAAGAACGTTCACAAACTGCAACCATCACTTCCAGGTTTGTGGCATTCGGGAGCCAGAACATCTGAGTTCCAGGGAGTTTGGGATCCAAGGTACAACTGTGCTTAATATTTTATTATTAATAATCATGCATACATACTGCTGTCTCACAATACACCAGGGTGGGGTACAGGATCATAAAGACATTTAAAAGCAATGCAAAGCAGTCCCAAAATTAAATTGGCTACTCGGGAGATTTTAGACAACTGCATTAAAAAATATTTGAGATGCAAGCAAGGAGTGTGCCTCTGCTAAGAGAGTGTTCCACAACACTGGACTGGCAAAACCAGATACCCAACTTGTGGCCAAGACCAGCCAGGCCTCTGTAACACAGGGAGCAACTAGCTATGTCGCTGCGGATCATCTCCGTGATCAAGCTGGGATATGCAAGGGATCCTTAGGGTATCCTGGATCCAAAAAACTGTGCTATATGATTGCATCTTACACTCATTTAACCTGAGCAATTTCAGCCTTGCACGGTTGAAATTGCACAGATTAATCCCACGCAAGGTGGAGCACTTAAAAGCTCTTTGGGTTTTCCAACAGTTTGAGTATACGTGTTTTCCCTTCTAGCGCTACAATTCTATGAATCCTGATACCTTTAAAAAAAATCGCTTTATTCAGAACCTTGACTCAGTGGCAGAGTGATTTGCTGCCATGTACAATCCTCTTTCTGTGGGTACAATGAGGGTCCCCTGCCCTCCCCCCCAAAAAAAAAAATCTGCCCCACATCCTCAGTGTCTTCCTTTCTTCCAGACAGGGCAGCTGGAGCCACTTCTCTCTCGCTTCACTGAGGAGGAAGAGCGCCAAATGAAGCGAATGTTGCAGAGGATGGACGTTCTTGCCAAGGTAAGAATTTGGGGAGGGTTTTTCATCGCTTTCTTCTCTTCTTCCTGGGTCTGAGAGAGAGAGAGAGAGATGGGCTGTTTGGGTGAGGTGGAGAAGCTGGCGCCCATTAAAAATAGCACACGGCCCACAAAAATGGAAAGATGAAGTAGTTCCCGCCAAAGAAGAATGGATAGGTAAAGGACTATGTTGAAATCAGCCAAGTTAACAACTAGTGTGGTGTAGTGGTTAAGAGCGGTAGACTCGTAATCTGGTGAACCAGGTTCGCTTCCCCGCTCCTCCACATGCAGCTGCTGGGTGACCTTGGGCCAGTCACTTCTTTAAAGTCTCTCAGCCCCACTCACCTCACAGAGTGTTTGTTGTGGGGGAGGAAGGGAAAGGAGAATGTTAGCCGCTTTGAGACTCCTTTGGGTAGTGATAAAGCGGGATATCAAATCCAAACTCTTCTAAAATAAGAGAACTTAACGGCGATTGCTTTATGGAAGAATGGAAGCCTTTATCAGCCTGCTTAAATATTACAGGATGATGAATTCACGAGCAGGATTTGAACTAGGAGCGACAGAAGGAATGAGAGATTGTTGTGTTGTTACGATATAAAGGAGGAAAGACAGGGTGCAGTAAGCAGGAGGAATTAAAAAAAAAACCACCGTGGAAAATGGAATGGGGAGTCGACAAAAGGAAAGGAAAAATTATGATGTCTGTGTGAAGTTTTTGGAAATTTAATTATACATACATACATACACACACACACATATCTATCAATCTACAGTGGTACCTCGGGTTACAGACGCTTCAGGTTACAGACTCTGCTAACCCAGAAATATTACCTTGGGTTAAGAACTTTGCTTCAGGATGAGAACAGAAATTGTGCAGCGGCAGCAAGAGGCCCCATTAGCTAAAGTGGTGCTTCAGGTTAACAACAGTTTCAGGTTAAGAACAGACCTCCAGAATGAATTAAGTTCTTAAGCCGAGGTACCACTGTATTTATCTATCTAATGGCATGTGGCCCCAGAAGTTCACTCAGAAGGGGAATGCAGCCCCGGGCCAGAAAGGTTCCACCATCTCTGACAGTGGCTTTGGTTAGGTAGCAGAAAACCGACCTCTGGTAATGTCCTCTGTGCTGCTGCGACTCACTCCACCGCCTTGCTTGCTTCCAGAAAGCCGTAGAGACAGGCGTGAGGCTGATGGTGGATGCTGAGCAAACCTACTTCCAGCCAGCCATCAGCCGCCTCACCCTGGAGATGCAGCGGAAGTTCAACCAGGAGAGAGCCTCCGTCTTCAACACCTACCAGTGCTACTTGAAGGTGAGGCACCAGGCAGGCAGTGGGTTCAAGAGGGCTTGCTCTTGCACACAACGTGGATGGGGGTGGCATCCTCAGGATCAGTGCAAGGTTGCGGCTGATGCAGGAGATTCTGTGCGGCAGACCCTAGAACTCTGGAGAGCCACTTCCAGTCTGTGTAGGCAACACTAGGGTAGAGGGACCCAATGGCCTCACTCAGTTTAAAGGAGCTTTGTTCTTTGATTGGGAACCATGAGGACCAGAATCTTAGCTCAGTGGTTGAGCACCTGCTTTGCATGCAGATGGTCCCGGGTTCAAACCCCAGCCTGAAACCTTGGGAGAGCTGCTGCTAGTCAGTGTGGGCAATACTGAATGTACTGATTGTAGGCAAAGTGGTTGGTCGGACTCAACGTCAGGCATCTTCTCTGTATTGCCTCCCTGTGAGCAGGATGCTTACGACACGGTGACGGTGGACGTGGAGCTCTCACGCCGGGAAGGCTGGCACTTTGGTGCCAAGCTGGTGAGAGGCGCCTACATGGAGCAGGAGCGCAGCCGGGCAGCCGAAGTGGGCTACGAGGATCCAATCAATCCGACTTACCAAGCGACCAGCGAGATGTACCACAGGTGGGCCTGTTGCTCAGAGGCAGAGGATTTGCCGTTCCAATGCTCGCTTTCCTCTCCCCTCCACAATCCTTTTTCCTTTTATGCTTTGCTTATTATTTTGTTCATTCCCCACTGGCGTCTCCAGCTGAAGCTGGGCATATCATCTGCCTGAAACCCCAGAGAGCTGCTGCCAGTCAGTGTAGACAGTACGGGGCTAGATGGATCTGAGTCAGTATAAGGCAGTTTCCGATTTGATTCAACTCTTTTTTGAACCATGTGGACTAGAATCTTATTTTTAGGGAAAGGGCTGAGACTCAGCGGTAGAGCACCAACTTTGCATGCAGGCAGCCCTAGGTTCAGTCTCAAATGGCGCCTCCAGGTCGGGCTGGGAATGTCTCCTCCCTGTAGCTTTGGAGAGCCACTGCCAGCCAGTGCAGGCAGTACTGAACTAGATGTACCCCAACGGTCTGTGGAAATGCAGCTTCTGGTGTTCCTGTGATGTGCATCTTCAGATTTTTGAGAGCCACAGGAGGGAAAAGGCAGGCTCATGAGCAATGGCATGATTTCCAATCCCCTCTTGCAGGGGGGTTGGACTAGATGACCCTTGGGGTTCCCTTCCAACTCCACAATACTGTGATTCCTTGCAGATGCCTGGATTACATCCTCGAGGAGATCCGGCACAGCCGTAAGGCCAACGTGATGGTGGCTTCCCACAACAAAGACACAGTCAAGTTCACACTTCGCAGGTACTGGGGATTGGGGGGAGACACACACACTGTAGCCCCTGTGCCGCTTGGCAGCTGGGAGCCCCCCAGGCCAGCAAAGCCTCTTGAAGGGGCATCATTTTGCATAGACCTTAATTGCCCCTCTTCCCTTCCCTTATGCAGGATGGCAGATCTCGGAATCCACCCTTCAGAGAACAAGATCTACTTTGGGCAGCTCCTGGGCATGTGTGACCAAATCACCTTCCCTCTTGGTAAGTGAGCATGTGTGTATTCACGGACCCCCAAGTTAGAGAACTGTCACTGTGAACCAAGGGTTCCCCTAAACCAGAGCTTTTTTTCAGCCAGAACTCGCCAGAACTGAGTTCCGGCACCTTTCAGGCAGGTGCCACTGCCATTATTTCTACATTAAAGTCATACCTCAGAAGTCGAACAGAATCCGTTCCAGAAGTCTGTTTGGTTCAAAAACCAAAGCACGGCTTCTGATTGGCTGCAGAAAGCTCCTGCAGCCAATCGGAAGCCCCGTCAGACGTTCGGCTTCCAAAAGAACGTTCGAAAACCGGAACACTCACTTCCAGGTTTCGATAGTTCAGGAGCTGGAATGTTCGACTGCCAAGGCATTCAGGAGCCAAGGTGCAACTGTATTTCTTGTATATCATTTCTGGTAGATCAGCTTCTTCTTTGAATTGTACTGTGAAAACTTCAATACAGTGATACCTCGGGTTACATATGCTTCAGGTTACAGACTCCACTAACCCAGAAATAGTACCTTGTGTTAAGAACTTTGCTTCAGGATGAAAACAGAAATCGCACAGTGGCGGCACAGCAGCAGTGGGAGGCCCCATTAGCTAAAGTGGTACCTCAGGTTAAGAACAGTTTCAGGTTAAGAAAGGACCTCCAGAACAAATTAAGTTCTTAACCCGAGGTACCACAGTATTTTTTTTCTCCAAGAAATGGAGGGAATGAGCAAACTACCAACTTTAAAAAAAATATATGAAAAAATAGAGTTTACACACATAACTTTGCAAACCCCTGATACCCAGCTTGTGGGGCAAAAGTCTGGCAAGCCTGATGAGGCTCGCAGGATGCCAGTTCCACACCCTTGCCTTAAGCATAGAATGCAGCGTTCCTGAAGCTCTGTTTGTCCTCGAATCTGCTCATCCAGCACTGTGGATGGGCCTGTACTGAGGTCTTGTGCCTGCACCAACTCCCATTCTTTTGTTCTTCAGGTCAGGCGGGGTACCCTGTGTACAAGTACGTTCCTTATGGGCCCGTCAACGAAGTCCTCCCTTACCTTTCCCGGAGAGCCCAGGAGAATCAAGGCTTCATGGCAAGAGCCAAGGAGGAGCAAGACCTGCTCTGGATGGAGCTGAAAAGGCGGTTGTTCGCGGGAACCCTTCTCTCAGCCCCAGCTTTACCGTAGACTTGCCTTCCGGGTCCCACTTCCTTGGGGAGGTGGGTTAGGGTAGAACCGTTGGTGCAAAGGTGCGCCAGCGGGGTAAAGAAGGCTTGAAAGCATCCAATGCCATTTTGCCGTTCTTTAAAAAAAACAAAGTGACTGTGCTGTCCCAGTTGGCAGTGGACATTACAGCAGTCCGGGTGTGTTGTTTGCTGGGATTGTACATAAGAGGAGCGGGTGAACCTTGTAGTTCCCCCTTGCCATGCAAGAATTGAAGTTTCTGTTCCGGCACCAAGGTGCCCTGCCTTTTGCCATTTGATGGATTTTGAGTGTTTACGTGTATGTGGGAATGTAGGGAGATAGGAAGGATCACCTCTGAGCACCACTCGCCACTTCTGGGATTAACCCTAGGCTCTGTAGCACCTAAGATGGAGATGGCTGTCGCTCAATAAAATTAACTCGACTAAAGTTTCTTCGGTCTGTTGCAATGTTAATGTTATGGGCGTTGGTGGGGAAAGGACTCCCAGCCCTCCTGAATGTGAGCCCAGGCTTTGACAAGGCTGGTGTGCAAATCCAGTCTCACATCCCTGTCTCCATGCCTCTGTACAGCAGTTCCAGAGCATGGGCAGAAAGCAGCAGAATAGCTGGGTGCGTGGACTGCAATTCCTGTGCTGAGTTCAAAGAGAGACACACGAAGGCAGCAGAATTCATCAGTAATAGTTTAGGTAAAAGGTAAAGGACCCCTGGATGGTTAAGTCCAGTCAAAGGCGACTATGGGGTTACAGCGCTCATCTCGCTTTCAGGCCAAGGGAGCTGGCGTTTATCCACTGTGGCGATCACACAGGGCCCCCGGACGTTTGACCGTCTATTGACCCTGTGCCACCACTGCGGTTGCTTTCTTCCCTGCCACCACCCCATTTCTCCCGGGGACACACGGAGTCCAGGCAGTTGTTAACATAAACAAATAATCTAGTTTATTTTTAAATGCAGGAACAAGCTTATGGTTTCAGTTAATTTTTCTTGTCAGTTTCTTAAATCTTAGTTCCTAACAACTTCAAAGTGATTATTCCCAACTATCTGACTCCACCTGACAATTCCTCTCACACTCTGTCACAATACAACTCTACCAACCCACACCTAATCCTCCCTCTTCCTTCTTCAACTCCCAAACCTCAACTGACTTTCAAAACCTCCCACTCTAATATTTACTCCACCCTTGCATTCCCACTGGCCAATCACATCACACTCATTTAATCCTTTCCTTATGATGCACCTAGGAGGCAAACGCCACATCCACAGACAGCTTTCTAAGTCATGTGGCCAACAGGACTAAACCACTTCTGGCACAATGGGACACTGTGATGGAAACCAGAGCACATGGAAACACCATTTACGTTCCTGCCGCAGTGGTGCCTATTTATCTACTTACACTGGTGTGCTTTCAAACTGCTAGGTTGGCAGGAGCTGGGACAGAGCAACGGGAGCTCACCCCGTTGCGGGGATTCAAACCACTGACCTTCTGATTGGCAAGCCCAAGAGGCTCAGTGATTTAGACCACAGCGCCACCCGCATCCCTATAGTAATAGTCTTATTACTATAAGCGTAAAAGGTCTTGCTGGATCTCCCCAGTAAGGTACAAAACCTCAACTCAAAAAAGTGCACCCTGCTACAAAAGCAAAACATGATAAACATAGAAAAGAATACAGAACTGCTCAGTGGTAGATTGATTACCTTGCCTCTGAGCATTGACCTTGAGTCTCACAGACTAAGCAGATAAACAATAGCTGCAAGCATTTTGTGAGAAAGTTTTGCATCCATAAAACTCAAACCTCAACAGGTTTATCGCAGGAGAACCACGGCGATCAGTGGCTACTAGTCACAGTGACTATATTCTGCCTGCACTTTCAGGGGCAGTAAAGGCTGGCTGGGAATCTCAGGTGGAGAAAGCACTGTTGTACTACTTATGGACATAAGAAGAGACTGCTGGATCAGGCCAATGGCTCATCTAGTCCAGCATCCTGTTCTCACAGTGGCCAAGCAGATCCCTGTGGGAAACCCACCAGCAAGGCTTGAGCACAACTGCGTCTCTTCCCCGCTCCTGCAGTTTCCAGCAACTGGTATGCAGAAGCATTGCTGCCTCACAGCTGTTTTGCTTGTGGGAGTTCTATAAAAGGCTTCTGGCTGGCTACTCTGGGAACAGGATGCTGAATTGAACAGACCTCCTTTGCCCTAATCCAGCAAGGCTTTTCTGATACGCTTATGGGGACGGGTGCAGCCTGGGCCTCTTACTCCTGTCGGCAGGTCTCTCTCCCACCCATTGTCTCTCTGAGGCCTCTGGCACACTGAGCGAGCTTCCAGATTTGCAAGCAGGGTGAGGTTGGCTTAATATTGCAAACAAGTCATTGGCAACAGTTGTGCTTTCACCCAGCAGAAATGGGATAAATGTGAATGGGGAGGCATGCTGAAATATCAGTTTGCACTTCGTTGCCATTGTGGGGAAGCTGCAAAATAAAAACACTTGTGCCTTGTATGCAGCAGGTGTGCCATGGCTGCATCCTGTGGGAGTGAGTTCCATAGTTTCACTAGGTGGTATGTGAAGAAGTACTTTGTTTTGCCTGTTCCACTGTTGAGCTTCCTTGAATGCTCCTGAGGTCTTGGTATCTAGTGGTCTAATGTGCTGGAATTTGCCAACATTTGTACACACAAACACCTAAAAGGGAGAGAGAAGTACTCAAAAGGACAAGCAGAATACTGATAAATTGAGGAGCCAGAGTTGTTAATTCTCAGGCTAGAAGCTGAGATACCAGAGTTTGAATCCCACTTGGCCATGAAGCTCAGTGGATGACTTTGGGCCAATTGCTCACTCAACCTATCCTACCTCACAGGATTGGTGTGAGCATAAAATGGGGGTAAAGGTAAAGGACCCCTGTCAAAGGCGACTGGGGTTGCAGCACTCATCTTACTTTCAGGCTGAGGGAGTCGGTGTTTGTCGACAGACAGCTTTCTGGGTTATGTGGCCAGCAGGACTAAGCCGCTTCTGGCACAACGGGACACCGTGATGAGTGCCAGAGTGCACGGAAATGCTATTTACCTTCCCGCCACAGCAGCACCTATTTATCTACTTGCACTGGTGTGCTTTCAAACTGCTAGGTCGCCAGGAGCTGATCGGCAAGCCCAAGAGGCTCAGTGGTTTAGACCACAGCACCAACCGCATCCCATATAAAATGGGGAGGTGGAAGCCTATACCAGCTTGAGTTCCTTGCAGGATAGGATAAGAATGGAATGAACGAATGAATGAATGGGAAGAGGGGATGGAATAGTGTGCCTGGAAACCACTCCATGCTGCAACCCTTTTGTTTCAAGCTATGCCTGTTTGCATATTAATGTGAACTTCCGCTTATGCAACCAAAAGTACCCAGCCACTAGAGAGGTACTGGCGACGGCGGCGTTTTGCACAAGGTAAAGTACCAAAAATGTTCAGAAAAATGGGGGAACCCATGCTAAGAGCTTCCTAAGATCTCAACAGCATGGAATGATGGCTGACTTGAGAGGTGGGGGAACAGATCGGGGAGAGGGAGGGTAGGATGGAAGGGGGGGGAACAGGAGCACAGGGATTTGGGATTGCATTTGATCCAGCCCTCAATTAATGGTATATGTGCTGTGTTGATGGAATGCCTTTGCACAAGGGGAAACCAAAAGGCATAACCAAAGATGGATGCAGAAGAAGCTTCTGCTCTTGCAGCTGTTGTGTTGGATTCCTTTCTTCTTCAGCTATTAAGCCTTGCCATCCCCTAACGCTAGGACTCTTGCACTACCGGACAGATAATGTTGGCTATGGCTCAGCGTTTTTGTTTGACACTTTTAAATTTTCTACAGTGTTGTGCGTGTGGAAGATAACAATCCCTGCCTGCAAGCTCACTATGGAAGAGACATAATACAAGAGGAAAAGGGGATGTGAAGGGAAGAGGAAAGTGAATGTTGGAGCAGATACTGCTCCTTGGTTGTTGGATGAGGGCTGGCATGGCCTCTCCCGCACCATGATCTTAAAACATCAGCCAGAGTATTGCAAAGTATCGGAACTGAAACATTACAAATGAAAGTGGTATGCAATGAAGATCCCTATTTGAAGCAGCCTGACGCGGGTAGCACTGTGGGTTAAACCACAGAGCCTAGGATTTGCTGATCAGAAGGTCAGCAGTTCGAATCCCTGTGACGGGGTGAGCTCCTGTTGCTCGGTCCCAGCTCCTGCCAAACTAGCAATTCGAAAGCACATCAAAGTGCAAGTAAATAGGTACCACTCCGGCGGGAAGGTAAACGGCGTTTCTGTGCGCTGCTCTGGTTCACCAGAAGCCGCTTTGTCATGCTGGCCACATGACCTGGAAGCTGTACACCGACTCCCTCGGCCAGTAAAGCGAGATGAGCGCCGCAACCCCAGAGTCGGTCACGACTGGACCTAATGGTCAGGGGTCCCTTTACCTTCACCTTAACGCGAAAGCAAAATCTCTCAAAGCATTTCATTTTTTAAAGTTACAAATCTTGTCCAGCAGAGGGCAGAGGAGATTAAGCGTGTTCCAATTTTATTGTACAGCGATCATAAATGGTTTGCGTGACATCAGCAAGACTTGAAAAAGCCCTGCACCGTTCACAGTGCCAGCGAGAGTCCTGTGTGTGGACCAGGCGCAGCCAACGTAGAGCCTTCCAGATGTTTTGGACTACAACTCCCATCGTACCTGGTTATTGGCTGGTGAAAGGCATTCCACAACATCTGGAGGATGCTATGTTGGCTATCCATCAAATAGACATTCCTTAGCTATATGGACCAGTGGAGAGCTGCTGCAGACCCTTGGTCCATTTTGCTCAGTATTGTCTACACTGACTGGCAGCAGCTCTCCAGTGTTTCAGGTGGTCTCTCCCAGCCCTACCCAGAGATGCCAGGGATTGAACCTAGGACCAGATGTTGTACCACTGAGCTATAGGCAGTAGAGCACAACTCCCCGCAACAGAGATTATATTGTTATACATACACACACACACACACACACACACACATCCATCTGGCATTATATGAGCAGTGGGGGATCTGTGGCCCTATACATGCTGCTGGACTCAACTTTCCCGCATCCCTAACTGTCAGGGACTGGGCAGAGGAGGAATGCTAGAGACCGCTTGCCCAGCCTGACCCTTTCAGAGAAGAAGATGACAGTTCAGAATTAAAACAGGGCTTTGAGGGAGATCACAGCTCAGAGGCAGATAAGGGGTGGGGGGAGCTGGGAAATAATGGGAGAGAAGGGAGAAGAAGCACCAGATGGGGAACAGCAGACAGTGTCTTTAGAAAGCATTGCAGACCGCCCCTCCCTCCCAGAAACCGGCAAGCATTGAAAGCAGGAGAGCAAAGGGCTCAGAGGCAAAGGGCACTTCTCAGCACCCATAGTGATGACGCATGAAGAGATAGAGGGAGTTAGTGGAGACTCACTCAGGGCAATGCCATTATTTCCAAGAGACTGCATTTCCAAGCATCTCTCTGTGAATATTGAATAAAAAGCAGTTGGTAAGAACTTTTGCTTGTCTTATCCATTCCTGGCGACCTGCCGTGGGGGTTGGATCCACTGCCACCTGACACTAACCATTGGTCATGCTGGCTGGGACGGATGGAAGCTTGAGTCCTTTGGCACCTGAAGAGCTGAAAGAAGCACGCAAGCTGGCTGATGTTGAAAGAGGGAACCAGACAATACTCAACAGTGAGCCAGTTCAAAGTTCATCCTATGATTGGGACACGAGGCTTGGTGGTCTCCCCAGTGAGCGCTGCCTTGTGGCAGGGCCATTTTGGTGGCGGTTCCCTATTTGTGGAATGCCCTCCCTAGTGAGCTGCTCCTGTCTCCATCACTACAGTGGTACCTTGGGTTAAGAACTTAATTCGTTCCAGAGGTCTGTTCTTAACCTGAAACGGTTCTTAACCTGAGGCGCGCTTTTGCTAATGGGGCCTCCTGCTGCTGTAGTGTGATTTCTGTTCTTATCCTGGGGCAAAGTTCTTAACGCTTCCTGGTTAGCGGAGTTTGTAACCCAAAGCGTCTGTAACCTGATGCATCTGTAACCCAAGGTACTACTCTACAGTGGTACCTAGGGATACGAACGGGATCCGTTCCGGAGCCCCGTTTGCATCCCGAGCAGAACATAAGACGTGACTGCACGTGCGGGGGTCGCATTTCGCCACTTCTGCGCATGTGTGTGACATCATTTTGACCGTCTACGCATGCACGAGCGGTGAAACCTGGAAGTAATGTGCTCCGTTACTTCCAGGTCGCCACGGAGCGCAACCCAAAAGTGCTCAACCTGAAGCGTATTTATCCAGAGGTATGACTGTATTCACTTTTCAGTTTCCTGTCACCTTCGTTTAAGAAGGATATTGACAACCTAGAATGTGTGCAGAGAAAGGTGACCAAGATGATAAAAGTGTCTGGAAATCAAGCCTTATGAGGAATGGTTGAGGAAGTTGGCTATATTTAGCTTGGAGGAGACTGAGGGGTGATATGAAAGCCATCTTCAAATATCTAAAGGGTTGTCCCATGGAAGATGGAGCAAGCTTGTTTTCTCCTGCTCCAGTGGGGAGGACCCGAACCAATGGATTCAAATGACAGGAAATGAGATTCTGACACTTTCTGAAGAACTTTCTGAGGGTAAGAGCTGTTTGACCATGGAAAGGATACCCTTGGAAGAGAGTGGACTGTCCTTCGCTGGAGGTTTTTAAACAGACATTGGATGGCCGTCTATCAGGGCTTATTTAGCTGTGATTGCAGGGGGGCTGGACTAGATGACCCTTGGCACCCCTTCCAGCTCTAGGAGGAGTATGAAAGTATTCATCTCTACCCAGGTGCATTTAGTGGCTGAAGAATCCTGCTCTCTGAACAGAAGCATCCTACCACTTCTTGCATGCAAGAGGATGCCACAGGTGCAAATGACTGTGAAAAGCTGGTATGACTGTATCAAGTTCATCAGTTTTGCTGAATCAGTTAAACTGAAGAGTTTTAATTGGATTTTCATTCAACGAAACCAGTTGCTACTGTATGAAATTTCATTGCGTTATTCTCTTCCTTCGTGCAAACTGCTATCCTGAATAACGCTTTTTATAGGGTAGAGGGCACTGGGGATGAGTTTAGGGAATCGACTGGGGAGGTGGCCGCAACCACTGGCGGTGAATCAAACCGTGCGATCCTAAACTAGGGAGTTTAAGACTGCGCTTGGGCCTCCCCCGCCCCCCACACCAGGACGCCACCACACCAGGGGAATCAACTTGAATAAAAGATGGGGGGGAGTAAGCCCCACCCTGTATAATCGATCACAAGACGTGGCGCGCACACACAATTTGAATGGCAATGCCTATTAGTTTGGGGGGGCTAGGAGTTGGCTCCTATGCACCCCACTGAAGGCCCCCAAATAAGGACCCCCACCGCAGCCACCTCCTTCGGAGCTGCAGCCCGGACCAGCAGCAGCTGCCTCCGTCCCTGGATCTCCTTCCCTCTCTCTCCGCCGCCGGAGCGCCTGACCCGGGAGGAGGGAGAACCAATGCGGCATTTCCTGTCTGGCCGGCCGCCCCTCCTGCCGCCGCCGCGAGGGGCGAGCAGGAGGCAGCGGCGGCGCTCGCACTGCAGCTTCCGGCCGGGCTCTTGCAGCAGGCAGCAGCCAGGAGGAGCCGGAGCCGCCGCTGGGGAGCCAGGCTGCCCGAGAAGGGCCCCAGAGCGCATGGAGAAGCCGCCGCGGAGGGCCCGGCGCGCCGGAGATGGAGACGCCGCCGTCGGCTGCAGCGCGCTCCTCCTCTCCCTACTGCTCCTTCTCCTTCTCCTGCTGGGTTGTGGGGCGGCGGCGGCGGCGGCCGCCCAGGAGCTGAATCCCCGCGGGAGGAACGTGTGCCCGGCGCCGGGGTAAGCAAGAGCGAGCCGTCGCGGGGAGAGAGGTCCAGGGCGCGCCAGCGAGACCCCCCTTGCCAAGTTTTTACGCGCGGGGAATGGAGACGCGCGGAGAGGGCTCTGCTCCATGGGGTGCGCTGGGGCGCTTCTGGGAAGCCACTTTCCCCCTACCCGCCTCGTTTGAAGCAGCCAAAGGCTTGGATTTCGTTTCGTCTCGTGCGTCCGCGCCCTTGGAAGAGGCGCAGGGGCGCTATTGTGTTATGTTAGACATTCATTTGGGGCGCGGGTGTCTTCAGTATGGCTCAGGGTTACTGCTTTTTCCTTTATTACTGGGGCTGGGTGGATAGAATCCTGGTCCACCAGTGTGATGCTGCACGCACCACATCTGGCCCCCGGCCTTTCTAAGGAGATAGGATATGCCTTCTAATCCCTTCCGTACATGATGCCCGCTCCCCCAAACTTCCTGGAAGAGGGGGGTCTCTTTCTTCCACCCGTCCCGCAAGCTTCTCTCCCCCACCCCCAGCAACCAGAGTCTCTTGGCATGCTACGTGTGTGGGAGGAGAGACGGGGCAAAGAAGATGTCCCTTCTTGAACCAGATGTGGAGATTGATGGAGGGCCTCCCGACTGCCATTACGTCCCCCTTTAAAAAAAAAAAAGTTTGGTGAGTTCTCCTTGCTGGGCTACGAGGCAGTGCTGGTGGCTTTTGGGACAGGTGGGTGACACACACACCCTTCCCCATCATGTCAGCTGGGTTGTGTGCTCCTTTCCAAAGGGGGGGGTGCAAACAAGGGGTCCATATCCCCTCCCTCCCTCATGCTGGCTGGACAGGCTTTCTCCCCACTCCCACTGTCGTCCCGCGTGGATTTCCTTCAGGCATTTTCGACAGCTTCCTCCCAAACCCCTTCCCTCGTCGCTTGGAGACCTCTCGTGCCTGCTTGAACCAATTGCCTCTCGGGAGGGGGCATCCCTCGAGAGTTGAGAGAATCCCGTCTTTTAGGTATGCGATGGTCACTTTTAGGCTTGCTTGCAAGGATGGGCGGGGGGGGGGAGGTTAACTTGAAGCCCACCCCCACCTCACTGGGATTAAAGGGGGCCCTCGGGGTGGTGGGTGTTAATTGAGACAGTCTATTGGAACCCTGTATTTAGGCTTTGGATGATGCCAGCAGCAGCAGCAGCAGCAGCAACAGGCTCTCATTGGAAGCCTCTGCTTTCCCCTAACCCTCCAGCAAAAACCGCTTTCCAGAGGATTAACCCCATCCTATACTTAACGGTCTCAAGATGTGGGGGTTTCGGTTCCCCCTTCCTCCCCCATCTTGCCAAGGTAACCGCTTTACACACACACACACACACACACACAGGGCACATTGCCCACTGAGAGCCATATCGTGCCAGAGCTGCTCCCCCAAATAAAAATTATGGCAACAGAAGCAAGAAACCATTTCTGACATTTCAGGGGATCCCCTCCCTTTCTTGACAGGTACCCCCCATTTTTTCCATCAAAGAACAAAACGGCACGCCAAAAGAAGGGGGGAGAAACCCACCCGCCATCCCCCTTCCAAGTGTAACTTAAAACCCGATGGAAAGAGACGGTACATCTGTTTTCGATTTAAACTCTTGCAAACAAGCTCGCTTAGGCGAGAGGGCTTTGCAGGCTCTGCTGTGGAATTTCTGGATGAGGTTTCTCTCTCGCGCTTTTACCATAACCGCCCCCCCCCCAAAACACAGACAAACACACACCCCAGAAATGCTCTCTGGTCCTTGTTTTTCCTGACCGAGACAAAGTCTGTTTTGTGATAAAGGGAAAAGCTGGTCACAATTCGATGGGAGAGGGGCAGAAATGTGGTTTAGCTTCTTCTTCTTCTTCTTCTTTTAGGGTATTTGGGTGGGCGCCCTCCGAGGGGGGCTTCATCAAACAGCGGAATCCACAAAGCCAGATTAACTGTAGCTGCTCACAGGCTGAAGGGCCCCAAAAGATTCTCCCTACAGTTAAAGCACACAGACCCAAAATAACCATCGTTTACCCCTCACAGAGGGATGTGGGTGGCACTATGGGTTAAACCACAGAGCCTAGGACTTGCCAATCAGAAGGTCGGCGGTTCGAATCCCCGCCACGGGGTGAGCTCCCGTTGCTCGGTCCCTGCTCCTGCCCACCTAGAAGTTCAAAAGCACGTCAAAGTGCAAGTAGATAAATAGGTACCACTCCATAGGTTTGCCAGAAGCGGCTTAGTCATGCTGGTCACATGACCCAGAAGCTGTACGCCGGCTCCCTCAGCCAATAAAGCGAGATGAGCGCCGCAATCCCAGAGTTGGTCACGACTGGACCTAATGGTCAGGGGTCCCTTTACCTTTACCCCTCACAGAGCTACAGTTCCCAGTGCGTTTAACAAACTACGGTTCCTGGGATTCTTGCGAGATGGCTGTTTTAAATGTATGGCAGCCCAAACCTCAAACCTCAAACCCCAGTATCAAAATTTGCCTCTAACTCTAGGGGAGATCAGAAAGGAGCTTATTTCATTTATCGTGTTTAATTCTTGCCTATTCAAGGAGCTCAAGGCGGTGTACATGGCTCTCCCTGCCCCTATTTAATCCCCATAAGAACCCTGCGAGGTTGGATAGGCTGAGAGGCAGTGACTGGCCTCATACCCAGTGAGTTTGGTGGCTGAGTGAGGATTTGAACCCTGCTTTCGCAGGTCTGACTCTCTAACTGCAGCACCACCCTGCCTCAACTTGAAACCTGTTAGTAGATTTTCGTGTTTCTTTAGAGTGCCCAAACATTCGGACTTCCAGTTGTTTAGCAGTAACGGCAACTGAGCTCTCCCCCTTGTCGAAATGCAGAATATTTGGGGAGTGGGTTTTTGTATGGAAAACTGGAAGCTTTCCATTCTGGTGCTCCAGACAATTCATGTGCTTAGAGCAGCTATCCCAAAACCTGTTGCCTAACAAATGTTTTACGGACTACAACTCCCATCAGCCCCAGCCAGCATGGCAGTGTGATTCTGGGGCTGATGGGAATTGTAGGCCAGAACATCTGGAGGGCAGCCTGGGGTAGCCTTTGCTGGACAAAAATGCTTTAAGCAGGCGGTGAAAAAAAAGGACAGCAAAATCTCCTTGCCTGATATCAAGAGGCAGAGAGTTCCAATGTCTGGGTGCTAAAACACTAAAAGTCGTGGTTTGGGTATTATTTGGTGGCTGTAACAGTGCCAGTTTGGGTCCCATTTAAAGGCAATCTTCCTGAACTCTCTGAAAGGCTACACAAACCACTCTTTGAAAAGTCACACTATAGTGCACTTTGCAGTACAGCTCTACAGCTGGAAATGTGTTATATTCAGGTTAAATTATGCCCGTGTTTGTGAAGTTCACTTCCAAATAATTGCATTATGTTCAGGGAGAAATGGCTGGCAAACAACGTGTATTATTAAGGGAAAATTTGGACTGAAAAGTTGATGGATTTCCATGATATATTTTTTTAAATTGCAAATGGCTGAAGAAATATGGAGAGCTGAGGTTAAGATTTGAGAAAGAGAAAAGACCAAAAATTGACAAGAGTCATCCATCCCTGTGTGTTTGTGTGTGTGCGCGCAGGTCTTTGGATAATGGCTCCATTCAGAGAAAGAGCTCTGGGCTACACCCCCCCTCCCCACATTACAGCACATGTTTGATGAGATGGAACTCTGCAGCCAGGGAGGTCTTGTGGAAGCTGGTCCCACATACTCCCCTCCAATTTCCTCTCAGTTTTCAGTAACCTTCCTGGAAGAGAGTGTTATAGACTATTATTATTATTATTATTATTATTATTATTATTTCTACACCGCCCTATACCTGAAGGTCTCAGGGCGGTCCAACCAGTTGATTGCGGGCTGCCCCTGGTCGATCGCGTGATCTTCAGCGAGCGACCGGGAAAAAAGAAAAGAAAAAAGCTCAACACCTCTGTTCTCTCCCCCCTAAAAAAAAGCTGTGGGATAACACTTTTGATGCAACATCGTCTAACCTTCTGGCGGTTCCCTCGCTGCGAGAAGCCAAGTTACAGGGAACCAGGCAGAGGGCCTTCTCAGTAGTGGTGTCCTCCCTGTGGAACACCCTCCCACCAGATGTCAAAGAGAAAAACAACTACCAGACTTTTAGAAGACATCTGAAGGCAGCCCTGTTTAGGGAAGCTTTTAATATTTAATAGACTGTTGTATTTTAATATTCTGTTGGAAGCAGCCCAGAGTGGCGGGGAAACCCAGCCAGATGGGTGGGGTATAAATAATACATTATTATTATTATTATTATTATTATTATTACCTCCCTGAAAACAAATCAGAATGATCACTCAGTAAAGAGCTAATGGCACGTATACTCCTTGCAAACGTTGTACAAGAAAATCAGGATGAATGCTCAATAAACGGGTCATTTGGGAGCACCCTGCAATCTCTTTCCTAGATGAGTTATTTTTCTGTTGTGTAGGAGTGTCTGCCCAGGACCTGGGAGACCAGGGTTCGAACTCCGCCACCAGGCTCACGGGGTGTGACCTTGGGGGCCAGCCACTGCCTCTCAGCCTGGCCTACCTCACAGAGTTGTTGCGGGGTGTTAATTAGAATCATGGAATTGGAAGGGATCCTGAGGATCATCTAGTCCAACCCCCCGCAATGAGACTGTCCCATGCGGGGATCAAACCTGCAACCGTGGCATTGTCAACACCATGCTGTAACCAATTAAGCTATTATCTGGGGGGGTTTGCAGAGGGAAAGAACCATGTGCACCACCTTGAAGTCCGTGGAGACAGAGGTGAGCTATAAACACAACAGATAAATAAATAAGTTGTGTTTTGCTTGTACAGTATTTAATGTGGTACATACCAAGCCACCACTGATGTGCTTGCTGCCAGTCTATGTTGTGTGCTCAATCCTGCAGTTCCATATCCTCCCAGATGTGCCCCTCAGGAATTCTGGAAGGCCAGGAGTGCTCCTTTTGGATGGAAAATAATTTTCCAAAATTTGGGGAAAATCCATTTTGTAAGTGCATTAGGTAAAGGGTAAAGGGACCCCTGACCATTAGGTCCAGTCACGGACGGCTTTGGGGTTGCGGTGCTCATCTCGCTTTATTGGCCGCGGGAGCCGGCATACATCTTCCGGGTCACGTGGCCAGCATGACTAAGCCGCTTCTGGTGAACCAGAGCAGTGCACGGAAAGGCCGTTTACCTTCCCGCTGGAGCGGTACCTATTTATCTACTTGCACTTTGATGTGCTTTCGAACTGCTAGGTTGGCTGGAGCAGGGACCGAGCAATGGGAGCTCACCCAGTTGCGGGGATTCGAACTGCCAACCTTCTGATCGGCAAGCCCAAGGCTCAGTGGTATAGACCACAGAGCCACCCGCGTCCCATGCGAAGTTCATTAGTAGCAATGAACAAATGGCAGTTTCAAACACAGTACCAGCCTCCTTTCATTTTAATTTTCTTTAAATCCTCAAGAGTTTTCACCTCCCCCTCTGTTTTCGGCATCAGAGAGAGCTGTGAACACCAAGGGTTTAAAACAATGGCATATTAGTCAATCTTTCATCTGTTTACTAAATTCAACATGCTGCATGAGATCTTTCTCTAAGGTGTCAGGAAATCTTCCAATGCAAATTCAAAAATTACTCTATCTTAATTTGCTTGGGAATCCCCTCCCCCCCCCGCCCCCAAATTCCCACACCACTTGCTTTTGGGTCATCCACTTCTGTCCTGGTTCCCCTAAGAATATTTTTTTCTGGGATAGCAAAACATCATGGGGTCAGGATGTGGGGCTCACCATGTGATTTTAATATATACGTTCGATGTTGAGTGGGAAAATGCAGCCTGCGTAATTCAAGAGGGAGCCAGTGACATCATTGTGGGCATTAGCTGGCGGGAATCTTGTCGCTTAACCAGCTTGATGCCAGTTATGTGAAATGAGCAGTTCTTTATATCAGCATTGTAAGCGCTTTATTGGGGTGTGCACCCAGACATAATCTGGGAAGGGGGTTTCACATGACCTTTTTTGAGATCTGGAAACAGCCCCTGGGACTGACTCGGAATGCAGCAAAAATTCAGTTTCATTCCCAATTAAAGGTGAATTTCCCTTATGCACATTTAAGGAACAGGGTGGTTATGGAGATTAAATGAGGACTATAGCCTGGGAGAAGGGACGCGGGTGGCGCTGTGAGTTAAACCACAGAGCCTAGGACTGGGCGATCAGAAGGTCGGCGGTTCGAATCCCCGCGACGGGGTGAGCTCCCGTGGGCTTGCCGATCAGAAGGTCGGCAGTTCGAATCCCCGCAACTGGGTGAGCTCCCATTGCTCGGTCCCTGCTCCAGCCAACCTAGCAGTTCGAAAGCACGTCAAAGTGCAAGTAGATAAATAGGTACCACTCTGGCGGGAAGGTAAACGGTGTTTCCGTGCGCTGCTCTGGTTCACCAGAAGTGGCTCAGTCATGCTGGCCACATGACCCGGAAGCTGTACGCCGGCTCCCTCGGCCAATAAAGCGAGATGAGCGCCGCAACCCCAGAGTCGGTCACGACTGGACCTAATGGTCAGGGGTCCCTTTACCTTTTATAGCCTGGGAGACGAGGGTTCCAGCCCCCAAACGCAGCATAAAGAACCACATCTGCTCCTCTGCCCCTGCTATTTTATTTGTTTACTGCATTTATATCTCCTGGTTGGAGGATCTGAACCCTTGGCTTCTCCCAGGTCCTAGTTTGACATTCTTAAGCACTACACTGCCCCTGGCTCATGTGCGTTTGGCCCTTCTCACCGCTGACATGCGGCCCCCATAAAGTCACCCTTGGGGGAGTGCGGCCCTTGAACTGGGGGGGGGAAGGTTACCTTTTTCCTCCCACGCCGAGCCTTTTCTAACCCTCTCTCTTTCTCTGCCTACAGCTCTGCTGGATTCGTCTGCTGCTCAGGATGGAGGCAACAGGGCGAGGAATGTTTGATAGGTAAGAGCGAGCCTTCCCCCGCTTTTCTCCTCCGTCTCTAAGCAGGTTCAAGGCTGCCCGAAGGAATAACCCCTTCCCTTTTCACCTGGAGGAGGGGAGTCCTTTCCCTTCCATCTCCCAAGAGCCTGTAGGTAATGGTCCCTTGGCATGTACAGCTGCCTTCAGTTTGATGCCCTCCTTCTTGAGGGTCCGCCGGAAGCTGCCTTGTCCCGAGTCAGAACAAAACAGAGATGCCGTTCGCTTGTCTCCACCGATATCTCTCTCTCCCTCCCTCTCTCTCTCTCCATCTACTTTGCCTGTTTCATTTTCAGGCACCGTATTTTTCGCTCCATAAGACACACTTTTTTCCTCCTAAAAAGTAAGGGGAAATGTGTGTGCGTCTTATGGAGCGAATGCAGGCTGCACAGCTATCGCTGAAGCCAGCAGAGCAAGAGGGAGAGCTGCCCAGCTCCTCATATTGTGCTGCCTTCCCAGCGAAGCAAGATGAGGGAAGGAAGGGAGCCTTATGGGCAGACGGACCGGCAGCTCCTTAGCCTGATCCTCCCTCCTCCTTCCTCTTCCTCTTCTTTTCCCCACCTGCCTCGGGCTTCTCTCTAGCCTACCCGAGAGCCCGGCTGCCCCCTAAGCCGGCTGCCTGGCTCTATTCCTCGCAAGCCCCTTGACGTGCTGGAAGCAGCAGCAGTGGCAGCCCCTGGCAAGGCACAGGAGGGCTCGAATGCATAGCGCAAGGAGAGGAGGTGCCTCAGATTCAGAACATTTTTTTTTCTTGTTTTCCTCCTCTAAAAACTATGTGCATCTTATGGTCGGGTGCATCTTATAGAGCGAAAAATACGGTAGTTCATATCAAGTGTGGGGAACTTTTGCTCCTCCAGGTAGGACTACAATTCCCATCATCCTTGGCTACTGGATCGTGCTTGCCAGGGCTGATGGGAGCTATGGGCCAAAGAAGAGCCTGTGTGAGGAACTCCTTGCTTTGGTCTGTCCTGAATCTCCCAACATTCAACTTCACTGGCTGCCCATGACTTCTAGAGTCAGGAGAGAATGAGAAATGCTTTTCTCTGGTAGCTTTCTCCATGCCGTGCAAAATTTAACAATCTTCTCTCATGTCAACTCTTACTACTGCTCAGTATCGTCTGCACGGACTGGCAGCAGCTCTCCTGGGTTTCAGAATGCCTTTGCAAATTTTCCGATGGCTCTGTCTTTGCACAGCTTTGCTATAGAGAATTGGAAGCAGCCTGTAGCCTTGTGTTGGATTGTCATGCTGTTTAATTGGGATGTAATGCCTTCCTACAATGGGACGCGGGTGGCGCTGTGGGTTAAACCACAGAGTCTAGGGCTTGCCGATCAGAAGGTCGGCGGTTCGAATCCCTGTGACGGGGTGAGCTCCCGTTGCTCTGTCCCTGCTCCTGCCAACCTAGCAGTTCGAAAGCACGTCAAAGTGCAAGTAGATAAATAAGTACCGCTCTGGCGGGAAGGTAAACGGCGTTTCCATGCACTGCTCTGGTTCGCCAGAGGCGGCTTAGTCATGCTGGCCACATGGCCCGGAAGCTGTACGCCGGCTCCCTCAGCCAATAAAGCAAGATGAGCGCTGCAACCCCAGAGTCGGCCACGACTGGACCTAATGGTCAGGGGTCCCTTTACCTTTAATGCCTTCCTACACACAGACCGGTGATCATCAGTGTTCCTTTTCTAGAAAAAAGAGGTGCCAGAACTCACCGTTAACACCTCCCTTGTTATATTTGCAATGGTGCCCACCTGAGAGGTGCTGGAACTCAGTTCCGGCGAGTTCTGGCTGGGAGGGGGGGAAGCCCTGGATTGTAGCCACGCCATGAAGGTTGGGTTGGGCTTTGAAATGCAGACTCTAGCAACTTGACGAAAACCCTGGGTGTGTCAGCTTTCATTTCAAAAACTCAGCATGTTTGTAGTCCTCATGGCCAGACATGGCTTTATTGCTCCATTTCCCTCTTTCTCTCCTAACCCATGTTCTGCTTTTTGCCATCATCTAAAAATGGCAACGTTCTGATATGGTTTTTTGGTAGAACGCCCAGCTTCACTAGGTGCCTATGAGTTCCAGTGTTGCAAGACAGAGAGGAAAACTTTTCTCTATCTCAGTGGTATGCAGTGAAATTTTTCACAGAGGATCAGTGAGGGCCAGAGGCAGCAGCTTGTGAGGGGATGTCGCTCGCAGGAGCATCGCACCTCCCTCCCTATGTGGGCAGAAGCTTCCCGGGCTTTGGGAAAGGAGGCGCTATGCTTTAATACTTACTGGAGACATTTAGGGGAATAGCCTAGTCCCCCTGGTCCACTAACCACACAAAACTGCTCCATCTGTTTTCTCCATGCCATGTTTAATCAAGTTAGTAGTCCTCATGACTGCCCAGAGTTGCCTGGAAATTTGAGGGCATCACCTGGGAGAAGTCTCAGGAGACAGACAGGTTGCAGAGGAAGCTTGTCGGTGGTTTTCAGTGGGGGGGGCAGCTTCACTGCTCTCTAGCTCCTTGCTCTTACCCTGATTGCTGGTAGAAAGTGGATAAATTTCACACGATTGGTGCAGTTTGGAGAATTAGCTTTTCATGCTGCAGAATTTGAATTTTGCCAGTGCGTGGCGTGCAGCCCTGGTTCTTGACCACCTGAGGGAACAAACGAGGACGCACCATATGTGAGAGGCAGCGGTGGTGTAGTGGTTAGAGTGTCAGACCAGGACCTGGGAGTTCATATCCCCACTTGGCCATGAAGCTCACTGGGCGACTTTGCGCCAGTCTCTGCCTCTTGGCCTAACCTACCTCACAGGGTTATTGTGGGGGCTAAATGAGGAGTGGGGAGGGGGGAGCCAGCATACCACCTTGAGCTCCTAGGAGAAAAGAAGGTGAGATACAATTCCATGTATGCAATTTATTCATGCAGTAAATACAGTGGTACCTCAGATTACATACGCTTCAGGTTACATACGCTTCAGGTTACAGACTCCACTAACCCAGAAATATTACCTCAGCTTAAGAACTTTGCTTCAGGATGAGAACAGAAATCGTGCTCCGGCGGCGCGGCAGCAGCAGGAGGCCCCTTTAGCTAAAGTGGTGCTTCAGGTTAAGAACAGTTTCAGGTTAAGAACGGACCTCCAGAACGAATTAAGTACTTAACCCAAGGTACCACTGTAAACAAATCCCCCAATACACCTTATTTTAAATCAGGCTCCTCCGAGGCAAGGCCAGTGGTGGTGTAGGGGTTTGAGTGTCGGACTAAGACCTGGGAGACCAGGGTTCGAATCCTCCCACTTGGCTATGAAGCTCACCGCCTGTGATCTCGGGGTCTAGTCGCTGCCTCTTGGGGTCATTTTGGGGATTAAATGAGGAAGGGGAGCAGATCCAGGTACGCCACTTTGAGCCACTTGGACAAAAGGGGTGGGTGGAAGTACAATAAATAAACAAATGCCCCCTGAATAGCCCGGGTTCGGGGGAGCAGGGTCCGTCCCCCCCGTTCACTCTTAGCAGAGTTGTCGCTTGCCCAGGCAAAAAGCTGGAAGAAAGGAAGCAGCAGTTTCTCCACCGTTCCTTCACTGTTCTCTGTTGTCCGTAGCCAGAAGGTCCCCTCTCAGCGCTGGAACTTGGCATCCCCAGGTTCCGGCTGGAATCCTTTGTAGAACTCGGCTGAGCGGGGAGAGGGAGGCTGCACAAGTTCTCGGGACTTGGAGTCCCAAGGCGCTGCTGGGAAACTTGGAAGAGCTATTTTTGGAGGCCTAGTAAATCCGCCGCCGTTCCAGTTGGCTGAGGCCCCCCTTCTTTTCCTGTGGAGTAATATTTCTCGGTGCTGATCAACAGCGGCCGCCTCCTGGCCTCGGGAGCAGCCAGCCTGTGTGTGTGTGTGTGTGCATATATGTGTGTGCGTGCGCACGTGCATCTGTGCAATTGTCCAGCTCAGTGTTCAAATCTCCAGGTCGGCAGCAGACCTGCTGTAAGCCGAGGGGCTTCTTCCTCCTCTGGTGATGTTTGTTCGGGGCAGAAAAAAGAAAGGCCTTCACTCAGGGCAGAGCAAAACTATGGGACGCCCTCCCACAGGAGGCAGAGATGGGCAGCAACCTAGATGGCTTTAAAAGAGAATCTGACCAATTAATGGAGGAAAAGGCTATTGATGGGTACCAGCCACAAGGGCCGTGCTTGCCTCCCCAGTTAGAGACAGCAATGCTTCTGAATACCAGCTGCTGGAAACCGCAGGAGGAAAGAGTTTCTGTTGCACTCAGGTCCTGCTTGTGGGTTTCCCACAGACCTATGGGAGCTGTGAGAACAAGATGCTGGACTAAGTGGATAGCTCAGGTGGTTAGAGCTTGGTGCTGACAATGCCAAGGTCGCAGGTTCGTTCCCCGTAAGGACAGCTGCATTGCGGGGGCTTGGATTAGATGATTCTCAGGGTTCCTTCCAAATCTACAATTCTACGATTCCTTTATTTATTTATTTATTTATACATACATACAGTGGTACCTTGGGTTACAGACATTTCAGGTTACAGACGCTTCAGGTTACAGACTCTGCTAACCCAGAAATAGTACCTTGGGTTAAGAACTTTGCTTCAGGATGAGAACAGAAATTGCGCGGCGTCGGTAGCGGGAGGCCCCATTAGATAAAGTGGTACCTCATGTTAAGAACAGTTTTGGGTTAAGAACAGACCTCCAGAACGAATTAAGTTCTTAACCCAAGGTACCACTGTACATATATACACACACACACACACACATACATACATACATACATACCCTGCCCATCTGGCTGGGTTTTCGCAGCCACTCTGGGCGGCTTCCAACAGAATATTAAAAACACGAGAAAACATCAAACATTAAAAACTCCCCTAAACAGGACTCTGCCTTCAGGTGTCTTCTAAAAGTCAGGTAGTTGTTTATTTCCCTGAGGCGTTCCACAGGGCGGGTGCCACTACCGAGAAGGCCCTCTGCCTGGTTCCCTGTAACCTCACTTCTCACAGGGAGGGAACCACCAGAAGGCCCTCGGAGCTGGACCTCAGTGTCCGGGCTGAACGATGGGGGTGGAGACACTCCTTCAGGTATACAGGGCCAAGGCCATTTAGGGCTTTAAAGGTCATCACCAACACTTTGAATTGTGCTCAGAAATGTACTGGGAGCCAATGTAGGTCTTTCAGAACCAGTGTTATAGGTTCTCGGCGGCCACTCCCAGTCACTGGTCTAGCTGCCATGGCTTGGTGGGCCATTGGCCCAATCCAGTAGGCTATTCTGATGGGGCAGATAGGAGTTCTAGTCCAAAACAGCTGAAGGCTGGTAAAAAATAAAAAAAAGTCTTAAGCTTTCACAAATGAAAGGGACAGCGGTCCCCGGATGCTTGTACCATCACAAATTCCTTAGTCCTTAATGTGCCCCAGGACTCTTCTTTTTTGCCGCCCCCTCTGGAAACCGTTGCCACAAGGGAAAGCTAGCGATGCTCCACTGCATTTTGCCTGTGTATTTAAAAGGCTGAATAACCAACTAATACCTCAGAGTTCTTCTGACTAACTCCCCCCTCCCTCAACTCCTCCTTTGCATGTCTGTAGCGCCTTGGCCGGATCCTACCCAAAGCACTTCCGCTGGGGCCAGAGTAGTGTCTCCACCGTCCATGGGGTAAGTAAGTGCTTTGCCTGCCATCTCACAGGTGTTGGGAACTGGGTGTTCTCTGGGTTTCTGTGGGGGTTTTTTATTTTAAAAAATCTTCCTGTGTGCATGCTAAACTCTTAGCCTGCTGCCGCCTAATAATGTCTCTGTGCTTTTCTAGATTTCTTTCTGGTGTCCGTCTTTGGGCTTTCTGGAACCTTCTGCCTCCTTCCCATGTGGGGACTGTATACCTGTCAATGTCCTTTCAGTGGTGGTTCCCAGGCGGGAAAATGAGGCACTTTTCTCAGGGATTAGTCTGGTTCTTAAGAAGCAAAAGCTTGAATTGGAAACCTGAAGGAAGGATGGTGTTCTCAGCAGCCTCTTCCATTTGTATTGGGGCAGGGGGGGTTGCCTCTGCCTGCAGTCTCCCGTCCCATGAGTGACCTAGTCTGGAAATCTTCAGTGTGCAGCCTGCCAAAGACCCATGCCCTCATGAAGGAAGGTTGATGATGCTGTAAGTGAACTAGCCCTACAACACAACCTTTTTAGGTTCCTGTCACCTGGCTGAGCAATAGAAAACAGCGCCCCCAAATTTCAACCACTTTCCATTTTCGGTTTTTCTTCTGTAAACGAAACACATCCCAAAAAACCATCCGATTTCTACAAATAGGGTGGTGTTTGTTTGCCTACCCCACTATTATTAACCTGTTGAGGTAAAAAATAAAAAAGTCTTGTGTTTGGTTTTCAAAGTAACCCAGAGAAGCTAAAAACTCTCTAGCTTCTGACACACCCCACCTGGTTTTACTTGGAGCCATTTTACCACCCCAAAGCCTATTTTATTTTCGCTCAGGTTTTTTGTTTGTTTGTTTGCTTGCTTCATAAAATTGATTCACTGCTTGATAGTAAAAAAAGAAATAATGCCTCAAAGTGGTTTATAAAACAGTCATATCTAGAAAAAATTACAACCCTACTATAACACTGACAAAAGTTAGAATACCAAATCAAATTAAAAACCTTCCTCCAAAACTGTCCCTGTCACTCTCTTAGTTTGCATTTTAAAACGCTGCATTGTCTGCCCAAAGTGAGCTACCTTCTTTTAACCAAGAGTCAGAAGGAGGGACCCCAGGGGCCATCTAGTCTGACCCCCTGCATTTATTCATTGCAGTCCATCTTTGCTATTATCTGCTGGAGTTTCTCCACAGAGACTCCAGCGTCAGGAAGACAGTCCTGTGCACACTTATTCGGGAGCAAACCTCAATTAACACAACGTGACATACTCCCAAGTAAACTTGTTTCTGGTAATTAATTCTCTCAGGAGCCCAGAGTGACCCAGACCCAGCCGCGCTAATACGTTCTTGAAAACCTAGGCACTGCTAATAGCATTCTAAACACAGTTTAAAGCGCTATTACGAAAGGTTTAAAGCCATTCTCTCAAGGTTTGTCAGGAACAGTTTCTTGCAGACACCCAATGCCTGAGTGAGCAGGAATGTTTTAAAACGTTTCCTGAATGCCAGTCCTGAGGGAGATAGGCGCACCTCACCAGAAAGGGTGTTCCACAGAGGGAGCCACCACTGAAGAGGTCTTGCCAGGGGGGTCAGTGCCAACTGGGTAGCACCAACGAGTCCTCACCTACTAATCGTAGGGTCCAAGATGGTTGATATTGGGGAAAGCACCCATTTAGGTACTCAGGCCCCAATTCAGTTAGGACTTGATACGCTCGTACTAGGCCTTGAATCGGGCCTGGTAGTTCAGCAGCAGCCAGTGCAGCCTTTTCAGGAGCAGCGATGCATGTTCCTTTCAAGAATATGCGCCACTATCGGCTGCATTCTGCCCTAGCTGCAGCCTGCAGGCCGTCTTCAAGGGCAGCCCCACATTCAACGCATTGCAGTAGTCAAGCAGAAGGTGACTAGCGCATGGGCAGCTGAGGCCAGGCTATGCCAGTGTAGGAATGGTCATAGCTGGCGAACCGGCATCCTTTTCTGTAGGCATTCCTTCAAGGTTTGTTTGGCGTGTTTCTTCCAATTAGCTGCCTTTCATCCCTCTCTGAACTGACACTCCAGCCAAGTTAGTCACCTGCTGACACCCGCTAGGGGGTCTCTGGCTTAGTGGCGCCTCTGTTGAGTGCGCAAGGGTGGGGGAGAGGCTCCCACCCTCTTCGCACGGGTGTCCTGCCAGCCGTCAGTTCCACATGTCCCCGTTTTCTCAATTATCCCCTCTCTTTCTCTCCCCCTCGTAGCTGCGTGCGAGGGGAACTTCACCTGCAAGGACAATGAGGTCTGCGTGAGGCCCAACGAATGCCGCTGCCGCCATGGTTACTTTGGTGCCAACTGTGAAACCAGTGAGTACAGAGGACAGGGCCGTGTAGTGGTTACAGCGCCATACTAGGACCCAGGAGAGGCTTGAGGGCCAGTGACTGCCTCTCAGCCGGAGCTGCCTCACAGGGTGGTTGGTGGGAATTAAATGAGGAGGGGAAGCTGTGTGAGTGTGTGTGTGTGTGTGTGTGTGTGTGTGTGTTTAAATTGACAGCATTTTTAGCACCTTTGTGGTTTGACTAAGCGGTCCACTGTAAACGGCTTATAGGCCTTCTGTTCTGGTACATGGTATCTCATTTTTGTTAAATATAAAATAAAAGGGCTATTCAGAGTTGACCTGTGACATTTCAATTCTTCAAGGTTGAATATGCATATACTGAACATTTAAAAATTGAAATGACACATACCTCTTGTTGCGTTCGCTTCATGTTGTGGATTTTCGGGTTGCGGCAAACCCGGAAGTGTATACTTCCAGGTTTCGCCGCATACGCAAAAGCGTTCTGCACGCTTTGCGCATGCGAAGAAGCGCTCCAGAACGGATCGTGTCTGCAACTAGAGGTACCACTGTATATGAAGCCGTATTCCATAATATATATACAACAAAACCTTTATGTTAAGGGCTGTATTGAATGTTTTATATTATTATCATTATCATTGATTTATTAATTGCCTTCTAAATAAGACGATTTATGCAACTCAGCCAGATGGGTGGGTATTATTATTATTATTATTATTATACTGTTCATAAAAACACAACTACATCAAATATATTTTAAACAAGACTCTCCTACTGGGTGGTAGTCATCCACGTTTTACGCAGAGTAGACCCATTGAAATTCACAGGCCTTGCTTAGTCATGCCCAGTATACAACGCACTGTACACACCTCTACATTTACACCTGTTGCTCTGCCTACTTTGGCCTGTGGCCCTGCCCACCACATCATGTGGCCCTCAGAAGGAGCGAATGCGGCCCTCGGTCTCGATTTTTTAAAAAAAACAGGTTCCCGCTCCTCCAGCCCCTGCGCTAACCTTGTTGTCGTCATCCTCACCCATCCCTCCCCCCCCCAGAGTGTCCCCGCCAGTTCTGGGGCCCCGACTGCAAGGAGATGTGCCAGTGCCACCCCAATGGGCAATGTGAGGACGTGACGGGCCAGTGCACCTGCAACGCCAACCGCTGGGGGCCCAAGTGCGAGAACGCCTGCCTGTGCAAGCACGGCAAGTGCGACCAGAAGACCGGCAAATGCACCTGCGAGCCCAACTGGTGGGGCCCCCAGTGCTCCAGCGCCTGCTACTGCAGCCTCAACTCCCAGTGCGACCAGCAGGTGGGCACCTGCATCTGCCAGCCGGGCTGGTGGGGCCGCAGCTGCAACAACCAGTGCTCCTGCAACAACTCGCCCTGCGAGCAGTTCACGGGCCGGTGCCAGTGCCGGGGGCGCACCTTCGGCCCTCGCTGCGACCGCTACTGCCAGTGCCACATGGGCAAGTGCAACCAGCTGGATGGGACCTGCACCTGCGAGCCGGGATATCGGGGAAAGTTCTGCAGAGAGCCCTGCCCGGCCGGATTCTACGGGCAAGGCTGCCGGAGGAGGTAAGGCAGGGGGGCAGCGGTCATAGAATCATAGAACCTTAGTAAAGGTAAAGGGACCCCTGACCATTAGGTCCAGTCATGGCCGACTCTGGGGTTGCGGTGCTCATCTCGCTTTACTGGCCGAGGGAGCCGGCGTACAGCTTCCAGGTCATGTGGCCAGCATGACTAAGCCGCTTCTGGCAAACCAGAGCAGCGCACGGAAACGCCGTTTACCTTCCCTCCGGAGTGATACCTATTTATCTACTTGTACTTTGACGTGCTTTCGAACTGCTAGGTTGGCAGGAGCAGGGACTGAGCAACGGGAGCTCACCCTGTTGCAGGGATTCGAACTGCCGACCTTCTGATCGGCAAGTCCTAGGCTCTGTGGTTTAACCCACAGTGCCACCCGCGTCCCTCATAGAACCTTAGGAGACCCCCAAAGATCATCTGGTCCAATCCCCCAGCCAAGAGTCCCCTGCGAAACATGTGTGGCGAAATTGCAAATCATGCCTAGCGGAAACTCATGCACTGAAAGGTGGATCAGTGCTCTGGTTTCGTTAGCCGCTTTGAGACTCCTTAAGGGGAGTGAAAGGCGAGATATCAAGTCCAAACTCCTCCCCTTCTTCTTCTTCTACTACTACTACTACTACTACTACTACTACTATTTAGCTTTCCTGTAAACTAGAATGTGAGAAGAGCTTTGTACCTGGTTCAGGCCAAAAAGGTCCCATCTTTTTTTCTCTTTTCTTTTTGAAATAATTTTCATTTGATTTTACAAACACAAAGTTATAACAATACCAAGTAGATAACCATACATTGAGATTTCTCTCACTTCCGACTTTCCCCCCTCCCCTCCGTGGGTCCATCTTCAGCTACATATTGTTTCGCAATCCATATATTAATATCTCTCCATATTTGTCCACAGCATTTGTTACATTACAAGTGTTATTAAAATCCTGCTAATGTTTTTATCTGCTTACAGTGGCTTCCTAAATAAGTTGCAAATTTCCCCCACTCTTTCTTAAAGTTTTTGTCTTCTTGGTTCCTGAGCTTTCCAGTCAGTTTTGCCATTTTGGGGTACCCCAACAGCTTAATTTGCCATTCCTCTCTGGTAGGGACTTCCATCTCTAGGCTAGTAGCATCCATGCTGCTGTTGTCTCATACATAAAAAGTCTTTTTTGCTTTTTTGCAATCTTGGTACCTACAATTCCTAATATAAAAGCTTCTGGGTTTTGTTTTGTTTTACAAAAGTTATTTTAAACATTTTTTTCAGTTCATTATATATCATTTCCCAGAATGCTTTTATTACCTTACACAGCCACCACATGTGATAAAAGGTACCTATCTAGCCCAATCTCTGGAAACTGTGGGTTTCCATGTTCCTAAATGCTTAGCTTTTTGAAGTGCACAGAACAAGTCCTCCTTGGCTCACCCCATCCATCTTCTCCAGAGCCACCCTAGGCCAGTGGTGGCCAAAGTTGGCCCTGTAGCTGTTTCGGGACTACAATTCCCATCATCCCTGACCATTGGTCCTGTTAGCTAGGGATGATGGGAGTTGTAGTTCCAAAGCATTTGGGGTTCAAGTTTGGCCAACACTGCCCTAGGAGATCATCTTCAGTGGCTGACTCACCGCCTTAAATTCTGATTGGCGCCCATCAGTACTAAAAGGGGAGGCGTCTTCTCTGTAGCTAAAAAAACCCTCTCCTTTCATGTTCATTGGACAGTTCTAGGATGCTAGAGGGTGGGACCCTGCTGCAGAAATAGTAACAGGCCTTGCACCCCCTGTGACCCCAGCCTGCTACACTTGGGGAGGACCAGTTGCTTTGCAGGGCTTTGTTGATCTCCTTCCTGACTGACCTGCCTCTCTGTGGCTTTTCCAGGTGTGGGCAATGCAAGGAGCTTCAGCCCTGCACCATTGCGGATGGGCGCTGCCTGGCATGCGAAGCTGGCTGGAACGGCACCAAGTGCGACCAGATCTGCTCGGCAGGCTTCTACGGGGAGGGCTGTGACCAGACCTGCCCTCCCTGCAAGGACGGCCACACCTGCAACCACATCAACGGCAAGTGTTCCCACTGCAATCCTGGCTGGATCGGGGACAGGTGAGTCTAGCAAGGGAGTTTGGCATGGGCTTGTCAAAGGCCCTTAGAGCACCAGGCTGTGAGTTGCCCTACCTCCATTTTTATTACCACAGTGCAGTGGTAGAGCAATAACAATAACAACAACAGTAATTATGATCTCTGTGTTGACATTTCCATTCCACCTTAAGGAACAGACATGGAATTGTTACGTGTCAAATGTCTGTTTACATTCCAGCACAGTATGCTGGGAACTTCTGTTGTGTGTATAGCTTTTGCTGTTAGCTGTTCTCTCTGAGACGACATGAGAGAGAGACGACATGTTTCTTTGTCCTGATTTATGATTAATAAATCTGTAGTTGTAGTATGCTTCCACAAGCCTCACACCTATTCTGTGTGCACAGTTCGATCTGCTGATAGTGTGCCCTGGCTGAATAAGCCCAGGTTGCTCATTTACGTTGGAGCAGAGGTGATGGTCTTCGCAGCGGGACGGCTGGAAAGGAATGGCTGGCCTCCCGGCCCTCTGCATGCCAACACTCTGTACTTGCTTGCCTGATGGTTATGGCAGGCAGATTTCAGGCTTGCCAATTCTACTTTGTTTTATATTAGATTTCCAACCTCTGAAACACCTGGTGCAAAATGCATATTGTCAGAGGCAGGATGGTTCTGAATGCCAACTGGGGGGGGGGGGCAGGTTGAAGCATCTGGTTGGCCCCTGTAAGAACAGGAAACTGGACTAGGTGGCCTGATTCAGCATAACCTTAAAAGACAGAGAGGATTCAAGCGCAGAATTGCTCTGAGCACATTCTGAGCCCAACAATTAGTTTTCAGTACCAAAGCTGGGTACTGAAGTGGAGATACAAACGTCCACTCCTAGTTAGAGTTAAGAACATAAAAAGAGTGCCAGGCCCATCTAGTCCATCATACTGTTTGCACAGTAGCCAAGAAGGCAGGCAGGACCCAAGCACAAGAACACTCTCCCTTCCTGCATGCAGTTTCCAGTGACTGGTCTTCAGACGTCTTGCTGCCTCCATGGTTGGAGCATAACCGTCATGGCTAATAGCTATCCAAATTCGCCATGAATCTGTCCATTCTTCTTTCAAAGCCACCCAACGTCACTGTGGGAGCGAGTTCCACGGTTTAACTACGTGCTGCACGGGGAGAAGTGCTTTCAAAATAAATAAATAAAAATCCATCCTGAATCTTCCGACGTTCGGTTCTCAATTTCGGCAGCCCGATTTAGAAATATATAAATGTTGCTGCTGCTGTTATCAAGAGCTGGAAACACTTACTAATCTACTGCAAATCAGGCAGAGATCTAACGGCAGATCCTGATCTGTTCTCCACCCGCTTGTGGTCAAGGCAATGCACTGTTGGAGATGGTAATGTGAAAAAGCCGTGTCAGTAAGCTAAGAAGCAGAAGCAAAAAGCTGTTTTTTTTACAAAAAAAAAGTTTTTATTAAAAAAAATTCGGATACAAAACAAACAAACAAATAAGGAAAAGTACACACAGTATAGCACCTCCGCGTTCAGATCTTGGGTCTTTTTTACAATCTGTTTACATTTGGAATGGGGCACTATTGTCATAGATTTTGGGGGGAAAGAGAGAAGAGAGAGGGGGTTGGGGGATGATTATCTGTTCATTCTATAGCATAGTCTTTGTGCAGGGTTTTTATGTCAGTGTCTCGTGGGTCGGTCCTTTATTTATATAGTTATCTTTTTATTGGTGTTGTGAGAGATTGGAGGGTCCAGGGTTTGCTTGGTTGTGTTTGGTTGGTTGCAGTATGGCTTGTTTGTATGTACCCACCCATCTGGCAGGGTTTCTCCAGCCACTCTGGGCAGCTCCCAATCTAATAATAATAATAATAATAATAATAATAATAATAATAAAGTGACAAAACATCAAACACTAAAAGCTTCCCTAAATAGGGCTGCCTTCAGATGTCTTCTAAAAGTTGTATAGTTATTTATCTCCTTGACATCTGATGGGAGGGCGTTCCACTGGCTGGGCGCCACTACCAAGAAGGCCTCCTGCCTGGTTCCCTGTAGCTTCACTTCTCGCAGTGAGAGAACAACCAGAAGGCCCTCGGCGCTGGACCTCAGTGTCTGGGCAGAATGATGGGGGTGGAGACGCTCCTTCAGGTATACTGGACTGAGGTCGTTTAGGGCTTTAAAAGTCAGCACCAACACTTTGAATTGCGCTCAGAAACGTACAACAGCTGTAGTGCTGAAAGCTGTTCTGAGAGCGGATGTTCCTTCTTGTTGCCCCCCACTGCCCGCTCACCATCTTGAACTTCCTCCAGGTGTGAGACGAAGTGTCGCAATGGGACCTACGGCGAGAACTGCGCCTTTGTCTGCAACGACTGTTTCAATGGCACGTGCGACTTCGAGTCGGGGCGCTGCCTCTGCCGGCCAGGCTTCCAAGGAATTTGGTAAGTGACTCAGCACCCCAATGCAGGGTCTCCATTCTGCTCTTTTAATTATTCCTGTACAGACCTGCCCCCTGCTTCACAAAGAAGCAGCATGGATAGCTCAGCTGGTTGCAGTGCAGTGCTGATAATAATAAGATTTTAGGTTTGACCCCCAATTTTGGGACAGCTGCGTATTCCTGCATAGCAGGGGGTTGGACTAGATGATCCTCAGGATCCTTTCCAACTCTTTGAATCTGTGTACGATAAGTTTAAAATGCTAAATATTACAAATTCAACTAAATGAAGTACAGTGGTACCTCAGGTTACAGAGGCTTCAGGTTACAGACTCCGCTAACCCAAAAGTAGTACCTCAGGTTAAGAACTTTACCTCAGGATGAGAACAGAAATCTCACGGCGGCGGCAGGAGGCCCCATTAGCTAAAGTGGTACCTCAGGTTAAGAACAGTTTCAGGTTAAGAATGGACCTCCAGAACGAATTAAGTTCTTAAACAGAGGTACCACTGTAAAAAAAAAAAAAAAAAAACCCTTTCTACAATTGTTCGGCTGATATTTCACAAAACAGTTATCATTTATTTGACACCATTTATGAATTGCTTCTCATAAGGTACGTAGAAGCAATTTTGAAAGGAAAAGCCGTTCCATGTATGAGAACATTGGCCGCTGCGAGAGAAGGATGCTAAACTAAATGGGCCACTGGCCTGATCCTGCAGGCACTTCTGATGCCTTTATGTTCTTAAGTCTATTCTGCCAGGTTTTGGTGTGGGTCAGGGGTAACCAGAAAAAAGTGAAAAGTTAAACAAAAAGCGCCCTATAGAATCAGTTGTGCTGCCATTGGGCTTTTTCCTCCCAGGCCATAATAATGTGTTTGTTTTGGGGGTTTTTTTAAAAAAAAAAAATCTCGTGATTTCCCCCCCCCCCAACAAACACCAACCCAGGGAAAGAAATGAAAGTGTTTTCACAGTTGACCCTCTGCACTTTGCTTTCTTTCGCACTCATTTAAAGATGACTCGGAAGAGCAGAGTGTCCCCCAGAAAATCACCGGTGTCGTTTTCTTAGTTTCTAGAGGATAAGAGGATAGAGGGACGCAGGTGGCACTGTGGGTTAAACCACAGAGCCTAGGACTTGCCAATCAGAAGGTCGGCGGTTCGAGTCCCTGTGACGGGGTGAGCTCCTGTTGCTCGGTCCCTGCTCCTGCCAACCTAGCAGTTCGAAAGCACATCAAAGTGCAAGTAGATAAATAGGTACTGCTCCGGCGGGAAGGTAAACGGCGTTTCCGTGTGCTGCTCTGGTTCACCAGTAGCAGCTTAGTCATGCTGGCCAGATGACCCGGAAGCTGTACGCCGGCTCCCTCAGCCAATAAAGCGAAATGAGCATCGCAACCCCAGAGTCGTCTGCGACTGGACCTAATGGTTAGGGGTCCCTTTACCTTTTTAGAGGATAAGAAAAGCTGTGCTGGATCAAGCCAATGCCCATCTAGTCCAGCATCCTTCTTCTTCTTTGGCGATCACTCATAGCCGAGTAAGATTGTCTTCCATTTTTTAAAAGTGAGTCCGTAAGTGACTGTGGAGGCCAATTCTGGATCCACACATCCTTCCACAGTGGGGACATAGGTTTCTGGGCAGGAGTTGATCACGGTGAGGGTTTGCCAAGCGTGCCTTCCTCTTAGCACGTTTCTCCCTTGCGTCCTGAGTTTGAGCATCTTCAAAACCCATGACACCTTTGTTAAAGGCTGTTCTCCAATTGGAGCGCTTGCAGGCCAGTGTTTCCCAGTTGTCAGTGTTTATACTACATTTCTTAAGATTTGCCTTGAGAGAGTCTTTGAACCTCTTTTGCTGACCACCAGCATTACGCTTACCATTTTTAAGTTCGGAAGTATTTCTGCAGAGTCAGAGCATGGTCATCATGGTTAGTAGCCACTGATAGCCCTATCCTGCAATCCTCTTTTAAAGCCATCCAAGTTAGTGAGTGTCACTGCCTCCTGTAGCAGTGAGTTCCGCAGTTTAACTGTGCGCTGGAAACATTGCAAAGTTGCAAATTGCAAGTTTGCCCACTGAATCCCAAGTCATTTCCCAATGATATAAATCTTTTTAAAAGACATTTTCAAAAACGGCATCATGTTCTTCCTCTCTGCCTCCGGATCTGGATTTCTCGTCTCCTGGGAATTAAGGGAGAAACCAGCTTTTTATTGCTGCTGCTGTTCTACCGAGAGCTGGCCTGATTACATTTGGCTGCTTAGTCTGTTTCCAAGGCTCAATTTGGGCTCAGTGAACCATACCAGGGTTTTTTTGGGGGGGGAGGGTAGTTCCACCGGGGCGTCTCGCTGTCTTCTTCCTTAACTCTGTTAGCACAGCCCACTCTGCAAGTTTTGCCTTCAGACCATTACTCATCACTTCCTCTGTCAGCTCCAATCTGCAGCGGGGCCTTGCTTGCATTTTTCCATTTCTTGACAAATACTTGGTATATTTTCAGCACAGCAAGCACTTCTCTCTGGAAGTGTATATGGGAACTCTCCCACTTTCTCAGATCTTAGTATATGTGCCAAAAGTCATCTGTCTGTCACCGGATGAGAGCCGTTCCATTTGTGGTTGTGCGATGTTAAGAGTCCTCGTATCCAGCACGTGCAATTCTAGCGTTCAGGAGGAGCATTGTTCAGTGGTTAGAGCATCCGCTTTGCATGCAGGAGATCCCGGGTTCAATCCCCAATGGCACCTCCAGGGAGGGCTGGGAGCACCCGCTGCTTGAAACCCTGGAGAGCCTCTGCCAGTCAGAGTTGGCGATACTGAGGTAGAGGGACCAATGATGTGAGGCTGCCTTATACAGTGACGGGGAAGATTTATATAAAGAAGGTCCCAGGTTAAGTCCCTGGCATCTCCGGGTATGGTTGAGCGAGAATCCCTGCCTGGAGAGTGGCTGCCAGTCAGTGCTGACACCACTAGGCTAGATGATGATGTTTGTTGCCCACAGCAGCCCTGGCAAATGGAGGAACCTGCGTGGCTTCAGAGCTGCGTCAGCAAATGGAAAGCCCTGAGGAGGCTAAAAATAAGATTTGGTCAGGAGTTACTCATCAGCTTGCTTGCTGGCTACTGAGAATGACTGTGTGTTCAAACGGGCTCCGTGGTGTGATTGTTTTGCAAGCGAAAGCTCTTCCTCTCTTCCTTTTGCGGTTCTTTCCTCTCCACCACGAAAGTTGGAAGCAGGGATTTGTGCACAGCTTCCTTGGAAAGGAACACAGAGCAAAGTGTCCCGTTTGTCTGAAGAGGGCTCTTTGTTTCGATTTGGGCTTTTTGTTGTTTTTCCATCACAAAAAGCTAAAGGATAGTTCATAGACCTCCTACGGATGGTTTCATTGCCTCCCGTCATGCAGCCGTTGCACTGAACAGAATTTGTGCCAAGCTGCTGTTTTGTTTATTTATTGATCAGAATTCATATATATATTGCCCCTTTCTAGAACAAACAACAACAATAACACAAGACCCTGGGGCTTACTCTCTTTCCTCTTAAAATAAAGGGCAATATCCATCTAAATAGACCTGCTTCCATTTTAGCTGAGCGTCCTTCTTCCGATGACCCTCCAAATTTGTTTTGGGTGTTCCTTCAACCCTCTGGAGCAGATTTGGGGTGGCAAAGAGGGAGGAGAGGGAGAGGAACTTCTGTTGTGCAAGCAAAGATCTTTGCACTAGTACAGTGTTTCCCAAACATGAGTTTCCAGCTGTTTTTTGGACTACAGTTCCCATCATCCCTGACTGCTGGTCTTGCTAGCTGGGGATGTTGGGAGTTGTAGTCCAAAAATAGCTGGAAACCCAAGTTTGGGAAATACTGCGTTAGCAGCTCTATTTAACTGGATGCCTCCCCAAGATTCTAGTCCTCATGGTTCAGAATAAAAACCTGGTTTAAATGGGAACATAAGAACCTGCCTTCTGCCAAATCTGACCATTGGTCCACCCAGCTCAGTTTTGTCCACACTGACTGGCAGCAGCTCTCCATTCAGCACCATGTTTTGAACTATAGTTCCCATCAACCCAGCACCATACAGCCATACTGGCTGGAGCTGATGGGAGACAAAGTCCAAAACATCCGGTGCGCGCCGGATGAGCAAAGATTGCTTTGTTTTTTATATATATAAACATTTTATTTGATTTTACAACTACAAAATTCCAACAATATCACAATTACACTCAAAATGCAAGATTCTCTTGACTCTCAGACTCCCCCCCCCCCAATTCCCTCCATGGATCTTTATGTTATCCTTTTCAACTGCTTATTATCTCCCCCTCTATTTTTTCAATTTATTATCCAAAGTTTTTGTTAACGTTGCAAGTGTTGTTAAAAACCTGCTGATGTTTTCATTTGTTTACAGATAAAATGTAAATTTTCCCCGTTCTTTGTGAAAGCTTTCGTCCTCTTGATTTCTGATTCTTCCAGTCGTTTTTGCCATTTCTGCATATTCCAGCAATTTAGTTTGCCATTCCTCTCTGGTAGGGACTTTGTCTTCTTTCCATCCCTGGGCTAAAAGCATCCTTTTAGCCCACAGCATATCCTGCTTTGAAAACCACCTGGACTCCTGACCGTCACCACTTCTTGTGACAGCAGGTTCTGCAAATAAATTCCACGTTGTGCGAAGAAGTCCTTTAGAGCAGGCCTGCTTGCAGCTGCTCTGTGGGCTGTGAGTGGCCCCTACCCTTTTCTCTGCCAAGAGGCACGTGGCACCGGGGAGGCAGGGACCCTAGCCAGCAGGAGAGCTTTGGATGTTCAAGAAGCATGAAAATCCCTGACAGAATCTGATGGCTGTGGAATGGCAGCAGCTGCTCTCATCTGACATTCAGCCAGCAGCTTTGCAGCTTGGACCTTCCTTTAGCTGAAATACAGAATTGCAGAGCTGAAAGGAAACCCAAGGGCCACACAGCCCAACCCCACACAATGTGGCAATCGCACCCTGGCAGGTGACCACCCAACCTTTTGAGAGATGTTGTGCCAACCAGATACAATAAAGGAATCGTAGCGATATGGGAAGCTGCTTTATACTGAGTCAGAACCTTGATCCCTAAAAACATTGGAAGAGCCCACCAGGATCACACCGGCGACCCAACTAGCCCAGTATCCTCTGCTCACAGTGGCTAGCCAGACACCCATTATGGGAAGCCCAAAATCAGGACCTGAACACGAGGGCAGCCCCTTCCCCACTGCTGATTCCCAGCAGCAGGCCTTCACATGCAACCTGCTCAATACTGTCTGCACTGACGGACAGCACCTCTCCAGAATGCCTTTTCATTTTTTGTCAGCTGTCTTTGCATAGCTTTGCTGGAGAGAAAGGGAGCAACCCGTGGCCTAGTGTTGAACTGACACACATTTAATTGGGATGTAACCCGTTCCTACACACAGGCAGGTGATCATAGACCATTATTATTATTATTATTATTATTATTATTATTATTATGTTTGACAAAGTAATAATCATACATAAATAAGAATAAAAATGCCCCACCACCACCAAGACCATTCCATTGTAACCATCCAACCTCCCAAAATTTCAACACCCCTTGCGATGGTTTGACCCCTTTCTGTTTTAACAGTACAAATTCTACAAACACCCTCCGTATCTCCTCAAAATCATTTCTCCTGCTTATTCCCCCCATCTTACCTTAATGGCACATGTTGATTTATCATCAATAGCTATATCCCACACCTCTTCATACCATTCTTCCATTTTATAGTCTGCTTGCCCGTTCCACTTCCTAGCTATCATAATTCGTGCAGCTGTCAATAAATTTGTGAGCAAGTCCTTCCTAGCCTACGAACCTTCCACCCCATTGTAAATTGAGAATAATGCTGCCTCTGGTCAGCTTTAGACAGGTGATCATAGACCTTGAAGGCTGGATTGTGGCCTTATCAGTTTTCTTTTCTGAAATTCAGCATGTTTCTAGTCCTCATGGCCAGGCATGGTCTTATCATTCCAATTCCTTCTGTCTCTCCTAACCCTTATTTTGTCTTTCGGCACCAGCTGGAAACGACGACATTCCAATATGCTTTCCATTAGGACACCCTTGGGTGATTTAATAGCCACCCCTGCTTCTGGAGGGGAGAGCAAAGGGTGACTTGCCTGCCTTCTCTCTCTCTCTTTTCCCCCACTCACCTGATAATTCCTTCCTCAGATGTTGTGGGAATGTTCAGGGAAGTAGGAGAGGATATATTGTTTAACTTGAGCTAGCAAGTTCTATAACTTAGCAGAGTTTTAACATTCCCCTTTAAACACACAGTGGGTAGCTGGTTGCAAGCTAGTTTAAGCTTCTCAGTATAGATTCCTGATAAGATCCCTTCTTTCTCTATTAAAAGAATAAACACGCCACAATCTTATTTAAGGTATATAAAAGAAGTTTACTCACATCACCATCAGTTCACAGTTGGATCCCGGAAAGCAGATTTAGTTACAGATATACAGTGGTACCTCGGGTTAAGAACTTAATTCATTCTGGAGGTCTGTTCTTAACCTGAAACTGTTCTTAACCTGAAGCACCACTTTAGCTAATGGGGTCTCCTGCTGCTGCCGCGCCGCCGGAGGACGATTTCTGTTCTCATCCTGAAGCAAAATTCTTAACCCGAGGTACTATTTCTGGGTTAGCGGAGTCTGTAACCTGAAGCGTATGTAACCTGAAGCGTATGTAACCCGAGGTACCACTGTATACATGTGAGTCTATCCCATATGGAGATAGTCTCTTTGTCCTCTGAAAAAAGCTGCTCCAATGAAGAGAGGAAGTCAAAGAGAGAGTGTGTGCTATGTGCCTTGTGCTTTTGTTACCTGCACAGGTAAGGTCACGCCCACCTCTAGTCATATGCAAAAGGAAGTATGTCCCAGCCCAGGAGGAAACAGGAAGTTTTCGACTGGCTGGAACAAACATCCCCTTTGCATGTCCACTCTAGGCAAACAAGGAATCTTGTACTTGACTGCTACTTATGTATCACATCCCACAGGTGTAACGTGACATGCCAAACTGGTCACTATGGAGTGAACTGTTCAGAATCCTGCAAGTGCCACGAAGATTCTTGCGACCCACTGACCGGATCTTGCCACATGGGTAAGTGGCTTGGGGGAACAGACATCACCAACATCCATCAGCTGAGTCGAGTCCTGGGCTGCTAGTTCCGAACTGTTCCCATTGGGAAATTTGGAGTCTGCAGAGTTCTATGGCAAGGCTCCCTCTGCAGGCTAACAGCTCGGGACTAGTTTCCTTCCTACCTAACTAGGGATGAGAGATAAAATTGATTCCATCTGCATCCAAACTTAACTAAATTCACCCTTTATTTAAAAAATAATAATAATAGGTGAGTCGAAACACTACAAATTTTTGCCCTTCTCTGAATTTTGCAATGCAGTTCTCCAGCCAAGTCAGATAAATGCATAAGTTCGTGAAGGTGACATAGGAAAATGCATCATATTAGGGGGGACTGTTTTGACAAAATATGCACGTTAGCAATTTTGAGTCCAAAAATGTACCGTATTTTTTGCTCCATAAGACGCACTGGACCATAAGGCACACCTAGTTTTTAGAGGGGGAAATCAAGAAAAAAAATCTTTTTTCTTTTTTTTTTGCACGCAGCCTGTCCGCTTCTCCCAAAACTTCTGGGGTTGCCGGGGGAAGCCCGGGTTCCGCGCCCCCCCCCAGCCCCAAAGAGGAAAGAAGCCAAGACAGCGAGCAGGATCCATCCCGCTCGCTGTCTTGGCTTCTGCTATAGCCGCGCGCAGCCTCTCCCAGCTGGAGAGGTTGCACACGGCTAAAGAAGCCATAGCTGCGCACAGCCTCTCCTGGCCAGAGGGGCTGCGCGCGGCTATGGCAATTCCCCCACCTCCCGCAAAAGCCCATAGGAGCCGCGCACCCTTTAAGGAGCGCACGGCTCCTGCAGGCTTTTCTACGAGGAGGGAGAAGGGACTGACTGGCCGCGTCAGTCCCTTCTCCCTCCTGGAGAAAAGCCCGCAAGAGCCGTGTGGAGCTTGTGTGCGGCTCTTGGGGGCTTTTCCTGCCTGCCTCCCCCCTGCATTCTCTCCATAAGATGCAGACACATTTCCCCTTACTTTTTAGGAGGGAAAAAGTGCGTCATAATGGCGCGAAAAATACGGTAGTTTAAGTAGAAAGACATTCTAAAATGCTGTTGAATTCGCATGAGGACTTTCTTATTATTAAAAAAAAAAAACTGATGTGGAAATGTGGAGAACTGAATTTAAGATTGAGAAACTGAAAGCAGTTGGAATTATATGCCTGCCGAACCACTTAGAACTGCAGTGTCTGTTTTGCATGTTCAAGGAGTTAATCCTTTGGTGTGGCAGCACCTATACTTTGGAACTCCCTGCCCCTTTACAATCAGGTAGATGCCATCACTGTGTTATTGTTTTTCAACACCTGCCAAAAACCTATTTTACTTATTTCAGCAAGCCTACCTGGATGTGTAAAGCTGACATGCATTTTAATAGGTTAATTTTATTTTATAATGTCTATATATTTTTTAATATGGGGGGGCTGTTGTTTCTGCTTAATTTGTAACTCTGACTTTGATCAATCATTTCAATGCATGTTCTATTTCTGGGAACTGCTGAGAGTTGTTTTTTTTACAATGGAGCAATGTACAAATTCCATTAAATAAAATAAAACAAGAGGGGGGGTGTTGTTTCTCTCCTGATTCCATTTCAGAGGCTAACCAGCGGATGGGTGTCATTGGAGCCGGTGCCCTCTTGGCCTTCCTCCTCCTCCTCCTCCTCTCCCTCCTGTGTTGCTGCTGCGTTTGCCGCAAGAAAGACCACTCCCGGGAGTAAGCATCAGTGCTGGGAACCCTGAGCCCATTGGCAGGGGGGCTACCAAGGCTGGGCAGGAGGGAGGGTGATTGAGGGGGTCTGGTCTGCTTCTGCCTAAGGTGTCTGCATTTGGGACTTTTCAGTTTAGAGAAAAGGTGAGCAAGAGGCCACATGATAATGAATAAAATTGTACATGGCAGGCGGAGAAATGTTTTCCTCCCTCTCTCATCACCCTAATAATAATAATAATAATAATAATAATAATAATAATTTTTATTTATATCCCGCCCTCCCCAGCCGAAGCCGAGCTCAGGGCGGCTAACAACAATAAAATAGTACAACATTCTAAAATCATTTCATTATAAAAGTAATTCAAATCCAATTGATGGCAACCATTGGGCCAAAGTTCTGTGAAGATTGCCAAAGGAGGGAGTCAGGCTGTGCCCTGACCAAAGGCCTGGTGGAACAGCTCTGTCTTGCAGGCCCTGCGGAAAGATGTCAAGTCCCGCAGGGCCCTAGTCTCTTGCAACAGAGTGTTCCATCAGATCGGGGCCACAGCTGAAAAAGCCCTGGCTCTGGTTGAGGCGAGCCTAACCTCTCTGTGGCCTGGGACCTTCAGGATGTTTTTGTTTGAAGACCGTAAGTTCCTCTGTGGGCCATACCAGGAGAGGCGGTCCCGTAGGTACGAGGGTCCTAGGCCGTATAGGCCTTTAAAGGTTAAAAAAAACCCTAGAATTCGCGGACGCCCAACAAAGCTGAATGTTGGAAGATTCAGGACAGATAAAATTTGAGTCCTTCGCGTAGCTTCTTAAATTATGGTACTCCCTGCCACTTGTATCTTAATGGTGAATTTTGGGTATAATGGAGATGCAAAAAGATTTGGTTTATTATAAAAGATGCAGGAGGAAAGGACTAACAACAGGACCCACAAAGGGGAAGAGGGAAGTCCAGGAGATTCTGTGGAATCTTGTTTTTTTTTTATATTGTATGTTGATATGTGATTGAAAAATTTTAATTTGCAAAAACCAAATAAATAAATTTACAAAGATATGGTACTCCCTGCCACAGGAGGCAGTGATGTCTGACAAATTGGAAGGGTTTAAAAGAGGATAGGAAGGATTCACATGTGAGAAGGCTGGAAGTAGTATAGCCCCTTCTGCCACCTCAAGACTCTACTACTTCCTCATTGTGCTTGCCCATGTTGACCAGACACAGTGCCAGGAGAATCATAGAATTGTAGACTTGGAGGAGCATCTACTCCAAGCTTCTGCAATGCAGAAAGAGGGGGCAACCCTAACAGAGGACAGTAAAGCAAAGTGATGGGGGCCTTCGTCATGCTACCCACCAGGACAACCCTGGTCCCAGTCCATCTGCATCCACGCTGTTAACTTCTGCCAGGAGTCTAACCCAAAATGCACATCTTCCCCTGCAGCTCAAACCAGGACCCACCCCATAAGAAATCCCCAAGGCGTCTTTGTGGGAGGTTCAGCCGCATCAGCATGAAACTTCCACGCATCCCTCTTCGCCGCCAGAAGCTGCCAAAGGTTGTAGGTAAGTCCCAGCTCCGGTTGTCTCCCCCCCCCCCACAAGCTCCATTATTATGTGTTCCCCACATCTGTTAAGGGCCCCATAGCTAACCATGGTTTGCAGGTCTGACTGTGTGGCATCATGATCCCGGTGTAGACAAACGAATGATGAACAGGCGCGCGAGATTCAGAATTCTTGTCACGGTGACACAGAGGCTTAAACTAGGTTTGCAAATGTGTCAGGATCCATTCTGACAGTTCAGTCAGCGCCCCTGTGTCGTGTCTTTGAATGGCTAAGCCCAGCCTGGTAGAATTAATCGGGGGGGGGGGGTTTGCAACAAACCACAGTGTGAAGCCATGGTTTGCTGTTATCTCACAAAACATGGCTTGTTCCTAGCTACGATTTTGTGTTATGTCAGAATGCATCGTCAGCCTTAACTGACTGTGGAGGGGGGGGGTTGGGGTTGTTGTTTTTTTGCTCCACCAAGATACTCAATCAAGCTACAGAGGCACAAGGCAAGAGGGTTTGGTAACAGAAACTATGGCTGGTCTGCGAGGCGATTGATGGTTTGTTGGCTTGAACAAACCACAGTTGAGGCAGCCGTGTTTTAAATATGGGTGAGAATACAACCATAGAACAGGCTGCCTGGCACTGTGATGTCAACGTGATCACTATGTGGTCCCTGATTGGCTGGGATTTTAGCAGCGAGGAAGCCCTTTCTAGATTTTATTGGGGAGGGGTTAATGTCTACAAAGCAGCAGCAGACCAGGGAAACCATGGCTTGCAAACAGGCATGGGAAATGTGCAAAAAAAAGGGGGAGGTAATGGACCTCTCTGCCGCAGTCTTTGCTCCAAATATTAAACTTTGTGAAATCTTTGGCTCAGCTCTGGTGGAAACATGATCCTGTCCCGTCTTTTAAGCAATTTCAAGCTGGTCAGGATTCTTTTGCACTCAGCTTTTCTGAGAGCTGCCTCCCCATCCACCCCCCCATCTCGGTCAGGGGAGCACAGTGGTACATCCCTGGCGCTGAAAAGCCTGCGGCTCAGAGCAGCAGCAACCATTTCCCCACTGAAACGATAACAAGCGTTGTGTTTACAGAAGCGCCGCTGGGCTGAGTTTCCCCCCCTCTTCTCTGAATAGAGGCTCCTTCTGTGAAGCAGAGGCCCAGGCTGAATAGGCCTGTGTTTCCCCATTTCCTGGCACTTCCCTGCTGCTTGGGGCTTTTGTATAAACGGGGCAGTGAGAGGCTCCCCTCTTGGCCTCTGCTGACTTTGGAGGCTGGAGCTTCTGACTGCTGCCTCTGCCGGAATCAGCGAAGAGGACCCTGGGTTTGGACAGAGGCACTTCTGGGTCAATTCTGTATCCAGGGCAGCCGTCTACCAGCTCCATCTGATATGCCGGCTGAGACCCTACGTGCCTCCACAGTCTTGCCAGAGTGGTACATGCTCGGGTTATCTCCCACTTGGACTACTGCAATGCACACTACATGGGGCTTCCTTTGAAAGCAACTTGGAAACTACAACTAATCCAGAATGTGGCAGCTAGATCAGTGACCGGGAGCAGCCACTGGAACCATATAACACCAGTCCTAAAGGATCTACATTGGCTCCCAGTATGTTTCCAAGCACAATTCAAAGTGCTGGTGCTGAGCTTTAAAGCCCTAAACGGGCTTGGCCCAGTATACCTGAAGGAGCGTCTCCACCCCCATCGTTCAGCCTGGACACTGAGGTCCAGTTCCAAGGGCCTTCTGGCAGTTCCCTCATTGCGAGAAGCGAAGCTACAGGGAACCAGGCAGAGGGCCTTCTCGGTAGTGGCACCCGCCCTGTGGAATGCCCTCCCATCAGATGTCAAGGAAATAAAAAAAACTATACAGTTGTTTAGAAGACACCCAAGGCAGCCCTGTATAGGGAAGCTTTTAATGTTCGATGTCTTACTGTGTTTTAATTTCTTGGAAGCTGCCCAGAGAGGCTGGGGCAATGAGTCAGATGGGTAGCTTATAATTTTATTATTATTATTATTATTATTATTATTATTATTATTATTCCCAAAGGGGGTGAAAGACCATTTATGCAAGAGCGGATAGCCCAGCTCAGAGCAGCTCTGCTCCTCCCCCCCCCTCTCCTCAATGCTTTTTGCTGTCTGCTAAATTTAGTTTAATTTAGCACGGGACGCGGGTGGCACTGTAGGTTAAACCACAGAGCCTAGGGCTTGCCGATCAGAAGGTTGGCGGTTCGAATCCCCGCGACGGGGTGAGCTCCCGTTGCTCGGTCCCTGCTCCTGCCAACTTAGCAATTTGAAAGCATATCAAAGTGCAAGTAGATAAATAGGTACCGCTCCGGCGTGGGAAACCTCACCTCCTGGCTACCTGGCTGAGGTCGAGTTGGAAAAGGTTCAGGAAAGTTTGACCAAAACCATCAAGGGATGGAGTGATTCCCCGGCGAGGAAAGCTTGCAGAGTTTGAGAGTTTTTAGCATACAGCAGACACGTCCAACTCTCTAGAGACTGCGATCTACTCCCAGTTCAGTGGTACCTCAGGTTACAGATGCTTCAGGTTACAGACTCCGCTAACCTAGAAATAATACCTTGGATTAAGAATTTTGCTTCAGGATGAGAACACAAATTGCATGGCGGTGGCAGCAGGAGGCCCCATTAGCTAAAGTGGTACCTCAGGTTAAGAACAGTTTCAGGTTAAGAACAGACCTCCAGAATGAATTAAGTTATTAACCTGAGGTACCACTGTATAATAAAACTGGCAATGATCTACCCATTGTCATTGCCAAGAGGTTTTTTTGGGGGGGAGACCAGATTTGTTGAGCTTTTTAGGGGGGGAGCATTGCCCAGAGTTGCTGAGCCTTTTAAGAAGGATTGACAAGAGTGGTTGAGGTTTTGTTGTTGAGCTATTTGCGGGGGTGGGATTGCATTAAATCAATCACTAAACAGTCCGACGCCCTCCCTCATTCCCTCACTATGCCACCGCCGCTGGGAAGACAAGTTTTCACAGCTGTAGCAGCGGCAGTGGGACATAGAGCGGGGGTGGGGCACGGCACGATTGATCAGGAGCAAACAGGCGATAACTTTTCTTAATCCAGCGATGGACCTGGAGCACTCCGGCAATCTACCTGTAGATCACGGACGGACGGTTGGACATGTCTGGTGTAGAGGAAAAGTCAAGGGGTTGGACTTGATGGCCCTTGGAGGTCCCTTCCAATTCTAGTCTTTATGGTTCTGTGATAGTCATTTGCGCCTCCGGCATCCCTTTGCCCCTCCTTGCCACACACGCACCCCCAGGGAATCCCACTGCCCCACAGGGGACGCGCCCACTTTGGAAAGCAGACAACCCACCCTCGCAGCCGAGACCCTGTGACATGAAGAAGTCGATTTGCATCTGCTCGCTCTCTCCTGTCTGCGGACACCCTCTCGGAGGCTGCTCTTCCTTCCCGCGGCTTCGCTCGACTGCCAGAGGGGCTGTTATTTCACTGGAATGAAATGCTTTGGTCACAGGCTCCTTTGTTTGCCTTGGCATGCAGGCTTCGCCATATGTTCTTTTTATCCATCCCTGACTGCGGAGGGCTGAGGTCCCGCGCAGCTGTAGTCAAGGGCCGGGGGGGGGGGTTTTTTGCAGACTGGAGCCACTGGGAGACCAGGGCAAGCAGACCATCTCTCCCACTCACCCCTTTTAGGTTTCCATTTCTTCCCTCCCCACCCCTCCTTTCTTTCTGCAAAACTGGCACAGTTTTTAAGAAGCCAGCCCACGATCTGCAGAAGGGGCCGTAGCAGCTCAGTAGCTGAGCGTCTGCTCTGCATGCAGAAGGTTCCAGGTTCAGCCACCAGTGGCACCTCCAATGTTCCCTGCCTGAAACCCATGGAGAGCTGCTGCCAGTCAGTGTAGGCAATATTAAGCTAGATAGAGCAACACATTGTGGGTTTTCTGTGTGTTAGTGCTCCGAGCAAGGAGGCGCAGGATCTTGCATGCCTCCTGGGTGCCCAGAACCAGCACATGAATTATTTTTATTAGTTCATACAGCTACTTATAATAGATTTAGGTTTCCGGACTTTTACCATTAGGTATCTTCAAGGCCATTTTCTGAAATGAGATTACAGTGGTACCTCGGGTTAAGTACTTAATTCGTTCCGGAGGTCCGTTCTTAACCTGAAACTGTTCTTAACCTGAAGCACCACTTTAGCTAATGGGGCCTCCTGCTGCTGCCGCCACGCCACCGGAGCATGACTTCTGTTCTCATCCTGAAGCAAAGTTCTTAACCCGAGGTACTATTTCTGGGTTAGCGGAGTCTGTAACATGAAGCGTATGTAACCTGAAGCGAATGTAACCCGAGGTACCACTGTACTTTTGTCCTGCCATGGGATGCATCCAGAAAGGCACGCTCTTATCCCGCTAGAAAGTCTCAACACATTGACCAAAAGTTCTTTTTCAAAATGGCGGAAAGGGCTGCCACATCCCCTTGTTGGGATGGAGCTGAGCAGCGCAGCCCAAGCAAGATTATTGCGTGAGAGAGCAACTTGCCTGCCTCTCCCTCTCACACACTATGACCTCCTCTGTGTGCAGCAACAGCCCTCCTGTCTTTGTCTCCAGCGTCTGGTGTTCCAAGATAGACTGCCCTGGCACATGGAGGTTTCACTGGGGGGAGGTGATTATCTCTTCGCTCGTAGCAAGCAAAAAAAAGCATGAGCTGCAAGCACCTGGGAGCTTTAAAAAAATGCCCCTCAATGCATAAACACCACCCACCTCCAGGCTCGCACAGGGTCTGCCCTGGAGTGCCCTTCCCAGATCTTGTGCCCACTTGCCCTGGCTCTGTGAGGTAGAAGCAGACTCCTGAACAGGCCTAACCTTCCTGTTTGACGGCGAAGGAAGTCTCTGTTTATGCAGTAGCTGAGGAAGTTGCTTGTTCTGCCCGGAGCGGGTCAGCTCTCCTGTGGCCTTCAAAGCTGCTTTTGATCTGTTGGCGCTTTCACTATGAAGGCCTTTCGGTTTCCCCAGGAGGAGGAAGGGAAGTGAGGAGGAGAAGGAGGTGGTGGTGGGTTGCCCGACAGCTCCTCCTCCTCCTCCCCTGAGCAGGAAATGGAAGATGGTGCCAGCCTTCTCTTTGGAACAGCAAATCCAGCAACAAGGCTTCAACATTGGTGCAGCAACTATGGACCATGCCATAGGGTGAGCATCAGAAGAGGCTGCTGGCTTAAGTCAGTGCATCTAGTCACACCTAGTCCAGCATCCTGTTCACACAGTTGCCAACCATGCCTCTTTTGGGAAACCTGTAAGCACAAGAGCTCTCTCCCTTCCTGCAGATCCTGGCAACTGATCTTCAGAAACATTACTTCCTCCAGCTGTGGAAAACAGAGCCATAGCCATCCTGTCCCGTAGGCGATGGAAGCCCCATTCTCCATGAATTTATCCAATCCTCTTTTAAAGCCATACAAGTTGGTAGCCATCACTGCTTACAGTGGGAGGGTGTTTAACTATGCTAGGTGTGAAGAAGCTGGTCCTTCTTGTCTGTCCTGAATCTTCCGACATTCAGCTTCGCTGGATGTCTACCAGCTCTAGCGGGGAGGAGCGGGTGGCACTGTGGTCTAAACCACTGAGCCTCTTGGGCTTGCCGATCGGAAGGTCGGCGGTTCGAATCCCTGCGATGGGGTGAGCTCCCGTTGCTCCTGCCAACCTAGCAGCTCAAAAGCACACCAGTGCAAGTAGATAAAAAGGTACCGCTGCGGCAGGAAGGTAGACAGCATTTCTGTGCGCTCTGGTTTCCATCACTGTGTTCCGTTGCACCAGAAGTGGTTTAGTCCTGCTGGCCACGTGACCCGGAAAGCTGTCTGTGGACAAACGCCAGCTCCCTTGGCCTGAAAGCGAGATGAGCACCGCAACCCCATAGTCACCTTTGACTGGATTTAACCATCCATGCGTCCTTTACCTTTTACCAGTTCTAGCATTGTGGAAAATTTTCGCTCTCCACTTTCTCCATCATTTTCTAAACTTCTATCATGTCATCTCGTACTTGGCTTTTCTCTAAATTAAAAAGTCCCAAATGCTGAAACTGTTCTTCATTGGAAGTTAAGGCACAAAACCAAAAGAGTTAAAAGGATTGTGGATGCCTACTGCTGTATAAATATTAAAAACAATGGAAATTTAATATTATGAAAACTATAGGTTTACATTATTTATTAAATTTATCAGTTGCTCCCCCCCCCTTTTTTTTTACAAAAGCAACTTACAATACATATAGAAACAAGCACATACATTAAAACCGGTATAGAACAAAGCATAGAAAAATCTAAAAAGACATTCTTGTTTTTTCAAGGCAGGATTAAAACATTCCACCCACTGAAGAAGGTTGCAGAAAAATTATAAACCAAAGCTCTGGCAGAAAGGGAATGTTTTCACCTGGCACTTGTAATGATGGCACCAGGCAAGCCTCCCTGTGGGGAGCATTCCACAAGTGGGGAGCCACCACTCAAAAGGCCCTTCCTTGTGTTGCCGCCCACCGGACCTCCCATAGAGGAGGCAGACGAAGAATGGCCTCAAATGATGAACACAATGTCCAGGCCAGTTTGTATGGGGGGAGGTTGTCCTTAACGTATTGGGGTCCTGAGCCACGTAAGGTTTTATAGGTCAAAATCAGCAGTTTGAATTCGGCCTGGAAGCTAATTGGAAACCAGAGCAGTTGGGCCAGAATTGATGTGATGTGCTCAGTCCATCTTGCCCCAGTGACCAACCTGGCTGCCGAATTCTGCACCAGTTTCCGAACTACCTTCAAGCGCAGCCCCACATATAATGCATTGCAGTAATCTAACCAAAAAAGGTTACCAGAGCCATAGACAACAGAAATAAATATTTCGGAGGAAACTAAAAACATCAGCCTGATGAAAAAATATATATTTACAGAAAACTTAAGTATCTTATCCAAAGAATTTTTGTGAACATATGGCAAGTCTGGAGATATCTATGTCGATAAGGAGGCAGGAAGCTCCCTTACATTGAGTCACGCCATTGGTCCATCTAGCCAAGTATTGTTGACACTGGTTGGCAGCAGCTTTCCAGAGTTTCAGGTGTCTCTCCCAGCCTTACCTGGAGATGCCAGGATTTGAACCCGGGACCTTCTGCATGCAAAGCGGATGTACTGCTATCCTGCCCCCCCCACCCGCCCTTGCCCTTCTTCTCTAACTTTAAGGAAACAAGGGCTGAGACCTCCTCTGACTAGCGCGGGCCCAGGAGGCAGGCCAGTGAAAACGGGGATCTGTGGGGAGAAACGCTGTGGCTGGGAGGGGGGGGTGGCGCTGGTTGGAAGCGAGAGGCCCGCAGGAAGCAGCGCGGCGCTTTTGCAGCCGCTCTTGGCATGATTTATTTGGCAACGAGTCACCCAGAACCAGATGTCTTGAGTGCTGAGCAGCTACAGGAAACTCTGCATCCCTCGGGGGGCTCACTCTGCACAGAAGCCGCCCTGTTTGGGGTCTCCTTGGCCCAGGGGCTGTTCAGGCAGGCAGGTCCCAGTCTCGTTTGCAAAGCGTTATGCGGCAGGGGAAGGCTCAGCGGCCATGTTACTGTGCGAGTGCGCGGCGATTTGTTCTCCCAGCATCTTCATTCTCACTCTAAAGTGGCTGCCGGGAGTTTTCCATTAAATTTATTTGTTGGTTTTTTCCCCCAAATTAAAATTCCACAGAGATATAATCAAACGTAAATCATAAAAACAAGATTCCAAGCAATCTCCTGAACTTCCATCCTCCCCTTTGTGGGTCCTATTATTAATCATTTCCTCCTGCATCTTTTATGGTGATCCAAGTCTTTTACATCACCATTGTGTCCAGAATTCAGCCTTAAACTACAAGTGATATCCCAATCCTACTAACAATTTTAACTGTTTACAATGGTTTTTAAGATAAATTATAAATTTCCCCCATTCCTTATTAAAGTTTTGATCTTCCTGATTTCTGATTCTTCCGGTCATTTTAGCCATTTTGGCAGAATCCATCATTATGCCAGCTGCTGAGAGTTTTCCTTCCTCTCTTATAATGCCAGAACCATACAGGACCCATCCAATGAAGATAAACACTGGACGATTCAGGACAGATGAAAAAAAAGTGTGTTGTTGTTTTTCTTCACAAAGCACAGAGTTAAACTATGGCGTTTGCTCCCACAAGAAGCAGGGATGGCCACCAGTTTGGATGGCTTTAGAAGAGGGCTAGAAAAATTCAGAGGAAAAGCCTATCCATGACGGCTGTGCTCTGTCTACACTGTTGCAGGCAGTGTGCCTCTGCATATCAGTTAGGAACATAAGGAGAGCCTACTGGATCAGGCCAATGGCCTATCTAGCCCAGCATCCTGTTCTCACAGTGGCCAACCAGATGTCTCAATGGGAAACCCAAAATCAGGACTGGAGCGCAATATGTTGTTGTTGTTTAGTCGTTTCTGACTCTTCATGACCCCATGGACCAGAGCACGCCAGGCACTCCTGTCTTCCACTGCCTCCCGCAGTTTGGTCAAACTCATGCTGGTAGCTTCAAGAGCACTGTCCAGCCATCTCGTCCTCTGTCGTCCCCTTCTCCTTGTGCCTTCCATCTTTCCCAACATCAGGGTCTTTTCCAGGGAGTCTTCTCTTCTCATGAGGTGGCCCAAGTATTGGAGCCTCAGCTTCAGGATCTGTCCTTCCAGTGAGCACTCAGGGCTGATTTCCTTCAGAATGGAGAGGTTTGATCTTCTTGCAGTCCATGGGACTCTCAAGAGTCTCCTCCAGCACCAGAATTCAAAAGCACCAATTCTTCGGCGATCAGCCTTCTTTATGGTCCAGCTCTCACTTCCATACATCACTACTGGGAAAACCATAGCTTAACTATAAGGGCCTTTGTTGGCAAGGTGATGTCTCTGCTTTTTAAGATGCTGTCTAGGTTTGTCATTGCTTTTCTCCCAAGCAGCAGGCGTCTTTTAATTTCGTGACTACTGTCACCATCTGCAGTGATCATGGAGCCAAAGAAGATAAAATCTCTCACTGCTTCCATTTCTTCCCCTTCTATTTGCCAGGAGGTGATGGGCCCAATGGCCATGATCTTAGTTTTTTTGATGTTGAGATTCAGGAGCGCAATATATCCTGCTCTATAGTTTCCAGCAACTGGGATTCAGAAGCATTGCTGCCCCTGACCTCACATCCCCTTCAGCCCAATTTTCTTATCTCTTGTGGATAAGCTTCAGTGCCTTGTGTGCACCCTCTCATTTCCTAGGACAGCCAAATTCAGCAGGCGGCATAAACCCTCCTGAGGCAGTCCTTAGCCAGAAAGGGAGATGGCACCCTCTGCTGTTAGAATAAATTAAAAGTTTCTCTTTTCTTTCTGAGGACTTCTGGGTCTCTCTTAATCATCTTGAGTTTAGGATGACGGTTCCTCCTCGAAGCCAGCCTGCTTATTCAAACATTCAACCTGATTTGGTCGCACAAAGCTTTTGTGGAGGTTAGCCCAATTCCTGGCCTCGCCAAAGCGGAGGGTGCTCTTGCACTCGAATCCTGCTTGTGAGTTTCCCAGAAGAGGCGTCTGATCAGCCACTGTGAGAACAGGATGCTGGACCAAATGGGCCACTGGCCAGATCCAGCAGGCTCTTCTCAAGGCTAATGCAACTGCATTAAATGGAAATTGTACTGAATGGATACTGCATTCATTCTGATTGTGTGTGGGGAGGTTAATGAAAATACTCTTGGTAAAAATCCAGAATCATTATTATTACAAGAAAATACCGAGCAGTGCAATCTAAAAATTAACACAGATATCGTACCGTATTTTTCGCTCCATAAGACGCACCTGACCATAATACGCACCTAGTTTTTAGAGGGGGAATGCAAGAAAAAAAATATTCTTTGAAGGGAGCGCTGAGCAGAGCCTGGATGCATCCCAGGCTCTTTAAAGGGAGCGCGGCTCTTGGGGGCTTTTGCGGGAGGTGGGGGAAGGGACAGAGCGCGGCTAAGCCAGAACAGCGAGAGGGTGCGCAGTGATCCCTCTCACTGTTCTGGCTTCTGGGTTAGCTGCGCAGCCTCTTCAGGGCAGCGGGATGAAGGCTCCCTGCTGCCCTGAAGAGGCTGCGCCCGGCTAAGCCAGAAGCTAGAACGACGAGAGGGAGTGCTGCACAGCAATCCTTCTTGCTGTTCTGGCTTCTGGGATAGCTGCACAGCCAGCATTCGTTCCATAAGACGCACACACATTTCCCCTTACTTTTTAGGAGAGGAAAAGTGCGTCTTATAGAGCAAAAAATACGGTAAATGCTGTCAATGAAACTCCTATCAAAGTACTAATATAAAATACCAAGCAGTACAATATTAAGAATTAACAATCAGGGACTGCAACTCCCATCAGCAGCTGAAATGAGAGGTTGCTATTTATGGGTGCATACGCCGACCCCACCCCCCTTTTGCTTCTGGCTGAGTAAGTTCTGCAGGTTTTGTGTATTATTCCAAAAACATTGACTGCAGGTTGCAGTGGGTCAAAAGAGACGGATGTGCATGTCTCCACGCCGTGAGAAACAGCACCACTCCCTTAAACCACTTTCAACTCTCTTGGAAGCCAGTGTCTGCGAGGTCCAGATAGATGCTTATCTATGGCCTGTAATTCTTGCCTCTGCCTCTGGGTGAGCATGATGCAAATGAGTTCTCTCCTTTTGGGGCTCTTCATCCATCCCAAATGCCTTGCACTGGTACAAAAGGGAAGGGGAACCACCCAAGAAGTGTTGCAGGAGTTTGTGATATATTCTAGGTTCCCTCCCTTTCTTGGGGTTTTAAAGAGATGTTCTTAGAATGCATGGAAGGAAGGAAATCCAATGTGGCTACTTTGCCAATACTGAATGTAAACTTCTGGTTGGAAGAGGTGCAAAAAGCAGCAACCAAATGAGAGATGAAACACCTTTGAAGGATACAGTGTTTGCGGGCAGCGTCAACCTGAAGGCACCATAGGCCATTTTTCCTCAACCTGATGGCCTTCAGATGTTTTGGTCCACAGCTGCCATCATCTCTGCCCAGCAGAGGGTATGAGGCCTCATCAGCATATAACACCTGCGCTCAGAGATATGCATTGGTTTCCAACTTACTACCTGGGCAAGTTCAAGGTGTTAATATTAGTATATACAGCCCTTAACAACTTGGAACCAGTTTACCTGTGAGGTTGCTTTCCCCCATATAGGCCCACTCGACTGTTTCGATCTGTGGAACTGTGGTTGTCACAGGTGCCAGATAATACCCGTTCCACATCTGTAATAAATATTTTTGGCTGCTTTAAATATTTTTTATTGATTTTTTTTGTTCTTTGTTAACTGCTTTGAGATTTTGTTTTTTATTTTGCAATCAAGCAGTATATACATTGTGTGTGTGTGTGTGTGTGTGTGTACACTGCTTCATTGTAAAACAAAAACAGAATCTCAAAGCAATTAAAAAGCAAAAAAAATCAGTAATACACACACACACACACACACACACACACACAATAAGGGCTATGGGTTCCCCACCGTTGTTCTAGCCTGATGAAGAATTGTGGAAAACTGAAAAGCTTGCACACTAATTTTTGGTGAGATTTCAGTTGGCCTAATAATCAAGGGAATCTGGTCTCTCGGGTGTGGATTTCGTTTCCTTCTGAGCCAACATGGCTACTTTCCCCCCTCTTGTTCTTCTTTTCATTGCTTTTTTCCAGTGCTGGATTTACGTATAAGCTAAACAATCTATAGCTTAGGGCCCCACTCTCTTGCCCCCCCCCCAATTAAAGGAAATAAAACTGGATGTACATTTCCAAAATATAAGATTAAAAAACAAATAAAATAAAACCTACGTACAGCAACAGTGTGTTGTGTTGTGTAGGCTCCTATTTGTTATATGCAAATGGCTTTAGATACCTATTAGGTCCATAAATTACCATATGTTCAACACAAAAACAGCAACAATTTGTTGTTGACAAAGGACAGCTGGACATATAAAGGGCCCCATTACCGCCAGTAGCTTAGGGCCTCATCAAACCTAAATCCAGCCCTGCTTTTTTCAGATGCAGACCAAGAACCTCTTTCTCAACCTTTTCTCTGTGTTGCAGTGGCTCATCATGACCTGGAGAATACCATGAACTGCAGCTTCATTGAGCCCCCATCAGTGGTGGAGCAGCCGTCGCCTTCGTGGTCCTCCCGGGGCTCCTTCTCGTCCTTCGACACTACGGATGAGGGCCCCGTGTACTGCGTGCCACACGAAGGTGAGCAGGGCAGAAAGGCAGCACTCTGGGGAACCCCAGTACAATGGCAGTCCAGACTTTTGAGCCTCAACGGGCGCATCTGCCATAAAAAATTGCCACCTTCTTACAGCATCCCCTGCTGCCATGGCTTCTTCCAAAGTAAAAAACTTAGTTGAACTTAATTTATTGCATTTATATCCCACCATTCCTCTCCAAGGAGTTGAAGGTGGCACACACTGTACTTCTTCCCCTTCTCATTTAAGCTCTACAACAACCCTGTGAGGTAGGTTAGGCTGAGAGGTCGCACCCAGTGGGAATTTGAACTCTGATCTCCCAGGTCCTAGTCTGACACTCAAACCACTACATCACCCTAGATCTTTAGGCCAGGACAATTCATTATTATTATTATTATTATTATTATTATTATTATTATAATTTTACCCCACCCATCTGGCTGGGTTTCCCCAGCCACTCTGGGCAGCTTACAACACATAAAAAAATGTAAAACAGTAGACATTAAATACTTCCTGATACAGGGCTGCCTTCAGATGTATTTTAAAAGTTATTTATCTCCTTGATATTTGATGGGAGAGTGTTCCACAAGGAGGGCACTACTAGCAAGAAGGCCCCCTGCTTGGTTCCCTGTAAGCTCACTTCTCGCAGTGAGGGAACCACCAGAAGGCCCTTGGAGCTGGACCCCGGTCTCTGGGCTGAACGATTGGGGTGGAGACGCTCCTTCAGGTATACTGGGCCGAAGCCATTTAAGACTTTAAAGCTCAGCACCAACACTTTGAATTGTGCTTGGAAACGTACTGGGAGCCAATGTAGGTCTTTCAAGACCAGTGTTATATGGTCTCGGTGGCCACTCCCGGTCACCAGTCTAGCTGCCGCATTCTGGATTAGTTGTGGTTTCCAAGTCACCTTCAAAGGCAGCCCCACATAGAGCGCATTGCAGTAGTCTAAGCGGGAGATAACCGGAGCATAACTATATCTGGTTTTCCTTGTGTGTGTTGAGGTGATGAGTCAAGTGACACACTGAACATTTGTAATGTAGAAAAAATATTTTGAGCCGTAGCTAATAATGTCATATTCAGAGTTGACCCATTTAAATTAATGAATACGGCTGCTTTGGGGAGGAGGGATGTAGCTCAGTGGTACAGCATCTGCTTTGCATGCAGAAAGGCCTAGGTTCAGTCCTCAGTGGCTGATCGAGGGAGGGCTGGGAGAGAACCCTGTCTAAAACCCGGGCAGCTGCTGCCAGTCAGTGCAGACAATGCTGCACTAGATGGGCCAATGGTCTGACTCAGTATATGACTTAGTATTGGGAAGGGTTCACTTGTAGAGCTTCTGCTTTGCTTGCACGGGGTCTCTGGTTCAATCCCTAATGGCTGGTGGAGACCCCACCTGAAATCTTGCAAAGAAGCTGCGAGTCAGTGTAGACAATACTGAACTTGATGGGCCCAATTGTCTGCTTCCTACATTCCTACCTTAAGTCAGAGACTCATAAAATTGTAAAGTTGCAAGGGGCCACGAAGACCATCCAGCCCAACCCCTTCCAATTCATGAATTATTTCCCCCAAAATGGGTCTCAAACCCACAACCCTGAGATTAAGACTCTCATACTGTACCTAAGGAATTATCCCATTCATTGCAATGAATATTTTCTGAAGATGACGTCAGCAGACCCTGATGTCATCTCTAAGCTTTCATCTGCGGCACTGAGGACTAGAACCCTTAAAAAAGAGAGCTGGGGTTGTCTGGAACTGGGATGGGTGCATCAGTGCTTACAATGCTTGAAGTCCACATTCCCATCTTGCAGCCTAACCATAGCCAGGAGGTTAAATTGCTATACCAGCCGCGGAGCTCCTTTCTTTTCCCTCTTCCTTTAATTTTGGCAATCGTTACAGAGCAAAGGAATTTGGCCTGAGCCCAGCTCCACCGCAACCCTTCTGCAGCAAATAGCAGGCCTTCGTGAAATAGCCCTGTAATGACTAAAGAATTCTAAGGCCACACATGCGTGACTCCAAAAGAGAGGGAGAAAAAAGAAAACAGAAAACCATAATTGCCAGGCAGAGAGTTTCCCACCAGTGGAAATTAACTCCTGGGATCCCAGTCCTTTATTTCCACAGGTAGAAAAAAAACCAATGAGGCACCCAACTCCCCCATTGGACTCCCACCAGCCCCAGCCAAAGAATGGGGCTACTAGATTAGGCCAAAGGCTCATATTTAGTCCAGCATCCTGTTCTCACTGTGGCTGACCAGATGCCTCTCCTAAAAAGCCCAAAAGCAGGACCTGAGCTCTATGGCTGATGGGAGTTGTAGTCCAAAACAGCAGAAGTGCCACTGGTTTGAGAGAGGCTGCCTTAACACATCTTACAAAATGGGGGGGGGGATGGATCAAGTGCCCCCCCCTTCAAGCAGAAGGTGGGGAGGAGCTTGCACTCTCCCTAATTCATTCATAGCTTCATTTATGCCAGGGATGGGAAACCCATGACCTCCAGATGTGGTTGAACTCCAGTTCCCATCATCCCCAATCAGCATAGTCAGGGGTATGATGTATCATTTATTATGTGCCCTTACCCCGAGGGCCCAGGATGAGCCACAGCTATTTAAAATAAAAGATTAATAATAGTTTTAAGTCATCAGAATAAGTTCAGTCCTGAAAATATACGTCTCAAGTGCCAAAGGTCAGGATAAAGAGGTGCATCTTCAGCACTCAACAAAAACTGTACAGTGAACGTGGCAGCTGCACCTCTGTGGGATGAGAGTTTCACAACTTAGGGGCTGCCCCAGAGAAAAACCTCTCCCAAACTGCAGATAGCTGCAAGCTTCTGAGGTTACTGGAACTACCAAGAGGGCCCCCTCTGCTGAAACGACTGAGAGGCTCTGTCCGGAAGGAGTTTGCCTTTCAGATATTTGGGGCCTAAGTTTGTTCTGGGCTTTAAACACCAGCATGCGCACCATAAATTGGACCTGGAAACAAACTTGGCAACCAGTGCACCTGTTTAGAAACAGGGGTTATATGAGATCTAAACAGAAACCCAGCCAGAAACTCAGCTACTGCATTTTCAACCGGCTGAAATCGTCTTCGAGAGCAGCCCCACCTAGAGCACATTGCAGCAATCCCATCTGTAGTCCCATGTAACAGGCGCACCCCAGACACAGCAGATAGTTAACTACCTCCTCCTGGTGGACTGCATGCATGCAGCTGGAGACTACACCTGCGTGGAAACTGCCTCTGCTCTTCCCTCTTCAGTCCCCTCCTGGTTCTGGGAGATAGGTGTGCAGGAGAGGGTGGGGAAGCACCCGGCCCTTCACTTGCCAGCCCTGCAACTTCCTCCTCTTCCTTCAGCTCTGAATCTTTCCAGTCTCTGATTCTTGCCCGCTGGCTGATACAGATCCCCACAAATCACTGCCCCCTCTCTCCTGAGACAGACTCCAGACCCCCTTTCCTCATTGCACGCTTGTCAGTCCCTAGCATCCCAACAACACCTGGAGAGCCACAAGAGTCCTCCATCCTTGTGGGATATTTAAAACATGGCTCCACACTGACCCCTAATGACCCCCGCCTGCTTTCCCTCTGCAGAGAGTGTGAGCGACAGCAAGGACAGAGTTTCCGCTCCCTGCAACCCAGTGGAGAAGGTGGCACCACCCATCAGTGAGGAGGAAGCCGGAGAGTACACCGTCTTGAAAGAGAGCCCCTCCATCCCAGCGGACAGCAGCGAGACGCCCTTGCTCAAATCCTCTGACAGCGAGCGCTCCTCTTCCGGGTCTGGCTCGGTCAGCGGGGCCCTCTACGCCCGGATCGCTCGCCTCTCCAAGCAGTCCAGAGACGAGGATGACAACGCAGGTGCCGCCAAGCCCCCGTCGCCGGAGAGAGCCAAGCCCCCTCCGCCAGACCCCTCGACAAAGCCCAAAGTCTCTTGGATCCACAGCAAGTACAGCTCCAACCAGTCCAACTCCCTGCCCGCCATCGGGATGGCTGACCTGACGGAGCACAAACAGGGCTTGGCGAAGAGAAAGAGGAGCCCCAGCGAGACGTCGGCCGGGGTCCATGGCAAGGTGCCTGCCGCCAGGGGCAAAGAGAAAGCCCCGAAGCACCCGAGGGAGCTGAGCTCCCCTGAAGGCAAGGCCCTCTCCCTGTCCGGGGAGCAGCTGTCCCCGTCCAAGCTCAAGCAGAGGCACAAGGCCAGCGCGGAGCAGATGGAGAACATCAACGGAGCTGTCCAGAACGTGATCAAGAAGATGGGCAGTTACCCTCCGGACCGGAAAGGGAGCGATGTCCCCAAAAGCCCCAGTCACAGCAAACTACGCTCCGAAGTCATTCACCCCCACCTGTCTTCAGAGGCAGCCACGCTGCTGGCGGCACAGCTGAAGGAAAAGACTCAGAGCCTAAACCGGGGTGATGGGGGCACACGGCAGAACGGGGTAAGCCCCCTGCCGGCCCAGAGGGAGAAGCCCACCCCGCCGCAGAAGGCCAAGCGCTCCGCGGCCGCCGGCAGCCAGAAGTCCAGCAAGCCCGTGTTGCCGACCTCCCCGAACTTGCAGAAACTGATCAGCCCCGTGGCGGAGGCGCCAGCCGGCGAGCCCAGAAAGGCGGAAAAGCCCAGCTCCGGTGGCAGCCAAGAGCCAACGACGCCTGTGGCCGGGGACCAGGTGGTCAAGAAAACGCCCATCAAAAAGCCCCCCAGGAAGAAGAGCAGAGAAGCCGCCATGGAGCAGCAGCCCAAAGCGGCCACCACGTCACCTCAAACCGTGCAGTAGAAGGTGGCCATGTTACTAAGAGAGGACTGCACACACACATACACACACACAAACAAAGGAAGTGAGGATTGGGGGTTGCGGGGGAAGCACAGAACTTGTCTCGGGGGAAGCCAGGAGACTGGCAAAGACTCTTTTGAGTGTGCTCCCCCCACTGAGACGCGGACCCTATTGACAACAGAGGCCTTCTCCCTCACCCCCCACCGACAGCAGAACCAAAGCACTTCTGATTTTGCTCCCCCCTTTGTGGAGCGGGAAAGGGATTTTGTGGACCAAGCGCTGGGCGCCTGGGGCTTGGGGAGGGGGAGGGCTTAGCAGGGTGGGTTGGGTGGCTTTTATTTGTACCAGTATTATAATTGCGTATGCCATGCTTCTCTCCCCTAGGGATATCCAAGTTGCTATAACCTGCATCAATGGAGTCGCTGGCTTTCAGGTTCTGAGCATGGTGGTCGCAAAAGGTCATGGCATAAGCTCCACGGGGCAGAGACCTTTGCCAATCTGCTGCCCTGCTTCCCAACGTCCTGGGCTATCGCTCACATAAAGCCCCAAGCTAAACATCCACCTGATGTTGGGCTGTGATGGGCCCATGCTGACCAGGGCTGGTTGTAGAATCATAGAATTGGTGAGCTGGAAAGGACCAAAGGGGGTCATTCAATTCAATGCCCTGTGGAAATCACAGCTAAAGAATCCCTGACAGATGGGCATCCAACCTGTGTTTTAAAAACCTCCAATGACGAGAGCCCACCACCTTCCAAGGGAGTGCATTCCATTGTCAAACAGATCTCACCGTCAGAAAGTCCTTCTTAATGCTGAGACAGAATCTCCTTTCTGGTCATTAGAATCTGTTGGTTCAGATCCTTCTCTCTTGAGCAGAAGAATACAAGCTTGCTCCCATCTTCCATGTGACAACTCTTCAAATATTTGAAGATGGCTCTCAGGTCACCTCCCAGTCTCCTCCAGGCTAAACATGCCCTTAACTATTCCTCATAAGGCTTGGTTTCCAGACCCTCAATCATCTTGGCCGCCCACCTCTGCACACATTCCAGCTTGCCACTATCCCTCTTAAACTGTGGTGGACACAGGACTCCGGGTGGGGTCTGACCTAGGCAGAATAGTGTGGTGCTATGACTTCCCTTGATCTCAACCCTGGACTTCTCTTGCCACAGCCTAGAATTGCATTAGCAGTTGATGGGAGATACAGGCCAGAGGTGCGCAAGGGGGCATCAGGTTGGCAAAGGAGGCTGCTCTGTGGGCATAGAGGCAGGAGGCAACTTTCCTTTCAAGCTGGCCATGTGTGCGGGCCTCGCATTGGCCTGGAGCTTCAGCACACCCAGTCTTGGGATAGCATCCCAGACCTGACTGGGCACGCCTTCTGCTGGAGCTTTTTCATCCTGTGGTGCCAATATGGGCACCGTCCTCCCTTGCAGCTGTGCTGCCTCGAGCTGGCTTCGATGGACACCCTGCCCCCCTTTTTTTGCATCAGTGGTTCTGGCCACCATAAGAGGCCTCCTGTCCTGGCTACGACAAGGGCAGTTTGGTACACAAGTCTAGCGTCTCCATTTAAAGCTTCCTCCATTAAAAAGAAACGGTGTATTTCTAGCTCCGTGTGTGGTTTCGGTGCCTGTGCTTTGGCCTTTCCTGACCTCTTCTCCTGGCAGCTGTCTACTCTCCTGCCAACTGTTTGGGCCCTTCCCTGCAATCTGGTAAGAGTCGGCTGGCCCTCCAGCACACCTGAGATCAGCACCCTCAAGGAACCATGGCAGGTGGGGTGGCGAGAGCCACTGTGCTGAATCTCCCACAGTGTCCTGGGGCAACTGCCATGTTGGTTTGGCCATTCCAAATGGTGCCTTACAGCAGCCCACTGCTGCTGCAAGGATGAGTGCATAAGCATGTCCAGGTCCATTAGAATGCACTTTTTCCACTTTTTTCGACCCAGGAGCCATTTCCCGAGAAGAAGAGCTGCCCTTTATTAGAAGGCTATGGTCATCAACCAAGTGGTGTCTCCAGGTATGTTGGGACTAGGTTCCTTTTTGAAATCCTGAAGAGCCACAGCCAGTGACAACCGCCATGAGTGTTGGGCTACAAGCCCTATCAGCCCTAGCCAGCATACCCCAATGGCCAGGGAAGATGGGGAATTGTATTCTGCAGAAACCTGGTGGGCCCCTGATTGGTGACTCCTGAGTTAAATGGACCCAAATGCAGGTATGTGGCCAAATATACACATCCTCAGCTTCACAGAACTATAAAAGCCCTGCAGGGCTATATTGCCAGTAGCTGCAGGCTCAGGTGTGCAGGGTACCTTCATGATAGTCACAGCCATGCAAGATTATCTGCTACTCTTCCAATAATTAGGGATGCATTGCAGATCTCCATGTGTTGCCTTAAAGATAGATTTGCTATTTTCTGTGCACACGCACAGGCAAATAATTTTTAGTGCTCCAGTATCTTCTCCCAGAGAGACCCAAGTAGTGTTTAACGTGAAGCTCTACTGTGTGGAGCGGAACTTGTACTCGCTGTTCTCTTGCAACTGAAGCACCGTGCATTTTCAGGGTTCCTAGATGCTTCGCTCTGGAGCGTATAGAACAACTCAGTGTTCTCCCTGCATGTCTTCCCCCGGAGTGGCCCTAGGAGCCCATTCTCAGGGGCTGACTTGCCTCCTGATGGGCTCCAGCCAGCACAAGAGAGTGAGGGGCTTCCTCCCAGTGGCTAAAAGGCTTCCCTTTCATGCTGATTGGGTGGCTCTAGGATGCTGGAGACAGGGGACCCTGCTGCAGAAATAGTAACAGGGCTTCAACTCCCCAAGTCCCCAAACCACTGCACCACTGTATATCACCAAACTCTTAAGAAATGGCCTTTCCCACCACACCCATATACATATACACCCCTGACATGCTACAGAATACTCCAAGCAACCTCTCCTCAAATGCACCAAGCAACTAGCATTCAGAAGTGTTTCTGCCTTTGGCTGTGGAGGCAGAGCATAGCCATCATAGCTAGCTGGTGACTGCTGACAGGCTTCTACCCCATGAATTTGCCCAGACCTCGTTAAAGCCATCCAAGTTGGTGGCCATCACTGTCTCCTGTGGAAGGGAGTTCCATAGGTCAGCTGTGCTCTGCATGAAGTACTACTTTCTTCTGCCTGTCCTGAATCTTCCAACATTCAGCTTCATTGGAGGTCCACGAGCTCCAGCATTATAAGAGAAAAACTCTATCCACTTTATCTATGCCAGGCATAATTAAATAAACTTCCATCCAGTCGCCTCTTGCTTGCCTTTTCTCTAAATGAAAATAAAAAAAAATCCCAAACGCTGCCATCTTCCTTCATGGGCTCTTCATGTCCCTTCCTGGGTTTATAAGCAAGATTCGGAGCAATGATCACACCCTTTTCTGTAGCCATCAAAATCCAGCTGAGGCAATGAGTATTTGAAACCGGAAAAAGATGGACAGACCCCCTTGCTGGAGATTGGGCAGCCGTCAGCTGCTTCCTGGTTTATATTTGGAGCTGAGATGTGGCTTGTGCCAAAGTTCCTTTTTTCCCCCCCTGCCTGTTTAGTCTGTGCAGGAGAGCACAAATCACAGCCCAATGTCATCACTATGGCAGGGTCTGGCTTTCATTAGGGCCCACGTGAGCCGCCTCAGCTGATGCCTTGGCCTCCTTACCCAAAATATGTGCTGTGGAGGACGCAGGAGCGCAGCAACACCTTTCCATTCTCTGCTTTGTGCAAGCAAATCAAGGTGAATGTTGTATAAACCGGTTGTATGCAGGAGCCTCCAAAGTGAGTGAGCAAAGTCTGTTTGGTTCCTGGTGGAGCATCGCCCCTGAAAAAAGCCAGCCACTGGGAGAGCATAAAAAGAGCTCTGTTGGATCAGGCCGATGACCCATCGAGTCCAGAATCCTGTTGTCACAGCGGCAAACCAAATGCCTGTGGGAAACTGGCAAGACCCAAGCTCAAGAATGCTCTCTCCTCCTGTGGCTTCCAGCAAGGTATTCAGGAGCATTCCTGCCTTCGGTCGTGGAGACAGAGCATAGCCAGAAGGAACTATCCATTCTGAGATTTGAAAGGTGCAGAGTGAGTGGGCCTGTGAAGATGCTAGCACAAGCCTCCGTTCAACCTTTGAGGAGCAGAGAGGCCCCGCATTGCTGGAGCGCTGGCCCTGCAGGGGGGAAAGCCTACAAGCAGAACAAGAGCATTATCCCAGTCCCCTTGTGGTTTGCAGCAACTGGTATTCAAAAGCATTACTGCCTCTGACTTTGGTGATCTTCATAAAAGGTAAAGGGACCCCTGACCATTAGGTCCAGTTGTGGTCGACTCTGGGGTTGCGACGCTCATCTCGCTTTATTGGCCGAGGGAGCCGGTGTACAGCTTCCGGGTCATGTGGCCAGCATGACTAAGCCACTTCTGGCGAACCAGAGCAGCGCACGGAAACGCCGTTTACCTTCCCACTGGAGCGGTACCTATTTATCTACTTGCACTTTGACGTGCTTTTGAACTGCTAGGTTGGCAGGAGCAGGGACCGAGCAATAGGAGCTCACCCCGTCGTGGGGATTCGAACCGCTGACCTGATCGGCAAGTCCTAGGCTCTGTGGTTTAACCCACAGCGCCACCCGCGTCCCTGGTGATCTTCATACCGGGGATTTAAATAAGACGCAGCACTGAGCACATTTTCTAAAATGCTTCTCCCATTTTGCTAGGCCAAACTGTCTCACCACCATCTCTCTGCCCCGGCCTGCCAAGAGCACCTCAACAAGGCCTGCAAGAGGCATCAGTGTTACTCTAGCGGTACCCCGCAAGCTCCTTGCCAAATTAAACATCTCTGGGCACCGCTGCGGTTCCCACAAGGAACCCAGCCCTTCCCAGAGACAGGCAGGCAGCCGAGAACTGCACGGAGGCTCTTGCCAGACGAATTAGGAAGACGCCTGGGACCTACATCTGGTAGCTATTGAGTGGGGTTGTGGGGAGAGGAGGGGGAGAGAGGAGTGCAATGAATTGTGGGAGACTCGATACAGCCGACAGCAGATTTCCCCAACCTGGTGCCCTTTGGTTGCTTGGGGGCATCAGCCTCAGGGGGCACTGGATTAGGGAAGAGTGGTCTACAAAGTGCAAAGGGAGTCAGAGGGGTGATCTGAGAGGTTTAAGAACATAAGAAGAGGCTGCTGGATCAAGCCAATGGCCCATTTAGTCCAGCATCCTGTTTTCACAGTGGACAACCACATGCCTGTGGAAAACCCCCAAGCAAGATTCAAGCGCAAGAGTGCTTTCCCCTCCTGTGATTTCCATCAGCTGGTATTCAGAAGCATTGCTGCCTCTGACCACAGAGACAGGACTCAGCTATACAGCTGCAAATAAAGCATTTTAAGTGTGTTTTAAGTGTGCCATATACAAATGTGACACTAGATGGTAACAGTGAGCTATGGCAAATTCAATGTTTTCCTCCCCCCCCCCAAAAAAAAACTTTTTTAAAAAAATTCACAGTGTTTTTAAGAATGTGTGTAGATTCCACCACAGTCATTGCGGCTAGTAGCCACTGAAAGCCCTCTTCACGAATGTGCAAATCCGATTTTAAAGCCATCCATGGAGAGAGTTCCTTGGTTAACTATGTGTTGCATGAAGGACTTTTTTTTTAATCTGTCCTGAATCTTCCAACATTCATTGGATGTCCACCACCTCTAGAGGGAGAGAAATGATAGCATGCATCATTTTATAAACTTCTACCATGTCAGCTCTTACCTTTTCAAAAGTTCCAAACGCCACAACCTTTCTTCATCCCCTTGATAATATGGGTTGCACTTTGTTAAACCTTTCCAACGCTACAATATCCTTTGGTGGGTAAGGAAAGGGAGAGGCTTTTCCCTGGAGTCAGGATGACTCCAAGAGGCAACACAAGTTGGAGGAAGGAGACTTTGATGGGCACCAGGGCAGCAGGAGAGCGTTAAAAAGGCACAGCCTGTGGTTGCCAGCAGTGGCCCAGGGGATGCCAAAGTAGACACATGGGCAAAGGTTACTCAACACTCAGTGGCCTGAGTGATAAATATAGGCTGGTAGGCCTCAAACCTGAACACAATAGGATGCAGTCCTAACCCCTTTTACCCAAGAGTAGACCCCACGGAATTCAATGGGACTTACTTCTGAGTAGAACTCTGCTCAAATACTCTCTCTGCTTGCCGTGATTATTTTTTTAAATGCTACTTCTTATGAGTACATGCTCAGAAATAATTCATTCCTGTATCCTCATGTCACAAAACCCTGCTATTCTGCTAAGGGGTGAGAACACTCTGCTCGTGTCCAGAGACACTTAGCCATTATGTACTTATTCTGCATACGCAAAAGGAAGAGAAATTGTTCAGTTTTGGTTTTAGGGGCGACAGCATTCTGCCCATGCTCAAAAGTACATCGTGCTTATTTTGCTTTTGGGGTGGGGTGGTGTCAAGGCATTCAGGCCGTGCTCAGAAGCATCCAGTCCTTATTCTGCCCAGGCAAAAGGGAGAAAAAACACATCGGGTTGTGTTGGGGGGCGGGTAGGAAGTAGAAGGGTGCTGTGTCCATGCTCAAAAGCACTTACCCCTCATTCTAAAAGCCAGAGAAAATCCTTCAGGGTCTGCTGGGGGGGGGGGGTTAGAAGGGCGCTTTGTCTATGCTCAGAAGCACCCAACCCTCATTCTGCACACCCAAAGGCCAGAGAAAACACTTAAGGTTCGGATGGGGGGGTAGAAGGGCGCTCTGCCCATGCTCAGAGGCACCTAGCCCTCATTCTGCACACCTAAAAGCTTGAGAAAACGCTTAAAGGTTCTGCTTGGGGGGGGGGGGTTAGAAGGGTGCTCTGCCCATGCTCAAAAACACCCAGCCCTCATTCTGCACTTCTAAAAGTCAGAGAAAACCCTTCAGGGTCTGCTTGGGGGAAGGGGGGTTAGAAGGGCGCTTTGTCCATGCTCAGAAGCACCCAGCCCTCATTCTGCAGACCCAAAAGCCAGAGAAAACACTTAAGGTTCTGCTGGGGGGGGGGGTAGGATAAGAAGGGCGCTCTGCCCAAGCTCAAAAGCACCCAGCCCTCATTCTGTACACCCAAAAGCGAAGCACTTCAGGGCAGGTTCTGCTTCGGCGGAGGAGAGAGGGACAGCCCTCTGCCCACGCCCAGAGGCACCGTGGGCGGGCACGGCAAGAAGCGCCAGGCTTTTAAGGGCAGGCCCCTCTCGGAGGGAGCGCGCGCGAGGGGAAGGCGCTCGGGGAGGCGGAGTCTGGCGCTTGGGCCTAGCCGCCTCCCTCAGCCATGGCGCGCTTCGGCGCGGGCTTCGCCTACGACGACGACGGGGAAAGCCTGGCCGCCGGAGCCGGAACAGCAGGAGCCGGAGCCGGGGGACTGGGAGGCTTCGGCGGGGGCGACCGGCTGGCCCGTCAGCAGGAGCGCCACTACCAGCTCCTCTCCGAGCTGCAGGCCCTCGTCAAGGACCTGCCCAGGTGCGGGGAGAAGCAGCGGAGGCCGCCCCGCCTAGGACCCTCGCCGGCTGGGCAGCGCGCAGGGAAGGGCCCGGGCCGGACAGGGGGACGGCTTTTCTTCCTTGGATCCCCACACCTGAGGGGCTTGAAGAAGGAAAAGCCCCCCAATAAAAAAGGGGGAAGGGAAAGGGGGCAGGATGCTGCTGGAGGATATTGCATCCTATTATTATTATTATTATTATTATTATTATTTGTATTATCTTCGTCTACCTGTCTGCAGAAACGGGACTGGAGGCAGCCCACGATTTCAATATTTAAAAAACAACCACCACTGAACTGTGAATTATTATTACTATTTACTTTCAGATATAATAATTTTTATCAGTTTTCCATTACAATCCAATAATAGCCTCCTTATAACAATACCAATTTATAATACCGTTAAATACCAATCGATCAAATAGTGAATGGTATAATGTAGATAAGGTGGGCCCCCGCATGCTAGAATGGATGGTTTGATGGTTTTCTTTAATTCTGCGTTCCAAAATCTTACTAATTTCAATTACATTCCGTTCATAGTTTATTATTACTTATTTCGCTGCTCTGGTATGCATCTCCGCCCTTCCGCAGAAACTGCTGGAGGCATCTCGCAATTTTAATGCAAAACTGCAGGTGGTAATAATAATGATGATGGCAGTGTACTGTGTTTCTGCCTTCAGAAATGGCACTCGAGGCAGCTCACAATGTTAATCTGGAAAACCGCAAAGCAGCAGACAGTGGTAGTAACAGTAGTAATAATAATAATTAATTGCGATGGTTGGTGTCTCGCCTTTCTGCAGAAACCCCCCTTGAGGCAGCTTACCATTTTCGTTTTAAAACCACAAAGTGGCAAGTTGGTGGTGGTGGTGTTTCCACCTTGCTGCAGAAACTGTGCAAGGCAATTCGCTGCTTTAATACAAAACCAGCAAATTGTAATTATTAGTGTAGTGTAGTGGTTAGAGTATCAAAATAGGACACGGGAGACCAAATCCCTGCACAACCATCAAACTCATTGGGGTGACGTAGGACCAGTAACCAACCTCACAGGGTTGTTGTGGGGATTAACTGGGGAGGAAGCCATCTTGAGCTCCTTAGGGGAAAGATGAGGTGTAAATGCTTAATATGCATTTATTATGCATATTTAAATAATAATAATCAAATAGTAAATAATTCTGTTGCAGTGTTTTGTGTCTCCACCTTTCTGCAGAAATGATACTCAAGGCAGCTCACAATTCTAACATAAAAGCACAAAACTGTTAATTGTTATTATTACTACTGCTATTACAGATATTAGCTGCTCGCTACGTAAAAACGACTCGAAGCAACTTATAACTGAAGTCAGTTCTGCAGAAAAAGGCCCAGCAAAATCATCATAAGGCCATCAGAGGATGCATTCAGGATTTAACGGGTTTATCATTTATTTCTATATTATAAAAATATTAATTGTGGCAGATTTGTTGTTAAAAAGTTCGTGGCTGCTGCAGCAACACCCCTATGGGGAAAGGTGGTGATATTTGATGCTTTTTTGTTTAGGCAGGGGAAGCAAATAAGGCAAAGGATAGGCGAAGGTGGATAAATTTATGCATGGGGTGGAGAAATAATTTTTTTCTCCTTTTCTCGTGCCATTAGAGAACCTAAAAACTCAAAAGCCTCAAATATTGCATAGGGGAGCAAAAAAATTTCTGATGTTTCCGCTGGAGCTGTTTATGCTGCTGAAAAGGCAAGTTGCTTTCAGTTTCTAAATTGAAAAGAGACAAGAAACCTTTACCTCCTCTTTAGCATATTTTCATCATAATCTCAGGGACTACCTAAAAGAGCATGCTGGCTATGAAAATAGTTATGAACTATTGTTGAGGCAGGCTGGTCCATCTGGAGATTAGGGACGGGTGGTGCTGTGGTCTAAACCACTGAGCCTCTTGGGCTTGCAGATCAGAAGGGCGGCAGTTCGAATCCCCGCAACAGATTAGTTCCCGTTGCTCTGTCCCAGCTCCTGCCAACCTAGCAGTTTGAAAGCACACCAGTGCAAGTAGATAAATAGGTACCGCTACGGCAGGAAGCTAAACGGCATTTCCATGTGCTCTGGCTTCCATTACAGTGTCCTGTTGTGTCAGAAGCAGTTTAGTCATGCTGGCCATCAGACCTGGAAAGCTGTCTGTGGACAAATGCCGGCTCCCTCGGCCTGAAAGCGAGATGAGCGCCACAACCCCATAGTCAAGTTTGATTGGACTTAACCATCCAGGGGTCCTTTAACCTTTACCATCTTGAAAAATGGGGGGCTTTGCCGCAGTGCCCCCACCAACCTTGGTCTGCCCTCAGCCAGCCACAATTGGCCAGCCTTCTTACTTAACAACCAGCCCCGCCTCCTTCATTAACGGTTGAATCTGCCTTTCATTGGCTCTGGCGCCACCTACTGTTGGGCTCCCTGCTTTCTGCCCTACCAGTCCCAGTGGGCACAAGCCACCCTTGTGTTGAGGCATCTCTACCCCTAAACCAGAGTCAACAGACGTGATGGGAGTTGGAGCTCAGCGGCCTCTGGAGGACCACAAATTTCCCACCCTGACACCAACTTCTGAGTGGCACAGGGGTGCCCGATGTTCCCTTGACTCTGTGCTGTGCTTTCTTGGCAGTTCTTCCCAGCAGAGGCTGTCATATACCATCCTCAGTGACCTGGCCATGGCGCTCATTGATGGGACGGTCTTTGAGATCGTCCAGGGCCTGCTCGACATCCAGCACCTGATGGAAAGAAACCTCTACAACCAGCGGCTCAAGCTCCACAACGAGCACCGAGGTAAGACGGGCTCGATCCCTTGTAGGAATTGGCCAGGCCTTCATCAAACAGCCTCTCTCAGTCGCCAGTCAGGGGTGGTTAAAATACAGGAAGCGATTTTCTCCTCATCCTCTGAATGAGTGAGACAAGGGCTGTCTTCCAGCTGATGAGTACAGGATCAGGAAGTGGTTGGTGACTGTTCCAAATTATTGTGCACGACCAGAGAGAGGCACGTATGTTCTCCCACACGACACACTTTGCAGAAGAGAAAAATGGAGCAGTTGGGGATGTTGTTCATATTTGGCAGAGTTCCCGGGGCGGGGGGGAGCGGACTGGTCTTTAGGAGCTTGGAGCAGAGCCTTTCCGCACCCCCCACAATACTAAAACATAATGTTTTGCTGCTTGTTCCTTCCACAGTTCTCAAGCAGGAGATGCTGTATAAGCACAAAGAAGCCCAGCAAGGCTGCAAGCCTCACAACTTGCCTCTTCTCAAAGCAGCTCAGCAGAGGGAGCTGGAGGTAAGGCCTTCATGTTCTTGAGAGAGCAGTCTCCCTATTTGAAGGTTGCCTCTCGTGCTTGTGCAGTGATTAGCTAGCGGCTGCTTTGGGGCATTACCCTCCCTCTGTAGTACACAGCTTGGCTCGTTGGCAAGGGAAGCCCATTGTGACCACAATGGCAGGCAGTCCTTCACTGCGAGCTGTGTTGAACTGGCTGGTGTTTCCCCCTCTCGTTCGATTCTGAGATGTCTCTCTTTCTCAGCCGGGTTTTCTGCACTTTACACCCCACCCCCATTTCCACCTTTAACTCAGGCCCTGGAGCAGCGGATTCATGATGAGCAGCAGATGATGGACGAGAAGATTGTCCTGGAACTGGATCAGAAAGTTGTTGACCAGCAGAACACGCTGGAGAAAGCTGGCGTCTCTGGCTTTTATATCACGACAAACCCGCAGGTCTGTGTGTAGAATGGGGTGGGTTTTTCCACAGATGCTGCCCTATACCTGTGTAATCCAAGGATATAGCTGCCTTGCAAAATAAATCCATGGTCTACATGTTTATGTTAGTTGTTTGAGCCCTCAAAGTAGGGGGTGGGACACCTTCCTGGTTGTCTAGAGATGATTCCACAAGCGACTAGCCAAGCAGCTACGTAAGAGAGAGACTGCATTAAGGCTTGGTGCATTTTGGCTGCTTCCCAACCCAACGGATAACTTCATATTGCACCCTAATATTGACCGTTTGGGGGTGGGTGGAAGAAAAGGACTCTTTGTGGTGTAAAAAAACAACAACCAATTGCTTTCTGTTTACAGGAGCTGACTCTCCAGATGAATCTGCTGGAGCTGATCCGAAAACTGCAGCAAAAGGAATCACAATCTAGAAAGCCTTTCTCTTGAGCAAAGGACAGAAGGGCACAATAACTGCTTTTCCCCCCTCTCCCTCTTTTCTAGCCACAATCCTCTGTGGGAGTAGTGCTGAACGAGATTACTCAGTGTTTTTATATAGATACATAAAGGCTGGCACAGCCAGTTCCCTTGCCAGACCTCAGAAGAAAAGAGGCTCAGTAGGGTGGGGGAGGAGAGTTGCCCCCTTTTTTCAGTGTGGGGTGGAAGCAGGGTTGCTGCTGTCTTAACAGCCAAGGAAGCCCCAAAGTTCGGTTTGACTTGTGTTTGTTTGTTTGTTTATTATCTATCTTGTTTTTAAAAAATATATATATATGCACACACGACACACACATATAGCTGTTGTGGATTTTCCGTATATCTCAAGGTTGATGTTTTGCAGTGGTGACCAAGGAATTCTGAGCTTGAAAGAAGGCAGTAAGCAGCATTAGTTTAGGGGTTTGGGGGTGATGACGGGGTGGGGATACTGGACCTGTGGTTCAGAGTGCTTACCAGGGGGTTAATAGTCTGGCTCTGGGAAGGCCGTCAAGTGTCCACTCCCTCAGCAAGGCTACCTCTCTTTATTGCAACAGTGGATTTTTGTTTTTGAGATTCTTGAAGACAATGGGTTGGTGTGTCCACCCTGAAGGGGGCTGTTTATGCTGCCAATCAAGGTCAGCTTTGCAGGATAATTTCTCAATGTTTGATTGGGCACCGCTAGAGCAGGGTTTCTTTGACCATCTCGCCAGGGAAGACATTCTACAAATTGGGAACCACCACTGAGAAGGCCCTGTCAGTACCAGTCAGGAAGCACCAACAGCTGGGCCTCCCCTGCTGGTCATCAATTGGAGATGGCTGATATTGAGGAAAATGCTTTTTGTCTTTGACTGGAGGGGTGTTGTATCTTAAATGGAGAAATCAGCTCAGCCAAGTCGCTTCTGCTATTAGTTTGGGAGTTTTCAAGACCTCTATTGAGAATTACAGATATTATAAAGATTTCCGTAGTAAACATTTTGTAAGCCAAAGCTCAGGATGGAAATAACAATAATAATAATTTATTTTTTATACCCTGCCCATCTGGCTGGGTTTCCCCAGCCACTCTGGGCGGCTCCCAACAGAATATTAAAAACACAGTGAAACGTCGAACATTAGAAACTTCCCTAAACAGGGCTGCCTTCAGATGTCTTCTAAAAGTCAGATAGTTGTTTATTTCCTTGACATCTGATGGGAGGGCGTTCCACAGGGCAGGCACCACTACTAAGAAGACCCTCTGCCTGGTCTAGTGCCAGGGAATGTTTGGTGAATCGTAGTCGTGCTTTATCTACAGTTTTGGTTCTGTACCACTTAAGAGAATTATTTGGCTAAGCAAATCGATAAATAGAAGAATTGTTTCCTTTATGCCAGAGTAGGTAACAGAACGTCTCATCCAGTTTTTTGGGTTCCTCTGGAGAGCTCAAAGGTGGGATGTGAAGAAGATCTCCCTGTTTGCAGCCTACATTGTGAGGTAGACTGCCTTTGAATGTGGGGGCACCATTTAACTGAAGACTAATATACATTGATAGATCCACTTCCATGAAATTGTCTAATTTGGGAGGGGGATTACACAGACAAAAGGAAAATATTCCCTAGCCAACAATCAATAGGCATATATAAATGATTTTAAAATAAACATCAAATTGTAGAGCCCACACCAATGCAAAGTTTATTCAGCCACTCCTCATACTATCTCCAAATAGGTCTTAATCCAGTATACAAATTCAAGTTGTACATTTGCTTCCAAACACTAAATTCACAAGAGAGCAAACCACGTAGCACTGATCAGCTAAAAAGCATCAGTTTGCCAAGCATGTTCTGACCTTTGCCAGCCTGTTGCCCTCCAGACATTTTGGACTCCAACTCCCATGTGATGGCGGTGGCAGTCACCCAAATATCGAGGAGACCAGGTTGGTTGTCAAAGGCTACCCTAAAAGCTGCTTTAAAAGCCATCTTGCCACCTCAGGGGGAAAGGCAATCTACCATTCCACCTCCCAAACATTGGTGGGGATGACTTTAGGGAAAAGGAAGGCTGAGCCTCTGGGCTTACCTGAACACAGCAGGGCTTACTCTTGAGTAGCCATACTGGAGTCAATTTGGCCAGGGCATGTTTAAAGAAATCCATTCACCTCACACACTTCCCATAGGCAGTCTTAACCCTTGGTTACCGGATGTCCCTGGATTTACAAATCAGTCCCCATACAAAATCCATTGATGTTGAAAAGTGTCCCCGGAATTACTGAAAAAAATCTGGTAACCTTAATCATAGGTTAAGGCCTAGTGAATTCAATGGGGCTTACTCCCCAGGCAGTGAGCTCAGGATTATAACCAAGAAGGCCGTTTCAAAAGCACAGCGTCTGGCTTCCTCACCTCTTCCCACGCCATTCCCCAGGGGAGCGGGCGAGAGAAAGCTGCACCGGTTGGATTTCTGCCACTTTCTCTGCAAACAAGAATCCCCGGGCAAAGTGGCAACCGCAGGTAGGGAGTTTGTCCTTGGTTTGGGGGCTGGAGTGGGATGGGCACCCTTTGCAGAGAGCCCCGCCCTGAAGGATCTCCGCCCCCCCTTTGCAGAGCACCCCCCCTTCCCCAATACCTGGGCTGCTTCAGAGCATCTCCCCCCCCCCCACCTCCTTCCTTTTGAGTCCCATCCGGGCTCGCCTGGGCAGCTGGTGCCGGTGGCGGCGGGAGGGGGGGCGGATTAAAAGCAACTCCCTCCCTCCTCTCCTGGAGAACAAATAAGGCCGTGACGCAGCGGCGCCGCTGCCGCCGAGCAGGAAAGGCCTTCGCCGGGTGCAGGGAGCGGAGCAGGTGAGCAGCAACCGGGGGGTGGACGACGACCCGGGACGGCTCTGCAGGGCGATCCCCATCGGGAAGGGTCCCACCTGCTGCCCGGCCGGCGCCAGGTGCGCCTGCATCCGCCAGCCTGGCAGGTGAGGAGGAGCAGAGGCAGCAGGAGGCCCGGGACTGGGCGGAGGCTCCCGTAGGGCAGCGCCATCGGCCCGCGTCCGCCTCCGGGAGCCTAACCTCCAGCACCTGCCTCAGGGTGTCTAACCGCGAGCAGCTGTCCCGGGTGCCTTTTTTGGGATCGGCTGAGCATCCGCACAGGTGTTTCCACTAACCCAGGCGGTGCTCTGCCTTCGGGAGAGCGGGGAGCTGTCCAGGGTGGGGCAAGTGCTGAGCCGAGGCGGCCTCCTCCTCCTGTCTTTAATATTTGGGGGACGGGGACAGGTATTTTGTCCCAAGGGCAAAAAAATGGAAATATTGTGGTTCAAATTGGATGGGGGGGTTGTCTTCAATGGGGAAAATAACACTGGGCCAGAGCCCCAGATTTGCATGCAGATGGATGCAGGTTCAATTCCCAGGTAAAGATGGTGGAGAATCTACCTGAAACTTTGGAGGGCTGCTGCCAACCAGTGCATGGAATACTGAGCTGGATGGACCAACGGTCTGACTCGGTCTAAGGCTTCCTGTGTGACTTCGCTTGTGTTTAATTTCAACATCAGTCTTCTTAGCCGCTTGCTTTCCTTCCTCCTCCCATACTCACAGTTGGTTACCCAAAACGCCCATCTCTGCCACTGACTTCCACCGCCAGCGGAGACGTTTCTGTCCACCGCCCTGAAATTGTGATCCAAAACAAGCCCCCATTTTCTGGGAGGTGTGGCAAAAGCGGTGCATCGGAGCATGTGCAGAGTTCCGCTCCTGTCCTGTCAGCTTGAAGAGCTGACACCCCTTTGCGCACCGGGGGTCAAAGGCAGCGGTTTCTGGGGAAGGAAGGCATAAACCCGAGGCAGCTCTGAGCTCCAGCACCTCTCCCCGCCCCTGTTTAAAAAGGGAGCACTGCTCACCAGTTCATTAAGGCAAAAGGGGGGCACTGACCCACAGACCTCAGCCTGCTCTCTCACCTGCCTGCCTTCTTAGTGCCATCCAGTCCAAGGAGTGGCAGCACCTCCTGTCAGCTCCTTCCTCCTTAGTCTTTCCTGTTGCCTTTGTAGAACCTAGCAGGGAGAAAGGGGGGAAGAAAACTAGCCTGAGTTGGCTCTGTCTGTCACTGGCTCTGGCGCCCCCTACTGTTGGGTTCCCTGCCTTCCGCCCTACCAATCCCAGTGGGCACCAGTTGTCACTTGTCCAATTTGGGGCAAGGGGGAAGGGGGGAGAGGGACCATTTTAGATCTACGGTCAAACTAGATGTGACATAGATTGTGCCCTGCATGTCAGAGGGGTCCCTTGGGGATATGTAAAACGCACACACACACACACCCTTGACTCAGGGCTAGACTCTTTTGCCATCAAGGCCTTCGACATATTTTCCCAGAGGGTTTTTTGTTTTTGTTTTTGTGAACATATGCCTAAGTGTGGGGATTTGAGGCAGGGGGCGACCTTTTCAGTGGGGAGGAGGGAATTCACAGTTTGCAGAATACATGGAATATGGAAAAAAAGAGATATTCAATATTCATCTGTAAAAAGAGTCAATTTTAAGAGCATTTTAACGTGTATAAATATACACGTAGATACACATAATTTATAATCCAAGAAATATGCTTGCTTCTCCTGATAAATAAACACATGTAGTCTAATAGGTGGGCAGGTGGCAACACTTCCTCAGTTGCGGGGGGTTGGACTTGATGACAATTGCGGGTCCCTTCCAACTCTATTTCTGTGATTCCCTAAATGACACCCCCAAGCACATAATTCCCTCATGCCTGCTTTAAAAAAAAAAATTCTTTCAACATTTTTAACATATGCAGTCAAAACACAATTTTGTATTTTCTCTTTTTCTTGTCGACCTCCCACCCCTTTTCCATGGAGTTGTTTTTTCTCCCCTTCTTCTACACCCAGTCTTCTTCATGCCTGCTTTGTTGACATCCCTGCAGCCCCACCCACCCAAGCTGCTATTATTGTTGAGATAGGAATAGATGCTAGGAGAGGATATATTTATAAGGTATTATCCTTCCTTCCTTCACATGTGCGATTTCAGCAGAGTGCCGCCCCTTTGTAGCTTGAACGGAAGCTTAGATAGTCTAGTTTGAGCTTTTCAGTTTAAGTAATCCAGAGTGCTTTAAGGCAGAGTGGACTCTCCTGGTATTTCCTCCTCCCCACATCCCTCAAACAATAATCACACAAACAGTTTCGTAAAATGTAAAATATAACATTTACTTACTCAGAGGAGTAACAGATTCAGGAGGCTTAAAATGGTAATTCAGTTACAAAGGCATACCTAAGTTGAGCTCAAAATGTGGTTTGAGCTTGGAGCTCAGACTAAGCAGATGCTCTCACATTGCTGACACAGTGGGATAAGGTGGAAAGAGATGGAAAAGAGGACATACCCATGCAGGTAAAGGTAAATGTACCCCTGACCATTAGGTCCAGTCGTGGACGACTCTGGGGTTGCGACGCTCATCTCGCTCTGTAAGCCAAGGGAGCTGGTGTTTGTCCGCAGACAGTTTCTGGGTCATGTGGCCAGCATGACTAAGCCACTTCTGCAAAACCAGAGCAGCGCACGGAAACGCCGTTTACCTTCCCGCCGGAGCGGTACCTATTTATCTACTTGCACTTTGACGTGCTTTCGAACTGCTAGGTTGGCAGGAGCAGGGACTGAGCAACAGGAGCTCACCCCATCGCGGGGATTCAAACCGCTGACCTTCTGATCAGCAAGCACTAGGCTCTGTGGTTTAGACCACAGTGCCACCCGCATCGAATATATAGAAATGCCCACCCCCTGTCAGGGCACTGTGGAAGTGTCTCTTGCAGAGTTCTTTCCAGCAAACTTACAGAAAAGCACTGTCAGCTTCAGCTCCTATCATGTGCCTATCTAGCAAAACATGAATGGTTGGTTTGACTTCATTTGAAACATCACACAATAATTGCTGAGGATTCTTCCCTTGGGAAAGAGTTTTCTTTCTTCAGGCAAACTGGTCCCCAGTTACCAAGGGGCAGTCTCCAATCTTCTGGCCCCAATCCCAGGTCAACAGCTTTCTTTGGATTGACGACCTTGCCTTTTGTGTCAGTCTTTCTAAAAAAAACAAAACAGTGTTAAGTGTGTACGGTTGTGTCCGTGCTATTCTGCAAGCTTCACGGGAATATAGGAAGCAGTCTTCTACTGAGTCAGAACCGTGGGCCCACCTAGCTTGGCAATGCCTGCACGGACTGGCAGCAGCTTTAGGGAAGTTTCTCTCCCAGCCCTACCCGGAGATGCCATGGGCGACTGAACTTCCATGCACAGCAGATGCGTTATATTCATTATAGCCTTTTAAATACATTTGCTGCCCCTCATCTATGAATGGAGAATTCTTCCATTTTGGACCACAGTACGTGGAGAGTTGTAACCTTCCTGTTTATGCTCAGATGCACAGAAGCGCCGGACAGAAATTCAATCCAATGCTGTTCCCTTGAAAGGAAGAAAAAAAAATATCCAGGAACAAAAATGGAGGCAGTAAAGGGTTAATATCCACCGCCCATGCACTTTCTGCAATTGACATTTGAAGAAGTACAAAAAATGAGTGTTCTTTATTGTTTGGAGAATTGCTCTGCTGTTTACACAGTGGCCTTGGCTTCTCATGTACTTGCTTATATTGCTATCCCTTTTTACTGGGTTCTGTCTGTGATCTGTCTTTTCGTTCTTTATGCTGAGTCAGGCCATTGGTCCATCTAGCGCAGTGTTTCTTACTCTGACTGGCAGCTGCTCTCCGGGGTTTCAGTCAGGGAACGTTCCAGGTTTTACCTGCAGATGCTGCCATTAGGGATTGCTGCCACCTGGGGCCTTCTGCTTGCAAGACAGAGGTTCTGTCACCAAGCTATGGGCCTTCAACCTCGTCCTCTAGGATTTAAGTGTCTTGGAGGGGGGGTGTGAGAGACAGATGCATCCTCATATCAAAACACCAAGCCGTGAGTGGAAAGGCTTCCAAGGCTGTGTGCATTCCTAAAAACTGCTAATAGTTCCTTTAAAAAATAAAGTTGAACAGCCAGTGCAAGACAGGTTGTTACAGAGCAGGTAAAGAGAAAAGGGAAAAAAGTATTCCACAGTACAGTGGTAAGGTAAAGGTAAAGGGACCCCTGACCATTAGGTCCAGTCATGACTGACTCTGGGGTTGCGGCGCTCATCTCACTTTATTGGCTGAGGGAGCCGGCGTAGTACAGCTTCCAGGTCATGTGGCCAGCATGACTAAGCCGCTTCTGGCGAACCAGAGCAGCGTACGGAAACGCCGTTTACCTTCCCGCCGGAGCGGTACCTATTTATCTACTTGCACCTTGACGTGCTTTCGAACTGCTAGGTGGGCAGGAGCAGGGACCGAGCAACGGGAGCTCACCCCGTCGCGGGGATTCGAACCGCCAACCTTCTGATCAGCAAGTCCTAGGCTCTGTGGTTTAACCCATAGTGTCACCCACACAGTACAGTGGTATCTCAGGTTATATACGCTTCAGGTTACATACGCATCAGGTTACAGACTCCACTAACCCAGAAATAGTACCTCGGGTTAAGAACTTTGCTTTAGGATGAGAACAGAAATCGTGCTCTGGCGGTGCAGCGGCAGCAGGAGGCCCCATTAGCTAAAGTGGTGCTTCAGGTTAAGAACAGTTTCAGGTTAAGAACGGACCTCCGGAACGAATTAAGTACTTAACCCGAGGCACCACTGTACAGAATTTAGGGCAGCACACAAGTATAAGTGTGCAGTGGCAGAGGGTCTCTTGTGCTTTTGTTCCTGCATGCTGAAGGCAAGCTATGATAGTGAAAATGAGTTTCTACACTGAAATCCTATGTGTGCTGGGCTCCCTCTCCAATCTCCCCCTTCCCCCAGGGCCTCGCACAACCAGCTTGGAAGGAAAACTTTCCGCACAGGAACACTCTAGCCCATCAAACAGGATATTTTAAAAAGCCAAACCTGTTTTGCAGGAACTTAGGCACAGTGCCCTTGGTTTGCTTCTATTCAACTTCCAACCTCCAGCCCCAATCTCTGCCCCAGCTGGCTTCTACAGCTGGTCAAAGCCCTGATGAGCACCTCTGATTACACAACCCTTTCCTTCCTCACTTTTGCCCAGGAGTCGGAGACGCTTCTGCCTTCCCCCCGAACCTTCAAGCGGAGGAAACGGACCTCCGTCCTTCGCGGCAAGATGGTGACCCGCCTCCCTCGCTCGGCGGACCTGGCCCGCTTCTGCCAGAAGCTCAACCGGGTCAAGACCCTGGAGGACGACATGATGGAGACGTCCTTCAACCGCTGCCTCACCACCGTCGACTTGGCGCTCCTTGGCATCGGTGCCATGGTGGGCTCCGGCCTCTACGTCCTCACGGGCACAGTGGCCAAGGAGACGGCTGGGCCGGCCATCGTCGTGTCCTTCATCATCGCTGGCATTGCCTCGCTGCTGGCTGCCCTCTGCTATGCTGAGTTTGGCGCTCACGTGCCCAAGACAGGCTCGGCCTACATGTTCACCTATGTCTCCGTAGGTGAGATCTGGGCCTTCCTGATTGGGTGGAACGTCATCCTGGAGTACATGATAGGTGGAGCGGCTGTGGCAAGGGCCTGGAGTGGCTATCTGGATGCTATCTTTGACCACCGGATCAAGAACTTCACAGAGACTCATGTGGGCAGCTGGCACATCCCCTTCTTGGCCCATTACCCAGACTTCTTGGCCTTTGGCATCCTCCTTGTGGCCACGGCCTTCATCTCCTTCGGCGCCCGCGTCTCCTCCTGGCTCAACCACGTCTTCTCTGCCATCAGCATGGGGGTCATCCTTTTCATCCTCATCATGGGCTTCGTCCTGGCCCGGCCTCAAAACTGGGGGGCTGCCGAAGGGGGGTTCGCTCCGTACGGCGTCTCGGGGATCATGGCCGGCTCGGCCACCTGCTTTTACGCCTTTGTGGGCTTTGATGTCATCGCCACCTGCAGCGAGGAGGCCCGCAACCCACAGAGGGCCATCCCAAGAGCCATTGCTATCTCGCTGAGCCTCGCCACGGGAGCCTACATCCTGGTTTCCATGGTGCTGACGCTCATGGTGCCCTGGCACTCTTTGAATCCCGACTCGGCGCTGGCCGACGCCTTTTACCAGAGGGGCTATTCCTGGGCTGGCTTCATCGTGGCTGCCGGGTCCATCTGCGGTGAGTCAGAGCTGCATTTCCAGCATGTGGGCTCTTTCTAAACCAGGGATGAAGGAGCTTTCTTTCAGCCTGAGGGCGGCATTCCCTCGTGTGTGACTTTCCGGGGGCCGCACACCACCGGTGGGCAGGGCCGGAGGCAAAAGTGGGTGGAGGAATGGACAGAACTCTCCACGCTAGCAAAAAGGCTTTGATGCCGTTTTGGAAGACATTCCAGCCAGATAAAAGCACTTAAGAAGTGCAGGGCTGGTGGGGGCTTTGGCCTGGGAGACGGCAGAATCATGCCACACATACAGAATCATACCCCATTAAATGCACATGGCTTCCCCCCAAAGCATTCTGGGAGCTCTCATTTGTTAAGGGGGCTGAGAATTGTTAGGAGAACCCCTCTTCTTCTTTGGCGATCACTCGTAGCCGAGTAAGATTGTCTTCCATGAACACAGTCTTAGCAGTGAGTCCATAAGTGACTGTGGAGGCCAGTTCTGGATTCACACTTCCTTCCACAGTGGGGATATAGATTTCCGGGCGGGAGTTGATCATGGTGAGGGTTTGCCAAGCGTGCCTTCCTCTTAGCACATTTCTCCCTTTGGTCCTGAGTTCAAGTGTCTTCAAACTCCAAGACACCTTTGGTAAAGACCGTTCTCCAATTGGAGCGCTCGCAGGCAAGTGTTTCCCAATTGTCGGTGTTTATACTACCTTTTTAAAGATTTGCCTTGAGAGAGTCTTTGAATCTATTTTGCTGACCACCAGCATTACGCTTTCCATTTTTTAAGTTCCATTTTTAACAGCCACAACAACCGTGTGGGGTAAGTTAAGCTGTAAGAGGTCAAAACTAGTACTCTGAATTGGGCCCGGAAAGTAATTGGTAGCCAGTGTAGTCGGAGCAGAATAGGTGTAATATGTTCAAACCATCTTGCCCCAATGAGCAACCTGGCACTGAATTCTGCACCAGCTGAAGTTTCCGAACCGTCTTCAGAGGCAGCCCTACATATAACGCATTGCAGTAATCTAACCTTGAGGTTACCAGAGTATAGACAACAGTAGTTAGGCTAGCCATGTCCAGATAGGGGTGTAGCTGGGCTACCAGCCAAAGCTGATGGAAGGCCACTGGGCCACTAAGGCCATCTGAGCCTCGAGCGACAGCAGATAATAATAATAGTTGTTGTTGTTGTCTTGGCTCACTGGGTGACATAACGTGATGGCTGCTGTGACCTATGGATGCCTTTTGCCTTTATGGGTCTAAGGTGCTAGCCGGCTACATTAAGGGATGGGGTGGGTCCTCTGTTTTGACTTCCCTACTCCATCCCTCTAGGGCCAGGGCCTTGCAGAGCTAGGCAGCGGCCCGGGCCAGGTAGATAATGTGCCCCCCCCTTTGTTTTACCCTGGGGATAACTGAAGTCTTATAAATAAGTAAGTATATAAATAATTTTCACAAAAGTTATGCTGACAAATAATTTTATTTCAAGGCTTGAACCATATCTGCATATAAAGACAAAATGGAAAATATAGATATACAATAGTGCTTTTTAAAAATACATAGGGGAAAGGATTATTTTAAGTGAATATGCTGACCGAGGCCCCCTTTGGAATTGGAGGCCCGGGCCAAGTGGCCCATATGACCCCCCCCCCCCCCGGTCTGGGCCTGCCCAGGGCTGTCCTGCTCCTCCAGCAAGCTTTAACAGGGACTGCCTGCCTTGTGGGTGGCATCTCTCTGGCTCACCTGCCCTTTCCCTTTCTTCTCACTCTCTCTAGCCATGAACACCGTTCTCCTCAGCAACCTCTTCTCTCTCCCTCGCATCGTTTACGCCATGGCAGAGGACGGGCTCTTCTTCAAGGTCTTCTCGCGTGTCCACCCTCGGACGCAGGTCCCCGTGGTGGCCATTGTGGTCTTTGGTGTCCTCATGTCTCTCCTGGCCCTCAGCCTGGACCTGGAGGCTTTGGTCCAGTTCCTGTCCATTGGCACCCTCTTGGCGTACACCTTTGTGGCTGCCAGCGTGATCATTCTGCGCTTCCAGCGGGTCAAGACGGAGGAAGCTTCCAGCGCATCCGCCAGGAGTGAGGCTTCTGCCCCGGCGTCCACCGAGAGCATTGGTGCCACAGAACCCAAGGAATACGAGTCTTTCTCAGATAAGCTTCACCTGGTGGGCAAGGAGAAGTCAAAAAGCAGGCGAGAAGGGGGGCAGATGAAGGCCTTTTTTGAACCCTACCTAGGCTTCCTGGCTGACTTTGACCCCGGCGAAGTGGTCACAGTGGCCGTGATTATCCTTATGGTGTCAGCAATCTGCTTATCCTCCATCCTGGTATTTGGGCAGAACCAGCTCCACCTCCCCACTTGGAGCTACGCCTTGCTGGTCCTCCTCTTCAGCCTGGCCTTTGTGTTCAGCGTGGTCCTCATCAGCGTTCATCAGCAACAGCAAAGCACCCAGACATTCCAGGTAGAGATGGGGGCGAGATTTGACACCGTTTGCATTTATTATTATTATTATTAATTGTATACTGCCCTATACCCGTAGATCTCAGGGCTGTTCACAACACAAAGCTGCAATATGCGGAGCACAAAATACATAATAAAAATAATCAAAACGATTAACAGTGCTAATGTATACACACTAATGAACAATACCCTCCCTAACAAAAGCCCCTAGACAATACTCCAGCCCACATGTACAAAAATCTAAATTAACATGTAACATTCAACAATGATTTAAAACAACCCCACCCTCCAAATAAAACAGTATTGTCCATATTCCCAGAGCCGGCACACGGAGCCGGCCTTGCCCAGCAAGCAAAGCAGAGAGCTTAAAGACTCTTGGGATGCCAGGTATCTCCAAGTGGGTATGGTGCAAAAAAAGAGCTTTTAAGCTGCTTGCCTTGCTTAGGTTTAACTTGCTCCGTCTTAATTACCATATTTTTCGCTCTATAGGACGCACCTTTTCCCCTCCAAAAATTAAGGGGAAATGTGTGTGCATCCTATGGAGCAAATGCAGGCTCCTTGGCTTCAGCGATAGCAACGTGAAGCCTCCGAAGCGCAGAGGGAGCGCTCCCTCCGCGCTCCGGAGGCTTCGTGCTGCTTTTGCTGAAGCCTGGAGAGTGAGAGGCGTCGGTGCACACCGCTGCATTCTGGAGGCTTCAGGTTCCTTTCGCTGAAGCCAGGAGAGTCTTGCTCTCCCGGCTTCAGCAAAAGGAACCTGAAGCCTGAGAAGCGCAGCGGGAACTTGCGCTGTGCTCAGAAGTCTTCAGGGATAGCCGCGCGCAGCCCCTCCAGCAGGGAGAGGCTGCACGCGGCTATGGCTTCTTTAGCCCCGCGCAGCCTCTCCCAGCTGGAGGGGTTGCGCAGCTAAAGAGGAAGCTGAAACAGTGAGCGGGATCCATCCCGCTCGCTGTCTTGGCTTGTGCCATAGCCGTGCGCAACCCCTCCGGCAGGGAGAGGTTGCGCACAGCCTGTACGCTGCTCTTTGGGGCTGGGGGGGAAATAAGATTTTTTTCTTGATTTCCCCCTCTAAAAACTAGGTGCGCCCTATGGTCTGGTGCGCCCTATGGAGCGAAAAATACGGTAGCTGGCCTCCAGTTGCATACGGTTGAAATCGCACTAGTTAAATGTACGGGAGATACGATTGTATTGTACACCAACCGAAACACAGCTTGCTGTCAAAATTCACACGTTTTTGAATTTTGCAATGCTAGTTCTCCAGACAGGAATAATAATTATAATTATAATCATCATCATCATCATCATCATCATTGATAACATCAATAATTAAATTTATACCCTGTCCTTTCTCTGAAAAGAGCCCCAGGGAAGTGATCAGTTACACAGATTAAAAACAAGAACAAAGTATAAAAATTCTAAAACAGTTAAAATGTTCTAAAGACAAGGGCAATTTAAAACATCTAATAGTAGTTAAAAACATTCTTCCCTTCCAAAAATCTTAGGATTGCCAGGAACAGTATTCTTCAGCCCCCAACAGCTGGATAAACAGGAATGTTTTCAAATTCCTTTTCATCCTACCTCGGGTACCAGCAAACCATGATACCACTGGCTACCGGTTATCAATGGACATTCAGAGAACAAGAGGTGCAAAGAGTCTTAAGAGAAGGTTAACCCACCCATGTAAGGGATGGCATTTTTCCCACCCCGTGTTTTTTCAATCAGCCCTGCTGGAAAAGACCACTAAGTGCATCCTCCCGTTTTCCTGCTCTCAATTCCCTGGGTCTTCTTTTTCTTCAGCTCCCTCTGGTGCCACTGACTCCAGCACTGAGCATTTTCATCAATGTCTACCTCATGCTGAAACTCAACTACATGACCTGGATCCGGTTCTCTGTGTGGCTGCTCGTGGGTGAGTTTGGGGATCGGGTGCACACAGACACACCCAGGAGCGAGGAGAAAAATCGGGAGAAGTAATGTGGAAGGAAACTTGCCTAAAAAATTAATATAATTACAGTGGTACCTCGGGTTAAGTACTTAATTCGTCCTGGAGGTCCGTATTTAACTGAAACTGTTCTTAACCTGAAGCACCACTTTAGCTAATGGGGCCTCCTGCTGCTGCCGCGCCGTTGGAGCACGATTTCTGTTCTCATCCTGAAGCAAAGTTCTTAACCTGAAGCACTATTTCTGGGTTAGCGGAGTCTGTAACTTGAAGCGTATGTAACCTGAAGCATATGTAACCCGAGGTACCACTGTACTGTAATCAGGGGTGCCAACTGTTGGGATACTGCCAGGGAAACGGGGGCATCAGGCAGGCCCCCAGCTGGCTCCAGCCACCTGCCGGCAGCCGGACGATCACCAGTCTCCCTTGGAATGGCATCAACAGGGACACAAGCCTCGTGCACGCTCTATCAGCAGAGTGTGTAAATCTTCTCACAGCAGAAGAGGCGGACAGAGCCATGTGTAAGCAGTATATTACAGCAGGAACAAAGGAAAAAACATGTCTGCTTCCCTTCGTCTCCAGCAAAACAGCAGCAATACAAAAGGTATATACAAACGGAAGTTCCCAGCAAGCGCTGGAAGTAAACAGGCATGTGACACACAATAGTCATGCCTGTTCCCTTTTAAGGTGGAACGGAACTATATCCTAACACCAACTTGAATAAAATATTGGGGGGCAGGTAAGCCCTACACCACATAATTAATCACATGACATGGCGCACACACACCATTTGAATGGAATGCCCATCAACTTTGGGAACCCCGACCCTTTCATTGGAAATTTGTGGGGCTGCCCCCCTCTACTTGGCTCCCCTGTAATTAAAGAGGATAGCAGACAAAAATCCATTCCATTGGGGGAAATGGCTTTGAGAAGAAATTCACACCAAAATGCTGATGAATGTTCATGAGGACTTAAAAAATAAATAAATTGCAGACAACTATGGGAAGGTGGGGAACTACTGAACTTAAGGCTGGGAAAAGGAGAAACCAGATTTAACAGATTTGCCCACCCTTAATGTCTAAAGCAGTCTTCCCCAACCTGGGGCTCTCCAGACAGTTTGGACTGCAATTCTCATCACCCTCAGTCAGCAGTTGTCTCATGCTACGGCTAATGGGAGTTGTAGTAATTAACAAAAACAATAATCCACACACACAGTTTAAAAGGCCATAGATTGTTTAATTAGCCAGAGGCCTAGGAGAAGAGGAATGTTTTTGCATGGCGCCTAAAAATATGTAATGAAGGCGCCAGATGAGCCTCCCTGGGGAGAACATTCCACAAATGGGGAGCCACCACAGAAAAGGCCTGTTCTCGTGTTGCAACCCTCCGGACCTCTTGCAGAAGGAGCACATGAAGAAGGGCCTCAGATGATGATCACAGGGTCCGGGTTGGTTCATCTGGAGATAGGCGGTCCTTGACATATGTATAATGGCAGGTGGAGCTGGATCTAAGCATTGCAACTGGGGGTTAGCCAAAGCGGTGCCCTTCAGATGTTATTTGAATCAGCATTTATTAAATTTGTTAGACGCCTTTCTCCCTACAGAAATACAAAGTGCAAAAAGTCAAAAACGAAACTGTAGAATAACAATTTCTCTGCAAAGTATTGAAAATTACACAACCTCACAAGGAAATCAACACCAGCAAGATAATCATTAACTGAGAAAAAATAGGAAATTAGTAACATATAAAGCAGCCCATCAAGGGACGCGGGTGGCGCTGTGGGTTAAACCACAGAGCCTAGGACTTGCCGATCAGAAGATCGGTGGTTCAAATCCCCATGACGGGGTGAGCTCCTGTTGCTTGGTCCCTGCTCCAGCCAACCTAGCAGTTCAAAGTGCAAGTAGATAAATAGGTACCACTCTGGCGGGAAGGTAAACGGTGTTTCTGTGCGCTGCTCTGGTTCGCCAGAAGCGGCTTAGTCATGCTGGCCACATGACCAGGAAGCTGTACACCGGCTCCTTTAGCCAATAAAGCGAGGTGAGCGCCACAACCCCAGAGTCGGCCACGACTGGACCTAATAGTCAGGGGTCCCTTTACCTTAAAGCAGCCCATCGTATTTCACCAAAAGCCTGCAAGTAGAAAAAGCAGAGTCTGTCCTTTTCCCATCTGCCAGGAAACAAGAGGGGCCAATGAGAGTCTGTGCCAGCTGGCTGGGGCTGGAGTTGTAATCCAAACCACCCGGGGAGGGCACCAGGTTGGGGAATGTTGGTCTTAGATGCATGCCACTATTCTGGGCTCTGCTGTTGGGTTTGGGGGGTTAAGGCTGCTGATCTGTCTCTCTGTGCGTTCATCTCCAGGTTTGCTGGTTTATTTTGGTTACGGCATCTGGCACAGCAAAGAGAACCTACGGGAGCCCACGGCACACTCAGTCTGTGCCCGCTACGTGGTTTTCCCAAGCGGCAGCCTGGAAGAGACAGTCCAGGCTGTGCAGCCCAGCACTCAGCCCTCTCAGGGATTGGAGGAAATGGCAGGCGAGGAAGAAGCCAAGAGGTGATGCGGAGAGGCCTAACTTGGAGGAGACCCTTCCCTTTGACCACCACCCCCAGCCCACCCACCACTCTCCAGTGTTTTGGCAGAAAGGAGCCCTCGTCTGACTCAGCCAGGAAGACTCTGGGAGTGCTACTGAGCAGAGATCCACTGCTTCTGCTTTCCTGCTTGGTCTGTATTTCTGCTCTGGAAAGCTGGACCCATCTTGCCATTGAAAACTGCCCAGTCTATCCTGCCCTCCAGCTTGGAACCGAGAGCTGATCTGCAGACAGTCCGTCTCAACCCGCAGCGGACGGGGGGCGGGCTATCTTTGTACTATTCCATTATCTACGTGTTTTCCCCCTTTTCTTTCCTCCAGGCTGCTGCCCTGGCTGCCTGCAACCTTCATTCCAGGTGTCCAATTTAGATTATTTTGGGGTGGCTCCTGTTTGATGGGTTCGTACAAAAGGGCAAGATGGGAGGGGCATCTTGTGCCAGCTTCAGGGGTCGGTTCTCATTCCCAGACCGTTAGACGAGACTGTGTTGGCTCTGCTTTGACGGAAAGCTGTCTCTTGCCTGCCACAAAATACACTAGAGTAAATGGTATCTCTGCGTGGAACGAGGCAGAAGGCATTTTCGCACTGTGAGTGCGTCTGTCTCTCAATGATGCCTGGTGGATTGTGTATGCCAGAAAGCATGGACCACAACTGTCATCATCCCCAGCCAGCACAGCCTGATGGTGATGATGATTGATTGATTGATTGACAACCTGCCCTTCACCCTAAGGTCCCAGGGTGGTTTACGGCATTAAAACACAACATTAAAAGCAATTTCAAACAACTTGCAACCATAACTATAAGTTGGGTCCTAAAAATATACACCTCACGTCAAAAGCCAGAGTAAAGAGGTGCATCTTCAGGATCCTCTAAAAGCTGCACAATGAAGGTGCCAGATGCACTTCTGCGGGGAGGGACTTCTCCAGTTTAGGGGCCACCACAGAGAAGGCCCTCTCCCAGACCGCCCCCACCCCAAGCCCCTGAGGGCAGAGGAACTACCAAGAGTGCCCTGCTGATCTCAGAACCCGATGGTCTCTAGGGAACACTGTGGTCTGTAAGTATTTGAGGCCTGAGTCATTTCGGGCTTTAAACACCAACATCAGCACCTTGAATTGGGTCCAGAAGCGAGCTGTCAACCAGTGCATCTGTTTTAAAATGCAGGAGATCTAAATGGATTATCCTAGCCAGTAATCAGACTGCTGTGTTTTAGACTAAGTGAAGTTTCTAAATCGTCTTCAAGGGTAGCCCCACGTAGACTGCATTGCAGTAATCCAGTCTGGAAGTTAAAAGAGCTTGGGGGTAGGTGTTAAAGTCCAGGTTGGTGAAGAAGGGAAGGGATTTATCACCTTCTCCACCAAATCAATTTACCATTTCTCAGCCCCTTCTGCCTTTTAGTGTTCGATAACCAACTCCCCCCTCTCAGCAGCTCAAAGATGGCATGGATTGAACAGGTGCCAGCCAGGCAAACGATACCTTAATTGGTGACAACTCAAGTATGCCCCACAATACTAGTAGCTCCCAGAATTGAACTTGGACATGTACTTTTAAAAAAAATCACACTAGAAAAGTTAAGTGTGTGTGTGGCCATTCCTCATTCTGGAAATATTCCAGTGGAAAGGGGCTATATACAAAAAGGTGAAATCATACAATGGTAGAGCTGGAAGGGACCCTGAGGGTCATTGAATCCAACCCCCTGCAAAGCAGGAATCTCAACTAATGATACATGACAAATGGTCATCCAACTTCTGCTTATAAACCTCCAAGGAAGGAGAATCCACCACTGTTAAACAGCTCTTATCATCAGAAAGTTCTTCTTCAAGTTTAGTTGAAATCTCCTTCCTTGTGACTTGAATCCACTGGTTCATAAAGTAGATACCTGTCCTTGGGAGACCATCTGCCCTGTTTCCATGTCAGAGACTCTTCCAGGGCAGGTTTCTGCAGTAGCAGTGGCTAAACCATCCAATTGTACCTATTTTAGAGAACCCCACCTGCTAATGGTGAGGCTCATGGCAAGGCCACAGCCAGGGACTCGTGCACAAATCCAGCAGGGAGACTCCTCTATGGCCACTTACGGGTTTGTCTTTAATTCATTCCATAGCACAAAAACTTAGGGGTTGCTTCAGATAACTCGCAGCAGATAACTGGGAGAACGTTTCACTGAACTCTGAGGGGTTTTGCTTTTGAGTAGACATGGAAGTGGCTGCACTGCTAAGTCTTTCTGAAAAATGGCATTGTTTTGTTCAATTTTGAGTGAGGAAAACACTTGCTCAGCCCCTCAAATGTGGTGCCTTCCAGCTTGGTTTGGACGACCACCACCATCGCCCCCAGACAACACAGCCATGCTGGTTGGGACATACCTAGGGATTGGCCAGGTTGGCCCCTGCCAACCGCACAGGCAGAGAGAGGGCACAAAAATGGCATCTCTCTCAGCGCCTTGGCAGAGGAATCTGGACGCCGTCACAGCAGCCCTGCAGAGCCTCCTTCCTGGCAGCGCTGGCGGTTAGTTTGTGCAGTGGGGCTCCCCGTGAGAACACCTCTGCCTGGTCCTCTGTCCTCTCTACACTGTGTCCCACCCTCCATTCCCACTGCGTGCCCCCAGAAGGGACTTTCAGCTGATGTGGTGGCTAAGAAATGTCAGGCGAGGCTCTTCATTTAGCACAGCCGAGTTGCTTTTCCCTGGTTTCTTTCCCGCCTTGACCAATTTCTGGGGCATGTGACGCTGTGGGTTTAACCCAGAAAGCAAGGGCCCTTGACTTAGTGTCAAAGAACCAGCCAGCTGTAAATTGCACCGGCAAAGTTGGAGTTAACTTGTTACTAGCAAAAACACAATTTTCAGAGAGTTGGCCAAGTGCCGGGTCTACTAAGCATAGCAGCTCATCCCCAGTAGGCCTGGCCCCATGAATCAGCTGCAGAAAGTCCCCACCTCCCCACAGCTGTCTAAGTCCCCTCGACTCCACGGCTTTTTCCAAACAACCAGACACTATGCCACTGTTCTGCCCGTTTCAGCTCTCTTCTGGTTCTGGGAGACAAGGTGTGGAGGTAACTTGTCATAGCAGGAGGAGGCAACACACATGACTCTTCACCAGCCTTACTCATCTCTGCCTCTTGGTCTCCCTTCTCTCCATCACCCACTTCAGCTTCTGCCTCCGATTCTGGGCTTCTCTCTGCCACCGACTCTTCCTCTCACCAAGCCCTGTTGCCTCTTCCCAGTCTTCTCCCTCTGACCATTCGTTGTTGTCCCATCACCATTCCCCAGGACCTGAGCGTTCTTCCCTTGGGGGTTCCCCAGCTGATGCCTTTCAGCGGTCCAGGACACTTCAACAGGGCTTGTTTCTGAGTAAAGTGTGCACTGGGAGTGCAACCTCCGAGTTACTGCCTTTCTGCTGGCACCTTGCCAGAAGTAACAGGAAGGCAAGCAAAGTATTGTCCAAAATTCCTGCCTCTGGCTCGCCAGATTTAGGCTGCAGTCCTGTGTACCCACTTTCCTGGGAGTAAACCCCATTGAACTCAGTGGGATTAACTTTTGAGTAGACATTTATAGGATTGTGCTGTTAAAACACCCGGTTTAAGAGTCATTTGTGACTACTGAATTATGTCATGTATTTATTTTCAGAGAGGGGTGGGGACACCAATTGCCAAGGGTGCAAGGAAGCCTATGTATGCCTCTGCATGTTGGCAAAGGCTGATGGGAGTTATAGTCCATAATGGGTATGGAGGTTGGAGCTGATGGGAATTATAGTCCCAAACATCTGGAGGGCACCAGACTGGCAAAGTTTTCACAGCCTTTTTAAAAGGACCGTTTATACTGCCACCCACCGGGTCACACACTAACTCAGGGCCAAACCTCCTGCCATAGCACAGGCCGCAGGCTGCTTAGGAATCTCAAAATGGCCTCCCTGTTCTCGTGAAGCTGCCCTCCTTCTCCAAAGAACCGGCTGAGTATTTGCTCAACTGCTTAGCATGAATCTGAGCACGGCAACTGCCCTTCACGACCCACTGCCAGCCCCACTTTGTCAGGCTGTGTTCACCTGTGTGCATTTGGCTTTCCCAGAAGCAGATCCCAAGGGCCAATCTTTCCCGTATAAAAGTTTGCCTGGGGACCTCCGCTGCCACTGTGCCTGACACGCCATCAGGGGTGGCATCACTTACCTGTTGCTCACGCTGACTCTCGGATGCATCAGCTTCTGTTGTCTCACAGGCCAGGGCAAAAACACTGAGAGGCCAAGAGAGGTCCTGAGAAGGAAGGCAGGGTTTTCTTGCAGATTGCTGGCAATGGAAGCCCAGAGAGCAAAAGTCTTTCCTTGCTCTCACCCACAGATGGAGGGAGGTTGTGCAGCTGCTTATGAGACGCTGGAAACTGGGTTCTGTCACACATATGTCTCACCGGTTTGCTGGTGAATCCCACAGGCAGCGCCTGCTGTTTTGCTCTGTGCTCTGACCTTTGCTTGCTTGCTCCCATCACTAGATTCGTAGCAGTAGCCCTCCTCGCTACTGCCTTCGCCTGTCATGCTGTGACTCTGCTCTGTGCGACAGCTTGTGGCAAAGAAGCCAATTAATATAAAGATTTTTTTTCCTGTTCCTTGGCTGTGAGTTTATTTTTATGCATAAAATGTATACACCTCTTGATTGTAAGAAACAAGAACTCCAAAACCCTCAAAGTGATTTACAAAGAGGATAAAATGTTATGAATAAGGAATATTAACAGCAATGATTTACAACTTTCAAAAAGTTAAAATAGCAATAGACCAAAAGCAGATTAAAACTCGCATCGACCTTCTAAACATCTGGGTAGGCATGTCTAAACCGAAGTGTTTTTAACAGATGCTTAAAAGACGGGGAGAAACAGCACAGCCTCCCTCTCTCACTCACTCACTCACACACACCATTATTGTCAGCAAATGGAAGAGCAAAGGGTCGCCTAATGGGCTCCTTCTTCACTTTGTAGGTAGTCAAAGAAGGAAAGATGAGCAATCCCTCCCAGGGCTGTCCGCAGCTCGGGTGTCTTCTCAGAAAACCTACAAAAAAGAAGGATCCCATGTCAGTGACAACAGATTTGGCTTAATGACCCTTGGAGAGAAATCCCTTGGATAGGTATCCAAGGCAGGCTCTAGCCAGAGAAGCTGAAAGCCCTGGCTTAATATCCACCAATGTGTCGTGTGAGAGTCCTGGGGCCAGCTGTAGAAACCCAGTGCAGACAAGTTGGAGTACATGACCAGCATTGCAGGGGGTTGGAGAAGATGACCCCTGTGTCTCTGGACTAAAGAACTGGGAGACATGCCCCAGGAATCAATGGGGGGTGGAGAAAGTTAGGCTAACAATATTGGGTCCTTAAGAGTGACCACTGCTTCAAATGCCACTTCCAGCAACTATGACACTACCATAAGTTTTCCAGTTAGCGGAGGGAGGGAGGGTCTGGAGAACAAATGAAATGCCTTTGGGGGAAAGTGTTGCATTATTTCCCCTAACATTCCCCCCCCCGGGATTTTGCTCAATGGCTGGTACAGAGAGCGTAATTGGGTCTGTCCCCCCAAGAGCTGAAGGTGTGCTAGGGGCATCGTTGTTCTTCGGACACCCCTTTCCCCCTTTCTCCTCTGCTGTCTCCTGCGATTCAGGAAGTTCTGTATTTTGCTTTTTTTTATGCTAGAAAAACCCATTTGATCAGAGGCGGCAGTGGGATGATGAGAACCCACCGAGAGCCATCAAAAAAGACCCTGCAGCCCAGCAGAGGGGTTGGGCTTTCTGTACCTTTGACGGGTCTGTTTTGAACGAGCGGCTGCTCCAGTTGTGCTTGATCTGAAGGCTCGGGAAAATTACCTGGATGCCATCGCAAAGCCCTGCAAAGTCCTGCTTGACAACAATCTCCTGAAAGGGACAGAAAAGATACCCTCTCCATTCCCACATCAAGAGCATGGTGGAGACGGTTCTCAAAGAGGTGTGTGGCAGGGGGTCTTATCCCCCTATTCCATTTGGGTGGGAGTCCATCACCTTCCAGCCAATCCAGGTTGTGCAGTTATAGCCTAAGTTTCTATGAAATGTGAACCTCTATTCAAAGTGCTGTCCTCAGGGCACACCAGTCCCTGCATGGAATTGTTGGAGAAGATTCACTGCATACAGTGGTACCTCGGGTTAAGTACTTAATTCGTTCCGGAGGTCTGTTCTTAACCTGAAACTGTTCTTAACCTGAAGCACCACTTTAGCTAATGGGGCCTCCTGCTGCCGCCGCGCCGCCAGAGCCCGATTTCTGTTCTTATCTTGAAGCAAAGTTCTTAACCTGAAGCACTATTTCTGGGTTAGCGGAGTCTGTAACCTGAAGCGTATGTAACCTGAAGCGTATGTAACCCGAGGTACCACTGTACATAAATATTTCTCCAATCCCACATTGCCTACTATGGCCTTTGTCAAGATGGTGCCTGCACCAGATGGTTTGGACTACAACTCCGAGCGGCCTCAGTGTGGTTTTGTGACCGTGGAACTGCTGAAAGCTCTAGTAAAAACAAAACAAAACTGGAGAGCACCAGGCTGGTGAAGACTGGGCCACTACATCACAAGCACACCACACCTCTCTTCCAACCACTGACTGACTGATACCTACTGAAAAATCCAGGACTTCCAAGGCAGCATTAAGATTTGCTTGGAGGGCTTTGAGGATCCCAATGCAGCCATCGCTCTGAATGGGGTTCCTGGCCACCTGCAGGTCACAGAACACAAACGTGCCGGGTTTGTTTAGGGCAAAGCACTAAGAACAGGGCTGGGCAACTGGACTCCCAACTGCCATTGGCAATGCTGCCTGCTGGGGCTGATGGGAGATGGAGTCCAATGACACCTGGTGAGGGTCGCAGACTTTCCACCCAGATTGCAGAAGAAGCAATCTCTCTTCTCACTAGAGGAATTCCTCCATCTTTTGCATGTGGTATGGAATGCTACTTCTTAGATCAGATAACATGTGGCTCTCCAAAAGCTGCTGGACTCTAACTTCCATCATCCCTGACATTGCCTGCTGGGGCTTCTGGGAGTTGGAATTTAACCACACCTGGAGGCCCACAGCAGAGGCGGATTTAGGGGAGGGCGATAGGTTTAGTCGCACTGGGCACAGAGCCTCAGGGGCACCACAACTATTATTTAGAATGGATCGCAAGAAGCAGGGATCACAGAATTTGGGCATCGCTGAAATTTGAGACCCCAAGGTCTGCCACTGCCCACAGTTTCGCCATTACTACACTAGAGGATCAGACACTCTCTGAAAAGCCACTTACGCTGAAGATCTTGAGGGTTTTGTTTTCTTTCAGGCCCAAAGCTAGGCAGAGGGCTCCTTCCAGAGAAATACGGTTGTTCCTGAGGAGAAGAAGAAGAGGAAACCATCGCAACCGTCTCATTTCCCTTTCCCTTCTCTTATCTCTATGATCTACCCAGGATGCCAAGCAGAACCTGGGTGCTGAGTGCGCTTACCCAACGTTCAGCTCTTCCAGAACGTTGTTGACTTTCAGGGCCTCACCCAGGGCAGTCGCTCCGCCGTTGCCAAAGCCGTTGTACGAAAGGTCCAGCACCCGAAGGAAGATGTTGGCCTGAGGAGGGAAGGAGCAACGCAGCCTTAGCAAAGCTCTGGGTGGGGAAACCCTCTGGGGCTCTGGGTTCAACATTTTTGAGGGTTTCCCACAGGTATCTGGGTGGTCGCTGTGAGAACAGGACTGGATGGGCTAGTTCAGGAGGCCTCTTCTGATGTCCTACCTGCTCAGACACCCTAGGATTAAACAGATCTGAAATATCTAAAAGACCACCTTCTTCCTTCCAGACCCTCTTGTGTACTACGTTTGGCAGCCCAGGTATTCCCTCCCCACGGAAGTGCATCTGGCATTTTCACTGTACAGCTTTAATCATATGACATCTGAGATGCACGTTTTTAGGGCCCACTCTGCTTGACTGCAAATTGTTTAAACTTGTGTATAATGATATAGCCCATCCTAAGACCTTAAAGTGAAGGGCGGGTAAGAAATCCGGCAAATAAAATAAAATAAAAATTATTACATTGGAGGGAGGTGGGTCTCAGGGCATCCTGCAAGTTGCCACCCCTGATCACTCAGATCGGTCTATTTTGATCCAGAAAGGAAGAATAGTTTTGCTTAAGTCTCCTCCTCTGCCTCCTCCAACCTTTTTGAAACAGAATGTGGCAATGTGCTAAGGCCCTCCCTACTCCTGATTTCTTTATGCCAGGGGCCAGTTGGGGTTGCCTTGCTATATTCACAACAGAGACGCATAAGCAGACTTTCCTAAGCTTTTAATAAGGAAATAGGAATGCTGTAATCTGGAAGGATTTGGAACAGGGAGAACCAAAGCATCCCTTTGAACATGACACAAGGTTTTTTCATGCACTGGTGAGAATATATTTTCAGTGGCAAGTAGCATAGAAAGCTGACCTGTACTGATTCAGGCTCAGTATTGGCAACACTGACAGCAGCTCTCTAAGGTTTCAGGCAGGAGGACATTTCTGGCTCTACTTGGAGATGCTGCTGTGGAATGAAGCAGAGAACTTCTGCAAGCAAAGCAGGGCTTCTACTTGAACTATAAACTTCAGACCACTGGTCCAGCTAGGTCAGTATTGTCCACAGCTCTCAAAGATTTCAGGAAGTAGCCTTCTTGCCTGGAGATGCTGGGGATTTAACCTGAGACCTTCTAAATGCAGAACAGATGCTTAAGACATGACATTACAACTGTAGCCGAACTGTAATTAGGCAGTTCTCTTACCCCTAAGCCTTTGGCAATAGCAACTGCTCCTTTGCCCCGGAAGTGGTTCCAGCTGAGATCAAGCTCCTTCAGCCCAACGTTTTCTGCAATTGCTGGTCCAAGAACCCCGCCTGGTTAAATGCAGAACACAAAAAATGGGCCAAGAAGCACAAGCCTTAGATAAGAGCAACTGCAACATCCAGAAGTCCCCTCCAGCATTTGCCAACGTGCCCCCTGACTTAAGGAGCTGGAAATCTCACAATCAGAGATCAGCATGACCAAATCCCCCCCACGCTACTGATCTCTCTACCCATGGAGCAGAAAAAGGGGAGGGATGAGACGAGTAGAAACCACAAGCAAAGAGAAAGCATTCTGCAGGAAGCAGGTATGTATGAAGCAAAAAACCTCAGGGGAGTTCAAAGAATCATAGAATTGCAGAGTTGGAAGGAACCCAAAAAGACATCTAGTCCAACCCCCTGCAATGTAGGAATTCATGGACTTCAGATTTCTGCACCTTGGGGGAAAGAAAACAGATTACATGGCTCTCCAACCAGAAGGAACACCAACAAGAGATTGGATGGCCATCTGTCATGGATGCTTTAGCTGTGATTCCTGCATTCCATGGGATTGGACTAGATTGGACTAGAGGACCCTTGGGGTCCCTTCCAACTCTACAATTCTATTATTCTATGTTTTAAAAGCTGTAGCTGGGAAGATCTCCTGCAGTAGCCCTGCTGAAATGAGCTGGTGCTCCACCGAAAGAAACCCCCCCCCCAAAAAAACCCCAAAGGCTTGCAGATGAGACTTTCCTGGTGGATTGGTGTCTGCGTTAATTTGGATGGGGTAGGTAGGACTGCTCTTCCACCCTGGCTCTTCCAGCTGCAGTCAGGTGGCAGGGGGTGCTCTCATTCTCCACTCAGACGGATGGAAACTACTGTTTGGGGATTCTACTGCGAAGTTAAAACATGCCAATTTTCTTGGGCCTTTGGAGGTATTTGGAGGAAATTGGTGCAAGCTCAAGGCCCTCAAAGTTTTTTTATCTATATAATTTTTATTAAATTTCCTGTTTTACAATTTCAAATAAACATTTTACATACTTAAAATATCAACAACTACTTCTCATTCCGTGGTTCATTTCGCGTATCTTATATCCCTGCATATTTTACAATAACTATACCAATCGGTTTTCCATTATTACATCCATCAAAGAATATTTACACTGTTGAATTTATCTTAATGCTGCCAGCGTTTTCAGCTGTACACAGTTATTTTCCATATACTCAATAAACTCGAGGCCCTAAAAGTTTTTAATACTGCATTGATGTTGTTTGTACCGTTCATGGATGAAAATCATTTTTATTATTGTCTGTATGTTTTCCTTCTTCCCTTATGTGTTGCGTGTAGTTTTTTAAATTGCAAGCCTGTGGGTAGGTGTCTTATCTGGGAAGTCTTTTTGGTTGTAGAGTGGGGTACAAATGCTCTAAATAAATAAACAATATTAATAATACATAAATTTTAAAACCTCTTTTGAGTCCTACCTTTCTTCCTTTTTCTCTCTGTCTCTCTCTCTCTCAACTCAGCCTAGACTGTTGCTATTTCCTGTGCTCTCTCTCTCAATCTCTCTCTCTGTCCCCTCCTGTTTTCCATCAACTCCCTGTGACCTCATCAAAAGGTAAATGGGAAGGGAGAAAGACCTGATCAGCCACAGAAGGAGGTTTTCTTCAGTTAGGGAGGCGAAGGGGAGAATGCCAAATATCAGCAGGGAAGGAGCCAAGGACAAGGGAAAGGCAGCTGTAAGAATAGCAAAAGGGGACTGAGAAGTAGGAGGCAGCGCAAGAAATCAAGAATGGTGCAGAAATTGAAATAGCAGAAGAGGAGCTGGTACAGAGGATGAGGGAGAGGAGGGAACAATCATGGCTGTTGCACCCTGGAAAATAATATTGACAGCTGTTAGCACACATTTGCAAATAACTTAAAAAACCCAGATCAAGTGATATTTCCATCTGGAAATCCCTTTGCTAGCAAAAATATGCAGGTGAGTTCTCAGATGTAAATGGAGCACAGCTCTTTGATCAAATATTAATTGTCCCTGAAGCAGACTTTGCCAGTCTGGTGCCCTCAAAATGCTTTGGACTACAACTCCCATCAGCCTCAGCATCCTATGGCTGTACTGACTGGGCCTGACAGGAGGTTTTATTAGAGGAGGTACAAAGCATCAGGAGGATGCCAGGTTGGTAGGAGATCTCCTATTCCCCTCCCAGATCTGCAATTCCCAGAGTGGTTTAACAGTCAATCCCTCTTCCCAGGGAACTCTGGGGATTGTAGCTCTGGAAAAAGAATAGAGGTTTCCTGCCCAGAGATGGGAGCTTCATCTACCAGAGATGAATGGCAGATGAAGTTGATGGACTATGCCAAAATGGCTACAATGACCGGAAGAATCAGAAATCAGGAAAACCAAAATATTAATAAAGAATGGGGAAAATTTATAACTTATGTTAAAGACCATTGTAAACAGTTAAAATCGTTAGTGGGATTGAATATCACTTGTAGTTTAATGGTGAATTTGGATACAATGGAGATGTAAAAGATTTGGATCATCATAAAAGATGCAGGAGGAAATGATTAATAACAGGACCCACAAAGGGGAAGATGGAAGTCCAGGAGATTCCTTGGAATCTTCTTGTTATGATTTATGTTTGATATATGATTGTAAAATTTTAATCTGAAAAGCCAAATCAATATTTATTTATTTTTAAAAAGGAATAGAGGTATCCTAACTGCTCTCAGAACCCTTAACAAACTACATCTCCCAGGATTTTGTGGGGGAAGCCATGGCTGTTTAAAGTGGTATGATACAGCTTCCAATGTACTGTTTGGTGCAGATGGAGTCACACCCATAGCCCCGCCCACTCTTGCCCCAAGCTCCACCCACCACCGGCACGTGGCCTATAAGGGAATGTGTCCCTTGGGTTGAAAAAGTTTCCCCACTCCATACCTTCTTTCTTAAAGGGGAAGTTCAGAACAACTAAGTTTTCATCAACCTCGTGCCCTCCAGCTCTTTTGGGAAACTAGGACTAGGACCAGCCTCAACAGGCAGAGCCATTACTGTTGGCAGGGGCTGATGGATGTTGTAGTCCAAAACATCTGGAGAGCACAAAGTTGGCAAAGGCCGTTCTCTGCCTTTCTTTGCAAGGGAAGCTGCTTTACCTGCCAGCTCTTCAAGCATGTTATGACTCAGATCGAGGGATTCCAGTTTGTTGTTGATCACAAAAGCATCTGCTAGGTATTTGGCCACACGTTCATCTAATTCATTTCCAGAGAGCTTCAGGGTTAGTAGTGTCCTATTCTCCCCAAGCATGGAGGACAAAGCCTTCGCCCCTTTCACTCCAATCCTGTTCTCTGACAAATCAACATCTGAGAGGGAAGAACAAGACAGACTTTTAGCCCCGACTCCCACAAAATAAAACCCGTCTCTCATTTCAGACCCATTCCCCTTCCACCTTTCCAGGGCCTTCAGTTGGCCCCTTGAACAATCTCAGATCGGAGGAGGTCAAGAAGTGGTCACCTCTGAAAAACTGAACATGTTGACAGCTCCTCAAAGGAGAAAATCACCTCCCCTAATCCCACTTTGCCATAAAAATATCAATTATATTATCTCATGGACTCTGGAAAACAAACAAAAAAAGGAATAACCACACTCAGGATACAGAACATAAACTCTGAGAGGATGGGTTTCTTAGGGCTGTTCCACTTATTATTAGGTCTCACTGAGGGCTAGGCACTTTTATTTGTATTTATTTGTTACATTTATTTCCTGCCTCGTCTCCAAGCAGCTCATGAGGGTGTGTTTGGTTTTATTTCCTAACAACCCTGCAAGGTACTGATACGGAAGGGGGGGGGGGCATGTCTTCTTCTTCACCTTCTTCGCTACAATATATCCATTTATTTCCAATTGCCAATGTCAAAAGGGACTAAAATCTATAAAATTCATAGAAAATCAACGTGCCAATTTGCTCAATTTCTCTAGGACTCCATGACACCTCCCCTGTCCTCCATAATCCCTCAAGCAAGGTGTCAAGACCCTAATCCTGTCAAATCGCTCTGCCAAGCCCTTCCTCCGGGCGATGCCAGGTGACAGACTATGCATACATGGACCATTGTCTTCTCAGGATGTGCTTATCTGCGCATATCTCCAGCTCTGCATATTCCCCCCTCCCTCCTCCATATGTTAATCCGGTGTAACCCAACCTCTTCCTAATGTATTCGTGATGTAATCTGTGTAACCCAACCTCTTCTTAATGTATTCATGATGTAACTGGGATGTATTTTGCACTGTATTCTGGGACATGGAGGGAAATTTCAAAAGTTCATGTCACCCCTTTCTCGCTGTTCAATCTCGCCTTGAACCTGTTGCGCAATAAACTCGGGTCTCCTGGAACTTGCTCCTGTCTCCGGCTGAGCTCATTTTCTTCCGCAGGGACCCGCGGACTTAGTCCGACGAGCTGGGTGGCAGAGTAACCCTGCACCCAGATTTTACCGTAACAGTACGGAAGACTGAGAGACAGAGACTGGCTCAGGGAGGCCTACAGAGCTTTGACTAACGGGGGATTTGAATCCTAGATTCCCAGGTCTTGGTCTTGACATTATAACCACTCTTACCTGTCTTCACCAATTTGTGCCCTCCAGATGTTTGGGACCACAAATCCTATCCAACCTAGCCAGCATGCCTATATGATGGGTGTGTAGCTGTGCTGGCTGGGGCTAATGGGAATTGTAGAATTTTTCTATATGCAAGTACAGCTACTAGAATAGTGATTGCTACTAGGTGGAAGTCACAAACTATACCCACAAAGGGGGAATGGATTTGTAAACTAAATGAATATTTAATGTTGGCAAAATTAACTGCTATAATAAGAAATCAGTCGAATCAAAAATTTAAAAAGGAGTGGAAATGTTTTGATGAATATATGGCAAAATATTGCTCAAAAATATATATGCTAATATGCCTAGATTAAAATGTGAAGTACTGGATGGAAGAAAAATTAGTAAGGAAAGATAATAAGAATATATAGATGATTTGAGAAGGTTGCAGAATGCAAAGATTATTGTAAATTGTATAATGTGGAGGAAATCGAGTGGGGGCAGAGGGAAGTGGGAGGAAGGAGAAAAGAACAATATGATGGATTGAGGAAATAGAAATGTAAATGTATGGGGGGTGGGGAGGAAATGGTGTTGGCTTTTGTTAAGTTGTGGGCGAACATATCAGATGACACAGCGATTCTTCCAAAGCAGCTCTTTATTTGTAAGCTGGAACAGAACTAAAGCTGAGGAGCTCAGTCAGCCTGCTTATATAGAGCTCCAGAACAATGTAACTGTTGCCATTTTCTAAAACTATCCAATCACTGAACGTCACTTTTCGATCCTTCATTTGCATACAAACTATCCAATCACTGAACGTCGCTTTTCGATCCTTCATTTGCATAACTATCTACAGTATCCCCCTGCTGGCCCAGGGTGAGAACTTCAGTACATAACAGCTTTGGTACATCTGTATTGTAAAGTAAGATGTGAAAACCAATTTTTTAAAAAAGGAATTGTAGTCCAAAACTTCTGAAGGACGCTAGGTCAGCAAACACCGTGCTATACCATAAAAAACCTCCACAGCAAAAGCAGCTCGGGCCTGTCTGTCACAAGGCCTCTATTTTGCCACGTCCTTGCTACAAAGACCTTCTCGAAACCTCAAAATTAAGGGACACACCTGAAATGTAACAATTTTCTTTCAACATCTCGGCCACGGCTGCTGCTCCCTCTCCGTCCAGCCAGTTGTCACTCAGGTTTAACTTCACAATGGATGTGTTGTTTGCCAAGGAAGGAGCTAGGGCTTTGGCTCCCTGAGATACAGAAGAGAAAAGTGAAGAAATACATGGATTGTCCATGCTGGATCAGGGCAAAGTCCCATTGGGTCCAACGCTCTTACACATGGCTGTGGTCATAAGAACATAGGAGGACCCAATGGCCCATCTAGACCAGCTTTCTGTCCTCACAGTTGCCACCCAAATGCCACCCAGGACTTGAGCACAAGAGCACTCTCCCCTCCTGTGGTATTCAAAAGCATCACTGCCTTTGACAATCAAGGCTAGCGCTCATTTGGGCTGATGGGACTTGTAGTCCAAAACAGCCCGGTCTACTGGAGCAGATGGGAATTGATACCTTGGGTCCAAGGCCATAGTGCTTCAGGGTCAGTTCAGAATCTTTCATGTGGCGTAAAAAATATGAAATGGGAACGACGCCATGCATTCGGCAGGTGTTGAGATATTTGGCTTTTCCTGTTGGGTCATGGGATGTCTTAGAATCTAATGTTGGGAGGGAGAAAAAAGAGTCAACGTAGGGAGGGATAACTCTGCAAAGCAAGAAAGCTATTTAGACGTAAGGCAAGCCATTAAAGCATCTGCAGTTAATGGACAGTCCACCCAAGGGCATTGTGACCTTGAGAATCACAAAAGATGTACAGTGATACCTCGGGTTACATATGCTTCAGGTTACATATGCTTCAGGTTACAGACTCCGCTAACCCAGAAATAGTACCTAGGGTTAAGAACTTTGCTTCAGGATGAGAACAGAAATCGTGCAGCAGCGGCACAGCAGCAGCGGGAGGCCCCATTAGCTAAAGTGATGCTTCAGGTTAAGAACAGTTTCAGGTTAAGAACAGACCTCTGGAATGAATTAAGTACTTAACCCAAGGTACCACTATACTGCATGTCACAAGGCGAGAAATAAGTTGTTTCTCCCTCTCTCATAATTCTAGAAATAGTGAGTACCCAATGAAGCCCAGCCAAAGGCAGCTGCAGTCCAAGCACATCTGGAAGGCCGCAGATCAGCCATCACCCCCTCCTCTAAGTCATACCTTCTATTTCAAGGTCTGTGTCCCAGTCTTCATCCCTTTCCTCCTCCTCCTCCTCTTCCTCCTCTTCAGAATCGTTTCCAGCATTCTCTGGGTAACAGGGACCACTTTCCTCATGTACAGTCTGGGGCTCGTCAGCGGGCCTTAAAAAAGTCTGAGGAAAGACATACGTATAGGATTTTACTCCAAGCAAATAGTCATGTCAAAATTCATCTACTCAAACCCTGGGAACTAAGGAGAAAGTCGATTTGAAAACAATGATAGCAAACAGCCAGAGTGCTGAGTGATGAATTGGAACAATCACAGGAGGACATTGTTTCTGTTCAGACGTACTGAGAACGTGTTTTGGACTACAATTCCCATCAGCCCCAACATCATATGGCCATGTTGGCCCAAAACATCTGGATGGTTGCCAGACCCTCCAAGTGTTGATATTTTCAGGGACATCCCTGATTTAGAGAAGCCATCCCGGTTTCTGATTTGAACATGGAATGTCCCATTTTCATTAGAGAAATGTTGGAGGGTATGGAGTTATCGGACCCCCGAGCCATCTAAATGCAATCCTGCACACTGAAGTTTTCAAAAAATGTTTATTTATTTATTTTAAAAAATATTTTTTATTAGTTTTACATATAATCACAATACGTAACATTGTATCCTCTTAATAAATCTATTGGCTCAGCTGTTTAGTTGTTTAGGCAAAAATGTTTAATGTTTTATTCTGTTTTTATATATGTTGGAGGGGACGCGAGTGGTGCTGTGGGTTAAACCACAGAGCCTAGGACTTGCCGATCAGAAGGTTGGCGGTTCGAATCCCCGCGATGGGGTGAGCTCCCGTTGCTCGGTCCCTGCTCCTGCCAACCTAGCAGTTTGAAAGCACGTCAAAGTGCAAGTAGATAAATAGGTACCGCTCCGGCGGGGAAGGTAAACGGTGTTTCCGTGCGCTGCTCTGGTTCACCAGAAGCAGCTTAGTCATGCTGGCCACATGACCCGGAAGCTGAACGCCGGCTCCCTCGGCCAATAAAGCAAGATGAGTGCCGCAACCCCAGAGTCGGCCACCACTGGACCTAATGGTCAGGGGTCCCTTTACTTTTATATGTGTTGGAAGCTACCTAAAGTTGCTGGGGCAACCCAGTAAGATGTGTGGAGTATAAACGGTAAAATTATCATTATGGAATTGGGATGTCCCCTTTTTCATCGAGGAAACATTGGAGAGTATGAGTTCCATCAGGTTGGGGAAGAGTCCTCTAAAGCAAGATTGGGGGAACCTCTCGCCTTCCAGATGCTGCTGGACTTCAACTCCTATCAGCCCCAGCCAGCACGGCCAATGGCCAGGGATGATGGGAGTTGTAGTGCAGCAACATCCAAAAAGGCACCTGCTTTGCTAACCAGATGTGGCTGGATTTATTGATTGAATCTTTTAAAATCTCACCTAGTCCAACACTCTAATCATGGCATTCATAGCCCACCTTTTTCTCCAAGGAGCTAAATTAATCTTCACAACAACCCTGTGAGGTAGGCTAAACTGGCAGTGAGTGACTGGCCCAAGGTCACCCAGTGAGCTTCACATGGCCAAGTGGGGGTATGAGCCTTGGCCTTCTGGTTCTAGTCAAACACCCCAAACTCGGCCCGGGCAGCTATTTTGGGACTACAACTCCCATCATCCCTGACCACTGGTCCTGTCAGCTAGGGATGGTGGGAGTTGTAGTCCCAAAACAGCTGAAGGGCCGAGTTAGGGGATGCCTGCTCTAACCGCTATACCGCACTGCCTCATCCTTGATCGTTGCCCATGCTGGCAGCTGTGCATGATGGGAGTTGTAGTCCAATCGCATCTATAGGAATACTACAAGCGGTGTCCTTTTGCCTGTGGGTTTTTCCTAGCTGCTTATTTTTAGCGGCCCCGTTGAGAGAAAGGCGCTGCATGAGCTTCCCAGACCCCAGCCTTTCCCTCTAAAACTACAAGTCCCAGAAACCCCCATGGTCTACGTCACACGCTAGTTCCCCCGCCCACCAGCCCGCAGGCCTCCCGCTCCTCCTTAAGACCGCGGCCTTCTTCCTCGGTTCTTTTTTCCTCACCGCTGAGCCGCCGGAGCCCAGACGAGCGGGGGCAGGAGTACCGCGACTGGGAAGGCGATCCCCGACGTCGGTCTCCTGCTCGGGCACCGGCGACAGCGGCAGCTTCGGCATCGGCGCGGCTCGGGCCTAGTCTACCAGCCGGTTGCCGTGGCAACGGCGTCGCGCCAGGGAGGGGCGGGCACAGCCCGGCATCGCGGAAGCCGATTGGACGGGGAGGTGACTAGGCGAACCTATCAAGTATTTGTGGGCGACGTAAGGTCGCTTTCGAGCTTCGTCCTGTCAAGCGGAGTTGGAAACTTTGTCCTGAGCTGCTCCGGGGTTCGCAAGCTCGATCCCCCTCGGAAACGCCGAGGCTTATTTCGAATTAAAATTGTAATCTGTTCGAAAACGGGGTTCAGGGTTGGTTTGCGGGGTTACAAAGCACTTTTATGTTATTATTACAGTATTTTATTTATTATTTATTAATTTTATTTATTGAATTTATATACCGCCTTATACCCCAGGGGTCTCAGGGCGGGTCACAGAATAAAATGAAGATATAAAACTACAAAATGCCTAATAAAAATAAAAGCAACAGCCCAATAGCCCCCCCCCCCCAGTATAATATTACTGTGAATATGTTTTCAATAAAGGGAAATAAATGTTACCATTACATTTCATATGCCAGGATGCCCCTGCCCCCAGAAATCCAAAACACCAGGAAAAGTGCGGTCATTTTAATTTGTGGTGATATTTCCTATTTTATTTTGCAATAATAATAATAATAATAATAATTTATTTATACCCCGCCGGTCTACCTGGGTTTCCCCAGCCACTCTGGGCGGCTTCCAACAGAATATTAAAATACAAAAGTCTATTAAAAATTAAAAGCTTCCCTAAACAGGGCTGCCTTCAGATGTCTTCTGGAAGTCTGGTATTTATTTTTCTCTTTGACAGAAGCGGCTTAGTCATGCTGGCCACATGACCCGGAAGCTGAACGCCGGCTCCCTCGGCCAATAAAGTGAGATGAGCACCACAACCCCAGAGTCGGCCACAACTCGACCTAATGGTCAGGGGTCCCTTTACCTTTATATATATAGGGTGCCTACATTCCGCATGGACTGGTTGCATGGCAACATGTGCAAAGGGCTTTAGATACATATTAAGTCCATAAATTACCATACAGCATATACAGTGGTACCTCAGGTTACATACACTTCAGGTTACAGACTCCGCTAACCCAGAAATAGTACCTCGGGTTAAGAACTTTGCTTCAGGTTGAGAACTGAAATTGTGCTCCTGCGGCGCAGCAGCTGCAGGAGGCCCCATTAGCTAAAGTGGTGCTTCAGGTTAAGAACAGTTTCAGGTTAAGAATGGACCTCCGGAACAAATTAAGTACTTAACCCGAGGTACCACTGTATTCAACATAAAAAACAGCAACAATTTGTTGTTGACAAAGGGCAGCTGGACATATAAAGGGCCCCATTACCTTCAGTAGCTAAGGGCCTCATCAAACCTAAATAATAATAATAATAATAATAATAATTATTATTTATTATTTATACCCCGCTCATCTGGCTGGATTTCCCCAGCCACTCTGGGCGGCTTCCAACAAAACACTAAAATACAATAACCTATTAAACATTAAAAGCTTCCCTAAACAGTGCTCCCTTCAGATGTCTTCTAAAAGTTTAGTAGTTATTTTTCTCTTTGACATCTAATGGGATGGCGTTCCACAGGGTGGGTGCCACTACCGAAAAGGCCCTCTGCCTGGTTCCCTGTAACTTGGCTTCTCATAGTGAGGGAACCGCCAGAAGGCCCTCGGCGCTGGATCTCAGTGTCTGGGGACTGGACGGAGTACCTCAGAAGGTGGAGGACTCTCCTTCATTGGAAGTTTTTCAGCAGAGGTTGTTTTTTAGTTGAAATTCCTGCATTGCAGGGGGTTGGACTAGATGACCCTTGGATCCCTTCCAGCTCTACAGTTCTGATTCCAGTTAGCCCATGGAGACAACAGCCACGTCCTTGTTGACCCTCCTTTCCAATTTTAGTCGCCCATTATCAGGCCAGCTTTATTTTACCCTCCCCTCCTTGCTGCTTTGGAAGATGCTGACACAGATCCTCACATCTTTGGCGTTTTCTGAAAAGTTGCCTCTTTGCCTGCTCTTCTCCACCTGGGCAGCAGGCCAGGAGGATGTGGCGTCCTCCGTCAGCTTCTGCTGCCGGGATTTCACAGCCAGCCAGCCGGCCATGGGGGATTCCTGGAGCCATTCCTGCTTCGGCTTTCTGGATTATAAGACCGAGAAGTTTGCGCTCACCAGGAATAGGAAGGTCGGAGTCTTGCACCGCCTGATCCAGCTCGGGATCATGGGCTACATCCTCGGGTAAGAGCTGCGGAAGCAGCGAGACGGGTGTTGAGAAGCCTTCGAAATCGCAAGTCACTGACGTTTCTGAGACGTTGCTGGTGAGCTGGTGAATTGCTGCATTGGGTGGATTTACGGTCCTCAAGCCTGATTTCTGGCTCTCTTTTTTAAGTGCCCTAGAAGCAGCCTCTTTTGCAGGAGGAACTGCAGCCATGCAGGAATCCAGCTTCCTCACACATCCCACCCTTGTTCCACCTATGCCTGGGGTTGCCACATTCCTCCAGCTAGCCCTGCTCCTCTGCCTTTTAACGCCAACGTCGGAGTTTTTGCCCAAATGAATCACGGTGGTAAAAGCAGGTAGATTGCTCGCAGTCCCCAATTCGCTGAATGGGAAGCAACACACAGTCTTCTCCACCCTGGAACTTTGGAACTCCCTGCCTATTGACATAAGGCAGGCACCTTCTCTGTACTGTATTCTTTTCAATGTCTGCTATTAATAAAATAAATCCTGTTTAGACAAGCTGACCCAGGTGCTTAGAAGGCTGGTGAAAGTTTCAATTTGCTTTTAGTCTTTTGTTATTTTAACTTTTTGGAAATCTTATTATTCTTAGTGATAATTTTATTGTTTTATCTTTTTTATAAACCTCTTTGAGGGGTTTTTTTACAGTCAAGCAGTGTATAAATGTTATGAAATGAGTAAATAAGTTTATTTATTTATTTCATAACATTCATATACCCTGGACTGTCAAACAAAACAAAACCTCAAAGCAGTTTTTGGACTCAGGCTGGGTACACACCATACATTTAACGCCTCCCTCTCTCGCCCCCAAGCATATTGGGAACTGCAGTTTACCCATCCCAGCGCTACAATTCCCAACACCCTCAACAAACTACAGCTCCCAGGGTCTTTTAGGGTTGGGCTTTAAGTGCATGGCAGGAATGTGTGCTGCCTTCAGCTTGCATGAGCCTCTGCCAGCACAGCCAGCGCTGAGTGAAGATGGCAACCCCAGTCCAAAACAACTGTGAGGCACCGAGTTCAAGAAAGGCTGCAAAGGGAAATAGTTCCGGGCTTATTAATAATAATTTTATTATTTATACCCCGCCCATCCAGCTGATATGAGTTATTGCAATCGTGCATGCTGAGGCTCAGGGATGGGGGCCACATGACTGAGGGCCACATGAAAGTGGTGGGCGGGGCCAGAGGTGAAAGTGGGTGGAGCAACGAATGCAAATTTCCCCTTTTCCCAGTAGGTTAGTTTCAACACACACTTGTGCAGCTCTCACGACCTTCCTCCTAAACAAGGGGCATGATCAGTGTTCAAGACAGGCAAAACACACTCAAGGGATGGATCTACACACAGGGGGGAAATGCTATAAAGAAGTCAGAAATTAAATTGTTATAACAAAAGGAAAAAAACCGCTATAGAAAATCGCATAGATTTTTTTTGCTCTCTGGCGCCATCTGGTGTTGCATGTTTATAATGCATTCAAGATGCTGTTTTCTGACTAACGTAGCAGAGTCCAAGCAGTGCATGAGTCAGGGCTGGGGAGAGATGTGGCTGGGGAGACTTCCGAGGGCCAGATAGAGAGGAGTGGAGGGCCGCATTCATTCCCGGGGTTCCCTGCTGCAGAGGACCTTAATGAACAGGCAGGCTCAAATCCATGCTTATTTATGGTATTGTAAAGTTGGAAAAGGCCTTCAAAAGGGCAGACTCCTTTGTACACATAGTCGAACACTAAATAACAGTCTAATCTCTGAAGGGATGAAAATGAGTAAGGTTGAGGAGCTTCTTGGTCAGGGTGTTCCACTGCAGGGGTGCCACCACAGAAAAAGGCCCCGCTCCTTGTAGCCATCTGGAAATGCTGAGGCAATTGTAGCAGATGATCTCCAAGGGTGGGGCAACATATCTGGAGCATGGAAGGAGGGTTCTTTTAAGTGTGCATGTTAAGCATCTTGGATCCCTGTTCTTTCTGCTGCCTCGCAGGTGGGTGTTTCTAGCCAAAAAGGGCTACCAGGAGAAAGATACTGACCCTCACATCTCAGTGATCACCAAACTGAAAGGAATTTCGGTCACACGCATCCGAGAGCTTGGGGACCGAATCTGGGATGTGGCAGATTACGTGAAACCCCCTCAGGTATCCTTTCTTTGGCCTTGTGGCCACAAAAGAATTACCCATCTGGATCAGGCCATATGAAAAATTGAGACGGAGAAGTTTGTGGTAGTAATACTACTACTAGGAGTAAAGTTACAAACAATAGTAAAGTAGTGGTAAAGTTACTAATACTGGGAAAGTTGTGTTGTTTATTTATTTTAAATCTTTTATACACCACTTTGTTTCTTAAAAATTCAGCAGTGTACCATATAAGAACAAACAAGAGCATTAAACCAAAAATAAAACCAATAAGATGCATATCAAAACAAATAATATGGGGCATTAAAAAACAACAACAACCAACAACTGAATGTATGTGTTTTGAAACATTTCATAGGGCGAAAACGTGTTCTTTGTGGTGACCAATTTCATTGCTACTCCGAAGCAAGTGCAAGGATCATGTCCAGAGGTACGTCGCTGGCTTTTCTTTATCGGTAATTTTTTGCTTCCTCTACAGTTGCTGGAGGCAGGAACCTTTTGGAGCCAGGTACGACTGGTGGGCGGGGCCAGAGGCAAAAGTGTGTGGAGCAACAAACATAAATTTTACCATTGTACAACAAATTGGTGCCAGTGCAGAGGTAACATGCAAGGCAGAGATCACATCCGATGCCGTTCTCTATCCAGGCAAGCAAGGGTTCAAGGACACACCCCTCCCCTTTAAAAGATATGGGAACTAGATTAATACACAAATAGAAAAATTATTAGAATTGACACACAAATTCTTCCCAAGGATTGGACTAGAATTTGGGAATCACAACCCTTAAAATCTGTTAAGTTGTGGGTGAACATATCAGACGACACAGCGATTCTTCAAACAGCTCTTGTTTATTTACAGGCCAGATCAGAACTGAAGGGTTCAGCCAGCCTGCTTATATAGAGCTCCACTAGAACGCAACAGTAACCATTTTCTGTAACTATCCAATCACTGAATGTCACTTTCAATCCCTTATTTGCATATGTGGACCTGAGTGAAAACTATCTACAGTATCCCCCTGCTGGCCCAGGGTTAACTTCAGTACATAACAAAATCTGCTTTCAGTTTTCTTGCAGAAAAATCATTGAAACTCATTGAAATTACTACACAGGTAGTATTGCACTCTTTTGCAAATGTAAAAAATATCATTTAATTGTTGGAGGGGTTGCAGTAGTTGGAAGGGAACCCGAGGGTCATCTAGTCCAACCCCAGGCAATTCAGGAATCTCAGCTAGCTCATACATGATTTTACTTGGACTTTGTTATTTTAACCCACGTGCAACAGTATACATTCTGTGTCCCTACTTTAAAGTATTGTTTTTCATCTTTTGATCGCCATCAGTTATTATAATTGTCCTCTTCTTTATATACAGTATTAAACGAAATGAAAACAAACCTTTATTGTTTTTAAAAAATGATATGTCCCAGCTAGACTAAAACTCTTGAGGAGAGTGTAAGGCAGGGCCTGGGAGAGACGTGGCCTGGAAGGGATTGTGTGGCTTCAGGAGGGCCAGGTGGAGAGTTCTGGGGGCCGCATTCAGTCTGGAGCTCCCTCACCCCTGCTGTGCAGTTCTGCCCGAGCCCGCAGAAGCACCTCTCAAACATTCACCTGCTCTCAGCCCAAATCATAGACCAGATTGCATCACTGTAGGCATCACAGAGCCTAGGGCTTGCCGATCAGAAGGTCGGCGGTTCGAATCCCCGTGACGGGGAGAGCTCCCGTTGCTCGGTCCCAGCTCCTGCCAACCTAGCAGTTCGAAATCACGTCAAAGTGCAAGTAGATAAATAGGTACCGCTCTGGCGGGAAGGTAAACGGCATTTCTGTGTGCTGCTGTGGTTCGCCAGAAGCGGCTTAGTCATGCTGGCCACATGACCCGGAAGCTGTATGCCAGCTCCCTCAGCCAGGAAAGCGAGATGAGCGTTGCAACCCCAGAGTCGGTCACGACTGGAGCTAATGATAAGGGGTCCCTTTACCTTTAGGCATCACAGCAGTTTATTCTGTGTCGGTTCAGATACTCTAACATCAGGCATCCCCAAACTCGGCCCTCCAGCTCTTTTGGGACTACAACTCCCATCATCCCTAACTAACAGGACCTGTGGTCAGGGATGATGGGAATTGTAGTCCCAAAATAGCTGGAGGGCCGGGTTTGGGGATGCCTGTCCAACATCATCGCAGCAGCAAGGGGCCGGCCAACTTGCCCTGAGACCCTGGGTCAGGTCTGTGGGTGTCCCTTCCTGCTAGCGCTTTATAAAGGCATGCCAAGCGGACCCTCTCACAGGGGTCCTCTGCGGATGCTTTTCCTACTCAACAATTGTCTTCTCCTCCTCCAGCATCCTTCCATCCCCGATGGGAATTGCAGGAGAGATGAGGACTGTTCGCCAGGACAGCCGGTGGTCCACGGAAACGGTAAGGAGGTCTGTTTCAGTCCTGGTCCCTACCCCCTGCTCTCTACATCACCCACATCTGAACGCCGAATTTAGCACCAGTTTCTCAGCAGTTACAGCTTGCAAGGCTCCCTCTTGCAGCCTTCCACAACCAGCAGCAGGGGGAGCTATTTTCTGTTTCGCCTCAGGCGGCAAAATGTACGGGGCCGGCCCTGCCGATGGAAGTTGCAATCCAAGAATATCTGAAGGGCACTGGGTTGGGGGAAGCTTCCCGCTTGTTTTTACATTTCTCCTCTGCATCCTTTCCTCCATTCCCCAAAAGCAGCCAGCCGTGCCACAAGTTACAAAAACCTCTCAATTTCTTACTAGCAGCCTTGTTAGCTGTTGTTGCTGAAGGATTCCAAACCATCGATGCCAATTGGAAATCAGTGCAGTTTATGTTGGGGATAATTCAGACAGAAATTCCCAGGTGTCAAAAAAGGTTATTTATGTATGCCACTACTGCGGCCCGTGTTTTGTTAGCCCAAAAATGGAAAGCGAGTGAGGTCCCAACTAAAGAAGAATGGCAACTTAAATTGATGAAATATGCACAGCTTGTGGACCTAACATATAGAACAGGAGAACAAGAAGAACATAATGTTTAAAGAAGATTGGAAAATGTTTATTGACTATATGGGGGAAATTATGTACACTTGAAAACGTTGGCAAGCATTAAGATAAATTCAACAGTGTAAATAAGTTTTGATGGATGTAATAATGGAATATTGAATGGTTTAGTTTATGTAAAATATGCAGGGATTTATGTTATGCAAAATGAATCATGGAAAGAGAAGAAGTCATTGATATTTTAAGGTTGTTTAAACGAATATTCTAAAATGTAAAACAGAAAATTTAATACAATTTTGTCGGAAAAGGAAATCAGTGCAGTTTGGAAAAGTTCAGTCAGCCACCTTGATTTAAACAGCACCCAGTTGTATCTCAGGAACCAGCAGGCAAAATTTGGCCACATTATTCCAAGAGGTGTCGGAATGCATAGCGAATATTTTCTAAAACATATAGCAGATGAAGCCACCTCATACTGAATTAAACCATTTGCCCATCTAGCTCAGGATTATCTGAGCTTTCCGGGGTCTAATGGGCAAATACGTCCATCTCAGTATCTCTCAGTTTCTGCTTTTCCCAATTTCATTTATTTAACAGCATGCACATACAGCTTGAGTGTCAGAAAACCTCTAAGTGGTTTCCAAAAATATAGGCTAAAGCCATGCTTTACATGGGGGAGTTGGGCTGCAGTGCACCTTGAAAGGAATAAAGGGCTTCAGTAAAAAGAAGACATAACTGATATGTGGTTTGGTTCTCTTGCAGGAGTAAAAACAGGGAAGTGTGTCCCGTTTGATGCATCCCATAATACCTGTGAGATCTATGGGTGGTGTCCGGTGGAAAACAAGACCTTGTCCAGGTATGCAAGTTGTCCTCTTTGATCCTGTTTCAACGGCTACCTGTATCTCTGTCCCCCAAACCCACCGCAAGCCAGCCAGACATCTTCAGCTGGGGAACAGGCAGTAGCTGCTAACCAAAGAAGACATTTGGTTGAGAGAGGTGGCCCCTCCCACAAGGTGAATTGCTGGTCAAATAGGCATTGCAGGTCCCCCCCCCCCCCCAGATGATACCAAAAGCCTTGAGAACCTGTTTAGTCAGAGGGAAAAGTAAGGCAACTACATCGCACTTGGTACCAACTCCTCTTTCAAACCACCTTCAAGGGCGGGGGGAATTAACACTATTTTTGGTCTCCAAGAGAGAACTTTGCCCAAATTATTAAAAAAACCACACCAAATTAAATACTTGTTTAGCTAAGCCTAACAAATATGTAGGCTGGTGCCATTGTTTTTAGCTAATCTTTGATTTTAATTACTTTTTGAATGTTTTAGATAGCTGCTTTTAACTGTTTTATTTATTCATTCATTCGTTCTTTTCTAAACTGCTTTGAGGGTTTTTTTTTTCTACTTCTTACAACCAAGCAACATATAAATGCCATGATGTATGTGTAAGTAAATAAAAAATCAGCCACCACGTATTATCAGACATCCACCAGAAACTTCAATTTCTCATGAAAAGGTAGTTTAACTTATTCTTCAACAGCCTACAGGTTGTAAAAACCAAATGGTCCTGTTCCTTCCATGAATGCATTCATAGGCCCACCTATTCTGTTTTCCACCTAGGAAACCACTCTTGGCTGAAGCGGAGAATTTCACTCTCTTTATTAAAAACACTGTCAACTTTACCAGGTTTAACTTTACCAGGTAAGGGCTGAGATCTTTAAAGCAGGGTGGGGACGGTTTTCACAGAGGGTTTGGGATACTGTTTGCAAACAGGAGTGTCAGTCATGGCACCAACACACAGCCCACTCTTGACACAGGTTAGATAGGTTGTGCAGGTTTCTGTATGGTCTAGAAACTCTGCAAAGTTTGTAACAGTGCCACAAAAAATCTCTTCAGGTTCTTGCTTTTTGGGGATGTTATTGTTTTATATTGTACTGCAGATGTTTTTGTTTTTTTAAAAAAGTTTTTATTTATACTTTTCAGGTTTATATATTTCAATAATTTTACAATCATTTTAATATATCAAAGTTTGACTTCCTTCCCCCTCCTTCTGCGGTTCCTTAAATTTATTTTTTAATATCTTCTGCATATCCAAATTCATTTAATTTGCTCATTTAATTATCTACATTAAATATATACTCTTTGGAAACTGCAGGTTATTACAATAATACTGCCAATGTTTTTATCTGTAAATATTCAACAAACCATTTCCGTTCCTTTATAATAAAAAAAAACTTTATCTTGATTTCTTATTCTTCCGGTAAGTTTCACCATTTCTGCATTTTCCATACGTTTTTGTATCCATTCTTCCTTTGCTGGGACTTCTGTTTCTTTCCATTTTGGAGCGAGTAGCATTCTTGCTGCTGTAGTAGCATACATAAATTAATTTCTATACCATTTAAGTAGTTCTGTCACTATAATTCCCAGTTTTGTGCACTGTATGATATGGCAGCATTTCAACTTCATGGGGTGTGTCTCCGTGCGCATGGTATTTGCTGTTTTTGTCATCTGTTTGGTGACTATTTTAGTATTAGGTAAAGGGACCCCTGACCATTAGAGGTCCAGTCGTGGCAGATTCTGGGGTTGTGGCGCTCATCTCGCTTTATTGGCCAAGGGAGCCGGCGTAAAGCTTCCGGGTCATGTGGCCAGCATGACTAAACCGCTTCTGGCGAACCAGAGCAGTGCACGGAAACGCCGTTTACCTTCCCGCCGGAGCGGTACCTATTTATCTACTTGCACTTTGAGGTGCTTTTGAGCTGCTAGGTTGGCAGGAGCAGGGACTGAGCAACGGGAGCTCACCCCATCGCGGGGATTCGAACCGCCGACCTTCTGATTGGCAAGTCCTAGGCTCTGTGGTTTAACCCACAGCGCCACCCGCGTCCCTATTTTAGCATTAAGTGGCATATAAATAAAGGAAACAATTCAATTGCAAATAAAGGTGCCACCAAGGCTCTTTCTCCCAAGCTGCTATTACAACAGGTTTCCGAAAGACTTTAATTTTTCTCATGCTTTCGTTCAGGACAAACACGCTGGAGACGACGGATGGCTCTTACTTCAAGGGTTGTCGATATGATGCCGTGGATGACCCTTATTGCCCCGTTTTTCGCATTCGTGACATGGTCGAGGCAGCTGGGGAGAGCTTTGAGGAGCTGGCTCACCAGGTAGGTCTCCCCTTTTGCTTCAGCAACCCATCCCACAAATGCAAGCGCGGAGGGCCAGTTACAAGAGACTAGGGCCCTGCGGGACTTTCCACATCTTTCCGCAGGGCCTGCAAAACAGAGCTGTTCCACCTGGCCTTTGGTTTGGACTCAGTCTGACCCTTATGTTTCCCTCCCCTTATGGTCTTGATTTATCAGCTACTTTAAAATGAGGCCGTATTTTAAATTGCATTTTAACCTGTATTTTAAATTGTTTTTTTCCCCTTTTCCTCCCCCCCCCTTTCCCCCCATTATGTTTTTACTGTGATTTTATTGGTGTTAGCCGCCCTGAGCCCAGCTCTGGCTGGGAAGGGCGGGGTATAAATAATTTATTTTTATTTTTATTTTTATTATTTGCTCAGTACTAATAGATCCCAGTGCCCTCTGTTCATCTCCCCCATTAATCTTGTGGCATTTGGTGGATCCCACACAGGGGGGCGCTATCGGCCTGCGGATCGACTGGGATTGTGACTTGGACCAGCCTCCTTCCAGATGCAGGCCCTGCTATTCCTTCACTCTGCTGGAAAAGAAATTCAACTTCAGGTGGGCAGCAGGCAGGAGGGTGCGAAGGAAGCAGTGCGCAAGCCAGCCGTTCTGTCTTAAGTAGGGATGCGGGGCAGGGGGAGGATTCAATTCTGCTTGCATATAAAGGCGAACATGCCCAATTCACACTTAGTGAAACAGTACGTGAAACGAAACACAGCAACCCTTCGGAATCTACACTTCTCTGAATTTTGCAATGCCGAGAAATGTGCAGAAAAATGTATATGTTAGCAAAAGAAAAGAACATACGCAAATGCACCAGGGGAAACTACTTCGCAATAATTTGTATATTGGGGGAAATTGCATATGTATTGGGAAAGAGCTGCGCTAAAAAACTGAGGCTCAGTGGTTTAGACCACAGCGCCACCCGCGCTCCTATACCTTCCTATTCAGACAAGCCTTTGGAATCTGAAGCGCAGGTGATGCTGTCAGGGCAAACGGTGTTTTAAATAGCTGGTTCCGCATGTGTTCTGATGTATTTTGATGGTTGTTTTAGCTAGTTCATTGATATCACTTTGCATTTCGTTATGTTGCTTTTAAGCCAACTTGCACCCCAACTTGGCAGAAAGGAGGGATATGAATATATTAAAAAACTAAATAAATAATATGAGAGGTCAGGCACTCCTCGCAGTATCTTGAACCCAAGTTGTCAAGGGCCCTGCCAGTCGATACAAGAACCTCAAACGTGGTCCAGTAGCATGTGGGCCAAGCCACAGCTTCTGCAAGTACGCTGCTCATCTGCCTGCTTTCTTTCTTCAGAACCGCCTCCTATTATCGGGACCCCCTGAACCAGCAGTCTCGGAGCCTGTTGAAACTCTATGGTATCCGCTTTGATATTTCGGTCCACGGCCAGGTAAGGACCTCTGAGGCCCCATGTGCAGCGGATCCCTAGGGGAGGAGTTGCTCTGCAGGGATCCCATTCATTGCCCCCCAAGTGTTAGAAACTAAGATATGAAAGCTAGGAGCTAAAGGGCACCTTAAACCGAGATTATGGGCTCAACAACGGAATGTCTAGGCACGCTTTTTTAATAGCAAGAATACATAGCTGAAAATGAGTGAACTGCAGCTAAAATATTATGTTCATTTCTCACATGGTCTAGTCCTTCCCCTGCCCACCTCCTTAATATTCTGTTGCACCACAGGCAGAAAGGGGGGGGGGGAGCTTATATTCCCAGTTATTTGTGTCTTTTATTTACCACAGAAGCTCAGTGCACCAGTGGCCTGACTTAGTAGGTGTAATGGTTCTAGGGGTTGCTCGTGTGTAAGCCGGTGCTTATCTCCCCGGCTGGGTGCAAACACCTGGCTGGGTTGCCTAAGTGAACCTTTTCTGTCCGGACAGCCACTCACCCGTGGCTGACTCAACCGCTGGCAGAATCCGTCAGTGGGCATTTCTTAAACTTCTTCCAGCAAAGAAGCTCTTTGACGCCTAGTCTCCTCCTACTCTCTCTGCGCGAAAGCCTTCTGTGCAAGGAGGGCGTGGGCAGCGGAGGACCCCTACTCTCCCCGCTGGTCCCCGGCAAGGAGTCATGGGACCGCCTCCCCGCTTCCCCCATCTGCCCCCCTTCTCCACTGGTGCTACGCTGATTCTCTTCCCCAGAAGATGGGCTGCTTCTCCCAATCCCTGGACGCTCTCTGGAATCCCTCTGGCTTTTGCTCTCTCCCTCCGGCACTGATGGCAGTTCCCTGACTGTAGGTGATAGCTTTCTATATAATACAGGGGAAATCCCTAACTCACCAAGTATTTGAGATATGTTGGCTACCCTTACCTGGTTTAGCCAGCCAGTCGAAGCCGTTCCCAGGGTGTGGTTTCTGTCATGTGCTGACAGCTTCTAAGAGCCACAGATGAGAGCTGAGTGCAGGGTGGGGATGAAAGACAGACAAAAAACCCCAGAAGGAGTGCAGCATGTGTCCACCCCCCCCCAAGTTACTACCCCTCCCCTAATACCTTACACTCTTTTTATTACTCAGGCTGGGAAGTTCAGCATCATTCCCACCGCTGTCAACTTGGGAACAGGAGCTGCCTTCCTTGGAGCTGTAAGTACGACCAGTAGAATAAAAAAGGCCCTTTTGGACTACAACTCCCATCAGCCCCTGGCCTTGCAGCTGTACGATGTCCCTGGGGCTGATGGGAGTTGTAGATCCAAACAAACAGAGAGCACCGTGTTGGCCAAGGCTGGTCTGGATGCTGAATGATGTCGTACTTGACTCTTGCCATCCTAGGCTGCCGTGGTTTGTGACCTCGTCCTGCTGTATCTCGATACGAAAGCCGAATTTTATCGGAGCGAGAAATACGAGGAGGTAACAGTGATCGGATGTGGGCTGATCTGGCCTCTTGCTTTGTTTATGTGGATGCGGCTGCCTTTGAAGTCCCTCTCTCTCCACCATGCCCTTTGCTGTAAACATCCCTTTGCTGCTGCCTTGCCTGCATGCTCCGGTTCCGTCCCATTTAGCACTCGCTGTCACGCCCCATTGTCCCGCTGTGGGGAATCGCAACCTCAGCAGCCCCTCGTGCTCCATGGGGACTGGCAGCGACTGGTCAGGGATCTTGAGAGGGATCTTGAGAGGGATTGTGTGTCTGAAGGTGTCTGGCTCCCCAAGGCTTTACTTAAATTTTTTTATGGCATCATGGCATTTTTTTAGAAGGGGGTGTCCCTTCTAAAAGCAGAGGGACATGGGTGGTGCTGTGGTCTAAACCACTGAGCCTCTTGGGCCTGTTGATTGGAAGGTCGGCGGTTCGAATCCCCGTGACGGAGTGAGCTCCTGTTGTTCTGTCCCAGGACCTGCCAACCTAGCAGTTCGAAAGCACACCAGTGCAAGTAGATAAATAGGTACTGCTGCGGTGGGAAGGTAAACGGTGTTTCGGTGCGCTCTGGTTTCCATCACGGTGTTCCGTTGCGCCAGAAGTGGTTTAGTCCTGCTGGCCACATGACCCGGAAAGCTGTCTGTGGACAAACGCCGGCTCCTTCAGCCTGAAAGCGAGATGAGCGCCACAACCCCACAGTTACCTTTGACTGGACTTAACCATCCAGGGGTCCTTTACCTTTACCTTTTACCTGGTAAAAGCAGGCTTTTCTGCATGCAATGATGATAATAATAATAATAATAATAATAATAATAATAATAATAATAATTTATTTGTACCCCACCCATCTGGCCACTCTGGGCGGCTTCCAACAGAATATTAAAATACAATAATCCATTAAACATGAAAAGCTTCCCTAAACAAGGCTGCCTTCAGATGTCTTCTAAAAGTCTGGTAGTTGTTTTCCTCTTTGATATCTGGTGGGAGGGCGTTCCAGAGGGCGGGTGCCACTACCAAGAAGGCCCTCTGCCTCGTTCCCTGTAACACAGCCCTCAGATCGTGAGGGCATATTAAAAGTAAAAGAACACAAGGAGAGCCTGCTGGATCAGTCCAATGGCCCCTTTAGTCCAGCATCCTGTTCTCACAGTGGCCAACCAGATGCCTCCATGGGAAATCCACAAGCAGGATTTGAGCAGAAGAGCCCTCTCTCTCCTGCTGTTTCCAGCAACTGGAATCCAGAAGCATTGCTGCCTCCAGCCACACAGTGCCTCCACTGAGCCATTGATAGCCTGATCTCCCATGCATTTGTGTAATCATGCTTAAAAGCCATCCAAGTTGGAGGTCCTTACGGGAGACAGTTCCACAGTTTAACCTGTTCTGTGTGGTGTAGTGGTTAAGAGCGGTGGACTCGTAATCTGGTGAACCGGGTTCGCTTCGCCGCTCCTCCACCTGCAGCTGCTGGGTGACCTTGGGCCAGTCACACTTCTCTGAAGTCTCTCAGCCCCACTCACCTCACAGAGTGTTTGTTGTGGGGGAGGAAGGAAAAGGAGATTGTTAGCCACTTTGAGACTCCTTAAGGCAGTGGTGTCCAAACTTTTTTCAAAGAGGGCCAGATTTGACAAAGTGAAGGGCCGTGGGGGCTGACCAAAGGGCCAACCAAAGTTGTTGAGCTTCTTTTAGGATTGACGTTGTTGAGGTTTTGGGGGGATTTTACCCCAGGAAATAAACTGCCACAGAGGCCGGATTAAACCGACCAGAGGGCCAGATTAGGCCCCTGAAATGGACTATGGACATGCCTGCCTTAAGGAGAGTGAAAGGCGGGATATCAAGTACAAACTCGTCTTCTTTTTCACAATAATATTTATTATTTTCCATACATAAACATAACACAAGAAAAAGTTAACAATAATAAAGGAAAAAGAATGAAACAGAAAAAAGAAAAAGAAAAAAGAATATAAAACATAAAATACAACAAATCACCACATAAACTAAAACTTAATTAATTAATTTAAATCCATCTTCATAAACATATTATTTGACTTCCTCAAATCTCTTCCATCTGAGTTTCTTAGTAATTATATATAGCAGTTTCCAATATCATTATTTCATAAAATCATATCACAGTCCAAACTCTTCTTCTTCTTCTCTGTCCTAAATCGTCCAAAATTCACCTTCATTGGCACTCCATGAGTTCTGGTGTTCTGAGAGAGGAAGAAAAACTTTTCTCTGCTTTGGTCCCCTTCTATCATGTCTCGTGTGCCTTTTCTCTAAACTAAAAAGTCCCAAACACTGCAACCTTTCTTTAGTCCCCTTCTTCATTTTGCTTGCCCTTTTCTGAACCTTTTGCAATGCCCACAGTATCTTTCTAATATGTTCCCTGTTCTGCTTTTCCAGGCAAAGCCACCGAAAACCAAAGTTGACGCAGCCAACTAGCCCTACAGACCACAGGCAAGAAATCTCAGGAGAGACCTAATGTGGGATAGATGCTCAAGCAGCCGGGCAAGATCTCTCCTCCCTGCTTTGGATGCATTTGGTGTCCAACTGGGGTATCGCTTGAAAACAGACTCCTCCAACCAGGTGGTTTGGATTACAACTCCCATCAGCCCCAGGGCTGGGCTGTCTGGGGTTGATGGGAGTTGTAGTCCAAAACCTTCAGAGGGTAGCAACAACACAGAGGTAGATATAGATGCCTTGCAGAGGTTTGGGACTACAATTCCCAACAACCCTGGGAGTTGTAGTTTGGGGAGAGCTGGTATAAAGGGTCTCAGATACCAGGGTGGGGGAAGCCCATCAAACCTACCCCTCTCTCTTCCTCTCTCAGATATAGAGATTCCATTGGAATAATTCTCAGCCACACTTCTGTCGAGGGAATCAAAACCTCCCCACATTAGTTTATCTTCCTGCTTCTGCCTAAAGATCACTTTTAGATGAAACCTGCTTTTTTCACCCTTTGCTATGGGACTTGCAGGTTTTCTTTACTTACCGTGGGGAACTGGTGCATTTTCCTGGCGTTTATTTACCTTTATAGACCACCATGCCTCCCCGAAAAGGTGATCAGCATATACGACGAGAAGGTCCCTGCATTGCAGGGGGTTGGACTAGATGACCCTCGGCACCCTTTCCAGTTCTATGATTCTGTAAGGGTCTCTCTCTCTCTTTCTCTGACTGTAAACTGTGTATTGGGCCATGTGACGACAGGTGCTCCATCACGTACTCAGGTCCCAGGTCAATTAATAAAATTAATATATTATTATTATTATCACCACCATCAGTTTATTAATCACCTTCTACACAGTCCTCTCAGGGCGATATACAATAATAATAATAATAATAAAAACAGTTTAAAACACACACACACACACACACACACATATTTCCATAGTGGTTTAGCAATCAATCCCTCTTCCTAAGGAACTCTGGGAATTGCAGCTCTGGGAGGGGGAAAGGGGGCTCGCCTCATAACTCTCAGCACCCTTAACAAGCAAACATGTCCCAGGATACTTTGGTGGAAGTATGAAACAGCTTCAAATGTAGCCATGCTGTGTAAAGGCCAGGATAAAGAGGAGCATCTTTGATATACGATGAACCATGTGCAATGATGATGCCTGATGCAGCTCTGTAAGGAGGGAGTGCCACATCTTTAGGATTTGCCTGCATATTTATTTCTTATTTTATTTGAAATATACTCGGAGTCGAGTGTGGATTTCATGCTCTTTATTCAGCTCATAGTAGTGAGGAATGCCAGTTCCCCCAAAATGTCTGCTTTATATACATTATTTACACAATGGGCCCCATGTGATTGGCTAATTCTGGGATTCTCCTGTAGGCCAATCAGGTTGCAGATTCACTTTCACCTGGAGCTGGATTGGGTGGCTTCCGAGGACCAATCAGACTGCTGCATTCTGGATCCTATTGTTCTAGGACCAATCAGACTGCTGCATTCTGAATCCTATTGTTCTAGGACCAATCAGACTGCTGCATTCTGGATCCTATTGTTCTAGGACCAATCAGACTGCTGCATTCTGGATCCTATTGTTCTAGGACCAATCAGACTACTGCATTCTGGATCCTATTGTTCTAGGACCAATCAGACTGCTGCATTCTGGATCCTATTGTTCTAGGACCAATCAGACTGCTGCATTCTGGATCCTATTGTTCTAGGACCAATCAGGCTGCTGCATTCTGAATCCTATTGTTCTAGGACCAATCAGACTGCTGCATTCTGAATCCTATTGTTCTAGGACCAATCAGACTGCTGCCTTTTGGATCCTATTCAACTCAGTACATAACATAATTATTGCATTTATATCTCACCTTTTTCTCCAAGGAGCTCCAGGCAGCATACACAGCCCTCCCCCTTCTCAGTTCAGTCCCTACAACAACCCTGTGAGGCTCTCAGGTTGGCCTGAGAGATAGTGCCTCGCCTGGGGTCTCCCAGGGAGCTTCGTATGGCCGAGTGAGGATTTGAACTCTGGTCTCTCAGATGTTACTCGACGACAGCACGCTGGCCCTCAGTGAGGACCACCACCTCAAAGGGAAGACACCCCCCGCCCGTCGCTCATTTAGCGCCCCTGTGCAGAAAGCAGGGGGGAGTCAGGGCTGACGGAGAGCCGAGCCCCCTGCTGGCTGCCCCTCGCACCCGGGCCCAGCCCGCCGGGCCCCTCCTCAAATTGCTTCAGGTAGAACTGCCTGGCTAGCTGCCTGGTCATCCCCTTGAGAGCAAAGACGGCCGCCGTGATCTCGGAGGCAAGGAAGAGGAGGAGGACCAGGTGGACGGCCGTCTCCAGCGGCAGGCGGATGATGTGTTCGTCGGTCAGGATGAACAACAGGACGGGCGTCTCAATCAGGAAGGAGAGGAGGACAAAGCCGGCCAGTTCGGGGACCTGCAGGAGCCAAGGAACAGAGGAAGCTGCCTTTTACCCATCCATCCAGCCCAGTATTGCCTACACCAGACTTCCTCAACCTCGGCCCTCCATATGTCTCAATTCTTATATTGACTTCAGTTCCTTCTTATAATTTCTTACAACTCTATTTAATATTATTCTTGTTATTCTTTGCAAACTTTATCATGTTCTGTCCCTTTAAAAATTCCTTCACCTTACAGTACAGTGGAACCTCAGGTTACATACGCTTCAGGTTACAGACTCCGCTAACCCAGAAATAGTGCTTCAGGTTAAGAACTTTGCTTCAGGATAAGAACAGAAATCGTGCTCCGGCGGTGCGGCAGCAGCAGAAGCCCCCATTAGCTAAAGTGGTGCTTCAGGTTAAGAACAGTTTCAGGTTAAGTACGGACCTCCGGAACAAATTAAGTACTTAACCTGAGGTACCACTGTATAAAAACCTGTGATTGGAAACACTCTGTATCAGTTTTTAACATCAGCAGTCAGGAGCGCTTCAGCCCTGTTTTTGAGTTTGTTTGAAACGTAAACAGCTTATCTCGTATTCCTTTGTAAGTGAAATATACTCAGAGTCACAAAGTGATTTCATGCTCTTTATTCAGCTCATAGTGGTGAGGAGGAATGAATGAAAGTCCCCTCACAGTATCTGCTTTATATACATTATTTACACAATGGGCTGCACATGATTGGCTAATTCCGGAATTCTACTGTAAGCCAATCAAGTTGTGGATTCACTTCTATCTGGAGCAGGATTGGGTGGTTCCTGCCAACCAATCATACTGCTGCATTGTTCTAGGACCAATCAGACTGCTGCATTCTGAATCCTATTGTTCTAGGACTAATCAGACTGCTGCATTTTGGATCCTATTGTTCTAGGCCCAATCAGACTGCTGCAGTTTGGATCCTATTCAACTCAGTACATAACAGTAAGTTTTTCTTAAAACCTTTTTTGTAAACTCAGGGATGCGTTTCAGCCCTGCTCTTGAGTTTGCTGGAAATCACTGAAAACCATTTAAGGTTTATAATGTTCTCTTAAATAGGGCTATGTTTAAAACTTGTCATTGAGGTTTTTATACCTTTTTTGTAAACTCAAGGAAGCATCTCAGACCTACTCTTGAGTTTGTTTGATATCGCTTAAAATCATTTAAGGTTTAAAATTCTTTATTTCCTTCTGAGGAAACTGATTAGTTCAGTGAAAAGAGTTTTGTAGCCGGCATCTCGTTAAGTCTTTGTTTAATTCTAGGTTAATTTTTCCTTAAATTTTTTGATTTTTGTTATTCAATTCTATAGTCGATTACCTCTCGTTTCAGGGATTTTCACGGCAATTCTTTTGTTTTCTGTAATGGTCTACACTGACTGGCAGCGCAAAACACATTGAAGGAGGGTGCGAAGAAAGGAACAGGGACAAGAGTGATGAACTATGCAAAGCTGGCTAAACTAACATATAAACTGCGAGATAAGGACAACTGTGCCTTCAAAGAAGAATGGGAACTTTTTACAATTACTTAAAAAGACAACAAAATGAATTGGACTCCTTGGCAGGTTTTGAACAAACATACACACATTTATTGATTGTTAACATAGCAGATAGATAATATAAGGATTTCTACAATTTCACAGTATGCAGAGAATACTATGTGTTGAAAAATCAGAGAGAGGAGCTGAGGGAAGTCTGGGAGGGAGGGGGGAGGGCTTGATGGAGAGGTGGGGGCAGAAAGGGGGGAAATAATGAATATGATATGTTTTGATCTTTTGATATGTTGAAATTATTAATAAAAAACCCCTTTTTAAAAAAAAAGAAGAAGGAGGGTGCGAAGAAGAGAGGGGAGTGGCTTGGAGAAAATCCTGGGGGCCAGGCAAAGAGGTATGGAGGGCCACACTTGGCTCTCAGCCCTAAGGTTTGTCCTCCCTGCCTTGAGGCCTTACCTTCTCCTGCAGATTTCCGATAAACCCCAGGTAGAGCCGCAGGCCTTCGGCTGAGATGATCATCAGGTATGCACTGACCAGCAGGAACTGATAGTAAGCGGGCAGTAGGCTATACTGGAAGGAGGGTAGAAAGAGAGAGAACTAGTTGAAAAGGACTATCGTGTTTTCTCTAACTTAGAAGAATGGGATTGTAGCGTAGGAAGGGGACCCTAGGGTCATCTATCCCAACCCCCTGCAATGCAGGGAATCACAGCTAAAGAATCTTCAGCAGATGACGCCCCCCCCCCCCAAAAAAGACTTGATCCCAACAGCTTTGGGGTTTCAGGCTGGTCTGTCCCTCCCCACCTGGAGATGCCAGGAATTGAATCTGGGGTCTCCTCCTTCCACATGTAGGGCAGATGTTTTTCCACCGAACTACAGCTCCGGTTAATAATAATAATAATAATAATAATAATAATTTATTTATACCCCGCCCATCTGGCTGGGTTTCCCCAGCCACTATGGGCGCCTTCCAACACAATATTAAAACACAGTAATGCATCAAACATCAAAGGCTTCCCTAAACAGGGCTGCCTTCAGATGTCATCTAAAAGTCTGGTAGTTGTTGTTCTCTTTGACATCTGGTGGGAGGGCATTCCACAGGGCGGGTGCCACCACCGAGAAGGCCCTCTGCCTGGTTCCCTGTAACTTGGCTTCTCACAGTGAGGGGACCGCCAGAAGGCCCTCGGCGCTGGACCTCAGTGTCGGGGCAGAACGATGGGGGTGGAGACGCTCCTTCAGATATACTGGACCGAGGCCGTTTAGGGCTTTAAAGGTCAGCACCAGCACTTTGAATTGTGCTCGGAAACGTACAAAGAAAAGGGGGGGGGACCCTGACTACCTTCAGTTCCAGCATGACCCCCTCCGACAGGCACCAGAACGGGGAGAAGAAGGCATTGAAGTACAACATCATCTGTAACGGCAGACTGGAAAGCACCGTGTGGTCTGGAAAAGATGCCAAAAGTTTGCAGCAGCAGCATCTCAGGGAGAAAACAGCCTCCTCTGGACCCGTTTGCCAATGGCGTTGTGTTTTTTGTCATTAGAGCTTTGGATAAGGCAGCTTGCCAAGGGATTGCCCAAAGGTTGAATACAAGGTCGGCAGTTAATACCATTCAAAATGACTGTGAAACAAACAGGGGCTCTTGCATAGCTTTTAACTTGTTGAATTTATATCCCACCCTTATAAACGTCAACTTGGTTTGGATTACAGCTTCCCTACGAGACCATCTTGCCCCCTGCATTCCCCCTCAACTGCTCTGATCTGCAGAACTAGCACTTTTACAGGTTTTTAAGTGATAACCGCACTTCGGAACTCCCTGCCGATTGACATCAAGAAGGCATCTTCCCAGGACTGTGGTACCTCGGGTTAAGTACTTAATTTGTTCCAGAGGTCCGTACTTAACCTGAAACTGTTCTTAACCTGAAGCACCACTTTAGCTAATGGGGCCTCCTGCTGCTGCCGCGCCGGGATGTAGAACATTAAGAAAAGTGAAGAAATTTGATTATAACTGGAATATTATGTTTTAATAATGATATTGGAAAACTGTTACATTCATATACAAGGGAATTCAGAAGGGAGGGACTATAGGAAGTCAAGTAACATGTTTATAAGGTTGGATTTTTAAATAACTAAGTTTGTTTGTGTTGTTTAGCTGTTTGTTGTTGTTTTTCAGATGTGGTTTTTTTTCCTCTTTTCTTTTTCCTTTGTTAGTTTTTGTTTTGTTTTGGGGTTGTTTTTTTTGTTGTGCAACGTTTGTTGCAGTATGTGTTATAATTGTATAATTGTTTAAAACTTAATAAAAATTATTGGGGGGGGGAAGCACTTTGGTTTAGGCAAGCCTACCCAGAAATGTAGAATGCTGACCTGTGTTTTACTCTGAGTTGTCACTTATTGTTGACTTATTATTGTTATTTTTGAATGTTTTAAACAGCTGCTTCTAACTGGTAATTTCATTCTTTTCGGAAACCGCTTTGAAGTGTTGTATATCAAGCGGTATATAGGAATTTTATTCAACTGAACTGAATCACAACCACTTTATTAAATCATATTAATTGTTTTGATGAATTTGCTTTTGCTCTTTGCTTTCTTTTCTTCTTTTTTTCTTAAAATCATTTTTATTTGATTTTACAAATATAAAATTATAATACAACCATACACATACACATTTAAAGATTCCTCCAGATCTCTGAACTTCCCACCTTCCCTTCAGTGGGTCCTATTTTTAAACCTTTTCTACTGCATCTTTTTCAATAGTCCATACTTTATATAACTCCATTTTCTCTTGCTACCTTACAAGTGTTATTGTAATCCTGCTAATGTTTTCATCTGCTTACAGTGGTCTCCAAGAAAAATTGTAAAAAATTCCCCGATTCTTTGTTAAAGTTTTGGTCTTCTTGGTTCCTGAGCTTTCCGGTCAGTTTTTGCCATTTTGGCATAGTCCCAACAGTTTAATTTGCTTCTGCTCTTTGCTTTCGTAATATGCTGCCTCATTTTGCTGCTATAGCAATTGCAGTGTTTGTTGTTCTCAATGCTGTTGTGAGCCGCTTTGAGCTCAACATTTGTTGCTGGAAATCTCATTCCTGAGATAGCTCTGCCGGTAGAGCATGAGATGCTTAATCTCAGGACCATGGGTTCAAGCCCCATGTTGGGCAAAAGATTCCTGCATTGGGGGGGGGGGCTGGAATTAGATGGCCCTTGTGGTCCCATCCAACTCTTACGATTTGATTATTCCAAATATTAAATCAGATCAAATAAACTATAGAACCACAGAATGGTAGAATCATAAAATTGTAAATAGATGCTCTGCCACTGATCTACAGCCATGGAGACCACCCCCTTGGGAAGGGCTTGCGTCGGAATCCTTGTTTGCCCCAGTTGAATGTTAAGCAGGGGCCAGCAAACTTTTTCAGCAGGGGGCCAGTCCACCGTCCCTCAGACCTTGTGGGGGGCCGGACCATAGCTGTCAACCTTCCCTTTTTTTGCGGGAAATTCCCTTATTCCAGCGCCATTTCCCGCTGCTTCCCACTGCTATCCCGGATTGTTAGATAGCCCTTGGACTGTCCCCGGGACAGGTGAGGCTGCTGATCCCTTATTTTCAAGGCTGCTGATCCCTTATTTTCAAATCTGAAAGTTGACAGCTATGGGCTGGACTATATTTTGAAGGGGGGGGGGAATGAACGAATTCCTATGCCCCACAAATAACCCAGAAATGCATTTTAAATAAAAGCACACATTCTACTCATGTGAAAACACCAGGCAGGCCCCACAAATAACCCAGAGATGCATTTTAAATAAAAGGACACATTCTACTCATGTAAAAACACGCTGATTCCCGGACCATCTGCGGGCCAGATTGAGGCGATTGGGCCGCATCCGGCCCCCGGGCCTTAGTTTGCCTACCCATGGTTAAAAGCTTTCCCAGATCTTATTAAAGCCCACTCCTCAAATCTCATCATACCTGGGTGGTAGCTCTGTGCCAGGCCGCAGTCACCAGTCTTGTTGTTGATGAAGAGGGACCCACTGAAAGTTGTCAGCCCCCTCCGCAGGTTGGGAGGCAGCGGAGTCTGCAGGGCCATCACCCCCAATGTGTGGGGGGTCACCTTCTGTTCCCCCACCCACCCTGCTGCTCTTGACCTGAATCAGGAAGCGCTGGGAAAGAAGATCTGCTAATTGCATTAAGAGATCGGGCAGCACAGCTGTCACTCAGACATATGGCTGGAGGAGGTTAATCCGGCTGTGCTGTGAGGGGGAAAAACCCAAAAGTTTCCTGGGTAAGGTTATCACATCTTTCTTTGCCCCTTTTCTAGTGCATTTTTGGAGAGATGTTGCCAACTTTTCGCTGCTCCTATGCCTTTATGAGCACTTTCTGCCTATGGATCTTAGCAAGGGATGCAAAAGTCTCCCGGGCTGTTATTTATTTAATAATAACAATAACAGTAACAACAACAATTTATTACTTATACCCCGCCCACCAGGCTGGGCTTCCAACAAAACTTTAAAAATACATTAAAACATCAGTCATTAAAAACTTCCCTAAACAGGGCTGCCTTCAGGTGTCTTCTAAAAGTCAGATACAGTGGTACCTCGGGTTAAGAACTTAATTCGTTCTGGAGGTCCATTCTTAACCTGAAACTGTTCTTAACCTGAGGTACCACTTTAGCTAATGGGGCCTCCCACTGCCGCTGCGCCGGGGTCGTGCAATTTCTGTTCTCATCCTGAAGCAAAGTTCTTAACCCGAGGTACTATTTCAGGGTTTGAGGAGTCTGTAACCTGAAGCATCCGTAACCTGAAGCATCTGTAACCTGAGGTATGACTGTAGTTGTTTACTTCCTCGACCTTCCTCCCAAAGGAGCCCAGGTTTTCAAGCACACAAAGTAATTAAAACATCTAAAAACTCCACCACAGATGCTGACAGGGGAGAGATCTCGACTGAAAAGCCTTGTTGGAAGAGGAATGCTTTCAAGCTGGCACTGAGAAGACAAAGGAGGCCTAATATTTATTGGAAGGGAATTTCAAAGGGTTGGTGCCACCACACTAAAAGCCCTGTTTCAGTGAGGAGAAAACCTCCTGATAAGATGTTGTCAGCAGGAGCCCCTCACCAGCAGAGCAGCGATCGACTGGGTATATAAGGGCTGAGGTGATATTTCAGGTATCTTGGTCCTGAGCTGTACAGGCCTTTATAAACCAGAATCCAACACCTTAGCCTGGCAGGTAATTGGTACCTAGTGCAATTCTTTCCTGGGTAGGGCTGGCTGGGGTTGTTGGTAGTTGTAGTTTAAGGTGATCTTCTGCTTTAAATTTTAGTGTGCCAGCTCCTCAGAGCAGGGACCTTCTGCAATGTGTAAAACAAGGCCATGACAGAAGTAGATTGGGATCTACTGACCTACTGGTCTATCTTGGGTGGATGTGCAATAATAACTTTTCAACAATAAACTTGACCCCCCCAAAAAGACTTTTTTCTTCTCCCAAATCAGGCTGCTGAGATGAAGAATGCTTGAAACCAGGAATGTCTTTTTGAGTGATAGGACTCTGAACCCAGTTTTGGAACTGACAACAAATTCCTGTGCTCAGTGCATGCTCAGAGGCACCCCATTCCTCCGTTCTGCCAGTATGCTGACATCCTCCCTCCAAACTGCTTGCCTTGAATATGACTCCAGTTGATAGATTCCAGGATGCTAGCATAACCAAAAACAAGTGGATTCTGGGACCCAGAAGTCTGCCCAGCCCAGCTGTAAGCCTCTTGTGATGAAATTGTGGATCTCAACACCCAGAAAGCCCGCTCTGCTCTTGAGTCTTTAAGAACAGCTAGATCTGCAGCGATGAGCCCACGAAGATTTTCACAGCGCAGAGATAAACACAGCCAATCTGCTCACATCAGCATGTTCCAGCTGCTGGTAAAGGGCAGATCCCTGGTAAAGGGCAGATCCCAGATTTTAACAAGGATCCAGAAGGAAAGGCATATGAATTTGTCAAAGATGTATAACTTGCTGTTGAAATGGAACACTCAGGATGAAACAGTGAAATCTGTTATGATTAAATGGGCACAAGACGTTGGACACAACATCATGTTTGCTGACTGGGAGCAGTTATGGACCACAGGTATGAAATTTACGGCATGTAATGCCTTAAGAGAGAATATTATGAAAATGATATACAGGTGGTACATAACCCCAGTCAAGCTTGCAAAAATCTACCATTTGCCCGATAATAAATGTTGGAAATGTAAAGAAACTGAAGGTACATTTTTTCACCTTTGGTGGACGTGCCCAAAGATTAAGGCTTTCTGGGAAATGATATATAATGAATTAAAAAAGGTATTTAAATATACCTTCTTGAAGAAACCAGAGGCCTTTCTCCTGGGCATAGTCGTCCAATCGGTGTTAAAAAAGGATAGAACTTTCTTTATGTACGCAACAACAGCAGCAAGAATACTCATCGCAAAGTATTGGAAGACACAAGAACTACCCACACTGGAGGAATGGCAGATGAAACTGATGGACTATATGGAACTGGTGGAAATGACTGGTAGAATCCGTGACCAGGGAGAAGAGTCAGTGGAAGAAGATTGGAAGAAATTTAAAGATTACCTACAGAAACATTGCAAAATTAAAGAATGTTAGAGTGATGATGGATTGAAATTAAGTGGTTTCTAGCTGTACAGGCGTTAAAGTTATATACAGACTAAGATTAAGGATTAGGCATAAAAAGGTTAAAAGAACGGAAAACTGGCTATTAATAGATAAGAATTTAATGTTATACCATATTAAGATTAAGAATTGGGATTAAAAAAGAGGGAAAGAAATTGCTGGACAAACAAATTGAACTGGAATACAAAAGAGGGAGGTATGAGGAGGTCCAGAAAATAAGTAAATTCAAAAGTGGTGATGAAAAGATGGTATTGTTTTTAACTGTTTTTTCTTTTGTCTTTTTTTTTGTATTTTGTATTGTCTATTTTTGTATTGTGTATATATATATATATATATTTTTACTTTTAAATTCTTTTTTACTGATGTGTCTTTTTTATCGGAAACTTTAATAAATATCATTTGGGGGGGAAAAAACTGAAGGAAAGGCATATGCTCTGGTTATCTCCCATTTGGACTACACCAATGTGCCATATATGGGGCTAACTTTGAAGATGACTCAGAAACTACACCTAATCCAGAATGCAGGCGCCAGACTGGTGACTGGGAGTGGCCACCGAGACCACATAACACCAGTCCTGAAAGATCTACATTGGGTCCCAGTATGTTTCTGAGCACAATTCAAAGTGTTGGTGCTGACCTATAAAGCCCTAAATCAGCGGTTCTCAACCTGTGGGTGCCCAGATGTTGTTGGACTACAACTCCCATCATCCCTGAGCTCTGTCCTTGCTAGCTAGGGGGGATGGGAGTTGTAGGTCAACAACATCTGGGGACCCACAGGTTGAGAAAGACTGCCCTAAATGGCTTCAGTCCTGTAAACCTGAAGGAGTCTCCACCTCCACCATTCAGCCCGGACACTGGGGTCCAGCTCCGAGGGCCTTCTGGCGGTTCCCTCTGCAAGTTGTGAAGTTACAGGAACCAGGCAGAGGGCCTTCTCGGTAGTGGCACCCACCCTGTGGAATCCCTTCCCAGCAGATAACCAATTTGCATGACTTTCCGAAAACATCTGAAGGTGGCTGTGTATAATAATTGTTTGTTTGTTTGTTTGTTTGTTTGTTTGTTTGTTTGTTTGTTTGTTTATACATACCCTGCCCATATGGCTGGCTTCCAACAGAATACTAAAAACACAATAAAACTTCAAACGCTAAAAAATTCCCTAAACAGGGTTGCCTTCAGGTGTCTTCTAAAAGTCAGATAGCTGTTTATCTGAAAGGAAGGAAGTCCTACATGTGGGACAGAGTTAAACTGAGGAACTCGCTTCCCGCAGTAGACAGCGACAGCCACCCGCTTGGGTGACTTTAAAAGAGGATGGGACAAATTCTTTCGAGTATAAGGCTATCAGTGGTTACTAAACATGATGGCTTTGCTCTGCCTCCACAGTTGGGGCAGCAATGCTTCTGAATTCCAGCTGCTGGAAACCACAGGAGGGCTCAAATTTTGCTTGCCAGTTTTTCACAGATATCAGGCTGGCCAAAGTGAGAACGGAATGCTGGACCAGATAGGCCATGGACCTGATCCAGCAGGGCTCTTCTTACTTTCTTAATTGTATTGGATCAACCCAGTAGGGATAGGTGATTCTCTCAGTTTCAGATTTTTCTCAGTTTCCCAGTCTTGCATTCAGTTCACCACATTTCTGCATTCGGTTGCAACTTTTTTGCTAAAGAAAAAAAAAGTTCTCAAGAAAATTCATCAGCACATTACTGCACATTTTCTTCTAATAAATACTTCTTTGCAAGCTTTTTTCTCTGATATAATGCATTTTTGTATTGTTGGTTTCACTGACGTATGCAACTTGTGGCATGCTTCCCCCTAGTACATGCATATTTGTGAACATTTATGGGTTATCATCACCATCACCATTATTATATTTATTTATACCCAGCCTTTTCCCCAGCTGAGGACTCCAGGCAGCTTACACAAATTAAAAGAACACAGATAAAATACAAAATGCTAAAAACATATCAAAGATGATCATTAAAAATGGAAATAAACTCTAATAGAATTAAAGCAATATTTTAAAAAATACTGGTAATAAAAACAACACAGCCATTTCCTTTAAAAAAAAACAACAGGCATTTTCCCCCAGAGAACTGCATCGCAAAAAATTCAGAGAGGTGCAACGTTGGAAGAAGATCTGTGTGTCATTTTATAAAGTGTTTTGGGATGTGAGATTTATGTTCACATCAAAAAGCAAACTGAAGGGGGGGGGGACCCACACTCTCCCTATAGGAAATAATTCAGAAAGCTTTTCCCTGCCCCGCCCCCAGCATTAAATTACAGGGAAAGACATTTGCCCTGGTTAAATCAGGCAGAATTTAAAGGCAGAAGAACAGGGCAAGTAAAAAGAAAGGTACCGTATTTTTTGCTCTAGAAGACTCACTTTTCCCTCCTAAAAAGTAAGTGGAAATGCGTGTGCGTCTTATGGAGCGAATGCAGGCTGCGCGGCTATCCCAGAAGCTAGAACTGCAAGAGGGATTGCTGCTTTCACTGCGCAGCGATCCCTCTTGCTGTTCTGGCTTCTGAGATTCAGAATATTTTTTTTCTTGTTTTCCTCCTCCAAAAACTAGGTGTGTCTTGTGGTCTGGTGCATCTTATAGAGCAAAAAAATACGGTAGCAACCCTAGGAGGGGGCTATTTTTGGCCGAAGCATCCACACACAATCCAGAGCAGTTATCACACAAGCCTGGTGGTTTAATACATGAGTTTATTAATAACCTAGGAGGGTGGGGGAAGAGGGCAAAACATGAGATGGCTAATTTATTTTGCATGACATCCTGTGGCAAAGCAAGTGAAACGCAAGCGAATGTGGGCAGTTGAAACACAGGGCGGGCAAAATCCAGTCAGCATTTCTTTTCACCCTTCAGAAAACACCCGCATGAACTCAACAGGTGCTTCCTGTTCCTCCAGCCCCACAGCGCCAAAAACAAAACAAAAAACCCCATCACAATGGCAGAATTTCTGCCTGCAAGCATTTCTAAAGCACCCCCAGGCCTCTGTCAGGAAGGTGGAAGATGGCAGGCCTATGATTGGCAACCCTGTTAGTGGCGAGGAACATCAAAGTCTGGCAAGGGGCTAGTCCTGTTAGAGGAGGAGCTTCGGCTGCAACTTCACCAGGGGACTTGTGCTTGGGGAGAGAAATTTAGCATGTTCCAGCCACACGAAGAGAAGCTGGAGTTTCAGGTTTCAAAGTGTTTCCACTTTAGTGTTGACACCCATGACGGCCCTCTCATTTCTGTTGTGACGTTCTCCTCCACGGCCCCTGAGTTGCAAGAAAATGGTGGCTGCTGGTTCCTAGAAAATACAGCTGATTGCCCTGAATTAGGAAATTGCATTCCAGGGGGCTGGGCTAAATGACCCTCAAGTTCCCTTCCAGCTCTACAATTCTAGGGTTCGATGGGCTGGATTATTAGGAGAGGTGCAGCCTGCCTCTATCACCCTCGGGTCCCCTTGTCCCTTGATGAGCAAGGTGATAACTCAGGGGTTTGTTTTGCCCGTTGCAAAAAAGAAAATCGACACCCCGTGCCGAGGAGAAGAGACAGTTCTGCAGTCTGAATAAACCATGCCAGAGGAACACGTGCATTAGTGCATTGCAGAATTTATTCTGGCGTACTAATTTGGAGGGTGACCAAGGCTGCTGACCCTTCCCCTCACTTGCTCCTCCAACCTCTCTGACTTCTGGCACTCTTTCAAGCACATCTTGGCAATCCTTAGGGGCTAGAAACCTGGTTAAGGCAAAACAAAAGGAAAGAAAAAGTTGCAGTGATCTGGAAGCCGGGTCCTGTGCCTCTTCTGCATTCCGGAAGAAAGGCAGAGAGCGGGCGCAGCTAGGCTTGGCAAGAGAGGGCTTGCTGCAGGGGAAGGAAATGTGGGGGGAAACATGGATCCCACTAAGGATAGGTGAATCCATTTCAGTTCCTCATTTTCCAGTCTTGAGTGGAGTTAACCATATCTCCACACCACAAGTGGTTGTGTTGCTGTTCCTTAAGTCCTTGTGAAAATTTGCCAGCATTTTCACGCAACATTCTATTCTGCAATTTTGCTTCATGCGTCCGGTTTTTGCAAAGATTCATGTGTTTGGTTTTTGCAACACAATGCATTCTTGTGTGTTATTTCCTCTAATATATATGTATATTTATGCACAGCTATGGATTTCTGTGCTTGACCAGAGAACTGCATTGCAAAATTCAGAGATGGACAAATTTTGAAAGATGGCTGTGGTTCAGTTCACCTGCCGTTTTCAGAATGTGCCAATTGGGTATGTTCGCCTTGAAACATGAACTGAATCAGACACCCTCCCCCCCCCCCAATCCCTATGCAAAAGACCAACAGATCTTTGGCACAGCAGGCTTGGGCAAAGCTGTTCCAAAGGGAACATAGAAAGGTGAGCCAATCCTCCATATTAGTTTCCCTTTGATCACTGCTCTCTCTCTCTCTCTCTCTCTCTCTCTCTCACACACACACACACACACACACACACACAGAGGTTTGTGGCTTGCATAAAGGAAGACGGCTTAACGGGCCTGCAGGAAGCGCCTCAAGGACGTGGTTCAAAAGAACCGCAGCAGCAATGGAGTAGACTGGAAGGGCGGTTGGAATGTGGACGGCGAGCAGCGCAGCCAGCCACTGTGGGATGCGGCCAACACCAATCCGTGGAGATTTCTCCCTGTAGAAAGGGAAGTCTTTGAGGTCCACCAGCTCTCCACTGCTCCCAAGCAAGCGTGCAGGTGTGACCCACATTTTCCTCTCCCCCACCCCACGGCTCCGCTGACTTCACGGCACTTATCTGACTTGGCCCTAGATAGCCGTGGCAACTCAATGAACCCCTAAGTGGCCCCTTTTCCTTCCGGTTGCTCCAGGGAGAGGGTGTGTTTAAGCCACTCTGAGGCTACAGAAGTTGATCTCAGCATGAATGGGGCCCTTGGAAGGCGTAGGAAGAGAATGGTTATGGAAACAGTGCCAGGTTTGTCAAAGTCACTGGAGAAAGGTGTGTGGCATCTTGCCCTTGGTGACTGCAGGGTCTGTAGGAAGCCAAGTGATTTCTGGGGATGTTAGGAGCCCTTTCCGGTTAGCCAGGACATGTCTCCAGTTCTACAGGAAAGACAAAACCAACAAACAAAGCAGGATTATTGTAGGAATACTTCCTCAACTCCCAAACCAGCTACACAAACCCTGGAGTGGAGGAAGGCAATGTTTTTGAAGCTGACTGAAAGCACAAAGAGCAAAGAATCATAGAAATAGAACTGTCGAGTTGGAAGGTGTGGGAAATTGCAGTCAAACATAACTACACACGAGCGCTAGTTAGTGCATGAAGGGGTTAAGATCACAGAGTTCTGTTCCTAGACTCAGCTAGGTCATGACCCCTCTCCTCCATGAAGGAGGAAGTAAAGCTGTTTTCTCTTCCTTTCTCTTACTTCTCTTCCAGCCATGGACCAGGGCGGACATGTCTGAACTTGATCCAAGTTCAGACAGCATATCTGAAACTATATTGTGTATTTTGTGCCCAAAAGTAACTTGGGTGCTGCATGGAACAATGCATGAATCAGACCTTTGGATTTAGTAAGTAAAACTTTTAAACTTACTTAAGAGTGTGTGGTCTGTTCATTGCTAGAGAGGTAGAGGGAGGGGCAAGAGTTTTAAGGCAGATGAATCAGGATAAGCAAAAGGGTTTAACAACCTATAATCCACACTCTGCTGCTGCAGAGTGTTTTTAAAGTTCCTCTCCAGTGAAAGAGAGTCCACCACCTTCTGATGTCATCCGTTTCATTGTCCAACGGCTCTTAGTGCCAGAAAGTTCCTACTAATATATCATTGGATCAAATTCATCTATTTTATGAATTAAACCAAATAGTTTTAATTGAATCTTGAATGAACATGCACTTAATCCTTACCATTTTGAATTTTATTCTATCATTATTTTCCTCAGTGGGTCATCCAAACTGCTGTTGTGAATAATTCTTTTTATAGGGCATGGTAGGGGGCACTGGGGGTGAGCTTGTGGAAGCAAGGGAGCAGCGACCCCCCAAAGTTTGAAAACCACTGATTTAAACAGATTAAAAAGTGAAAGTTGGGTTGGGGGAAGAGAACAACTCCCCCAAACTAGCAAGCTGAAGAGACACTGACTAAAATATACCTACTTGCCATAGCGGATGAAGAGCCTTAAATTGCAGCAGTGAAGAAAGAGAAAGAAAAAGAAAGTAAGAAAGGAGAGAAGAAGAGACTCAATATTTGCTACCAGTGGGACTGACCGGCTTCACAGCTCACACTCAGGACTACATATTCTTCCTCAGTTCTAAAAAATTTAAAGCCCTGCACAGAGCTAGTCCACTTCTCTGGCTTCCCTCTACAACCGTAATGGCTAGAAACTTGGCTTTGTTTTTCAAATGGAAATTATCAACATTATAGGCCAAATTCTGAGCTTATAATATTGATAATCTCTGCTTCCACTTTAAAAGTTTTGCAGGATACATATTGGTGGGGGGTGTTTCCCCAAAGTTTATTCAATAACCGTTGCTCACAGGAAGCATAGCTGTCAAGCGTCCCTTATTTGGTGGGACAGTCCCTTATCCCAGCACCATGTCCCGCTGCTGTCCCTTATTGATGATGTCTCTTAAATTTCCCGGGTTTCAAAGGAAGCAACTCCTCTCCCTCCCTCCCTGCCGGCCAGGGAGGAGGGAGGCTCCAACTGTGCTGCTTGGCTGTGTTGCTCACCCAATAAGGAGTCTAAGAACGACTGGGGGGTGGAACTTGCATGCCTTGTGCTGATCAAATCGGCCGCGTTGCTGGGGACTCGCCTTTGCTCAGCGCTTCCCAGCGGAGAGGTGACGTGGTTTTCCTTGCTGCATCCCCTTTACTGGGTTGCTGAGCTATGGGAACCACCACTTGAGGCTTCGTTTGGCTGCTGGTTGACTAAAATCCCTTATTTTGGCTGCTGATCCCTTATTTTCGAGGCTGCCGGTCCCTTATTTTCAAATCTGTAAGTTGACAGCTATGACAGGAAGTTGCTCACACCTCTTCCTACCGGAAAATCAGCCAACCTAGCTCCTGATTTTTCACTCAGTGCTGGCCCAATGCTGATCAAGGAAGTGAGCTCCCCCCAACCAATATCACTACATCCATTTCCTTGGGGGGGGGGGTGGATTCACCTGCCTCACAAGTGGGAAATGGACAAGAGCTCTGCCAGAAAAGAAAAACAAAGAAGCGGCAGGTAAACTTTTCGTCTGATACTCACAAGCTTGAGGACTAGAACCTTGCGTTTAAAATGAATGGCAAGATCCACCAGATCTGTACCCCACATTATGCTCTGTTTGTGGGGCAGTTGTGGGACACAGACAGCCCAGGCCAGATTGATGCCCTTTAAAACTTGGGGGTGGATCAGCAGTTGAAACCCCCTTTTACTTTTTGGGCTGTCAATCAACTTTGCAATGAGGAAAGAAAGGAAACCAACCAGTGGGTGCTTTGAGGGAAAGGTCGGTCTCAAACCGGCGGTTGCAACTTACTCCACATCTCTTTTCCGGATGGCCCTGCCGGCTCCCATGACATCTGCAACCTTGGAGACCAGAGGGTCGTAGTTCATGCTTGCCACGGCAAGCACCTCTTCATTCCTGCAACAAAAGATCTGAGGATTTGGAAGCTGACGGAGGAGAGGTTGAGATCATAGAATCCCTGACAGATGGCCACCCAGCCTCTCCTTAAAATCTCCAATGAAGGGGGACAAACAGAAGAAGACGCCTTCACCCCGTATGGCTCCCCTTTATCACATACACAGCCCAACAAGACAATGACAACAATCCACCAAGAGCATACAAATCAATATGGCTAACCTGATCCAAAACATCCACCCACCCCACTCACAGATGAAAACAAACATCACCACAGCCAATCACAAACAAACAAGGCCAACCCCAACCTCTCTCACCACCAAAGGAACACAAGTGAACAGCAGAGAACCTGCACAAGCAACGCTGACACCAAACCCTACATATAGTAAGTAAAATAGAAACATCGCCACCTGAACCCACCCCCAACCATCTTCCTCCCCCCTTTTCCCCTTTTCTTCCTAATGTCTCAACAAATGAAACTGATTTGTAAAAATGTTACATGGAAAAAATACAAGAGAGAGACATTACACATACTTCTGTAAATCAAGAAAATCTTTAAAAAAAATCTTTAAAAAAATCTCCAATGAAGGAGAGCCTTCTGAAGGAGTCCATTCCACTGCTGAACAGTTCTTACCATCAGAAAGGTCTTCCTAATCGCCAGTGCGAGGTATAGGGGGCGCTGGGGGCTCTAGCCCCCTCAATATTTTGAATCAGGGAACCCAGCCCTCCCAATATTGAGGGGCTGACATCCTCTGTCACCGTTTGGTGCCCTCTGTGCACCCCAGCCTCCACCTGGGAGCCAGGAGGGAGCTGGGATGAGCGAGGGTGAAGATTGCCCTCCGTATGTCCCACCCCCCGTGATGCCACCCCCCATATGCCATGGGGAGAAGGAGGCCCAGCGGCAAAGCTAAGCTCTGAGCTCCGCCCCCTTCTCCTCACATGATATTAGGTGGGGAGGTGGAGCATCCGATGGTTCCGCCTCCATCTCCCCGCCACACGACCCACTAGGGTGGATGCGTCACGCGACATCACATGACGTGTCATGTGATGCGCCCCCCCCCCCAATGTGGGAGGCAAGCTGGCACCTTTGTTCCTAATGTTCAGTTCAGGGGTAGGCAAACTAAGGCCCAATCGCCTTCTCAATCTGGCCCACGGACGGTCCGGGAATCAGCGTGTTTTTACATGAGTAGAATGTGTCCTTTTATTTAAAATGCATCTCTGGGTTATTTGTGGGGCATAGGAATTTGCTCATATTTTTTTCCAAAATATAGTCCGGCCCACCACATGGTCTGAGGGATGGTGGACAGGCCCACAGCTGAAAAAGGTTGCTGACCCCTGTTGGAGTCTCCTTTCTTGTCATTTGAATCCATTGGTCCTACTCCCTGGAAAAGCAAAAAACAAGCTTTCTCCATATGACAGCCCTTCAGATATTTGAAGATGGCTCTCTGTCTTCTCTTTTCCGGGCTAAACCTACCCAACTCCCTCAGCCGTTCCTCATAAGGCTTGGTTTCCAAACCCTTTGATCATCTTGGTCACTCTTATCAAGACACACTCCAATTTGTCAATATTTTTCTGAAACTGGGGTTCCCAGAACTGGACACAAGACTCCAGCTAGGGTCTCACCTGGGCAGAACAGAGCAGTACTATTACTTCCCTTGATCTGGACGTTAGATTTCTGTTGATGCAACCTAGAACTGCATTAGCTTTTCCCCCCGCTGCATCACACTGCTGACTCGTGTTGCGGATGCACGGAATGCCATTAAGTGGAGCACAGCCAGCACTTTTTGCAAATGCCCATCCTCACTTAACGTGGGTGCAGTTGCATCTTTGGAAAGACAAAGCAGCACTTACTTGGTGTAAAACGCCACAAACTTCAGTTCATCCAAGTCCCCCTGAATGATGACATCATCAAACCCCTCTCCATGGCCTGGGAAATGAAAAGAGAAATAACACTGATTTATTGCAAGGGTGAGGAACTTGTACAACCGCCCTAGCAATGACAGCCAATGGCCAGGGATAGATCTTCCTCCAAAGTCTTGCAGAGAAGAAGACTTGGCCTTGCTCTTACCGTCAGAAGTGGGTGGGCCATTCACTCACCTGCATAGCGGATGCTCTTGCCAAACATGGCTGTCCACAGATAAGGGACTGTGCTGATTTCGGTCCCATGTGCCAACATGTTCAGCGCGGCAATGCGTCCTGGAATGTGGAGGAAGAGCACATTGCCCAATGCTCCATGCAGTTGATATCTACAGCACCAGCCACCCAGCAATCCAGCTCTCCCTGATTCCCCTAACCAGCTGTGTAGATCCTCCTGGAATCTGAAATCGCCCTCTCTTTTAGGGGTGGTTTAGGCCAGCTGTTAGTCTTGGACTTTGCTATTTTAACCCGTGTGTAACTTGTCATTTTGCATTTCTTAGTACAGAAAGTATTGATCTGATGTGCGCCCTCCGACAGGCTGCAATGCACTGCGAGTTCCGAGACTTAGACGATGCCCTGATGGATCAAATCGTCTGCAGGGTCCGGGACATCCGTCTGCAACGGCATCTCCTCGCCAAGGCAGACCTCACGCTGCAGAAAGCCATTGAGGAGGCCGTGGCCTCAGAAGCTGCTGAACTCTCCGCCCAGGAAATCCGCAAGGCCAGTAGCCCGTATTTAAAAGACTATGTTCACTGGACAAACTGCACATGTAAAGCTGTTTCGTGAATAGGGTCAATTAATATGCTTATGTGCCTTACTGAAACCAATAAGAGTATTGCTGTATGTAATGGAACCACTATGATTGTAACTAATGCCTTATCTCGGTGGGGAGGGGTGTTATGTATTGAAGTTCTCACCCTGGCCACCAGGAGTATCATGTATATAGTTTTCACTCAGGTCCACGTCAGTTACTTTAGGCGGGGAAACCCTGGGTTGTTGTTGCTACAATGTTGACAGCCGGCTGCCTATAAAAGCAGGCCGGCTGAGCTGTTTGCAGTTCAGTTCTGTTCCAGCATACAAATAAAGAGCTGCTTTGGAGAAATCGCTGTGTCGTCTGCTATGTCCACCCACTATCTCACATTTCCTATTCTAATTAATTAAAGAGGGTTCTGGAAGCTTCTCTGTGTGAAAGAAACAAGCAGAAGGTTCGTGATGTCTGGGTTATCCCTTCAGAGAAGCTGAGTACAGCTGGTTTAAACTGGTTCTCTTATCTCGTTCTTTCAAGGTTATGATGACTATAAAAAATAAGGATAGAAGGAGTCTTTCTATCTCTCTTCCTTCTGGTGTGGTGTTCTGTACATAGTATGCTTAGTGTTAAGGTTTAGACTTATTATATGTTATTGTAAGTTTAAGTTAAGTCTGCTGCAACTGGATTTCTTATGGACAGCGCCAATCCTGAATGTATTGGATTTGCGACCATTATGCTCATTTGCCTTCAGCAGCAATAAAGCTCTGCTGGATGAAATACAATTGCCTCTGGTCTATTTTTTGGGAATCTTGCAACATGTTTTAAGTTTTTACTCTGCTAACTATATGTTGGAATCTGCTCTGAATCAATACTGAGTAGAATTGAATGACACAACTACGTATTTCTCATCTTTTAATTTCCACCGGTTGCTATAACCGTTCTCTCTGCTTTGTATACGTTATAAAATGAAAAATTTAAATGACAAAAGAAGAAACAAGAAACTGAGCGTCACCCACCGTGCATGTGAGCCATCTGCCAATGAGGGATGTTCACCTTCTTGTTGTTCCTCAGCACCAGTGGAAAGGCAACAGCGTCACCAGCTGCAGAAACTCCTGGGATGTTGGTCTGCATCATCTGGAAGGGAGGAGGAAAGAACCTCGTGGGTTGACGGCACATCTGTTGCGTATACCAGAGCACTTGCACTGGGCTCCAGCCTGCCTTCCGTGCCCCGGTTTTACCTTGTTCACCACGATGAAACCTTTGGAGTCCACGTTAATGCCACTCTGCTTCAAGAAGCCCGTCGCTGGGGTTGCACCTGCCCAGAAAGGGAGACCGGAATGTTGTCAGTGGGAGGGCTGTGCCTAAGCAACTTCTCCATAGAATCACAGAATTCTAGAGTCGGTAGGGACTCTCTGAATCACCTAGTCCAGGGGTCAGCAAACTTTTTCAGCAGGGGGCCGGTCCACTGTCCCTCAGACCTTGTGGGGGGTCAGACTATATTTTTTGGGGGTGGGAATGAACAAATTCCTATGCCCCACAAATAACCCAGAGATGCATTTTAAATAAAAGCACACATTCTACTCATGTAAAAACAAGCTGATTCCGAGACCGTCTGTGGGCCAGATTTAGAAGGGGATTGGGCCGGATCTGGACCCCAGGCCTTAGTTTGCCTACCCATGACCTAGTCCAACCCACGGGAATATGCAGCTGTCCCAAACGGGAATCGAACTTGCAGCTTTGGCAAGATCAGCACCATGCTCTAATTAACTGAGCTATCCAGGCTGACATGAGCACCACCAGCCTGGCCCTAAGTCCCAGAGTCTGACCGCCCCCTGTCTCCAACATCAGTTCTCGGCTTCTTGGCCAAAAGCCGGCATCTTGACTGTACTCTTTTCAGCACCTGCTTAAAAAAACCCCCAACATCTAGGCAAACCTACCCAGACATGTAGAATATTGCTGTATATTTTCATCTGCTTTTAGTTTATTGCTGATTTTATTTTTTTTGAATGTTTTTACTGATCATTTTATCGTTTTCTTCCTTTTGCAAACCGCTTTGAGGCGTTGTTGTCGCCATTTTACAATCCATCGGAATATGAATTTTACGAAATAGATAAGCAACCTAGTTGATTAGGAATTTACAGCAGCGGTGCGCCAAAATTTCCCGCTGTGTTCCCCGCTCCGACCATTCTCCATCAATGAATGAGAAAGGGAAATGTGAAAGTGTTTTGTTGCAAAAGATATCATTGCAATGGATGGTCCACAGGTAGGGTGCATAGCAGCCCATGACGCACGCACGCACACACACAAGCACACACACACACACACACACACACACATACCCCGATATGAAGGATTCCAGAGAAGTAAAGTTTTGCATGGCCACCTACCTATGCCTATGACGCAGACATCGGCTCGGAGGACTTTGCCACTTTTCAATACAACCTCCTTTAGCTTCAAGGGAGGGAGAAAAAAGTAGGAAATGGTAGTAATTGGAAAGACGAGCCGCAGCCCATTTTGCCCAGATCTTACACCCTTTTATTTCATTCACAGGGTAGTCCACCCCACACTGCGAAACCAGGAAATAAAGAATGGAGAAGTTGTCCAATGAACCATTCCCCAACCTGGTGCCCTCCAAGTGTTTTGGATGCATGGCTGTGTAGTGCTGATGGGAGTTGTAGTCCAAAACCTTTGGAGGGTGCCAGGTTGGGAAGGCTGCTGTCGGTTATACCATTCGTGGATCTAGTGAGAAATGTGGCTGTGCCTGCACTAGGACTGGGCGATATCAGTTGATTGGCTGTCATCAGTTTAAAAAGGAAACCTGTCCAGCAGTAGTTGTGGTGGTGTAGGAGAGTGTGGTCAGAGAGATAGAGATATCTAGATATTTGCCTTAAGGTGCAGTCAGGTACCCTGTTTGATTGTATGAATTGCTAGTTAATTATAGCCTATATATATACCGTATTTTTCGCCCTATAGGACGCACTTTTTCCCCTCCAAAAATGAAGGGGAAATGTGTGTGCGTCCTATGGGGCGAATGCAGGCTTTCACTGAAGCCTGGAGAGCAAGAGGGGTCGGTGCGCACCGACCCCTCTTGCTCTCCAGGCTTCAGGAAGCTATCCCCCCAGCCCAACAAGCTCCCAGAGCGATGCCGAAGCTGCGCGCAGCTTCGGCATCGCTCTGGGACCCTTTCTGGGGGCTGGGGTCGGGGGAAGCTCGGGCTTCCCCCGCCCCCAGCCACGCAAGCTCCCAGAGCGATGCTAAAGCTGAACGCAGCTTCGGCATCGTTCTGGGACCCGTTCTGGGGGCTGGGGGTGGGGGAAGCTCGGGCTTCCCCCGCCCCAGCCCCGCGCCTGGGGGGGGGAAATAATTTTTCCCCCTTTATTCCCCCCCCCAAAAAAATCTAGGTGCGTCCTATGGGCCGGTGTGTCCTATAGGGCGAAAAATACGGTATATCTCACAATAAATATACTGCGCTGAAGAACCTGGAACTCTGAGCATTTCTGCTAAAGCGCTGCAAAGAATTTGTGACAGCCGCCACCATTCCTCCTCTACCCCGTCCCTAACTTAAAGGAAGCAGGGTCTTCATGCAACAGCTGGCTCAACCACTGTGTGAGAAGCCCCCCTCCCCAATCTCTGCAGCTAACCCTTGCTGCAGTTGGATTGGCTGCCCACCGGCCGCTCTGCAAAATGCTGAGCGTGACGACACCATTACGTTTCTATGTATATAGGAAGAAAAAAGAAGACCTCCACAAGCAAACTTAGACAGCAGTGCCTACACAATCTCTCCCCTTGGAAATCCAACAGATGGTGCTCAAAGGTCATTGCACACAAACCTACCTTGCCCTCCTGTTCCCGCAGTTCCGAGACTTCTGTCTGCATGTAGAATTTCACCCGATTGTTTTCAAACATCTGTCCAAGAGAAAGGAAGCAAGACAGACAGACAGACAGACAGACAGACAGACAGAGAAGGAGAGGGAGGGGGAAGATTATACATTAGCTCTGTACTGGTGCTCTTAAGCATAGGATTTTCTTTTCAAAGATAAATGGCCAGCAGTTGGGGCCCCAATCCAGATCGGAACCCTAGCATGGCAGGTGGAGGGATTTTAACCATTCACACAACTATGGTCACATAGTGGCAGCAAATCACACAGTTACATAAAATTGCTGCCCCCCCAACAGATCAGGACTACAGTGGGAAACAAAGGGTTAAAGCCCTCTTCCCTGCATATTTTAATTATGGGCTCTCCTTCCTTGGAGGTTTTTAAACAGATGTGGGGGGGCATCTGTCAGAGATTATCTAACTGTGATTCCTGCATTGCATGGAGTTGGATCAATGACCTTGAGGGTTCCTTCCAACTCCACAAATATGTGATTCTATATTTGAATAATTTGTGTAGCTAACTGGTTTTATGCCTTGTTAATATATTTATTGCTTCTATACTTTGTACCACTTAGAAGTCTATTTTTGGGCATTAAGAAGTATACAAAATAAAAAATAGTTGCTTTTCAATGTATTTACTGATTACGTTATTGTTTTATTCTCTATGTCAACCACACAGATGTTGTTTTTTTACAATCAAGTTGTGTGGATGTGAGCTCAGTCTGTAAAGTAGAAGATTTTCCAAGTCTGTTTTGATGTTTATATGCATGACTGCATACAAGACTTAACACTTGTACATGCATTTGTCCTGGAAGACAACACTTTATGCTTAGTAATTGGTTTTTTTAAAAAAAAATCAGAAGTTTGTAATAAATAAAAAGTAGCATATAAATATTACAGAATAAAATTAAATAAAGATAATAAAATAATCATAAATTCCCCCTATACTAGATTCTATAATGGAGCCTCGAATTATCAAACAGTTGGTCAAAACTTCCCTTCCTCACAGACATTTTTCAAAAAGAGGGCCACAGTCAGCCTGAATAGCTCAGTTGGCCAAAGAATAGTTCTGATAATGCCGGTTTGATCCCTGCATGGGACAGCTACATATTCCTGCCTTGAAGGTGGTTGGACATTATTATTATTATTATTATTATTATTATTATTATTATTATTATTGTCAGGGGTTCAGGAGCAGAGGCAAGGGCAAGGGAGGAAACAGAGAGCGAGGGGGAGGAGGCAGAAGAAAAGATGAGTGATGACGACGACCCGAGATCTCCGAGTCTTTCCAGTGAATCAGAAGATTCACAGAAAGGAGCACCAGTGGCCAGGGCAAGGGGGGAGCCTAGGGGGACACCCCAGGAAGATAGAGCCAGAGGGGACTCAGAGGGGAGCAGTTGGAAATCGGGACCAGCGTCACCGCCAGAGAGCAGGGAAGAGGAAGGGCGCCAGGGATGAAGCGCTGGCAGCTCACAACAGGGGGGAGGGCACGAGTCAGGAGTGGCCACACCTCCATCGGGGAGCGAAGAAACGGTCAGACGGAAGGTGGAAGGTTGGGCGCGCGTGCCAAGTTCAAATGCACAGGAAGGTGGCGCAGTAGGCAGCCCGGAAAGGGAGCCAGGTCCTAAAGCCCGCCGAAAGGAGGGAGAAGAGTCAGGGGGGTCAGCGTCAGCGTCAGCGTCAGAGGAATCCCGGAAGGAAGAGACCCCGGGGGGCAGAGGGACCCAGAGAAGAACAGTCAGGCGGAAAAGGTGGAGCAGGGCTAGGATATTAAGTTGGTGTACAAGGGGCGGAGACTCAGACGGAGCTTCGCCGATCTAACCATTAGACGTAGGGTTGCACGCAGCAGCTTGAGAATGGAAACTGTAACTCAATAAAGACTTTTATTTAATGATCGCTGGCTAGCGTGATCCTCTGTGAGCTAGGATCTGGAAGCAACTCTGACAATTATTATTATTATTATTATACCCTGCCCATCTGACTGAGTTTCCCCAGCCACACTGGGTGACTTACAGCATATCTAAAAACATAATAAAAAAATCAAGCCTTAAAAAAGTTCCCTAAATAGGGCTGCCTTCAGATGTCTTCTAAAAGTCAGATAGTTGCTTATTTCCTTGACATATGAATGGAATCTCCAAGAATGGAAGATTTGAGACTGGGAGATAGTTGGCCGTATCGGCCGGGTCCAAAGATGTATTTTTTTTTAAAAGAAGTGGTTTAATAACCACTCAGGGTCCCTTCCACCTTTACAATTCTATGATTCTAGGAGCTCTCACAGGTTAACTTTCCGTATCTGTTGCTACCTTCATGATGGCTCGGCCAACCTTCTCCCCAAAGAACTTCTTGAAGGGAACTTCCTCCAGCTCCACCACAGAGACGGAATGCGCCTTCTCCGTGAGGTAAGCAGCAACCTCCATGCCTGGGAAACGGAAACAAGAAAAAGTAAAATTTTCCATGGAGGAAACCATGTCAAGGAATGCACTTCCCGAAACAATGAAGTGAAGGGCAACTATCCATTGAAAATTCTCACTTCCCTGAATTTTACGATGCAGTTCTTCAACTATGCATAAGCAAAGCATATACAGTGGTACCTCGGGTTAAGTACTTAATTCGTTCTGGAGGTCCATTCTTAACCTGAAACTGTTCTTAACCTGAAGCACCACTTTAGCTAATGGGGTCTCCTGCTGCCGCCGCACCGCCAGAGCACAATTTCTGTTCTCATCCTGAAGCAAAGTTCTTAACCTGAAGCACTATTTCTGGGTTAGCAGATTCTGTAACCTGAAGCATATGTAACCTGAAGCGTATGTAACCCAAGGTACCACTGTATTAGGGGAAAGCATGAAAGAAATGCATATATTTGTGAAAATATAATACTAACATGCTTTACATAAGGATATATTGTTTCACAAAACAAAAAACACCCATATATATTACACCAAATTGTGTAGGAGAATAAGCAGGAGAAAGTGCAATAAAAACGCCGATGAATTTTCACGAGGACTTGAAATAATAATGGTAATAATCCACAGTCAGGTCTATAAATGTATTAAACTGGATTTAAGAACCAGTACAATTAGTGGTTAGAGTGTGTGGACTAGGGTTCGATTCCCACCTCACCCTGCCACAGTTTAAAACACCTAAAAGCAGCACATTTTATGCTATAGGGACCAACAGGTTATGTTCCAACAGCTACAAGAAATATGAAAAGCCCTAGTCAAAAATGTAGTAGAAAAAAGACAGTCATGGAACCGAGAAATTGCGCAAAACAAATGAAATACCGTGAAAATCCCTGAAACGAGAAGTAATCGACTAGAAATATTATCTTATGGAAATAAACTAAATAATAAAAATCAAAAAGTTTAAGGAAAAAATTAGAAAAACCTAAAATTGAACAAAGCCTTACCCTGTTTCACTGAACTATTCAGTTTCCTCAGAAGGCAATAGAAAAATCATAAACCTTAAATGACCAAAATTCAAAAAAAGGGGGTAGAACTCCCAAAAATTCTGAAGTATTATAATTCTAGCTCGACCTAGCTGAAGCAAAGCGCAGTAATAAAGGATTGAGGACTCAAAGGTACAGTTTCTAATACTGAATTTACAAAAAAGGGGTAAAGACTGATCTTTAACATCAGCAGTAACATCTAGACCATGGGAGCATTTCTAAAACTTGTCTAAAACTTGCCATTTAGGTTTTCAAACCCTTTTTTGTAAATTCGGTTTGTAGCCGGCATCCCATTAAGGCTTTATTCAATTTTAGGTTTTTCTAATTTTTTCCTTAAACTTTTTGATTTTTATTATTTCGTTTATTTCCATAAGATAAAATTTCTAGTCGATTACTTCTCGTTTCAGGGATTTTCACGGCAATTCATTTGTTTTGTGCAACTAGTCAAAAATGTAGGCAGGCCAAGCCTTATCCCGGGTACGTAAATTCTTTGATCTGACAGTCCTTCCTTGCAGAGAGAGGCTCACCCAGGAAAGAGGCTCCGACAACCACAGCGTTCTTGCTGGTGGCCAGCTTCACCACTCGGTTGGCGTCCTCCACCGTCCGGATGTTAAAAACGTTCTCCACTTCCTTGCCTTTGCAGCTAAGGGTTTTGGGCCTGGAAAGATGGAACGGCAGAGCAAGACTGTAGCCAAAACAGAATTCTACAAGATCAAAGTCTGGCAGACGTCCAGATTTTATAATGTAGATACCGATCACAGAAAAAACATCCTCAAAATACACAGCCACTCCAAGGTGGCCACAAAGTACTGGTCGTTCCACATAGGTAGAGCACTTGCTTGGAATGCAGAAGGTCCAGTTCCAACCCCTAATGGCATCTCCAGGTAGGGCTGGGAAAGACTCCAAGCCTGAAACGCTTGACGGTTGCTGCTGCCAGTCAGTGTGGACAATACTGAGCTACATGGGCCAATGATCTAAGTACCGTATTTTTCGCTCTATAAGACACACCAGACCACAAGACGCACCTAGTTTTTGGAGGAGGAAAACAAGAAAAAAAATATTCTGAATCTCAGAAGCCAGAACAGCAAGAGGAATTGCTGCGCAGTGAAAGCAGCAATCCCTCTTGCTGTTCTAGCTTCTGGGATAGCTGTGCAGCCTGCATTCGCTCCATAAGAAGCACACACATTTCCCCTTACTTTTTAGGAGGGAAAAAGTGAGTCTTATAGAGCAAAAAATATGGTATATGGCAGTCTCATACTTTCTTGTGCTGCATTCAATGCATCACGGAAAGAGAGCTCACAACCAATGTGCTGTTAATGGTTAGAGTGCTGGACTGGGAGAGCAGGGTTCGAATTCCCTCTCAAGTCACGAAGCTCACTGGGTGACCTTGGGCCAGTCACCATCTCTTAGCCTAACCTACTTGAAGGAGCGTCTCCACCCCCATCGTTCAGCCCGAGACACTGAGGTCCTCCTCTGAGGGTCTTCTGGCGGATCCCTCACAGCAAGGTTACAGGGAACCAGGCCTTCTCGGTAGTGGCACCCACCCTGTGGAACGCCCTCCCATCAGATGTCAAGGAAATAAACAACTATCTGACCTTTAGAAGACATCTGAAGGCAGTCCTGTATCGGGAAGTTTTTAATGTTTGATGTTTTATTGTGTTTTAATATTTTGTTTGTAGCCACCCAGAGTGGCTGGGGAAACCCAGCCAGATGGGTGGGGTATAAATAATAAATTATTATTATGATTATTATTACCTCACAGGGTTGTTGTGAGGATGGAATGCGGGGAGGAGAACTATATACACCACCTTGAGGCCTTGGGAGATAAAGGTGGTATATAAATGAAGTAAATAATACATAATAAATTAATAACCATCCATGACCTTTCTCTTAAGGTCAAAACTTTGGGTGCCCAAAAACTTCCTGCTCGTCACTTACGTGCTCCCAGTGGCAAGTAGCAGTTTGTTATACTCCATTTTAAACCCGTCCTTGAATATGGCTGTCTTGTTCTTGACGTCCACAGCCACCACCTGAAACAATTTCCAAAGGATCATTCAACGGAACATCTTAAGGAACATCCAAAAGCGTAATAAGCTAAGGACCAAACTTTTGCAGAAGGTCCTGGGTTCAATTCCCACCAACATCTCTAGGGTTAGGGTTGGGAGAGTCCTCCACCTGAAAAAACCCTGGAAGGGTTGCTGCCGGCCAGTGTAAACAACACTGAGCTAGATGGAAGCAATGGTTTTACACAGTATGAGGCAGCTCTCAAGGAAAGCTGAGAATTCAAACTGGGAGTATAGAATATCACTGATGCAAAACTTCCACCCCTTGTACACACACACACACACACACACACACACACAAACCTGCATTTCTGTCAGGACCTCGATGTCATACGTACGAAAGAATTCCTTCGGTCGCAAGGCAATCTGATCGGGGTGAGAATCCATCGACTGAAAAGAAAACCCATTTTTGTCCTTAGCAAAAGCAGGGGTTGCTGGTTATTATTTTTTGACCCAGAGGGCACTTTTAGATATTTGAATGACTGCCCACCCCCTCTGATCACTTCTCTCCCTCTCCCCACCCCCACCCCCACCCCGCACCAGATCAGCCCCCCCATAGCCCACCCCTCAAGAGACTGAAAGAAAGAACATGTGAACATACAAACTTCAACAGTCAGATCCAATGGTATTCATCTGAGCCTCAAAAAGAACTGAGAGCAGATAGATGCAACTAGTTTGGCTGAACTGGGCCCCACAACAATGCTGTGAGATGGCGCGCAAGAGGTGGGGGCACCAAATTTTAGCACCGCACAGGGCATCGCTGAAATCTGAGAGCCCAAATTCCACCACTGAGAGCATCCTTGCTCCAACTTCCTCCTTACCAGAGCTGAGGGAGGAAGTTGGAAGAGTGCCTGATTTCAAGACACAGGTTTTTATTTTGTCTCACTGCTTTCCCCAGGAAAACCTGGGTGGAATCTAGACGCATATATATATATATATATATATATATATATATACTCTGTGAAAATGCTTTTTTTTAGTGTCTTGGGGGAAAAAATGAATTTGCCATAAGCTCACCAGCGCCATCTAGTGCCCCATTTGTATAATGTGCAGTGGTAGCTCGGGTTACAGACACTTCAGGTTACAGACACTTCAGGTTACAGACTCTGCTAACCCAGAAATAGTACCTTGGGTTAAGAACTTTGCTTCAGGATTAGAACAGAAATCGCGCGGCGGCAGCGCAGCGGCAGCAATAGGCCCCATTAGCTAAAGTGGTACCTCAGGTTAAGAACAGTTTCAGATTAAGAACGGACCTCCAGAACGAATTAAGATCTTAACCCGAGGTACCACTGTACTTAAAACCCACTTAAAATGTTATATTTGCAACTGCATAGCTGAGTCTCTGCTGTTTAGTGCTGAATTAGAACAAACGTCCATCTGCAGAAAACCCGGTTCATGTTTGTTCCGATTCAGCAGTAAACAAGAGAGTTTTCCCAGGAAAAACGGCAGGACAAAAGAAGAAGCTCTCAGACCCGTGCCTGCAAATCGCAGGACAAATGTCCCACTTCTTCCTTCACCTCTTTATAATTCGATATCATCTTATTATAGTCCAGTAACTCGAGATAACACTTCGTGCATCTGCTGGAGAGGACTGTAGTCTACAAGAGCTTATGCCAGTGGTAGCTGATGTGGGGATTTCCAGATATTGCTGGACTACAACTCCCATCATCCCTGACCATCGGCCACGCTGGCTGATGGGATTTGTAGTCCAACAATTTCTAGATGGCACCAAGTTAGCTCTCCCTCGATTAGGATTTGCCCTCCACCAAGTTTAGGATACAAGGAGAACGAACTGGAGAATACCAACCTTACTTAGTTTGGGTCTGTCATAGGGCAAGTTCCTGTCCATCGTGCACATCACAATCCTATCCGAGAAGCCTTCTTGCCGTAACGTCTCTGCACACACCAGTCCTGCAGGGCCTGTGAAAGAAGTATATTTGTTCGTGTATTATTATTATTATTATTATTATTATTACCACCTTTTTTCTCCAAAGAGAGCAAGGTGTTGTATGTCGTTCTCCCCTCCTCATTTTTATTCCTCACAGCAACCCTGTGAGGTTGATTAGACTGGTCCCTGGTCACACCCAGTGAGTTTCATTAGTTGAGTGGCGGCATTCGAACCCTGGTCTCCCAGGTCCAAGCCTGACACTCTAACCACGACATAAAATAATAAATTGTATATTTTGATTTAGAATGCCTTGATAATATTGTGTACAGGCAACGGCCAATTGATGCGCGTCCGACTGATGCGCGATCACACACGTGTGCATGGCTCCGAACCCGGAAGTGACCCCAAAACATGGCTAAAACACCCCTAAAATATCACTAAAATGCCAGAATGGGGGGTGGAGTGGGGTAATATGCAGGCCCCATGGACATGTGTGGGGGTCCAGAACGGTCCCCCCGTACAAAACGAGGATCGCCTGGTGTTTTAATTATGGATTAAATGTATAGTTGCAAACCATTTTGCAACGTGAGCGGTATATAAGATAAAATAATGATAACAACAGCAGCAACAATAATGGCAAAATTCACATCTAATGCTCCGCCCAGTTTTGCCTCTGGCCCTGCCCACCACTGACTTCTGGCCCCCGGAATGTTTCCCAATAGCCAATGTGGCCCTCGAGCTGGAAAAGGTCCAACCTCCCTGCAGTACAGCAACTGACCTGAAGGGGGTGCCGTCTCTTCAGTGAAGCCACCCCTTACCCAACACCTGCCCCCCATCCCACCCCAGGCTGCTTTTGGAGCCCAACTCTGGCTCACGGTACCTGCCCCAATGATGAGTACATTTGTGCTGCTGATGTTGTAGTTGCTGAGGGAGATGCATTTGGCCATCACCTTGGTCCTCCTCTGTGTCTGAAGAGCCTGAAGGGGGCCATTAAGAAGACGGTGTCAGCGAAAACCTTTCACACTTCTGTGATTCCCCTCATTGCAGGGGGTTGGACTAGATGACTCACAAGGTCCCTTCCAAATCTACAGTTCTGCGACTCCTCTGCCAACTCACACACACATTGTTTTTGGTCAGGAAAAGCAAACCTGAGAAAGTTTTGGCTTTGGGCAGCGCTCTGTACTGGCACAACCCATTTGTTCTTACTTAGCAGCAAGATCCATTGGACTCAGTGGGATTTACTTCTGAGTAAAGAGGCTTTACTTGGTCCACCATGATCACTGCAGATGGTGACAGCAGCCACGAAATTAAAAGGCGCCTGCTTCTTGGGAGAAAAGCAATGACAAACCTAGACAGCATCTTAAAAAGCAGAGACATCACCTTGCCAACAAAGGTCCATATAGTTAAAGCCATGGTTTTCCCAGTAGTGATGTATGGAAGTGAGAGCTGGACCATAAAGAAGGCTGATCGCCGAAGAATTGATGCTTTTGAATTATGATGCTGGAAGAGACTCTTGAGAGTCCCATGGACTGCAAGAAGATCAAACCTCTCCATTCTGAAGGAAATCAGCCCTGAGTGCTCACTGGAAGGACAGATCCTGAAGCTGAGGCTCCAATACTTTGGCCACCTCATGAGAAGAGAAGACTCCCTGGAAAAGACCCTGATGTTGGGAAAGATGGAGGGCACAAGGAGAAGGGGACGACGGAGGACGAGATGGTTGGACAGTGTTCTCGAAGCTACCAGCATGAGTTTGACCAAACTGCGGGAGGCAGTGGAAGACAGGAGTGCCTGGCGTGCTCTGGTCCATGGGGTCACGAAGAGTCAGATACGACTAAACAACAACAAAAGAGGCTTAGGCACATGCTGTAAGGTTTCACCTTACAGGGATCTCAAAGGTCATCTCACCTGTTTGCTTGCTCTGATGTACACTTTCTCCTTCTCGATTTTCACCTAGGAATATAAATTTATTTCTTTTTAAAAATGGTTTTATAATCAAAGTTTTTCATATTTGTTTTTATTATTTATTGGTTTTTATCCTGTATTTTTTTCCTGTGAACCACCCTGAGATCTTATGATGAAGGGCGGTATGATAATAATAATAATAATAATAATAATAATAATAATAATAATGTCAAATGAGATTCAGACAGACTGGCAAAATACCTCACACACATTCCCCCACCAAAAGCAATTCACACCTGCAAACTGTCATATAAAAGCGCCCCAAAGAACGTGAACAAAATGGTGTATAAGTTGAAGAGAAATGAAAAGAGTGGTTTTTATCTTTCTTACTTCAGGTCTTCTACGGAGCAGAGAGACATTCAACCTAACATACAGAGGAGAAACTCCCTCAGTACCACATAGCCAATCAGAGTGTTATCTCAGGGAACATCATGCCACTCTGCCTGGTTGCTAAGCCAAATAATATCTCCATCCCTCTCTCCCTCTTGGCTGACTGACTTCAATGCTAACAGTTAACCCTTGAGTTGGAGGTCTTACCTGAAATTTCGGCAAGCTGTCCAAGCCTGGATAGTCTTCAATGTCACCTGTGCCGATGTTAAAGCAAGCCCCGTGCCAGGGACAGCGTATGCGTCCTTTGGACAAAACCCCTGCAGGAAGAAGGTGAGGAACACAAGTCGAAATGAGTCTACATGGGAACATAGGAAGCTGTCACTGGTCCATTTTCTTCAGTGTTGTCTACACTGACTGGCAGCAGCTCTCCGGGGTTTCAGGCAGGGGACATTCCCAGCCCTATGGAACCGGAACTGCTGGAGGTGCCAAAGAACACCCACATTTGTAAGAACCCAATATTTTAGTGTGGCAGCATCTCCCTGCTTACTGATATCAAGCCTTCACAATACTCTTTTCAGCCACCCATCCAAGCCTTCAACAGCTGTTGCCCAAACACTTTCAAGCACATCTTGAGGGCTAGAAACTTGCATGTTTATTTTTAAAAACGAAAGCCAAGATTCTGCATTCCGCAACCAAGTCACATTCCGACCTTTCCCAGCACTGCCGTGACAGAATCGCAGAAAGCACAAGGACTCCCCAAGACTGCAGTTTTAGGAAAAGGTTTTGTTTTTTTTAATGAACACGTGTCATTTTCATAATAGGGCAAACTGACCTTTCACCAACGGAGCACCATAGTGAGGACATTTGTGGCCCATGGCATAGAACTCCCCGTTTTCTTTGACCAGAAGCGCTTTCCCGCAGCCCAGATCCACCTCTCGCATCCTGGATAGGCAGAATTAAAACAGCGTCAATATTTTCTCAAAGGAAACCTGAGTTTTACATGTGCACGATTAACAGGGAGCCTAGCAAAGTCAAGGATGTTCTGCTGAGAATGAGAGTCACATGGAGCTCTTCTGTGGCTAAGCAATGGAGCAGGAACCAGGAAGGCCCACAGTTCAAATCTTGCCTCAGATCTTGTGAGATGGCTTCAGGCTTCTCTCTTTCAGTCTCGGAGCTTATCCACATTTTCCTTTTGCCCCACACTTTCTGGGCACAAGTCTGCATTTTCCTGGTCCGTATCCAAGGACTTTTTTCTTTTCTTTTGGTCTGCCGCTTTCCACAGGAAAACTCAGTCTTTACTGCTGAATCGGAGCAAATGGCAATTTAGGTTTCCCAGGGACTGCTGTTTGTTCCGATTTAGCAGGTTTTTGCGGGGGCAAAAAAAGAAAGTGCTTGGACCCAGATCTGGAAAGCCCAGACCTGTGCCTAGAAATGTGAAGACAGGATGATCCCTCAGTCTCCTGATCTGCAAAATGGGACTATAAATACTGGTGTATCTTCAAGTGAGAAACTGCATGTAAACCACCTAAGCTGGAGATATCGCCAAAAGAAAGAGAAGGAAAAAGAAAAGAAAGAAATGAAAAAGAAGGCGCTGATTTAAATGAAAATCTCATGTGCTAACTTGCAAATAAGGAGGGACAGGTGGTATGTAACATGGACCCTCCAAGTGTTTACAGATTTACAAAAGCCGTCCCAGTTTCTGAATTGATCCCGAAATGCCCTACTTTTCCTTAGGATGTCCCTATTTTCATCAAAGAAATGCTGGAGGGTATGGAGTTACACGACCCCCAAGCCAAGGAAATAAGTAACTATACAATCGTTAGATGGTGTCTGAAGGCAGCCCTGTATAGGGAGGTTTTTTAAATGTTTAATGTTTTATATATATATATATATAACACAAAGACACACACACACGAAAATAAATGCACCTTGTAGAAATAGTGTTAAGAATTATACAAAGAACCCGCACCAGGAAAGGGGGGCATACAGGAGACCCTGCTACAATTCAAGACAAAAAACCACAGTGTGTTTGACAACACAGACAACACAGACAAATGGTAAACAAAAAACCAACAAAAAACTGACCACTGATATTTGAAGGAAGTCTGGAACAAAAACCCACACAGGTAGCTCTGAATACCCAGGGAAGCATTGGGCTTGGGCTTATCAAACACCAGCACCTCACATCAGATAGCAACCCAGTTTTGAAGATGAGAGGACTTTCAAAATGCAGATTGTGGCATGGGACAGGAATCTGTTGGCTAAGTTTACACACACACACACACACACACACACACACACACCCCACTGGACTTTTAGGTCCAAATTTAAGCAAACAACAACTGGATTGAAGGATTTTGCAAAGATAAAAATATTGGAAGTGTCCTGATTTAATAATCATAATCATAAATTTATCATTTATACCCCACACATCTTGGCTGGGTTGCAATTTAGAATATTGTTGCTGTTGTTGAATAGGACTTCCCTATTTCCATCAGTGAAATCTCGGAGGGTATGGTAACAGTCGCAATGTGCCTAAGATACGTTGTCGCTTTACACTCACTGTCCATTGTCGAGGTCCTTCACATAACAAACAGATGCTTCAACCACATCCTTCAGGTTCCGGTAGGGGTTGATGGCGACCGGGTATTCCTCGAGCTGGAAATGGCGAGAAGTGCCATTGGCTTTGTAGATGATGGGGCTGGCTTTCCCATTGGACGACATCTCCTCCTTGGCTCTCTCTTTCTCTGGCAGCACCACTTCGATTTTCACTTCAACTGCGGAAGCAAAGAGAAACCCTCTCCGTTATATTTCATGGTCAAATGTCCCTCCCGGCACTGGGCTCTGCCCATCGGTAGGTCATCTCAGTGGTAGAGCAACTGCTTTGCATGCAGAAAGTCCCAGATACACATTCCCTGGCGTCTTTGGGAAAAGACTCCCTGCCTGAAACCCTGGAAAGTTGCTGCTACTCCGCGTAGGCAATATGGAGCTGGGTGGACCAAGTATACTGTATTTTTTGCTCTATAAGATGCACCAGACCGTAAGACGCACCTAGTTTTTGGAGGAGGAAAACAAGAAAAAAATATATTCTGAATCCCAGAAGCCAGAACAGCAAGAGGGATCTGGCTTCTGGGATAGCCTCTTACTGTCTTGGTTTATGGGATAGCCGTGCACAGCCTCTCCCGGGCAGGGGGATGAAGGCTCCCCCAAGAGTTGAGCTCCCTTTAAATAGCTTGCGGAGCGTGTGTGCGGCTCTCGGGGAAAAGCCCCCCAAGAGTCGCACACATGCTCCACGTGGCTCTTTAAAGGGAGCGCTGAGCAGAGCCTCCCGCCTGCATTCGTTCCATAAGACACACACACGCATTTCCCCTTACTTTTTAGGAGGGGAAAAGTGTGTCTTATAGAGCGAAAAATACGGTGTGTATATATATATGGTGATCTTATTGAATGTTTGCCTTTTTTGTCATTTAATGATCATATAAGCTTTATACCAAATTACTACAACTAAATAAGTTTAACTGCCTGTGCAAATGGGGTTACAATATCTTTTTTTTAATCGTTTTTATTTGATTTTCCAAATATAAATTTATAACAAAACCAAATACATTTCCATATAAAGAGCTTTCTCTGAATCTCGAGACCTCCTGCCATCCCCTCCATGGGTCCTAATGTCAATGTTTCCAACTGCACATTATATCATGGTCTATATTTTATATCTATCCATATCAATATCAATTAGCGCCAATGAATTGGAGAAAATTATTCCCCAGAATTAGCCTGGGCACAAAAGCTTTTCAACTCAGAACAGTGCAGTAATTCTTTTTGAACGAGATTAGCAGCTCAAAATATTAAGTGAAATCGTTGCTGTTTTAATTGTTATTATTGTTGCTTGTTTGTTTTTCCTGTAAAGCACTTTAGAGATTTTTTAATGATATTAAGCAGTATTGGGTTTGTTTGTTTTTTAAAAAAATAAACAAAAAAATTACCATTTCAACTGATAATTTGCAAAGTGTCTTAACATTCACCAGTTTCAGGCCTGCTGGATCAGACCCACGGCCCGTCCAGTCTAGCCTCCTGTTTTCACAGTGGCCAAACAAAAATCCCACAAGCAGGATCTAAGCACAACAGCACTCTTTCCTCTTGAGGTTTCCAGCAACCAACCAATTAATACATGTATCAGTGGGAAATGTGCATTAAAAATGAGTGAAAATTAACATACAAAATATGCATCATATTACTAAGGGAAATAGCTTGCAAAAATGTGCATATTTTCAGCCAAGGCTGCATACAAAAATGTGTTTATCAGGAGAAGTTTACACTGAAATGCTGTCAAGTTTGGGAGTTGTGGTGGGAAATAAATCACAGATTGCTGGATAAATGCCAGTAATTATGACTGGAAAAGGGAGAAATGCGGTGGAGGGGGGTGACACCCCAAGCAGGAAATTAAACTAAACCAGAGCCTGACATCACGGTCTTATAAACAAACGGGCTTCTTGAAGAGGTAGGGAGGAGGGAGAGGAATAGAGACAGAAGGGGGGACTGATTTCAAATATTGGCTCCATCTCAGAATAACCCTTGCACAGTTTTCTGACATGAATTTGTGTGTGAGGGCAGAGAGAGAGAGAGAGAGAGAGAGAGAGATTCGGCTGTAAGACAAAAAATACTTAGGGAGATCCTCTGCAATTTAAGCTATTTTGAGGATGTTTGATGTTTTGCTCCAAGGGACAAGCAGAAACACACACACATAACTGGTGAGAGGACACACACACAAAACTGAAAGGAGAAAGCCTTTGCTTATTCAGACACAACAGGTGAAATGATTCACTGCCATGGCTAGGTGCTTTTGCATAAGAACTTAAGAAGAGTTCTCATAGTGGCCAACCAGATGCCTGTTGGAACCTGCAAGCAGGATTCGAACACAGGAGCACTCTTCCCTCCCGTGATTTCCAGCAACTGGGAAATGAATAGGAGTCTCCTAGCAACTCTCAGTCCATCCATGCTTTAAATGGCTCCCATGGATGCTATAAAAAAAAGTGGCAACCTTGACATTTATAACTGGGATAGCTCAGTTGGTAGAGCATGAGACTCTTAATCTCAGGGTTGTGGGTTTGAGCCCCATGTTGGGCAAAAGATTCCTGCATTGCAGGGGGTTGGACTAGATGACCCACAGGGCATAGCTGTCAACGTTTTCCTTTTTGTAAGGGAAATTCCCTTATTCCGAATAGGATTCCTCGCAAGAAAAGGGAAAAGGTGACAGCTATGCCACAGGGTCCCTTCCAACTCCACAATTCTATGAATCCAGAATTATAAAGCACTGAATTACCGTATTTTTCGCTCTATAAGACGCACCAGACCACAAGACGCACCTAGTTTTTGGAGGAGGAAAACAAGAAAAAATATTCTGAATCTCAGAAGCCAGAACAGCAAGAGGGATCACTGCACAGTGAAAGCAGCAATCCCTCTTGCTGTTCTGGCTTCTGGGATAGCTGCGCAGCCTGCATTTGCTCCATAAGACGCACGCACATTTCCCCTAACTTTTTAGGAGGGAAAAAGTGAGTCTTATAGAGCAAAAAATACGGTATATTATCCCTTAGATGGACCAAACTGAATGGGATGCTGAGTTGTTTCAGACCCTTTACAGAGGTGTATAATGTTAAAGCAGCAACTTCCATCAATCACGTTTGTACTCCAATTTCAAAGTGTGTATCAAATTTGCTTGGGAGGGGCAAAACACCCCACTAAAACCTTATTGATTTTCATGATCATCAGTGATGGAGATATTAATCAGTGGCTGATCAGTCCACTGGGTTGATTCAACGATGGTGCCAATTTTAATGAGCAATTTCGATTAAAAACAAACCTTTTCCAAACCTTTTTTGGTCCCGAGGTACTGGATGATAAAAAGCCATATCAATTCTAGATATTCCTTTGAACTATGAATTGTTAAACTAAATTCTCCAGGAACTCAAACAGGCACTTCTGCTGAGGTTTTGCTGATATGCAAAAATCTAGATTTAATCAAATAATGAATTGGATGAAACGCAAATTATTAATCAATGGGAGAGGGCTTTAATCACTTGCCAGCCCTAATTATTGGTATTAAGACCCTGTAATTATTTGATTAAGTGGATCCTCATTTTAATGCATTAATTATTTCCACCCAGGATTGATGTTAACAGTGCCTGACTTATAGTTACCGAGTTCATTTCGTTTACTTTTTTTAAACACTGGAACACTGACATCAGCCTTTTTCCAGTCCTCTGAAATATCCTCAGTATTCCATGATTTACTTAAAATCAGCCTCAGCGGTTCAGAGAGCTCCTCAGCCAATTCTTTTAAAACATTTGGGCGCGAGTTATCCGGTCCTGCGGATTTAAAAATGGTCAGCTTTAGTAGATTGCGGTTTCATATCCTCTGGGGCAGGAATGTTACGGAGGCGCTGCTGAAATGAGAATGCTGTTACAAAAGTCAGGTGCCTGCCGCTCAGGATCTGTGTTCCTTTGGAGAATTGAGACACGGCGGAGACTGTCGCAGCTTCAGAGAGTTTATTCACCTATTTACACCTGCAATCTGTATGGAGGGAGTCCAGATCTTACAGCATGGTCCTTTCAAGAGGGGTTTGTCCCCTATAGCAGTGCAGCCAGGAGCCAGCCTTCAGCCAGCCTGCCCAAGATGGATCCCAGTCTATCTTCTTCCTTCTTCTTCCCAGCACACCCTGCTAAGGAACTCTCCAAGGCATCTTTCCCAGTCAGCTCTGCAGCCAGCCTGCCCAAAAGATGGATCCCAGCCTCTCTCTCTGGTTCTTCTTCCCAGAACCCCTTCTACCAGACTCCCTTTTCATCACCTTAAACACCCCCATCACTTGGCAACATCTGTCTCTCCAGGCCAAAGCATAGCTGTCAACTTACAGATTTGAAAATAAGGGACCAGCAGCCTCGAAAATAAGGGATAAGCAGCCAAAATAAGGGATTTTGGCTTAGCTTATACATAAATCCGGCACTGATGAAGCCATGCTGCTTTGGCTGCGACTGACTGTGTTTTGCAGGGGGTTGGACTAGATGATCCTAAGGGTCTACAACTCCGACTAAAGAAGAGTGGCAGACAAAACTGATGAACGACGTCCAGATGGCAAAGCTTACAGGCAGAACTAGAAACCAGGAAGGGGACCTCTTTAATAAAAAATGGGGAAAGTTTATAATTTATTTGAAAAGCTATTGTCAAACGTTACATACATTGGTAGGATTGACAGAAAACTTGTAGTAAAAATTTGAACTATGGATGGACAAATGATTTATAAAAATAGAGTTATGAAAGGGATGCAGAGGGGGAAATCACTACATTAAGATGCTGCACTGGTTGGAGGGTATACTAAGCAGCACGTCGGGGCTGCCGTCGTCCTGGCGCAAGGAGTTCCATCGGCCCTTCCCCGCCCGAGAGGGAGGGAGGGAGACTGTCGCCCACGCCGCCCGCGAGCCGGGCATGAGGCGGTTGCGGTGCCACGGTGGCCCTGAAGTGCCGCCCTTCTGCATCCCTCCCCATCTCCTCCTCTTCCTCCTCCCTCAGGCCGCCTCCTCAGCTGCCACCGCCGCTGCCGCCTTCGGCTTCCCCTGGCAACGCAGCGGAAGTCTCACAAGAGAGGGGGTGCCCGTCCGCCCGCCCACCGCCACCCTGAGGGGGAAAACGGAGACGCGGCAGCTCGTGACAGCGCATGATCTCTCGCGGCGGAGGACCACGAGCCGGGCGAGCATGAAACCTGGGAAATTTAAGGGACATCATCAATAAGGGACAGCAGTGGGACACGGCGCTGGGATAAGGGAGTTTCCCGCCAAATAAGGGACGGTTGACAGCTAAGGGCCAAAGGAGTGTCAGCTTGGGCTCCTGGCTGTAGGTACCCAGGGCCATGGGTCCCATGCAGCGTGCATGGCCCTGGCACCAAAATTTGTGGGTGCCCGGCCCCTTCATGGGGAATTTTGTGGGTGCTACCACACCCAGGCCCCCAGAAAGTTAGCACCTATGTCCTTTCAGATGGCCCATCAACACCTTTTGTTGGGTTAACAGAATTACACACCACTTCATGGTAAAGGGGGGCTATTGGGTTGTTGTTTTTATTTTTATTATGTATTTTGTGGTTTTATATCTTGATTTTATTATGTGAACCGCCCTGAGACCTCTGGGTATAGGGCAGTAATAATTAATAATAATAATAATAATAATCCTCAAGTGATTTTTGAAAAACAGTAACATTATCACTAAGAAAAATTAACAACATTAATTTAAAACTTTCATAAAGTAAGTAATACAATATTTTAGGTAATGATATAACAAGGATAGGAAATGGAGCGAAATGTAAAGATGCAAATTTAAATTTTGTAAACCATCAGACGGGAGGGAGGGAAGCCGTTAGGCTCAGTTGAGCCAAAGAGATAAAATAAGAGGATATGATGTTACGTAATGTGATTATATGTAAAACCAATAAAAAATTATTTTAAAAATAAAATAAAACTTTCATAAAGTTTTTAAAAAGCGGTAGACTCAAAGCAGAGTAAGATTCGCGTCAACTTTCTAAACATGTAGGTAGACTTGTCTAAGTGAAATTGCTTTTAGCAGGCACCAAAAAGAGTACATCAAAAACACCTGCCTGATATCAATAAGCAGAGAGTTCCAAAGTTCAACACTAAAAGATTGAGTTCTTACAAATGCGGAACAAGTATAATTCCAAAGGCCCTGATTTCTCTAAGGAAAGGTAAAGGGACCCCTGACCATTAGGTCCAGTCGTGACCGACTCTGGAGTTGCGGTGCTCATCTTGCTTTATTGGCCGAGGGAGCCGGCGTACAGCTTCTGGGTCATGTGGCCAGCATGACTAAGCCGCTTCTGGCGAAACCAGAGCAGCGCACGGAAACGCCGTTTACCTTCCCGCCGGAGCAGTACCTATTTATCTATTTGCACTTTGACGTGCTTTCGAACTGCTAGGTTGGCAGGAGCAGGGACCGAGCAATGGGAGTTCACCCCGTTGTGGGGATTTGAACCGCCAACCTTATGATCGGCAAGCCCTAGACTCTGTGGTTTAACCCACAGCGCCACCCGTGTCTCTACAAGGAAGCAAATGAATCATACGATGATGGAACAAAAGAACTCTGCTGGATCAGACTCTGTACCCTTGAATCCAAATTTCCCCACCCCGGGCTGTAAAGTTCTGGTGTTCCCCCTTCTAAACAAACAAATAAATCACTGCCTTGACTTTCCACCTTGCATTTCTATTTCTCCATTTCAGATGTAACCAGGTTGGCAGACAGATAAAACATTAACAGCTAAGAATACAAGAGGTGTGAAAGGGTGCTGCACTTAAGTCTAAAGTAAACTTTAGACACCGTGGAGATCTGAGCGAGTGTCTTGACTTCAATCTTTGTTTTTCCGATTACCACGTAAGTAAAGTACACGCTGACCCAGGTTCCCCCCTGAAGATTATCTGAGGACAATCAATAAGAAAAGGTCTGCAGTTCTCAGTTGCCCAGCTGTGTAAAGGTAAAGGTAAAGGGACCCCTAACTATTAGGTCTAGTCATGGCCGACTCTGGGGTTGCGGCGCTCATCTCGCTTTATTGGCTGAGGGAGCCGGCGTACAGCTTCCGGGTCATGTGGCCAGCATTACTAAGCCGCTTCTGGCGAACCAGAGCAGCGCACAGAAATGCTGTTTACCTTCCCGCCGGAGTGGTACCTATTTATCTACTTGCACTTTGACATGCTTTCGAACTGCAAGGTTGGCAGGAGCAGGGATCGAGCAACGGGAGCTCACCCCGTCGCGGGGATTCGAACCGCCGACCTTCTGATCGGCAAGTCCTAGGCTCTGTTGTTTAACCCACAGCGCAACCCACGTCCCTTTTGCCCAACTGTGTAGCGTGTAATTAACCTGTGGAACTCACTCCCACTGAAGGCAGAGATGGCCACCAACTTGGCTGGCTTCCTGGTAGGAAACGATGGCTCTTAGCCATGGTGACTATACTCTGCCTCTGCAGTAAGAGGAATTGATGCTTCTGAATGCCAGTTGCTGGAAACTACAAGAGGGGAGAGGGCTCTTGTGCTCAGGTTCTGCTTGTGGGCTTCCCACGGGCATCTAGGTGGCCACTGTGAGAGCAAGATGCTGGACTAGAATGGCTTTTGGCCTGATGCTCCCGTATGCACACAGTGAACATACTCCATGTGGCATAAAAGGGATGTAGCTCAGAGGCAAAGCAGCTGGCTTGCATGCAGAACTTGGTTCAGCTCCCAGCATCTTCAGGAAGGGTTGGGAATGTTCCCTGTCTGAAACCCGCTGCTGCCAGTCAGTGTTGACAATACTAAGCTAGATGGACCAACGGTCTGACTCAGTATAAGGCAGCTTAAAAACATAACATTGCATTCTGCCCTTTTCCCGGTCCCGAACTAAAAGGATCTCACAACGGGGATAGGAACGTTTTGATGCTTGAGTAGCAGTGTTGTGCATTCTGTCTAAACCACTGAGTCTCTTGGGCTTGCTGATCAGAAGGTCGGCAGTTCAAATCCCCGCGACAGGGTGAGCTCCTGTTGCTCTGTCCCAGCTCCTGCCAACCTAGCAGTTTGAAAGCACACCAGTGCAAGCAGATAAATAGGTACCACTGCGGCAGGAAGGTAGACTGCGTTTCTGTGCGCTCTGGTTTCTGTCACAGTGTTCCATTGTGCCAGAAGTGGTATAGTCCTGCTGGCCACATGACCCGGAAAGCTGTCTGTGGACAAACGCCAGCTCCCCTTGCCTGAAGAGAGATGCGCACCACAACCCCATAGTCGCCTTTGACTGGACTTAACTGTCCAGGGGTCCTTTACCTTGCATTCAGTGGACTAGGGGGACTAGGCTAATCCCCTAAATGTTCTGGGTAAGTTAAAGTATTATGGCCTGGCACAGCCTTCCCAAAGCCCGCGAAGCTTCTGCCCAGCTTAGGGAAGGAGGTGTGAGGCTCACACATGCAATGTCACAACATCACGAGGGAGCCGGTGTACAGTTTCCGGGTCATGTGGCCAGCATGACTAAGCCGCTTCTGGCGAACCAGAGCAGCACATGGAAACGCCGTTTATCTTCCTGCTGGAGCGGTACCTATTTATCTACTTGCACTTTGACGTGCTTTCGAACTGCTAGGTTGGCAGAAGCAGGGACCGAGCAACGGGAACTCACCCCGTCGTGGGGATTCGAACTGCCAACCTTTTGATCAGCAAGTCCTAGGCTCTGTGGTTTAACCCACAGCGCCACCCGTGTCCCCACATTGAGTAGGGTACTTCAGTGCTTATCTCTTTCGCTAGCAATGTGAACTGGTGATTCAGCACACCTTCTCTTGGAAAGGGGCTTTGTGTATATATTGTGATGCACCCCTCCTTTGAATAAGCCTTTTAAAAAAAGAAAAAGCAGGAATATTTCACACCATTTGCTAAGACACACATTTGAGTTGCAGGTACAAGTTCCCACAATCCTCCTCACCAGCCCCGAACGTGTGTCCCATTGAATGTGTGAAGGGGCCTGACCGCAGTCTGCTGCAAGGGAGTTGGGTGGAGCAATTTGAGGTGCAGGGATACAGGACACCTCTTTTGTAATAATAACCATAATAATAATTAATTATCTATGCCCCGCCCATCTGGCTGGGTTTCCCCAGCCACTCTGGGTGGGTCCCAACAGAATATTAAGAACACGATAAAACATCAAACATTAAAAACTTCCCTATACAGGGCTGCCTGCAAATGTCTTCTAAAAATCAGATAGTTGTTTATTTCCTTGACATCTGATGGGAGGGCGTTCCACAGGGCAGGCGCCACCACCAAGAAGGCCCTCTGCCTGGTTCCCTGTAACCTCACTTCTTGCAGGGAGGGAACTGCCAGACGGCCCTCAGAACTGGACCTCAGTGTCCGGGAACAATGATGGGAATGGAGACGCTCCTTTAGGTATGCTGGGCCAAGGCCTTAGGACTGGGAGCAGAGGGGCCACATTGCTCTCAGTAGGGTAGCCATTTATGCATCCCCACCCCTTTAAAAAGAGGCTGGAAGAGGACACCAATTTGTACAAAATCTGCATGTATGGGTAAGATGGGAATTATAGAATTGGAGAGTTGGAAGGGACCCGCAAAGGTAATATCCAGTCCAATCCCCTGCAATGCTGGTTTATGCATTGCAGGGCTGAGTGAGCCCTGGCTCCAGTTAAATCCTGTGAGGCCTCAAAGAAGCCAGCCAATGGGCCAATAAGCAAAAAAAGAAACACAGTCACATGCCATGGATTAAACACTTGCCAGCTGTGTTCCCATAGCCAACGTTTTCCCCTAGTAACTCCAAAGAGGGCTTTACCTCTCAGAACAGAGTCCAAGGACAACTCTGCCCTGCCAATCGGATTGAAGAAAAGTTAAAGAACGTGGTTTTGGTAAACCTCTTACTTCTTAGAAATTTATTCTCCGGTGTCAAGAGCAGGATTGTAGCAGCACCTGATGGGACAACCTCCCCACACACAGGCTTAAGTGCCGTAATGCTCTTACCCCACCTTAAGGAAAGTGATCTAAAATGGAAGTAGAAATACGAGTTTAAAAAAAAAAAAAAAAATGTCAAAGCAATTCAAGGGAAAGTTAAAGGCAGTGATTCTTTAGAATGGGCCTCATCAGAACTTTATAGGTGTGAATTTGGATTCATGAGCACAGAGTCCAAGTCAGCTGTAATCTCTTGACGTTAAAGTTGTGATGCAAGTGTTTTTTATTACCCTCAAAGCAGGCCCAACTGCAAAACAACAGATGAAGCAAAGCAAAAGGCCGCAGAGAATTGTAGAATTGGAAGGGACGCCAAGGGTCATCTAGTTCAACCCCCCTGCAAGGCAGGAAGCACGGCTGAAGAATCCCTGAGCATAGCTGTCAACCTTCCCTTTTTTTGTGGGAAATTCCCTTATTCCAGCGCCGTTTCCTGCTGCTTCCCACTGCTATCCCGGATTGTTAGATATCCCGTAGACTGTCCCCGGGACAGGTGAGGCTGCTGATCCCTTATTTTTGAGGCTGCTGATCCCTTATTTTCAAATCTGAAAGTTGACAGCTATGTCCCTGAGAAAGGCCCATCCAACGTCTGCTGCACTGTCAAATAGCTCTTACCGTCAGACAGTTCTTCCTAATGTTTAGTCGGAATCTCCGAATCCGTTGGTTTGGGTCTGCCTCTCTGGAGCAGCAGAAAACAAGCTTTCCCTATGTTCCATAAGAGAGCCATTTAGATATCTGAAGATGGCTCTCATATCATCTCTCAGTCTTCTCTTCTCCAGGCTAAACAGACCCAACTCCCTCAACTGTTTGGTTTGGTTTCCAGACCCTTGATCATCTTGGTTGCCCTCCTCTGCACACATCCCTACTTGTCAAGATCCTTCTTAAACTGTGGCAGACTCCAGCTGGGAGAAGAGAGCAGGACTATTGTTATGTACTGAAGTTCTCACCCTGGGCCAGCAGGGGGATACTGTAGATAGTTATGCAAATAACGGATCGAAAGTGACGTTCAGTGATTGGATAGTTTTAGAAAATTGTTACAGTTACGTTGTACTGGAGCTCTATATAAGCAGGCTGGCTGAACCCTTCAGTTCAGTTCTGTTCTGGCCTGTGAATAAACAAGAGCTGTTTGAAGAATCGCTGTGTCGTCTGATATGTTCACCCACAACTTAACAGGCTTCATCCAGCGTTTCTGAAATCTGGCTGATATCACCCCTCCACTAACCCCTAAGAGGTGGTCTCTGTCTGTCTGTCTGTCTGTCTGTCTGTCTCATAAGAAGAGCTTGCTGGGTCAGAATAATGACCCACCTAGTCCAGCATCCTGTCCTCCCAGTTGCCACTCATATGCCACAAGCAGGCCCTGAACACTTTTCCCTCCTGTAGTTTCCAGCAACCGGATTACTGAAAGCCATCATGGCCTGTAGCTATCAAAATCCCTCTCCTCCATGAACTTGCCTAGTCCTCTTTTAAAGCTAAGTTGCCATGATGTGATGAGGAATGGCACGTTCAGAATGCATTAAGGACAGGAACGCCCAAAACGCAAGGCAACCTCGATGCTGGAGTCACACCTGCGACATCCGGTGGCCTTTGCATTTCTGCAGAGCGCCACTGGAGCTAAGAAAATATGGAGATAAATAAGTAAAGACGGCCAAGATGAATAAGTAACGGCACCGGCCTTGCCAACTCGATTCCAGGCAGCTAAGGCTGCAACCTTACACGCAAGGCTCGTTTACCAAGAGCTCTCCCTGCAGCACACAATTCCTTCCCACGCAAGGCCACGTCTCCTAGGCGTTTGGGGGAAATGCAGCAACCTTGAGACGGGGGGGAGCACAGGCAGCGTGCTGCAGTGGTTAGAGGTTTGGGCTAGGACTCAGCCATGTGAAGAATTGCAGAGTTGGAAGGGACCCTCAAAGGTCATCAATTCCAACCCAGGAATCACGGCTGAAGAATCCCTCACAGAAGGCTGTCCAAACCCTGTTTTAAAACCTCCAGAGAGTTCCCCACCTTCTGAGGGAGTCCATTCCACTGTTGGATGGTTGGGGGCAGCCTTGGAGGAATGGCAGGAGTTCCTTGGAGGAATGGCAGGATGAAAATATAATAAAATATAATTTTACATTTGTGTGTGTGTGTGTGTGTGTGTGTGTGTGTGTGTGTATGGACCCCTGACCGTTAAGTCCAGTCGTGGATGACTCTGAGGTTGCGGCGCTCATCTCGCTTTACTAGCCAAGGGAGCCGGCATTTGTCAACAGACAGCTTCCAGGTCATGTGGCCAGCATGACTAAGCCGCTTCTGGCGAACCAGAGCAGCGCACGGAAACGCCGTTTACATTCCTGCCAGAGCAGTACCTATTTATCTACTTGCACTTTGACGTGCTTTCGAGCTGCTAGGTTGGCAGGAGCAGGGACAGAGCAATGGGAGCTCACCCCGTCACAGGGATTCGAAACGCTGACCTTCTGATCGGCAAGCCCTAGGCTCAGTGGTTTAGACCACAGCACCACCCGCGTCCCATGTATATATGAATGAAAGGGAAGTAAAGATCATTACACAGCAACACGCTTTCTCTCCTTGCCACATCATTCCTTCTAACAGGAAACTCCAGTGGCGGTGTGACAATCATTTAAGTGACAAAAGGGGGCCACTTTGAAGAAGGGAGTAGTTTCTACATACTTGGGGGAAGCCTGCAAATTAAAAAACATCTTTATAAAAAAAAAAGGTAAAAGCCGAAAATGGTCCAACCAGCACCTTTCAAGTCAAAGGACTTAGAGCGTTGATGTTTCTTGAGCAGGGCGGTTTTAATCCCAGCCTTACCCACCTTGCAGGGTTGTGGTGAGGATCCAATGGGAAGGCAGAGAACCTGTGGTTCCTGCATGAAAGGGGGTTGGACTAGATGACCCTCGCAGGTCCCTTCCATCTCTACAATCCTGCGATTCTATGCCTGTGATAATGCCACTTCCTTGTCTGGATGGAGATTTGTGTGTGCCTGTGTACAGAAATCCCTGCCTTTTGCAGAGCTGTTGCCTACAATTGCACTAAGACAGGATCCTGCCCTCTGCCCCGCCAGTTTTCACCCATGCCCAAAACCATCTTTGTATCTTTTCCCAGCTATCGGCACCATGCGACCGCTGGGAAGTTCCCCATTAGGAAATGCAGCCCACCCCCAAACTGTGGATATTTGTAACGAAAATCCTTTTCCGGTCTGACATGCCAGTGAGAGACTACATGAGGGCATGGGCCAGCTGACTCCATAGGGGGCATATAATTGCTGCGGGCGATGCGGGGCTAAATTAAGGAAGCTTAATTTGACGGAATCCAGAGTCAAAGCCAGCTGGGTGTTTGTTCTTGGCCACTAACAAGCGACATAAATGATTGTGGACATACCCCTTACGGCTTGAGGAATTTCAGGTCTTTGTTGCTTTTTGGCACAGCTAAGGTTACTAGAGATCACAGAACTGTAGTGTCGGAAGGGATCCTGAGGGTCATCTAGTCCAACCCGCTCAAATCTCCAAACTTCTGGTTAACAGCCAGCCATTGTGATGGAGAATGTGTGTTTTAAAAAGGTTTTGTAGTGATCGGTTGACCATAGTTGGTTTGTTTATTTATTGCATTTCTATCCCGCTTTTCCTCCAAGGAGCTCATGGCAGCATAAACAGTTCTCCCCCTCCTCATTTAATCCCCACAACAACCCTGTGAGGTAGGTCAGAGAGGCAGTGACTGGCCCTCAAAACCACCCAGTGAGTTTCATGGTTGAGTGGGATTTGAACCCTGGTCTCCTGGGTCCTAGCCTGGCACTCTAACCATTGCACCGCCACTGGTGTGATAGGAATTTTGAGGTCTTAGATATATGTTAAATGTTCATAAGTGTACCAACCAAGCACATACATAGATCAGCACAGGAAGACCGACCTGGAACCATTTTGATTCCCAAACTGTCCCAAACTGACCATATGTTTTCTCTGCAAGGTCAAAAGAAAATGGAAAAGCTTCCCCATTGTCTTTTCCTTCACAAATCCTGTCTTCAGGGTATATCTGTGTTTGAATAGGGTGTGAGCCTGTGACATGGCCCTGGAACTAAGTATTTATCGTTACAAAAGACTGGCCAGGCTACCCAGGCAATCCAATCAAGTGACCTGCCAGACAGGAGATAAACAAGGACAGGAGAAAAACAACATTCAAATTTCTGTTTAGACCGCCTATTTTGTGATGTAGGTATGATGTATCTGAGGGGTGGTCTTAGGTTACACCTCTTCTGTGATGTATGTATGATGTTTCTGGGGGTGGTCTTGATCTACAGGGTGGCAATTTTAAAAGTCTTTATAAGGCCTTACGCGCCATTGTTCCTCCTCCTCTCCTGCGGGTGAGGGGAGCACCCTGTTGCAACAGTTCAATAAAGATCAAGCTTACTAGCTGCTTTGCTTCTTGATATTCTCTGGTTGGCCTCTGTTATTCTCTCCTACCAATACGGAACCTATTTAAGGACTCTATATGGGCTCTTGGATACCCCATAAGGGAAAAGGGCAATTTTTGTTTACAACACTGGCTCTTGTTTTTGCTGAGACCTCCCAACCGACTATAATTGCGCAACCTGAATTTTCTGGGATGCGATTGGATCCCACCTGGGAACAGAAAGAGCCTGGAGGAACCCCAGATCCCATATTTTGCCCTTGACTATGGCAACTTCTTGGCAAAAGATTCCTTCCCTGCTGCCCAACCCCATAGTCAAGGTCCCAGTTCTTTGTTTAGCAATGCCTCCTGCTGCTTTTCCAAGCCCCAAATGTTTCATTAAAGTCACCGCTGTGCATTGTGCTCGGTTTTTTTGGAGGATTAGCCAATCGCTTTAATAATCCCTCCGCGTAGAAGCCCAGAGAATTAACATTCTCCGCAGAGTTCTCTCCGCGGAGTGGCCCTGCTGCGTGCATGACCTAGTTTAATTCCCAGTTCCGCACAGAGAAGGAAAGGTGGAAGGGCTTGAGCAGAGGGACGATTCAGGAGAGTTCACCTGGTTTCGGTTTGGAGAAGCATCCTCCCATCGTGAGCCACGCAGAGAGAGGTCCCAGAAGAAGAAGCGGGTCAGAAAGCGGTGTCTTTGGCAGACATGGGTGCCCGAGCCAGCAAGGGAGAGATCAGGAGCCACAATTCATCCCCACCATGGTACAGGAACCTCTTCTCCAGCTGGTCCCTTCGGTCTACGCCGGTCATCGCCAGGCTCGGCCTTCCCTCATGACCTGAATCAAACAAAAAGTTCTATTTAGCGAGCGGTAAAACTAACAAGTGCACTTCTCAAAAGTTCACCTCCGTATCCCAGGTGCAGCCTGAGCAATCGTCAAACGAAGCGCACACTTTTTATACCCTTTCCCTTTGCAGAGAACAAACAGAAGGGGCAATTAAAAATAAAGAAAAATCTCAGCAGAAAAGTTAAACGTTCTTCGGGATTCCTGGGAACGTTAACTCCGCCTGGGGGAAACGGCAGGTCCCACGATTCCTTGGGGGAAGTCGTGTGATTTAAATGTGTGTTTTGGTGTATGGTGTGTGGGTCTGCCTGCCCTCCAGTATGTGGCTAAAAGGTAAAGGGGTAAAGGGACCCCTGACCATTAGCGCTCATCTCGCTTTACTGGCCGAGGGAGCCGGCGTACAGCTTCCGGGTCATGTGGCCAGCAGGACTAAGCCACTTCTGGCGAACCAGAGCAGCACACGGAAACGCCATTTACCTTCCCGCCGGAGCGGTACCTATTTATCTACTTGCACATTGATGTGCTTTTGAACTGCTAGGTTGGCAGGAGCAGGGACCGAGCAACAGGAGCTCACCCCGTTGCGGGGATTCGAACCGCCGACCTTCTGATCAGCAAGTCCTAGGCTCTGTGGTTCAACCCACAGTGCCACCCGCGTCCCTTAGTGTGTGGCTAGCCTTCCCCAAAATCTGGCACCTTTCAGATGTTTTGGACTCCCAATTCCCTCTGGCCCCAGCCAGAGCAGCCATATGACGCTGGGGCAGATGTGCACACAACCATGCTGATGGGCGATGCAGTTGAAAACATCTGGAGGGCACCAGGTTGAGGAAGACTGGTCCAGTGACTTTCAAACCATCCTAATGAAGGAACCTTGCGGTCCCTTGGAAGTTCATCAGGAGTTCCTGGATAGGAAGAGGAAGAAGGCTGGGCAGACTCCCCCAAAACACAGCTTTCCCTTTTAACCCTTAGAGCCCGGTGGTCCTGTTCCTCTTCTTCTTCCTCACCTGCCCACTCCAAGTGTGTGAGCAGGCAGAGGCGCAAGGAGAAGGACCTTCTGTCTTCACTCCCTCTGGGAGGTGGCACCACCTAAGCCCATAGGCAGCAGTGAGCAAAAAGCTGCAGCAAGGAGATGACCTCATTGAGGGCAGGGACCCATTGAGCCCACTGGCCTCCCAAACCAGGAATTGTACCAATAAATGGAACCCCCATGTTCAGAAGCAGATGCCTCTGTATACATTGGTGATGGATGAGTAGAAAGACAGTGAAATGGTTTGTGTTTGTTGATTCAGAATTTCTAGCTAGTCCTGATCATGTATGAGCATCACTCAGAGCTGATTCAGACAGAATCGCTCCTCAGTTGATGTTAACTGCATGGTACCTTGGATCTCAAACGCCTTGGATCCCAAACAAATCAGCTCCCGAACGATCGAAACCCGGAAGTGAGTGTTCCAGTTTTCAAACGATTTTCGGAAGCCAATCAGAAGCCGTGCTTTGATTGCCTGCAGCCAATCAGAAGCCGTGCTTTGGTTTCCGAACATTTTGGAAGTCAGGCGGACTTCCAGAATGGATTCTGTTCGACTTCCAAGGTACGACTGCATTAGAGATGTTGGAGAGCCATCTGTCAAAATTTGCCCTTCTCCGGATTTTGCAAGAAAGATGCATCAATTTGTGAAAAGTTCTTGCAAAAATGTGTATGTTAGAGCAATTTCCATATAAAAATGCATATTACTAGGAGAAACCTGCCGGTGAATTTTTATGTGGCACTTTAGATGGGCAAAATAAGAGATGGAGATAAAGTGGAATTGACAGATTCCCCTCTTCTTCATCCCTAATTGCATCTCAAGCGGTTGGGATGTCTGCCTTGCAGGCTCCAGAGTGCCATGGGACAGCTGGCAGAGGAGGCAAGGAGGCCGCTGGAGGACAGATATTGCCTGCACACTCAGCTCCTCCTGGCCTGCTGTTTCAGCAAATTGCAGCCTCCAGATTGGATCTGGTCAGCACAGCAGCAAGTGCTGTCAGGATAACTCTTTATCTCCTTTCCCAAGTTAGAAACAATCTCCCCGAATTAAACATTAAACAAGAGATGCAATTGAGATGTCCAAGGTACATCAATAAAACGCACTTCTCCAGTACTCTGAACGGAAACAGGTGAGCCAAGATAAATGCAGGTGACATGGAGAAGAAAGCAAGAAGACTTGATAAGGACACACACACACACACACACACACACACACACACACACAGTGTGAGACGTCCTTCCCCCGCCAGGTCCCTGCCAACCCCTCCAAATGTTTTGGGCTGGCTGATGCCGGGGCTGATGGGAGTTGTAGTCCACAACATCTGAACAGATTAGCGAAGGCTGGTTTGGAGATAACTTTATCCTGAAGGAGCATCTCCAGCCCCCTCGTTCTGCCCAGACACTGAGGTCCAGCGCCAAGGGCCTTCTGGCAGTTCCCTCACTGCGAGAAGCCAAGTTACAGGGAACCAGGCAGAGGGCCTTCTCGGTAGTGGCGCCCACCCTGTGGAACGCCCTCCCACCAGATGTCAAAGAGAAAAACAACTACCAGACTTTCAGAAGACATCTGAAGGTAGCCCTCTTTAGGGAAGCTTTTAATGTTTACTAGACTATTGTATTTTAATATTCTGTTGGAAGCCGCCCAGAGTGGCTGGGGAAACCCAGCCAGATGGGCAGGGTATAAATAATAAAGTATTATTATTATTATTATTATTATTATTATTATTATTATTATCATTATCATTATTATCATCATCATTATCATTATTATTATTATTATCATCCATATAAACAGAGGGATTCAGGGATCACCTGACAAAACTGATGAACGGTTCGTTCAGAACAAGTTATAGGAATCCCTTCCACTCAAGATGTAGTGCTAGCCATCAGATGTTTAAGATGCTTAAACAAGCTCAGTGAGAAGGATGGGTCGTTCATGATAGCCAAGTTGAACCCCCATGTTCAACAGCAGTATACTGTGGCTCTCAAACTTTGCTTACACGACACTACAAAAAGTGGGTGAGGACTTGCTGGTAGTGCTGCTGCCAGGGGCTGCCTGGTTGGTACTGAACCACAACGGGGACTTTTCAGTGGTGGTTCTCCAGTTGTGGAACACTCTCCCCATTAACTTTCCAGAGGAATTTGAAAACATTCCCGTCCACCCAGACATTGGGTGGCTGAAGAAGACTATTCCTGGCAATCTGTTGATCAGTGGGTGGAAGAACACTGTTAACTGTACAGTGGTACTTCGGGTTACATACGCTTCAGGTTACATACGCTTCAGGTTACAGACTCCGCTAACCCAGAAATAGTACCTCGGGTTAAGAACTTTTCTCCAGGATGAGAACAGAAATCGGGCTCCGGTAGCGCGGCAGCAGCAGGAGGCCCCATTAGCTAAAGTGGTGCTTCAGGTTAAGAACAGTTTCAGGTTAAGTACGGACCTCCGGAACGAATTAAGTACTTAACCCGAGGTACCACTATAATGGCTTTTAGAATGTTTTTAATAGAAGCTGCTTTTAGATGTTTTTAACTGTTAGCACTTTTAGAATGTTTTAAATCTGTTTCGGAATGTTTCTGCTTTCTTTTCTAAACTGCGTATCTGTTTGCTGCCCTGGGCTCCTTGGGGTGGAAGGGCCAGATATAAGTTCAATAAATAAATAAATATGCATTTCCAAGAGGGATCGCATTGGCCAAGGACTTGCAAGGGTCCCTAGCCATCAGGGCAATTCTTATGACCCTAAATATTTGATTTTTCATGCTATATTTTTTATTTTTTAAAAAAATCAAATATTTATCCCAAGGATGTTTTTAAAGGGGGGGAAACCATTTTGAATATTGCAGTGGGGATATTTTGATAGAAGCCTCTGAGTAAAATCCTCTCTCAGCATCCTATCAAAGAACTGCAGGGTCAGAAGGGACCCAATGAGTCATCTAGTTCAACCCTCTGTGATGCAGGAATTATAGCTAAAGGGCTTTTCACAAGTGCAGAGTGTTATGGTGCACTTATCTGAGGAGCTGTGAAATCCAAGACTGTGCAGGTCACAGGCTAGCAGCCAAAGCTAAACAGGCACCATCTACCCAGAAGGTCCAAGGTCAACGCCTCTCTGTTCGGTTCAAACATCAGCTGTTCTAAACGACACCATTAAGGGTATCAAGAAATCTTGCCTCTTTGTCCTGACTGGAACACATATTTAGCCAGTCTATGTGAAGATAGGGACGCGGGTGGCGCTGTGGGTTAAACCACAGAGCCTAGGACTTGCTGATCAGAAGGTCAGCAGTTCGAATCCCCGCGACGGGGTAAGCCCCCGTTGTTCGGTCCCTGCTCCTGCCAACCTAGCAGTTTGAAAGCACATCAAAGTGCAAGTAGATAAATAGGTACCGCTCCGGCGGGAAGGTAAATGGAGTTTCCGTGCTCTGCACTGGTTCGCCAGAAGTGGCTCAGTCATGCTGGCCACATGACCCGGAAGCTGTACGCTGGCTCCCTCGGCCAGTAAAGCGAGATGAGCACCGCAACCCCAGAGTCGGTCATGACTGGACCTAATGGTCAGGGGTCCCTTTACCTTATGTGAAGATAGTTGAAGTCAGTGGCATAGAGTGGGGGGATGGGGGGCGGGGGACCGACACAGGGGCGATTGCCCTGGGCATAAAATTGTTCGGAGGTGCAAAATTTCAACACCCAGTGCTGCCTCAACACAGCCATGTGCTTCCGTCGCTGGGCTCCTTTGAAAACAGCTTCTCCATGAGAACCAGGAAAAGATGGCAAAATGTTTAAAACAGGCTCCAATAAGGGTTGGAAATGTAAGGGAAAATGTGGTGGAATTTTAAATTGATCAAAAAGTATTGGGAAATGATTTAGAATGAACTGAAAAAAATGTTTAAGATAACCTTTGTAAAAAGTCCAGAAGCTTTTCTGCTAGGCATTTCAGGTCAAGATTTACCAAAAGAGAAGAAAAGGCATTTCATGTATGCTACAACTGCAGCTAGAATATTGCTAGCACAAAGATGGGAAAGTGTTGAAATACCAGCCAAAGAAGAATGGCAAGGAAAATTGATGGAATACGCTGAAATGGCAAAACTAACAGAAAGACTTCGAGACAAGGACAATAGAGACTTTAGGAAAGACTGGGAACCATTCATGTTATTTTTACAGAATCAATGTAAAGAAATGGACTCACTTGCAGGGTTTGTTTAAACACTTGCAATTAATAAAATAAATGTAGGAAATAGAATGAGGATGTTAAAATGATGAGAGAAGAAGAATAATTATGTTGAAAGAGTTCGAGAATAAGAAATAACCAAGAAGCAGGGAAAGATAATATGCCAAAAAATCAGAAGAGGGAGCTGAGGGAAGTCGTGGAGGGGAGGGGCAAATTGGGGGGTGGTATTTTTGTTATATGTTGTGATATTTTGATGTTAAAAAAATTGTAAAATCTCAATAAAAATTATTACAAAGAAGAGAGAGAACCAAGAAACGACCTCTCCAGACAACAGAACAACTCTTCTTTTCTTATCTCTGTGGCTGCGATCTCCTGGGTGACATGGAAGCTGTTAGGCAGCGGGTTGCATATGCATATTCTGTCATTCCCTCCCTCTCACGCCCCCCACCCCCCTCCATGCAGCCCTGGGCACTGGCAACCCACGCTATGCCACTGGTTGAAGTCACCCATTGCTATAACACCTCCTTCTCTTTTGGGTGCTTCCTTGGTTTCCGTCTTCGTCTCAAGATCTCCCTGAGTGTTTTGATTGGGGGGGGGGAGGTGACAATATCACATCCTCAGCACTAAATTACTATTGGGGCCTAGTATCACCACCCACGACGATCCTTTGTAGGGGTGCACCCCTTTGGGAATGTCAAACTTGATGGACTCAGTGTTGTCTTTGATGTACAGAGAGACACCACCTCCGGGACAGCCTTCTCTGTCCTTCTTCTAGAGTTTATCTCCAGAGATAACTGTGTACTGCTGGGTACTTTCTGTCCCACCAGTTTTCTTTTACCTATCAATGCCATCTGCTAAGACCAAGCGCTCCAGTTCAGCCATCTTCCCTCAGAGGCTCTTAGCATTGGTGCATAAACACTTGTATACAGTCTCTCAGTGCCTTTGGCCTTGTGGTGCTATGACCTCTCTTACACTGTCCTGAGGCAGCCCCACCAGGAGGAAAAGAAGCTGCCTCATTCTCTTCCAGTTCTCTTGAACTGTCTGATGCTACTAGCAACAATGGCTGTGCTCTGCCCGCACAGCTGGTGGCAGCAACGATTCTGAATACCAATTGCCGGCAACCACAGGAGCAGAGAATTCTCTTATTATTGGGTCTTGCTTGTGGGTTTCCTTCTGGGGCATCTGGGCAGCCACTGTGAGAAGAGGACACGTTCTTGGACAGACCAGCCGGATCGAGCAGGCTCTTTCTGTCTTCTTAGGTTCTGCTTATCAGTTGCTGCTGCTGCTGCTGCTGTTGCCTCACTCTCCATTTCCATTCAGGAAGCAAAATCCCATCGTTAAATGAGTGTGAAGTGATTGGCCAGTGGGAACCCAAGGGGAGGAGTTAGAGTTGGAGTTGTGTGGAAGTCAGTTGGGAGTTGGAGAAGGAAGAGGGAGGATAAGTCTGTGGGTTGGTCGAGTTCTGTTGTGAGGGAGTGAGAGAAACTGTTAGGAGGAGTCAGATAGACAGCTGGGATAATTAGTTAGAAGTTATTAGAAAGGTATAGGCCGGTATAGAAACTAAGGATAAGAAACTGACAAGAAAAATTATCTGAAACCATAAACTTGTTCATGCTTATAAAATAAACTTGATTATTTGTTTTTAATGTTAGCAACTGTCTGGACTCAGTGTGTACCCGAGAGAAACGGGTTGGTGGCAGCGGGGAAGTGATCATAGTGGTGGCACAGGGATCAATAGACCGTCAAACGTCCGGGGATCCTGTGTGATCGCCACACTGCTCTATTCTGCTTTGGTCAGACTACACCTGGAATACCGTGTCCAATTCTGGGCACCACAATTTAGGAAGAATGCTGACAAGCTGGAATGAGTGCAGAGGAGGGCGGCCAAGTTGATCAAGGGTCTGGAAGCCAAGCCATATGAGGAACAGTGGAGGGAGTTGGGTATGTTTAGCCTGGAAAAGAGGAGACTGAGATATCTCAAGGGCTGTCACATGGAACAGGGGCACCAACTATAGGGGGCCCTAGAGGCCCAAGCATCCACAAAGTTTTTGTTGTGGGTGCTCAGCACCCACACCGCAGGGCCCCCCACATGCCAGAGGTCACATCCAAGGTCTCATGAGACCTCAGAGATGCTGCCTGAGGCCTTGCGAAAACCTCATAACCTGACTTCCTGTGGCACCAGAAGTCAGGTTCTGAGGCTGTGGGGCACATGATGTCGTGACCTGGGGCCACATCAGCACCCCTGACATGGAAGATAGAGCAAGCTTGTTTTCTCCTGCTCTGGAGGGTAGGACTCAAACCAATGACTTCAAGTTACAAGAAAGGAGATTCCGACTAAACATCAGAAAAACTTTCTGACAGAGCTGTTCGACAGTGGAATGGTCTCCCTTGGGAATTTGTCCAGGCATAGGCAAACTCTGGCCCTCCAGATGTTTGGGACTACAATTCCCATCATCCCTGACCACTGGTCCTGTTAGCTAGGGGTGATGGGAACTGTAGTCCCAAACATCTGGAGGGCCGGAGTTTGCCTATGCCTATTGTAGACTATCCTTCATTGGAGGTTTTCAAGTAGAGGCTGGATGGCCATCTGTCATGGATGCTTTAGCTGAGATTCCTGCATTGCAGGGGGTTGGACTAGATGACCCTTGGGGTCCCTGCCAACTCTACAATTCTATGATTCTACATCAGGCACCCATTTCACATGGAGCACCCTTCCCAAAACATTGGATTTCTGTCGGAGAGGTTTTGTACTTTTTTAATATAAAAAACCCTCTATGTTTAAAAACATATTTGAAACCTTATTAGATCCCTCATCCCTCTTACCTTGACTTTGGCTTTACACATTGTCATTTTTAACGCTACTTTTCTCAATTAAGAGAAAATAAATCCTGCTTTCCTTCGTGATACCCTAATGGTGCACCTGGAGAGAATATGTCATGTGCTGAACGAAGCTGAATAATTAAAGGCTCCTCCTGTGAGCTCCAAAGCATTTGCAGACCCCAGAGGTTGTGACTGGCAAGGAGGAGTCCTCCTGCATGAGTCACTGGCCTGCGGAGACCACCTCCTTTCCGCTGGGATCCTCCAGAGGTGGGCAGTCCTTCAGGGCCTCTAAGCCATCTCTTTCCAGACAGGGACTCAGAAGCATTCGCTGCCCTCAGGGAGGCTGCCTGAAGCAGCTCAGCATGAGTTGCTGCTATTTTGAGTGGCGGCAGAGGCAATGTGGGCCCTCTGAAGTCTTGCATGGGACTGACCACCACAATTATAGCACATGATTATTATTTAAATTCCTTTTTTTTGTCTCTCAAATCCTTTCTTATTTTATTCACATAATATACATTCTTCACAGCAAACAACTCCAAAATAAGCAGACAACTCCAAAATAAAATCATATGTAACAAACCATAAGTCTCATGTTTTCATTTACACAGATCTCCTCTCCGATACTTTTACAGTAGTACCTCGGATACTTCGTTCCGGAGGTCTGTTCTTAACCTGAAACTGTTCTTAACCTGAAGCACCACTTTAGCTAATGGGGCCTCCTGCTGCTGCCGTGCTGCCGGAGCACGATTTCTGTTCTCATCCTGAAGCAAAGTTCTTAACCTGAGGTATTATTTCTGGGTTAGCGGAGTCTGTAACCTGAAGCGTATGTAACCTGAAGTGTATGTAACCCGAGGTACCACTGTACTTAATATTTACTTGATATTACTTGATCAAGTATCAAAGTATCAAATACCAAATATGAAGAAATATCAAGATTATTATTTAAATTCCTATAGCACCCTTCATCCAACTATCACAGGGCAGTTTACAATATAAAATCACAAACGTACACATAGGAGCCAACTCCTGTGGCCAAGATGCCTTTGCCCCCTCCCCAATAAAATATTTGAGGGGGCTGGGCTCCCCCAAAGTTGATGGGCATTGCCATTTAAATGGTGTTTGTGTTTGCAACACATCATGTGATTGATTATGTGGGGCAGGGCTTACCTGCCCACCAAATATTTGATTCAAGTTGGCACCCGTGCACATGCATAGTAAACAAAAACAATAATCTACACACACACAGGTCATAGATTGTTTAATTAGCCTGGGAGAAGACAAATGTTTTTGCCTGGCATCTAAAGATATGTAACAAAGGCTTCCTGAGGAGAACATTCCACAAATGGGGAGCCACCACAGAAAAGGCCGTTCTCATGTTGCCACCCTCCAGACCTCTCATGGAGGAGGCACACAAAGAAGAACCTCAGAAGATGTTTTCAGGGTCCGGGTTGGTTCATAAGGGGAGAGGTGGTCCTTGAGGTATTGCAGTCCTGAGGCGTGACTTAGGAAAGTTCATATTTCAGTGCAAATTAAACTTTCTCTCAGTTTTATATACGTTGTAAAATGGAATAATAATTAAAAACTTTACCTCCAAAAAGCAAACTAAATCTAGTTTCACCCCCATCACTAGCCAGAACATCATTTGTACATTAAAGGATCAGGCTTATCCTCTGGTAATGGAAGCATATTTGAGGCTGAAGCAAGCAAAGTGGTCTTATTTGTGGAGTGGTGGGATCCCCAGCAAACAAATCCACGAGTCCTTTCAATACTCAGCCAGAATCTACACACACACACAAATACACACTGCCCTCCTTAAAGTCTGGCACACCCAGAGGCATCATTGAGTCAAGGAAACACGCAGAAGAATGCTCAGCATCTTTCTAAAATTGGGTCATGTATTTTGGGCTGATGCATAGATGTTTAAGAATACAAGACTTTGCAATTCCATGGAGTGGGCTGTTAAATTATTATTATTATTATTATTATTATTATTATTATTATTATTAACAGTAATAAGAATACAGTGGTACCTCAGGTTATATACGCTTCAGGTTACATACACTTCAGGTTACAGACTCCGCTAACCCAGAAATAGTGCTTCAGGTTAAGAACTTAGCTTCAGGTTGAGAACAGAAATCGTGCTCAGGCGGCGCGGCGGCGGCAGGAGGCCCCATTAGCTAAAGTGGTGCTTCAGGTTAAGAACAGTTTCAGGTTAAGAATGGACCTCCGGAACGAATTAAGTACTTAACCCGAGGTACCACTGTAATAATTTATGATGATGGAGGCGGGCAGGAGAAAAAGAAGACTTTTTAATTCACTTTTCCCTTCCTGACCTTTTTTTCTGGGCAAAGGCTTTACAGAGCACCTGCTTGGCATGCAAAAGGTCCCAGGTCCCATCCCCAGGGCAGGGTACCTTGCCTGAAACGCTCGAGAGCCACTGCCAGACAGAGTAAACAGTGTTGAACTAGATGGACCAATGGTCTGCCTCAATATAAGGCAGCTTCCTATTTAATTCAGCTCTTTAAAAAAAAAAAAGAAGAATAAGGACTAGAATCTTGATTTGTCTTTAAGGAAAGGGCTGTAGCTCCTTGGTAGAGCATCTGCCTTTTGAGCAGAAGGAACCAGGTTCTATCCCTAGTAGCATCCCCAGGTAGGGATGCCTGAAACCCTGGAGAGCTGCTGCCAGTTAGTGCAGACAACATTGAGCTGGAAGGATCACCACTCTCTGACTCAGTACAAAGCAGGTTCCTATGCATCTGTGCATCACGGGAAGGGCTGTAGCTCAACGGAAGAGCATCTGATTGCATGCAAAATGTCTCTGGTTCAGTGGCGTAGCGTGGGTTGTCAGCGGGGCAAGGCAAGTAATTTGCGCCCCCTAACCCGTGGATTTTAGCAGGGGGCAGAGAGCTGCGAGTGCGAGCGCACCCCCCCCAGATGTTGCGCCCGGTGCGGCCGGCCCCCCCTGCACCCCCCACGCTACGCCACTGCTCTGGTTCAACCCCCGGCAGCATCTCCAGGTAATGACCCCCCCCCAAAAAAACCCCTGGAGAGCTGCTGCCAGTCAGTGTAGACAATACTGAGCTAGATAGACCAGCGCTCTGAGTCCGTACAAGACAGCTTTCCTGTGCTCCTACTTGGTGACACACACCAAGGATGATTTACGCAGGAGCGGAGTCCATCATGAACCGCAGGCGAGAGAGAGAGATCCTTTCAAGGGATCCTGTTTATTACCCGGCTGGAAGCGGACGGGTCAGAGTCCCTGCCAGTCCGTCAGAGGGAAAGCAGAGAGCAAGAGGACTAAAAGAAAAGGGGGAAAGTGGCGGGGGGTGGGAGAAGCAATTAAAATGTTGTCCTTGTTGCAGCACAGCTGTTTGCAGCGCAGGGGAGGTTTTGAGCCCAAACAACGGGAGGGGGGACCACTGCAGCTTTTTGGGAGCGCACACAGAGAAAGGCTGGATTATCCCTCCCAACCAGCAGCTGAAGATTTCAATCAAGGCATCTCTCATCATATGCACCACAGAAGCTGTGTTTTAGCTGAGATTTCCAAAAAGAAATGAATCATTTTCTTAGATTCCACCTTCCCCCGCTCCCCACACACACACTAAGAATCCGGGGTGCAAAGGAAAAGCCTCTTGGTTGCATCCTTCCCACCTACCCGCTTAATTCCTGCTTCCTCCAGCTGGGAGGGTTTCGCCTTACCTGGGCAGGGAGAGCAGTGAGGCGCGCAAGGAACTGGGCATCAGCCTTGGCATCAGCTGCCGGATGGAGGCAGAGGCTGTGGAAGAGGCTGCTTTCGCTCCTGCCTGGACTTCTGGGTCTTTGCAGAGAGGGAGGCCGGGTTTCCTCTCTCCCCCCCCCCCCCGCCCCAGCCCTGCAGTATTGATCCAAATGGGCCAAGGAGGTGCCAACTTGGCCGGAGTCCCGCAAGGCTTCCTTCCGGCGCCAGCAGCTGCTGCTCATCTGCAGCCCCCGAAAACTTTAGGCTGGGGAAAGACGGAGGGAGACTCCGGGTCCTGCATGAAACTTCCAAGGCACCTGCAGGCAGAGAGAGAAAGGGAGAGGGAGAGAGAGAGGCTGCTGACAGCTCAGAGCCCCCCTGGCGGTGGCTGAGAAGACAGCCCTAGGCTCCAGGGTCAGAAGCGGACCCAGGAGTGCTCTCTGGGACTTAACCGCTTCACCGCTGCAGCGGGACAGTCAGGGAGCGAGGGAGCATCCCTTGGTGCTTGGCAAGGAAGATCAGATCGTAAGAGGAACACAGGACACAGAGAGAGAGGGAGACAAGAGGTTACATAAGGCCACAGGAAGCTGCCTGAGTCACAACCCTGGTCCATTGGGCTCAAAATAGTCTGTGCTGACTGGTCCGGCGATTTCGGGAGTCTCCTGGAGACAGGGGCAGTTTTACTAGGAAACTAATGAATCTAATGAATGCCGATCAGAAGGTCGGCGGTTCGAATCCCTGCGACGGGGTGAACTCCCGTTGCTCGGTCCCAGCTCCTGCCAACCTAGCAGTTCGAAAGCACGTCAAAGTGCAAGTAGATAAATAGGTACTGCTCCGGCGGGAAGGTAAACAGCGTTTCCGTGCGCTGCTCTGGTTCGCCAGAAGCGGCTTAGTCATGGTGGCCACATGACCCGGAAGCTGTACACCGGCTCCCTCGGCCAGTAAAGCGAGATGAGTGCCGCAACCCCAGTCGGTCACGACTGGACCTAATGGTCAGGGGTCCCTTTACCTTTACCTTTAATGAATCTTAATCTTGAGGGCCCCGATCCCAGAGGACCCCCAGAAGCAACTTAAGTCCACATGGCTTAACATTTTTGGGTCTAGTCAGTGCTTTTTTTCTGGGGGGGTGGGACGCAGGGGGATGCAAACCCCTAAACATTTTGTGAATCTAAGTTGGGCCTCATCCAGGAGCATTATTTCAATTTGAGTAGAAAAATGAGAGTACACCTAAACATTTTCTTTTTTATATAGAAAAAAAGCACTGGGTCTAGTAGACTCAACTGGAGTCGCACAACTCATATTGATTAATTTTGTTGTTGTATACCGTATATTTCAGCAATCCCAAAGTCTGTGAGTCAGTAGCACACAAGGGTGCCAACTTGAATAAAACATTGGGGGGGGGGCGCTCAGGTAAGCTCCGCCCCACATGATCAATCACAAGACACGACACACCATTTGATGGAAATGCCCATCAAATTGGGGGGGCCCGGGGCCCTCAAATATTTTATGGGGGGAGGAAGGGACCATGGACCCTAGGAGTTGCTTCCTATGGTAGCACAGATGTTGCAAAGGTGGGGTGATCTGTCGTGGAAGAACCCCACTGAAGAAGATAACAGCAGCTACCCAGACATCGTTGCTGGTTGCTAAGGGGGCCCCCATGACGGTTTAAGCTTCAGGGGCCCCAAAAATGTAGGTCCCCCGCAGTCTGGAAATGGCAGGGATCGAACCTGAGACCTTCTCCATGCAGAGTAGGCAGTCTGTTATAGAACAGTTGTCCTTTTCGTAAAGATAAACCAAGACTCTAGTCCTCATGGTTCTGAACTTCGGAACTCTCTTCCACAGGAGGCAGTGATGGCCACCAATCTAGATGGCTTTTAAAGAGGATTGGAGAAATTCATTGAGATGAAGGCTATTAATCCCTACTAGCTAAGATGGCCAGGCTCTGCCTCCACCGTCAGAGGCAGCAATGCTTCTGAATACCAGTTGCTGGGAACTGCAGGAGAATAGAATAGAATAGAATAGAATAGAATAGAATAGAATAGAATAGAACAGAATAGAATAGAATAGAATTTATAATTTATACCCCGCCCATCTGGCTGGGTTTCCCCAGCCACTCTGGGCGGCTTCCAACAGAGTATTAAAATACAGTGGTCTGTTAAACATTAAAAGCTTCCCGAAACAGGGCTGCCTTCAGATGCCTTCTAAAAGTCTGGTAGTTGTTCTTCTCTTTGACATCTGGTGGGAGGGTGTTCCACAGGGTGGGTGCCACTACCGTGAAGGCCCTCTGCCTGGTTCCTTGTAACTTGGCTTCTCGCAGTGAGGGAGCCACCAGAAGGCCCTCAGAGCTGGACCTCAGTGTCCGGGCTGAACGATGGGGGTGGAGATGCTCCTTCAGGTACACTGGACCGAGGCCATTTAGGGCTTTCAAGGTCAGCACCAACACTTTGAATGGTGCTCGGAAACATGCTGGCAGCCAATGTAGGTCTTTCAAGACCAGTATTATGTGGTCTCGGCGGCCGCTCCCAGTCACCAGAGGGCAGAATGCTCTTGTGCTAGAATCCTGCTTGCCAGATTCCCACAAGCATGTGGTTGGCCACTGTGAGAACAGGATGCTGGACTAGTTGGGCCATTGGCCTGATCCAGCAGGCTCTTCCTATGTTCTTACAAAGTGCTGATTTAAATAGGAACCTATCCCAGGCTGAATCAGACCACTGATCCTTTGAACGGAAGTGTTGTCTGTGCTGCTACAGCCCTTCCCCTAAAATAAATTAAGATTCTAGTCCTTATGGTTATAACAAAAAACCCAGAGCTGAATTAAACAGGAAGCAGCCTTATACTGAGTCTGATCACTGGTCCATCTAGCTTAGCACTGTCTACACTGACTGACAGCAGCTCTCCAGGATTTTGGAGAGGGATCCTCCCTCTCCCATCCCTCCATGGAGACGCTGCTTGGGGTTGAACCTGAGACATTGTGCATGCAAAGCAGCTGTTCTGTCACTTAGCTACAGCTTCTTCCTCAGGCTTAGAGCACACCTAAAATAAACAGAGCCAGTCCTTTAGCCCAAAAATGGAAAACAAGCGAGGTCCCAAAGAAGAAAGGCAACTTAAGTTGACCAAATATGCACAACTTGCAGACTTAACATATAGAATAAGAGAACAAGAAGAACACACGTTTAAAGAAGATTGGAAAACGTTTATTGAATATGCGGAAAATAATTGGCAGCATTAAGATAAATTCAACGGTGTAAATAAGTTTTGATGGATGCAATAATGGAATATTGATTGGTATAGTTTTTTGTAAAATATGCAGGGATTTAAGATATGTAAAATGAACCATGGAGAGAGGAGAAGGGAAGTCATGGATATCTTAAGGAGGTAAAATGAGTATTTGAAATTGTAAAACAGAAAATTTGATTAAAAATTATATATATATATACGTATATATAAAACAGAGCCAGTCCCCAAAGCTGTGCTCTGATCCCTTGCTGATTTGCCTTTGATGTACCCCAAAAATGCCCTCTGGGTTGCCTCCAGTCAGTGCACTTGGGCTCCCCAAAGTGGTGTATCGTAGCTCTCTCAGACACCCCACACAAACATTGGCACCCTCCAAGGCCAGTGTCTCTCCTATATTTTTAATGAGCTGGTTTTTCATTCCATCTCCCCTCTTTCCTCCGATGAGCGTACACAGTTCTCTGCCTTCCGCCATCCCATCCTGTTTGCATTTCATTTTCACAGCAACCCTGTGAGGTAGCACAGGAGCCAACTCCTAGGGGCCAAGGTCCCTTCTTCAGCTGCCCCTCAATAAAATATTTGAGAGGGCCAAACCCACCAAAGTTGATGGGCTTTGCCATTCAAATGGTGTGTCTGCGAAGAGTCTTGTGATCAATTATGTGGCGCGGGGCAATTATGTGGGGGCCCACCATATTTTATTTAAGTTCGCACCCCTGAGAGGTAGGTTAGGCTGACAGGCAGTGACTGGCCCACAAGGTCACCCAGTGAGCTTCCTGGCTGAACAGGGATTTGAACCTTGGTCTCCCTTAGTCCATCCCAACCTAACCTACCCCACAGGGTCGTTGTGGAGATTAAATAAGGAGGGGGTAGAACCATGCACAGGACACAGGTGGCGCTGTGGGTTAAACCACTGAGCCTAGGACTTGCCAATCAGAAGGTCGGCGGTTCGAATCCCCACGACAGGGTGAGCTCCCGTTGCTTGGTCCCTGCTCCTGCCAACCTAGCAGTTCGAAAGCACGTCAAGTGAAAGATAAATAGGTAAAAGCAATGACAAACCTAGACAGCATCTTAAAAAGCAGAGACATCACCTTGCCAACAAAGGTCCATATAGTTAAAGCTATGGTTTTCCCAGTAGTGATGTATGGAAGTGAGAGCTGGACCATAAAGAAGGCTGATCGCCGAAGAATTGATGCTTTTGAATTATGATGCTGGAAGAGACTCTTGAGAGTCCCATGGACTGCAAGAAGATCAAACCTCTCCATTCTTAAGGAAATCAGCCCTGAGTGCTCACTGGAAGGACAGATCCTGAAGCTAAGGCTCCAATACTTTGGCCACCTCATGAGAAGAGAAGACTCCCTGGAAAAAATCCTGATGTTGGGAAAGATGGAGGGCACAAGGAGAAGGGGGCGACAGCGGACGAGATGGTTAGACAGTGTTCTCAAAGCTACAAACATGAGTTTGACCACACTGCGGGAGGCAGTGGAAGACAGGAATGCCTAGCGTGCTCTGGTCCATGGGGTCGCGAAGAGTCGGACATGACTAAGCGACTAAACAACAAAGAACCATGCACGCCACCTCGACCTCCTCAGAGAGAAAAGGTGGAGGCTGCGAATGCATTAAATCAACAAATTTAAACTCCCCTCCAGATGTTGTCGACTGCAACTCCCACCACCCCCTCGCCATGCTGGCTGGAGGTGATGGCAGGTGAAGTCCGGAGGGCGCCAGGTCGGGAAAGCTCGTTCCAGAACCTCCCCAAGTTCCACAGAACCCGGCGGCTCCTCTGATCTCACAATGCAACCGGGCTTTGAAATGCGATCAAAAACCACACCCGGGCAAAAACAGGTTTTCCCAGCCCGACCAGCTTGCAGCTGTTCACGCACCCGGTGCATTGTGGGAGTTGTAGTTCCCTCCCCCTGCCTCCTGCGGGAACTGCATCCCCCAGCAGGCTGTGCTTCCTCGGCCCTCCGCGCGGCTGCGAAAGAGGTCAATTGCACCCTCTGGGGTGCAGCGCGAGGTGAGGGTCGCGTGTCGCTTACCGCGGGGTGAAACCCAGGACGCGCCATTCGGAGGGAGGGAGAGAAATGGTCGAGGTCCCCTTTGCAGAGGATGCCCATTTCTCCTGCTTGCCCCTCCCCCGGCTGGTTACATGTATAGGGTCGAGAGTTACATAACGAGGCGGCGATCCTCTGCCCTCACAGAAAGCTGCTGCACCGACAAAAATAGATCCAAGTCCAAAATGCAGCTGGGGGGGGGGTAGAGAAGGGAAATTCTGAGGTTCCTCCCCTAAGCGCCCCAGAGGCAACATTAGATTTAATGGGGTCGCCGCCCTATAACCTTTGCGTAAGCTACCGAGGGGCATGTCTTTTAAAAATCCTAAGCCCTTTTATAGTTCTCGTTGGTTGGATGAGCACTTTTAGGAATCTTTCATTTCATTCCCTCACCCTCTTAAGTGTTTTTAATTGATTATCAAGTGGGTTTCGGAGACCTTTCCTTGTGCAAAGCAGTGAAGAAATGGAATAGGTAACATTATCATAAAAGAACTTTGAAACAGGGGGTGTCTCTCTGTCCCCTCGATTTAGCCAATCTATAGAAGGAGGGTGATGATGTAATAATAATAATAATAGTAAAGTTGAAAGGGACCCTGAGGATCATCTAGTCCAATGTTTTCCAAACTTGGGTCTCTAGCAGTTTCTGGACTACAACTCCCATCATCCCTAGCTAGCAACCCCAGTGGTCAGGGATTGTGGGAATTATAGTCCGAAATCAGCTGCAGACCCAGGTTTGGGAAACACTGATCTAGTCCAACCCCCTGCAAAGCAGGAATATAAAACTGTCCCATATGGGGATCAAACCTGCAACCTTGGCATTATCAGCAGCACGCTCTAACCAACCGAGCTATGAATAATAATAATAATAATAGCCAATTTAAGCTGCAATCTGAGTAGGCATGAGAGAACGATTGTGGCTTAGTGGCTAGATCATCAGGCAAGGATCTGGGAGACCAGAGTTCAAATCCTCACTCAGCCATGAAGCTCACTTGGGGCAGTCATTTGCTCTCAATCTGACCTACCATACAGAGTTGTTGCGAAGATAAAAGTATATACGCAACTTTGAGCTCCTTGGAGCAAAAGCTAGGAGATGAATTCAATAAAACAAACGAACAAATCAAAGTTGCATGGGCTCAGCACCTCCCATTGAGAACACAGTCCGATTTTGGAACTTAAAAACCGTTTTAAAGCTTTGAGCACCTTCCCCTAACCAGATGCCCTCCAGTGAGATGCCCATCCAGGCTAGGAGATCACAGTGGTCCTCTTGTGCCACACAGTTAAGCAAGTGCTGTGTCGTGGTTCAGGGAAACCCAGGTCCATGCCATAGCTGTCAACGTTTCCCCTTTTTTAAGGGAAATTCCCTTATTCCGAATAGGATTCCTCGCAAGAAAAGGTAAAAGTTGACACCTATGGTCCAAGCCCACCCTCGGCCACTTAGTGAGCTTGGAGCTTGTCATTTTTTCAGCCTAATGCTGGGGTGAGGAATCTGTGGCCCTCCAGATACGGCTCAACTCTCAATGTGGCCAGTGCTTGGGGATGATAGCACTGGACGTTCCCCAACTCTGAATTTAAATTCTTGGGACCACCCCAAGCCTTTGAGGCAAAAAACAGGGCCAGCCCAATGTGTTTTGTTGCCTGAGATGAAGCTCAGGAGCCTCCACCCCAAGTATCCAGTCTGCCTAAAGGTCAGGCCGGCTCCGAACAAAAAGCCATGTGAACTGAGTTTGAAAACAGCAGTCCTCACCTGTCCCCTTCTGTCCTCACCTAGATGAGCGTTACCTCTCTCCTGAAGGTCTTGGAAGGATGGCCCATCCGTGGACTTCACTGCCGTGGCTCCCATTCCTCCGTGGCCAAGGCTGACCAGACCCTGGCCTTTGTTCCCGCCAGTCCTCCCCTGGACCCGGCAGAAGTCCAGAAGCTGCAAGAGTTTGTGAGCAGGGCCCGGAGGCTGTTTGTGTTGACTGGAGCAGGAATCTCCACCGAATCTGGAATCCCAGACTATCGCTCTGAAGGCGTGGGCCTCTACTCCCGGACGGATCGGCGTCCCGTCCAGCACGCCGAATTTCTGCGGAGTGCCCGGGCCCGCCAGAAGTACTGGGCCAGGAACTTTGTCGGCTGGCCCCAGTTTTCGGCCCACCAGCCCAACGTCGCCCACTTGGCCCTGAGGAACTGGGAGGCACTGGGGAAACTGCACTGGCTGGTGACCCAGAACGTAGATGCCCTGCACGCCAAGGCCGGCAGCCAGCGTTTGACCGAGCTGCACGGCTGCATCCACAGGTTAGGGAGAGTGGCGATGGGGAGGCTGGCTGATGGAAAAAGGGGAGTGCAACTTTGCAACTGGGATGAGCTATTCCTGGAGATGTGAACAGCAGTTGGGGGGGGGATTGTTGGCCCCACAAATCCCCTTGCTGAAAAATAAAAGGGGCGAGTGATTGGTCTGCATTGCCGTGACCATAAGGTAAAGGTAAAGGGACCCCTGACCATTAGGTCCGGGGTTGCCCCAGAGTTGCCGACTCTGGGGTCGCTTTATTGGCCGAGGGAGCCGGCGTACAGCTTCCGGGTCATGTGGCCAGCATGACTAAGCCGCTTCTGGCGAACCAGAGCAGCGCACAGAAACACCGTTTAGCTTCCCGCCGGAGCGGTACCTATTTGTCTACTTGCATTTTGACGTGCTTTTGAACTGCTAGGTTGACAGGAGCAGGGACCGAGCAACAGGAGCTCACCCCGTTGCGGGGATTCAAACCGCCGACCTTCTGATCGGCAAGTCCTATGCTCTGTGGTTTAACCCACAGCGGCACCCGCGTCCCATAGAGAGATATAAAAAGTAACCACTGCAAGTGCCTTTAAAATACACACTGCTACTGGCCCAGAGATGGATAGAAGATAAAGTACCTACCAGAGAAGAATGGCAGATGAAGTTAAAGACCATTGTAAACACTTAAAGTCATTAGTAGGATTGTAATATCACTTGTAGTTTAATGGTGAATTCTGGACACAATGGAAGAGGTAAAGGGTTTGGATTATCATAAAAGATGCAGGAGGAAGTGACTAATAATAGGACCCACAAAGGGGAGGGTGGAAGTCCAGGAGATTCCTTGGAATCTTGTTTTTATGATTTATGTTTGATATATCTCTATAAAATTTTAAGTTGAGAAACCAAATAAATAAATTTAAAAATAAATAAAATGCATCCTGTGGTTGTTATTGTTGCTGTTTTACAATTTGATCTTGAATGAAAACAACAACAACAACAACAACAACAACAACAACAACAACAACAACAATTTATATGCTATCCATCTGAGGGGGTGCTTGGAGTCGCAGGACTACAATTGATTATTTTTTTGTTGCATAAATTTCAACAATCCGAAAGTTTGAAAGGCACTGGCACAGACGTTGCAAAAGTGGGGTAATCTGTGGTGGAACAACCTCATTGAAGAAGAAAACAACGGTTACCCAGACCTCATTGCTGGTTGTGAAAGGGTCCCCATGACAGTTCGCGCTTCGGGGGCCCCCAAAATGTAGGTCTGCCATAGCCTAGAGATGGCGGGGATCGAACCTGGGACCTTCTGCATGCAGAGTAGGCGGTCTGCTATAGAACAATGGTCCTTTTCTTATAAATTCAGCAAGACTCCAGTCCTCATGGTTCTGAACTATGGAACTCTCTCCCACAGGAGGCAGTAACAGTCACCAACCTAGATGGGTTTAAAAGGCAAATTCATGGAGGGGAGGGCTGTCGATGCCTACTAGCCGTGAATGCTAGGCCCTGCCCCCCCAGTGGGAGGCAGCAACACTTCTCAATACTGCTTGCTGGAAGGAGAATCCTTGTGCTCAAATCCGGCTTGCCAGTTTCCCATAGGCATGTTGTTGTCCACTGTGAGAACAGGACGCTGGACTAGTTGGGCCATTGGCCTGATCCAGCAGGGCTGTTCTTACATTCTTATAAATAGCTGATTTAAATAGGAACCTATCCCAGGCTGAATCAGACCACCGGTCCATTGAACGGAAGTGTTGTCTGTACTGCTACAGCCCTTCCCCTAAAATAAATTAAGATTCTAGTCCATGGGTCGGCAAACTAAGGTCCACGGGCCCAGTCAGGCCCAATTGCCTTCTGGATCCGGTCTGCGGACGGTCTGGGAATCACTGCGTGAATCGCCAGTATACACGTTTTTCCCCTCTCCCTCACACGGCGGCGGTGGCGCCTCCTCCCTCCCTCCTCCTGGCTTCTCCCTGCCCTGCCTAGAGGAGGAAGGGGGCTGGGCTTTGTTGGTGCCAGCAGCAGCGCTTGAGCGACCGCCATTTTAAGCAGCGCCTCTCTAGAGCCCTTTCGCACGCTACCAGCCCCTGCCGCTCACAAGACACAGGTAAGCAGCCACGGGGCTCGTGGTGCTCTTGCATCATTCCCTCCCCCCCCCAAAAAAAATATAGTCCGGCCCCCCACAAGGTCTGAGGGACAGTGGACCGGCCCCCTGCTGAAAAAGTTTGCTGGTCCCTGTTCTAGTCCTTATGGCTCTAACAAAAATCTCAGAGCTGAATCAAACGAGACAATAGGCTACTGTGGAAACAGAATGCTAAATAGGCCCCATTTGGCTCTATCCAGCAGGCCCTCATGTTTTTATGTTGCCTCGCAGGGTCTTGTGCCTCAGTTGCGGAGACCGGACGCCCCGCACTGACCTCCAGGAGCGCTTTGAGGCCTTGAACCCCACCTGGAGAGCCGAGGCGCATGGGGTGGCCCCGGACGGCGACGTCTTCCTGTCCGAAGAAGAGGTGCACACTTTCCTCGTCCCCCCGTGCGGCAAATGCGGCGGGAACCTCAAACCAGACGTGACGTTCTTTGGGGATTCCGTGAGCAAGGAGAAAGTGGACTTTGTGTACCAGCGCCTGGGCGAGGCCGATTCGGTCCTGGTGGCGGGGTCCTCTTTGCAGGTGGGTGCCCACAGCCAGCGAGGAGCTGGACCTGGGAGCAGAGGAGCGGCGGTCGATTTCTCCCCCCAACCCCACCCCCCACCCCGCAAAGGCAGGTTCAGATTTAGCTGCATTGAGCATACAGTTCTCTGAATCAGAACCGCGGTGTTTATATACCATGTTCCCAAAATTTGTCTCGGTTATCTGTACAAAATGGGACGCGGGTGGCGCTGTGGGTTAATGAAGCTAATGAAGGCGCCAGACGAACTTCCCTGGGGAGAGAATGCCACAGACAGGGAGCCACTGCAGAGAAGGCCCGTTCTCGTGTTGCCGCCCTCCGCACCTCTCAAGGAGGAGGCACATGAAGAAGGGCCTCAGAAGATGATCTCAGGGTCCAGGTAGGTTCATATGGGAAGAGGCAGTCCTTGAGGTATTGTGGCCCTGAGCTAGTTAACAGTAGATACTTTCAAGTTACGTCTTGCTATTTAAATGGTCTCCTATCTGTGTGAACCTTCCTGAGTTCTTAAACAGGAAGTGGAGAGGAAGCTTTATTTCACTGTCCTGTATAGGTCAGAGGGTGCAACATTTATATATTAAATGACATTTGTAGACTGCTAAAGATTTTTATTTTTAAGATATTGAAGTGGTGTACAGAAATTGAAATCTGCAATAAAACCATCAATAGCAAACCACTAAACTCATCATTATAAAATACATTCTAAGCCACAATGTAGCTCAGGGGCTACAGCATCTACGTTGCATGAAGAATGTCTGGGGTTTCAGGCTGGACTTGGAAAGGCTCTGTGTCTGAAACCCTGGAGAGCTGCTGCCAGTCAGTGTAGACAGTACAGAGCTAGACAGATCAATGGTAGCTTCCTATGTTCCTAAAGGAACACAGTCCAGCTTTAAAAACTGTGGAAAGCCCAAGCAAAAGAGGTTGCCTCTAAGAGGTGTCTAAACAGGCTGTGGGATGCAGGTGGCACTGTGGTCTAAACCACAGAGCCTAGGACTTGCTGATTGGAAGTTTGGCAGTTCGAATCCCCGCGACGGGGTGAGCTCCCGTTGCTCAGTCCCTGCTCCTGCCAACCTAGCAGTTCGAAAGCACATCAAAGTGCAAGTGGATAAATAGGTACCGCTCCGGCGGGAAGGTAAACAGCGTTTCCGTGTGCTGCTCTGGTTCACCACACCGCCTTCACACAGACACACACACACACACACACACATACACACACATATATACACACAGACTATGTCCCCCAAGGCCTTTGCCTCTTCCAATTTTTAAAAATTAGATATTATAACTTTTTGTTGTTTGATGGGGGGGGGGTGTTGCCTGGTTAAGGAATGCTGTTGCCCACCTCCTTTTTTATTTTTTTGTCTGTGTTTTATCTGGCATTTCCTATGCTTTTTTCTGGGCAGGGAGCAATATTCTCCATTATCAGTCTCTCTTCTGTGAAATGGGTATTTTTGCAGTGCCCAGGACAGTGGCTTAGATTTCCGAATGTGTGCCCAGCTCCAAAAAGTTTGAGGACTGTTCTGATTGCTAGCCAATATTTCACGGGTACTGTGCATGCTCAGTCCCCACTGGGCCAATTTGTTTAAAGAGTTTTCTGTTCAAGGTCCCGGCTGTTGATCTCCAACTACTGCAAACTTTGCTGACAGCAGCAAAACTATGCATTGCCCAATCTTGGAAATGTAAATAAAAAAAATCAATTAAAAGAATCAATCACCCACGATTACAGAAGAAAACCAGGGAAACAGCCTTGTATATAAAGCAAGCACATAATAGAGATAAAAATTACAATAATTATCCATGCCTTTGCTCATGCAATTCTGGAATGACAAAGTAGCAGATGATATCTTTCCATAGAACGTATATATGTTAATTTAATTGTCTGCCACCATGTATTATTTCATAGAATCATATAAATGTAAAGTTGGTGGGACCCAACTTGCTGCAATGCACCTGTTCTTTCACCTCCCTCCATTATTATTATTATTATTATTAATACCCCAACCATCTGGCTGGGTTGCTCCAGCCACACTGGGCGGCTTCGAATACATATAAAAACATAATAAAACATTGAACATTAATAATAGCAGTCTGATCCAATACAAAAAATGTCACAATAACTTTAAAATAAACAACTTATGTCAAATAAAGCAACATTCAATAATCCATTGGAATGTAAAAGTAACTATTAAAATTAAATATCAACAAATACAGTGGAACCTCGGTTTTCGAACATAATCTGTTCCGGAAGCCTGTTTGACTTCCGAAACATTTGAAAACCGAGGATCAAAGGGCTGCCTGACCATCTCCTGCCACGTGTCTCAACAGGTATACTCAGCGTACAAGTTTGCACTCGCAGCCCGCGACGGGAAGCTACCGATGGCTGTCGTCAACATTGGCCCGACCAGGGCAGATTCCTTTGTGACTCTGAAACTGAATTCTCGTTGCGGGGAGCTGCTGCCTCTGATTGTCCTAAAGTGACCCAAATCGACACCCCGGGGGAGCAACCCCTCTCTGGGGTAGGTAAGTGTCCCCACACTCTTGCAGCCCAGCAGAGTTAGGCCCTCAGTTGGTCATGTCTGGTGCTAGAACCCAAAGGGCATGAGGCCAGGGAAGAATCAGAATTCAGAATCATAGAATAGTAGAGCTGGAAGGGACCCCTGGGGGTCATCTATTCCAACCCCTGCAATGCAGGAGGCACAGCTAAAGAATCCATGACAGGTAACCATAATAATAAGAATAATAATAAATAATAATTTATTTATACCCCGCCCATCTGGCTGGGTTTCCCCAGCCACTCTGGGCGGCTTCCAACAAAGTACAGTGGTACCTCGGGTTAAGTACGTAATTCGTTCTGGAGGTCCGTTCTTACCCTGAAACTGTTCTTAACCTGAAGCACCACTTTAGCTAATAGGGCCTCCCACTGCCGCCGCGCCGCCGGAGCACGATTTCTGTTCTTATCCTGAAGTACAGTTCTTAACCTGAAGCACTATTTCTGGGTTAGCGGAGTCTGTAACCTGAAGCTTATGTAAGCTGAAGCTTATGTAACCTGAGGTACCACTGTATTAAAATACAGTAGTCTGTTAAACATTAAAAGCTTCCCTAAAGAGGGCTGCCTTCAGATGTCTTCTAAAAGTCTGGTAGTTGTTCTTCTCTTTGACATCTGGTGGGAGGGGGTTCCACAGGACGGGTGCCACTACCATCTAACCTCTCGCTAAAAACCTCCAACAATGGAGAGCCCACCGTCTTCTAAGGTTGTTGTTGTTGTTGTTGTTTTATATGCCACCCATCTGACTGGGTTGCCCCAGCCACTCTGGGCGGCTTGCAACAAATTAGAACATCAAACACAGCAAAACATCAAACATTAAAAGCTTCCCAAAAAGGCTGCCTTCAGATGTCTTCTAAAAGTTATGTAGTTGTTTATCTCCTTGACACCTGATGGGAGGGCGTTCCACAAGGTGGGCACGACTGCAGAGAATTCCCTCTGCCTGTTTTCCTGCAACTTCTCTTCTCACAATGAGGGAACTGCCAGAAGGCCCTCAGTGCTGGACCTCAGTGTCTGTGCTGGACGACGGGGGTGGAGATGCTCCTTCAGGTAAATAGGGCTGAAGCTCTTTAGGGCTTTACAGGTCAGCACCAGCACTTTGAATTGTGCTCGGAAACGTACTGGGAGCCAATGTAGGTCTTTTAGGACCGGTATTATGTGATCCAGGCAGCTGCTCCCAGTCGCCAATCTAGCCACTGCATTCTGAATTAGTTGGAAACAACAACTTTGAAGTCACCTTCAAAGGTAGCCCCACGTAGAGTGCATTACAGTAGCCAAGTAGGAGATGTTTAGTCATAATCTCCTTTCTTGTCATTTGAATCCATCGGTTCTAGTCCTTCCCTCAGAACAGCAGGAAGCAAGCTCGCTCGACCTTCCATGTGACAGCCCTTCAAATATTTGAAGGTGGCTAGCCTGTCACCCCTCAAAGCTGAAGGACCATGGAGAGCTCCAAGTGAGCCACTTGCTCCAGCAAAACTTGAGCTTGGACTGAGCCTGTACATGAGGGATGGAGAAGCTGTAGCCCTCCAGGTGTGGTACTCCAGTTCCCTTCAGCCCCAGCCAACATGGCCAATGCTCAGGGATGATGGGAGTCCAGCAACATCTGGAGGAACACAGCTTAGCACCTGTTGAAGTGTGGGTTGAACAGATTGAGGAAATGTGCATCAGTGAGGCAGAACTATGGAACTCACCGCCGCAGGATGCAATGACCGTCACCAACTTGGATGTCTTTTTAAAAAAGGATTCGATGAATTCATGGAGGAATTTAAAGCAGGGGCTGGCAACCTAAGGCCCATGGTCTGGAAGCCGCCCATGGAGGCCGTTTAATTGGCCCACGAGCTGCCCCTGAACCAAGCCGCCCACTCAGCGAGTCCCTGCACACTGCGCTAAACCGGCGCAGCATGGGGACTCTCTTCTGCAGCTCCAGAAATCGCTTCTGTGCATGCCCAGATGCCAAAAATTGCTTTTGCGCAGGCACAAAATTCAGTGTCTGGGCATGCGCAGAAGTGATTTCCAGCACTGCGGACATGCACAGAAGTGATTTCCAGCACTGTGGACATGTGTGCAGATGTAATTTCTGGCGTTGCGCTGCGTCGTCCCGGCCCATGGAGGATCTCCGCAGGAGTGATCCGGCCCATGCCCGGTAAGCCTTGCCGACCCCTGCTTTAAAGGATGTGGCCAGTGCCTGGCGAAGTCTCAGAAGAGGGCAGAATGAGACTCCAAAGAGGGTTTGGTTCCTTGTTCCTTCATATGATTAGAAGGCCGGAAAAAAAACCCCAATCAAAATTAGTTAACATGTGAATTTAAGAAGAGAGTGCCGGATCAGACCAGTGGTCCAGCATCTTGTTCTCACAGCGGCCAACCAGATGCTTTTTCTGGGAAACCTTCAAGTAGGACCCAAGCACAAGAGCCCTCTCCCGTCCAGTGTTTCCCTGCAGTTCGTATCCAGAAATGCCTCCCACTGCCTAGGCAGAACATAGCCTAGCATCCATTGCTGGGCTTCTCCTCCATGAATCCATCCAATCCTTTTTTCAAAAGACATCCAAGTTTGTGAAGGTCATTGCATCCTGCGGCAGTGAGTTCCATAGTTCTGCCTCACTGATGCACATTTCCTCAATCTGTTCAACCCACACAGCAACAGGCGCTATGCTGTGTTCCTCCAGATGTTGCTGGACTCCCATCATCCCTGAGCATTGGCCATGCTGGCTGGGGCTGATGGGAACTGGAGTACCACACCTGGAGGGCTACAGCTTCTCCATCCCTCATGTACAGGCTCAGTCCAAGCTCAAGTTTTGCTGGAGCAAGTGGCTCACTTGGAGCTCTCCATGGTCCTTCAGCTTTGAGGGGTGACAGGATAGCCACCTTCAAATATTTGAAGGGCTGTCACATGGAAGGTCGAGCGAGCTTGCTTCCTGCTGTTCTGAGGGAAGGACCTGAACCGATGGATTCAAATCATAGAACTGTAGAGTTGGAAGGCACCCAAAGGTCATCTAATCCAGCCCCCTGCAATGCAGGAATCACAGCTAAAAAGCCCCTCTCCCATGGCCAATCTACGCAAGAGAGAGAATTTTGTCCTGTTCAATCTCTTGCATGCTACATTTGATTTTATCGCCTGGAAAGGCACACCCCAGTTTAACAGCACAGTTCAAGATTGCGGCCACTTCACCAAAAAATAATTTTAAAAAAGATAGGAAGCTTTAAACAAGACAGAGCCGAGCAGTTCTGTCGTGTTTCCACTTGCTATTCTTATTTAATCCACTTGGTTTATTTAAACCAAGGACTTGTACACTGACCACTAATAATGAATCATATGTTGTAGATATTATTGCAATTCTATTATGCTATTTTTGCAATGTACAAATGACATTAAAAAAAATAATTGTGGCCACTTTTGTGGACAATCTTCAAACATCAAGTTTGCACTTGGGTCCTGCTGGTGGGCTCCTCTTGGGGGCTCCTGGTTGGCCACTGTGGGAACAGGATTCTGGACCAGATGGGCCACTGCCCTGCCACAGCAGCTGGGTTCTCCTTATGCTCTTATGGAACCTCCAGGTCTAGGGGCAGTCTATCCTGATTCTTGAATTCCTGGGGGCATTTGATCCCTGTGAGAGCAGGAGGCTGGACTAGACAGGCCACTGGCCTGATGCAGCAAGTTTCTCCTTATGTCCTTTATGCTGTTTAGCTTTCTTTGCAGCATCAACCCACTGGGGGGGGCGAGGGGGGGCGGACGCACCAGCCTCACCACCTGCCATGTTTTTTCTCCTTCCAGGGCCGCTGCCAGCAACGCTGCCACATCTTCCCAGAGCTCATCCAGCCCCACGTCCGCTTTCAACACGCCTGTGCTGGCCAAGTTCAGAGGCAGCAAAGACGAGGAGAAGGAGGACAATGAAAACCCGGGTCCCGATTCTCAGCCGACAGGGGCCTAAACAACTTTTGTGTACGGGGAGATGCTGTGTGAATTAAAAAGAAACCTCCGGTGCACGCTGCTTCCCGGGGTGTGGCCTCTGCTGCGGATCTGGCAGAGAGGAAATGGCTACCGGTGGCCGGGAGAGGGGAGAAATCTTCATGCCTTAGCGGGAGGGTATGCCTCCAAGTGCTCTTTTTCAAAAGGATATAGTGGTACTACAATTCCCATCATCCCTAGCTAGCAGGACCAGCGGTTGGGGGTGATGGGATTTGTAGTCTGAAAAAAAAGCTGGAGACCTCTGGGAAACACTTTTGAAATCTGCTCTAAATGAGAGCCATGAGGACTAGAAACTTGCTTCATTTTCAGTGGAAGGGTGCAGCTCAGTGGCAGACCATCTCCTCTGCATGCAGGAGCTCTTGGGGTTGAATCTCCAGAAAGGGCTGATGGACCTGACTTGGTGTAAGGCAGATTCCTATTTAAATCTGCTATTTGTTTAGAACAATGAGGACTAGGATCTTACTTCATTTTTCGGGGAGGGGCACAGCTCAGTGGTAGAGCTTTGCACGCCGAAGTTACCGTAAGTTCAGTCCCTGGCATCTCCAGGTAAGCTTGGGAAGGTCCCTTCCCTGAAACCATATGTTGTTTGGTTATGCAAAAAATAAGAACACCATAAAAATTGATGCATATATTAAGGGAAATGTGTATGTGAGTTAGAACTGCACACAAAAATGTGTTTATTAGGTGAGATTTGTACTTAAAACACTGTTGAATATTCAAGAGAGAGAGAGAAAGATTGAGAAATGCACCAGAAAGCAGCCCCCGATAATTTGCAGCACCTGCGGACATGTGTGCAGATGTAATTTCTGGCGTCACGCTGCGTCAGCTCGGCCCACAGAGGATCTCTGCGGGAGTGATCCGGCCCATGCCCGGTAAGCCTTGCCAACCCCTGCTTTAAAGAATGTGGCCAGTGCCTGGCCAGTGCCTGTTTTCCCACTCATAATTCTTTTCATAATCCACTTCCCCCGCAAATAATTCTCAGAGGATTTTCTCCAGAATGCAGCAGTTGCTCATGATCTGGTCCACGACTCCTGGCAGCCAATCTCTGAGGAGCATCAAAGGTTTCGTGAGCCAGTAAGGAAAGAAAACTTCCCTCACCCTCATGACTCCGCCCCTCACGATTGCCTGGGCGCAGAGCTCTTTCGAACTTGGTTTCATGGAGATCTTGCCTTCTACCGACCTCACAGCTGAGTCTGCGGGAAAGAACGCGGAAGGCAAGTCAGTGTGGAAAGGGCACCAGGCACCCCAGGACCTTAGAAGCTGCTGCTGGTCTGTCTGCCTTGCTGCTGCCTACAGGGGCTGACGGTGGCTCTCCAGAGCTGCAGGCTCAGGAGTCTCGCTCAGCCCTTCCTGAAGATGCTTCCGGGGATTACCTGCTCTGCTAGGTTGGCAGGAGCTGGGACTGAGCAACGGGAGCCCATCCCGTCGCGGGGATTTGAACTACCAGCCTTCTGATCGGCAAGCCCAAGAGGCTCAGTGGCTTAGACCACCGCACCACCCACGTCCCATCACGATGTTTAGCTGGTGTTATAAGAAAAAACTGCTCTTTTCCCCTTCTGGGCTATTCTGGAGCCCGTATAGAGTCCTTAAGTGGGTTCCCTATCGGTAGCAGAAAATAGCAGAGGCCAACCAGAGAATATTGAGACACAAAGTGGCTAGTAAGCCTGATCTTTATTAAACTGTTGCAACAGGGTCCCCACTCACCACACGCAGGAGGGAGAGAGAACCCTGAACAATGGTGCGCAAGCCCTAATATAGACTTTTGAAATTGGCCACCCTGTTGCCCAAGACCATCCCCCTAAAACAGCATACATACATCACAGAAGGAGACGGTCTACAGCAGAAATCATGTTTGCCAGGATACCTCATAATGGTCACTGATTGCATTACCTGGGGCAGTCTGGCCATTCTTTTGTGATGGTTAATGCTTTAAGTTACAGATGGGTAGCCGTGTTGGTCTGCCATAGTCGAAATAAAAAAATTCCTTCCTGTAGCACCTTAAAGACCAACTAAGTTAGTTCTTGGTATAAGCTTTCGTGTGCATGCACACTTCTTCAGATACACTGAAACAGAAGTTGCCAGGTCCTTCTATATATTGAGAAGGTGGGGAGGGGTATTACTTAGAAGGGTGGTGGGAATCGGAGATTGGCAGATAGCTGAGATCTCAGCTCAGCTAAACTGAGATCTCAGCTATCTGCCAATCTCCGATTCCCACCACCCTTCTAAGTAATACCCCTCCCCACCTTCTCAATATATAGAAGGATCTGGCAACTTCTGTTTCAGTGTATCTGAAGAAGTGTGCATGCACACGAAAGCTTATACCAAGAACTAACTTAGTTGGTCTTTAAGGTGCTACAGGAAGGAATTTTTTTATTTCGGTTAATGCTTTAGTTCCTGAATCCAGGGCACAGGCTCACCCTATTCATACACAAATACACCCTTAAGGCAGGATTTGCAAGCAAAATGACAATGGGAAGGCTTTCCCAATTTTCCTCCCTTACTGCAGAGAAATATTTGAGGTCATTGGGAGAGTCAAAATGGCTTCAGGGTTGCTCTCCTGTACTATTTCAGACACGTGGTTCATATACATATGTATGTGTTTGCCTTGAACATTTATGAACATTTATTTTACATTTGAGACCTTAGAATTCTTATAACGCTGGTGATATATCACGATGTTGAACACTGGATTATCACCCAGCCCTACTAAGCGGCTGCCCTACCTGGGGCCGCTTACCTGTGTCAATGTACCCCAACACAGCAACCGTGATGGGCATGTTGATTTCCCGAAGGCGCAGCTCTGTGCGCAAGGAGCTGTAGAATCCTTCCAGCGCAGCTTTGCTGGCGGCATATGGAACGGAGAAAGGGGATGGAAGGCGGCCTGAGAGAAAACAGGAACATATTCTTACTTGGAAGGTTGCAGAATCTATTTCTCCAGAAACCAAAGGGGTTAAGGGGATGGAGCGACTGCCCCTCTGAGGGAACGTTGCAGCCTTTGGGACTTTTTAGTTTAGAGGAGAGGCGAGTAAGGGGGCGACATGATATTGGTTTGTACAACTGACATGGAGTAAGCGGTGACAGAAAGGATTTTCTCCCCCTCACGTTTTTTTCAGCAGAAGAATGGGGTGTGAGTGCTCTCCAATAAATTAACTAACAGAGGATTGGGAAATTTAGATGCAGGAACCCCAGAAGGACCTAAGAAGAGCCCTGCTAACCAGGCCAATGGCCCATCTAGTAGTAGTAGTAGTAATAATAATAATAATAATAATAATACATTTATACGCCGTGCATCTGGCTGGGTTTCCCCAGCCACTCAGGGCAGCTCCCAACAGAATTTTTAAAACACGATAAATACATCTGTCAGGGGTTCAGGAGCAGAGGCAAGGGCAAGGGAGGAAACAGAGAGCGAGGGGGAGGAGGCAGAAGAAAAGATGAGTGATGACGACGACCCGAGATCTCCGAGTCTTTCCAGTGAATCAGAAGATTCACAGAAAGGAGCACCAGTGGCCAGGGCAAGGGGGGAGCCTAGGGGGACACCCCAGGAAGATAGAGCCAGAGGGGACTCAGAGGGGAGCAGTTGGAAATCGGGACCAGCGTCACCGCCAGAGAGCAGGGAAGAGGAAGGGCGCCAGGGATCAAGCGCTGGCAGCTCACAACAGGGGGGAGGGCACGAGTCAGGAGTGGCCACACCTCCATCGGGGAGCGAAGAAACGGTCAGACGGAAGGTGGAAGGTTGGGCGCGCGCGCCAAGTTCAAATGCACAGGAAGGTGGCGCAGTAGGCAGCCCGGAAAGGGAGCCAGGTCCTAAAGCCCGCCGAAAGGAGGGAGAAGAGTCAGGGGGGTCAGCGTCAGAGGAATCCCGGAAGGAAGAGACCCCGGGGGGCAGAGGGACCCAGAGAAGAACAGTCAGGCGGAAAAGGTGGAGCAAGGCTAGGATATTAAGTTGGTGTACAAGGGGCGGAGACTCAGATGGAGCTTCGCCGATCTAACCATTAGACGTAGGGTTGCACGCAGCAGCTTGAGAATGGAAACTGTAACTCAATAAAGACTTTTATTTAATGATCGCTGGCTAGCGTGATCCTCTGTGAGCTAGGATCTGGAAGCAACTCTGACAACATCAAACATTAAAAACTCCCCTAAACAGGGCTGCCTTCAGATGTCATCTAAAAGTCAGATAGTTGTTTATTTCCTTGACATCTGATGGGAGGGCGTTCCACAGGACGGGCGCCACCACCCCGAGAAGGCCTGCTGCCTGGTTCCCTGTAACCTCACTTCTCACAATGAGGGAACCATCAGAAGGCCCTCAGAGCTGGACCTCAGTGGCTGGGCTGAATGATGGGGGTGGAGACACTCCCTCAGGTATACTGGGCCGAGGCCATTTAGGGCTTTAAAGGTCAGCACCAGCACTTTGAATTGTGCTCGGAAAGTTTGGACCTCCCAAGATCACTTAGGCTGGGGGGTCTCCAGTCGCCTGCCCATACCGCTTATGGACGATACCACGATGATGTTGCCACGGGACTCTTGCAACATGCTCAGGGCCGACACAGTGACCTGGACGTAGCTGAAGAAGTTGACCGTCATGGAGCTGATCACAGATTCCATGTCTCCTTGGTACGGGCCAAAACTGATTTTTCCACCGACATGATTCAGAACCAGCAGATCAAGCCCCCCTGCAAGGGAAAAGAGCACAGAGACCCTGAGTGGAAGAGGGAGAGCAACAGCTTGGAGATGGACAGAGCTCAACCTCTTCTCATGTTTTCAGGCTGTCCCTGAAAATCAGCCTCTGCCGAGTTCAGTCCTTTCATGATTTAACTGCGGTTCCTTCGTTTCAGGGGGTTGGGCTAGATGACCCTTGGGGTCCCTCCCAACCTTACGATTCTCTGATACCAGCCTTCGCAAGCCTGGTGCCCTCCCAATGTAGGAATGCAAGGAGAAAATTGGTTAGGCTTGCATTAAGACAGCGGTTGGCAAACTTTTTTCTCCCTACCCAATAAAGAGCATTATTCAGAACCATGATCTGCATGAACCAGTAAGGAAGATAGTAACGGAATGACAGTCAAAATGGTAACTATGAATTGCCCATGTATTCAAAACCCACTTCAAACTATTTAGGTTAACCAAGTCAACAAAACTGATGGACGTAATCCGGTGACACCAGCTTTCACAGAATCACAGAGCTGGAAGATACAGCCAATCAATGAGAAATTGGAAACAAGTCAAAATCTATTAATCTCAAATGCCTGGGGCTGATGGGAGTTGCCGTCCAAATTATCTGGAAGGCTTAAGGTTGGGAGATGCTGGTCAACCCCCTTCCTTCCTTCCTTCCTTCCTTCCTTCCTTCCTTCCTTCCTTCCTTCCTTCCTTCTCCCTCCCTCCCTCCCTCCCTCCCTGGCCAGGTTTAATTCAAAACCTTCAAACCTCCTATGGGGAAGGTTCTCAGGAATGGTGGAAGAAGAAAGAATTTGCCCATGTGAAGACCATCAGGTGGAAACTCTTACACATATGGTTCGTAAATGTAAACTACATGTTGATCTCCACCAGCAGTTCCTAGATCAACTCTGCATCCCCAAATGGAAACCAGAGTTAGAGGTCATACATTTTCTATTATTGGGGAATAATCAGCAGCTACCAAGTTAGTGGCTAAATATCTTTATCTGGTTTTTTGTCGTCGAAACACATTGCAGACGTCTGATCTCCCTGGAGACCTAGAGATGTAATGCTAGACTGCTTTGCCTCTTTCATTTGACAAATGTTTTGTGTCACTGGGTAGGCGGTAATTCTTTTTTGATTTGCTATGGATGTTTGTATGTGATGCCAATAGAAGGTTTGATGATGATGATGATGATATACCATCCTTCATCAAAAGATCTCTGGGCTGATCTTTGCCAAGATGCAGGCAGACAAGGCCAATAGCTGAGGTGTCCCAGGGCAGAAGCCGGCAAATGCCTTTGGAGCTGTTCCCCTCAAGACGAAATGGTTAAGGAGCCCTTTGCCTGCGCCTCAGGTAGCTTGTGTGGCAGCCTTTTGGGAACTGGAAGAACAGTTGCCACCCCTCCAAGACTGGCTAGAGACTGGCCTTCCATCTTTACCCAAGACGTTCTTGGTTTCTTCCACAACATTCTGGGCAGAAGCCAAGTCACTCATATCTGAAACGACGTACGAAGCAGAGGCGGCTCCCAGTTTAAGACAATTCTGGACTACCTGGAGGAAACAAATAAATGGAAAACGAGCGAGGTCCCAACTAAAGAAGATTGGCAACTTAAACTGATGGAATATGTGCAGCTTGCAGACTTAACTTATAGAATAAGAGAACAAGAAGAGTATACGTTTAAAGAAGACTGGGAAATATTGAATACATGGGTGAAAATTGTCTACACTTGAAAAGGTTGGCAGCTTTAAGATAAATTCAACAGTGTAAATAAATTTTGATGGATGTAAAAATGGAATATTGGATGGCTTAGTTTATGTGAAATATGCAGGAATCTATAGCATGCAAACTGAACCATGGAAAGAGAAGAAGGGAAGTCATTGATATTTTAAGGTTGTTTAAATGAATATTCTAAATTGTAAAATTAAAAAAAACTTAATAAAAATTATGCAAAAAAGAGAAAACAAAAATAAAGAGGGAACTTGAAAATGGCTTCTAAGTGGTTTTTAAGTATAAAATCCATTGTAAAATACTACAACACACAATAAAACAATCCTATCTGAGCAGTAAAAAACAACCACAAAATTTATTATACAGCGAGCCAGTTTAAAAGCACCATTATTTTAAAAAATCAAAATAAAATCAGTTGGATCAGGAAGTTCAAGTTCAGGGGAATGTTCATTGGAAACAAGTGTGTCTTTAAAAACCAGTAGAATAGCCGTAGTGATGGTGAGTCATAAAATCACAGAATTATAGAGTTGGAAGAGACCCCAAGCGTCATCTAGTCCAACGCGTGAGAGCAAGGAGGGCGTTCCATTATGCCGGTGCCATCAAGGAAAAAGCCTCCATGTTCCCACAAGCCAATGGTCACCATCAGGGCATGGCTAAACTAAACCAGTTTCCATTATGGAACAACGGATTCTTGTGGTAGGGGAGCTTGGTCAAAAGGAGGGCCAGATGAGGAAGGAAGAGATGAGGGGGGTATTTTTGAGAAGGGAGGTGAGGCTAAGGGTTATAGCCAAACTAAGACTATTGGAATCAAGGAACCTGAGTTTAACTACACTGGGGTCAAGGGATTAACAGTTTACCTTCTGGAGGCGTGTCGCGTTCCGCGCTGTCAGCATCAAATGGGCCCCCATCCAGGCGAACTCATAGGCCATTTGTTCCCCTATCCCTGTGCTTGACCCCGTCACCAGGACACGTTTCCCTCGCACCATTTCTGGAGAGAGAAAGAGAAGGAGATGGTCAACACCAGCTGCCTACAATCCAGATGTTTTGCACTGAAGTTCGTAAGAACAGAAACGTAAGGATAGAAGGAGAGTCTGGCCAAAGGGGCCCCCATGCAGTCACAGAATCATAGAGTTGGAAAAGACCCTTAGGGTCTTCTAGTCCAGGCATCCCCAAACTCAGCCCTCCAGATGTTTTGGGACTACAACTCCCATCATCCCTAGCTAACAGGATCAGTGGTCAGGGATGATGGGAATTGTAGTCCCCAAACATCTGGAGGGCTGAGATTGGGGGTGCCTGATCTAGTCCAACCCCCTACAATGCTGGGATACGCAGCTGTCCTCATACGGGGATCGAACCTGCAGCCTTGGTATTATCAGCCAACTGAGCTATCCAAACTATCCTGTTCTCGCAGTGGCCGACTAAATGCCCCAAAGGGAAGCCCGCAAGCAGGATCTGAGCGCAGCAGCATTCTCCCGTCCGGTGGCTTCCAGCAATGGAGATTTAGAAGTATTACTGCCTCCTCCCTAGTAATTGATTTCATTTCACAAGATCGATATACGGCTGGATTGTAACAGAATGTCGACACCATTACGAAACAACAAAGTTGATGAAAGCAATTCTTTAAAACATTCAAATATTAAATCAGAATAAATGATCATTACCCCAGAGTCTCAGGGGTGGTGGCAGCCCAAGGGAGGGTCTTTTCTGTGGTGGCCTCTAAGCTGTAGAACTCCCACTTCACAGAGATGCACTTTCGTTATACAGCTTTCAAAAGATGCACCTCTTTCCCCTGGCACCTGTGTCTTTAGGATCCACCTTTCCCCCCAGTGATTGTAATTAAACTGTTTTTAAAGTTGTGTTTTGTTGTAACCCGCTCTAGAACCTTATGGTGAAGGGAGAGTTAATAATAACAACAACATCAACAACAATAACAACAACTCTTGAGAGTCCCATGGACTGCAAGAAGATCAAACCTCTCCATTCTCAAGGAAATCAGCCCTGAGTGCTCACTGGAAGGACAGATCCTGAAGCTGAGGCTCCAGTACTTTGGCCACCTCATGAGAAGAGAAGACTCCCTGGAAAAGACCCTGATGTTGGGAAAGATGGAGGGCACGAGAAGGGGACGACAGAGGACAAGATGGTTGGACAGTGTTCTCGAAGCTACCAGCATGAGTTTGACCAAACTGCGGGAGGCAGTGGAAGACAGGAGTGCCTGGCGTGCTCTGGCCCATGGGGTCACAAAGAGTCGGACACGACTAAACGACTAAACAACAACAAAAGTTGTGTTTTGTTGTAACCTGCTCTGGAACCCTAGGGTGAAGGGAGAATTAAATAATAAATAATAATAATAATAATAATATAAAACACTAATGTAAAGCATGGGCCAGGTTCTATGCATCTGGATAGGGTAATCGAAACAAAAAAAGTTTTTAGCAAGTGCCAACAACAGACCCTCCAAGCTTCCCTATTTTCCAGGGACAATCCCATATTTACATAAGCTCTCCCGGTTTCTGATCTGATCCCTGAATGTCCCGCTTTTCCTTAGGACTTCCCTATTTTCTTCGGAGAAATGTTGGAGGGTAGTGATCCGACCCCCGAGCCATCTGAAGGTAGCCCTGTGTAGGGAAGTTTTTCAATATTTTATTATATTTTCATATATGTTGGAAGCCAGGTGCGTGAGGTATAAATAGTAACTTCTTTGTTGTTGTTGTTGTTGTTGTTGTTGTTATGGAATAGGTGGTCCCTATTTTCATCGGATAAATGTTGGAGAGTATGCAATAAGAGCAGAGCGAAGGTGCTTGTCTGGTGTCGCTGGCATGCTATGTGCAAACATTCCCGAGAACGGCAGAGGGATTTATGTGCAAGAGACGATCAAGGCCACGATTAAGAAGAGGCAACCCTTCTCCCTTGGCTTACCTTCGGAGAAGCTTTCCCAGGTATAGGCATAGAAAGCGAGGACAGCGATGAGGACAGACGCGACGATCTTGAGCACCGCCATGGTTGTCTATGCAGCCAATCATTAACCTCGGCCAGCTGGACTTGTTTGCGAGGTTCAGAAATCCACCCTTTGCCCTGTGGCCACCCAAAGCCTTTCCCAGAAATAAACAACTATTGGCATAATAATAATAATAATAATAATAATAATAATAATAATAATAAATAATGTATTATTTATAGCCTACCCATCTGGCTGGGTTTCCCCAGCCACTCTGGGCAGCTCCCAACAGAATATTAAAAACAATAAAACATCAGACGTTCAAACTTCCCTAAACAGGGCTGACCAGATGTCTTCTAAAAGTCAGATAGTTGTTTATTTCCTTGACATCTGATGGGAGGGCGTACCACAGGGCGGGTGCCACTACTGAGAAGGCCCTCTGCCTGATTCCCTGTAACCTCACTTCTTGCAGGGAGGGAACTGCCAGAAGACCCTCGGAGGTGGACCTCAGCGTCCGGGCTGAACGATGGGGGTGGAGACGCTCCTTCAGGTATACTGGGCTGAGGCCATTTAGGGCTTTCAAGGTCAGCACCAACACTTTGAATTGTGCTCGGAAATGTACTGGGAGCCAATGTAGGTCTTTCGGGACTGGTGTTCCATGGTCTCGGCGGCCACTCCCAGTCGCCATTCTAGCTGCGGCATTCTGTATTAATTGTAGTTTCTGGGTCACCTTCAAAAGTAGCCCCACATAGAGCACATTGCAGTACAGCTGGGAACACACCCAGTATGGAATCCCAGACAGTCACTGCCAGTCAGTGTAGACAATACTGAGCTAAGTCTCACTCACCATAAGGCAGTTTCTTATGCTCTCCCAATCTTCCAAATAGGGCTTCAGTTCTGCAGGGATGCAGAGCAAGAGGGAGAGATTTGGGACAAGTGCAAGGGGGACATTGCATCTGTCTTCTGACAACCTTCCTGAGGTTTTGTAATACAACCCCCATCAGTCCCCAGCAGACACTGAATTGAAATCCAGGAAATCAAGATGACACCGAATGGATGAAGGCTGAGTTACAGGCTGGGTGCTGTGGGTGGGTGGCGCTGTGGTCTAAACCACTGAGCCTCTTGGGCTTGCCAATCAGAAGGTCGGAGGTTTGAATCTCCGCAACGGGGTGAGTTCCCGATGCTCTGTCCCAGCTCCTGCCAACCTAACAGTTCGAAAGCACGCCAGTGCAAGTAGATAAATAGGTACCGCTGCTGCAGGAAGGTATTATTATTATTATTATTATTATTATTATTATTATTAATTGAATTTATATACTACCCTATACCCAGGGATCTCAGGGCAGTTCACAGAATAAAATCAAGATATAAAACCACAAAATACATAATAATAATAATAATAATAATAATAATAATAATCCCAATAGCCCCCCCCCCACAAAAACATATTTTAAAAGGGCATAGAATGTAAATCAGATCAACCAAAGGCCTGGTTAAAAAGGAATGTTTTTGCCTGACACCTAAGGGTGGCTAATGAAGGCGCCAGACGAACTTCCCTGGGGAGAGAATTCCACAGACAGGGAGCCACTGCAGAGAAGGCCCGTTCTCGTGTTGCTGCCCTCCGCACCTCTCAAGGAGGAGGCACATGAAGAAGGGCCTCAGAAGATGATCTCAGGCTCTGGGTAGGTTCATATGGAAAGAGGCAGTCCTTGAGGTATTGTGGCCCTGAGCTAGTTAACAGTAGATACTTTCAAGTTACGTCTTGCTATTTAAATGGTCTCCTATCTGTGTGAACCTTCCTGAGTTCTTAAAGAGGGAGTGGATAGGAAGGTTTATTTCACTGTCCTGTATAGGTCAGAGGGTGCAACATTTATATATTAAATGACATTTGTAGACTGCTAAAGATTTTTATTTTTAAGACACTGAAGTGGTGTACAGAAAATTGAAATCTGCAATAAAACCATCGATAGCAAACCACTAAACTCATCATTATAAAATACATTCTAAGCCACAATGTAGCTCAGGGGGTACAGCATCTACGTTGCATGAAGAATGTCCCGGGTTTCAAGTTGGGCTTGGAAAAACTCTGTCTGAAACCCTGGATCAATGATAGCTTCCTATGTTCCTAAAGGAACACAGTCCAGCTTTAAAAACTGTGGAAAGCCAAAGCAAAAGAGGTTGCCTTTAAGAGGTGTCTAAACCGGCTGTGGGATGCAGGTGGTGCTGTGGGTTAAACCACAGAGCCTAGGACTTGCCGATCAGAAGGTTGGCAGTTTGAATCCCCGCGATGGGGTGAGCTCCCATTGTTCGGTCCCAGCTCCTGCCCACCTAGCAGTTCGAAAGCACATCAAAGTGCAAGTGGATAAATAGGTACCACTCTGGCAGGAAGGTAAACAGCGTTTCCGTGCGCTGCTCTGGTTCGCCAGAAGCGGCTTAGTCCTGGTGGCCACATGACCCGGAAGCTGTCTGTGGACAAACACCAGCTCCCTTGGCCAGTAAAGAGAGATGAGCATGCAACCCCAGAGTCGCCCACAGCTGGACTTAATGGTCAGGGGTCCCTTTACCTTTTGAAACAGGTGATGGAGGAGACTTCTCAACAACAACAAAAAGGAAAGCGAGTGTAGCCTAGTGGTTAGAGTGCAGGACCTGGAAGAGACCTGGGTTCAAATTCCCACTCATCCTTGAAGTTCACTGGGTCATCTAGATCTAGACCAACCCCCTGCAATGCAGTGATCTCAGCCAAAGCACCCATGACAGATGGCCATCCAACCTCTGCTTAAAAACCTCCAAGGATGGAGAGTCCACCACATCACAAAGGAATCCGTTCCAATGTCAAACAGTTATCATCAGAAAGTTATTCCTGATGTTTAGTCGGAATCTCCTTTCTTGTAACTTGCACCCTTTGGCTTGAGTCCTACGCTCGGGAGCAGGAGAAAACAATCTTGCTGCATCTTCCATGGGACAGCCCTTCAGATATTTGAAGGTGGCTATCCTATCTCCTCTCCGTCTCCCTTTTTCTAGGCTAAGTATACCCAGCTGCTTCGACCGCTCTTCATACGGCATGGTTTCCAGACCCTTGATCATCTTGGTCGCCTTCCCCTACACACTTTCCAGCTTGCTGTGGGGATTAAGTGAGGAGGAGGAGAAGGAGAACCATGTAGGCCGCCTTGAGCTCCTCACAGGAGAAGGTGGGGTACAAATGCAATCTGTTATGTACTGAAGTTCTCACCCTGGGCCAGCAGGGGGATACTGTAGTAGTTTTCACTCAGGTCCACATATGCAAATAAGGGATTGAAAGTGACATTCGGTGATTGGATAGTTACAGAAAGTTGTTACAGTTGTGTTGTAGTGGAGCTCTATATAAGCAGGCTGGCTGAACCCTTCACTTCAGTTCTGTTCTGGCCTGTGAATAAACAAGAGCTGTTTGAAGAATCGCTGTGTCGTCTGATATGTTCACCCACAACTTAACACAATAATAAAAAGTCCCCAATGAGTTGAGAGTAGTGGGCCAATAGCTCATTAGCACCAACAGACTCGCCTCCACAGCATTTGTGAGGTTTGCTGCTGACAGTAACACCCACCCACATCCAAAAGCCTTTCCCTGCTTCACACTGTGCTGGTCTGGAGGCGAGCACTCCTCCTGCGGGAACTTAGTTCCCTCTGCCTCTCTGCCCTGAGCCTCTGCAGCTCAGGAGAGGCTGGAGGGTTACCGGACCCAGAGGCAACCTCAGCTTCCTCTGACGGGGCTGAGAGTGGAGCACCTGCAGGCAATGGGTCCTCCATCACCTCAGGAGCCAGAGCAGACTCAGCTGATGCCTGCACCTGAGGATCCAACACAGGTGAGGACCCTTCAGGCTCAACCCCCAGCCCCGGCTCAGCTGCTTCTGGAGGCGGGGAATCCTGTGCAGGCTGGGATCCCTCTGGTTCAGCATCCGAGTCTGAATCCCAGGCCACCACACACACTTTGTGCCATTGTGAACCCACACCTGAGCCTGCAGAGAGGGGAGTGTGACGCATGCCATGATATGACGGATTCCAACCACACAGGTTTTTTAAGGCGCTGATCGCTTGAGGAGGCGAAGGATGTTTCTTTCACAAGTTCAGACTTTGCAGCCGGTTGCAAAAGGCGCTGGAGCCGAGAGGTGGAGCTGTGTGCCCAAGGCTAGGAGAAATTGCACAATTTGAAGCAGGGAAAGGCTTTGGGTGGCCACAGGGCAAAGGGTGGATTTCTGAATCTCGCCAAACAAGTCCAGCTAGTCGAGGTTAATGATTGGCTGCCGAGACAACCATGGCGGTGCTCAAGATCGTCGCGCCTGTCCTCATCGCTGTCCTCGTTTACTATGCCTATACCTGGGAAAGTTTCTCCGAAGGTAAGCCAAGGGAGAAGGGTTGCCTCTTCTGAAATGTGGCCTTGATCGTCTCTTGCACATAAATGCCTCTGCCGTTCTCAGGGATGTTTGCACATAGCTAGTGACACCAGACAAGCACCTTTGCTCTGCTCTTGTTGCATACCCTCCAACATTTATCCGATGAAAATAGGGACTTCCTGTTCCATAATCATCATCATAATGATAACAACAACAATAAAGAAGTTACTATTTATACCTCGCCCACCTAGCTTCCAACATATATGAAAATATAATAAAACATTGAAAAATTTCCCTATACAGGGCTACCTTCAGATGGCTCAGGGGTCGGATCACTACCCTCCAACATTTCTCCAAAGAAAATAGGGAAGTCCTAAGGAAAAGCGGGACATTCAGGGATCAGATCAGAAACTGGGAGAGCTTCTGTAAATATGGGATTGTCCCTGGAAAATAGGGAAGCTTGGAGGGTCTGTTGTTGGCACTTGCTAAAAACTTTTTTTGTTTAGACTACCCTATCCAGATACGTAGAACCTGGCCCATGTTTTACATTAGTGTTTGTTGTTGTTGTTGTTGTTGTTGTTGTTGTTGTTGTTGTTATTTAACTATCCCTTCACCCTAAGGTTCCAGAGCGGGTTACAACAAAACACAACTTTAAAAACAGTTTAATTACAATCACTGGGGGGAAAGGTGGATCCTAAAGACACAGGTGCCAGGGGAAAGAGGTGCGTCTTTTGAAAGCTGTATAACGAAAGTGCATCTCTGTGAAGTGGGAGTTCTGCAGCTTAGAGGCCACCACAGAAAAGACCCTCCCTTGGGCTGCCACCACCCCTGAGACTCTGGGGTAATGATCATTTATTCTGATTTAATATTTGAACATTTTAAAGAATTGCTTTCATCAACTTTGTTGTTTCGTAATGGTGTCGACATTCTGTTACAATCCAGCCGTATATTGATCTTGTGAAATGAAATCAATTGCTAGGGAGGAGGCAGTAATACTTCTAAATCTCCATTGCTGGAAGCCACCGGACGGGAGAATGCTGCTGCGCTCAGATCCTGCTTGCGGGCTTCCCTTTGGGGCATTTAGTCATCCACTGCGAGAACAGGATAGTTTGGATAGCTCAGTTGGCTGATAACACCAAGGCTGCAGGTTCGATCCCCGTATGAGGACAGCTGCGTATCTCAGCATTGTAGGGGGTTGGACTAGATCAGGCATCCCCAAACTCGGTTCTCCAGATGTTTTGGGACTACAATTCCCGTCATCCCTGACCACTGGTCCTGTTAGCTAGGGATGATGGGAGTTGTAGTCCCAAAACATCTGGAGGGCTGAGTTTGGGGATGCCTGGACTAGATGACCCTAAGGGTCTTTTCCAACTCTATGATTCTGTGACTGCATGGGGGCCCCTTTGGCCAGACTCTCCTTCTATCCTTACATTTCTGTTCTTACGAACTTCAGTGCAAAACATCTGGATTGTAGGCAGCTGGTGTTGACCATCTCCTTCTCTCTCTCCAGAAATGGTGCGAGGGAAACGTGTCCTGGTGACGGGGTCAAGCACAGGGATAGGGGAACAAATGGCCTATGAGTTCGCCTGGATGGGGGCCCATTTGATGCTGACAGCGAGGAACGCGACACGCCTCCAGAAGGTAAACTGTTAATCCCTTGACCCCAATGTAGTTAATCTCAGGTTCCTTGATTCCAATAGTCTTAGTTTGGCTATAACCCTTAGCCTCACCTCCCTTCTCAAAAATACCCCCCTCATCTCTTCCTTCCTCATCTGGCCCTCCTTTTGACCAAGCTCCCCTCCCACAAGAATCCGTTGTTCCATAATAGAAACCGGTTTAGTTTAGCCATGCCCTGATGGTGACCATTGGCTTGTGGGAACATGGAGGCTTTTTCCTTGATGGCACCGGCATTATGGAACGCCCTCCTTGCTCTCACGCGTTGGACTAGATGACACTTGGGGTCTCTTCCAACTCTATAATTCTGTGATTTTATGACTCACCATCACTACTGCTATTCTACTGGTTTTTTAAGACACACTTGTTTCCGATGAACATTCCCCTGAACTTGAACTTCCTGATCCAACTGTTTTGATTTTGATTTTTTAAAATAATGGTGCTTTTAAACTGGCTCGCTGTATAATAAATTTTGTGGCTGTTTTTTACTGCTCAGATAGGATTGTTTTATTGTGCATTGTAGTATTTTACAATGGATTTTATACTTGAAAACCACTTAGAAGCCATTTTCAAGTTCCCTCTTTATTTTTATTTGTTTTCTCTTTTTTTGCATAATTTTTATTAAGTTTTTTTTAAATTTTACAATTTAGAATATTCATTTAAACAACCTTAAAATATCAATGACTTCCCTTCTTCTCTTTCCATGGTTCAGTTTGCATGCCATAAAAGGTAAAGGTAAAGGTACCCCTGCCCGTACGGGCCAGTCGTGACCGACTCTGGGGTTGCGTGCTCATCTCGCTTAAGAGGCCGGAAGCCAGCGCTGTCCGAAGACACTTCTGGGTCACGTGGCCAGCGTGACGAAGCTGCTCTGGCGAGCCGGCACCAGCGCAGCACACAGAAACGCGTTTACCTTCCCGCTATAAAGCGGTACCTATTTATCTACTTGCACTTAGGGGTGCTTTCGAACTGCATGCCATAGATCCCTGCATATTTCACATAAACTAAGCCATCCAATATTCCATTTTTACATCCATCAAAATATATTTACACTGTTGAATTTATCTTAAAGCTGCCAACCTTTTCAAGTGTAGACAATTTTCACCCATGTATTCAATATTTCCCAGTCTTCTTTAAACGTATACTCTTCTTGTTCTCTTATTCTATAAGTTAAGTCTGCAAGCTGCACATATTCCATCAGTTTAAGTTGCCAGTCTTCTTTAGTTGGGACCTCACTCGTTTTCCATTTTGGGGCTCATTTTCCATTTATTTGTTTCCTCCAGGTAGTCCAGAATTGTCTGAAACTGGGAGCCGCCTCTGCTTCGTACGTCGTTTCAGATATGAGTGACTTGGCTTCTGCCCGGAATGTTGTGGAAGAAACCAAGAACGTCTTGGGTAAAGATGGAAGGCCAGTCTCTAGCCAGTCTTGGAGGGGTGGCAACTGTTCTTCCAGTTCCCAAAAGGCTGCCACACAAGCTACCTGAGGCGCAGGCAAAGGGCTCCTTAACCATTTCGTCTTGAGGGGAACAGCTCCAAAGGCATTTGCCGGCTTCTGCCCTGGGACACCTCAGCTATTGGCCTTGTCTGCCTGCATCTTGGCAAAGATCTGCCCAGAGATCTTTTGATGAAGGATGGTATATCATCATCATCATCATCAAACCTTTTATTGGCATCACAGACAAACATCCATAGCAAATCAATACAGAATTACCACCTTCCCAGTGACACAAAACGTTTGTCAAATGAAAGAGGCAAAGCAGTCTAGTATTACAGCTCTAGGTCTCCAGGGAAATCAGACGTCTGCAATGTGTTTCGACGACAAAAAACCAGATAAAGATATTTAGCCACTAACCTGGTGAGCTCCTGATTATTCCCCAATAATAGAAAATGTATGACCTCTAACTCTGGTTTCCATTTGGGGATGCAGAGTTGATCTAGGAACTGCTGGTGGAGATCAACATATAGTTTACATTTACGAACCATATGTGTAAGAGTTTCCACTTGATGGTCTTCACATGGGCAAATTCTTTCTCCTTCTACCATTCCTGAGAACCTTCCCCATAGGAGGTTTGAAGGATTTGAATTAAACCTGGGCAGGGAGGGAGGGAGGGAGGGAGGGAGAGAAGGAAGGAAGGAAGGAAGGAAGGAAGGAAGGAAGGAAGGAAGGGGGTTGACCAGCATTTCCCAACCTGATTGGCCTTCCAGATAATTTGGACGGCAACTCCCATCAGCCCCAGTCATTTGAGATTAATAGATTTTGACTTGTTTCCAATTTCTCATTGATTGGGTGTATCTTCCAGCTCTGTGGTTCTGTGAAAGCTGGTGTCACCGGATAACGTTCATCAGTTTTGTTGACTTGGTTAACCTAAATAGTTTGAAGTGGGTTTTGAATACATGGGCAATTCATAGTTACCATTTTGAATGTCATTGCGTTACTATCTTCCTTACTGGCTTGCGCAAATCAAGCTTCTGAATAATGCTTTTTATTGGGTAAGGAGAAAAAAGTTCGGAAAACGCTGTCTTAATGCAAGCCTAACCAAATTTCTCCTTGCGTTCCTACATTGGGAGGGCACCAGGCTTGCGAAGGCTGGTATCAGAGAATCGTAAGGTTGGGAGGGACCCCAAGGGTCATCTAGTCCAACCCCCACAACAAAGGAACCGCAGCTAAATCATGAAAGGACTGAACTCGGCACAGGCTGGTTTTCAGGGGTAGCCTATATGTTGACATGAGAAGAGGCTGAGCTCCGTCCATCTCCTAAGATGGTTGTTGCTCTCCCTCTTCCACTCAGGGTCTCTGTGCTCTTTTCCCTTGCAGGGGGGCTTGATCTGCTGGTTCTGAATCATGTCGGTGGAAAAATCGGTTTTGGCCCGTACCAAGGAGACATGGAATCTGTGATCAGCTCCATGACGGTCAACTTCTTCAGCTACGTCCAGGTCACCGTGTCGGCCCTGAGCATGTTGCAAGAGTCCCGTGGCAACATCATCGTGGTATCGTCCATATGCGGTATGGGCAGGCGACTGGAGACCCCCCCCCAGCCTAAGTGATCTTGGGAGGTCCAAACTTTCCGAGCACAATTCAAAGTGCTGGTGCTGACCGTTAAAGCCCTAAATGGCCTCGGCCCAGTATACCTGAGGGAGTGTCTCCACCCCCATCATTCAGCCCAGCCACTGAGGTCCAGCTCTGAGGGCCTTCTGATGGTTCCCTCATTGTGAGAAGTGAGGTTACAGGGAACCAGGCAGCAGGCCTTCTCGGGGTGGTGGCGCCCGTCCTGTGGAACGCCCTCCCATCAGATGTCAAGGAAATAAACAACTATCTGACTTTTAGACGACATCTGAAGGCAGCCCTGTTTAGGGAAGCTTTTAATGTTTCATGTATTTATCGTGTTTTAAAAATTCTGTTGGGAGCTGCCCAGAGTGGCTGGGGAAACCCAGCCAGATGCACGGGGTATAAACGTATTACTACTACCACTACTACCACTACTACTACTACTAGATGGGCCATTGGCCTGATTAGCAGGGCTCTTCTTAGGTCCTTCTGGGGCTCCTGCATCTAAATTTCCCAATCCTCTGTTAGTTAATTTATTGGAGAGCACTCACACCCCATTCTTCTGCTGAAAAAAACATGAGGGGGAGAAAATCCGTTCTGTCTCCGCTTTCTCCATGTCAGTTGTACAAACCAATATCATGTCGCCCCCTTACTCGCCTCTCCTCTAAACTAAAAAGTCCCAAAGGCTGCAACGTTCCCTCAGAGGGGCAGTCGCTCCATCCCCTTAACCCCTTTGGTTTCTGGAGAAATAGATTCTGCAACCTTCCAAGTAAGAATATGTTCCTGTTTTCTCTCAGGCCGCCTTCCATCCCCTTTCTCCGTTCCATATGCCGCCAGCAAAGCTGCGCTGGAAGGATTCTACAGCTCCTTGCGGACAGAGCTGCGCCTTCGGGAAATCAACATGCCCATCACGGTTGCCGTGTTGGGGTACATTGACACAGGTAAGCAGCCCCAGGTAGGGCAGCCGCTTAGTAGGGCTGGGTGATAATCCAGTGTTCAACATCGTGATATATCACCAGCGTTATAAGAATTCTAAGGTCTCAAATGTAAAATAAATCTTCATAAATGTTCAAGGCAAACACATACATATGTATATGAACCACGTGTCTGAAATAGTACAGGAGAGCAATCCTGAAGCCATTTTGACACTCCCAATGACCAAATATTCCTCTGCAGTAAGGGAGGAAAATGGGGGAAGCCTTCCCATTGTCATTTTGCTTGCAAATCCTGCCTTAAGGGTGTATTTGTGTATGAATAGGGTGAGCCTGTGCCCTGGATTCAGGAACTAAAGCATTAACCATCACAAAAGAATGGCCAGACTGCCCCAGGTAATGCAATCAGTGACCATTCTCAGGTATCCTGGCAGACAGGATTTCTGCTGTAGACCGTCTTCTTCTGTGATCGAAGTAAAAAATTCTTTCCTGTAGCACCTTAAAGACCAACTAAGTTAGTTCTTGGTATAAGCTTTCGTGTGCATGCACACTTCTTCAGATACACTGAAACAGAAGTTACCAGATCCTTCTATATATTGAGAAGGTGGGGAGGGGTATTACTTAGAAGGGTGGTGGGAAATACATCTGTGATGTATGTATGCTGTTTTAGGGGGATGGTCTTGGGCAACAGGGTGGCCAATTTCAAAAGTCTATACAGTGGTACCTCTAGATGCGAACGGGATCCGTTCCGGAGCCCCGTTAGCATCTAGAAGCAAACGTAACCCACAACGCACATCTGCGCACGCACGCGTCGCTTTTTGCCGCTTCTGCGCGTGCATGTGACATCATTTTGAGAATCTGCGCATGCACAAGCGGCGAAACCTGGAAGTAACGCGCTCTGTTACTTCCGGGTTGCCGCGGAGCACAACTCGAACACGCTCATCCCGAAGCACATTCAACCCGAGGTATGACTGTATAAGGGTTTGAACACCATTGTTCAGGGTTCTCCTCCCTCCTGCATGTGGTGAGTAGGGACCCTGTTGCAACAGTTCCTTGAATAAAGATCAGGCTTACTAGCCGCTTTGCTTCTCAATATTCTCTCGTTGGCCTCTGTTATTTTCTCCTACCGATAGGGAACCCACTTAAGGACTCTGTATGGGCTCTTGGATACCCCATAAAAGAAAAGGAGCAGTTTTTTTTTATAACACCAGCTAAACATCGTGATATATAGGCAGGGAACATTCCCAGCCCTACCTGAAGATGCTGCTGGGGAGTTCAGACCTTCTCCATGCAAGGGAGATTTTCTGCCACCAAATCATAACCTTTCCCCTAAAACTAAATCAAGGTTGTAGTCCTCTCTTTTTTGGGGGGGACCATAAGGACTAGAATCAGCAGCAGCAAGGTAGACAGACCAGCAGCAGCTTCCAAGGTCCTGGGGTGCCTGGTGCCCTTTCCACACTGACTTGCCTTCTGTGTTCTTTTCCGCAGACACAGCTGTGAGGTCAGTAGAAGGCAAGATGTCCCTGAAAGCAAGTTCAAAAGAGCTCTGCGCCCAGGCAATCGTGAGGGGCGGCGTCATGAGGGTGAGGGAAGTTTTCTTTCCTTACTGGCTCACGAAACCTGTGCTGCTCCTCAGAGATTGGCTGCCAGGAGTCGTGGACCAGATCATTGGCAACAGCTACATTCTGGAGAAAATCCTCTGAGAATTATTTGTGGGATGAACGGAAAAGCTACGAGTTCCAGTGCTGCAAATTAGGGGGGGGGGCTTCCCGGTGCATTTCTCAATCTTTCTCTCTTTCTCTTGAATATTCAACAGTGTTTTAAGTGCAAATCTCACCTAATAAACACATTTTGTGTGCAGTTCTAACTCACATACACATTTCCCCTAATATATGCATCAATTTTTATGGTGTTCTTATTTTTTGCATAACCAAACAACATATGGTTTCAGGGAAGGGATCTTCCCAAGCTTACCTGGAGATGCCAGGGACTGAACTTACGGTAACTTCGGTGCGCAAAGCTCTACCACTGAGCTGCGCCCCTCCCCTAAAAATGAAGTAAGATCCTAGTCCTCATTGTTCTAAACAAATAGCAGATTTAAATAGGAATCTGCCTTACACCAAGTCAGGTCCATCAGCCCTTTCTGGAGATTCAACCCCAAGAGCTCCTGCATGCAGAGGAGATGGTCTGCCACTGAGCTGCACCCTTCCCCTGAAAATGAAGTAAGTTTCTAGTCCTCATGGCTCTCATTTAGAGCAGATTTCAAAAGGCACCTGCCGTATGCTGAGCTGCAGCCCTTCCCCTATCCTTTGTTGTTGTTTTTTTTTGTTTAGTCGTTTAGTCCTGTCCGACTCTTCGTGACCCCATGGACCAGAGCACGCCAGGCACTCCTGTCTTCCACTGCCTCTCGCAGTTTGGTCAAACTCATGCTGGTAGCTTCGCGAACACTGTCCAACCATCTTGTCCTCTGTCGTCCCCTTCTCCTTGTGCCCTCCATCTTTCCCAACATCAGGGTCTTTTCCAGGGAGTCTTCTCTTCTCATGAGGTGGCCAAAATATTGGAGCCTCAGCTTCATGATCTGTCCTTCCAGTGAGCACTCAGGGCTGATTTCCTTAAGAATGGATGCGTTTGATCTTCTTGCAGTCTATAGGACTCTCAAGAGTCTCCTCCAGCACCATAATTCAAAAGCATCGATTCTTCGGCGATCAGCCTTCTTTATGGTCCAGCTCTCACTTCCATACATCACTACTGGGAAAAACATGGCTTTAACTATACGGACCTTTGTTGGCAAAGTGATGTCTCTGCTTTTTAAGATGCTGTCTAGGTTTGCCATCGCCTTTCTCCCAAGGAGCAGGCGTCTTTTAATTTCGTGACTGCTGTCACCATCTGCAGTGATCTCCCCTATCCTAGTGTTTCCCAAACAGAGGTCTCCAGCTTTTTTTTCAGACTACAAATCCCATCACCCCCAACCGCTGGTCCTGCTAGCCAGGGATGATGGGAATTGTAGTACCACCATATCCTTTTGAAAAAGAGCATTTGGAGGCATACCCTCCCGCTAAGGCATGAAGATTTCTCCCCTCTCCCGGACACCGGTAGCCATTTCCTCTCTGCCAGATCCGCCGCAGAGGCCACACCCCGGGAAGCAGCATGCACCGGAGGTTTCTTTTTAATTCACCCACATCTCCCCGTACACAAAAGTTGTTTAGGCCCCCGTCGGCTGAGAATCGGGACCCGGGTTTTCATTGTCCTCCTTCTCCTCGTCTTTGCTGCCTCTGAACTTGGCCAGCACAGGCGTGTTGAAAGCGGACGTGGGGCTGGATGAGCTCTGGGAAGATGTGGCAGCGTTGCTGGCAGCGGCCCTGGAAGGAGAAAAAACATGGCAGGTGGTGAGGCTGGTGCGTCCGCCCCCCCTCGCCCCCCCAGTGGGTTGATGCTGCAAAGAAAGCTAAACAGCATAAAGGACATAAGGAGAAACTTGCTGCATCAGGCCAGTGGCCTGTCTAGTCCAGCCTCCTGCTCTCACAGGGACCAAATGCCCCCAGGAATTCAAGAATCAGGATAGACTGCCCCTAGACCTGGAGGTTCCAGGAGAGCATAAGGAGAACCCAGCTGCTGCGGCAGGGCAGTGGCCCATCTGGTCCAGAATCCTGTTCCCACAGTGGCCAACCAGGTGCCCCCAAGGGGAGCCCACCAGCAGGACCCAAGTGCAAACTTGATGTTTGAAGATTGTCCACAAAAGTGGCCACAATTATTTTTTTTAATGTCATTTGTACATTGCAAAAATAGCATAATAAATTTGCAATGATATCTGCAACATATGAATCATTATTAGTGGTCAGTGTACAAGTCCTTGGTTTAAATAAACCAAGTGGAGTGGATTAAATAAAAATAGCAAGTGGAAACAGGACAGAACTGCTCGGCTCTGTTTTGTTTAAAGCTTCCTGTCTTTTTTAAAGTTATTTTTTGGCCGCAATCTTGAACTGTGCTGTTAAACCGGGGTGTGCCTTTCCAGGCCATAAAACCAAATGTAGCATGCAAGAGATTGAAGAGGACAAAATTCTCTCTCTTGCGTAGATTGGCCATGGGAGAGGGGCTTTTTAGCTGTGATTCCTGCATTGCAGGGGGCTGGACTGGATGACCTTAGGGTGCTTTCCAACTCTACAGTTCTATGATTCTACGAACGTCTGGAGAGCCACACCTTCAGGCCTCGTGAGGAACCAGGCAAGTTTGCCTCCAGGAAACCACTGGCCCATTTTCCAGCCCCTTCCCTGGAATAAAATGCTCCCCCCCTTCCGTGCATGTGTGTATTTTCCCCGTGAGAACAAAAGGTGTCACGCCAGGTCTCGGAAGGATTTCTGCACCTCGGGAAACTGGTGTATTTCAGTCTACTGACAGAGGTGCTCCCCAGGAATGAAGGGCGGAAACCGCCGGGGTTCAGCATCACAGGGCGCAGGTCCACCATGCTGTCGGAGGAGAGACAAAATGGGGATTAGTCTCAGGATGACATTGGGAAGGGAAAAGATTGTGAAAAGGATGCTGAGATCATGGGAGGTGAGGTCTCCTTGCTCTGGACTCCTCCCTGATGTGAGTAAGTCAAGGGAAGTAATAGTACTGCTTGTGGCGTTTGCCCTCCTAGGTGGGTCATAAGGAAAGGGAAGTGATTGGCCAGTGGGAACCCAAGGAGAGGAGTTAGAGTTGGAGTTGTGTGGAAGTCAGTTGGGAGTTGGAGAAGGAAGAGGGAGGATAAGTCTGTGGGTTGGTAGAGTTTTGTTGTGAGAGAAAGAGAGAAACTGTTAGGAGGAGTCAGATAGACAGCTGGGATAATTAGTTAGAAGTTATTAGAAAGGTATAGGCCGGTATAGAAACTAAGGATAAGAAACTGACAAGAAAAATTATCTGAAACCATAAACTTGTTCATGCTTATAAAATAAACTTGATTATTTGTTTTTAATGTTAACAACTGTCTGGACTCAGTGTGTACCCGAGAGAAAACGGGTTGGTGGCAGTGGGGAAGCAATCACAGTGGTGGCAAAGGGATCAATAGACCGTCAAATGCCCGGGGACCCTGTGTGATCGCCACACTGCTCTATTCTGCTTTGGTCAGACCACACCTGGAATATTGTTTCCAGTTCTGGGCACCGCAGTTATGAAGGATGTTGACAGGCCTCATGAGGAACAGTTGAGGGAGTTGAATACAGTGTTTGAGACTCCCATTGCTCTAGGCGTGTTTTGCAACTAGGAATTTCATTAGCACGAGCAGCTTCCAAGGCCTGGGCACAGTGCTGCGCCTATTAATCCAGATTAAAACTGCAGCGTGGAAGGAAAGAAGGACCTTTTTCTACCTCCCCACTTCCAGCTACTCTCTGAAAACTGGAGAAGAGACCCTCTTAAGAAAATTAGGGGGGTGGGCAGGGGAAGGACTAGACCGTGTGAAATATGAACATAATATTTTAGCTGCGGTTCATTCATTTTCAGCTTTGTATTCTTGCTATAAAAAAGGCACGCCTGGACGTTTCGTTGTTGCGCCCATAACCTCGGTTTAAGGTGCCTTTTAGCTCCTAGCTTTCGTATTTCAGTTTCTAACACTGGTTGAGCAAGTTTAGCCTAGACAAAAGAAGACTGAGAGGAGATATGATAGGCCAGGGGTCAGCAAACTTTTTCAGCAAGGGGCTGGTCCACTGTCCCTCAGACCTTGTGGGGGGCCGGACTATATTTTGGGGGGGGGATTGAACAAATTCCTATGCCCCACAAATAACCCAGAGATGCATTTTAAATACAGTGGTACCTCTGGTTACGAACTTAATTCGTTCCAGAGGTCCGTTCTTAACCTGACACCGTTCTTAACCTGAGGTACCACTTTAGCTAATGGGGCCTCCCGCTGCTGCCGTGCCGCCAGCGCGCAATTTCTGTCCTCATCCTGAGGTAAAGTTCTTAACCCGAGGTACTACTTCCGGGATAGCGGAGTCTGTAACCCGAAGTGTTTGTACCCTGAGGTGTTTGTAACCCGAAGTACCACTCTAAAAGGACACATTCTACTCATGTAAAAACACGCTGATTCCCGGACCGTCCGTGGGCCGGATTTAGAAGGCGATTGAGCCAGATCCGGCCCCCGGGCCTTAGTTTGCCTACCCATGTGATAGGCCATCTTCAAATATCTGTCCCATGGAAGATGGAGCAAGCTTGTTTTCTTCTGCTCTGGAGGGCTAGCAACCGAACCAATGGATTCAAATGGCCAGAAAGGAGATGACAACAAAACTTTCTGATGGTAAGAGCCGCTTGGCAATGGGCCGGACTCCCTCGGAAGATGGTGGACCCTCCTTTGTTGGAGGTTGTAAAACAGAGGCAGGATGGCCACCTGTTGAGGATTTGTCAGCTGTGATTCCTGCGTTGCAGGAGGTCAGACGACTCTCAAGGTACCATCCATCTCTACTATGAGTCTATGAATCATAGAATCATAGAATCATAGAGTTGGAAGAGACCACAAGGGCCATTGAGTCCAACCCCCTGCCAAGCAGGAAACACCATCAGAGCACTCCTGACATATGGTTGTCAAGCCTCTGCTTAAAGACCTCCAAAGAAGGAGACTCCACCACACTCCTTGGCAGCAAATTCCACTGTCGAACAGCTCTTACTGTCAGGAAGTTCTTCCTAATGTTTAGGTGGAATCTTCTTTCTTGTAGTTTGGATCCATTGCTCCGTGTCCGCTTCTCTGGAGCAGCAGAAAACAACCTTTCTCCCTCCTCTATGCGACATCCTTTTATATATTTGAACATGGCTATCATATCACCCCTTAACCTCCTCTTCTCCAGGCTAAACATGCCCAGCTCCCTTAGCCGTTCCTCATAAGGCATCGTTTCCAGGCCTTTGACCATTTTGGTTGCCCTCCTCTGGACACGTTCCAGTTTGTCAGTGTCCTTCTTGAACTGTGGTGCCCAGAACTGGACACAGTACTCCAGGTGAGGTCTGACCAGAGAAGAATACAGTGGCACTATTACTTCCCTTGATCTAGATGCTATACTCCTATTGATGCAGCCCAGAATTGCATTGGCTTTTTTAGCTGCCGCGTCACACTGTTGGCTCATGTCAAGTTTGTGGTCAACCAAGACTCCTAGATCCTTTTCACATGTACTGCTCTCAGGCCAGGTGTCACCCATCTGAATCAACACCACAAGCTAAAAAACTAAAGCAGCATAAATATGCCACTCTTGTACCTGGGACATGTTGCAGACCACACCCCAGTACACCCCCCACACAAAAAAATGTTTAGGGGTACTCTCATTTTGACTCAAGAAAATCACAATTTTATAGTTCAAATCGGGGAAAATAAATACAGTAAATGGACAAAAGTACAGTGGACGCTCGGGTTGTGAACGTGATCTGTGCGGGATGCACGTTCGCAACCCGCAGCGTTCACAACCCACGTCTGCGCACATGCAGGTTGTGATTTGGCACTTCTGCGCATGCGCAAAGTGCGATTTAGTGCTTCTGCGCATACGCGACTGCTGAAACACGGAAGTAACCCATTCTGGTACTTCCGGGTTTCGGTGGTCTGCAACCTGAAAAAATGCAACCTGAAGCGGCTGTAACCTGAGGTATGACTGTACAAAGATTCACAAAATGTTTATGGGTATGCGTCCCCCGGCGTCCCCCCAGAAAAAAGCACTTCCACACCCCAATACGAAACCAGTCCAGAGTGGGGGAGGCAACCAGTGTGTATCCACCCTCTCCCCTCGCCTTCAAGCCCCTTGCACCTCTTTTGATTGACGGATGACATGCCGGCCCAGAGTTGCTTCAAGTCCACGTTGGATCCCATCGATCTCTCCATCTGTAGGGGGAATGAAAAGTAAAATTAAAAAGCTTATTAAGAGCTGCAAGAAACTGTCCTCCTAAGAAATTATGACTGCTGCTGGCACCTCCCACCAGCAGCATTTTGGGGATGGATATTTCTGGAAAAAGATGCTGTGATCATGGGAGGTGAGGTCCCCTTGCTCATTCAGCCTGATGTGGAATGGCTGAAACGCTTTGGCATGTTCATTTTTTGTACTGACTGCATTTATATTCCACTTTTCCTCTAAGGAGCTCAAGATGTCTCAACGTGAATCTCTTCCTTCTCATTTCACCCTCAAAACAACCCTGTGAAGTAGTCACCAGACAGTGACTGGTCCAAAATCACCCAGTGAGAGCTTCATGGCTGAGTGGGCACTGGAACCCTGGTCTCCCAGGTCCTAAAGGTAAAGGTAAAGGGACCCTGACCATTAGGTCCAGTCGTGACCGACTCTGGGGTTGCGGCGCTCATCTCGCTTTATTGGCTGAGGGAGCTGGTGTACAGCTTCCGGGTCATGTGGCCAGCATGACTAAGCCGCTTCTGGCGAACCAGAGCAGCACACGGAAACACCGTTTACCTTCCCGCTGGAGCGGTACCTATTTATCTACTTGCACTTTGACGTGCTTTCGAACTGCTAGGTTGGCAGGAGCTGGGACCGAGCAACGGGAGCTCACCCCATAGCGGGGATTTGAACCGCCGACCTTCTGATCGGCAAGTCCTAGGCTCTGTGGTTTAACCCACAGCGCCACCCTCGTCCCCTCCCAGGTCCTAGTTCTCCTTTAATGCCCCCACAACAACCCTGTGAGGTAGGATAGGCTGAGAGAAACCAGCTGGAGCTCCCGGGCTCCAGGGCAGCTCCACAGCCAGCACATTGCAGCAGTCCAGCCTTAGAGATTACCGAGGTCTCGAGACAAAAGAACAAACCTGCTTTGGGAAGGAACCAAAGACCTTCGGCATGGGGGGAACACTCGAGTCCAGAAGCTTGGTCTGGCTGGGGCTGAATCCCCCCAATGGAATAGTCCTCCTGGGCTTCATCTCTGATGGCCTCATTGTCGACGACCTCCAGGAAGCACTCTTGGCAGCTGCAACGGAGCAAAGCTCATTTTATTTTATTTTATTTATCTATTTTAATAGGTTTTTTAAATTAAATTTTCTAAATTACATTTCAAAATATTCATTTAAACAATCTTAAATCAATGACTTCCCTTCTTCTCTTTCAGTGGTTCATTTTGCATGCCATGCAACCCTGCATATTTTGCATGAACTAAACCATTCAATAATCCATTGTTACATCTATCAAAACTTATTTGCACTGTTGAATTTATCTTGATGCTACCAGTGTTTTTAAATGAACGCAGTTTTTACTCATATATTCCATAAACCATTTCCAGTCTTCTTTAAACATGCGTTCTTCTTATTCTATACAGTGGTACCTCGGGTTAAGTACTTAATTCGTTCCGGAGGTCCGTTCTTAACCTGAAACTGTTCTTAACCTTAAGCACCACTTTAACTAATGGGACCTCCTGCTGCTGCCGCGCCACCAGAGCACAATTTCTGTTCTCATCCTGAAGCAAAGTTCTTAACCTGAAGCACTATTTCTGGGTTAGCGGAGTCTGTAACCTGAAGCGTATGTAACCTGAGGTACCACTGTATATTAAATCTGCAAGCTGCACGTATTCCATCAGTTTAAGTTGCCATTCTTCTTTGGTTGGGACCTCGCTCGTTTTCCATTTTGGGGCTAACAAGACACGGGCTGCAGTAGTGGCATACAGTCTTTTTTGACACCTGGGAATTTCCCTCTGAATTACCCCCACAAAAAGGACTCTGTTGTTGTGTTTTTGGAAAGTTCATTATATATATTTTGAACATTTTTTTCAGTTTATTATATATCATTTCCCAATATTTTTTTACCCTTTTACAAATCTACCACATATGATAAAACATATGCTCAACCTCGTTACATCTCCAGCACTTATCTGATTCGGACGTATACATTTTAGCAAGTCTACTCAGAGTTAAATACCATCTGTAAATCATTTTCAGGTAATTCTCCTTCAGAGAATAACATGCCGTGAAGCAAGGCTCGTTTTAAACCACAAAAACGGTTTGAACGGACAAGTCCAGAAGGTGGTGAACTCTCCTTCCTTGGAGGTTGGATGGCCCTGTGAGAGGGATTGATGGAACCGATTGGGTGGGTGGGATGAACAGGGGGGAGCACAGGGAGAAATTGGCTGGAGGGGCAAAACCCAGGAGGAGCCTAGGGAGAGAGCGAGGAAAACAGCCAGACTTACCACGAGCGTAGTCATTGACCTTCTCCATCTCGCGTTTCAGTTGCTCCACCTTTTCCTCCATTTCCATTTCCCCCAGCGAGTTGCTGTTGTTCACGTCTCCCTGAAGCATGGAAAAGAACTTGGCCTGGAAAAGAGTGCAGAACGGGAAAGCTTGGAAGGTGTGCAGGTTTTGTGAGCCTGGAAACAGCTGCCTGCCTGAGGCGGTGAGACCCAGTAACACAGCGGACTGCGCTCCTTGAGATGGGAAGGTGATGTTAGTTCCGTTCTGAAACGTGTTGAGAAAGGAAACTCCCTGCAGTAAGAAAATTAGCGCATCAGGGAGGGGGTTCTGGCCAACCCTCTCCCTGGTGTGCTAGATTTCTATTGACAGGGAAATAGTTTCATATATTCATTTCATTTACATGTTGTTGTTATTGGATGTACATCCCACCTGCTTTCCTCCAAGGAACTCAAGGAAGGCTCTGCCTCTCCTCACTGAATTCCCACAACAACCCTGCGAGGTGGGTTAGGCTGAGAGGCAGTTTGACTGGCTCAACGTCACACCCAGCAGGATTACTGTAAATTCAACAGTATAATTTAGATTAAGATATAATAGAGAGGGGGAAACCAAATGGAGGAAATAGAACAAGCAGTTCATAAGGAACCATGTAAGGAGAAGAAGGGAAGTCGTTGGATGTACAGTGGTACCTCGGGTTAAGAACTTAATTCATTCCGGAGGTCCGTTCTTAACCTGAAACTGTTCTTAACCTGAGACACCACTTTAGCTAATGAGGCCTTCCGCTGCCGCTACGCCGCCGCTGCACAATTTCTGTTCTCATCCTGAAGCAAAGTTCTTAACCTGAGGTACTATTTCTGGGTTAGTGGAGTCTGTAACCTGAAGCGTATGAAACCTGAAGCATATGTAACCTGAGGCACCACTGTAATAAATAAATATTATACTGCTGGGTGGGGGAATGAAACTTCTACAGGTGAAAACCGTATTGAAAATAGGATTGTGTATAACCGCCCCAATACGATCACCATGAATGCACAATAAAAGGGGCACCTTGCAAAATTAGGGTAGATGTTTTACCCCGAGACATGAGGGTAGGTTTACTAGCCTAAGACTGCCAACTTTGCTCCTTTGTATGCACAGCAGCAGCTTCTGAAGATGCAAACAGGTATGTTTTGTCTCCATAAAAAGCTTCCCTTGCAGATCGCTGCAGTTGAAGGGCCAGGAGCAGGCTGGGATGCTCTCTGCCCCCTGCCCTGGCCAGGTCATGTGATAACTCCCTTCCAGGGTCCCCTGAATCCCTTCTTCCACTCACCTTCAGATATTGGGCCAAGCTGGCTCCCTCATTCTCAGCTTGCTTCCTCTTCCTCACCACCCGCTCGCAGATTCCCGGGTTCTGTTCCATCTGGGCAAAAAGGTCCTGCAGGGATTTCTGGGTGTAGCTCACAGCCTGGCTGTCAAAGTCCTGGGGGGAGATCCGCTCGCAGAAGGAGATGAGGAGCGGGCACTCGTTGTCAAACTCGTCCAGGATCTCCATCCTGCACTCGGCCAAAAAAGGAGGAGGAGGAGGAGGAGGCAGAACGCCAAGAGTTCAGGCAGAGCAATCCGTACGAAGAGGAGAAACGGAAACCTGTTGCATCATAGCGTTGGAAGGGACCGTGAGAGTCATCTAGTCCAACCCCCTTCAATGCCCAGTGTGGGGCTTGAACCCACAAACCTGAGATGGAGAGCCTACCCACTGAGCTGTGATCCCATTTAGCGCAAAGCTCTGATTGTTGGCTGGTGGCTGTCTGAGTGTTTCACTGGGGTGAGGATCGATGGGGCGATGTAACAGGTGCAAAGGAAGTATGATTGCTGAATGAAAACCAGTATGAACTTCAAGCAATGCAAACTGGCTAGGTTTTCTGGTTGTAAGTTGCTCTGAGTTGCCTTGGGCAAGATAATGCGACTCACAAATCCCCCTCCACGAGTTTGTCCCATGCTCTCTTTTAAAGCCACCCAACGCGGGTGGCGCTGTGGGTTAAACCATAGAGCCTAGGACTTGCTGATCAGAAGGTCAGTGGTTTGAATCTCCGCGATGGGGTGAGTTCCCGTTGCTCGGTCCCTGCTCCTGCCCACCTAGCAGTTTGAAAGCACGTCAAAGTGCAAGTAGATAAATAGGTACCACTCCGGCAGGAAGGTAAACGGTGTTTCCATGCGCTGCTCTGGTTCACCAGAAGCAGCATAGTCATGCTGGCCACATGACCCGGAAGCTGTACGTCAGCTCCCTCAGCTAATAAAGCGAGATGAGCGCCACAACCCCAGAGTCGTCCGCAACTGGACCTAATGGTCAGGGGTCCCTTTACCTTTAAGCTTTTGGCCACCACTGCTCCTGTAGCAGTGAGTTCCATAGCTCAACTGTGCACTGTCCTGAATCTTGCAACATTCAGCTTCATCCGATTGCCATCAAGTTCTAGCATTTCTCTAAATGCTTTTCTCTATCTCCTTCCTCAACGCCATGCATAATTCAATACACTTCTATATCCTGTCGCCTCTTTATTGCTTTTTCTCTAAATCCCAAACCCCCAAATAAATAAATAAATCAGCACCCCACCCCCTGGCCAGGCCAGCCACATTGAGATGAATCATCTCCTCAGGTCTGTTGTCACTCTGCCTAAACCTCTCAGGACCACCAGTCTGCGTTTAAAAGGGTCCAATACCTTTTGCAATCTGGCCGCGGCAAATTGGACTTACCCCCTAGCAGCTTCCAGATGCTTTGCACTACAACTCCCATCAGCCCACGTGGTGTTATGATGCTGGAGGCTGATGGGAGTTGTAGTCCAACCAAGTCTGGGGAGCAGCTTCTGAACTTCTGACATCCCAGGGTAGCGCACTGAAGCAATGATGGTGGTGGGAAAGTACCTCTCGGCCCACTGAGAGCACCCCCCCCAAAAAAACCAGTAACCCAAATCTATTCCGCCCACGGAGCAAAGGTTTGCCAAATTGCAGAATCGTAGAGTTGGAAGAGACCCAGAGGGTCATCTAGCTCAACCCATTGCAGGATAAAATAAAAATGTCCAGATAAGGCCACAGAAGCCATTATCTAGAATCAAGACGCTCCAGGTACAAAATATTCTATAGCGAAACCATGCTGAGCATTGTAAAAACTGTATTTAATTTTAAATTGCTGCAACGCACCCTGGGACCTGATGCTGAAGGGAGAGCAACAAGTTTATAATAATAATAATAATAATAATAATAATAATAATAATAATAATAATAAATGTTCTGAGTGGCGCTCCTTGAAACTCAAAGCAGCTCCGAGGAGGCGTGGCTTGCACACAGCCCCCACTTAAACCCTGGCAAGTGGGCGGGGCCCTGTGCAACCCAAGGGGCGTGGCTTATCGGTCTTTTCCCAGGAGAGGGGCGTGGCTTACTTTTTCCCCACATGTGCTGCCTGGGTTGGTGCCTGGTGGGCGGCTGATGGGTGGGCGGCGCTGCCTGGCTTGCATCTGCCCGCCCCCGTCCTGCCCTCTCCGCCTCCTCCAGCAACAGCTGCTGCTCCTGCCCCGTCGGGCCGCCCCACATTGTGACACAGACCTGGAGGAGCGGGCGGGGGGGGGGGCTCTGCTCTCCCTGCCGTCCGCTCCTCCTCACGTGCAAATCAGGCCCCCCGGCCCGAGGGCAGGGGAGGTTGGAAGGGGCCGGGAGGAGAATCAATGACCCCGACCCTCTCTTTTCTCCAGACGGAGAGGTGCCGGGGCTCCGGGAATGCAGCCGCAAAAGCGCCCCTGGGGGTTGTATGTGTGGACTGATCCTGCGCCCCGCCCCTTTCTCCGTTTTTGCAATCGGTGGAGAGGAGGCAAAATGCACTCTGCGTGTGCTCCGAGGCCATCTCGCTGTAGGTTGAATGGCATTAACAGATAAGGCTGGAACTATCCCATGCCTGAAACTGTGAGGAGATATGAAAGGTAAAGGTAAAGGGACCCCTGACCATTAGGTCCAGTCGCGGACGACTCTGGGGTTGCAGCGCTCATCTCGCTTTATTGCCAACGTACAGCTTCCAGGTCATGTGGCCAGCAGGACTAAGCCACTTCTGGTGAACCAGAGCAGCACACGGAAACGCCGTATACCTTCCCGCCAGAGCGGTACCTATTTATCTACTTGCACTTTGATGTGCTTTCGAACTGCTAGGTTGGCAGGAGCAGGGACCGAGCAACGGGAGCTCACCCCGTCGCGGGGATTCGAACCGCCAACCTTCTGATCGGCAAGTCCTAGGCTCTATGGTTTAACCCACAGCGCCACCCACGTCCCTATTAACAGATAAGGCTGGGACTATCCCATACCTGACACTGAGAGGAGATATGATAGCCATCTTCAAATATGCTGTCGCTTGGAAGATGGAGCAAGTTTGTTTTTTCCTGCTCCGGAAGGTAGGATTCGAACCAATGGCTTCAAGTTACAAGAAAGGAGATTCCGACTAAACATCAGGAAGAGCTGTTCAGCAGTGGAACGGTCTCCTTTGGAAGGTTGTGGATTCTCCTTCACTGGAGGTTTTTAAGCTGAGGTTGGATGGCCACCTGTCATGGATGCTTTAGCTAAGATTCCTGCATTGCAGGGGGTTGGACTAGATGACCCCTGGGGTTCCCTTCCAACTCTACAATTCTATGATTCTGTGAAACCCTGGACTTGGAGAGCTGCTGCCAGCCAGTGTCTGTAGTGCTCAGCCAGATGGAGTAACAGGCAGCCGACTTATACCGAGTCAGGCTTATTTAATTCAGCTGTGTCTTTTTTAGAACCATGAGGACTAGAATCTCCCATTTATTTTTAGGGGAAGGGCTGTAACTCAGCGGCGGAGCATCTGCCTTCCACGACGGTCCCAAGCGCAGCCCCCAGCAGCATCTCTAGATAGGGCCGGGAATGTCCCTTGCCTGAAATCCTGGAAAGCCGCTGCCAGTCAGTGTTTACAGTACTGAGCTAGATGGACTGTGGTGTGACTGGGTTAAGGCGGCTTACTGCGACAGAGAAAGGAATGTGGCTCCATGGCAGATCAGGAGGGTCCCAGGTTCAAACTTGCCGGGTTTTCAGATCTACAGTCCTACCTGGAGATGCCATTTTGGCTAAACCTGAGGCCTTCTGGATGCAGAGCAGATGCTCTCCCACTTCACTCTGACCCTTCCTGTCCTCTCTGTGGCAGCAGGGCAGGCTGGCATCCCTCTGCAGGAGTTGGAAAAGGCATCTGTGTCAAGGCAATGGGTGTGCCTTTCCTCTTATGCAGAAAAGAGGAAACAGGCTTTGATGCTCCACACAAACATAAGAAGAGTCTGCTGGATCAGGCCAATGGCATTTCTAGTGCAGCATACTGTTCTTACAATGGCCAGGATGGTTAAGAAAGCCCAACAGAGACTCCATTTCCTCAGAGTACAGTAGTACCTCGGGTTAAGTACTTAATTCGTTCCAGAGGTCCGTTCTTAACCTGAAACTGTTCTTAACCTGAAGCACCACTTTAGCTAATGGGGCCTCCCGCTGCCACCACACGATTTCTGTTCTCATCCTGAAGCAAAGTTCTTAACCCGAGGTACTATTTCTGGGTTAGCGAAGTCTGTATCCTGAAGCGTATGTAACCTGAAACATATGTAACCCAAGGTACCACTGTATTGTGGAAGAACGATGTCAGTCAACATTTGATGATCTCCTTCTACCGGTCAACAATAGAAAGTGTCCTTTCATACTGCATCATGGTGTGGTACGCTGGTTTGACATCATCTGATAGGAAGTGCCTACAGAGGGTGATGAATACAGCACAAGATATTATGGGCTGCCCGTGAATCCGCTGCATGAAATAGCGGAAGAATGTTGCCTCAGGAGAGTGACGGAAATTCTTAGGGATGATTCACACCCTGGCCAGCACTTTCTTGATCTCCTGCCCTCAGGCAGAAGATATAGAAGTAGGATTAACAGCTTCTGTCGTGGGCTGTTAGGCTGCTGAATGAAAAGATAACAACAGGGCAACTGACTTTCGGGTTTGGTGGGTGTGCGTCAGTAAACGAGGGGAATTAAGACTAAGAGAGCTGAGTGGGGGGTGCTCGTGTAATCTCACTGTATACAAGTTGTACAAGTGACAATAAAGTATTTTAATTTCCAACCAGGTGCCTCCATGGGAAACCAGCAAGCAGGACTCGAACACCCGAACACTCTCATTTCCTGTAGTTTCTGGCAACTAGGATTCAGGAGCGGTGCTGTCTCCAACCTTGGAGCCTGAGCACACCCATCACAGCTAGTAGCTACTGATATCCCTCTCCTCCGTGAATTTGTCCAATCTTCTTTTAAAGCAATTCTATGAGTCTAAAGGGACACGGGTGGCACTGTGGTCTAAACCACAAAGCCTAGGGCTTGCCAACCGGAAGGTCGGCAGTTCGAATCCCCACGACAGGGTGAGCTCCCGTTGCTCGGTCCCTGCTCCTGCCCACCTAGCAGTTCAAAAGCACGTCAAAGTGCAAGTAGATAAATAGGTACCACTCTGGCGGGAAGGTAAACAGCATTTCTGTGTGCTGCTCTGGTTTGCAAAGAAATGGCTTAGTCATGCTGGCCACATGACCCGGAAGCTGTCTGTGGACAAACACCTGCTCCCTCGGCCTATAGAGCGAGATGAGTGCACAACCCGAGAGTCGTCCGTGACTGGACCTAATGGTCAGGGGTACCTTTACCTATGAGTCTATAAGCCTCTAATGCTACAGCTTTTCTTCACAGGGCAGTCAATCCCCTTCATCACTTGCATTTCCTTTTTCTAAACCTCTTCCAACTCTACTATATCCTTTTTGAGGCGAGGCACCCAGAACTGCAGCTGCAACATAGATTTGTAGGACAACCCTTTCATAACAGCAGTTTTATTTTCAATTCCTTTCCTAAGGATAACCCCTAGCATGGAATTATTTTATTACTCAGGGTGGAGGCAGGAGCCCCCTTGTCGTAGAAGACTCCATTCACAAAAAAACACACCCTGCCCCAGTTTGTTTGTTCGTTCATTCATTCATTTATTATTTGCACAGTTAAAGGATTTCAGGGAATCACCCACCCACCAGCACACCTTCATAAAAAATCACATGAAACAATCCTCCTAAATTTGCAGCAGCAAACAAACGCAGCACGAAGCTTTCTTTTAAGCCGGGTCTCAGATAGCTCCCCTGCTTGAGGAGCTTGCAAAGGGCCTTTAGAACCGGGTTGCCCCAAACATCACTTGCAGAATTTGCTGGTATCCAGGTTCTTGTAATCCTTGTTGTACGGAACCCCCGCAAAGCAGATGGCGGCGCTGCGGTCACAATTACAGATGAAAGCCTCACACTCGTTATTCTTTTCTGGAGAAAGAAGATTTGGGAGAAGACGGGGGAATCAGGAGTTCAGGTGCGCTTGAGCCCAGGTAACCCACCCTCTCCCTTTTAGGAAAGTAAATACTGCCCACCACCTCCTGGGGACACAGTCCCCAAATACCTTTGAAACTGCCAGAGTTTAGGTCAGTTACCAGTGGACTTCTGAGTTTGGTTCAAAGTGGTAGCACAAGCATATAACGTCGTAAGTGTCTTGGGACGCAAGTTAACCAAACAAGTCCCTTCCCCAATAACAACCATCAGCAGGTGAGGTCTCGGTGGCGGTGCCTCTGCCAAGAGTGGTTGCTGACCCCCCTCCCCCCTGACAGGGCCTTTTCAGTGGTGGCTCCATGTTTGTGGAATGCCCTCCCTCTGGTGAGGATGCACCTGCCTCCCTCGTTACTGACTTTCAAGGGGAATTTAAAAACATTCCTGTCCTCTGCTGGTTGGTTGAAGAATACTGTTCCTGGCAACCGAGAGATCACTGGATGAGAAAATGTTTTAAACTGTTTTTAGAATGTTTGGAAGCATGGGCATAGCCAGCAGGGTGCAGAGGGAGCAGCTGCCCCCCCCATCAAATAAATAAAAATACTTAACTAATTGACCAATTGCATCGTTCCCCCTGAAATAAATTCTGGCTATGCCCATGTTTGGGAGAGAGAATGGATGGATGTGTTTGCTATTGGGCTCCTTTGGGAGGAAGTGCAGAATATAAACTGAATGAATGAATGAATGAATGAACGAGAACTTAAGAAAAGCCTGCTGAATCAGACCAATGGCCCATCTGGTCCACTATCCTGCTCTCACAGTGGCCAGAAGCATCACTGTCTCTAACTGTGAAGGCAGAGCATAGCCAATAGAGCTAATAGCCATTTATAGCCTCCATGAATTTGTTTTAAAGCTGTCTAGGTTGGTGGCTGTTATTGTCTCCTGCAGGAGGGAGTTCCATAGATTAACTATGTGTTGCACAAAGAGCTGCTTCCTTTTAGGTGTCCTGGATCTTCAACAGTGGTTCCACTAATCCACACAAACCCTTCAGCCTGAAATTGCCCTCATTCGCTCACCCCCCTTGTAAGGCAGATCCATTTGACCTAAACACTCGCACACCAGTGTCTCTGTATCGTCCTCACATATTTTCCAACCACATCTGATTTGTAATCATACAAATAAACCAGAGTTTCCCAAACTTGGGTCTCCAGCTGGTTTTTGGACTACAACTCCCATCATCCCTGGCTAGCAGGACCAGTGGCCAGGGCCTATGGGAACTGTAGTCCATAAGCAGCTGGAGACCCAAGTTTGAGAAGCCCTGGCATAAACCTTTAACTATACCAGGCATTAGGAAACGGGCCTTCCAGGTGTTGCTGGATTCCAACTCCCATTAGCCAGAGCAGGCATGATGGGAGTTGTAGTTCAGCCATGTCTTGAGGGCACCAGCTTGGGGAAAGGGGGGTCTGACAGCACAAGCCTGGGACCAGATCCAGGGTTATAGAATCATAGAATTGTAGAGTTGGTAGAAGGGACCCCAGGGGTCTTCTACAATGCAGGAATTGTATCTGAAGAATCCCTGAGAAGTGGCCATCCAAGCTATGTTTCAAAACCTCAAGTGAAAGAGAATCTGTTCCACTTGCGGGGAAGAAAGCATGTGCATTACCAACTGTGCCAGAGCCTCTGCTAAGCATGGCATATGAAGTGCATTTACCTGTACAGGTGATTTCGGTGCCAGAGCAGGTGTAGGAGTAGCTCTTTGTGTAAGGATTGTCCAGGATGAAAGTGCAGTCCGGGTGCTTCTTGGCTGCGGAATAGCAGTTGTCGTGGATTTGGCAGCAGCTGCTCAGGAAGCAGAAAGAAAAAGAAAAAGATTCAGAATGGTTCTCCCGGCGCCTGACACAAATTCAGAAAGCTTTCTTGCTGGAAGAGACCAAGGTCTCTACCTAATCCAGAGAGTGGCAAGGCATCCGGAAGAATTAAGAAGTCAAGACAACAGACTTTTTATAAAAGAATGGAAATGGTTTGCTGAATGTTTGCAGATAAATTGTAAACAGATAAGAACATTGGCAGGATTATTGTAATCACCTGCAGTTTTATAAGTGTATATATTTGAAGCAGATAAATAAATGAGCAAATTAAGTTAATTTCAGATATGCAGAAGATATTAAAAATAAATTTAAAGAACTACAGAAAGAGGGGGGGAAGGAAGTCAAGTTTTGAAACGTTAAAATGGTCGTAAAATTAGTGAAATGTATAAGCCTGTAGAGCGTCAATATATACATATATTTTTAAAAAAGAGTGAGTGAGTGGCAAGGCAGGTTCTTCCCAGAAAATGGCCTTCTGCAACCGAATGCCTTTCAGGTGCTTTGACTACAACTCCCATCGTGCTGCGCTGGCCAGGCCTGATGGGAGTTGTAGTCCAAAACATTTGGAAGCCAGACAGTTGGGGATGTTTGCTCCAGCGGGACCTACCTCATCTCAAAATCACAATGAGAATACACAATGCCGAGCAGAGGGTTTGAGTGCTTTAAGAAAGATGGCTGCTTACGTGTCCAGGGCATCAATTGGCGTCCCGCTGCCCCCCAAGCCGCAGTAGCAGCCGTAGTTGTTGTAATCCCTGAGGGGGTCACTGGATGGCATGGTGCATTTGATCATGTTACGGAATTGCCACAGGTTCCGGAGGACGGCAGCATGGGCAGTGCCCGCTAGGAAACAAAGCGACACACACTCACACAAAAACTTCTCAGAGGACGGTGCATGATCAGAGAGCCTTTCGAAAGCTCCTGTGAGTACGTATCTTTCTTTGGATTTAGGTAGTTATTCCCACCTTTTCAATGGCTGTATGTTTAACTTTGCATTTCAGTTCCTTGTTTATTTTTTTATTTTTTATTATTTCCAAAACCAAAAAAAGAAAAATTACAAACATTAAATTCAACATCCATATTCATTTTCTAACATAAGCCTATTGCATAATTAACTAAATTAAAGTATACCTAATTACTCTAAACTTCTCTTTGCTGTGTACAAATACAACACAGTTATAAATTTTATGTTAAAGCTTTTATATAATAAATAATATTTCAAATTCCCCTATACCCCCCGTTCCCCTTCACCCATGTGTGATCTCAATTTTTTTTACTTCTTCCGTCTTGTTGTGTTGTTATAATTTAATCATTGTTCAATTGATTCTTTTATTATTGCCTTGCTTACCCCTGCACGTTTTACACATTATCGCATTTCAATTCCTTTGCTCTTTAAAATGTATTTATTTCAGTTCCTTTGCTCTTTCAAATGTATTTATTGTTCCAGTGGCTTGAACTCACCACCTTGAAGCTAAGGGTCTTATGCTCTACTGACTGAGCTGTCCAAGCCATGAACAGTGCCAGAAACAAACTCAATATTCCTGCCTGAACCCTGGGCATGCAGGGTTGCACTGGACATGCAGAGTTGCGACAGGCATACTCCTTGTAAAAGCACAGGAATCTGCTGAGCTTGTGCAGCAGGTGCAATGGAAGGGCCCAGCCATGCTCAAGGCCAGGCTTCCTCAACCTTGGCCTTCCAGATGTTTTTTTGGCCTACAACTCCCATGATCCCTAGCTAGCAGGACCAGTGGTCAGGGATGATGGGAATTGTAGTCTCAAAACATCTGGAGGGCCAAGGTTGAGGAAGCCTGCTCAAGGTAGAGACTCACTGGAAAGAGAGAGGGCTGGAGCAGGAACTCATACAGAGATGTGGCTTACAGTTTGGGCTTCTAGGAGCTCTTTGGCAGATTTAATGCATCACTTTGCTTCAACTGCCCCCAGCGTGCAAGTCTGGGAATTACCAGGCTAGAGTTGTGCTTCCCAGCTGGCCAAGCAAGAAGGGAAGGCATGCAATGCTGGAACAAAAGAGAAGACTTTAGAGCATGGGCATAGCAGAGGGTTGGGTACATGGAGTGCCGCTGCACCCCTAAAACAAGTAAAACAATAAAAATAACTAACTGACCAATCGCATTGCAGATTCTGCACCCCCAACAAAAGTCCTGCCCCCCCAACATAAATCCTGGATGCACCCATGCTTCAAGAGGTACACAGAACACCATTCATAGGCCAGGGTGCTTTAAATATTATAAAACTCTTGCTCGGGGCAAATTGTATCCAATGATTTCAAAGAAAAGCAAGAAAACTGTCTTCCAGACCACCTCAAAAACATTTTAGAAATTTCCCCCATGAAGGGGCTTGTGCAATATTACAGAGATTAGATCACACACAGCGATTTACACCCCAAATACTTGTGATTGCAATATTTCACTTGCAAAAAATGGGGAGTTCCAAAGTGAAAGGAGGAAGGAGCCACCAAGATGACTTTTTTTGCTTTTTAAAGGCACCCATTTTCTGAACCAGACATACAGATGGTTTCCTCTAAATCCACAAGTTTATTGAACCACCCAAATAGCAAAAAAACCAACAACCCTAAAAACCCCATCGTTCCAGGCCGATCAGAATACATCTGCAAAGCAAGGAATTCGCAACTTCACTGGGTTGCAACTCACCTGATGCCAGGAGAACTAGGAGGAGGGCGAGGTTCATTTCGTCAGGCGTCCAAGTCCTAGTGGCCGTCCTTCACTTCCCTGCATCTTTATACCCTGCCCTCCCTTTGGCACCTGGATCCAAGATAAGAGTGCCCTGTTTACCTTTCTATAAGCATCCTTCTTCTGTTAGAGGTTGACCGGGGTGGTGGCTTGAGTGTCAAGCAAGGCCAATGGAAAAGCAGCCGTTTCCCTTTCCAATATGCAGCTTAGCCTTCGCTAGAGAGGAATCTCGTTTCACAAACACCCTTTTAAAAAGCATAACCCTGGTGGTTTTTCCACCACCCTGTGCTCTACGTGGGGCTACCTTTGAAGGTGACCCGGAAACTACAATTAATCCAGAATGCGGCAGCTAGACTGGAGACTGGGAGCGGCCGCCGAGACCACATAACACCGGTCTTGAAAGACCTACATTGGCTCCCAGTACGTTTCCGAGCACCATTCAAAGTGTTGGTGCTGACCTTTAAAGCCCTAAACGGCCTCGGTCCAGTATACCTGAAGGAGCGTCTCCACCCTCATCATTCCGCCTGGATGCTGAGGTCCAGCGCCGAGGACCTTCTGGCAGTTCCCTCACTGCGAGAAGCCAAGTTACAGGGAACCAGGCAGAGGGCCTTCTCGGTAGTGGCACCCACCCTGTGGAACGCCCTCCCACCAGTTGTCAAAGAGACAACAACTACCAAATTTTTAGAAGACATCTGAAGGCAGCCCTCTTTAGGGAAGCTTTTAATGTTTAACAGACTACTGTATTTTAATGTTTTGTTGGAAGCTGCCCAGAGTGGCTGGGGAAACGCAGCCAGATGGGCCGTGTATAAATAATAAATTCTATTCTATTCTATTCACCACTTGATTCAAGCTGGGACTCAACCCACATAGCCAGTTTTTGCAGCCAGGACTAATCTTGGAAGGAATAGCAAAGGAGAACAGTTGCTGGATGCAAAACAGCTTAAATTAGGATTCCCGGGCAACGGGCAAAGCAAATCCCAAATTCCTCCTGCCCCAGGTTGTCTGTTTTAGAACTATAAGGACCAGGTTGCCCCTGCTAGCCTCCCCCAGTTTTTTCCTAACCTAAGTGGAGGTGCCAGGATTGAACAAGAGAGCCCTCCCAACTGATGGAAGGCACTGATGGTGTCAGGCAATCATCATCATCATTTTATTATTTGTACCCTGCCCATCTGACTGGGTTGCCCCAACCACTCTGGGTGGCTAGAGAAGGATGGTCTGTTCAGTCTCTCCAAGGCCTCATTACAAGTGGGTACACATGTTCAACCATTAACCACCGTCTTGGAACCTACAATCAAAAAGCAAGGCCTTGATGCCACCAGGGGCTGCCCAGTTGGCACTGACCTGTGACGGGGCCTTTTCGGTGGTGGTTCCCCGGTTCTGGAATGCTCTCTTTGGTGAGGTCTGCATGCCTGTCTCATTACTGACATTCAGGATGGATTTGAAAACATCTTTTTGCCCGGGCATTTGATGGCTGATATGCACTGTTTCTGGAAACACTGAGATCATGGAATGAAGTGTTTTAAACTGTTTTTAAGAATGTTTTAAGAATGCTCTATTTTTTAAAAAATATATATGTTTTACTATGGCTGTGTTTGCCACGCTGGACTCATTTGGAAAGAAGGGTGGCATATCCATTGAATGAATGAATGAATGGATAGAAATGTACTCTACCACAAACCTTTGGGGCCTCTTGAACTTTTCCATTCATGCCACTTAAGAAATGATATTGTGGATCCGACCGCCAACACAGCAAAATCATTTCAAGTATACATGGCCACATGAAATAGGCTGCCATCAATTTGAGAATTTATTTTCAGAATCACAGATTTTATCTGTTCATTAATTCCATGTCTATCTCACCTTTCATCCAGGGAGCTCAAGATGGCCTACAGAGTTCTCCTGCTCTCCATTCTATTCTCAAAACAACCCTGTGAGGTAGGGTGGGTTTTAGAGTTAGTGACTGCCTGACGCAAGGTCACCCAGTGAGATTCACGGCCAAGTCAGGATCCGAGCTCTGGTGTCTCCCAGGTCCTAGTCCAGCACTAACCACTATTCCACGCTGGCTCTCATTGGCCTTGGCTGCTACAAAATCAACCCCAAGATGGCTTGGGTGCTTTGCAAGCACTACACACACACACACACACACACACACACACACACCCCTGCAGCACTTAAACTGCATTTTGCTGGCTAATGACACCTGTGCAAATGGAAATCATTCGTAAATTGATTGTGCGAAAATCAACAGGTGCCCCCCCCCCCACATCACTGCTGTGTCAGGCTAAAAGGGAAGGAGAAACGGCTGTTTTAAAAACGCCTCCGATTGGGCAACTCACTCCAGCTTAGGGTCAACAGCAGACCCACCACGTGGCTATTCCTCAGTTCCAAGAATGTCCTCGTTTCCCGGTACTAAACAGCACATCAGCTCGAGTGGCCAGGAGGGCCTGCTCTCAGGACATTGGCGGCTGCCCAGATTTCCAAGACGTAACAGGACACTGGCAGCAATCCAGTTCCAGTCCATCTGCAGACCCCAAGCCCTGGGAGAGCAGCACTTGCGAAGGAGCAGGCTGGCTCAAGGGTTTGTTGTGGGGAGGCTGAAATGAATGCCTATTGATTTCAATGGGGCGGAATATTTTCATTTATTAAACTGGTGCACCACCCTCTAACCACAGGGCAGTTCACAACATAAAAATACAAAACAAGGACAGAAAATGCGTAACAAAACGAAAAGCAACCAGCAACACCCACCCACCCAAATCACTGGGTACCTTGGGAGCCAGTCACTCTCATCTCCACAGGGTTGTTGTGAGGATTAAGTGGGGTTTTGCCTTTTAATACAGTGTTTCTGCTTTGAAATATGCTGATCGTCAAAGATGGAGGCCTTGATCTGCCCCAGGAGTTGGGAAACCACAGCCCTCCAACTTCCATCAGCTCCAGCCAGCATGGCCAGTGGTCAAGGATAACTGAGGCCCACAAGTTCCCCCTTTGTGACTGATTCTTCTGCTTCTTGGCTTTCTTCAGGTTTTGGAGTCTCAGGTAGAAAATATCAAATGTCATTGGACCATCGCCACCACACCACAGCATAGGAACTTAACGAGGCTGCCTGTTACATGTCAGATCACTGATCCAGCTAGCTTAGTGCTGCCTACACTGGCTGGCAGTGGGTCTCCAGGGCTTCAGACAGGGGACATTGAAGGTGCTGCCGGGGACTTAACTTGGGGCCTTCTGCATGCGAGGCAGGTGCTCTGTCACAGCCCTTCCCCTCATCCTTTCTGGTTTCTAGAAGCTCAGGAACAAAGTGGAACATGTTGGTTCGTCTAGTTCAGTGATGTCAACACTGGCTGGCAGCAGCTTTCCCAGGTTTCAGATCTATTCCCAGCTCTACCTGGAGGTGCCAGAGATTGGAGCAGGGACCTTCAGCAGGCACTCCGCCACTGAACAATTGCCCTTTCCAATCAGGAACACAGGAAGCTGCCCTATGCTGAGGTAGGCCACTGGCCTATTGAGCTTACACTGACTGGCAGCAGCTCTCCAGAATCTCAAGCAGGAGTTTACCTGGAGATGCTGGGATTCGAACTGGGAACTTTCTGTATGCAGAGATGTTTTGCCACTGAGCCACACCCCAACAGCCCGTTCTCCCTGCAGGGAGATTTCTAGATGCAAACTCCGCACACTTCCATGGCAGCGTTCGCCCACTTCCAAACCACACCAACAAAGCCAAAAGCCGTTTTCAAATAATTTATTAGGAATTTAAAACTGAAAATCTGGAAAAAGGGGTTACAGGTATGGAGAGAGAACATTGACGTATAATAAAACTGGCTTAATAAAAACCACAGCTTTATTTTTTTTCTCTTAAAAAAAAAAAAAAGGACACAGCAGCAGTAGCTCCCCCCCCCCCCCAAATCACAGGCCCTCCCACCCCGACACCTGGGCTATTGCCAAGAGAGTCGCAAACTCTGGATCTTGGTGGCGCCACAGGTAAGGGACGTGGTCGGAGAAGCAGCTCAGCGCGTGTACCGAGGGGGGAGGCACGGCTGTGTGTGTCCCCCCACCCCCTCTGCAGCCCCCCAAGGCTGAAGACTCGAGAATAAAAATAAACCCAATAAATTGCGGCTGCACTTTCGCTTCTTCTTTTTTTTAAAAAAGGACATACAGACTCGTCTCAGTAACAAAAATTATTGCTTTGTGTTTCCAGTACTAATTCGCTAAGTTATCCCACCCCACCCCCGCTCCTTCCCTCTCCACCCCCCGCCCCGCAAAAAAAGAAGAAAAAGAATAAAAAAAGAGAACTCTCCCAATATTTATGACCTGCTTCAGGTGGGGACTTGGGGTTTGAGGACAAGGCAGCAAGGACATCACCCCAAAGAGAGGGAGGGGGCATGAGGCAGAGAGAAAGAGAGAGAACAGAAAGGGGTGGCTGACGCTGATGAGCAGTCAAAAGGCTTCACACCTGGACTGTTCCACTTCAGGATGCAGGGGGGCTGCCTTATACAGAATCATCTCCTCAGTATTGCCTACACTGACTGGCAGTGGCTCTCCAGTGTCTGAGGCAGGGGTCTCTCCCAGTCTTGCCCAGAGATGCCATTGGGGACAGAACCTGGGACCTTCTGCATGCAAAGTGCTCTGCCAGTGACCTAGGGCCCTTCTTTTGACAAGGTGCTAGTCCTCATGGTTCCGAGTTAAATAGCAGCATAGGAAGCTGTCTTATTCCAGGTCAGGCCATTGGTTCGTCTAGCTCAGTACTGTCCACACTGGCAGCGGAGTCCCTCCTAGCCCTGCCCCGCAGGATTACATGCCAAGGATGCAAAGTGGATGCTTCCTCCGCTTGGGTTTGGAGGTTCCAGTTAAGGAAATCTTCCCTAGTGACATGAAACCAGCAGGTGAAGGGGGGCTGGGATACATCACAAAGCACGGCGCACTGGTTTTCTATATGCGTAAGAATGTATGAAGAGCCCTGCAGATGGATCAGGCCCAAAGGCTCATCTAGTCTGGCCTCTATGTTCTCACAGTAGAGCCAAATGCCCCAAAGAACCTAATAATTTAGATAGACTGTCTCTGGACCTGGAAGCTCCATAAGAACATAAGAAGAGCCCTGCTGGATCACGCCAAAGGGGGCCCATCTGGTCCAGCCTCCTGCCCTCACAGTGCCCATCCAGGTGCCTCTTTGGGGAAGCACGTAGGCAGAACCTGAGCGCAGGAATAACTCTCCTCACCTGCGTTCACTGCTTCCAACAGTGGAGGTAAAACACAGCAGCTAATAGTCATCGACAGCTTTATCCTCCATGGAGTCCCCCCCGCAAATAAAGCAGCATTAAAACATGCACTCTGAAGTGAGTGCAGGGATAAGGGACATCTGTTTCCCTCCAGATGTTGCTGGACTCCCAACTCTGAGCAGCCCCTGCAGGCTGCATGAAGTTTAAGCTGATCCTGGTCAAACAGGTTCTGTAGGCTTCTGGTCGTTTCAAAAACCTGCTCGACCGAAGTTGTTATAGCAGGACAAAGGAACCCCCCAGGAAATGACGCCGGCTCTTTTCTGCTACTTTCAACGCTGTTTGGGAAATGGTCACTAGTAACCAGTCTTGAGGAAGCAAAGATTCTGTTTTGGGCGTTGTTGTGTGTCCAGACTTCCACAACCTGGTGTGCTCTGCATTTCTTTTGGACAAAAATTGCCATCAGCCTCCAGCCAGCATGGACATGCTAGAGTAGATGCCGTGGTCATATTGGCCAAGGGCTGACGCAGCCCAAAACATCTGGAGGGCACCAGGTTGGGGAAGGCTGGATTTGTCTCTTGCTCATAGGGGCTAAGTTTGAGGAAAGGCGCTAAAAAAATTATTATTATTATTATTATTTGACTTAAGATGAAGCTGTGTTTTATTTTCCCTGGGCATGTGTCAGACTGCATCTTAAGAAAAGGCTCAGACAAGGTCTTTGGTTCAAGTTTAAACAGATTTCAGACCCAGCCCCGGAAGAGGAAAATTTAAGCTCCCCGCCTCCGCAACAAAAGGGTATTGATTTATTGCAACTGGAAACTCTCACCCATGAAGTATTGCATTACACATGTAAGGAGGAAATGGAGCCTGCAACTAAGTTTGCACACGCCAAGAGGAAGCTGCAAGCAAGGGATGGATGGAGTGCTGCTTGAAACAGAGTCAGACCCTTAGTCCATGTAGCTCAGTATTGTCTGCACTGACAGGCAGAGGCTCTCAATGGTTTGGGACAGGAGCCTTAGTTCTACTTGGTAATGGGGGGGGGGGATTTGGACCCGAGACCGTCTGCATGCAAAGCAGATGCTCTCTACCACGGCCCTTACCCAAACTGCACATTTGCCACACCTGCACGATGTGGAGGCATCTTTTAACGTTGCCTAAGTAATGCAATGGGCAGAGAGACCCTCTGCTGGTTGGCTGTGCGGGAGAAAGGGGCCAGGACAGAGGAACCTGAGACAAGTGGGATTTTGCACATTCCCCCTAAACATATATAGATCAATTTTCTCTTGCCACCTCAAAGAGGCTCAGCAGATCCCACAGCTTCCTTCCTTGCCAAAGTGGCAATTCTTTGAAGGGTGGGCCCAAGGCATTTCCGTCCCCCCAAAATGTAGATGACACAACACCCATCCACACCATTCCCTACATGCAATCGATCCAGAAGGAAGGTCCCTGGCACAAGCCTCCCTGAAAGGAACAGCTGTGAAAGAGCCCTTCAGTTAGTAGGCAGAACGCAGTGGCTAGTGCCTGTGATTCACGAACTATGATACTCTTGCACATATGCTGTTCATTTCAGTGGAGGTTGCATGGGAGATCATCACACTGGACTGACAGCTCCATTGATAGGCGTGTGGGGAGAGGGAGTGGCGCCACTGGGATCTTCCCCTTCGGGCACCAAAATGTTGTCTTATTGAAAGGCTGAAGCAGAGAGGCAGGGACATGGCTGCAGCATGTCTGAATCCTTTCGCATCACACACTTTCGCTCTCTGGAGGCGGCCTCACAGGGGTCGGATCTGCCTGCTTCCCACCTTAGTGATGCCCAAAATCCATTGGAATTGGACTGAGCCATGGCTCGTCTCTGCGAGAGCACTGGTTCCCCAAAAACGGGCCTGGGGGGGGCGGAATTCAAGTATGGTAGTCAGAAGCAATCCAAAAGCCCACTCTTGGGCAGCAACTCACCACACAGAATGTCACATACAAAGAAGCTGCCTTGCACAAGTCAGTTCATCGGTCATCTAGCTTATTCCTGTCTACACAGACCCCAAGGTATGAACCTGGGACCTTCTGCACCTAAAGCAGGGACTCTGTGCCTCTGAGCTACGGCCCGTCCTCGTGGTAGCAAGAAGAGCGGGGAAGGAAGAGTCCCGCAAAAAGGCAAGTAGCTTGAAAATGAGGCGTGCAGGTGAGGCATGCAAATGTGGCCTAGGGAGTGGATAGCCAGCGTAGCTGCTCTTGGGCTCCAACTCCCAACAGCCCCACCTGCCAGCCAGGCCAAGGCTGGGAGATGTAGTCCAGTGACACGCAGAGAGCATGACTGGCTATGCCTGTTCCAAGGGGAGACACACGTCAACACTTCCCAGTCTCTCCCTGGCTGTGTACAGTCATACCTCTTGTTACGTTCAGTTCAGGTTATGTCTTTTCAGGTTGCATCCCGCAGCGACCCGGAAGTACCGGAAAGGGTTACTTCCGGGTTTCGCCGCTCGCACATGAACAGAAGCGGCGAATCGCGACCCGCACGTGTGCGCAGATGCGGGTTGCATTCCTATCAGGTTGCGAACGGAGCTCCGGAACAGATCCCGTTTGCAACCAGAGGTACCACTGTAGTAGCAAATCTTGATAGAAGGTGTGCGGAAGACAAAGAAAGGCCCCCGCGAGATGAGTCGAAGGAAGATGCAGAGGGCCGTGTGCAAGGGGAAATGAATGGGGATTTAACTTTCTGCTTCAAAGAGAGCGCTGAATGTGTGCAGAGTGGCCCTTCACTTTCCACTTCTACCGCAGGAGGCAAACTTTGCTCACCTCGCCCCTGACAGGAAGACGGGTTTCCCAGTGGGGTCAGTCTCAGCAAAATTAGCTGTGATCCTTGCATTGCAGGGGGTTGGACTACAGATGACCCTTCGGGGCCCTTCCAGCCCTACAATTCTATGATTCAAATGCGCCTTTCTTAAAACAAACGGTATCCTGGCATAGTAAAACAAGGTGGGGATCCAGGGCTTCTCTCCCCCCCCACCCCCAACTCACAGGATCCCTGAGAACCTTTCTACCGGTGCAGATCTTGGGCCACATTCACACCATACCAGTTAAAACCACTCGAAACAGCCATGAATTCCCCGCCCCTACAAAATAATAATAATAATCCTGGGAACCACAGTTTGTTTTGGTGCTGAGACCTTCCCTCCCCTTCCCAATTCCACTGGGAAGAGGGGATTGATGGTTCAACCACTCTGAGAGCTGTAGCTCTGGGGAGGTAACAGGGGGTCTCTTAACAACTCTCTGTGCCCTTTGACAAACTGCAGTCCCCAGAATTCAATGTGCTTTCGATGTATGGTATGGATGTGGCCTTTACTCAGAAATAATGCCCATTGGGTTTGATGGCTGGGTTTAGGAGGGTGTGGGATCACAGCCTAAGTCTCTCTCACTAGCAAAACACACAAACACACACACCTTTTTTGCCTGAATCACCACCCACCTTTACAGTAAAAAGTGAGGGAGATGGGGGGGGGCGCGGACAGACGCCCTCGACACCCCCGGCCTCCCGGCAAGCGATTGCCCACCCTCTTGGCAGGAAGCAGTAAATATTGGGAGAGTTACATCCACCCAAAGCGTCAACAGAGACCAGCAGTGGTGGCTGAAGAAGCCCTTTTCTAAAGCGGGCGCTGGCACCGTCATGAGAGGGGGGCACGACACCCGCATGCTGAGCCTGGCGCAAGCCGCTCAGCAACACAGCAGCCCCCCCTCTGCACCAGATGATGCAAGCAGCTCTCACCCAACTCTTTCCAAACCCGCCCTCCCCCCCGTCCCCCCCAACACCCCCCAAGCGCCCTCCTCCTCCTCCTGCTCCCCACCCCACCAGACTCCCAGAGGTCTTAAAATCTTATACAGTAAAAGGTATAAAAAAGGGGGAGGGAAAAGAGGTTCGTCACGGTCCAACTGGAGAGAGTATTGCTCACGTTTTCGGCATCAAGAGGCCCAGAATGAGAAGAGGAAAAAGAAAGGAAGCTTAAGAAACCCAGAGTTTGCTTGGTGCACAACAAGGCCGAAGACCGCCCTGCAATATTTACATATGATACAGGAAAGATCAAAGGGAAGGGGGCGGAGAACCAAAATAACAATAATAAAAACCCACAGAAACCTAAAATCTAGGGGAGGGGAAAGGAGGGGAGGGGGGAATTCAGTCATCAGGAATAGTGTTTTCTTCTTCCTCTTAGTCCACTTAGCAAAATATACAGTTCATTATTCGTTCCACAGCAATTGCCTTCTGCTAATTCGGCACGTTTCTCAAAGCCTCAACTTGATAGAAAGAAAAGGTTTCTTTTTTCACGCAAAAAAGAGAGAGAGACCGAGAGAAAGAGAATCTGCCCGATGCAGCGACATCTCCCTGCTCTCTGCCTACCCTTCGGAACTGCCTTCACTTGACGTCGCAATGCGTCCTTTCCAAGATAACCTTTTGCTTTCTCATGACCGAGTCCTGTTCCTTCCTCCTGCCCTGCCCACCCCCCAAAATATATATTTATATAATATATATCTAAAAACAAAACAAAACAAAAAGATTTCAAAGCCAAATAAAAATATTCCTCAATAAAAGCTACCCCCTACTCACAATCACAAAAAATAAAATAAAATCCAAATTCATAAAAACGGTTCTTCTGAGAGGCTCTGCAAAAGAGCAAAAAGAACCACAACAACGAAAAACAATGACAATGAGAGGACTGACTTCACACCTCCTCGGTCCTCCTTCCCCAGCACCCCCCTCTCCCTCCCCTCCCCCCCCAAAAAAGATTAAAAAATAAAAGCTAACAAGCTAACAAAATAAATAAAAGAAGAATTGTCGGGGTGGAGGGTTTGGGGAGAAGTGTAAACGGTCAGCGGTTATTAGTAAGAAGAGGAGACAAGATCTCCTTGCGTTCAAATCCAGTGCTCAAGATCTGGTCAATGGAGAGATCAGGGCAGGCCGGGAGAAGCCCAGCAAACAGCCACGAGTGTGCAGTTTTATTTACTAAAAATGAAATCTTGGCTCATCCCTCAAGTGTTGCCGGATCCTCCAGGTCGCTTGTCCTTGGTTTGCTCACTGGGGAATCTGCAAGAACAAAGGGTGTGGGGAGATGGAAATTATGGAATGATTGTGCAAGGTTAGCCTCCCCAGAATTTTGCATTTTGCATTCACAGCTGTCTCAAGAGTGCGTAGGCACACCTCCTCGTAGAATCTTACAATGGTAAAAAGGAAGGTAAAGGATCCCTGGACGGTTAAATCCAGTCAAAGGCGACTACGGGGTTGCGGTGCTCATCTCGCTTTCAGGCTAAGGGAGCCGGCGTTTGTCCACAGACAGCTTTCCAGGTCATGTGGCCAGCATGGCTAAACCCCTTCTGGAGCAACGGGACACTATGACGTAAGCCAGAGTGCACGGAAACGCCGTTTACCTTCCCGCCACAGTAGTACCTATTTATCTACTTGCACTGGTGTGCTTTCAAACTGCTAGGTTGGCAGGAGCTGGGACAGAGCAACGAGAGCTCACTCCGTCGCCGGGATTTGAACCGCCAATCTTCCGGTCAGCAAGCCCAAGAGACTCAGTGGTTTAGACTACAGCGCCACCTGCATAGAGCTGAAAGGCACTCCCAAAGCTAATCTGGTCCAACCCCCTGCAATGCAGGAATCACAGCTAAAGAATCCTTTACAATGCCCAACATAATACTAGACTCCACAATGGGAACATCCCACGAGAGACAAATGGAAGGGCTTTTTCTCACACAGCCAAGCATCTGTGTCAAGACAATGGGCATACCTTTCCCCTCATGTAGAAAAGAGGAAACAGGCTCTGAACATAAGAAGAGCCTGCCAATGGCTCATGCAGTCCAACCTCCTGTTTTCACAGTGGCCAACCAGATGGCTGTGAGAGCCCCACAAACAGGACACAAGCGCTAAAGCATCTCTCTCAGACACACAACCCGGTGGTTTCCAGCAACTGGGATTTAGGAGCATTGCTGCCTCAGACTACGGAGGCAGAGCACAGCCATCATGGCTATTGGCCGCTGAAAGTATAATTTGCCCAATCCTCTCTTAAAGTCAGAAGATGCAGAGTACCATCCCAGGTCTTACCACGTGACTTCAAAGTACAGATAGGTATCTATGGGAGGAGGCACCCCCTCTAATATCTTGGACTATGGCCACTTCACCCTACAGTTCAACTAAGAGTTCTAAAACTGTCTTCAAGGACAGACCTATGAACAGCACACTGCGGAAGCCGAGTCCCCATTGGCCATCTTACCTCCTCCTTCCTTGGTCCTCAGCTTCAGTGGTAACCATTAGTAAACGCTGTTGCAATCAAAGGTCCCTTCAAAACAATGACATGACATTGATTGGACATTATCTGCAGAGCTTTGAACACTCACAGTGTACCATATTTTGTGGGTGGGTGTGGGTGTACTATATCAGGTTAAACTGCAAGATGACCCCACATGTGCCGTCTTGACTGCTTCAATCTGCAGAACTGGCACTGTTACAGTGCCACAAAATTCTCGTTCCACATTTGCAAGGAATGGAACTTTCAGTGTGGCAGCACTTTGGAACTCCCTGCCTATTGACATCCAGCAGGCAGGTGCCTCATTTTGTACTCTTTTTGGCGCTTGCTAAAAACGTTTTTGCTAAGGAAAGGCCTATCCAGATACGTAGAAGGTTGATGAAAATTTTAATCTGGGGTTGTTGTTTTTTAAATAAAAAAATGTTTTATTTTTATTGTACACACATAATTCATAACACGACTGACAAAAAATGGCTCCTTAAGGGGGTAAAATACTGAACAAAAAAAAAGAGTTCTTTTTTGTAAACCGCCTTGAGTGTGGTTTTTTCAAGGTTTTTTGTTTTGCAATCATGCAGTATATAAATTTTATGAACTAAATAAATACATCAAATGACCCAACTGAGTTATCTGGTGCTGCGGAATTGAAGCGCAGAGCACTCTAGCCTTTGTCATCAGAAAGGGCCACTGGCAGGGCTGCACATACTGCCTTCTAGGAAGATAATCATAGCAATGGGGAGACCAACTTGGCCCCATCCACCGGCCAGTGAAAAAGCAGCTGTTCTAACGCTTGCTTTCCTCTTCCCTCCGCATTCTTATTTCCTTACGTGCTGTACCTATTAAATTGCGAGCCTGGAAGGCAGGGACAGTTTCATAATTTAATATACGCACAGTGCTTTTTTTAAAAAAATGCTACGTGCTTTAGCAGTATTCAGTAATTATGATTGTTACTGAAGGATATATGACTTTAGGCAAAGCTAAAGAAGTCCCGACATTTCTTTAAAAAGCAAAAATAAATGAATGTTATGCTACTAAGTCACTGGCCCGCCTTTCCTGTCTGGCAGTGGTTCTGTTGGGTCCTGCTTAGCCCTTCACATCCTTTAATTCAGCCAGCCCCAAACTGGTGCCCTCCAGATATTCTGGACTACAGCTACAATGGGAGCTGCAGTCCAAAATGGCCGTGTTGGCTGGAGCTGATGGGAGCTGTAGTACAAAACATCCATAGGGCAGCAGCCTGGGAGAGGCTGCTTTTTAGAGAGCTCCTTGCTCCGCCCCACAGGGCCCTCCTGCTGATAACTCACCCCTAGGCTGTGGCCAAAGCCAGTGCTCGGGGCGGGACTCGCTGCGCTGATGTAGCTGCTGACTCCTGAATCTTGATTGGCTGCTCCGTAAAGCTCCGCCATTGGCCCGGGGCTGGTGGTGCCCAGGAATCCACCGGTGCGGCTCGGGGTGGACCCTACAGGAGGAAGCAGGACTAGCCAGTGAAGATGCCAAAATGAAGGCCCCCTTGTCCCCCCGCCCCACCCCTCACCCAGAACAAATAGAGAGCTTCCCCAAAGCCAGCAAGGTGGCCACCCCCCAGGGAGCACGGCAGTTACCTGTCCCTCGCACCACAGCCGCCGCCGCTGCCGCCGCCGCCATGGGTCCATACGCAGTGAGAGGGATGGCTGGAAGGAAAGGGAGAGACATCAGAGCAGGCCTGGGCTTCCCCGCAGGGGTGGTGAAGGCGTGGGTGGCTGGTGAATCTGAGGAGCACCAGTGCCCATGAGCCAGGGATAGGGGAGGTGGTGACCCTCGCCTGCTGATGGGAGTTGGAGTCACTGGTATTCCCTGCTCTCTGAGAAGTAGAATTTCCACGCAGGGAATAATGCCTCTTAGATCTCAGGGATGGCGAGGAACAAGCTGCCTTCTGCTGGCTTCGGAAGCTTTCATAGGTTTCCTCCCACTTCACTGTCTAATTACATCAGGGATAGTCAACATGCTGCAATGTTGGTCAAGGGATGATGGGAGTTGTAGTCCATTGGGCCATATTGGCTGGGGCTGGCAAGAGGCAGAGTTCCAACCACGCCGGCTCTCCCTGCCCCAGGCAGACAGCAGTTCAAGGTCACAGCCACAGCATATATTTAAAGAACTCTAAGCAGGCATGGCTTCCCCCAAAGAATTCTGGGAGCTGTGGCTCGTTAAGGGTGCTGAGAGTGGTTAGGAGCAGTGCTCCCCCCCCGGGGGGGTGTACTCAAGGGCATGCAGTACTGGCACTTCTTTTGGTTGTAATTTAAAAAATATGGCACTTACTGTAACAGCTTCATGGTGAGTACAGGGCTCCTATTTTTCTAGGAAAAAAGCACTGCTTAGTAGACCCCTAGCCCCCTCACAGAGCTGCCGTTCCCAGAGTTCCCTGGGAAAAAGGATTGATTTTTAAACCACTTAGGGGGTAGCGGCTCTGGGAGGGGAGTGGGGGTGGTCTCCTAACAACTCTCAGCACTCTTAACGAACCACGGCTCCCATAATTCTTTGGAGCGGGGTGACCTTGAACTGTGGTCTACCTAGGATAGCCAGCGTGGTTGGATTCAGCATCCTGTCAGCTCCAGACTGTGGCCGTCGTCTCAAGGCACACGAGGCCACCAACTTGACGAAGTTAAGTAAGTCTGGCTCAGGTCAGGCTGGCCTGTACGGATGACCACCTGAGAACCACACAGACGCCATCTCGGGGAGGGTTCCACAATGAAATAAAGCTTTTTGATACCCACGTTAAGAAAATAAAATAGGTCAGAAGCAGCAAGATTTTAAGCCTGGGGAAAGGCTTTATTATTATTATTATTATTATTATTATTATTATTATTGTGGTACCTCTGGTTGCGAACGGGATCCTTTCCAGAGCCACGTTCGCAACATGAGCAGAATGCAACCCACGTATGCTTGTGCACGGGTTGCGATTCGCCGCTTCTGCGCATGACGTCATTTTGAGCATCTGCGCATGCGCAAGCAGTGAAACCCGGAAGTAACCCTTTCCGGTACTTCTAGGTTGCCGCGGGACACAACCTGAAAAGACGTAACCTGAAGCGAACGTAACAAGTGGTATGACTGTATTATTATTATTACCTAGGGTACCAAATGCCTATGCTGAAGGGTCTTTGGGTGCTTATAACAAATTATCTTGGAAAGCTGTGGCATGAAGTAGGCTAAGGTCTCCCCCACCCCTGAAGCTCCAAACCTCAGAAGAAAGAGAGGGAAGTGTGACGAGTGAGGGGATGTTACGGAGGATGAGACGGGCCTGTCAGTCCATTAGCTCAGGAAGAGAGAGGAACAGCAGAGCGCTGCCTGGGCAGGAGACACACGTGGCAGCTTCTACAAAGCTTTGGGGAAATGGCAGCGGGGGGCAGGAGGTGCGCCCTGAAATGCAAGTGCGAGGCCAAGCCAAAGGGCGGAAGGGCCATGGGAAGGAAGCGGCGGGAGGCATTAGACTCAGAGAGGAGGAAGAGGAGGAGGAGGGTGGGGAGAAGGTGCCCTCTGCTCCCTTGTGAACAGTGGGCGCAGGGAAGGAGCACCCCCAAAAAAGTCCACCCCATTCCATCTCCAGAAAAATAGGGGGGAACAGTGCTGGGCCATTCCAGCATTGGCATGGCTATTTTCTCAGGGGGGGCAAAGAGTAAGGAACAATGCAGCAGAATCAGCTGGAAGGGACCCGAGGGTCATCTAGTCCAACCCCCTGCAATACAGGAAGCATAGCTAAGTAGTTCACAGTTCTAGGAGGAGGCACCAGAATTCGGAGCAGAACAGGGATTTCCAAACTGCCCACGAACATGTGAAGTTGCCTTGGTAGAAGACAGAGGAGGGGGAAACTCCGGGCCTACAGCTCCCTTTGGCTCTACCCATTGGCCATGCTGGCTGCTGGGGTTGATGGGAGTCAGAGTCCTCAGCCAACATAGGGAGGGCTGAAGGCCCCCACACTTGGTAAAAGGCGACCCCTTTTCTCCTCAGTCCACGCAGACCAGCAACATTCATTCTGACCAGCGGTGTCTCTCTTATGCTTTGCAGAGTGAGGCTTGGTGAAAAAGCGCCGAGAGAAAGAGCAAAAGCGTTGTGTGGTGGGTGCCTTATCGGTGGTGTTAAATGGCTGCGCCCTTCAAATAAGGATGTAACAATAAATGCATTTCCCTGAACGTGGAGCTGTTGCAGAACAATGCAAAAGCCTGAATTTTCACGCAGATGGAAAAGGAAACGAGGGTCATTACCAACCTCCCACCCGCCCGCTCCCCCAAAACAAGCTGCAAGGCGGTAACTGGGCTGGAGCCGCCCAAATCTCTGTGCCCCCACCCCACCCTTCCAGCTTTTTGCAAGGTTTAGGAAATTGGTGGGACTGACCTGTCAGCTCAGGGAGGACTGGGGCACTCGGGAGGGGGGTCCTCTCTACCCGGAATTCTAAAAATGAAAGGCAAGACAACTTAGGATATGTGGTCGGTTTCGTCCCCGAAAGAGAGGATCCAGCAAACAGAGCGGAAGGGGCAGGGGAGAGAAGAGGCGCAACAGCAGAAAACACAAATATTCTGGGTGAGGCAAATCCTCAGAGTTGCTGCCTGGACTTGATAGAGTAGGGAGCAGGTGAGAAAAGACCCACCACTGCTTTAAAAACCGGCACCAGATGCCCTGGCTCAGTATGACCGCCTGAACAAAGGATTTTCCCCCTTTGCAAACAGCAGCAGTGACCTGCCTCGCAGGCTTCTTGTGATACCACCCCCCCCCCAAACTGAAGTAACAAATTATTTTTCATTCCTTTAGGTTTGGAGCCCGTTAGATTTTTGATTGAGAGTCTCAATTAATATCCGGCTTTTAGATGGTGGGGTTGAGGGCTTTGTGTTCCGGTTTTCAGGAAGGTGGCAACTCTGGGAGGGGGTTTGAGGCGGGTGTTGAGGATCAGAAGCAGGGAGGGAAGGAGGGGCTTAGAAAAACAGATTAAGAGAGAGAGAGAGGCTTGCAAGCTGCCCTTTCTAGGACTAACAAGTTTCCAGGGAGAAGGGGACCAAGGAGGGAACCACAACATCAGCGTCCTGCTCCTATTAAAACCTCAGAGGTTTCTCTCACTTCCTTCTTGAGTGGAGACAATTGGCAAAAGTTTAGAGAAGAGGCAGCGAATCCCCTTTTCAGCCATAGGGCCACATTCCCATCTGGGCAACCTGGGGAGGGGGGCACATGTTGCTGGTGGGTGGGGCCAGAGGCAAAAGTGGGCGGAGCAACAAGTGTGAATTTTATCTTTGTGCCGTAGGCTAGTTTCTACACACACTCGCATGGATCCCCTCTATCTCCATCCAGATGAGAATGAAGCATTATCAGAGTTCAAGGACTAGTGAGAGGGTGTGTGGCTAGGGTAGAGTCCCAAGGGCTGAAGGTCCTCATGGGCTGCATTAGGACTCTGGGACTGAGGTCTGTCATCCATCCTCCACCACCCGCCGGGATTGTAGGGATGAATTTTGGGGTCACTGGGGAGCCCACCCTTAGCACAAAGGCACAACAACTGAGAAAAGGGAGAGAGACGTACCAGGGAACTGGTAAGTGTAGCCAGGCGCAATGCCCGTGTAACTTCGGCTGGCGTAGGTGGCAGCCTGAAAACCTGGGTAACCTGTTCTCAGAGACAAAAGCATTGAGAAAAGTTAGATTATTTCACAGCAAGGCACACACACATCAGATTCACCCTCCGGAGTCCCTCAGTCATGAAAGGCAACAGAAGGGATCTTCTAAATGTCCGAATCTCGCTCTCCTCAATCTTTTTATGGGAGACAATATTCACTTACAGTTCAAACCTTTAATAGGTTGTCCTCTACTAACAGCCAGGCTCACAATAATGAGACACTGGAAGAACTTAAGAGACTGCTTCTCTGACAAGTCGTCACAACAAAATTATGGCAAAACAGCACTTGTGGAAAAATTAAGATAAGAAGAACAAAGAATCTTTAGGCCCACATTTACTTAGTCCAGTCATTAAAGGATCCTGTGCTGTGTTCGAAACACCTTCAAGCAGAGCAAATCTCCGTGCTGCAGCTCTGCATGATTTAAGTGCTCTGGAGGCGACTCACCTCCTTTAAACAGGAAGCAGTGTGTGCAGTTCTTACTTTTGCACCATGCAGAAGGAATGCTCTTCATGTGCAAGAGCAATGTGTGTGTCAAATTTTAATCTGTAGGGGAAGGTGTACCTCCTTCATGGGGAAACTCTGCTCTAGCACTGGAATTATCTGCAGCGCGCCCATTCTGCCAGAAGAGGGCAGTGCAGGATGACAAATGCCCGCCCGCCCAAATGTATTACCCCCATCACAAGACCTCTGACATCAGAGAGCTGATCCTTACACAACTCGGCACAGGTCTTAACACAGGCTGTCTGCTGCAGAGCAATAAGGGCAGAGGGAAAGAGTAAGGGGGCGCAGGCAGTTGAAGAGAGCTCCTTTGCCGTCCTTACCCAACATGCCAATCCCGAGCATGAAGGCGTCCATTCCGTAAGGCATCACCCGGGACCGCCCTCTTGCAGAGCCAGTGGGGGACATCACTTCCTTTGGCTGAGCTTTTTTACATTCCACCTGGCATGGGACACAGAAAGGACACAGCTTGTTTGACAGCTCCCCTAACTATGTAGGATATGTCAGCTTGTAGAGCAACCCCTCACTTCACAACCCCGGAGTCAGATTTACAAGCAGAAGAGCTTTCTTCAAGCCCAGCCCTGTAAAAATTGCTGCATCCCCCCTTCCTTCCACAACCATGCCCGCAAAACCATTCCCCAACTTTGTGCTGGCTGTGGCCGATTTGAATTGCCGTCCAAAACTTCTAAAGGGCAAAGACGGCTCCATTATTTTCTTTTTATGTCTCCTTTCTAAGCCACAAAAGGCTGGTTTCCCATCACGACAACTTAAAAAAAAGTTTGCCCTAAACTAGTTTGGATCCAACAGTTCTTTGCACACAGCATTTCCTGCTTGGATTCTTCCTGCTCATTTCCACCCCGTCCCCTATTAAATGTGGAACCCCATTGCCACTTCCTCCTCCTCCTTCCTCCTTACAAGGCTCCTGTGGCTCTTCAAAAGTGGTGCAACTGACAGAAACACAATGGGTGGAGTGTTCACCTTCATTGCATCCCCATATTTGGGTGGTGGGGGCTGCACCTGTTGAATTACCACCCATCATGCAACTTTTAAAGACATGTTAAGTCCTGCCAGAATAAAATAATTAAAAAAATCAGCAACTCCAATCTAGTCAAGTTTTCCCAGTGCACGTATAGTTGACAACACTAGGAATCACTGGCCACATAGATCATAGACAGGCAGCTGTGCTGTGCGATAGGAAGGGAGACCCATCTAACACTTCATATACACACACATTGCAGAATCCACAACCCAACCTTCCTCCTCCTAACCATTTTGTTGTTGATCTCATGGAAGTGGATCTCGCAGACTTTCTCCACAATGTCTTCACTTTCGAATGTGACAAATCCAAAACCTGAAAGAGAAATAAAGCAGTTATGGCCTGGTCGAGATGCTGCAGAATCATATTCTATGGCAGAATGAAGGCCAGGCCAGGATCCTACCCTGCTCAGGTCCTGTCAGAATGTCAAGACACAAACACAACATGCAAAGAAACCTGCTGGATCAGGCCAGTAGCCCATCCAGTCCAATTCTCACGGTGGCCACCCAGATGCCTTAATGGGGAAGCTCTCTAGCAGGACTCAAGAGCACTCTCAACCACCTGCTGTTTCCAGCGACTGGTATTCAGGAGTACTACTACTGCTTTGGACTTGGGCTATAACTCCCATCAGCTGTCAGGAACTGATGGGAGGTGTATTCTAAAGCCTCTGGAGGGCACCAGGTTTTCAAAAGCTACCCCACCAGATTTCACCACATGTGTGAATGCAAGGCAGGCAGGTTGGGGGGAAAAGAATTTATTTGCTTCCTGTGCAAAACATAGCTTTCAACCTTGCCACATGCAGAAAGCCAAAGTATTTCTACAGGTAGGCTTAGTGTTGTCACTTGACTGAGGAACTGCGGGGCAATGGGGGACCTGCTTAAGTCTGCACTTGGGTCTCCATAAGCAGTTTGATCTGCTGAAGCCAGCAGGCAAAAAAAGCCTTTACAGCACTAAGAGGGAGGCACCACATCGCACAGTAACGTGTTTAAAAAGTCACAGGCACTGGAAGTGACTGGGAAGTTGGCAACCCCTTCAGGTAGGGTGAATATGAGGCAGTGTGTGTGTGTGTGTGTGTGTGTGTGTGTTTAAAACAACAAGCAGCTACCCTTTATCTCTCTGCTGAGGCAGCGTGAAAACACCAATAAATACTTCTTATTATTTTAAATCATTTTGTAGCGGAGTCCCACATCAGGGAAAGCAAGCAGCATCCTAGACCAGTGGTTCCCAAAGGGGGCAGTGGATTACCCAGGGGAGTGCCAAGCAGGAAAGAGGGTGGCATGGGATGTAAATGACCACCGGACTTTGAAAACTTAGTATCACTGGCTCAAGTCCACCCATTTTCCTGAATTCATTAAACTAAATGGTTTTTATTGGATTTTTGAATAAATGTGCAATCAACTGTTTCCGTTTTGAATTTCATTGTGCTGTTATATTCCTTAGTGAGTCGTGCAAACAGTTATTCTGAACAATACTCTTTGCAGGGTAAGGTAAGGGGAATGGAGATGAGTTTATGGAGCCAAGAGGCTGGTTGGCCAAAACAGTTTGGGAACAAAATGTGAAAGATGAAAGCAGGGATGAGCTATTCTTAATTCCCAAAGGAGTCAGGCATCTAGGGGCTGGGGGCGCTGGCTAACATCAGTCATCTTCAAGCCAGAGGGCGAGCCTTGCCTTGAATGGCACAACACCCACCCACCACCAAGCAGGAGAGTGGTCTGCTGCCAGCAGCCTGCAGAAGGCTCCCTGCTCTGTAACCAAACTCCCCAAGGGAGGCTCTGGGAAAAGGTGACCTAGGAGTGGGAGCAGCTGCCGCCGCAGCCCCAACCCCCCGTGCTGCGGCAAAGGAGGAGAGGCAGCCTCCTGGCTTTCGTGTCAGCTTCCCCGGGGGCTCAAATTACTCAGGACAAGGTAAGACACACAGACAGATGGAGCCACGTAGGTGACCAGGGAGGGGAAGGGGAAGAGGCTGCCCCCGCCGGCAAAGAGTTACACGGCACAGGAAGCAGGCAGACAAAAAGCCCTCTGTGCTGAGAGGGGACGCATCGGGTAAAAGGACACGGCTGACGAAGGAAAGTGGATCTGGAAGGAAGAGGCTGGAGGGAAGGGGATGGGAAGGAGCTGCAAGCAGGGTGGGGCAGGGCAGGAGGGCGGAGGCAGTCGCAAGTGGTGCCTGGGTTCCCATCAAACACCCCAAAGCCTGGCTCCTCAAAATACAGGGCCTCACCTCGGTGCCTGTTCGTGGTCTTGTCAAACATGAGCATTGCGTCGTCCACCTGCAAGAGACAAAGATGGGGGGGGGGGGAGTGAAACTGAGTTTGGGGTCGGAAGGGAACCGGTTCCTAGACTTAATCCCCCGAAGCCTTAGGTCTTCTCTGCCTATCATCAGGCAAAGCAAGGCAGCTGGATCCAGGTACAGTCATACCTCATGTTACGTTTGCTTCATATTACGTTCTTTCAGGTTACGTCCCGCGGCGACCCGGAAGTACCAGAAAAGGTTACTTCCAGGTTTCACCGCTTGCGCATGCGCACAAGCACCAAATCGCACTGCGCACCTGCGCAGATACAGCACTTCAGGTTGCACTCTTTTCATGTTGCGAACAGGCCTCCGGAACAGATCCCGTTCGCAACCAGAGGTACCACTGTATCTAGGTTTGGGGTGCTACGAAAGGGCAGCCAAGCACCAAAGCTGTTTCACTATCTCTTTAAAGGGAGAGAGGCGCCTGTAGGATTCCCACCACAAGCGCCCAGGTTTGTTGAGATAGGTCCTGGGACAGACTGTGCTGCCCATGCCTTTCGCCCCCATCCTGCCCGAATCTTAGGCAGACCAGCCCCTTTGCTGGGCACTTCTGGATATTGACATTGGTCACCCAAATGCCACAAAGAAGTGGAACTGCCCTAAATGGCCATCAATCATTCAACAAAGAAACAAATAAAACCATAGTAACCTAGAAAGCTCCTTTAGGCAGAAATCAGACCATTTGTCCGTCTAGTTCGGTATTGTCTACATACACTGGCAGCAGTTCTCCAGGGGTTCAGGCAGTGTTTGAAATTAGCCAGGTGCCAGACGCATTTTGCACCTGGCTACTGACCACTTGCAACCAAGGGAAGATGCCTGGGCACCAGGATGATGCCTGACATCTCCACCATCTGGAGGTGCATGCCTGGGAGATCACTGGATCTGGACTGTTTTCACATCCTCAGACCCCATCCTGTAGAATTCTATCAATTATATTTTATCTGCACAATCGGAACGAGTTTCTGGAACCAAAATGCTTCTTCTGTGCAGCCTGAGCAGGAGCAGTCACCATTAAGAAAAAGAGGTTGGAATAGGCCAATATATACGTAGACTGTCCCTGGATCAAGCGACTTCTTCTTTAAGTTTTCAAAGCTCTTAACCCAGCTCAAGGTTGTCATCTGAATGAGCCAGATGTTTAACCAAGAATCAATGACAGTCAGTCCATCATCTGAAAAATAAGACATTAGAGCAGTCTTGCCCCCAAAATGGCAACTGGACATTCCATTTTGGCAACCGTAGCTGTGGTTTAAGAAGCCATTTGGCGTCTAGCATATATATTTGAGTTTCCAACACTGGTTTTCGGCGGGGATGTCTCTCCTGGCCCTACCTAGAGATTAAACTTGAGACCTTCTGCATGCAAAGCAGATGCTCTGCCACTGAGCCTGTACACTGCTAACATTATGACTGCATCCAGAAAAATCCTCCAGGCCAGAGACTCTGGTTACACACGGATGATGGTTTATCAAGTGCTAACATGCCACTTGGAAATGTAATCACTTAGTAAGCTGCTCATCTGTAATGCCATTCCAAAGAGGCAAGGAGAATTCTAACACAATTCGGATTAAAAATCCAGGAAGGCAAGTTGTTCCCCACTTGGCTGGAGAGGATGGAAGCCCAGCATATCTATGCTGTCACAAGGACACTGTAGGAAGCAGCCTGCAGAGGATCTTTTCGTCGGGTAACAAAGAAACCAGAGCTCTGAATTAGGATGACCCCAGTTAAGAGCTCAAGCAGAGGTGGCCTCCAGATGTTGTTGGACTCCAACTCCCATCAGCCACAACCAAAGGTCAAGGATGATGGCAGTTGTAGTCCAGGCACCATGATCACACCACTAACTTAGACAAGTAACTGTCCCCCTCAGACTCTACATCAGTGTGAGGTGTGAGGATTATTCCCAAATGATGCCTATGGAAGATACTTCTGTTGAATAAGGCTTTCTCCCAGATGTGATCCAGCCATTTATGGAATATTAACTGAACACGTGTATAAATGGTTTTATTTAGAATTTGTAGAGGTGGCCACTGAGCTACAGGGCTAAATTCAAGATGTTAATATCAGCATATAAAGACCTTAAAGAGTGCATTCCCCAGTACCACCCATCTCAGATCCTACTGCCAGCAGGCAAGGCCTTACTGGTGGTTGGCGGAGACCCATGACGGGGCCTTTTCTATGGTGGCTCCCCAATTGTGGAATGCCCTCCCCAGTGTGCTGACCCTTTCTCCTTCATTATCATCCTTCAGAGGAATTTGAAATCATCCTTGTTTACCCAGGCATTTTGTGGATGTAGGATACTGTTCATGGCTACCCTAACATCTACCGGATAGAATGATGTTTTTAACTGTAACTGCTTTTTGGAATGTTTTAACTGTTTTCAGAACACTTAAACAAATTATTAGATGGATTTAATTGCAATTGTTTCTGGAGTGTAAGGAAGGGTGGCACATACAGTAAATTCAATAAATAATAACAAGTAATTGTTTTGTAACTTTTTTTCCTTCTATTTTTATTTTGTACCCTGATTGTTCATACATTCATTATTAATAATAATGCCACCCCAAACCCCTAAGACATTTGCTTCCTGCATTTTTTACTAACCATTTCTATCACACATTCAAGGCAGGTATCTACACAGCCAGGAAGGTTCTGCGGAGTGTGAAAAAGGAAAATATACATATTCCCCTTGTCTTTCTTCCTGAAACAGCCCTGTACAGCACAGGGGTTTGTTGTTGTTTTTTTAAAAAAATGTATTATTAACCTCACAGCACACATCTCTCACCACCCTAATCCCTCCCACCCCTCCCCAATCCAGGATGCTTACTATAATCTGTTAGGATCTTGAGAAGGCTAATTCCTTCTTCCAACCCCCCCCCCCCACTTCCACTTATTCCCTCCCACCCAAGCTGACACTTGCAAGTAACCCTTACATTCCATTTATTTCCTGAAAGCTCACAGGTTCTTGCTGGGCCATACTGGGTGGTTGTCATTTGTTTTTTAAATCTCTCTTTTTTTAAAAAAAAAATTAAAGCCGATATCCTTTCTGCAAGCCAAAGCAGCCCTCTACATTTATGTAGAAACCATTGACCTTATTTTAAGCAGAAACATAGGAATCTGCCCTTTAATGAGTCAGGTCATCCATCCATTCTAGCTCAATATTCTCTACACTGGCCAGCAGTGGCATGGCAGGTTTTCAGGTCTCTCCTAGCCCTTACCTGGAGATGCTGGGAATCGAAACCAGGACGTTCTGCATGAAAAGCTGGTGCTCTACTGCTGGAAGTTATCTTATACCGAGTCAGACCATTGGTCTATCTAGCCCAGTGTTGTCTACACCAGGAGTAGCCTATGTGGTGACCTCCAGATGTTCTGGCCAGGCTGGCTGGGACTAATGGGAGTTACAGTACAACCACATCTGGAGACCACAGCTGGCTACCCCTGATCTACACAGACCAGCAGTGGCTCTCCAGGGTTTCAAGTCAGGGACATTTCCCAGCCCTACCTGGAGGTCCAATTGAAGTTATCTGGAAATAGATAGCCCAGTTCTGTTTCCAAACTGAAATACATTGACCCACTCAAGTTTGCTATCCAAGCAAGTAACTATTAATGTATTATCCCTCAGCAATAATCACCATATCTGCCCTATTTTCAGAGTGTTCAGTGGCCAAACGGTCCACATGCTTCTTCTGAAAAGTGGTATGATTCTGCAAAAGAGCAGGTCTGTCGTAGAGGCGAAAGCCTGGAATCAGGAACCAAGGCACCAGAGCGTGGCAGTTATACAGTTGGCACCCTTGGGCCCGTTCCTGAAAACTAGGTTGCTGGCCCGTTCAGTTGGCCTGAGACCAGAAGCCTGACTCCATCCCCGTGGGAGGAGGCTAAGGAAGTTGAGGAGGGTCTCGCTAGGATTGCTAACTGTGCCCCGCTTCCTTGTCTACCTTGTGTCACAGGAGGACACAGAAACTGCCCTTCCATAACGTCAGCAGGCCGGGATGAAGGAGGTGGGGGGTGGAAAGAGGGAGAAGGTGCTCACAATGGGCTTTCTGTGTTCAGGGTCAGGGCCGCTGTCAATTGGCAAGCCTGGCAGTCAACGTTGCAAGGGTTTCAAGATTGACGTGCGCTGGGCAAAGAAAGCAGGGCAAGAGAGAAAAGGAGATTATCCACTTTACCAGCGGGCGTCTCGAGTAGAAGCGTCTGGCAGAGGGATAGAGCACAGGGCACTTGCTGTTCCGGCCTGATTAACCCCAAGGTAGCAGGCATCAACGTGTGCCGAGGACAGGGGCAAAACCCTCCTGGTTCCAGTGCCACCGGGGGATTCTGCCAAGGCTGGGGGGGGGGGGCCTCTCCAGAAGAGTTCAAGGTGGCATACCAGGCTCTCCCTCCATGTCCCCAATATTTTGTCCTCACAACAACCCTGTGAGGTAGGTCAGGCAGAAAGTGTGCGGATGGCCCAGGGTCACCCAGTGAACTTCATAGCTGAGTGGGAGAATATGAACCCTGGTCTAGCCAAACGCTCTAACCACTACACAACACTGTGCACATTTAGTCGCCTAACACCTTTGTGGTCTCAGTCCTGTTCTGGAGGAAGTGGTACTCCTTCACATATGGTGGTATTATTATTATTATCATCATCATCATCATCATCATCATCATCATCACTATCACCTATTTGTCTACCTCTTTGATTTCCTGGGGACTCACTAAAATTCTTTGCTCAGGTAGCAAAATGATACCCTCAAAGAACAAGCCTAAGACGAGAGGCAAGAACACTGTAGAAAGGAAACTCTGTCTTTGAAAAAGTCACCCTCCTTAGGACCTAACTAAAAAACCACTGTCTTCCTGTATTAAAAAAACATAATCTGTAGGCTGGGAAGACCACATAAAACAGCAGAGAAGGAACAATTCCAACCCTCAAAGGAGAAAGACTCTGCAGAACCAAAGGACCCTGAATTAAGGACATAAAATTTGTTAGGAGTTCTTGATAATGATGAGAAAAGGGCCCTGTGTTCCAGTGCAGAGGCCGAAGAACTGAACCGCCACAGAAATACACTTCTCCGGTGTTTTATTCACAGGAAGACAAGTTTTAAGAAAACCCCAAATCTTCCACAAAGTGGTCAGCGAGCACACTAAGCCCCGGAGAAATGGAGGCAGGCTTCAAGGTTGCATAACCAATGGCCCATCAAGTCCAGCATCCTGTTCTCACTGGGGCCAACCAGACGCCCATTACGGGGAAAACACACAAGCAGGACCCGAGCACAAGAGCACTCTCCCTTCCTATGGCTTCCAGCAACTGGTATTCAGAAGCATTGCTCTCTCAGACTGTGGAGCACAACCATCACAGCTGGTAGGCATGAATGGCCCTCCACTGCATCAAAGAAGCCTGGGATGAAAAGCCAGGAGGGAAGAAGATGGTGGACAGGAGCATCCCTGGGAACGGCCAGCCAGCCGGTCTCCCCCTCTCCCCCCCCCCTCGAGCTCTCCAAGCACGTCCCCATTGACGAGGGAGGCCTTCCCTGACACCGGGTGGGCATTCAATTTCACAGGCGGAAAATGTGTGTCCTCAATAGGCTCCGGTGTCCATGGAAACCCAGGGCAGGGGAGAGGCGGGATTATGGCAGAGCCGCCAAGTTCAGGCGGGCAAGCGCTAAGTGTGAGTGGCAGCCCCCGGCGGGCGGCTATTGTAGCGGCTGCCCGTTGGGTGCCTCTTTGGGCAGATCCCTCTGCTGGGGGGGGGAGAGACCCCCCGCTGCTCCCCTGGGCCCCATTCTCCAGAGCCCTTTTCTTCTCCAGAGGGAGGCCGCCGCCGCCGCAGTGGCTGGCTTTGCCAACGCCCCGGAACAAAAGAGGCTGGCTGGGGATGGCTTCTCTTGGGGCCTGGTTGCTGTGGCAACCCTGGCCCCTCCAATCCGAGCTGCTGGATCAGATTAGCGCCAGCTCTAATGCTCTCTCTTTCTCTCTCCCAGGGAAAAAAAAGCGCTTCTCAACAGCCACACAAAAGGCATCCCTGCTGGGGACAAACCCTCCTCATGGAGGAGATGGTCCTTGTGGGCCTCCTGAGGGAGAGCCAGGGCCACTCGTTCCCTCCTCCTCCTCCTCCTCCAGGCACACAATAGCCTCCTACGAGGGAGGCCCTGTCGGCCCTCACACACACTGTGCAAAGCTCTCAGCTCAGTCACAAGTCCGTTCCACCAGACTACGGGTCAGCGCCACAGCTTAGGAACACAGGAAGCTTAGGAACTGTTGACCCATCTAGCTCAATACTTTCTACACCGGCCGGCAGCCATCTTTAGGCTGGAGTGTATCCCAGCCCTGCTTTGGATTGAACCTTCTGCATTCACAGCAGATGCTCTACCCCTGAGCTCCATCCCTCCCCAAGTTGCCTTATACTGAAGTGGACCATCAGTCCACCCAGCTCCATACTGTCCACACTGACTGGCAGCAGCAGCAGCAGCTTCCCAGAGTTTCAAACAAAGAACCAGTTTTGCAGTACAGTGGTACCTCGGGTTACATACACTTCAGGTTACATACGCTTCAGGTTACAGACTCCGCTAACCCAGAAATAGTACTTCAGGTTAAGAACTTTGCTTCAGGATGAGAACAGAAATCGTGCTCCGGCAGCACAGCAGCAGCAGGAGGCCCCATTAGCTAAAGTGGTGTTTCAGGTTAAGAACAGTTTCAGGTTCAGTACGGACCTCCGGAATGAATTAAACACTTAACCTGAGGAACCACTGTAGTCTAGTTATAGAGAAGTGACCGTCATGGTGATCTAGGCTCTCTTCTTCTGGACATTCAAAGTCCCCCCTTTTGGACTACGGCTCCCAGCAACTGGGACTGATTGGAGTTGTAGTCCAAGAGCAGCTGGAAGGGACCAGCTTGGGGGAAGGCTGAGCCACAGAGCACAGTGTAGTTATTAGATGATTTAACATCCACGAGCCGGCGGCAGGAGGGTGTTTACTAACTGTGTCTCGTCTCTCCCAAATAAAATCCACCCCGCCACTCCTTGCTGTAGGCGTCACAAGCCAGCCAAAAGCTTTTCTGGAAGAAAGCGCCGCTGAGGAGTACAGGCAGAGAGCGTATTCAGAAAGAGAGGCCTTCGCTTATAGAGACAGAGGGTATAAATAGCAGAACGCCCCCTCAGCCTCACTTCCGTTCCACCTTCACATCCTATCTGGAGGTGGAACTCTGAGTCAGGTGGGGGGGGAAAGGAAGTGCACTGCATTTTATTTTTAGAACGTGTGTGTGTGTGAGAGAGGGAGGGATCTCTAATCTAGTGCAGAGGCCTAGTGCCCACTGAGGCGGATGAAACCTGCATCCGAGCTGGGCCACTTCAAAACAAGAGGGGACATAAACGATGGAATGATCCTTTGCAGAAAACCCAGACTGCACTCATTGAGGTAGCACGTCAGGGAAAGGACTAGGATAGCTTTCTGCACGGAGGGGCTTTCCAAACGGAGGAGCGTGCCATGGTGCAAAGCCACAGCTGCAAGATTTATTTATCACAGAGAAAACTAGGCCAGAATCACTTATCTTGTGGGGAGGAGGAAACCTCCTTTCACCGCTACTGTGTTTTGCTTTTTATTTACATCCAATGGAGCTGAATGTTTAGGATTCAGGGTAGAAGGAAGAACAGGACAGTCCCACAGGAGGCCGTTATGGACACCAACCTAGATGGCTTTAAAAAAGGATTAGACAAATTCATGGTGGAGAGGGCTACTGATGGCTACAGTGGTACCTCGGGTTACATACGCTTCAGGTTACATACGCTTCAGGTTACATACTTCGCTAACCCAGAAATATTACCTCGGGTTAAGAACTTTGCTTCAGGATGAGAACAGAAATCGTGCTCCGGCAGCGTGGCAGCAGCAGGAGGCCCCATTAGCTAAAGTGGTGCTTCAGGTTAAGAACAGTTTCAGGTTAAGAACGGACCTCCAGAATGAATTAAGTACTTAACCTGAGGTACCACTGTACTAGTCATGACGCCTCCACAGCTGGAGGCTGAAATGCTTATGAATACCAATTTCTAGAAACCGAAGGAGAGGAAGAGTGCTCTTGTTGCTCAATTCCTGTTTGCAGGTTTCCCAATGGAGCGTCTGGTTTGCCACTGTGAGGTTGGACCAGATGGGCCATTGGCCTGACCTAGCAGGTTATCCGTATGTTCTTATGTACCTGTCATCCCCAAGCTGGTGCCCCCTCCAGCTGTTTTGAACTGCAGCTTCTATCAGCCCCAGCCAAAATGGCCATACAATGCTGAGGCTGATGGGAGCTGTAGTCCAATGGAAGGACAGCAGGTTTACATGTTCAAGCCTAGAGGGTGGAGGCATCGCAGGAGAGCCAAACAGACCCAGAAGCATGCAGGGATCTAGTTGTGTGCCACTTCTCCAATGTGAGGAGGTATCTCACGGGGCAAGGTAAGTAGCAGCAGGCGTGAACAATAATTTCCTTGCAACCAAGTCTCTCACCTAGTTATAGCTGCAGGCTCAACACACCACCCAGAGGGAGCGACTCCACCACTTAATCCCTGAAGGACAGGTGTTCACAAACAACAGGCAAGGAAGGAAAACTCTGCCTCAGCTGTGCCACTGCAGACTTAGTATAGATTGTATGTGTGAAATATATATACCTCCAGAGGTACATGGAAACTATTTAATGTATAGATTTAGCATAGCTGAATTGGCGTAGCTAAGAAAGACATTTACTTCCTTGCCTATTTGTGCAGATCAGGGATAGGGAACGTGCGGCCCTCCAGATGTTTTTTGGACTTCAGTTCCCATCAACCCCAGCCTCAATGGCCCAGTATTCAGGGATGACAGGAGTTGTGGTCCAAAAAACATCTGGAGGACAAGTTTCCTCACTATATAGAACCAGTTTACCTGTGAGCTCACCTTACTCCATATACTCAACACCTTACTCAACTGCTCTGATCTGAAGATCTGGCAGTTATAGGTGCTACGTAATACGTGTTCTGCACTTGTAAAAACTTAGTATTTTACTATGGCAACACCTACACTTACTAACTCCCTGCCTATTAACATCAGGCAAGTACCTTTGCTGTATTCTTCTGAGTGTTTGCTAAGAATATTTTTGTTTAGGGAAGCCTATTTGCACATGCATAATAATGTTGACATGTACTTTAATCAGCTTTTTAGCTTATTGTTGATTTTAATTTTTTTAATGTTTTAAATAGTTGTTTTTAACTGAGTTAAAATAATTTCATTGTTTCCTTCTTTTTGTAAACAGCTTTGAGGTTTTCTTTTGTTTTACAATCAAGCAATATATAAATTTATATGTACATATACACACACAGCCTTCCCTATCCTGATGCTCTGTGGATATTTTGGACTACAACTCCCATCAGCCCCCAGCCCACACTAACAATGGTTAGGGAGCATGAGAGCTTTAGCCTAAAATATCTGGAGACGATGAGCTTAGGAATATATTATAGAAAACTAGAAGGAGAAGGGTTCTAACCCTTGAAAGTTCTCTATGCGCAAAAAGTATTTCTGTTTGGGGGGAATATTCAGTTATAGAAGTGAATGCTCCCCTGCCATTAGAAATGGTCTCATCTAGAAGCAGGCATTTATGATATAGATGTAAAATTGCAAACCGCTGCTGGCCAAGAACCAATCGGACCTTTTCCAGTTTCCAGAGTGTGTGGCTGAGTGGGATTATTAAAAATCCAGCAAAACTGGAGGCGAGAAGGAAGGTGCATCACCCTCTGTGAATTTTCTCTCCTTTCCAGAGTTTCAGCAAAATCTGTCAATACTTCTACGAGATAACTGAGCGGCATTTTCTCCCAGGGAGAAGGGAAAGCAGGCAAATAAAGACCCTTCTGTAAACCTGACCTTAAAACAAAGGCCAATGACTTTTCCCTTGTGAGCTGGTTGTCAGGGAGAGTGCCCTTAAAAATGCCAAAAAGAGAAACATCTGCTTTAGGATGGCTGAGCAGCCTGCAAGGCGGCATCCAATTCACCATGTCAACCGTGCTCTCTCATATTAAGGGTGGGAGAGAGAAAGACACACCAAAATCCAGCCCAACAAATCAGATTTCAGTTGGCAGCTGGATCCATGCTGTTGACCAGGTGAAGAGGGGGGAAAGCCAAGATTCTCACAGTCTTTATACTTGGACCAGCCAATCCAGGTGGGTCATACTGCTGGCCAATCACGGGAGCTGGTGGTGCACTGGACTACTTCCTTTCAAGTCCTGCATGCCTACATACCTTCCAAAGTACTTAAGCCCCATACCAGACTCCTGACATCTCACATAAGCTGCTGCAATTTGATGCTCCCTGGAAGGAAAGCTGGTGGTCCTTCTTCCTCCAGTTAAGTTTCTGCTGACTAGCATAGAATTTGTGTTCTTCTCCCCCACACCCACCCACAGACTTCTCTAATTTTTTCCCCTGATGCACATGCTGGATTTTACATGTGCTTAGGAACTGGAGGGGTCAGGGCAGAACGAGGGTCTGTGTGTGTGTGTGTGTGTGTGTGTGTGTTTAAATTCCCTTGCAGTGACTTGGCTCACTTACTCGAGTAATCTGAAGCCGTTCATTAGTTGGCACATTTCTCCAGCATGCCCGCTTCTTAGCCCCAGTCACATGTGGATTTTGTAGGCAGATGACAGGACGTTGTCAGAAACTGGCTCCCAGGGTTTGCTGCTTTGATCAGTCTCACCGGAGCTCTGGACAGTCCACTATATATATTTGGTTTGATTGCTCTACCCTGATTTTCCCTCAAGGAGCTCAGAGCAGCTTGCTTATAGCTCCTAGCCAAGCAGCTTAGAGGGCCGGCCTGCTCATCTTCAGCAACAGAATTGGAAGGCAGGCCCTGGGACCATCCTCTGAGCCATCTGCCCGCCCCCCCAACAGAAGGAAGCAGAGTTGGAGCAGGATTTACAGGCTAAGCAACGGATTGCTCTCCTGCAAAAACTGCCAGGAACTGACACTTCTTATAGACGGAAATAGAGATGGAAGGATCTGTCAATCTCGGTTCCCTCAGTCTCTTATTCTTCTTCATCGTAATTTCAGCTCTCCATATTTTCCAGCAATTTGCTCCTTTCATCCTTTCTTTTAAATTCATCAGTATTTTAGTGTGCATTTCTTCTAACACACACCTTTATAATGCAGTTTTGACTATTGTACACATTTTTGCAAGATTTCCCTAATGCAATGCATTTCTGTATGTTATTTTCACTAACTCCTTCATCTTTATGCACACTTTCCCCTAAATATGCATTCTTTATAAAAGCTCTTCGGTTGCAAAACTGCTTCACAAAATGTTGGTTTCCAAGGGAAGCTGTGCTTTGCATACTGTAAATTTGAAAGATTTGGCTTCAAATGCAAACTGCTTCAAATTTCTCCTCTTATACAGGAGATGAAGGATTTGGAGTGACTCATCCCCAAATAAAGGACTGGGCAGAGCCTCAATTTATCCAATTTGTTCCTCCAGTTTTAAGGGGAGAAACTGCGACTGAGCCAGCCCTTAGCTTCTTGGCCTAGGGGTCCTTCCAGGCATCCTTTTTTCTTGTGCATCCATTACGATCTGAGCTCACAATGGTATCAGGGTGGTTCTAAGTAATTCTGGTTTCAATGCTCTAATCTTTACTATTTAGCCAACAGCCATCAATCCACTTTCAATACTCTTTGCACCTGCAGACCTCCAGGGAGGTCGTACTGCTTACTTTACAATCAGTGGATGTCCTGCAACTTCCTGCTGAAATCACGCAACTTTTTAATATTACGAATATTCTAGGGTTGTTGCTTTTTTGTTGTTGTTCAGTTCCACTATAGAGCACACACACAGCCAGACAGCAATAACGCTGGGGAAGCATCACAGGTCAGCTAATAAAGCAGAACGATGTGTGATCAGTCCTGCATAAATCCACCTCTAATGCACTGTTATTGTGTCAATGGAATGTTGCAGAATTACACCCACTAAAAAATAAACACTGGTCTGGAGGGGTCCTCTATCCTGGTCTTTGGACTTGAGATGTATATTTTCAGGATCCACCTTATTTTCATGACTGCATTTCTTTTTATAGGTACAAGTTTTAAAAACTGTTTTTTAAGCTGTCTTTTAAATTGTTGGCACGTGTCCTGGGACCTTAAGAGCGAAGAATGGGTAATAAATTAAAATAATCATTGTGGAGTGATATAACTTCAAGGTTTCATGTGGGGTTTCCATTGCACTTGATTGGCTGTGGTAGATTGCCAATTTGCTACCAGGCCAGGTTCAAGGTGTTAGTATATAAAGCCCTTAACAACTTGGGACCAGTTTACCTGTGAGATCTCATTACCCCAAATATGCTCACACAACTGCTTCGATTTGCGGAACTGGCACTGCTACATGTGCCACGCAATACCCATTCCGCATTTTAAGAAATAAATATTGTAGTGTGGCAGCACCAACACTGTGGAACTCCCTGCCTATTGACATCAGGCAGGCACCTTCACTGTACAGTACTGCTAGAAACATTTTTATTTATTGATAAGCCAACCCAGTCATGTAGAATGCTGGTGTATGTTTAAATCTTGTTTTTTCTTAATTGCCGATTTTATCTTTTGAATGTTTTAAAGAGTTGTTTTTACTGATAGTTTTATTGTTTTACTCTCTTTGCAAACCACTTTGAGGTTTTTTAAACAGTCTAGAGGTGTATGAATTTCATGAAATAAATAAATACATACTTGGGTCTCAGAGGCTGGACGAGGACCACTTTAGCAGGGCCTATCCTGATACCAAATCAGCATGAACCAGAAGTTTGGGCAAGGGATGGGCTTCTGATTCCAGCTCTCTGCTAAACCCTGACCCACCTGTTCCATGTATTCATACATTACTTAGGCCAAGAAAGAGCTCCATGCAGAAAAGTCCTGTAGAATCCTTTCACTACCAAGCTGCTGCTGGCAGAGGCAAATTCTGAAATCAGTTTGCTGCAGGGGAGAGATATACACACAGCCACTTCTCTCCGCCCCCCCCCCAAAAAAAAGAACCTGTTTTCAAGTTCTACATTCATTGGCTAAGCATATGATTTGGAAGTGGATATGAAAATGGAGCGTCGCTAACACACATGTGCTACCGTGGTCATCTACACTCTGCGACCTTCAAAGCTACGTACAAAAAATTAAAACACAACAACAGTGGGAACGAAAAGGGCAAAAAAGAAAAAAAATCACTATAAACAGCTGAAATGTATTATTATTATTATTATTACTGTTTTTCCTACATCTAAGTCTAACTATACAGATAATGATAAAACTATCTACAAAAGTCTTTGGGCAACACTAGGCGAGCAACAGAGACGAAAAGGGTGAAGCTGGTTTTGTGATTCTTTGAGCCAGAAGACAGAGGGGGGGGAGTGAGGGGGAGGGGGGAAACTACACATTTGTATATCTGTACCTTTGATCTATGCTGGGACACGAAGGTGCCCCCTTCACTGCCAACTACTGATCAAAGAGCATCCATGGCCACATAAGGGAGGGCTCTGTGGAAGCAACGTCATAGAAGAGAGCTTAGGATCCACACAGGGCGCAGAGTCATGTGCAACAGCGGCTGGCTGGCTCTCCTGGCCAGGAGGGAAGGCCGACAGCAGCTGCCAAGTATCAAATGCCATCCAAACGCCGGAGCCGCCTGCCCCAGGAAGTAATTTTGTAAGGAGTTCAGCAGGATGTGTAGCAGGGGCAAAGGAAGGAAAGCAAAAGGGCTGTGGGCTCTCTCTCAAACCCACATTCGGGAAGATTCGTCTCCTGCACAGACAACTACGCTGTAATTCCTGCACCTTTGGATACCCCCTTCCAACTCTACTTTTCTGTGATTACAGATACTTGAAATCTGGCAGCAGTTGGGCAAACAGCAAGATCCCGGGCAAAGGTGTGGTTCCGCTCCTCCTGGATCATGCCAATTTGAGTATTATTAATTCCCGCCCTTCACACCCTGCGGCCCCAGGGCAGGTTACAGCATTGAAACACAATATTCAAAAACAATTTTGAACAGGTTACGATCATAAACGTAAGGTGGGTCTTAAAAACATGCACCCCAAAGTGTCAAAAGCCAGGATGAAGAGGTCCGTCTTCAGCATTCCCCAGAAGGTGCTAGACGCACCTTTGTGGGGAGGGAGTTCCACAGCTTAGGGGCCACCACAAGAAGGCCCTGGCCCAAGCCACCACCATCACCCCGAGCATCTGAGGGCAGAGGAACTACCAAGAGGACCCCCTCTGCTGATCTCAGCACCCAAGAGGGCCTGTAGGGAACAAGGAGGTCTCTCCCACCATGTGTCTCTCCCTCCATGAAAGTTAAGGCATCACCCCCAGTTAAGAACGTTAGAAAGAGCCCTGAAGCTGGATCAGGACAATGGCCCAGCTAGTTCAGTATCCTGTTCTCGCAGTGGCCAACGAGATGCCCCAAAGGGGAGCCCACAAGCAGGTCATGAATGCAGCAGCAACTCTCCTCACTTGTGATTCCCATCCTCCTCCAGTTTACCAGTTTTCTTTTCATCAAAAGTAGGTAGTAACTCCATTAACCAAACCTTCCTCCCATGGCCTCCTACGCTTAAAAAGAGTACTCATAATACCTCCACCCCAATGGTTCTGACTTTTTCCAAGGCTACCCTATGCCATTTGGGTCAATGAGACTGAATAGTTATCCAAATGCATCACACCATGGTAAGTAAACAAACCAGCAAAAGTAAGATAAAAATAAAAATGAGGGTCCTGAGAAAGAGAACAGACAGTGGTGCCTAATCTCTGCTGGAATCTTTCTTTTTAAAAAATATGCATTTCACATTAAATCCTGAAGAACTTTGAAAAAACTTGCTCAGAAGGAAGTTCCACAGATTGAACGGTATTCACTTCCAAGGAGGCACACTACCCCATAGCCTGTGAGTGGGGTTGGACAGACAATGGTGGGGATTTCACAAACCTCACAAAATTGCCATCGGTTGTGTGATTCCTGCATTGGGTCCCTTCCAGCTGCACAATTATATGATTTTTTCCTTTAAACCCTTAGAAGGTTCCCACTTAGCTCTCCTGCATTCAGCTAAGAATCACCAGGCAGCAGTTAGCAAGCATTCACAAGCTTGGGTCTATCCCCCCACCCCCAAAAGACCCTGGTGGCTATAGAAAGGCACATGGTTACTTGCTAGAATTAGCCCATCTGAGCCCTTTTAAAGTGCCCCCCCATAATCCTTCACACTGGAACAAGCTATTAATAGACCATAACAGGAAAACAGATATGCAAAATGTTTGTGGGGCTGCCCTTGAAGACTGTACAGAAGAGAGTACCTGAAAACACATCTGCTTTGGGCGGCTAACTGGGACCAGCTATTAGGACCACATCACCATGCCAGTGTTGACAGAGCTCACCGTCTGGTTTCGAGCAGAATTCAGAGTGTTGGCAGATCGCCTTTAAAGCACTACACGCCACTAGGGACTTGTGCCACAAGGACAACCTGCTGGTGGACTCAGGTCGTTTTCGGAGGCCCATTACTGGAGCCAACCCACTTTCTGAATAGAGGTGCGTGACTAATGGTGGGCCAGAGCTCTGTGACAGAGCATCTGCCTTGCACACAGAAGGTCCCGGGTTCAGTCCCCAGCATCTCCAGGTACAGTCGGGAGAGACCCCCTGCCTAAAACCCTGAAAAGCTGCTGCCAGTCAGTGCAGACAATACTGAGCTAGCTGGACCAATGACCTGACTCAGTATAAGATAGCTTCCTACGTTCCTCCTTTGTTCCTATGACACCCTGCCTGAGCAACTATCTCTCAAGGGAAGCTCACTCACAGCATACCAGACAAAGACCTTTCTACTTTTCCAACCATTTTTTGTTTCGGCACTGTATTTTTGACCTGCTGTTTTATTCTTTCCACCACTTCATATTACAGTCGTACCTTAGAAGTCGAACGGAATCCGTTCCGGAAGTCTGTTCGACTTCCAAAATGTTCAGAAACCAAGGCGCGGCTTCCGATTGGCTGCAGGAGCTTCCTGCAGCCAATCAGAACCCGCGGAACCCACGCCGGATGTTCAGGTTCCAAAGAACGTTCGCAAACTGGAACACTCGCTTCCCGGTTTGCGGCATTCAGGAACCAAAACGTTCTACTCGCAAGGTACAACTGTATTTTGATGACTATATTGTTTTTATGCCAGTCTTCCCCAACCTTCCCCTTCAGATCATCAGCCAGCATGGCACATAACGCTGACGGTTGATGGGAGTTGTCAAATCCAAAGTATCTGGAGGGTACCAGGTTGGGGGATAAGGCTGAGCCACGCTCTGGAAGTTATTTATATGTTTATAAAATAAAATAAAAAAGTAAAATAGGATGGCTATACACTAACAAAAAAAGTTCACACAGCATCAGTGTTCTGACTCAGATTCAGCTCCCAACAACCGAAAGCAGGCAATTGGGCTAGTTGCTGAAGACTAAGAACTTTAAAAAAAAAAAAAAAAAGGTACCAAGAGTTGGGGAGCAACTTAGATGAAACTGAAATCTGGATAAGGTGGCATCACAGGTCTCTGAAAGATAAGAGGGCAGGAGACGCCCAGAAAGGGAAGATGACCACCACAGCTATCAGACTGTGGTGGCAGTGTGGGAGGCTAACAGGTCCGATCCCTGGAACTTAATTCACCGGGGGATCTGTGCAAGTTCACGGAAGAGCTTCTTGGATGATTGAGCCCTGCACTGGGGTCTCTTAATTAACAGCCTTTCAGCGCCAGGTTAAAAACTTACAACTTGAGGCACTGGGAGGATTATCATGACTTTGCTCCCTATTGATAGAATGATTCTGGTGCTGTTCAGCTGGATTACTGTACGGCTTTTTGTGAACGCATTGTTCTTTTTTCTGATTTCATGTCATGCTTTATGCTTTTAACATTTTCTGAGTTGTCTGGAGAATCCTTATGGGTCCAGTAACCAACAAGCTAAATTTATTACCATCATCAAGTAACAGGGAGGGCCACTTTCCATCTCAGGCACCAAAATGTCTTAATTGTTTGGGGAAGGGGAGAGAGAGACAGAGAGAGAGAGACAGAGAGAGAGAGAGAGAGAGAGAGAGAGAGAGAAACTATTTGAAGAGTGTGGAAGGGGTTCAGTCAACTATAAGGCTTAGGAGTGAATAACTCTTAGGGTTAGAACTTCAAACTTAGTTGAAGATCACATGGTTTAGGGCTCTAATGAAAATACAAATCACCTAGAACTATGAACTGGCCATGCCACTAGTCCTCAGCCTCATCTCAGGAGAATCTGGGTTGGAGAGGGAGCATTGACTTGTTGGGTTACTTCACGTTCTGTGAATTTGTGAGGCACCCAAAGGCAAAACACCTTTAAAATAAACCTCCCGTGAAGCTGGAATCGCCAACTTTACAAGCAGTCCTTGTAGCTCTGCCTTTAGCAGCTCTGGTGATTAGCAGGAAGTGGTACCACTGATCACCTGCTGATTTCTGCACTTTAGACTGGTCTTAAAGGCAGAAGAACAGGCCAGGCAGCTTTTTCCCAGGTCAGCTGACAGAACACCAAGCTATCTGTGGATGTCTTAGCAAGGAAAACATTGCATTTCCTAATCCTTTCCTTCAGCAAACCCCAAAAGGTGTAATATTGGTTTTATACAATCACAGCTTCCCTGCAAAGTATCCTGGGAATTGCAAGTTTGGTGAGAGTACTGAAAATTCTGCTTTCTAACACCTCCCTGCCTCCACTGACTGAACTACATTTCCCAGATTGCTAACCAGGTTATGGCTGCAGTTTAGATATACCCGGAGGAGGGATGCAGTTGGCTGCTTAACTGGACCCAAAGCACTTACCTTCCCAAATTGTTCAAAATACTGTTTCACATCCTCCACGGTGGTGTTCACGGAGAGGCCGCCCACAAATATCTTCTTGGTCCGTGTCACCATCTAGAAGACAGAAGGACAAGAAGGCAATAGGACAGCAAAAAGGGCCACTCCTTCAAAACTACAAAAACTTCATTTCACTTTGCCAGCTAAAGAAAATATGCTGTCTATCACCATCCCGTGATTTATGTGCAAGTTTAAAGGAAGACATTTCCATGAGCCACTATCCCATGCATATTAAGAATCCTGCTTCCTGAGAAAGAACACCAACAAATATTCTTTTTCCCTTAAAAAAAATCAAGAAGCCAAGTTCCAGTCCTTAAGGTTCCGGTGGTTTGCTGCCTTGTGCAATTATAAGTGCTAGATGTGATGAACAACCTTTACAGCAGTTACAGGTGGTGCTTTGGTGACCTCTGCTTAGCTCTTTGCCCCTCCCAATAATTAAATTATGCAGAATAACTTAGCTTTAGTTGAGATTTCTGCATTGCAGGGAGCTATGCAACCTAGAAACTTAATCTGCATAACTTACACAATTTGCAGAATTCAGCTTCGCTTCATCCAGAATTTTCACTGTGACACCCCCTGCATGAAATGTCTGCTTGCAAACTACTTATTCCCCCGCTGCTTTGCTTTCTTTGCCTACCCATTAAATCCTGTTTTCAACAGCTTTTAAACAGGGTGCTTTTGAACAGCTCATTCCATTCACTTCAGCAGGACTTGCATAGGAGAACTGTTGGACTGTAGCGCTGTGTGTGTGTGTTTTCTCCCTTCCACCTGAGACTCACAACAAGGCCCTGCATCTGATACAGGAGTGCTGGTAAGTCACCGCAAGAGAGACAGGCAGACACACACCCCAAGCATGGCTGGCAGAACATTCACTCTGAGACGCTCAGAAAGGGCAAGTGCATTTGTGGAAAGAGACTTCTCTGTACGTCTTCCTGGTCCCTTCAGCCCTGCAGAACTCCCTGATCTCAGAAAGGGCCCGGGATGCTCTTTTCAAATAGGCTCTCTCTTCACACTGCTGCCCTCCCCACCCCACCCCCCCGGGATGGCTGTATCCCCGCTCTGCAAGAAACACATGCTCCTAATTACCCCAAGGAGTGCACAGAGCTAATCCGCAGCAATTCCAAGCCTTAGAGAACAGCCCGCCCAAACAGCAAAGCGCCTTCTGTCACCAAAACTGCTTAATGGAATTAACCCAATTCCAACCATGTGCTCGTGGTGCTGGTTACTTGGGATACCTGAGCACTCACTGCCCTGATCCCTGCTTCGCTGGCTGGCACACATCACGTTCCCTCTCCTTGGGTTCCCCCATCCACCCAACCCTCCTCATTTGCGCATCAAGCCCAAGGACAAAGGGCAGAAAAGGTGCCTTTATTTTACTTCCTACACTTCTGTGGCCACCCAACGGCGTATGTTCTCCGGGCAGCTCACAAGCTTTAAATGCAATATTTTAACATTTTGATTAAAAGCAGTTAAGAGCAGCATGAAAATTGGGTCTTTTGAGATTCACGTAGAAGAGGGGATGTCAGCAGGTAAAGCGTCTGTAGCAAGGGAAAGAGTAGCGAGAACCCAACAAAATAAAACTCAAGCTAACTGCATATTCTTTCCTCGTTTCGCTCCTGCCTCAGTTCTCCCTCCCCTCCCCCAATGTCAAATTTTAGATGATTAGTCCCCTGGAGCAAGGACTTGTCCCTTTGAACTTCCGCAAACCACCATGCAAGCCAATGTATTGCTAAATGAGGCTCGCTCTCTGGAGGGCCACAGGTTCCTGAACTCATTCAGGTCAGCCCAGTATATGAATCACAGGTTGCTGTACGGGGCTGTCTTACAACCCACACCCCTGCTGAAGCCACCGTTTTGCATCCAAATGGTTAAACCAGGGGTCAGCAAGGTTTACCTCGCCTGGGCTGGCTCACTCCAGTGGAGATCCCTCTGTGGGCCGGATCGTGCATGCTCATGCACGTGCACCCATGATTTCCGGCGTCTGCGCATGCACAGACGCGATTTTCAGCGCTGCGGAAGCGAGTCCCTGGACTGCGCTGGTTTAGCGCAGCACGCGGGGACTTGCCAAGCAGGCGGCTTGGTTCAGGGGCGGCTCGGGGGCTGGTTAAACGACCCCCGTGGGCCGCTTGTGGCTCATGGGCCTTAGGTTGCCGACCCCAGGGTTAAACCTTTGGTTTCTAGTAAAAAAGTAAAATATAGACTATTCAAGCTTGCAGCGGGTCACAGTTCAAGCAGTTGCCTCTAAGCTTCTCTTCGGGTCACTTATAAAACTGTTTCCTTCCATCAGGAGCCAAGGACAAAGGTCTTACTTAAGAAGAGGGCAGCCAAGCTTCTAGTGCATGCAAGTGGACATCTTAACCCCAAAAAGAAGCAAGACCAACACAAACTGGAGCCACGGGGAGGTTTAGAAAAATGAAGTGTGGACACTCAAAAGAAAGGCACATTTGACAGAAGGGAACACTGCAAGGTAGCCCCAGGTGAGGAGTCCCTCTTTGAAAGGTGCTTCTTGTGCAGTTTCCATCTCTGTTCCATCATCAGGGAAGACCACTGGTGGTTGAAACAACAGGCATAAACCCAATAACCAGCATGCTCTAAAAACATTGAGGTTTCAGCTGCAAGGAGCTGGAAAAGTCCAGGGCTCATCTGTACATCAACCCAAGAGGAAGAGCTCCAGCACCCAGCATCTGCCTGGTGGCCAAGGAAGCGGTTCCAAAGTTTGATGACCCCAAAGCACCTGTATGATTGGTTGGGGGGAGGTCACTCTCAAAAGTTGTAAACAAGTACCTACCTTGGGCTGTGCTCTGCGGGGAAATGCAACCTTTGGGTCAATCTGAAAGACAAGGAGAGGCAGGTAAAAAAAACTACTACACAAAACTTTCCTTTAAGAAATAACAGCACACACACATGTGGAGACAACAACTCTCAGCACAATAGAAGCTTTCTAGCGTGCTAGAAGACCTTACGGGAGAATAGAACAAAGCAACAAGAAACATGTCAATGTAAAGAGCATTTTTGGGATGCCACACTCCTTGTGCACAAGCTACAGTGAAATTAAGAGGAGCTAGCCAAAACCAGGATTTTGCAAGGTTCCCATTCATATTATTGGGGCTAGCAGCTGAGCAATTCCTGGAGATGGTACCCATTTTCCTGTTCAGTTTTTACATTTGATTTCATTTTTTCACTTTTAATTTGCATACAGTGGCACCTCTGGATGCGAACAGGATCCATTCTGGAGCCCCGTTTGCATCCTGAAGTGAACGCAACCCACGCCTGCGTGTGCGCTGGTCGTGATTCGCCGCTTCCGCGCATGACCTCATTTTGAGCGTCTGCGCATGTGCGAGCGGCGAAACCCAGAAGTAAGGCGCTCCGTTACTTCCGGGTCGCCACGGAGCGCAACCCCAAAATACTCATCCTGAAGCTACTTCAACCCGAAGCATGACTATACTGCCTTTCTATATTGCTATACACAAGCTGGTTGACAGCAACAAAAATATACAACAAAGAACACACAGCTTATAATAATCTGATTAAATACAAAGTCATAATAAAGCATAACTTTAAAATGGAACGACTTATATCAAATAAAGTAATATTCAATAATCTATTAGCATGTAACAGCACAGAGTAAAATTAACTCTGGAAACATCAGCAAATGATCATTAAACAGAAATTCACTCTTAACAATTATGAAAAATAATTGATCAATAGAATAACTGCAAGGCATAATTCATAAAATACCACAATACATACAAAACCATGTAAAAGAAACAAATTGAGAAACAAAGAAACACAACCTGAAAAAAGAGACAATGCATGTACTTTCGTAAACTAAGAAAATCTTTAATAAAAATTATTTTTAAAAAAGAAACAAAGACACACAACTTATAAAACTCCACACCCCCAGCTGCGTATAGAGAAGGCGTGAGGAAGAAAAACATTGCTGTCAATCACTTCATCCTTGTTTTATTCTTTAAAATTTGACTTGGTGAAAATTTATAAATACCAGTTGCTGGAAACCAGAGTTGCTTTCTGGGTTCACTTTGGGGCACCTGGGTGGTCACTGTGAGAAGAGGAACTAGATGAGACATTGGCCTGATCCACTAGGCTCAACTTATGGTCCCATAATCCGCACAACAAGCATGTCCAGACCTGTAATACAGCTGGAAGGCATCAGGCTAGGGAAGACTGCTCAAGTACAAGGATGGGAAATGTTTGGCTCTCCACGCACTGTGGAACTCCTCCTCCCATTAACCCTGACCAGCACAATTAGTGGTCAGGGATGCTGGGAGCAATAGTCCAGAAACAGCTGGTGGGCCACAGTTTCGCCATCCCTGTTCCACAAGAGGAAGGCTATCTTGACTGCTTGAGCAAAGGCACATCTACGCTAGAAATCCAAATCTGTTTTGAAACAGTTTAGCCTCTATGACTCCACATAAGTAAAGCCTGCTGGATCAGGCCAACAGCCTGTTCTCACAATGGCCTGCTCTCACAATGGCCAACCAGATGCTCCAAAGGGAAACCTGCAAGCAGGATTCAAGGACAAGAATATTTTCTCCTCCTGTGGTTTCCAGCTACTGGCATTCAGAAGCATTCTTGCCTCTGACCGTGGAGGCAGAGCATAGCCATCTTGGCTAGTAGACATCGATGACCCTCTCTTCCATGAATTGCTCTAATCCTCTTTTAAAGACATCCAAGTTGGTGGCCATTGCTAGCTCCTGTGGAAGCGAGTTCCATAGTTTCACTATGTGCTACATGAAGAAGCTCTTTCTTTTATCTGCCCTGTATCTTCCAACATGTAGCTTCCTCCGCCACCCAAAGATCCCAGGGGAATCTATTTATTAAGTATATTTTTAGCACTCTGTTCATCACATAATCTCAGGGGGGAGTAACAACATCATCAATTCTGGAGAATTAAGAGCAGGCAAGAAAGAAAGACCACAGAGCTAAAATTTCAATGATAAAAATACACATACAGCCTCCTGCCGGTTCCAAAATTGCAGCTAACATCCCACAGATAACCTAGGCAAGCAGATAGGTCTTTCAACTAAATTGGGTTTTCCCAGACCCCTGAGTTCATTGACTCCTTGATGAGCTTACAAAGTTACCATCAACTCCAGCCCAGATTCTTTGGGATGTAAACAAAATAAAACAAGAAATATCAATGTTTACATCAATATTTACAAATCATAGATCACTATCATACTAGGAATCATAAAAAGTAAAAAATAAATAAATAGGGAAGTAAAGCAAGCAAAAATAATAACAATATCACTCTGACAGTGCCCACATCCCTTATTTCAGAAGCTCTTAATTCCTAATTTAAAATTTCCAAACGATACCTCATAGGCCCTTGTTGACCCTTAGGTCTTTATTCACCCCCTGCACAATCCCTTAGACCCAGGGGGTCGATATTGACTATTACAGGATAGCCGAACTAAACTGAAGATTCTGAAAGGTTTGGGAGGCATTAATGCTTCTGAATACCAGTGGCAGGAAAAGAACAGGAGGCAAGAGGGTTCTTGTGCCTGGGTCCTTCTTGCAGGCATCTGGTTGGTCATTATGGGAACAGGATGCTAGACTAGAAGGGGGATTGGCCCAATCCAGCAGGATCTTCTGATGTTCTTATTCTTGCTTACAGCACCATAGTCCTTCATTGGAGAATGACACAGCGCATAGTTCAGCTATGGAATTCATTCCCACAAGAGAGGAAGTGATGGAAACTGATTTGGATGCTTTAAAAAGAGGATTAGACAACACAGGTCTTGTTCAGGGACAACCTGCTCACCTCACTCCTTGGGCATCTCTTCTGATGATCCATTCCATTTAGCTGCATACCTTAGGGATCTGCATGTTGTTGAATGTTGCAGAGCCTTTATTCTGGTCAGATTTAATGTTCTTCTACCCCAAATACTTTGGGGCAGGTATACGGGGCATCCCTCTTTCCTTAAGAATAGGGCCTCTGTAAGAACCAGGAGGCATTGAACATGTCCTGTTCTGTAACTTTGCTAGTTTACAACCTGCCTCGCTGCCCATCAATCTCTCTACCTGAACTGGCAAAACTGGTCTCAGAGGGGGTGTTGCGGACTCCCAGACTGCTGGTTTGGGGGTGTACATCAACATCCATGCCAAGGGGACTGGCTCTGGGGTGGTTCAGGACTTCATGGCTGCCATGACAACCATGGGGCTGTGCCAACCTATCAGCAGCCCAACACACGTGGCAGGCCACACTCTGGACCTTGTTTTCTCAACTGGGCAGGAAGAGGGTGATCTGAAAGTAGGGGATATTGACACCAGTCACTTGTCATGGTCTGATCACTTCCTGCTGAGATTTAGGCTTTCAGTATAGGGTCAGGGACTTTATTAGGATCATCCATCCTTTGAGGTTGATGGATCCAATGGATTTCCAGATGGCTCTAGGGGATTTCTGGCAGATGTGATTGGTGCTGCTCTCGAAGCCCTGGCCAATCTCTGGAAGATCCAAGTGGCTTGGGCCAATGACCCTCTCCCACTTCATGGAGCCTGTTTGGTTCCCTAGTATATTCCAGAGCTTAGGGCGAGGAAACAAAGCTGGGAGATGACTTCAATGCAAATGGAGGAAAACTCCAGTCAAAGGTAAGCCAACACTGGTGAAAGCTCATCAAGCCAGAAAAGAAGGCATACGTTGCTGTCTCCTTTGAATTCTCATTGTGCTGTCCAGCAGAGCTTTTGCAGGTAGTGTGGGGCTCAAAGAAGGTGGCAGAACCAATGGTAGCTCACTGTGACTTTGTTTGCAAAGCATTTTGAAGATAAATTCGTTTGCATCCTCCAAGGATCATGACTCCACTGTTACAGCAAATGAATCTTGAGGAGTCTAGAGCACTGTCTAGTCCTGTTATGCTAGATGAGTTTCAGTTAGTAGGGCTCAAGGATGTGGACATGGTGCTTGTAATCAGTCAGGGCAACCACTTGCACTCTGGACCCTTGCCCCACTTGACTGATAAAAACTAGAAGAGAAGACAACCCTAACTCAGACTGTTGTTCCAGAAGGATGGGAGCTTGCCTACTCTTGATGGGGTTAAACTCCCTCTGAAGGAGTAGGGGACACAGCTTAGGGGTACTTTTGAATCGGGTGTCCACACTAAGTTCAGCATCACTTTCTTCCAATCGCGGAACTGTTTCTAAGTCAGCTCATCATGATAAGAACTGCTGTTTAAGAATTGGTGCCCAAGTTTGCTTATTTTTTCCTCTCTTCCCTCTGTGTCCCTTTCCCTTCGGGTGTTGTGCCTTGTAGATTGTAAGCCGGCGGGCAAGAACTGTCTTGTTTTTAATTGATTGTATGTGAGCCACTCTGGGAGCCTTTTTGGCTAAAGAGCAGGATAAAAATGGTTTAAACAAACAAACAAACAGAGGCTGGTGCTTGCAAACAACAGGTTCAGCTCAGTGCGAAGCTGGAACCATCCTGTGGGTTCCTTCACTCCCTTCGGACCACCAGTTCGGCAAACTCCAAAGGATTAAAGGGAAGGAGGACTGCCTGGCTGTAGACGTCCTGCTTCCCACTCCCCCTCATTTATTTTCCTGTCTCCTTTTCTTTCACTTATGGTGCAGAATTCAGGCCCTTCAGACCCATTCCAAATTGCTGCAAAGTCTTGCCATGCTTCCCCTCCCAAATTTTGTTCTGATTTGCATCAGGGGGCACAGATAGGAGCTGGATTTTCTAAGTTCACTCTCACTGGTAGTTTACGGTAGTCAAAGTGGTGCCCTCCAGGTGTTGCTGGACTGCAATTCCTATCATCCTTAGCCACTGCCCATGCTTGCTGCTGGGGCTGCTGGGAGTCCAAAACATCTGGACGGCATCAAACATCTGGTGAAGGCTGCCATGCATCCTTGTCTGTGAGGAAGTGCTACAGAAATCAATGGTGCTTATGCTGCAATAGTGTTTTAACTGATTTACAGAGTAATCCTATATCAGGAAGGAGAAGCTGTGCATCAGAAATACTACCTTCCCTAGCATTGTGGGGTTTCCTGGAAAAAATTTGAATAAAAAACTTGCCAGAATCAGAAACTGTTGCATTTTGGCTTATTCACTGGGCTTATGTTTAATACAAACCATCAAACTCAGAAAGTATGCCGCATTAATTTATCCACCATATAAAATCATTGTATTCTTTAAAAAAAGCTTTTCAAAAGAACCATAAGTATTTGAACAGGGCTATTTGATTAGGGGAGGGGGGGAAAACACTTGATACGCCACACTAGCAGATGCTGGATGAAGGGCTATAAGATCTGGTGGATGCTACACTGATGGAATACCAGGCCTGCTGCCACCATGACAGATGCACCAGTGGGACTGCCCAGGTATGCCAGCAGGACATTCCACAGGTGCAGACATTCTACCAAAGATCCACCTGTGGGGTGCCTAAAATAGTGTGGAGTCATGGATACGATGGGACATCAAATTTATGCTGTAGCTGACGCTACACCAGATGTTTTGGACTAGAACTCTCATCAGACCCAGCTAGCATGTAGTCCAAAACATCTGGAGAGCACCAGGTTGATGAAGGCTGCTATACCAAACCCTCATCACCATCATCATAGGGTATCTTTACAAGAAACCAGGACATGGCACAAGTAGAGGCTTACCGAGTCTGCCTTGCACCCTTGGCAAGGAGCTGTATCAGTCCTGGGCCCCCCACCTCCATCACTTGTGACTAGATTCCTCTACCAAGGCACCCAGAGGAGGCTGTGTGCCTTCCCAGCCACCCAGAACAGCCGAGGAGCAGCCCAGGGAGCACACGGGCAGGCTCCTAGGCACTCTTGAGCCAGAGTGGTGAGGCGTAATTTTTTCACAAACCCCTGCGCCTGAGCCATTGGCAGGTCCAACCTAACCAACCCCTAGATACACCCCTGAACGTAAGACATGTATTTCCCCCTGGCTTCAGGAGAGGGGATAAGAATAGCCACCCCCACAATGATGTAAGGACCCTGACCCAGGGATGACCCTGCGCACACCTCCGAATGCACAATAGGCTATGGTGCAATTCAAGACCCAATTGCAATACAGCATTCATAGCACCAATATATAAAAAGCCCACACAGAGTGATGTCCTGTATGCTCTTGCTCTCTCCCTCATGCCACACACAGAGAACACAAGGAGGAACTCTGGTGATGGACACCAGAGGAAAGAGAACACTTAGCACCAAGCCACCTGGCTCCAGACCAGGAATTGAGCACGTTGCAAATGCTTCTCTCCCTACAACGCTTGCTGGGTGACTCCAGGCGTAAGACACTCATCAGCAACTCCAGTCTTAAAGCTGGGGATGCCAGAACAGAGCACCCAGCCCCACTGTTTAGTAAGGGAAGGGGGCAGCCACACTGCAAAGCCTGGCAGCACTCCCACTTTGTACCACAGTCTCCATGATCACACCCCCAAAAAAGCACCTTTGCCATATGAGTGTGTTGTGACTTGCTCCAAGACTCTTCCTCCCTGCCATGACAGGCAGACAGTGTCTACCTTACCCACAGGGCAGGTATCCCACATATGCAAGTGAACTCTCAATCGGCAAAGACCACACAGTTTGCTGCAACCATTGATACTCCCGATTGGACTTTTGCGCGTGCACTTTTCGCAGAACTGTAGTACTGGAAGGGATTGCAAGGGTCATTCTAGTCCAACCCCCTGCAAAGCAGGAGTCGCAGCTAAAGAATCCCTGACAGATGGCCATCCAGCCTGTTTAAAAACCTGCAACAAAGGAGAGTCCACTACCTTCCAAGGGTATCCTTTGCACTGTGAAACAGCTCTGGCCATCAGAAAGTTCTTCCTAATGTTTAATTGGAATCTTTGTCATTTGAATCTATTAGTTCGGGTCCTACCCGATGGAGCAGCAGAAAACAAACTTGCTCCATTTTCCACGTGACAGCCCTTGAGATATTTTAAGATGGCTATTATATCACCCCATTGCCTTCTCCAGGCTAAACATACCCGGTTCCCTCAACCATTCCTCATAAGGCTTGGTTTCCAAACCCTTGATCGTCTTTGTCACCCTCCTCTGCACGTGTTCCAGCTTTCAGTATCTTAAACTGTGGTACCCAAGACTCCACGTGGGGTCTGACCAAGGCAGAATTGTTTTGCCCAGGAAAATCACAGCCTCGAACCAGGGAATAGAAGAGGCAGCCACAACAGTGGCTATCACTCGTATCTGTTCACACACCTGCCCATCTTATTGCAATCTTGTTCGGCGTTTCCGTGTGCTGCTCTGGTTCGCCAGAAGTGGCTTAGTCATGCTGGCCACATGACCTAGAAGCTGTACGCCGACTCCCTTGGCCAGTAAAGCGAGATGAGCGCCGCAACCCCAGAGTCATCCACAACTGGACCTAACAGTCAGAGGCCCCTTTACCTTTTTTTTAAGGCACCTTTTACACCAATTCCTAATGTTGCTGTGGCCATAAATTTCAACAGGTCTGAGTATGACTAACTCTGGATACCACTCAGACTTGGCATGTAAAGGCAGGGATGTGTAAACATCTTCAGCCAGAGGGCCGCATTCCCCAGCTGGCAACCTTCCAAGGGCCACATGCCAACAAAGGCACAGCAACAGATGCGAAGCTGAAAGTACCTGCTACCAACAGTGCCCAACTAGTCAGAGTTAAAAGATCTGCAGTGGCTTCTCACCCATATTCCAGGTTCTTGTACTAGTGTACAAACCCCCTGAGCAGCTTTGGATACACCTTAAGGCAGAGGTTTTCAACCAGTGTGCCGTGGCACCTTGGAGTGCCTTGAATGATGGTCAGGGGAGCCACGGGCAACACTGGCCTCTGTTCCTCTTTCCTTCCCTCCCTCCTCTGATGTTCCTCTTGTGTCTCTGCCTCCCAAAGACTTGTGTGGCTGTTTGTGCAACAGCCCTGGCTACAAGCTCCCCAGGCAAATGGTGCCTCTGGGGCTGGTCAGGTGGTGCTTGTTGCCAGGAGCTGAGGCAGCCTCAGAGTAAGCAAGCAAGCAAGCAAGTGGGTGAGGGATCCCAACCAGCTAATCCTCTAGCCCTTGCTGCTGGGAAGGACAGACAAGTCCCAGGCCCCTGTGGGGAAGCTTGAGGAGGCACCTCTTTTTGGGGTGAGTGGGGTGGGGCAGCTCAGAGACCACGGGCAGCAGCAGCGGCTGCCCAGAGGACTCCCAAGGAGAAGGGAGACGAGAAGAGAGGAGGAAGAGGGAACACTCCACAAGCGAGGGTGTTTGAAAAAGGGCGAGAGGCTGCCAGCTCTGCAGGCAAGGGGCGACATAACTGAGCTCCTGAGCCCCACATGGATGCTACAGAAAGAATGAAGTTGGTAAAGGGAGCCGTGGACTCAAAAGTTTGAAAACCTCTGCCTTAAGGATACACCTTAAGGACTGCCTCACCCTTATTGTGTCACAAGCTGAGAACACCTGCAGGAGCACTGTTTGTGGTTCCCCCATGATCCAGAAGCATGCCTCATGCCATCAAGGAGTCGTGCCTGCAGCATAGAGGGCCCAACTCCACGGCACTCAATCCCATCAGAAACCAGGCAGCCACCAGCCCTGCTAAGTTTCAGGCACCAGTCTGAAATAGTTTTATTTCAGTAGGTCTTTGGGGAAGCACCATGGCTCAGTGGTCAAGCACCTGCTTTGCATGCAGAAGGTCCCAGGTTCAATCCCCAACTGCATCACTAGGTACAACCTGGAAAGATCCCCGCCTGAAACCAGGGAGAATCACTGCCGGTCAACATTGACAATTATGAGTAAGAGGACCAGTGGTCTGACTTGGAATGAAGCAGCTTTATTCTAGAACCTTTATTTTCAGGGGCAAAACCATAAGTTAGCGGTAGAGCATCTGCTTTGCCAGCAGAAGGTCTCAGATGAGATCTCCAGGTGAGGCTGGAAACAGTCCCATCTGAAACACTGGAGAGCCTCTGCTAGTCAGTGTCATATTGAGCTACATGGACCAGCTGCAATAGGCAGCTTCCTATGTTTCTTTCCACTATGAATATTGCTCTAACGTCCTACTTCGTATTTTAAATTTTGTAGGTTTTGTACGCAAATAGCTGCCTCTGGATGCTCACAGGTAGGGAAGCAGCCTTGCCCTGCTTCTTCATCCCTATCATCAGGTCCATCAGAGCTGCAGTGCTCTTGTTGACAGGGGATTGGTCCATTTAGCTACTGTGGCCAGGAGCCGTTAAATTACGCCTATCCTCCATGGATTTGCCTAATCCTTTGTTTAAAACCAGCATCCAGGCATACCGCCAAAAACACATAGCTTGGCAAGGAGACCCCATCAGTCAATTGTGTGCGGAGGAGAAGAAGTAGGTTGCTCTGCGCCCCTTTCCTCAATAAGTTTTTACAAGTGGCCAGCTACTGTGAGAGGAGAAACGGAGTCGCCTTCCACTCAGTTTAGACACCTTTACCCCACCCCAAAATTATCATTTCCCTGCCCCTAAATTAAAGAACTCCACACTTGCTGCCCTCGAAGTGTTTTGCATTACAGTTCCCATCAACCCCAGCCTACAAGCCATATGCTGCTGAGGGTGATGGAAGTTGTAGCCCAAAACACCTGGAGGGTGCCAGGTTGGCAAAAGGCTGCTGCATCACCTCTCCTTGTACAGAAGATGCTCCAATGCTCTTCAATCATTTCTGTGTTTCACCAGGGCCACCTCTGCTCCCGATCATCCCTGAACGCTTATAATCACACAAGCACATCCTTGTTCAGAGAGGGTTGGCAGGGAGGGAGAATAGGTAGGAGACAAGTTTCTAAAACACATAACAAACAAAAACACACTCAATCCCTTTGCATTGTGGCATTAGCGAAAGCCCACAGTGAGTTTCCAAGGCCTCGCGGGACAGCAGGAGGCTGATGGAAGATACCAAGCACAAACAATTGTCCCCTGTCTTGTTCAGTTCCCAGCCAGAGACATTCAGCTCCTGCCAAGAAGATACTCCCCTATTTCAACAAAAGTTAACCCAGACCTTCCTTTTCCCAGCACAATTCACTAGGCAGAAAAGAGAGCCTGCTTGCTGTAAGCTGGGTGAGGCCGGCTGCTATTCAAATTATGCAGCTAGGCCGTCTGGCTAGCAAGTGTTGGAGGAAAACTGAGGCTGGAAGGGTTTTCTTTTCCTTTTTTTAAAAAAAGGGGCTAGAGAAGGTGTAACTAGAAGTGAGCAAGTTATTTAAGAAGTGGGAACAATACAGGGTGCGTTTGGAGTCAGAACCCATAAAAACAGAAGCAAAGAATATAAAGAACCCCAAGAGAGAAAAGAGGAAGGTTGTGTTTGATGCTCCCGAGAAGCAAACAGCATTTTTTTTGTAAAAACTGTACAGGAAACGGCTGTCAGGTTAGACAGCCTGCTTCAGCCTGGCAAAGCGTTACTCAACTCTTTCGCGCCTGATCATTTATCATATTATCTTACAGAGCTCATGTATCACCTGCATTGGTTACCTTATTTGATCCTGGGTTCAACTTAAAAGCACCAATATTCAGCTACAATATTCATCCCCACTAGGGCGTGAAGTTCACTACGTGTGACCTTGCAGAGGGGTAGTCACTGCCTCTCAGCCTAGCCTACCCCATAGGGTCGTTGTGGGGATTAAATGAGGAGCGGGGGGACGATGTATACTAGCCTGTGCTCCATGGAGAAAAAAGTGGGGCATAAACACAATAAAATAAAAAAGTAAATTCAAACGCCCTTGGGCCTATCCAGACATCCTTTTCACTGGACGCTCCTGAGGACACCTGCTCATGAGTTATTAGGTTATTTACCACACTTGCATCCTACCTTTTTCTCCAAGGAGCTCAAGGTGGTGTACATAGTTATCCTCACAACAACCCTGTGAAGTGGGCACAGGCTGGGAGTGGGTGACTGGCCCCCAAGGTCACACCCTGTGAGCTTCACGGCTGCGTGGGAATTTGAACCCTGGTCTCTTCCAATTCCTAGTCCAACACTCTTAACCACACAACGGCATGGGAAAATTTATACACAATCCCACATTTGACACTGTTTGTGTCTGCAAAAGCTTCTGTTTTGTTTCCAGTTGGTGCATCTCCTGTTAAAGGCCCATAGAAGATGTAGTCCCAAGAAACATCTGGGAGGCTAAAGGTTTTACACACAGCTGCAAGATCACCTTACACACACACACCCATATGCCTAGTCAACTGGCTTTAATCTGCGGAACTGGTACTGTTAACAGGTGCACATAATATTCTGTTTTTAAACTATCAAGCAGTATATAATTTTTATGAAACAAGTATGTTTCATAAACACAGGGATTCTAATTAGCTGACACTGCTAACAACTGTTCACAAAACTTGCCCTCCATGAATCTGTCTGGCTCAAGGACTGCCGGCACAGTTCCCTCCTGTCATGAGTCCACTGCAAAAGATGCCTTGGAGAGGGCAGCCGGATGCGGAAGACGAATGGGGAGAGACTGGGGAGCTGGAGCTGGATGACTCACTGTGAGGCTCCTAGCAAACTTGTGGAGGATAGATAGGGACCTCAGTCGGTGACTGACCCTGAGGAGGAGCCCAGTGGGCTGAGAGAGGGAGTTTGGGCCCAAGCCGGCCCGAACCTTCTTCCTCCAAGACGCTAGATATCCCAAGCCCAAAACGACCTGCAATGAAGCCATCCCTGGTGCTGCCTCTTGTCATTGAACAGCCCCTCCTGCCTGGAGAAGCAACTTAAAGATCAATGCAAAGCCAGTCCTGATGTCACTCCCATCTCCAAGGATATGCTGGAGTCAGCACCAGTGAGAAGATGCCTTGCAAAGCCGACCTGCTCATAGGAGTGCCCATCTGTTTGCCCAGACCCGGGACTTGGGATGTTTGCTGTGCATACAGTATTAGAAACTCAGATATACAGTGGCACCTCGGGTTAAGTACTTAATCCGTTCTGGAGGTCCGTTCTTAACCTGAAACTGTTCTTAACCTGAAGCACCACTTTAGCTAATGGGGCCTCCCGCTACTGCAACGCCGCCACTGCGTGATTTCTGTTCTCATCCTGAAGCAAAGTTCTTAACCCAAGGTACTATTTCTGGGTTAGTCGAGTCTGTAACCTGAACCTACGTAACCCGAAGTACCACTGTATAAGCTAGGCATCAAATGGCTCCTTAAACCAGGTTACAGTCGCCAAAACAGAATGCCTAGCTGCAATTTTGGGGCCAGATGGCTCAAAAGTCGTACTTTTCAATATGACTTTTTAGTTCCTGAAATTCATTCTGATTGTGCAGATAAAATGTAACGGATAGAATTCTACAGCATATTTTGCTGTCATATGAAAACAGGCAAGATCCAAGGATCCCCAGGCATGCACCACCAGATGGTGGAGACATCGGGTGACATCCTGATGCCTGGGCATCTCCACTTGGTTGCAAGTGGCCAAGAGCCAGGTGCAAAATGTGCCTGGAGTCTGGTGAATTTCAAACACTGCTGTCAGATAGCCTCTGATGTACCTGGTGTACCTGTTGAACCTGACTTTTCGCATTAAAGCCTTTGGCAGAAACAGTGCTGAGAGTTCCCAGTCTTCATCCCGCGGTGAGAGCCAACACTTCCAGACATTGTTGGACTACAGTTACTCCCGCAAGCCCCAGTCAGGATGGCCAAAGGTCAGGAATAATGGGAGGTTTAGAGCCAGCAACATCTGGAGGGGAACCATATTGGCTACTACTGGCTCAGCTCTTTCTCAGGGTCACCTGATCCGATTGCAGCAAAGTCTAGAAATTTAAGTTGGGCATTTAGTTGCAAACAGATTATGAAAAGTGAAGGCCAGATTTAAAACATAAAGGTTATATCAGGTTAAGCACCAAGTTGGTAGCCACAGGCAACAAGGAATTGCATGCAGGTGAGTGAATGATGTCCTGTGCAGATGTGTGGGCAGGCCAGCATAGAAACCAATGAGGTTCAGGACGGGGGGAGTGGAGCCCCTCCTCCACAAGCCCAGCACAGAAATTCAGCTCTCTGTCTGGTTACTGTTTTTTTGCAGGCTAGTAACTTTCATAACTTATTTGCAAGGCTGGCCAAACTTCCCTCCCTCTCCTTCTTTTCTCCAAAAAATACCTCCATGCAAACCAGGGCCAAGGGAGAAGTTATTCACCTCCCAGCTAAGAGCAACCCTAATCATCATCATAATTGTTGTTAATATGTATGCAGCAGCGTTCCAGCATGCCTGGAGTTCTTTTGGACACATTATCTCAGGCGGCCTTACAACCAACCCCATAAACCTCCTATGACAGGCCAGCCAGTGCATTGCTTTAGCTGGGAACTGAAAGCAGAGGCTGGCTGCCCACAGTTCCTGAAATAAGTGCATTGAAGCAGCTCAACCCAGCCAGGTGGACACTCAGCAGAGACCCACAGGGCAGGAGGAAGGCACTTCTGCCCTCTCCCCTTGCATCTGACGGGGCACCCAAAACTGTGCATAAGAAGGGGAGATGTGAGCCAGGAAGCCACTGGTGCGAGTCATGCCTCCACCACTAGGTGGCATCAGAGAGGAATGACATCACACCCAAGCGTCCTTCAGCCTGGTGCAGTGGTTAAGAGTGCCGGTCTAGGACCTGGGAGACCAGGGTTCAAATCCACATGCCATGTGAAGCTCACTGGGTGACCTTGGGCCAATCACAGCCTTTCAGCCTAACCTACCTCACAGGGTTGTTGTGGGGACTCAAATGACATGGGGGAGAATAGTTTATGCCACCTTGACCTCCTTGGAGAAAAAGATGGGATACAAATGTAATAATAAAAATAAAGCTACTAATATTTTGGGGGTGGGGTTCCTGCTTGCAGGAAAGGACTGGAGGGCAGGATGAGGTCCTTAACTCTTCGTCCTCTGACCAATCCTCCCTGCAAAACACCCCACAGTACGCATTTTTGGTCTGGCTTTTCCCTCGGGGTGGGGGATAAGACTCTCCAACCTGACAAGGCTATTGTAAGGGCAACTGAGTGAAGCACTCTCAATACCCCCAGAACCCTATATGTTTGCACGGTTTTTAAAAAGGCACTTTATTGAACCAATACCCTTTGCTCTCACTTCTAATCATGAGGACTAGTGACCTTACAGGCGGGAGCCAAGGGCACAATCCGCTTCCTCGCAATCCTACTACTGCTCCAAACACTGTGTAATTACCGTTAAAGCCTGTGTAACCACATTTAACTTGCTGGAATCATCCTCTGAGGTTATCTATTGCCAAAGCGATACCGTAGCCAAGAGGAGCCACAGAAGACACGTCGGCAAGACCTGCGGTGCCAGCTATGCTGCAAATTGCTTCACCCTGAATCCAAAATGCCCCACTTTCCTCCTGCCCCCTCAGCAATGGTTATCTTCCAGCCTAGCAAAGGTACCTATTAAGACTTAGCATTCGCGTAAACAGACCTCAGCGTGTTTCTACGTTGCTTACAAATAAAGGCCATTGAGGAAACACTGCACTTAAGTTTCTTCCACCTCAAAATCACTCCAGGCTCCTAGGGAGCAGGGGGAAATGCAGAGGCCATCAGCCATCAGGGCTGGTTCACACAGGCTCATTCATCACTTCACAGCCACACTGAAAACTGAATGGGCTTGCTGAATGGTGAAACCGCATTTGGAATACTGTGTACAGTTGCGGCTCCCTCAACTCCAAAATGAGATTATAGAGTTGGACAAAGTTCAGAAAGGGACAACAAAAAACGATCAAGGGGATAGAGTGACACACACACACAAACACACACCATTGAGGAAAGGTTGCAGGGTTTGGGACTTTTTAGTTTAGAGAAAGAGAGAGAAAGAGGTGACATGATTTAAGTTTATAATAAGATGCATGGCACAAAGAAAAGGTTTTTCTCCCTCTCTCATAACCTTAGAACTTACGGACGACCAATGAAGCTGGATGTTGGAAGACTCAGGATAAGGGAAAAAAAACAAAGGACTTCCTCATGCATAGTGGAACTATGGAACTCCCTCCCACAGGAGGCAGTGGTGGCCACCAACCTAGATGGCTTTATAAGAGGATTGGACAAATGGATAAAGCTATCAACGGCTACTAGCCATGATGGCGCTAATCTGCCTTCACAGTCAGAGGCAGCAATGCTTCCAAATACCCGTTGCTGGAAACCAATGGAGGAGAGACGGCTCTTGTGCTTGAATCCTGCTTGCAGGTTTCCGTTAGGCACCTGGTTGGCCACTGGGAGAACAGGATGCTGGACCAGATGGGCCACTGGCCTGATCCAGCAGCCTCTTCTTACGTTCTTATGAGCCGGAACAGATTCATCACCAGAGAGGAACGCCTACTTCGCCTACTTGAGTTCAATTCTGCCTTTCAACAAGATCCCATTTGTACATGGGAAGCTGCCAGCCAGTCAACTGGAGAGTAATCAAGTCACATGGGAACCATATGTGGACCTCAGGAGACACCTCCCAGACTAGGGTCTCCAAAGTGGTCAGTGGGACTGTGCAGTGGATGATTAAAGACCCGGGGGTCAAAAGGGGGTCAGCAAGGGTCTAGTGGTGAAAAAAGTTCACAGAGCATAGTGCAAAAAAATTAATCAGTAACTATGAGCCTCAGAAATCAACGGCATGTGCATGTACAGAGTGCACTCCCTTGCCAACGAGAAACCTCTGTGATTAATAAGATGATTACACAATACAACACTACTGTCAGACCATGCTGCTAAAAAAAAACCTGTATTGCTATTTATTGACGTTATTTCACTTCCATTTCTAATAATATGGGTTGGGGGATAAGCAGTGTTCGAAACTAGCCAAGCGCTAGGTGCGTTTTGCGACTAGCACAGGTCCCAACTGTGATAACATGGCAATCTCTGGGTGCCAGGTTGGTAACTGACATCTCCAGCTGGTTGACCCCTCCAGCTTTCATAGGTAATCAGAATAGCTTATTTATTGCCTTTATATCCCACCTTTTTCTCCAAGGACTACAAGGTTCACCCCCCCTCAATTAAACAATGGTCCTGTGAGGTAGGTTAAGATGTTATGACTGGACCAAGATCACGCTGTGAGCTTCATGACTACACCACACTAGCTCCCTAGAGTACTTCTGCTATGGGGCAGCTATATAAATTAAGTAGGTAAATAAATATGGGGAAAGCCAAATGTCACTTAGAGAAGGATCTTAAATATTTTCCTTGAAGCATGAGTTTGTTTTATTTGATGTTTTAATGTGTCGTAAACGGCTGTAAAAAAATTTACTTTAAAATACAAAGCGTTACAGAAATGAAATAAATAATAATAATAATAAATGCCACTGCAAAAAAGGTGACTAGACATTCCACTGTGGCTACCACAACCTAGGTTTAAGATGCCATTTGCCAATTAGCTTCTATATCTGAGTTTCTCACACTGGGGCAAGGACAGCTTAATAAGCTCATGAAAGCGGTCAATGAACTCAGACGTTTAGGTCTGGACCAGGGTTTCCCAAAGAGGGTTCAGAACTTGGTAGAAAAACCCAGGCTTTGCATCCTGGAGGTCTCAGCTTTAATCCCAGGGCACTTCCAGTTTAAAATGGATCAGATGGGGGTAAATGGAAATAGCTTTGGCTGAGTCCCTAGAAAGCCACTATCTAGTCGCAGAAGACCAGCCTTTGCCAACCTGATGCCCTTGGGATGTTTTAGGAATACAGGAAGTGGCCTTATACCAAGTCAGACCATTTGGGGTCCATGTACCTCAGTTCTGTCTACACTGGCTGGCAGGGGCTCTCCGGGGCTTCAGGCAGGGTTCTCTCCCAGCTCTACCTGGAGGTGTTGAGGGTTGAATCTGGGACCTTCTGTGTGCAAAACAAATGCTCCGCTGCTGAGATACATCCCTACTCCAATGTTTCCTAAATTCCAGGATTAGGATGGGTTAGATAACACAATACAGTGGTACCTCGGGTTAAGAACTTAATTCGTTCTGGAGGTCTGTTCTTAACCTGAAACTGTTCTTAACCTGAAGCACCACTTTAGCTAATGGGGCCTCCTGCAGCCGCCGCACTGCCAGAGCATGATTTCTGTTCTCATCCTGAAGCAAAGTTCTTAACCCGAGGTACTATTTCTGGGTTAGTGGAGTCTGTAACCTGAAGCGTCTGTAACCTGAAGCATCTGTAACCTGAGGTACCACTGTATACACTTAACAAATAAATAGTATTGGAAACTTGCACCAGCCTAAGACTGTGCACATGTTTTGAACAATGTTTCCAAACAGACTTTTTTTACTTAAAAAAGGAGGAGTTTGATTGCTCTTATGTTCGTCTAATATCTGAAAAAGTGTTTGTTTGTTTTTTTAAAAAAAAGAGGAAGGAAGGAGCAGAGCTGTACTTGCAATAAAACAAGGCAAGGTGGCAGTTTCAGGGCACCATTAAAGTATGGGAGAGCCCATGTGGTGTAGCAGTTAAGAGTATTGGACTAGGACATGGGAGACAAGGGTTTAAATCCCCACTCAGCTATGAAGCTCGCTGGGTGACCTTGGGGCAATCACATTCTCTCAGCCCATCCTACCTCACAGGGTTGCTGTGGGAATTAAATGAGGGGAAAGAGCCATGTACAACACCTTAGCTCTTTGGAGAAAAAGGTGGGATATAAATGAAATAACTAAATAAATAAATACTGTGAAGTTATTCTGCACATGCCTCGTTAGGAAAGATTTTATGGGGGCGGGAGTCTGTGCTCTCCTGCAACTCCCATTCATTCCAATGGGGTGTGAGAAGGAGAATGTCCCAGAAGATGTTAAATGTGTGTGTGTGTGTGTGTGTGTGTGTGTGTGTGTGTGTATAATGCCATTTAGATTTTCCATCTCAGGACCTGAAACACTGGCTGACCCAGGTGGGGTGGAAGGGCAGAGAAAGAGGATAGATAGCTCAGAAGGGTTTGAGCTCCAAACAAAAGAGGGTATTTTTTAAAAAAGAGGGCTATCCTCTACTGAAATTGCTCCCCACAATTCCCGCCCTCCTCCCCTTCAACCCAGCAAAGCAGACGCATCAGGAGATTTCAATAGCCGGCCAACAACCCCCCACCACCCCACCAATCCGTACAGCATGAGACCCCTTCTGTTCTCTCCCTCGGCTCACTTAACCCCTCCCCCCAACCGCTCCACCTCGAAGGGGAGGCCCCACAGCAAGGTTGTAAGAGACAAGAGGGAGAGAGAGAGACAGAGCACACTGTTCGGAGGAGGCAGAGAAAAGAATAGGGATCAGCGACCACGGCTTTCATCTCACTTTGTATCCCCAGGAAACTGTTCCCAAGGATTAGGCCAGCCGCCATGGATATTCATTCATCACTCACTCCTTTCTTTCAGGGGTGGGGTGACCTTGCTGCTCCCACAGAGATCCAGGATGGGCTTAGCTGATTAGGCACGTAGCAAAGTTCAGAGGCAGGCTTTTCCTTAACTGAGTGCCCTCCAGCTGTTTTGGACTACAAATCCCATCAGCCCCAGCCAGTCAGCTGGGGCTGATGGGAGTTGTAGTTCCAAACAGCTGGAGGGCACCCAGTTGGAGACTGGTTTAGAGAGAGAGGAGATGGCCTGCCCCCCCCCGGAAAAACCCTACTCTGCATACATACCCCAATAGGACTAGCTTTATTACAACCCAATCCTACAACAACCTCAGTGATTTAGGTGAGGATTACTTCCAAGTAGTAGACCATCATATCCTCTTCCCAAACTAACAGAGACTTTTGAAAGACTAACCCATTTAGCACAGCACAACTTGCGTGGCCTGCTTCATTGTATCAAGTCTTTTTAACGGGTTAAAAATAAAGAAAAAATAAAGAAAACTTGTGCCTAACTTTCAGGATAAACTTTCATTACACTTTTAAGGAACACAGGGCACATGCATTCAGCAGAGAGAGGAGATTCCTGGACACGGGAAAGGGAACGATCCCCTGAAGAAAGGAGGGCAGTGATCAACTTTCCTGCAACTCCCCCAGGCAGCCTCAAGGAAAGGTCTCCCTTTGGAATGCCTTCTGTTCACCTTGGATACTGAACTCTACCAGAAATTGGATTAAAACGGCACGCACTGTGACATTAGCCGCTGGCAAAGTTCTCTTTCGTAAGCCCCTCGCCCCAAAATGAAGGGGGACTGCATAGGTTCCCCTTTATTTCTGTGGGTTTTGAGCAGAATTGTTCCTTTAAAAGTCATGACCCGCAAGGGGCGGCGGGACATTGTTTCCTCTAGGCAGAGTTCTAACCTTGAGCCCCATATCTCAGATTTCAACCACAGGAAAAATGACTTAAAAGTATCCTCAAGAAAAGACTCCCAGCCACTGCAATCCATCACCAAAATGTGTATCCACATTCACAAACACCACCACCCCCCGCCCTGAAAAACTAAGAGTGAAAAACTAACAGTTGTGGGTTCAAACCCGACATTGAGCAAAAGACACATGCAATGCAGAGGGTTGGACTAGATGATGCTATGGTTCCCCTTTCAACTCTACATTTCTATGATGCTATACTAAGATGCACTACAGGTCTCACAAACTGTTCAAAAGAGCACTCAACCCAGTTCTGGGTGACATCGGTTCAAATCAAAGATAAAGAACTACGCAACTTTTAGAAGTAATCTGAAGGCAGCCCCGTATCAGGAAGTTTTCAATGCTTGCCATTTTATTATGTTTTTATATGTGCTAGAAGCTGCCCAGAGTGGCTGGGGAAACCAGCCAGATGGGTAGGATATAAATAGCAATAAAATTATTATTATTATTATTATTATTATTATTATTATTAACCAACTTGAACAAAGACCTTTAGCTGAGCAAGCATTTTAAGTCCCTATTTAGGCCCCCAAAATTGGGGGGGGGGGTCCCAACTATTTGGGGTCCAGTCATTTTAAGGCCTAGAGGTAGAAAACCCAATCTGAAAATCCAAATTTGGAAAGCCGGGAGGGGATTTGATTTGGGTATTCTCATCTGGATTGTCCACCTCAGGGCCCCAAATCTACTTGGACTAAAACACTAGTTGGATCCGGACTCAGCTCTCTGTTATTAGACAACCAAAGAGCCACCATATGTTGGGAATAGGAATGGAACAGCTGCGCTGGCTGTTGATCACTTCTATAGCCCACCCCCCTCCCCGCCTTCCTTCCTAGTTCTTTGCTTCCAGACCTGCTACTTTCCTCTGCACACATCCCAGGGCAAGTCTTCTTGCTTGCTGAACATGCAAATAGGCTTGAGGGGAGGGTGGCGATTGGTGAAATATGTCAGAAAGTCATTTATGTAGTTCCTAGGAGGAGGGGCATTTGCCAAGGGGGTAGGGTGACTCCCAGGTGAAAGGTTGCAGATTCCCCAAACATACTCTTCCCGCCTCAGTTTTCTGGTGGTACCTCTCCCAACCACAACGGCAAAGGGACACAAAAGAGATAACTTTTAAACATTTAGGTAAATTAAGTGTACAAGATCCCCAATTTCACAACAGAGAGAGAGAGAGAGAAGTCCCCAAAACACCTGTTGGTCATCAAAAAGACCCCCACTTTAAAACAAATATTTATCAAAGTTCACCACTGAACTTTGGGACTTGGCAATCACGGAGAAACTAACATGCCTCCTTAAGCTGCTCAGAAACACGAAGGCAACAGACTAATTCTCAACAACTTTGGAATGACTTTATTTCTTACATTAAATCAGGAAGATGGTGAGAGACAAGTCCCAGCCCAGACAGACACAGATGCACATGAAAGGTTCATTCTGATTTGTAACAGGAGTTAGGAGATGCTACTTTTAAAAATAGTCCCCAAGGTGACCTAAATGTTAGAGAAACGCAAAAGAGATATATACTCTAGAAATCCTTCTCCTCACCTGCACCTGGGATTTGAAATTATCATGCATCGCTATATATAGCTATGCTGTTTAGATGTATTTATTGCTGCATATGTTATTTTGGAAAATTACTGGTTTCTTATAATAAAAAAGCCTTCACTCCTGCAAAGAACATTGTGTTGTAAAGCCATGTCTCCATTTGAGACCCAGAACATGAGCCCCAGGGCCACATCCATGGAATGTTTGAAAACTGTGTCTCTGACCATATGCAGAGTGACTCTCCCTCTTTAACAGAGACACTGACATCTTCTTCCAATACCCAGAATTAATGGGGAGGGAGCCCTGAGACATCATAGCTGGCATTCCACACAACCTTGGACCAAAAGAGCTTAATTTAATTTTTATTTTGCAAGCGAGAAGGGGATCTGCCAGTCAACCACTCAGGTCCCAGATATTGGGGGAAGAAGATCCAGCTTGAAAGGGTTAGGCCAAGGTGGAAAATCCAAAATCAAAATAAAATACCCCCTCCCAAAAAAACAAAAACAAAAAAACCCAGTCACTTTCTGATGCCTAATGAAGATCCAAAATAATAGGCCTAATCTTCAGGGAGAAATCAAGCATCCTTCAGTATATCTTAGGTTCAGCAAAAGCTCCAGCAGCACCCCATGGGCCAAGCCAGACAAAAGGCCTAGGGTCTGCCCTCACCCCACCACTGAAGCACTAGACTTTCCTCCAAAATATCCAACCAGCATCACACAGGCATTCAGCCTGCCCCAGTACAATACTTTTCAATTCATTACCTCCCTAGAACTGTTCTGCAAAGAGAACTTTGCTGAGTTAAAAAGTTTTGAAAAACACAACCCCTAAGCCAAGAAACACATCAGGTCCTTGCGCAGACTAGAGAAGTCATTGGTTTCACTGCCTGCTTCAAAACCCAATAGCCAGACAGGATCAATATAGCTCTAGTCAATAGTTGATAGGTCGCTGGCTATTGCACACACACACACACACACACACACACACAGAGCCCTCTGGAGATGGGAGAAGGAGACTCACCGTCTTGGAGTCCAGTTCGTGTCTAGATTGGGCCAGTACCTTGTCTACACCAGCTTGGTCCATGAAAGTGACAAACCCGAATCCTCTGGACCAGGGAGAGGAGGTGGGAAGGAGAGAGAAAGAGACCGAAAGGAAGTTGGTTAGAAAGAATGGATCTGGTACTGGAGGGATCGCGGGTGGGGGGGGAGCGAGGGGGGGCATCTCACCTGGATCGCTTTGTCAGCGGGTCCCTCATGACCAGGCACTCTTTCACCTCGCCAAACTGGCTAAAATACTCCCGCAAGCCTTCTGCAAAGCACAAGAGAAGGACACAAATGGGTCCCCTAGGCAGGTGGCGGCACTGTGGGGGGGTGTCCCCGGGTGATGCCTCTTTCCTCCCCACAGCTTACAGAAAAGAGGGAGGGGGCTATTCGACCTCTGCTGGCAAAGAGTGGGGTAGATCCTACAACACTTGGAGGTGGAGAGAGAAGAGGAAGAGGGGCATGCTCGAGGGGAAGCTCCCCCCCCAACAGAGAGGGAGAGAGGGAGTGTGGGGGGGAACCCTTGCAAACGAGTCCGAACAGCGCCCCTTACCCAAAGCTATTCACAAAGACCCACATGGGAGAAGCCCGCTCCCCCCACCCCCGCCATGAAAAGGCGCATCTAAGTTCTGTACATCGCAGAGAAGATTTGGGGAGGGGCAGGAGAAAAGGCGTCAGAAGAGTTGGGAAAGTTTGGGTTGCAGGTGCGGCTCGGCCAGAACCGAACCCAGAAGACCCCCGGCCCCCGGCCCAGTAACTCTCTCCCTACCCCCCCCCCATCCGCCCCAATACTCCCCATGCCGGGCCGCTACCGCCGCCTTGCTCTCACCTTGCGTGGTTTGCCAGCTCAATCCCCCGATGAACATTTTGCTAACGAGAGAGGGAAGAAAACACAAAAAGAGAGAGAGAGACACGGGGTTTTAAATCAGCACGCGAGAGCAACAAGACGGCCATAAAAGTTAAGCGTTTCGTCTTCGGAGAGGAGGGAAAGCCCCCCGATCAAGGGCGGCGCGGGCGCAGGGGGAGAGGACGGGAGGCAGCCTGGGGGACCCCCGGAACTCCTCCGTCCATGGCGGGCGGCGAGCGTGGCGTTGGGGAGAAAGGGGGGGCGTGTGTGCGCCGCCTCCAGAGCGCTCGGGATGGCGGATCGGGGCGGCGGCAGCGGCGCCAGGGCGCCCCGGGGATGCGGCGGGCGCGAGTGGGCTGCCCGGCTCGGCGGAGGCGTGGATGGAGGAGGCGAGCGCGCGGGGGAATCGGCCATGTTGGCGGCTCCCCGCAGCCAGGCAAAGGAGAGAGCCTGCCCCGGCCGCCGCCGCCGCCGCCAGCAATCGGGCATGGCGGGGAGGCTGCCGGCCGGCCGAGAGCGTCGGCGTCGGAGCAGGAGGAGGAGGCAGCGTCGGAGGCGAGGGTGGGCCGGGCCGAGTACCAGGGGTCGTGGGGGGAGTCCGGGGAGGCGAGGCCGGGCTGGCTGGCTTCTGTCTCCATTCGGACCTCTTCTCCCTGCGAGGCGCAGCGCCACACTCCCGGGGCAGCTGAGCGTTGGAAAAGGGGCCGGACGGCCAGGCCATGCTGCCCCCTCCCCCGACCCCTCTCAGCCGGGCGGGGAGGAGGAGGTGGAGATGATGATGGGGAAGGAGGAGGAGGAGGAGGAGGAGGAGGCCGGGCAACGGCAGCAGCAGCAGCAGCAGCGCCGGGGACAACCTGCCCGGCTCCTCCCACCCGCGGCAGCCGGCGTGAGCATAAAAGCCGGCCCGCCGCCGGGCAGCGCGCTCAGGGCGGCGGCAAAGGCGGCGCGCAACACGGCTGTGCGCTCAGGGCGCCCGGGGCCGGCGAGGGAGAAGGCCTCGCCGGGGAACAAAGGCGGGCGGGGGGCCGGCGCCGGGTCCACCTTGGCCTCTCGGGCGGGTCCGGAGGCCGGGGGATGCCGGCGGGGCTTTTGTCCTGCTCTACCTGCTGAAGGCGGCCACGGAGGAGGCGGCGGCGGCGGCGTCCATGGTCAAGGGCGCCGGGCGGAGGACGGGGCCGCCCTCCTCCCTCCGCTGCCTGGGCCCACCTGGCGCCTCATGCCTCGCTCGCCCCGCCGCTGGAGCCCAGCTTGGCGGCAGGAGCGGGGGAGCCCACGCAGGAAAGGGTTAAAGCCCATCTAGCCGGCAACAATAAACAGCATGTGACATGGCGGGGGACCGGCGCGCTTGAGGGAAGAGGAGGAGGAGGAGGGTGGCCGGCCGGCCGGCTCGCTCGCTCGCTCGTGGGGCAGCTGCGGGGTTCGCCCGCTAGGCTAGCTTACTGGCCGCCTCAGCGCCCTGGCGACCCTCAGCGCCCAAGTTGCCCCCTCAGGCGCGGCCTTTTCGCTCGCTCGGCCCGCCTCAGAGAGGCGCGCGGGATGGAGCTTCTCTCGCGCGAGGGCCTCGGGAAGGACGGGAACGTGGTGCCTTTTGGGGGGGGTGAGAGAGGGAGAAGGTGCCATTTTGGTTTGGGGAGCCGCGAATGAGTGGGCAGTGCATCCCCCCCTCCCCGGAAAGTGGTCCTGCCCGGAACCTCGTTGGACCAAGCGGGCCGGACCTTGAGAGGGGAAAAGTGGGGGAGTTCCTTTTGCCACTTTTAACCATCTCGATCCAGGGCACAAGTCACCTCTGGGTGGGTGATCTCCACATGGCGCTGGGCTCACAACCTTCAGAACCCCACAGGATGGCCACCTCGACTGGGCCTGCTGGGAGTTTGGGTCCCACAGCATTTGGGGGTCTCAGCCCGCCCCCCATTGCTGGGATTTATACACCAGGTGCAGAGAAGTTTTGCCCCTGCACCTTTTGTTGGAAACACAGCTCCCATCATCCCTGGCCATTGGTCCAGCTGATGGAGTTGTAGTCCTGCAACATCTTCAGGGGCCCACAGATCCCCACATGCCTGATTTACATGCAGGGCTCGAGGTTGTGCGGCTTCAGGCCAAGTAAGAGATGTCAGCGTGGTGTGAAACTAGAACCTGGGAGACCAGGATCTGAATCACTACTCCTCTATGAAGCTCATTGGGTGTGACCTTGGGGGCCAGTCACTGACTCCTCACAGGGTGGTTGTGAGGATTAAGTGAGGAGGGGGAGCTCCATGTACGCCACCTTGAACTCCTTGGAGGAAAAGTTTGCATATAAATGCAATAAATATAAGTTCCCCACCTGGGAATCTATACCATCAGAAAAAAGGAAGAACTTTCCCGTACTCCCATAATCACTTGCCCAGCTAACAATGGAGTGCTTGGAGCTTTCAACCCTCCCACCTTGCAGTCTGAAATGGTGCAGTTTATAGGACCCTCCAATCACCTTAGTGTGTAGCTCAGTGTGGAAGTAGGTAATTAAATTGGTGTGCATGAGGATTCTGGCAAAAGGATTCTGGCCTCTTTTTATTTAAAAAAACAAGTTTCTACTGAGCCATGTGCATTGCTTGTGCTATATACATGATAAAAAAAAAATGAGTCCTTGTTTCTTATTCTGCTTGGAATTGTTCCTTTGGTCAGTTGCCTCCTGGACAACTTATCCAGGTGGGCAGGTAAACATAAACATACTTTCTTTGAGTTCAGTCCACATCTGTGCCGTCAATGATATCAGTAGCATCATACTATAAGTAGTATTCAAGCATTTCTATATTATATTCACAGAAAATCTTTTGGGGTGATGTACAATAGTTTTAAAATGCATTGAAAGCAAATAAAATAAATTCAACTGGTAAATCAGGGTGTGTATCCTAGTTACCCAATGGAATGAAGAGCTAGTAAAATCCAGGGAGCCAATTGCAAAAGGCGCTGGAATGTCCTGCATTGGCACATGCCTATGTTCATAAGGGAGGGGATTCCACAGCAAAGCACCACTGCAGGAAAGACTCATGTCCCTTACAAAGAGTAAAACGAGCCTCTTGGCAGATCTGTGTTATCTCCAGACTCCCCTAAAGATGCACAAATCTTCCATGTTGGTGTGTTTGCATCCTAAAACACGGATGAGAAGGTCCAGGTTGCTGAATGCGGCCCTCCGAAGATTTCTATCTGGCCCTCAGAACTCTTCCCTGAGCCACACTCTTTACTGGCCCTGCTTTGCACCTTGCAGTGTTTTACCCTGTCTGGGATATGTCTTTGAATCCTGATGGTGCTGCATGTTTGCCTGAGTGGAGGGACAGAGAGGGGTTGTGATGTACGAAACTAGCCTACTGTACAAAGGTAACATTTGCATTTATTGCTCCGTCCTCTTTTGCATCTGGCTCCACCCACCACTGGCATGCAGCCCCTGGGAGGTTGCCCAGAACACAGCTCTAGCAAGAAACTCCTATGGGAACTGAACCTGCAACCTTGACATTATCAGCACCAAGCTCTAACCAGTGAACTACCCACTTTAGGATACCATTTTCCTCCACAAAAGAGTAGTATTCACTGTGTTTGAACACAAGAAGATCCCTAATGGATCATGCCAGAGTCTCACCTAGTCCAGCAGTCAACTAGATGCCTGTGGGAGGTCCAAAAGGAGGGCCCAAGTACAAGAGCATTCTACTTCCTGTTTCTAGGAACTGGTATCCTCCCTCCATTTTCCTTTTGTGTCATGTCTTTTTTATTTAGATTGTAGGCCTCAGGACAGGGACAGCTTTTGTTTATTTGTCTTAGTGATTTATAATTGCTTCAATACTTTTTTGGTTTTTTAAAAAAAGAAATTCTCCAAATAAATGGCTGCCTTTTTACAGTAGCCTCAAACAAATTGCCGCCTAAGGCAAGCCTCATCATGCCTAATGGCAGAGCCAGCCCGGCTTCCAGTCCCCGTCCTGCAGGAAGCAGTCTGCAGAAACAGAGCAAGCTAACAGGCTAAGACCCAATCCAGATGCTTGGACAGAAATACATGCCCCAAATCCCTCTCTAAGCAGCTCAGGGTGACAGCCTTGCTTCCCTGTGGCTTTGCAAAGGTATTTTCTTTGCATCAACCACCTGACAGGTCAATCTGCATCTCCTAATTGAGACAGACACCTTCCTGAGGAAAGATAACCCTGAGAGGAGAGAAGGGACTTTGTTTCAGGAGAACCTTATTCCGCCCAAGGGCTGCAAGCCCCTTGAGGGCAATCTTTTGGGGAACACACACCAGTGGGGTGCAGGGCCTGGGGCAACACTGGGTAGTACCATTATTGTACATTTCTTCCTTTGTACAGTATAGTAGTTGCTACACACAAGAACATAAGAAAAGTCTGCTGGATCAGGCCAAAGGGGACTTGTCTAGTCCAACAACCTGTTCTCACAGTGGCCGACCAGCAAGCGGAACCTGAGCACAAGAGCGATCCCCTCCTGCAGTTTCCAACGACCGGTATTCGGAAGAATTGCTGCCTCTGACCATGGAGGCAGAGCATAGCAACCATAATAGAATCACAGAATGGCAGAGTTGGAAGGGAACCTGAGAATCATCTCTAGTCCAACCCCCTGCAATGCAGGAATATGCAACTGCCCCATACGGGGATCGAACCTGCAACCTTGGCGTTAATCGCCGCCATGCTCTAACTAACTGAGCTATCTAAGTTCATTGATTCGTCCAATCTCCTTTTTTTTTTTTAAGGTAAAGGGACCCCTGACCATTAGGTCCAGTCATAACCGACTCTGGGGTTGCGGCGCTCATCTCGCTTTATTGGCCGAGGGAGCCGGCATACAGGACTAAGCCGCTTCTGGCGAACCTAAGCAGTGCACGAAAACGTTTACCTTCCTGCCGGAGCGGTAACTATTTGTCTACTTGCACTTTGACGTGCTTTCGAACTGCTAGGTGGGCAGGAGCTGGGACCAAGCAACGGGAGCTCACCCCGTCGCGGGGATTCGAACCGCCAACCTTCTGGTCGGCAAGTCCTAGGCTCTGTAGTTTAACCCACAGCACCACCCACGTCACACGTCCAATCTCCTTTTGAAGCCATCAAGGCTAGTGGCTATCTCTGCCCCCAAGTTCCATACTTCTAACTATGCTGCATGAAGATAGATAAATAAATAAATTGATCAATCTGCCCAGCACAAAAAATGGGCCTCTGCTCACATCCAAACCCATATCTTTAAACCACTTTAGCAGTCATGACCGCCACTACAAAGAATCATGGGGACTGTAGTTTAAGGGTGCTGACCTGGCAGACCAAAAATTATCAGCAATCTCAACAACCTACAGTTCCCAGAATTCTCCAGGATGGCTAAAGCAATTTTAAATGTATGGTATGGATGTGATACTTGTTTTCCGGATATTGTAGGAGGTGTGAAATAAATTCTATTTGTTCATTAAAAAAATAAAAGAACTCATAAGCTCATGAAAATAACAGGAATCAAAAACAAATGTGTAATACCTTCATTAGGACCAACTGAACCTTCACAGCATCACAAGGAAGCTTTCAGTTTTATCAGGAATCTTCAATCTAGAAGATATTAGTTCTGGTGAACTCAAAAGCTTGCTCATTTTTTTATGACGTTCCTTTTTGCTCCTAATTAAGGCATTACGTGACTGGCACTCTTTCTTAGGAAACAAAGGCTCTTTTCAGCATGTTTTTTGTGTTTGGAGCCCCTCCTCAAACACACTAGAACCAATATAGCTTTGAAGAATAAACACATCGGAACCAATACAGCTCTGAAAAATAAACAAGTGTGCACTTAACTCTCAGCCTTGCTAATTTTAATTGCACTCCTGTCCCCCTGCCCCAATTAGTTCAACTTTTCCTCCTGGCCCGGTAATCATTATTGGATGGCAGAGGATGCCTTAGATGTTCACCTTCAGGCACCAGAATGTCAGTAGCATTAACCCTGATTCAGCATCTACAGCCTGATGACTAGTAAACCACTTACTTGTACTGTAATTGCTCCCTAGAAATCCGTTCTGAAAGGGGACATGGTTTATCAAAGGGAAAAGGATGAACCCTGGGAGGCGAAGGCAGTGTGCCTCTGAATGCCAGTTGTTGGGAATCAAAAGTTGAGAGAGCACTGTTGCTCTCAGGTTCTGCTTGCAAGCTTACTCTAGACATCTGATTGGCCATTTTGAGAATGGGATGCTGGAATAAAATTACCTTATTTTTTTCTCTATAAGACTCACTTTTTCCCTCCTAAAAAGTAAGGGGAAATGTGCGTCTTATGGAGCAAATGCAGGCTGCGCAGCTATCCCAGAAGCCAGAACAGCAAGAGGGATTGCTGCTTTCACTGCGCAGCGATCCCTCTTGCTGTTCTGGCTTCTGAGATTCAGAATATTTTTTTTATTGTTTTCCTCCTCCAAAAACTAGGTGCGTCTTGTGGTCTGGTGCGTCTTATAGAGCGAAAAATACGGTAGACCCCTTTGGCCTGATCCAAAAGGACTCTTCTTATGTTCTTATAGAACCTCCAAGTCCAGAGGCATTCTATCTAGGTTCCTATGTTCTTAGGGGCATTTTGGTCTATGTGGGAACAGAATGCCTTTGGGCCTGATCCAGCAGCCCGTCTCTTCTGTTAACCCCTTCCTTCCTGTTCGGTCCAGGTCTTTCTGTCTCCGAGGCCAGGAATGCCGTCGGGCGATTTGGTTTTTTTATTTATTTACCGCTTATTTACCAAAATCGGCTTACAAGCATTAAAAAAAAAACAACCAACTGTGCAAGCATGAAAATTACAACCATCCATAATTAAAACGCACAATAAAGCAATCCCATTAAAACGTTAACATTTAAACATCCATAATTAAAATATGCAATAAAACAGTCCCATTAAAACAACACGGTAATTAAAACAAGGAGACTCGTCTGACATGGTCGTCGGCTAACTAGGGAGCAAAGTTCCAGATTCGAGGAACTGTCGGGGAGGGGGCCTCCTTGGCATCTGGGGGAGCAGGGTCCCAGATGTAATTTTCCCTGAGGTCAGACCCGGAACTCTCCTCTTAAGGACTGGCATTTGAGTAGGGATGGAGGCCCTTTTCCCCACACGGAAGGGATTGGGGGCATCAATTTCGTCCCACTGATGAGAAACATAACACACCAATGAGCACACACACACACACACACTCCTCAAGGAAGCACACAGGAGGCAAAGGTCAATGTGTTCCACAAGGGGCTGCTATGCTTTGGATAGCGGAAATGCCCAAGTACAGAGTTTGCTTCTGTTCCCTTCAAACCAAGGACTTATCCAGGGAGCCCTCAGGTGCAGGAGAGTGTCCGCTCAGCCCTCCTGAAGCACACGAGAATGGCCACTGCCAATCAGCCCAAGATCTGCAACTTCCCTCTGTGGGAAGGTTGCAGACTCCGGGACTTTTTAGTTTAGAGAGAAGGAGAGCAACAGGCAGCATGGTGGAATATTGTGAAATTGTGCATGGCATAAGGAAAGCAGATAAAGGTTTTTCTCCCTCTTTCATAAATCAAACTCTCCAAGTGCCCCTATTTCCCAGGGACAACCCCAGATTTACAGCTGTCCTGGTTTCTGATTTGATCCTGTAAAGTCCTGCTTTTCCTTAAAACATCCCTATTTTCATCAGAGAAATGTTGAAGGGTATGGAGTTATCCGACCCCACTAAGCCATCTGAAGACAGCCGCATATAACGAAGTTTTTAAAAAAGTTTAATGTTCTGTTATGTTTTGATATATGTTGGAAGCTGCCCAAAGTGGCTGGGGCAACCCAGTCAGATGGGCAGGATATAAATAGTATAATAATTGAATAGGACGTTCCTATTTTCATCGGAGAAATGTTGGAGGGTATGGAACATGTGGACATCCAAGGAAGCTGAATGTTGGAAGACTCGGGACAGGTAAAAAGGACTGCTTCACACTGTACATAGCTAAACTAGGTAACTGGCTCCCATAGAAGCCAGTGATGGCCACTCACCTGGATGGCTGTAGTCAGGGATGCTGGGAGTTGTAGCACTGTGCGGGGAGAACTACAGTTCCCAGATTCTACAGGGGTGGGGAGTCATGTGCTTTAAATGTGTGTCGGATGCGCTTTAAATGTGCGGCTTGTATCTGCCAAATGTTACAGGATTTCAGCACGAAGTTACGGAACGTGCACCAACTGGAAACAAAGCCATGACACATGGAGGAGGGTCATGCAGAATAGTCAAGGGTTATTGGGGAAATGTTGTTGTTGTTGTTGTTAATACCCTGCCCATCTGGCTGGGTTTCCCCAGCCACTCTGGGCAGTTCCCAACAGAATACAGTCATATCTCGGGTTGAAGTAGCTTCGGGATAAGTATTTTTGGGTTGCGCGCTGCGGTGACTCAGAAGTAACAGAGTGTGTTACTTCCGGGTTTTGCCACTCACGCATGCGCAGACGGTCAAAATGACGTCACGCTCATGCACAGAAGCGGCGAATCGTGACCCGCGCACACGGGGACGCGGGTTGCGTTCGCTTCTGGTTGTGAACGGGGCTCCGGAACGGATCCCGTTCGCATCCAGAGGTACCATCTGCATTAAAAACATGATAAAACATCCAACATTAAAAACTTCCCTAAACAGGGCTGCCTTCAGATGTCTTCTGAAAATCAGTTAGTTGTTTATTTCCTTGACATCAGATAGGAGCGCGTTCCACAGGGCGGGCGCCACTACCAAGAAGGCCCTCTGCCTGGTTCCCTGTAACCTCACTTCTCGCAGGGAGGGAACTGCCAGAAGGCCCTCAAATCTGGACCCCGGTGTCCGGGCTGAGCGATGGGGGTGGAACGATGGAAGATTGGACAGTTTCATGAAGGATAAATCTACATTGGCTTGGCTCCGCCTCTGCTTCTGAATACCAGGTGCTGCCCTGATCCAGCTGCTCTCCTTATGGGCACCTTGTGTGGCCAGAACCAGCCGCCTTTAAGTTTTGCAAGGCAGCTTCCAGCTCAGCCTCTGGGGCTCCTGCCACTGCTGGCCATCCCCCAAGCTTGCATATGGCCACTTGGGATGGGGAGGGAGAAACTCAGCACAGGGGGATGGTGGCAGGGTTTTTTTTGAGGGGGGGGTCCATTCGGGCAGGGAGCCCGGCCTGGGAACTCAGAGGAGAGCAAGCGAGAAAAGGAGAGTGGAGTGGAAGTGATTTGAATGGGAACAAACCCCCAGCTTGCTGAATAACAGCTTTCATCCCTGCCTGGAGAAGTCTTTTGTCAGGCCAGCCCCTGCCAAGGACAAAAGCCCCCCACTTGAATTCATGGAGTTTTAATTGGTTCTCAGGTGGGGGAGGAGAGGGGGCACAGCCAAGCCGGATTCCTTAAAGGCACACACACACCAACACACACAAACCCCCAAAGAGATTGGGCCTCCTTGAACTCTCGCCCCAGAAGATTAAGAATCACACACTGCACCGTGGTGAACTTTTGGAAACAGTTCCTGAAACCGTGGCTTTCTCAACAAGCTCTGCCTGCAGACTTTTTCTGGGCAATCCTGTTTGTCTATCTATCTGTGCTGTAAAAAAAAAAAAAACAAATAGCCCCCCTCCTATCTTCTTCAGATCAAGCTGTTTTGCCTCCCTTGAGCCAGCCTGAGAGGGCTGCCAAGGTTTCTTGGTAACTGGTGCTGCTTTAGCTACTCAGAACATGAATGCTGGGTACACTGGCTTAAAACACAGCAAAGTCTTTCTTTTTCTCAATTGGGATTGAAGCTGGTTTGGGGCAAGAGAGAGAGAGAACACATCAAAAAGAAGCATTTTGTAAGAGAAGGCAGGGAAGATAAGGATCTATCCACATCTTTCCTGGAAGTGTTTTCAATGTGCTTTTATTGTTTTATGTGATAGGAATTTTGTTTACAACATTTAACATAAGAAAGTAAGAGAAGGTGGCTGGATCAGGCCCATCTAGCCCAGCACCCTGTCCTCGCAGTGGGGAACCCGCAAGCAGCACCCAAGCACCCTATTAATGTCCCCTGCTGTGGCTTCCCGCAACTTGTGTTCAGAAGCATTGCTTCCTCCATAGCAGAGCTGAGCTATTGTGGCCAGTAGCCATCGGCAGCCCTCTCCTCCTCTTTTAAAGCCATCCAAATTGGTGGCCACCATCGCCTCTTGTGGGAGGGAGTTCCATAGGTTAACTCACTCTGCACCGTGTCAATAAATCCTCTGTTATCGGTCCTGAATCTTCCAACATTCAGCTTCAGCGGACGTCCGCGAGTTCTAGGGTGTTACATTTGCCTCCCTGGGCTGTTTCGGGAGGAAGGGCGGGATATAAATTTAATAAAAAAATAAATAAAATTGTGGCAAAGGTTGCCCACACAACGTGTCCCAAATCAGCGTCGGGAGCACCCTGGATGCAAAGTTAAACGGGAGTGTGAACACAGATAAAGTTCCAGTTATGGGGAATAGCATCTCAGCTGTTAAATCTCTGCACCTCCTGCTGCTGTTTAAAAGGCAAAAACTCTCTCTGTGTGTGGAGTGGGAGAAGGAATTGGTAACCCCAGTTAGTACACTCAAAAGGCCTGGGAGTCCAGGCCAAAACAAGCAAACAAGCAAACAAAAACAGAAACAAGCCTTGCTAACTGAGAGAGGAAGTAAAAGGAAAGGCACAAAACTTGGAGAGTCGATAGTTTACCTTGCTTGAACTGTTGGCTTTGAAGACATCATACCTCATCATTTAACACTTTCTTTGCAAACAGTACTTTCTCTGCCCCCACCCTCCAAAGCAAAGACTTGCTTATCCTAAGACTCTCCAACCAACCCAGTTTTGCTGGGCTCTGTGTAGCCCATGATTTCTGGGCAACATGGCCCACATGGAGCTCAAGGAGAGTTAGGAATGTCAGAAGAAGCTGCTGGATCAGGCCACTGAGTGGCCCATTTAGTCCAGCATCCTGTTCTCGCAGTAGCCAATCAGAAGCCTCTTCTGGGTTATAGATGGTACACAACACCAGTGCAGTTAGGGAAAATGTACAAAACTAGTTCAAATATATGTTGGAAGTGTAAGGAAAAGGAAGGGACATTTTATCATATGTGGTGGGATTGTAATGTAATTAAAAAATTTTGGGAAATGATACACAATGAATTGAAGAAAATGTTCCATTTAACATTTTTTTAAAAACCCAAGGCATTTTTGTTGGGGATTGTAGGGAAACACCTGCCAAAAAAGCTGAAAAACATCTTCATGTATGCGATAACGGCCGCGAGAGTTCTGGTAGCACAAGGATGGAAGTCTGAAGAAACCCCAACTAAAGAATCATGGCAAGAAAAATTGACGGACTATGCAGAACTGGCAAAACTGACATATAAGCTACGGGACAAGGATAACTGTGACTTTAAGGATGAATGGGAACCCTTTACAAAGTATCTGAAGATGCAACAAAGCGAACTGGACTGCCTGGCAGGTTTTGAATAAAGATTCACAAACTTTTTATTGATAATAATCAGCTAAATAGTTTGAGGATCTATACAACTTTGTAACATGCAGAAAACAGCAGTCTCAGAGAAACCAAAGACTGGAAATGAGGAAAGTCGGGGGGTGGGGGGGGGAGGGAGGAAAAATGGGGGGGGGGACAAGGATGATATGTTTTTGGATAATATGTCTTGTTTTAATTTTGATTAAAAAATTAGAAAAAAGAAGCCTCTTCTGGGAAATCGACAAGCAGTGACTGAGCGCAACAGCACTCTCCCATCCTGCAACTTCCAGCAACCAGTATCCAGAAGCATCACTGCTTCCAGCCAAGGAGGCACAGTATACAGAATAATAGAATTGTAGAGTTGGAAGGGACCCCAAGGGTCATCTAGTCCAACCCCCTGCAATGCAGGAATCTTTTGCCCAACATGGGGCTCGAACCCACAACCCTGAGATTAAGAGGTCCATGCTCTACCCACTGAGCTACCCCAGCTGTTAATAATGGCTAGTAGCCATTGGTAGCCTTTTCCTCCCTGAATTGGTGCAATCCTCTTTTAATGAGTTAGTTCAATGATGTCATGCTCACCTTCTTCCTTAGGGAATGAATGGGCCCTCCAGATGGTGCTGAACTACATATCTCATAATCCATCACCGTTTTCCATATTTGCTGGGGCTGATGGAAACTGGAGTCCTAAAAGCAGAGGGCACCGTACCACGTTATCTACCCTGTAAGGAATGCTGAGATTATGTAGGATATGAAGTGCATAGGGGAAGGGCTGTGTCATGTGTATTAATTTACCGCCATAGTGGAAGATATATTAAATAATGAACCCCACAACAATTATAATATTTAAGATTTGTGGGGTTAGGGTAGGCTACGTTATCCGATAGTTAAGCAGATCCACACCGTACGTTGAAAGAACATCCACACACATTGAAAACACATGAATCCCCCCCCCAAGAGTCCTGGGAACTGTAGTTCACAGCGCTACAATTCCCAGCACCCTTAACAAACTAGAGACGATGGTGATGATATCACTGATTTGTGACTCACCTTCTAAACCACTGTCTCAAATAAAATTACATACAGTCCCTGGGATTTCTTGGCGGAGGTCGTGTGCTTGAAATGTGCGTCGGATGTGTTTTAAAGGTATGATGTGCCTGACGCAACTATTATTTCTGGAAAGCGGCAGGTGTTTGTTGTGAGCAAAGCGGGAGGAGCAAGAAGGTGCCTGTCTCTTTAAGAAGGTCCGTTTTTCTTTTTTAAAAAAAACCATCCCGGTGGCAGGAATTAGGCTTCTAAAGAAAGAGCAGAGAGTGGAAATTGGATTGAGCAAGCCCTGGGCTCAGGACCAAGCTGGATCTGTAAGGATTGTTATGCTAATCACCTGAGTGCTGGACTTTCATCACCCTTTGAGTTCAGAGTGGAGAGCAAATGGGAGCCTTCCTGGGCCCTCTCCTGGTTTGTTTGTTTTCCACTGGACCAGAACATCATCACCTCTTCCTTGTTTTTCAGTTTCAGTTCCTCAGCTGCCTGCTGTTTTGCAACACTGTGGTTGACTCAAATAAAGGTATATTTCCCAATTGTGCATTTTCACCCCACTCCCCAGTGGACCAAACTAACAGAGGGGAGAACTGGCTTCAGTCTTGTGTGATCTACTGGATTCCACCCGCTCCTCCTTTGCACATTCCAGTAGAGTTTAGTGGTTAGAGTGTTAGGCCTAGGAGACCAGGATTCAAATTCCCAGTCTGCGGGGAAGCTCAGTGGGTGACCTTTGGCTTCTCACGGTCTCTAGCCTACCTCACGGGGCTGTTGTACAGATAAAGCAGGGACAGCCATGTAAGCTACCTTGATCTTCTTGGGGGAAAGCGGGGATATAAATATCAATAAGATCTTTCTGCAGTTAAGATTGCAACCCTAACTTTCCTTACCTGAGGCAGTACAAATTCAGGGGCGCTTAGAGGAAATTGTGGGTGCACTGCTATTTTTACTTTAAAAAACTAAATAAAATTATGCAACTATGCAATAGCGAGCCAACTTTTTAAATGTGTTAATATAATTTTTATCAAAGTATGACAACAGTTGAAAATGAAACAGTTGAACATTAAATAAACAACGATTTAAGAAAAGGTAAAAATTACAACAATATATTTGCGGCGCATTCATACATCAAATACTGAAACACAAGACATCACGTTTCTTATGGTTTTCCGGATGGGCAAGTTGAATTTAGAATGTTCAGAAAGCCCCTGTGTGAGAAGCAAGGAAGGTGAGATCTCTCCAGGTAAAAGGCTAGGCAAAGAGAAGGATGCTCTCAGGTGAGAGCTAGGAAGACACATCTTTTTCTGCATGGGACAAAAGTTAAGATATATTTGTGAAAGAGGATATTGTATTCTCCTATCTCCTTTTCTTTTCTTTTCTTTTTTTTTCTTTTCTTTTCTTTTCTTTTTATTATTCCTTGTATAGATTTAGCTTGTCTTTTATTGCATTGTGAAAAGTGTTAAGAAAACTTCATTAAAAAAAAAAAAGAATGTTCAGATAGTAAACAATGATGACTCTCTCTTCTTCTCCTTTATGGGTAAAGCATAAGGTTCGTGCAAAGCGGGTCAAAGACCTGGTCATAGCCATACCAGCCAAGACTGTACTATATTTCAGCAGCGGCATACATCATAACTTATGGCTCAGCCAGTAGAGCATGAGACTCTTAACCCCAGGGTTGTGGGTTTGAGCCCCATGTCGGGCAAAAGATTTCTGCAGTGTAGAGGGGTTGGAGTAGATGATTCTAATTGGTCCCTACAATTCTATGATTCTATATACATTATAAAGGGACATGGGTGACGCTGTGGTCTAAACCACGGAGCCTAGGGCTTGCCGATCAGAAGGTTGGCGGTTCAAATCCCTGTGACAGGGTGAGCGCCTGTTGTTCGGTCCCAGCTCCTGCCCACCTAGCAGTTCGAAAGCACGTCAAGGTGCAAGTAGATAAATAGGTACCGCTCTGGCGGGAAGGTAAACGGTGTTTCCGTGCGCTGCTCTGGCTCGCCAGAAGCGGCTTAGTCATGCTGGCCACATGACCCGGAAGCTGTCTGCGGACAAACGCCGGCTCCCTCGGCCTATAGAGCGAGATGAGTGCCGCAACCCCAGAGTCATTCGCGACTGGACCTAACGGTCGGGGTACCTTTACCTTTACCTTTATATACATTCTAAAGTCAAGTGGGGGTTGGCCACTGTGAGAAGTGGATGCTGGACCTGATCCAGTCAGCTCCTCTTACATTCCCATGTGTGACCCAGACCAGCAAGGGATTGTGGAGAGGCGTGATGTCATTGCTCGCCTGCCTCCCTGCTCCTCCGCCTTCCAGCTGGACTCAGGGGTGTTCCACGCCATCTCTGCCTGGAAGAAGGGAGGGGGAAGGAGGGCTGGCTCTGTCTGCCCCCTACACCGCCCCCGCCCCCTGTACCCAGAGCACCGGATGGCCAGGGTTTTTGGAGAAGCCGGGCTTAGTGGAACTATTCAAGCCAGCCGCAGCCTGGCAACCGGGTGTCGACAATGGGCGCCCAGGAGAGGGAATGTTTCTGCATGCCTGATCAATGGGAGCAGGGTGAGACAGGCAGGCAAACAGGAGCTGGGAAAGAGACCCAGAAGAGAAAGGGACCCTTCCCACCCCTCCTCTCTGCCCTGACTCAGTTCCTTTCATTTATCACGGGCGCTTTGTGGAGCTGGTGACACAACAGAGGCCTTTCGGAGGGAAGGCTCCTTGCGGGGAGTTGGGACGAGGGGTGTGCGTATGTGTTTTCCCACCTCCCTCCCTCCCCAACCCAAATTAAATATCAGGCTCTGCCCTTTTACTTCTTTGTCACCTCCTGGAAAGGCGGGGGCGGGTGAGGAAAAGGGGTTTTTTCCCTCTCCACACCCCCTTCCCCAAGTCCCATCTGTGCTCAAGTCAGGCCTCCCAGAGTTGCAGACCCGAAGGAATGTCCGTTTCCCTGGGCAGACAAAGGAGCAGCCATTCCCACCCCCCAAAAAGCACCCACACCTCAGACCCTTGTTTGCTGACCCAAGGGAGAGCAGAACGCCTGGGTTTAAAATGGCAGCCATGCCCAGCAGCAGTTGTGCCGGGGGGGGGGGAGAGGAGGCTCTGGCAACAGGGGCGAAATATGCCAATGGTGGCATCTGAGGTGGGCTTTGGGGGAGAGGGTCAGGCTGCCAGGAAAGGCTGGAGGTGGTTATTGATGGCTACCACCAGCCATGATAAAATGTAAAGGTAAATAATAATAATAATTTATTATTTATACCCCACCCATCTGGCTGAGTTTCCCCAGCCACTCTGGGTGGCTTCCAATCAAGTGTTAAAAACAATACAGCATTAAATATTTAAAAACTTCCCTAAACAGGGCTGCTTTCTGATGTCTCCCTTCACATCTGAAGGGAGGGCGTTCCATAAGGCGGGCGCCACTACCGAGAAGGCCCTCCCTCTGGTTCCCTGTAACCTCACTTCTCGCAATGAGGGAACCGCCAGAAGGCCCTTGGAGCTGGACCTCAGCGTCTGGGCTGAACTATGCGGGTGGAGACGCTCCTTCAGGTATACAGGACCCCTGGGCGGTTAAGTCCAGTCAAAGGAGACTATGGGGTTGTGACACTCATCTCGCTTTTAGGCCGAGGGAGCTGGCGTTTGTCCACAGACAGCTTTCCGGGTGGGTCACGGGACCAGCATGACTAAACCGCTTCTGGCGCTGTGCAACACCCTGACGGAAACCAGAGCGCAGCGGTACCTATTTATCTACTTGCACTTTGCTGTGCTTTCGAACTGCTAGGTTGGCAGGAGCAGGGACCGAGGAACGGGAGCTCAACCTGTCGCGGGGATTTGAACCGCCAACCTTCCGATCGGCAAGCCCAAGAGGCTGAGTGGTTTAGGCCACAGCGCCACCCACGTCCCTACCAGCCAAGATAACTATGCTCTGTCCCCACAGTCGGAGGCAGTGATGCTTCTGAGTGCAGTGGTACCTCGGGTTAAGAACTTAATTCGTTCTGGAGGTCCGTTCTTAACCTGAAACTGTTCTTAACCTGAGGTACCACTTTAGCTAATGGGGCCTCCCGCTGCTGCCGCGCAATTTCTGTTCTCATCCTGAAGCAAAGTTCTTAACCCGAGGTACTATTTCCGGGTTAGCGGAGTCTGTAACCTGAAGCGTCTGTAACCTGAAGCGTCTGTAACCCGAGGTACCGCTGTACCAGTTGCTGGAAACCGCAGGAGGGGAGAGGGCTCTTGTGCTGGGGTCCTGCTTCTGGCCGGCTTCCCAAAAGAGGCATTTGGTTGGTCACTGTGAGAACAGGAAGCTGGACTAGATGGGCCACTGAAGCAGCCTCCTCCGGCAGTGGGTTTTGGTTGCCACCAAGGGTGGACATCGAGGGAGACAGACAAATATGATGCACAATGAAGTGGGCTCCCAGCAAACAGGTGGCATAGGGCTTCCCTCTAAGACAGGCAAGCGTTGTTAGGTTCCCCCCCCTTCAAACAGGGTTGTTGAAGGTACCTTGAAAGATGGAAAATGTGGCCCATGGCATATTTGCACACTCTACTTTTTGCGCCGGCTCAACAGGTTCAGCAAGCTTTTTGCATTCTTGCAAAAATCTGTGGCTCCTGAAGGTTCTTTTCATCATATGTGGTGGTCTTGTGGTAAGGTTAAAGCTTACTGGGAAATGATATACAGTGGTACCTCGGGTTACATATGGTTCAGGTTACATACGCTTCAGGTTACAGACTCCGCTAACCCAGAAATATTACTTCGGGTTAAGAACTTTGCTTCAGGATGAGAACAAAATCGTGCTCTGGCGGCGCAGCAGCAGCAGGAGGCCCCATTAGCTAAAGTGGTGCTTCAGGTTAAGAACAGTTTCAGGTTAAGAACAGACCTCCGGAACAAATTAAGTACTTAACCCGAGGTACCACTGTATAATGAAAAGGATGTTTAAAATAACCTTTGTAAAACAACACACAGACACACACACAAAAACCCAGCAGCCTTTCTTTTGGGAATTATAGGGACAGAACTACCTAAGCCGTATAGAAACTTACTCATGTAACATAAGAATGTTCCTTGCCCCCAAATGGAAAAAAGCACAAGTCCCAGCAAAGGAAGAATGGATACAAAAACTTCTGGAATATATAGAAATGGCAAAACATACCAGAAGAATAAGAAATCAAGATAACAAACTTTTTATAAAAGAATGGAAATGGTTTACTGAATATTTACAGATAAATTGTAAACAGATAAGAACATTGGCAGGATTATTGTAATAACCTGCAGTTTCATAAGAGTATATATTTTAAAAAGATGAATAAATGAGCAAGTTAAGTTAATCTGGATATGCAGAATATATTAAGAATAAATTTAAGGAACCACAGAAAGAGGGAGAAGGAAGTCATGTTTTGAAATGTTAAGATGATTGTAATAATTAGTGAAATGTTTAAATCTGAAAGGGACGCGGGTGGCACTGTGGGTTAAACCACAGAGCCTAGGACTTGCTGATCAGAAGGTTGGCGGTTCGAATCCCCGCGATGGGGTGAGCTCCCGTTGCTCGGTCCCTGCTCCTGCCAACCTAGCAGTTCAAAAGCACGTCAAAGTGCAAGTAGATAAATAGGTACCACTCCAGCAGGAAGGCGCTGCTCTGGTTCGCCAGAAGCGGCTTAGTCATGCTGGCCACATGACCCGGAAGCTGTACGCCGGCTCCCTCGGCCAGTAAAGTGAGTGCCACAACCCCAAAGTCAGCCATGACTGGACCTAATAGTCAGGGGTCCCTTTACCTTTACCTATAAATCTGAAAAGTATAAAAAAAAATTAAAAACCACTGAAGCTTCTATTTGACCAAAAGCTGCAACAGTTGGGCAGCAGAAGGGCGTGTGTTGAAACCAGTGTGGGACTGAAGCCCCTCTCAAAACTGGTTCTGGATTTGATGAGGGTCCAGCATGCAATGCTATATGGATCTAATGTCAGATGTATGTTCCTATTTTCCACTGCAAACCTGCAGCACACGACCAGGTTGGGGGGACGGATGGATAGGAAAGGCCATGTGGCAACAGAAGAGAATGGCAGAGGGCTCAGAAGAAAGATGATGTTCCTGAACATCTGTTGCCCAAGGGGAATCTCAGCTCCAGTTAAAGACAGAGCTGGAACTACTAGCATTGCTGGTGCAGGAGGTAAGGCAGAAGATTCCGACTAGAATCTGGAAGTTGCATTTCAATATGCTTACACCCAACTGCCTTACCTGCAGTTTGCTTCCTAGAAATAGAGGCTGCTCCATTATTCTAAACTATTCTATTCTAATTCTATTCTATTCTATTCTATTCTATTCTATTCTATTTATTTCATAAAATTCATGCACCACTTAACTGTAGGAAAACAAACAAACCTCAAAAAGCGGTTTACAAAATAGATGAAACAATAAAATTATCAATAAGAAAAATTAACAGCAATAATATAAAACTTTCAGAAAGTTAAAATAACCACAGACTAAAAAGAGATTAAAAGCCACACCAACTTTTTAAACATCTGGGTGGGCTTGTCTAAAGAAGGATGTTTTTAGTGGGCACTGAAAGGACTGAAGGCGCCTTGACTGACATCAATAGGCAGGGAGTTCCAATGTGTAATGCTGCCAAATGTCAAGTTTCTACAAATGTAGAACAGGTATTCTGCGGCACCTGTAACAGGGGCAGTTCTGCCAACTGAAGCGGTCTAGTAGGCGCATATGATCTCGTAGATTATCCATGAGGGCAAATGAGGCACTGCTTGCACCAATCTGAGCCAGCTGCCACCAGCCTGCCTTCCTACTTACATGCAGCCCAGAGGGTGGCCCTGCCGGTCAGCATCCTCCTTTAGGTATCAGTGTTGCCCCTGAAGAACTCAGCTGGGGTGAAACTAGAATGAACTCTCTCCCTTGTCATTGGCTCTCTGGCGCCCACTACTGTCAGGCTCCCTGCTCTCCTGCCTACCAGCTTGTGGGCAAAGGTTATATTTAAACACAGGTCTTTTCCAGGTTGCATTTGGAAGCCCATTTTGCTCCACCGATCCTGCTTCGAGATCAGCACAAACCTGATCTGCGAAGAGGCACAGAAGGACTGGATGGTCTTCAGGTGCATTTTAACGTGTCTGTGTTTCTAAATTTATTCCTCCCAACGCTACAGCCTGCCACAAGATGTAGCATTAACACACTGAATTGTAGCTGGAAAATCTCGCCAAATATGCAAAGGAGGTATCTCAGAGCCGGCTTGGAATAAAAGCTTCCCGAGTGATAATTTCGTTCTTTTATCTGCGGGAGCGTTAAATGCAGGTCCCAAACAATACGAGCTCTGAGCGCCACGTCAAAAACCCTGAAAAGTTCTAATTGATAATAAATAATTCAGCTTCTCGCCCAGGCCCCAAATTTGTTGAAATCTTTGGCAGCAATCCAAGCAAACGACTTAAAGGAGATGATGAAGTCCCAAACCTTTCACTGTGGGGGGTGGGGGTGGGAATTGGCCAGATGAAAATTACAGCACCCTTTGAGCTCCCCAAGGCTATAGAACAGGGGTTGGCAAAGTTTACCAGCCATGGGCCGGATCATTCCTACGGAGACTGTCCGTGGGCTGGACTGGCACAGCGCGATGCCGGAAATCAGGTCTGTGCATGTCCGTGGCACCAACAATCGCTTCTGCACATGCCCAGAGGCCAAAAATCATGCCTGAGCAGAAGCAATTTTCAGCGTCTGGACATGCGCAGGCGTGATTTATGGCGCCACTTGGTGAGTCCCCGTGCTGCGCTGCGCTGGTTTAGTGCAGTGCGTGGGGGACTTGCCAAGCGGGCAGCTCGGTTCGAGGGTGGCTCCTGGGCCGGTAAAATGGTTTTTGTGGGCCACTTCCAGCCAACGGGCCACACGTTGCTGACCCCTGCTCTAGAATCTTCACCTTATGACTGTGGAGACCAGCGTTTGCCAGCCTGGTGCCCTCCAGATGTTTGAAACTATAATTCCCATCAGTCCCAGGTGATGTGATGCACAAGGTAATAGGAGCAGATCTGTAGCTCAGGGGCAGAGCACCAACCTTGCATGCAGAAGGTCGCAGGTTCAGTCCCCAATGGCATGCCGGCTTCTAACACATATAAAAACATAATAAAACATTTAACATTAAAAAACTTCCCTATACAGGGCTGCCTTCAGATGTCTTCTAAAGGTTGTACAGTCGTACCTTGGATCCTGAACGCCTTGCGAGTCAAATGTTTTGGCTCCCAAATGCTGCAAACCTGGCAGTGAGTGTTCCGGTTTGCAAATGTTCTTTGGAACCCGAATGTCTGACGTGGCTTCCGATTGGCTGCAAGAGCTTCCTGCAGCCAATCAGAAGCCGTGCCTTGGTTTCCGAATGTTTTGGAAGTTGAATGGCCTTCCTGAACGGATTCCGTTAGACTTCCGTTAGACTCTCCTTGGCTCAGGGGTTGCATAACTCTATACCCTCCAACATTTCTCTGAAAAAAATAGGGATATCCTAAGGAAAAGCGGGACATTCCAAGATCAAATCAGAAACCGGGAATGTCCCTTGAAAATAGGGACACTTGGAGGGTCTGGGATTGAACCTGCGGCCTTCTGCATTCATAGCAGATACTATACCAGAGATTGAATCTGGGACCTTCTCCTGCATGCAAAGCAGACGCCCCGCTAAGCTGCATTCCTTCACAAATGGGATCGTAGGAAACAGCCTTACACCAAGCCAGATCACTGGTCCATATATCTCAGTGTCCTCTACTCTGAGTGGCAGCAGGCCTCCAGCCCATGGGTAGGCAACCTAAGGCCCGGGGGTCGGATCTGGTTCAATCGCCTTCTAAATCCGGCCCACGGACGGTGCGGGAATCAGCATGTTTTTACATGAGTAGAATGTGTCCTTTTATTTAAAATGCACCTCTGGGTTATTTGTGGGGCCTGCCTGGCGTTTTGACATGAGTAGAATGTGTGCTTTTATTTAAAATGCATCTCTGGGTTAGTTGTGGGGCATAGGAATTTGTTCATTTCCCCCCCCCAAAAAAAAATATAGTCCAGCCCCTGACAAGGTCTGAGGGACAGTGGACCGGCCCCCTGCTGAAAAAGTTTGCTGACCCCTGCTCCAGCATTTCAGACTTCTTGCAGTACCACCGGGATATGTTGTTAGGGATAGAATCTGGGACTTTCTGTACGGAAGGCAAGACGCTCTTCCTCTGAACTGCACCTGTTCCCCAGTGTAGCTTGGTTGCCAGCACCACCACCCCTTCCCTGGCTCTCCAGCGCCTGGGAGTTGCTAGCGCCACCCAAGCTATGATCGCTGGATGCAGAGAGACGGCTACGGGCTGCCTGGCGAACCTGGGCGTGTGAACAGCAGATTATAGCATGGGCTCAGCAAAGAGGCTACGCGGCAGCCAGGGAGGAGTTGCCAAGGTGAAAGCAGTTTAATAGGTTGCTGCTTACAGGCTTAGAGTGCTTTACAGGTGCCTTGTCTGGAAATACGACCAGCAGCTGCTAATTGCTTCTCTAACTGGCCAACCTCATCTGACATCTTCCTATTTTGAGAGCAGGGACCTGCCCTCCCCACAAGGCAAGAGGCAGACTCTCCCTGCTTCCATCCCTTCCACTTCCGCCCTCTGAACACACTGCGGACGAGCAAAAAGTCAGTTTTTAAGGCAATGGCTTGTTTGAGACAAGAGAAACTCAACTTGCGGGTTGCGAAGTAGGCTTGTTTCAACGGGCAGTAGTTACGACAGGCCACAGTTTAGGGTTTGAACATGAGTCACTATGGTTTTTCTTCAAAGCACAGGATTTAGGTCTCAATGTTTTGCTTAAATGCTTTATAGGTTTCTTCTCGTTTGCTGATGCTATGTATGGACCTTTTGTTTGTGGTTTCGGGGTTGTACCTTGCATGCCCTGCTTAGAGATTTTATTTATTGTACTTCATAAAATATACACAATGCTTGATTTTTTTTAAAAAAAAACCTCCAAGCGGTTTACAAAAAAGATTTAAAAAAATTATCAATAAGAAAAAATAACAACAATTTAAGGTTTGAGAAAGTTAAAACAGCAATAGATCAAAACTCACACCCACTTTCTAAACACCTGGGTGGTCTTAATAGCTCATTTGGTTAGGGTGTGGTGCTGATAACAGCAAGGTTGCAGGTTCGATCCCTGTATGGGACAGCTGAATATTGCTGCATTGCAGAGGGTTGGACTAGATGATTCTCAGGGTCCCTTCCAACAATTCTATATTTTTAGCAGGTGCCCAAAACAGTACAGTGAAGAAACCAGCCTGACGTCAATGGTTCCAAAGTTTAAGCGCTGTCACTCTATAACATATTTATTTCTTGCAAATGCTGAATAGGTATTACAGTATGTGGCATCTGTAACAGGGACAGTTTTGCAGATCAGTGCCCTTTTCTGAGCCTTCCACAGCTCTGCAATATCCTTTGCTTTACTATAACCCTTAGTCAACTGTGTCTCTCCCCACTGTAGCTTCTCTCTTGGCTTTCCCCAGGTTCCCAGACTGGCCCCATAGTGCAGTCACCTGCTTTTTCTTCTGCTACACTGAAAATCCAGTGCAGCTTGTTTCAGACACACACATATACAAATGGGAAACCAAATAGCCCTCCCTTATTCTTCCCAGCTGAAATGTTGCACCTGATTAATTCGGGTTGTATAAATAGCCATCTCTGCGGCCCAGCAGCCGGCATCAAGGCCCCTGCTGTCTGGCGGAGAAGCCTCCCTGAGCTGTAATTAAAAACTTTACCCCTGAAAGGCTGTCGGGCTGAAGAAAGGAAGGAAACAGAGAGAAAGAGGAGAGGAACTGGTTCTCGGACGGACCTAACAATTATGCTCTTGATGAATTATTCAGGGTGGTTGCGGGGAGGGAGCGGGACTGTAGAGATGGATTTCCCTCTGCCAGCATTAAACATGTGAGGAGAGGCTCAGATTTTAGCTGTCCAGGGAAAGGGTGCTTGCCGGGAGCTCAGCGGATCCAAAATCAGGTGCACGGCTTTTGTAAGATTATACGATGAGCATCAAAATCTGGATGGTGGGAGGCAATTTGGCCCAGGCACAGTCTAGAGCACCAGAGAACAGCCCATAGCACAGCCTGCAACCAGCTCCTGCCCTCCAAAAGTTTTGGACTACAACTCCCATCAGCCAGGGTAGGGTATATTTAGCCTGGAGAAGAGGAGACGGATGGTCACTGCCTCCTGTGGGAGTGAGTTCTGTAGGTTAACTTTGAGGAACGATTTCCCCCTTTATCTGTCCTGAACAGCTTCACTGTACAGTGGTACCTTGGGTTAAGAACTTAGTTCGTTCTGGAGGTCCGTTCTTAACCTGAAACTGTTCTTAACCTGAGGTACCACTTTAGCTAATGGGGCCTCCCGCTGTTGCCATGCCGCTGCCATGCAATTTCTGTTCTCATCCTAAAGCAAAGTTCTTAACCTGAGGTACTATTTCTGGGTTAGCAGGGTCTGTAACCTGAAGCGTCTGTAACCTGAAGCGTCTGTAACCTGAGGCACCACTGTATGTCAACCAGTTCTAGCGCGATGAGGGGGTTTTCTCCCCATCTATCGACATTCCCCACACTGTGCATCATTTTATAAACCTTGGTTTTACATCCTCTCCAGCACCTTCATTTCTGAACTGGGAAGCAAACGACGTTTCAGCTTTTCCTCCCAGAGAACAGGTACCCTTTTCCCGCACCTTCCACAGTATCCTTGTTGTTGAGATGCAGTAAATGGGACTTGGGGGAGTCTTCCAAGAGGAATCTGGTAGGGCATTAACACAAGAAGGGGGTTTACGGGAAGGTCAGGCCTTTCTCAGTGTAAGCCTGGGACATGGTGAGCACTTGGCCAGAGCCTGCACTAATTACTGCCCCTAACGAGGACACCAATTAGGAACAGCACTTGAACCAGCTTAGCTCGTTTCCGTCTTCTAAAGAGGAGAGTGCTTCCAGGAGCAGCGGCAACCCAAGACTGAAACGGGAGGCATTGTGAGGCTTGCAACCTCACCCCTGTCCGTGGAACAGTGTGGCAGAGTGGTTAGAGGATCAGACTAGAACCTGAGAGGTAAAGGGTAAAGGGACCCCTGACCATTAGGTCGAGTCGTGGCCGACTCTGGGGTTGCAGCGCTCATCTCGCTTTATTGGCCGAGGGAGCCGGCGTACAGCTTCCGGGTCATGTGGCTAGCATGACTAAGCTGCTTCTGGCGAACCAGAGCAGCGCACGGAAACGCCGTTTACCTTCCCGCCAGAGCGGTACCTATTTATCTACTTGCACTTTGACGTGCTTTCGAACTGCTAGGTTGGCAGGAGCAGGGACCGAGGAACGGGAGCTCACTCCGTCGCGCGATTTGAACCGCCGACCTTCTGATCGGCAAGTCCTAGGCTCTGTGGTTGAACCCACAGTGCCACCTGCGTCCCAGAGACCTGAGAGACCAGGGTTCAAATCCCCACTGAGTCATGAAGCTCACTGGGGGTATCTCACAGGGCTCTGATGAGGATGAAATACAGAGGAGAATCATTTCTTGAGGTCCTCGTAGGAAAAGTGGGATATAAATGGAACAATAAACAAATATTTCGAAGACATTTAATCTTCGAGCCCTTCCAGACGCGGGGAGGGGAGCAGCTGGGAGATGTATTCTGGAACATTTTTATTATTTATATCCTTTATTACATTCCTATCCTGTCTGTCCTCCAAGGTGGGTTAAAGACTTCTCGTTTTATCCTTACAACAACCCTGTGAGGTAGGTTAGGCTGAGTGACTGGCCCCTGAGGTCACACCCAATAAGCTTCATGGTTGAGTGCAGATTTGAACCCTGGTCTCCCAGCGCTCCCAATGCTCTAACCACTGCACTACAGTGGCTCTTTGTTGCGGGGGGGGGGGGAGGATGAATCTCAGAGACCTTGAATTAAAAGAAATATTGTTTAACTGAAGATAGAAAAGATGGATGTTAGCATGGGCTGAATATTTTAAATTAACCATTTCTTCTTTTTTTAATGTAATTTGCAGATGGGAAATTAGTAGTTTTCTCTTTTTTGGTATCTTTTCCTAATGTTTCTTTCGTATTTTATCTCCCCCCCCTCTTCTTTCTATTTTCTCTTTCTTTCTTCTGTTGCTCTCCTTTGTTCTTCTTCTTTTTCTTCTTTCTTTGGAGTCCTATGCCTGGGGCCTTTATGTTAAGGTCTAGAATATGTATACTCATCATGGGGGTGATAATCAATGGAGGACCCTGGGAAATGTGGGTCTCCCAGGGTGAGAGGCTGGGAGGGGAAAGGAAAGTTCCCAGGTGAGACCTGGGAGGAGCTATTGTCCTTTGTGGGTGATAAGAGCGAAGAATTACTTTTAAGAGAGGACACCATATTCTGCTCATTCAATTTGCATTTTTGTAGTTATAATATCACTGTATTAAAAAAAATAAAATCTTAGCTCAACTACAAAACAGTGGCTCTCAACTGCAACGTAGCAGTGACAAAACAACACAGCATTGGTGGTGGATTTAAACTGGACTGTCCATACAGCTTTATTAGCGGCTATGCAATGTTTCCCCAACATTATTGCATCATTGCCACCTGCAGGGTCAATTCTTGCACTGCAGCACCGAAAACGGGCCAAAAAAGCAACAACCCAGGACATCTGTGGCATAAAAAGTGACAGGATTTCAGCAGGGACTGATGCAGGAGCCGCATCTGCTGCCAACGAAGCGGTTTGTCCGCCCAAAAAACATTTGCAAACTGCATGAAAAGCAGGACCGCGTATAACCACCCTGACACCATCGCGAGTGCAAGTCATCGCGAAAGCGCAATTTAAAAAAGAGAGAGGATTGGTGGATTTTGATTTGACGTTCCGTAGGGGGTCCTTAGAGACACCAAGTCCCAAGCCACGTGCCACGACAGAGCAGCTGGCACACCACGTTAAGAGAAAAAAATCAAGCCAGGGTGAAGAGAAAGCAGAACTGGATGTACGGGTACATCTCCCGAGTGATTTGCTGTAGGTCGGAGGGCATTTCTGAAGCTGCCACAATGGTTTAGCAGCAACAGCAACAGCAACAGCAACAACCCAATAGCCTGCTGGATCAGGCAATGGCCCATCTAGCCTAGAATCCTTTTCTCACAGTGGCCGACTCCTCCTGCCTTAATTATATTGCTGAAATGAAGACAGCTTGGTTTGAGCGTTAAGCAAGCTCCATTCAGTATTGGCACTCCAAACCAATCCCTGAGCTCAGAATTCCTGTGTCCTTCGCACCAGCCTCGGGTTGGTGGACTTGGGGGCTCTAGTTAAAGAACAAAGTAGGCCACACAAGCCTGAAACACACAATCAAATGTTCCTGTGAGCCTAATCTACCTATCCAGAGAGTAAGGTGCTCCTTGCGTCTCTGCATGCTCAAGCCTGGCCTCCTTCCTTCCTGCCAGCCTCAACTGAGCAGAGGTAACTAGCCTCTGTGGTTGTTCTGGGAGGTGTCTTCCATCGCTCCCTCAAAGGCGTATTCCTGCTGCCTCCCTGCATGATATGGGGTCCTCTGTAGATGGGGGCACCTTATATTGTTGCCTTTTTGGGTGGGAAACTGCCTCCACTTTTAATGGGGGTGTTTCAGCTCTCAGATGTTTAGAGGATATTTTGCTGGCCCGTCTCCATCTGCCATGTCTCTGGTAGAAGAGAGTTCAGAAGAATACCCCGCAGGGATCCCGATTCTTGACACAAAAGGAGGACAGGAGAAGTGCCTGCCTCGCCCATCCACAAAAAGCCAGAGTCCCGCTTAGCCTGAGAAAGCCTCCTGCCTGCTTCTTTCTCTGGGAGTAATTGAGTCGAGCCCTTCTCCTCTGACCCTGGTGGGGCTAGCTAGACTCTCCAATTTCCACATGAAAGGAGCCCTGAGGGAAGAGGGGCTGTTGGGATGAGGGAGGAAGAGGCCCTTCCTCCTTTTCACATTCACAAGGAGGCCAGGAGGACTATAAATAAACTCTGCTCTGGAAACAAGAGCTTTTCCGTGGCTGCACCCAGGTGCGTGAAAGAGAATTGGTTGTTCTGTGCACCATACGTGTGTGTGTGTGTGTGTGTGTGTGTGTGTGTTTGTGTGTGTGTGTGTTTGAGAAAAAAGTTACCATACACTCCTACAAGTGCAGAAATTTACCAGATATGCAATTGCAACTTAAATCATGATATGTATATTTCTCTCTATATATATATGTTACATTTCATGATATAATTTTTAAAACTGAAAAATATGTGTATGTATGTTTGTTTGTGTATGTTTTGTTTTTCTTTTATAATTTATTAAAAGCATTTGCTGTCGTTTATTTTAAAAAATATTTGCATGCCACTATATCATAAATATATATATATATATATATATATATATATATATATATCAAAGCAGTTTAAAGCCATATAAGAAAATCATTAAAGATGTAAAAACTTGGTGTACTTTGCTTTTTAGCTTAAAAAGACTTCCAAGGAACAGATTTAAAAGTCAGTTCCTGCTTGTAATCTAAAAGGCACAGCATAAAAGGAAAGAGCTACTGGGAGGGAGAAAACAAACACAGGCACTGGTTTTCAGTGACCAAGTTTTTATAATGACTAACTGGGATGGAAACAGTTCGAGGAGAACATAAAGTTACTGGCATGCTAATAGAACCTTGCTGTGGGAAAAAAAAGATGTTTAAAATCATGTGATACACACATCTGTTTATCTGTGACGATTTACAAACAATTAAAAAGAATAAGGCAGGCTTCTCCAACCTGGAACCCTCCAGGTGTTTTGGACTACAACTCCCATCATGCTATAGTAGCTGAAGCTGGTGGTATCAGCTTCAAATACAGTGGTACCTCAGGTTACATACGCTTCAGGTTACAGACTCCGCTAACCCAGAAATAGTGCTTCAGGATGAGAACAGAAATCGTGCTCCGGTGGCGCGGCGGCAGCGGGAGGCCCCATTAGCTAAAGTGGTGCTTCAGGTTAAGAACAGTTTCAGGTTAAGTACGGACCTCTGGAACGAGTTAAGTACTTAACCTGAGGTACCACTGTACAAGCAGTCCATTCATGTCCTTCCACAGTGGGGACATTGGCTTCCAGGCGGGAGTTGATCACGATGTGGATTTGCCAAGCGTGCCTTTCTCTTAGCACGTTTCTCCCTTGCGTCCTGAGTTCGAGCGTCTTCAAAGTCCATGACACCTTTGGTAAAGGCTGTTCTCCAATTTGAGCACGCACAAGCCAGTGTTTCCCAGTTGTCGACGTTTATACTACATTTTTTTAGATTTGCCTTGAGAGAGTCTTTAAACTTCTTTTGTTGACCACCAGCATTACGTTTTCCATTTTTAAGTTTGGAATAGAGTACAGTGGTACCTCGGGTTACATATGCTTCAGGTTACATATGCCGCTAACTCAGAAATATTACCTCGGGTTAAGAACTTTGCTTCAGGATGAGAACAGAAATCGTGCAGCGGCGGCGCAGCAGCAGCAGGAGGCCCCATTAGCTAAAGTGGTGCTTCAGGTTAAGAACAGACCTCCGGAACAAATTAAGTACTTAACCTGAGGTACCACTGTAGTTGCTTTGGAAGATGATAAGGTGGGCCCTAAACTTTAAACCAGCATTCAAGTCTGGGGCACTTGAACCACTTATTAGATCTCGCTGGGAAATCGTGCAAGAGTTTCTCTCCCGCACACCTCTGCCCTCAAGAGTTCATGTGTGCACTGCTCGCTTTGGCCGGCATTCCTGAAGCAGAGAGAAATGTACGGCGAGAAACGGGAGAGAGAAGGAAAGGAATTGTTTTCTGTTGAGCAGGCAAGGCCGCGTGATGTTACCTTTCCGCAAAAGGCGAAGAGGAAAAGAACAGCTTGTTCTCCTTATCTGTCAGAGGGGTAATCAGAGGAGAGAGAAGAAAACCCTGGAACGCGATTTGGATGGCCACATGTCAACAGCGCCTTTGTATGAGAGCTGGCAATAGCATCCGAGGGACTGTCATTATTTCACAGGAGGGAATCCAGCGCATACCAGAACTTCAGGGTTGCGCATTTAAAGTGGGTTGAAGCGCTTTGTCTCACCCTAGTGCAACAAAACACTTTTTTGGGTTTTTAATTGCAGTTTGGAAAGCAGTGGGGAAATGCATTGAAAAGTGTGGGATGAATGAATGATGAACAGGATGACGTGTAAACACGCTGCAAGCAAATCTGGATGAATGCAGATACCGTATTTTTTGCTCTATAAGGCTCACTTTTTCCCTCCTAAAAATTAAGGGGAAATGTGTGTGCGTCTTATGGGGCGAATGCAGGCTGTGCAGCTATCCCAGAAGCCAGAACAGCAAGAGGGATTGCTGCTTTCACTGCGCAGCGATCCCTCTTGCTGTTCTGGCTTCTGAGATTCAGAATATATTTTTTCTTGTTTTCCTCCTCCAAAAACTAGGTGCATCTTGTGGTCTGGTGCGTCTTTTAGAGCGAAAAATACGGTAAGTGGTCATTGTCATAAGAACGTAAATGTAAGAACAGCAGAAGAGCCCAATCAATCGGACCAAAGGGTATCCATCTAGTTCAGCAGCCCTGTTCTCAAAGCGGTTACCCAGATGTCTGTGGGAAACCGGCAAACAGGACCCAAACATATGGGGCACCCTCCTCTCCTGTGGCTACCAGCAGCTGGTACTAAAAAGCTTTTCTGCCTCCAAGCGTGGAAGCAAAGTACAGTGGTACCTCAGGTTACATACGCTTCAGGTTACATACGCTTCAGGTTACAGACTCCGCTAACCCAGAAATATTACCTCGGGTTAAGAACTTTGCTTCAGGATGAGAACAGAAATCGTGCTTTGGCAGCGCGGCGGCAGCAGGAGGCCCCATTAGCTAAAGTGGTGCTTCAGGTTAAGAACAGTTTCAGGTTGAGAACGGACCTCTGGAACGAATTAAGTACTTAACCCGAGGTACCACTGTATAGGCAATTGCAGCTAGTAGCCATTGATAGGCCTCTCCCCCATTCATTTGTCGACTCTATTTTAAAGTTGTTATAAGAAAAACTGCTCCTTTTCACTTATCGGGTATTCTGGAGCCTATATAGAGTCCTTAAGTGGGTTCCCTATCGGTAAGAGAAAACAGTCACCAACCAGAGAATAATTAGAAGCAAAGCAACTAGTAAGCCTGATCCTTTATTAAAGGAACTGTTGCAACAGGGTCCTCACTCACCACACACAGGAGGAAGGAGAGAACCCTAAACAATAGTGTGCAAGCCCTAATATAGACTTTTGAAATTGCCCACCCTGTAGCTCGAGACCACCACCCCAAAACATCATACATACATCACAGAAGGAGGCCGTCTACAGCAGAGGAGGTGTCGGCCAGGATACCTAATAACGGTCACTGATTGCATTACCTGGGCAGCCTGGCCATTCTTTTGTGGTGGTTAATACTTTAGTTCCTGAATCTAGGTCACAGGCTCACCCTATTCATACACAAATACTCCCTTAAGACAGGATTTGCAAGCAAAAAGGCAATGGGAAGGCTTTCTCCATTTGCCTCCCTTACTGCAGAGGAATATTTGAGGTCATTGGGAGAGTCAAAATGGCTTCATGGTTCATATTTTTAGATATGTGTGCATTTATGAATATTTATTCTATATGTGAGACCTTACAATTCTTATAACAAAGTCATTGAGGTTGGTGATCATCACTGCCTTCCGTGCATTGTTCAAAATCAGCCAGGTACATTTTGCACTTGCCACGGGCCCTGACAACCCACGCTACGCCACCGCTTCATCTTGAGTTATGTGCCTGACTACCCATGGCTATCAAACTGCAGGTACTCTAGAAAGCATTGCAATGACCTTAGTAACTGCGGGCCAGCTTACCTGTTAAGACAGCTTGCAAACCACTTAACCTGCAAGACGCAGCCTGAGGATAACATTGGTTTCTTAATCCCCATGGAGCAGCAGGAGCAGCAGTGTGGCCTAAAATACCAGATGTTTTTGGACTGCAACTCCCATCAACCCCAGCCAGCACGTCTGGATGATGCTGGGGCTGATGGGAGTTGTAGTCCAACAACATCTGGAGGGTGCCACGTTGGGAAAGACTGTAACAGACCCTGCCCTACATGGACATATATGAGCTCCCAAGATTCTTTGCAACCCAGAGGGGCAACATGGCCAGCAAGGCAGTTCAGAAAGGGCTCCCCGGAAAGGGGAAGGTGCGCAAGCTGCTGCTTTTACACCACAAAATTCAGGATAATGTGATCTATAAAGGGAGAAAAGGGACGCGGGTGGCGCTGTGGGTTAAACCACAGAGCCTAGGACTTGCCGATCAGAAGTTCGGCAGTTCGAATCCCCGCAATGACGGGGTGAGCTCCCGTTGCTCGGTCCCTGCTCCTGCCAACCTAGCAGTTTGAAAGCACGTCAAAGTGCAAGTAGATAAATAGGTACCACTCTGGTGGGAAGGTAAACGGCATTTCCGTGCACTGCTCTGGTTCGCCAGAAGCGGCATAGTCATGCTGGCCACATGACCCGGAAGCTGTATGCCGGCTCCCTCGGCCAATAAAGCGAGATGAGTGCCGCAACCCCAGAGTCGGTCACGACTGGACCTAATGGTCAGGAGTCCCTTTACCTTTACCTTAAGGGAGAGAAAAGGCATCTGGGTAGTTACTCTCATCAGACCAACCAAATGAACATCCCAGATGCTCAGAAGACATGGCAGCTATACATGTCGGAGGATGCACACACAACATATGGTATCATGCTGTCCTTCCTTCCAAGGAAACAAGAGGAAGGGGAAAGAATTCCCTGCCTACTGAACTGATACTGCATTGGGCTGCTAAGAGATCGCCAAACATCTCCCCCTCCCCCAGACCCCATAGCTAAACCCATCCCCCAGAGGCCCAGTTCCCAGGGTCTTCAACTGAAGATTTGCATAGTGCTTCCAGATCATTCCTAGAAGACAGGACAATGGCATTCCTCCCCACCCCCTGCCCTCCGCCTTGCGGTGTAGATGGATGGGGGTCCCTGTAAAAAGAAGGGGAGGGGCAGGGCAAGATCTGAAGGGATGGAGGAGGCTGGAGACAGGCGAGAAAAGAATGGGGCAAATCTTCTCTTTTGTCCCATCATTGTCTCTGCTGCTGCTCAGCCAGGACTGGCCAGTGAATATCTATGGACAGGAGGCAAGCTGGGGTTTTTTTTCCAGTGTTGAAAGTGATGCAAGAGTTTGCAGCATCCAAGGGTGGACTGAACAGCCCAGAATTTGTCCCATTTCTCATGGGCACCAAGGCATAGGTCCCTTCCATCTCACCTTCTGGGTAGATACTTAAAAAGAAGGGGAAAAAGAATTGCACACTGATAAAATCCACATTCTACGTAATTAAAACGCACCCTTTAAAACATGAAAAACATGCACTTCTCAATGCATTCATCTGCATAATACATGTTTCATAGGCATCTTCTTATATAAGATAGGACTTTTCAGAAACCATAAAAGGCCTCATTCCAAGTGAGAGCTGTGTTCAGATTCACAAGCACATTCAGAAACAGAGGAACGTAAGACCACAAGAAGAGCCCTTCAGCTGGATCAGGCCAGAGACCCATCTAGTCCAGCATCCTGTTCTCACAGTAGCCAACCTGATGCCTATCAGGGCATGCAGTGGGTGGAACTGGGTCTATATCCTCTTGGTTGTGAGTTCTGGAGGCCAGAGACCATCTTGTCTCTTAGTGCAGAATCAAGTCATTGAGCCTGAGCTTCTTCAGACACAGCCCTCCCAACAAAAGCATGTACCTGTATGTTCTATGCTTATGATATGTTATTTGCTTGATAATTATGCTGCTTTAAATGTGCATTTTATATTTAACTTTGTTTTGTAATGTTTCCCATATGTGGGTTAACTTTGCTGCGTTAAAATGTGCATTCTGTAGCTGACCTCCTTTGTTATATCCTGAAAACTTTAAGATAATATTTTAGTTTCCCATTGCTTTGAATGTATAATTTATATTTTTCTTTCTTCAATAATGTTTAAACTGCTTTGAGATCCCACCCCCGTAAAAATATAAAGTGATATAGAAAAGGAATGAATAATAATAATAATTTTAAAGGTATAGTGTGTACACAGACTATAAATATATCCTCTTCTGGAGGGGCCACCTTCAAATAGCTGAAGTAACGTCACATGGAAGATGGAGCAAGCTTGTTTTCACTGCTGTTCCAGAGAACAGGACCTGAACCAGTGGATTCAAGTGACAAGAAAGGAGATTCCAACTAAAGACTAGGGAGATCTTTCTAAGAGCTGTTGGGCAGCAGAATGGACCACCTTGGAAGGTGTGGAATCTCCTTCACTGGAGGTTTTAAAACAGAGGCAGGATGACCATCTATCAGGGAATCTTGAGCTGTGATTCCTGCATTGCAGGGGGTTGGACTAGATGACCCTAGGGGTCCCTTCTAACGCTTACCATTCTCTGTTTCCACACACTATGAAATGCATTCAGAGCCACATTCTTTCCCTCAAAGATTCTGCATGCTGTAGTTTATCTCTTACCACTGGGAGCTGGTGCCCACTGGGAGCCCAACAGTAGGTGGCGCGAGAGCCAACTCGGTTCTGGTTTTCTCCCCATCCCTGCTGAGTTCTGCAAGGGCAACACAGAGACTAAGAAGGAGGAAGCTGGTCGCTAGTCGCACCTGCTTCATCAGTAAGAAGGCAGACAAGTAAAAGGCTGAGGTTGGTGGGAGCAGTGCCTCACGAAACCAGCCTCCACTGCTTCTCAGTTCCCAAGCCTTAAGGAACTACAGTTCCCAGAATTATTGGCTGGAAAGGAATGTGCTTTAAAAGGTATAGTGTGTTTGCAAAACATCTTAATTAATAAAATGCATCTGAAGTCCTTTGGGGTCCCAGGACCTAATTCGTGGTGGATTTGCAGGGAAGGGATTTTATTTATTCCTTTTATGACATTGGCATGTCTCCAAGGAGATCAGGGTGGTATTCATGGGGTCTATCCCATTTTATCCGCACAATGACCCTGTAAATTACATGATTAGAGCGGATCTACATTCCCGCCTAGAAAATGCATATTTTGAGATGTGAAACAGTCGCCTGGACATCCCATCTCCAGGGTCAGCCACCGATAGAAAGCTCAGCCTGCCGCCCCGTGGAACTGTCAAGTACTACCAATGATTTATCCACCTTTCAGGACTTGATGGCGGTTTCTCCAGAGCTGTTCGCCTAAAATGTTAGCAATGCCTTGTTTGTTATGTTAGGCCAGTGGAGGGAAGCCACTGGGCATGGAATGTGGCCCTCCATGTCTCTCTGTGTTGCCTAATGCACTCTCCCCAGCCAAACCCCTCACTGACCCTGCCCTACACCTTCCTTGAGTGATGTTATATCCCTTGCTTGCCTGGTGGACAGATGAGGTGGAAGAAAACCCTGGCTTTTGTGTGGATGGAATATAAGATTCTTGTAAAAGCCACCTCTGTGGCTCTACTCACTTTTGAGCATAAGATCTCTGCTGGATCAGACCAGAGGATCAGACCCACACCATTTTTTTAATTTGAAGAATACAGCACCACGCCCAGCAGTGCAGGACACTATGATGGGGAGGTTTGGCCGCTGGACAACAGGGTGGGAGGCCTGATCATTTAAAGGAAAGCCTGGCCAAACTGGGATGCATCTGTTTGTATGTGGACATGCAAGAAGCTGCTTTTCCCTGAGTCACATCAATGGATCATCTAGCTCAGCAAAGGTAAAGGTAAAGGTACCCCTGACCATTAGGTCCAGTCATGACCGACTCTGGGGTTGCGGCGCTCATCTCGCTTTATTGGCCGAGGGAGCCGGCGTACAGCTTCCGGGTCATGTGGCCAGCATGACTAAGCTGCTTCTGGCAAACCAGAGCAGCGCACGAAAACGCCATTTACCTTCCTGCCGGAGCAGTACCTATTTATCTACTTGCACATCTAGCTCAGTTCTGTAAATACTGTCTGGCAGTGGCTCTTCAGAGTTTCAGATGAGAGTCTCTCCCAGTCCTACCTGGAGATGCAATTGGGGATCAAACGTGGAGTCTTCTGCAGGCAGGGCAGATGCTCTACCACCGAACTGTGCCCCCCTCCCTTACAGGAATTTGTCTAACCCCCTTTTAAAGTTAACCAAATTGGTGGCCATCATATCGCTGTTGTCAAGTGGAAACTGCCAGCCCCAAGAGAGGAGAAAACAAGAGATGTACACAGATGGGCATCTTGGTCCTCCTACCTATGCCCATCCTACAGGTGATTTTAATAGCCTAACTATAATCATTCATACTCAGAAATAATTGGTCCTCCTGCTTAATCCAATGGGGTTTATATACTTAGGTAAACATGGCTAGAAAGTATCACTTACTACATTCAGTCTAACAGACAAGCCTCCACTGCTGAAATGGTTTTCAGAGCCCAGTGTCTATTTCCTTTTCCACAAGCCAGTTTTTCCTCTTCTACTCACAAGCCATGCTCCAGGTCTGTATAAAGGATCCGCTTTAATATTTCCAGGCTCTCAAAACCCAGGATCTATTACTGCTATAAGTTAGGAGGAGCTCTTCTCTGTGTTCTTTGGTCAGGGGTCACACCAGCAGTAAATATCCATGAAACTAGGTTTACACAGCAGCTCCACACCTAAAGCACATGATTTCCTCTCCCCAAGAATCCTGGGAACTGTAGTCTCACAAAGCTGCAATCCTCAGCAGCTTTATCAAGCTACAGTTCCCAGGATCATAAAATTAATATATTCAGTGATCTCAATAGCACCTCCAGCAAGCTTTTGGGGTAATTTGGTTTTCTTTTTTAAAATATTTTTTATTAAATTTTCCGTTTTACAATTTCAAATACTTATTTTACATCCTTGAAGTATCAGTGACTTCCCTTCTTCTCTTTCTATGGTTCATTTTACATATCTTAAATCCCTGCATATTTTACAAAAACAATACCAATCAGCTTTCCATTATTGCATCCTTCAAAATTTACTTATTTTACACTGTTGAATTTATCTTAATGCTGCCAACGTTTTCAGCTATGTACAATTATTTTCCATATAGTCAATAAACTTTTTCCAATCTTCTTAAAACAGATGGTCTTCTTGTTCTCTTATTCTATATGTTAAGTCTGCAAGTTGCACATATTCTGTCAACTTAAGTTGCCATACTTCTTTGGTTGGGACCTCGCTCCATTATTCCATTTGGTTGGGACCTCGCTAACAAAACACGGGCTGCAGTTGTTGCATACATAAATAACCTTATCTCATTTGAGATTCAGGTAGGTAGCCATGTTGGTCTGACGCAGTCAAAATAAATTTAAAAAATTGTCCAGTAGCACCTTAGAGACCAACTAAATTTGTTCTGGGTATAAGCTTTTGTGTGCATAACAGAACAATCCTAACTCTAGAAAGTTGGCAGAATTTATGATGACATAGATCACACCAGCTTAAGTTGTCCCTATTCCAGAATCTGCTCAGGATCAAGTTAGAGGAATTCAACTTTCACCACCCTTTCTGCCGGCTGTGTTCCACTGGGTTGCTAGGTCATGATAAGCACACGAAGGCTTATACCCAGAACAAACTTAGTTGGTCTCTAAGGTGCTACTGGACAATTTTTTTACTTGTCTCATTTGGTAATTTGGTTTTCCATTTGGTAATATTTCCATTTGGTAATTAAGCTGTATGGATAGTTCTGAACAGAACTAATTGCAAATTGTTCGCCTGATCCACAGGAATATCAGTGTGCCACCCACAAATCCCCCATTCAAAAGTACCCCTGCGGCTGAAGCAAGATCTGTCTTAGCTCCCAATGGCAATCTGAAGCCTGCTTTTGCCCAGTTTGCACTTTTAAAAGTTAAAATCTCCAAACCAAACAACAAAACTCTTTCCTCCCCACACACATTAGATAACAACTGAATCAGAAACAACAGGCAGCAAACACAACCCTAAACAATCTATTAAATTAAATGGGGAATTCAAGCGGATTTAGGATGGCAGCCTAAAATGCTAGATTCCTTCATTGCTGTAAACCAGCAGCTCCCTCGTCTGCCCCAAGCAACCCGGAAGTGAGTCCTGTGTGCGTGAATCTATCCCTTACAAGTCTATGTTGGAGGCACGCCCTCTGCGCTATGTCTCCCATCGCGCCCCCTGTTGCTGACGTCATTAGCAAGCGCCCGCTCTCTGTCTCCTTACATCCGCTTCCGGCACCGAGAGAGCGACCGAAGTCTTCTAGTCGAGAAGAGGCGGCGACATGGCGACGGCGGCAGCGGTCGTGCTCGGGAAGGCCTCCCGGCAGCTGGTGGCTCCAACTCCGCGGGCCGGGCTGAAGCGGCTCCTCTCGGCGGCAGCGGCGTCGGGCCACGGCGAGGCCGGGTCCAGTAAGTGGGGCCTGTGATCGGGTGACCTTGCGGGGAAGAGGGCGGTCCTGCCGGCGCCGCCAAGGAGCAGAGCGGGCGGGGCTGGGGGGTGGACAGGCCGCCTCTGGGCACCGAACAAAGGGAGCTGCCTAATGCCGAGCCAGGTCCCTGGTCCATTTGGTTTGGTACTGTCTACACGTACTGGCGGCAGCTCTCCTGGGTTCCAGGCTGGGAATCTATTCCCAACCTTATGCAGAGAGCTGGTTACAGGTAGGTAGCCGTGTTGGTAGAGACTCTTGAGAGTCCCATGGACTGCAAGAAGATCAAACCTCTCCATCCTTAAGGAAATCAGCCCTGAGTGCTCACTGGAAGGACAGATCCTGAAGCTGAGGTTCCAAGACTTTGGCCACCTCATGAGAAGAGAAGACTCCCTGGAAAAGACCCTGATGTTGGGAAAGATGGAGGGCACAAGGAGAAGGATGAGATGAGGATGAGATGGTTGGACAGTGTTCTCAAAGCTACCAGCATGAGTTTGACCAAACTGCAGGAGGCAGTGGAAGACAGGAGTGCCTGGCGTGCTCTAGTCCATGGGGTCACGAAGAGTCGGACACGACTAAACGATTAAACAACAACAAAGCCGTGTTGGTCTGCCGTAGTCGAAACAAAATATTTTTTTTTAAAAAAAAATCTTTCCAGTAGCAGCATAGAGACCAGCTAAGTTAGTTATTCCTTCCAGTAGCATCTTAGAGACCAACTAAGTTAGTTATTGGTATGAGCTTTCGTGTGCCTGCTTCCCCAAAAGGATCATAGGAAGCTGCCTTATACCGAGTCGGGCCATTGGTCCATCTAGCCAAGCATTGCCTACACGGACTGGCAGCATCTCTCCAGGGGTTCAAGAAGGGAGTCTTCCCCAGCCATATCTGGAGATAGGATTCAATCCTTATCTGGGATGGAACCTAGGACCTTTTGTATGTAAAGCTGTTGCCCTGCCACTGGCCTACGTTCTTTCTGGTGGCCGCTAAATAGGGCCTCCAAGGTCAGAAGCAGTCTACCAGTTGCTTAGTGCTGGCAACGGAGAATGACTGCTATTGTGATTCGCTGCTCCCTGTAGGAGGCAGGGGAGAGCTGAGTTGGCAGAGTTAACGGGCTGCAGGAATCAAGAGCATTGGCTGGCTTCACGGTTTTCCCCGGAAATGTGATTTTTGCATAGTGGAGACACACACACACACTGTTTTGCGATATTTTGCCAGGTCAGAAATTATGAAACCGATATCACAATATGGACTTCAAACCACTTTTGGATTATATATTGATATATCGCCCAGTCCTAGCTGCTAGATCAGACCAAAGGCCCACCCTGCCCAGCAACATCTGGAGGGCACAAGGTTGAGGAGCCTGGTTTAGGCAAGTCAGTGAAGGATAAGGCTATTAATGACTACTAGCTCTGGTTGCTATTCCCCAGTATTGGAGGCAATATAGCTCTGAATAATGATTGCTGGGGGTGAGCATTGTACTCTGGTCCTGCTTTCGGGCTTCCCAGAGAAATCTAGTTGGTTGCTTTGATAACACAATGCCTGTGATCTAATTCAACTAGGTTCTTCTTACATTCATACTCTAAAAAGAGCACAATTTAAGCTGAGGTTCTTTTGTTTTTCCTTACTCCCCACCCCCGCCAACCATAAGTGCCTGCAAACTGTTCTGAACACACTGCTTATTGGCCAGTTGAGAGGAGGGATCCCATTATAAAGAAGCTGACATTCAGGGATTAATTTTATCAGTCCTGTGCTTTTTTTTCCCTTTGCAAAAAAACAGGGCAACCAATCAGTTTCTGCTTGTGTGTGAATTCTTTCCATTAGCTCGCATGTGGAAGATCCTGTCCTTCGTGGTAGCTTTGCCTGGAGTTGCTGTGTGTATGCTGAACTGCTACCTGAAGTCTCAGCAAGAACATGAAAGGCCAGAGTTCATTCCTTATGCCCATCTGCGCCTCCGGACCAAGGTATCGGACTCAAACCTGTCCACAAGCAAGTCTTGTTCTTTATTTATTTGGACCACTTAACAAGGAGATGGCACCAAACTGGATGATGATGCCTTAAGAGGTTTCCAAATCAGTGCAGTTTGGAAAGGTTCAGCCCTCCCATCTGGATGCAAAGCTGCATCCCGTGGTATCTAAACATGCTATTCCCCCACCTTGGGACCCGTCATGCCAGATAGGTTGATGATGAGATCTCAAGAGGCAAGCCACTTTCCAAAATTATATAGTAGAGAAAGGTAGTAAATGTTAGTGCAAAAGCCGTATTTCATTAAAAAAAAGTAGCTGAAAAAATGGCAATGTTAAAGATCAACTTAAAAAGCAAAGACAGACTGTCTCTCCCCCCCCCCCCCCAAAAAAAAACCCCTGCATTGTTTGATTCTGTCTGCTAGGTCTTCTTGCACCCAGCTCTGGCCAGTTGATCTTGGGGTGCCCAATGAAAAATGAAGTGGATCCCACCAGCCTGAGATGTGTCCTGCCCTTCACCCTGCCCTTCACCCCATAGCCAGTGCCATTTTAGTCCCACTTTATTTTGTTATCTATCTTTTATTTTACACTAAAACATTTTTAAAGTGCATTTGAAATATATGTGTGTTTCGTTTTTTCTAAATGTCCCAATAGCTACTAAAATGGCCCTTTGGGTCATTGCCTGGGGCCCACCCACGTGACTTTGTCCCAGCCACTGGTCTGAACGGAACAGGGTGGGATGTACATACCTAAAGATAAAGAGCTCTAATTTCCATCATGTCTGCTTTAGTTGAGATTCCTGCATTGCAGGAGGTTGGGCTAAAAAGATGACCCTGAGACTCTTTCAGCTCCATGATTCTATGAATCTACAATTCTATACAGTTGTCATTTTAAGCCTTTAGTTTAACTCAGTTGTCCCCAACCTGAGGCCCTCCAGACGGTCTAATGACCATGGCTAAGAGGAATCTTCTAGGAGGGGCTCCCAAGCTCTGGGATAGGTTACCATGTTCAGTGTAGCCAATTCAGGGAGTGGTGTTGACTGAAAGAGCCGTTATCTTTTATAATTTAGTGTCAGCTCTGTCTTCTGTCTCTCGGTTTTGCTGGTAGTTTGTATTTAATTGTAATCTGCTTTGAGTCACCGGTAACTCTGAAACTACTGTTTCCAAGTTGTCCCTGCTCTGTAGCAGTGACTTCTGATCTAGCCTCCTGTTTGGTGCTAATTAGTGCTTTTCCAGCATCATTTTCAGAATAATTGCTTTTTTAAATAATCTACTGCGCCTTTTTCATTTATAAGCTGTTATAAGTAGTTGAATTCCTGCTTTGTAGCTTGCTAAAAACTTTAATCTCTTCTTTCTATAGCCCTTCCCATGGGGTGATGGGAACCATACTTTCTTCCACAACCCCCATGTTAACCCTCTGCCAACTGGCTATGAAGATGACCATTAAGCAATTGCATCATGCCAGCCATGTGGACCATTTAAGGTAGCTGGACCAAGACCCACGTTGGGACCAGCAGTGCTCTCCATTCCTTATACTATGAAATGATGAAGTTCTGACCTCTAGCAGAATGTATTGTTCCAGAGGTCACATTAAAAAGAAAACACTTTCAACCAAGTTTTTCTGTGATTTTTCTTAACTATCCTGGGGAAGCTACAATTTTGGTTTAAGACAACTTGAACAGCAGTGGGAAAATGGGAACATGAACCACTGTATGGTTTCCTTATATTCTTTCATGTTTGAGCAGATTATGTTATGAAATGAAGTGATAAATTTTCTCTGTATTATGCAAAGGGATGAGAAAAGCAGAGAACAGCCACATTTGTTGCTTGCATTCTGATTCTTAATCACTGTGTTTCTTATGTGTTAGTTTAGATTAAAATTTTCATGGAAGTAAATATTATTATTTTTGCAACCCAAAACACATTCTTATCCAGCTTATGTTAGGGGAGGGCTAGTACCTCCGGTGAAGGAGCCCATGGTTCTCCTAATGGTGGGTTTATGCACTAATCACAACCTCCAATACTGAGGAGGGCTACATACTTAAAAGATTATTTGACTAAATGAATTGGTAATTATTGGAATTTTACATAGTGCTCTATATACATACCTATTAAGACAGACCAGTAGCTCTGTTGCAGCTGCGTTGACTGAGGTGGAGATTTGTCTGAGGCCATTGAACTGAATGGATGGCAGAGGCAGGCAAGACTTGAGCTCTGACATTCACAGCTGGTGTCTTAGCTACTTATACAGCAAGTATCTTCCCTAGTTCAGGGAAGAGCACCAGTGGTGTAAGCTGTCCACCTATGATACTCCGAAGCAGTGCTACACAAAGTAAAAGGCCACTACAGTTTTATTTTTTTTATTTTTGTTTAATTGTTATTGCACACAGCAGAATGCATACAGCTGATTCATCATATCAGAAGGCACTTTCTGTTGCAAGAACATTTCCAACAACTGACAACAGGGCTGCAAGAAGTTGGTTGTAGAATTCTCTGTGGGGTTGTGCAGGTGACCCAACTATTGAATTCAGTCCTTTTAATATGAAACAAACTGCTTTTTTCTTTTTAAAAATGCTGCTGGTTTAGGAAAAATTAAAATAAATGCAGATTTAATAGATGGGGTTGAGAAGCCCATTTGCTATGCCCCTAAAGTCCATTAACAATGTGCATGTGGGGGGGGGGGTGTCTACACTTCTTATTAATGTTATACTGAAATCCTTTTGCTTAAGAAACTAGACTTGTCAAGGTTGTAAGAGATGGGTGTCAGGCCAGCCTCTCACATAACAAACTTAAAAAAGCTTCACATACAGAGCTGTCCGTTTCCTGGTTTTGAGGAGTTTCGATCCAGCTGCCTCTGAACGAACACCGATGCATTTTAGCTACTATGGTAAGATTGTATGACACTAGATGCTTGTTGATATCAGCTACGAACTTGTTTCAATTCTAGATTTCCTCCTACAGGTTTATAAATCAGGCAACAAGTTAAAACAATGCTGGCTCATTTTAATAACCTGACTTTGGCCAAGTGAAATGGAGACCCACCTTTTACACATCCATCTTATGCTGTAGACAGATTTCAAGTTTTTGAGGTCAATCCCAACAACACTGTGCTGAAGTTGAAACCTTTCCTCCCTTTGGTAAATAGAAAGCATTGTACCCTTTAAACTTCTACATCTGGCCTGGGCTTCTTGGAATAGCTGAACAAACAGACACAGAACGAGGCCAACTTCCTCAGAGGCACAGTATTTCTCCAGCAGTATTTCACTGAATATGGTATCCTTTAACGTTAGGTTAACTTACAGCCCAAGTGGAATTCTCTGCTACCACTAGAAGTGGAATTGACAAACAGAAAGTAAAATCCCAACAGAACACATTGATTAATGTATGAGATTGACCCTGACATTCATTTTAACAGTTGCAGTTAAGATTTACATAAATAAAAACAACTGGTTGATCAAAAACCAGGCATGAATTTCTTCCCAACTCCTTTGTTAGAAATACATTCAGTTGTAAATTGGGAGAATCCCACTCTGCACATGATAAAACCCACAATACGTCAGTAGATATAAAGCTTGCTACTAGATTAATGAGGCAGATGTTACTGCTCATGGGCTGAACAGTCCTTGAATTTCTCCATCCCCATGGACAACATAGCTAGAGTCCTTGTCCAGCAGCCAACTAGATTTAGCATGCCGGTGTGGGTTCAGAATATTTTTTTCTGTGACCATCATGGTCAAGAAGAGTTTTCCGACTTCCCTTTGCTGGGGCCCATGAATTCCAGTCCTTCAATGGGGATGTCTTTCTCCTTAATAGCTTTCTGGAAGAAGCAAAAAGGCAAGCATATTTTAATATTTACAAATATGGTCTAAAAAGTAACCAAATTATAAAAAAACACACAAAGCGCTGAATTCAGCATTCTCTGCCCACTAGTGCAAGGGTGAGAATTAATGCTCCACAACAGAAATCCAGAGCAACAGCTGTGCTAGCCGAAACTTGTTGCATGGCAGACACATTACCAACCACCTACCGTATTTTTCACCCTATAGGACGCACTTTTTCTCCTCCAAAAATGAAGGGGCGAATGCAGCCTTTTGCTGAAGCCTGGAGAGCAAGAGGTGTCGGTGCGCACCGATCCCTCTCGCTCTCCAGGCTTTGGGAAGCTATCCGCAAGCCTTGGGAGCCCGCGGGAGTTCCCGCTAGGCTCCCTAGGCTTGCGGAGAGCTGCCTGCGTCCCGAAGCCTGGGGCGCGCTGAGCTCAGCGCGCCCCAGGCTTCGCGCAGCTCTGCGCAAGCCATGGGAGCCTGGCACAACTTTGCGCTGGGCTCCCATGGCTTGCGCAGAGCTGCCTGCATCCCGAAGCCTGAGGCGCACTGAGCTCAGCGTGCCCCAGGCTTCGTGCAGCTCTGCAGAAGCCGTGGGAGCCCGGCGCGACTTCGCGCCAGGCTCCCATGGCTTGCGGAGAGCTGCCTGCATCCCTGCGGATAGCAGCCTGTTCTGGGGGCTGGGGAAGCTCGGGCTTCCCCAGCCCCGTGCCTGGGGGGAAATAAAAATTTCTTTCTTTATTTCCCCCCCAAAAAAACTAGGTGCGCCCTATGGGCCGGTGCGCCCTATGGGGTGAAAAATACGGTAATTTTGCATTCTCAAGTTCAACAGTGATCCACTGCTGCAAAACATTTCACCAGTGAAACTAGTATACTTATAAGTTACCTTAACTTAGAACTACATCTGATAAAGCCCCCAAATTCCGTATTATGCTTAGGACAGTGGTTTCCCTATTTGTACAGAGAGAATTGCAAAATTTGGGGGTAGAGGCAAAATTGTTCCCTATGTCTGAAGCTCCTTCCTAAAATTGTGTACACATTCCTAAAATGTCCCCGGATACATTCTGAGGGCACATGCAGGTCTGGGTCTGATCAGTGCCTGGAGGAGAGAATGTCTAGCACCTAAATGTGCACCACCGTGGGAGACATGGAGGAAGAAAAGTGGAATATAAAGAAATTTGCAAAGTATTTGCAAACGCATTCCTCATGCCTGGCTATTGTCTATGCTGGATTGTAAGCTTCCCGAGGTCAGGGATCCATCCATAGAACATTAAAAGCAAAAATATGGTAATAGCACTGTATAAACAGCAACAACTACACAAACAGCATTAAAGTGAGGACATATACTATTATAGCAATTGCTGTAATGACTATAACTTTCTCGTTCCCTTGCAAGACACCCACACAAACATGTTATTGCGTGGATTACCTATTACATTATTGCTTGTGTAAAAGCAAAACACAAAATGGCACTCGGAGAAAAAACAAAAGTTGTTCTCCTATAGTTCAACTTCTTTCCCTGCCAAAAAAACATAGGCTGCCACCCCTGTCATAAACTATGCTACCCAGATTGTGTGGGCAGAGACTTGTGACTCCTACACTGCAGGGGGTTGGAGTAGATGACCCTCGGGGTTCCTTCCAACTCTACAATTCTATGATTGTGACTTCCAGAGTTTTGTGTGATGTATGCATGTTGATCAGTTCTGCCTCCACCAACCAGTTGTTCTATTAGGGTCTGGGGGAGGGGGTAAGTGTACAATTATTGCAGCCTGAGCCGCTCACTAGAAGTTCCAGGGACTGATTTTGAGACCTGGTGAATATGTTGCCCTTTACTCAACCCTTCCTCTAAGGATCACAAAGCAGTGTACCCAACTCTCCTCCTCGCCCATTCCCCCACAATAATCCTGAGGGTGAGAGGTAGCAACTGGCCCAAGGAGCTTAATGACCAAATAGGGAATTTTGAACTTGGATCAACCCAGCCCTAGTCCAACCTAGATTGCGCTACTCTAGTGCCCTCCAGATGTTTTGGACTACAATTCTCATAAGCCCCAGTCACTTTACTTAATTGTCTCAATAGAAAAAAATTGTATTAAGACACAGGGAAAAAAAGATTAGAATCATATACCACAGAATGTGGAACTCGTAAAAAATAGACCAGGCTTGGCCAACCCGGTAGCCTCCAGAAGTCCTGGACCACAACTCCCATCAGCACGAGACAACAGTCCATAGTGCAGTCTTTGACAATCTGTCACCTTCCAGATGTTCGGGACAACTCCCACCAGCTGCAATTGGTGTGGCTGTAGTCCAAAACATCTGGAGACTACTCAAACTACTACCACATTTTTTCTACAGTGCAAAAGCAAGTATTTTTCTGTTCGTAAACACATGCTCCCCATTTTCTCTCTCTGCAACCCATGCAAAGTACCGTATTTTTCCGTGTATAAGATTAGGTTTTTTAACGAAAAAGTTAGGTGTGTCTTATACATGGGGGCATCTTATACACAGAAAAATATGGGCAGTATCTTGTCTGACTTCACTTAAAGGAAGACCTGCATGCCCTCCCCCACTGACCACCACCAAGCACACCCTGCCTGAGGTCCCCTAACAGAGATGAGAGCCACATCTTGCATTTAAAGAAGTATCATACCACTTTAAAGGACCATGACTTCCCCCAAAGAATCTTGGGAACTGTAGTTTGTCAAGGGTGCTGGGTTTTTTATTTTAAAATTTGCATTTCTACCCCACCTATTTCTCGAAGGAGCTCAAAGTGGTGCGCAGAATTCTCCCCTTCCTCATTTGATCCACACAACAACCCTATGAGATCGGTTAGGCTGAGAGGGAGTGACTGGCCTCAAGGTACATCCAATGACCTTCCTGACCCAATGGGGATTTGAACCTTGTTCTCCCAGGTCCTGGTAGTCTGATTTGCTAACCACTAAACCACGCTGACTCTCAGATTTGTTAAGAGACCACCGAATTCCCTTTCTGGAACGACAATTCCCAGAATGGCTTCACCATCACAGGGGACTCTGGGAATGGCAGCTACATGAGGCAAGCAGAAGCATCTCCTAACAGCCCGCAAGCACCCTGAACATACTGAGGTTTCTAGAGTTCTGAGCTGTGACCATCACAGTGTTATTGTAGCTTTTAAGCGGTTCAGATATGTGTTTTGAGAGCTGGCTAGGCGTTATGTTCAAGAGTGCTGGACTCATAGCTGACAACTTTTCGCTTTTTTTAAGGGAAATTTCCTTATTCCGAATAGGATTCCTCGCAAGAAAAGGGAAAAGTCGACAGCTATGGCTGGACTGGACCATCGAGCTTACTTGGGTGACCCTGAGGAAGTCCCAGCCTCGCAACCTCACCCAGAGGATTAAATGAGATTGGGGGGAGGCGACTATGTTCCAGCTCCTTAGAGGAAATAAAGCGAGACAGAGAGGCAAGAAACAGCGCTTTAAACGCGAGGTGCGGAAGCCTGAAGCGCAAGCCCCGCCGCCCCGACCTCTGCATGTGCTCAGAGGCGCCCTCTCTTGCCTGGACGCAGAGCTGGTAGCGCTTGAAGAGTTGGGCGCAGGGGTCTCCGCTGCCGTCGCCGCCCTCGCCCTTCAGGAACTTCTCGGCGAACCAGCGGTTGAAGCACTGGTCGTACTCCCGCTTCATCTCCGTGCAGGCCTCGCCGACGCTGTTCATGGCGACCGCAGCACCGACCCTCCAAGCGCGAACCCGGAAGTAAGCGCGACTTCCGCCTTTGGCGCACGGAAGCGGGGTTACGTGCCAACGCGCTTCCGGAGCGCCGGACCAGAGGAAGGCATGTGGGCTCGGCGGCTCGCCCGTGTCTTCCGCGCGGGGTTTTGCTCTCAGGCTGGCGTTCCTGAAGGGGGTCTCCCCGCGCCGCCTAGGGAAGCAGGGGCTCCCCGGGTGAGTAAAAGGCCCGGCGGCGCCGAAGCAGAGCTTGTCCCCAGAAATACGAGGTGACAGTCAGGAGGGAGTGCTTCTGAGCATGTGTAGAGGTCTTTTAAACAAAAACAAAAAACAGCAGTCACTGGTGGGCTCTTGGACATCTAGCCTAAGGGTTCTCAAATTGTAGTGATGACAGTGATGCATTAATTGCATTTGTTGGCCACCTTTCCTCCAAGGAGCTCAAGGTGATTTACAAGGTTCTTCCTATTATATAATTATCATGCAGCCATGGTTCAGTGACTATAGCAGCTGCATTGCATGCAGGATAGTTCAACCACCAATGGCATCTCCAGTTAGGGCTGGGTGAGTCTCCTTGTCTGAAACCCTGGAGAGTCATTGCCTGACAGTGTAAGCAATACTGAGCTAGACAGACCAAGGGTGTGTGAAGCCGCTTCCTATGTTCCATGTACATCACAGGGTGGAATACCTCAGGCCCTGGGGCCAATTGCGGGCTTCTGGATCTACCAGGTCCACAAGATTCTGCCCATGTCATGCCTCTCACAAGCTCTGCTTGAGTGCCTTTTCTGGCTGGAATATGCCACTGAACTGTGATCATGCCTCTTCCTTACCTGGATGGAGGATCAGATCAGAAGAATCAGCATCAGACATTAGCCACAGCAATAAAATAAAATGTACTGAAGATAGAGGTAAAAACTTAACTATACAAAATACATTTTGTATTACATCAATAATCAAATAATAGATCTTATTCTAATTGCCCCTGCTAAAAACCTAGCAGTTTTTGCTGTCAGCAGAACCTGGGTGGAGGGGGTGTGTATACATCATAACCTATGGCTTGTGCATGGTTGGAATGCACCCTTACTTTCTTTCCAGTAGGATTTATGTTCTCTGATATTCACTGTTTATATAAGTTAAATGCTGTCCTCTGTTCCAATTATTACTGAATTCAGGAAAGTTTGGCTTGTTTAAGTATTTCAGCTGTGTGGGTTTTAACAAGTTTATGCAATCGATACTGGAGTTCCAAACATGTATAAGTACTTGGAAGCAACAGAAAGAGCAACAAGTATATAAAGCCAAGAGAAACTGCAATACAAATTTCCTTCCAAATGTTATTTTTAAAGAAAAAAATGGATTTTCAGAAAGAAACAGATGTGATTCTGTACAAGTTGCTTTATGTTATCATTTACTGAGGACCTCTTTGCAGGATCTAATTGCATTACTTTTCCTCTTCCAGAATAAAAAAGTAACTTTGGAATTGCTTGATCACCTGGAGCGCCTGGCACTTGTCGATTTCCGCAATCAGGAAGGTGTGGAGCGTTTGGAAAAAGCCATTGAATTTGCTGAAAAACTCCATGCAGTTAATACAGATGGAGTAGAGCCGATGGATTCAGTACTGGAAGACAGGTAAGTATCAGGATCACTTGCATATCAGCTGTTAAAATTTTCCCTATTGGTCCAGCAGGGAAAGTCTTGAATTCTTCTGAAATTGGTACAGGATATTCCTGGGCTGTTTTTGTAAGAGTCTGTGAACACTTATTACTCATCATCATAACCAGAGAGTAAATAAACATCAGAGAAAGCATGTGTAGAAGATAGCCCATAAGGCTTGTTGTCACAAATCATGTTGATTGCTTTTGAAGTAAAGAATAACACTTGAATCCTTGGGGGAGGTCAGGTAGTGTAACCTGATCCTTAGGTGACAAGCATTGTGGTAAACTGCTTCAATTCTGTATTTATCCCGACTACCTCCACAATGTTGAATAATTACTTGTTCTCCTCAGATATCTGTACCTCAGGGAAGATGAAGTCACAGAAGGCAACTGTGCAGAGGAGCTACTGGAGAAAGCCAAGGAGACCATTGAAGACTATTTTGTAGCTCCACCAGGTATTATCTTGCATCAGATATGCAGTCAAGGCTTTGCTGTAGTTTTGGCATTTCTAGATTAAGAGCATGTGTTAGACAGAGTTTATTAACAATCACCTCCTAACTAACTTCAGTTAAATAATGACAATCTCCAATTCAGCTAATGTACAAGAGAGATTAAGAGCAAGTCTGTCTTTTAAGGTGGGGTCCTCCAAGCAACCCTGAATTATGCAAATAAACAGTTGAGTTTGCACAGCTTTTGATGTCCTGTGCAGTAATTTTGCTAGTACAGTGGTACCTCAGGTTACAGACTCCGCTAACCCAGAAATAGTACCTCGGGTTAAGAACTTTGCTTCAGGATGAGAACAGAAATTGTGTGGTGGTGGTGCGGCAGCAGAAGGAGGCCCCATTAGCTAAAGTGGTACCTCAGGTTAAGAATGGACCTCCAGAACAAATTAAGTTCTTAACCCGAGGTACCACTGTACTTGATTTGGATAAGCAACTGTGCAGGGTAGCCAACACAAGGACTAGATTTTAAAGCTGAGATTCCCAAGAAGCAGAACTCTGCATGCAGTATCTTATTGTTTTGTCTCCACCACCACCACCCCAGGCATGCATACCGTACACACCTAATTGTGGAATTACCAAGAAACAGAGTTGCTCCGATAACCCCTAAAGAAGCATTAGTCAGCCCATTTTGCTTAACCATCAGTAACTGAGGCATACATGTTTTATACCACTGCTAGTTTTACTATGTATTAGATGGTACAAATATTTACTCTGGGTGTAAGAGAGAATGGCTTACGCTGTCTAAGCAAACCTATACTAACAAGCACTTAATTCCAGCCAATTTTATTCTTTGTGTTAGGCAACATCCCTTTACCAGAGCTTGAAAACAGAAGTTTTCCGTGGAAAGAAGAGTCCTAGGCTCTACATCAGATGCCACAATAGATGCCACAACTTCTTCAGCAGCCAGCATCTACTCCATGAAGCTGCATGCAGGATAAACCTTCACCACATCCCTTGTGCAACTTGACCTTTCTCTCTGAAATGACTGCTGTTTCTGTACTGCTTAGGCCTAAGTTATTATTGACTCGGGCATTTTTAAATTGTGTATACAATCCAACAATGAGGGCAACAATCCAACCCAGAGTTAAGTGTCCTTAAACCTGCTTATTTCAATTGGCTTCGGATGTACCCAACACCATTTTTAGTTATGGCCAAAAGATTTTCACAACCATAACCCTTTCGCCTGTTCAAAAACAAAACACCCAAAACCAAACTTTCTACATCTAAAGGGGAAATGGTTTTAGAAAAATGATCGAGAAACCAGATAGCAGAATGTAGCAGATTTCTGAGCTCTGTATATTGAAAGGAGAGTGATCACAGCAAGGACTGATGTGTCATTGTCCAGTGTTCTGTGTCTGGATAAGCAGACTGACATATTTGGGGGAGCAGAATCCCAAGGCTATCCAGCTGTCAAAGGTGCCCAAGGATGGAGTGGTTGTCTGTGATGCGCTGAATGATACGAGATGAAAGAGGGGAGACACAGACTTCTGGCAGTTTCTTCCTATCCAGCCCGAGAGAGATTATGGGTTAGCTCACACCTCTCAAAACGTGGGAGAAGTATAGGTGTGATATTTAATGGTACCATAGATTCAGGGAACAAGTTGTATCAACAGATAGTTATACGCATAAAGGAATCACTATTTTAAAAAGCCATACACATAAAAACTTGTGAGAAGTAGACAACAGGCAACAGTAGACAATAGGATATATGTTTTCCTGGAAACATATGGCAGACCTTTGGAACAAGCATGTTGCTCAGTGGTAGTTGTGATACTATTCTAACAGAATGTTGCTGTAGAGTTAATTTATGAGATGGGCTCATGGTTGGGTACTTACAAAACCTATGAGAGCAGACTAGTAATATTTGGCTCAGAAGGGGAATCAAAAGGCACTGAAGCACATTATCCTCAACTATGCAGTATTTGTCATTTTCATATTGGCATATGAATTTCTGCTTCAGAAAAGGAAACTAGTTTTCAAGATACTGTTGAGCTGTATGTAATAAATAATTTGCTGATCTGAAGTGCATTTCCTCATCATTTTGACCTGTTTATGTATAACATATGCAGTCTGACCTTTTATTTATATAGAAATCCCATGGACACCGGTAAAGGTAAAGGGACCCCTGACCATTTGGTCTAGTCATGACCGACTCTGGGGTTGCGGCGCTCATCTCACTTTATTGGCCGAGGGAGCCGCCGTACAGCTTCCGGGTCGTGTGGCCAGCATGACTAAGCCACTTCTGGTGAACCAAAGCAGCGAACAGAAACGCCGGTTACCTTCCGACCAGAGCAGTACCTATTTATCTACTTGCACTTTGACGTGCTTTCAAACTGCTAGGTAGGCAGGAGCTGGGACCGAGCAACGGGAGCTCACCCCGTCGCGGGGATTCGAACCACCAACCTTCTGATCGGCAAGTCCTAGGTTCTGTGGTTTAACCCACAGCGCCACCCGCATCCCATGGACACCGGTAGCACAACTCTATTGTATGCATGGATTGGATTGCAGCCTTAACATGATACAGCACACTTAATAGTTTAACTTAGCTCCAAACCTGAGGTTAGGCCTTCTTTACAGCTGTTACAAGGCTTAACAAATATTATCCAGGCCAGCACTTAAATAAACTATCACATAATCGGAGAATGCTTTCTCTGTGGTTGCAGGCAAGATAGAAAAGTCAGCCTCTAAGCATGCAATAGTGTCTTTGCCAGGAAGACCCTCTAGGCTTGAGGCAAATACAACTTCATAGGTATGAAATGGAACATCTCTTGTTTTACATGTCAACTACTACAAAACATTAATTTCAAAGGTTTACAAGTCAAGTAGCAATGGGGCTTTAATACAGCTTTATTAACTGAATTTATATTCCACCCTTCCTCTCAAAGGAGCAAATGCTTGCACTGCATTTTGATTTTATGTATTTTGTATGTATTTTAGATTTCATGTGAACTGCCCTGAGACCTTCGGGTATTGGGTGGTATAGAAATGAAATTAATAATAATTGGGCAGATTTAGTAGTTGGCTAGATGCACAGGAAATACCCCTCTGTGTTTGTCAAGTCTTTGGCCAGAGAAGGAACCTATCCCATTAGTTGTGCTCTGGTGCTGTGCTTCCTATTCCAGCAGCCCCTTCACTAATTCTGCTGCCTTGCCTGTTATCTTTCTTTGATGTTGCCTCATAATAATTTTATTCTTTATACCCTGCCCATCTGGTTTCCCCAGCCACTCTGGGCGGCTTGCAACACATATAAAAACATAGTAAAACATCACACATTAAAAACTTCCCAATAGAGTTGCCTTTAGAAGTCTTCTAAAAGCTGTGTTGTTCTTTATCTCAACATCTGATGGGAGGGTGTTCCACAGGGAGGGCACCACTGCTGAGAAGGCCCTCTACCCAATTCCCTGTAACTTTGCTCCTCAGTGAGGGAATTGCCAGAAGGTCCTTGGAGCTGGACGATAGGGCGTATGGAGCCAAGGCTGTTTAGGGCTTTGTAGATCATCACCTTGTGCTCAGAAACGTACTGGGGGTCATGAAGTTACAGAGGCCTCTAGAAAAGGCCCTTAAAACTGGGACTTCATAACCAATTTATGTCATGTGCATTTGGCATGTGAAGTACTACGAGGTCTGTTCTTCCAGTTGTGGACAGTCACTGCTATTCCATCATCCATACTGGAGCTTGACTGAATGCACCTGTGCTGTATTTTTCTGTTCCACCCATCTCCCCAATTTTTCTAATCTGGCAGGTGCACAAGTACTTCTGTAGCTTTTTTTGTGGTGGGAGGGAGAGAAAACCCAGGAAGTGCACGAGAGCAAATGTTATCAGCTTTAGTTATGTTTTACAAAGGGCAAAACAGAAGATTGTGGGCTTTTCATAGGGACAATTGTAGTTTTTAAAATTTTAATTAATACTCCGGTGTTTTGCAAGAGTGATATTTACTTGACATGTAACAGAGAAGTATAAGAGGAGTTCTGCTATAAAGTTCTATTGGTTTTATTTAAAAGTCCAATGTGTGCAATTGCAATTTGGGTCTCCAAGATAGATCCACATGTGTCCTCTGCTGAAATGGTTTCAGACATGCCTACTGCATGTGGCAGTCAGTGGAAATAGGCAGGCTCATGTCATTTTTGCTGCCAGAAATGAAACAGCTAGGCTACATTCAGATGAGGAGCAAACGGAAGTAGGGGTGTGGCAATCGGGAACATTCACTAGAGAATAACAGATGTGACAAACTCCCCCCACATGCCGCAAGCACGTTTCCACTCCAGTGGTCACTGTGGATGATTAATGGGTTATATTCACTTATCAGTTTTTATCCGGATTGTTTGTGAACACGTATGGGCTGGCATTTTTATGAAAACAATGTGTAGATGCTGCAAAAAAAAATATGTGTAAGCAACCCCAATTCCACAATGCACTCTCCATCTGAAAGCACTCAGGATTATTATATCTGAGCAACTTTTAAATTATATTACTGTAATGTAAATATTCTGTTGATTTTTTCCCCCACTACAATACCCGGTTTGACCAGTAGGCTTTGATAAACCCAGGAACAGAAAGGAATTTAAAAGCTGTATTTTACACCAGCTTCCCACCTGCACAAAAAGACAGTCACCCACTGATGAGTTACAGAAACATTTAAGTATATTTCAAAACAACACAACAGGCTGAGCCATACAGGTTGCTCCACTGCTTTACAGCACCTTCCTGCAGACAACCATTAACGAATACTAGTTCTCAAGCTCATATCCCTTCGTTCAGAAGGAGAAACAAAAACAATGTACATTTTCCAAACAAAAGAAGTTCAAGTGGCAATGTTTTATAGTATTTCATTACCGACACTTCCCTAGTAAAAACTGTAAGTCATAAAAAAAGATTTTATTGAATAAGAAAGGGGGGGGGGAAACAAGGCTTCCTACGAAAGACTATATCCATCCATTTTGGAATGTAAACTCTGAGCAGAAATAAAGAGCTCAGTTCACATTTTTAGAAGTCCCTGTTGGGTGCAATCAGTATGGCCTGAAGGGAGAAGAGTAGCGTGGCGATCCCCTGCTTTGGTATGGAGAATCGCGACTCCTTGAACCAGAACGGGAGCGCGAGTAGCCATAGCTGATGCTTCTTTCAGGACAAACTCTGATATAGGATGTTTCACCCTGGAATTTAAAACAGAGAAAACCCAAACATTGGCATAACATCCTGTGGTCAACGTTATGAATGAATGAATGCCAAAAATGAAGATCAGGAACCAATGCACAAGTGGCTCGAGGCTGGAGATAGCTTTTTTTCCATATATACGTAAGTAGGAGTCCATCTACTGCTGCTGCCTTGGGCCAGCTCTGATCTGGCCCTTGAGGGTCTACAGACGAAGGGCATGTGTTACATAACAGCTAGTACGGTGCAGGTATTAGTAAGGCAAACACAGCCATGTTCTGTCCTCATCTAACTAAGAAGGGCGAAGATGTCGATAGTTTCCAACTTTTAACTGCCAGAGGGAAAGAGATGTAATCTAGTGGAGTCCTTCAGCATAGTTGGGAGATGCCTTGGTGAACTGTCTCACCAGCTCATCTTAATTTAATTGTATCTCAGCAGCTCAGGTTCTGAAGGGAAATCCCACAGCAAGCAGCCTCCAGCTGTGACAGAGGGGGTGGTTGCAGCAGATGGAAGAAGGTGGTTGCAAGAGAGGTAGCAATGCCCCAAGACTGGGGGGAAAAAACTGGTTTATGGCAGAGACATCATGAGACCACCATAGGAAGAGGTTCCATGCATAGGTGGGAATGACTGCTATTGTAACCACTATGGTTACTCATCAGCATCTCTGGGGAGAAGCGTTGCAGTTTGTGGATGCAAGCTCTGGCTGCCAAGGCAAAGGTGAGCTAAGCTTATTCAACAGCCAACCACTAGCAATCTCTGTTCAACTCTTGGTCTGTTAAAGGGAGAATGGCAAAGCAAGTCAACTCGACTTACCTAGAAGCAGACAGAGGCAAGTAAATCCAAATGCTTAGTTTTTTCAATGTAACTTAGGAATGAACCCCAGAAAACCTGGCCTTGGCTGTCAGGGCTCACACCACGCCATCATGGGGCAGGTTTCACAAGGCCTTGACCACTCTTTTAAGCTGGATTCCTAACATGCTACAAGGATTACTATTAGCCACCAATTCCGAGACTATTGCTAGACTGTGCCCCCGGAGCCTCTTGAGAGCATCACAACAGGACACGTTAACGCATGTTCCTCCATGACTGGCACAACGCACATGCTCTTCACCCACAGGCAGGGACCCACCTCATGAGATCGGAATTTGGTGTCATCCAGTTTACGCAGTGCGTATTCCATGTCTTCCTTGCGGAGAAACTCAACCACCCCCATTCCATCTTTCTGTACATCTGCATAACATACATCACCAGCTTCACGCATATGATCCTTCAGGTCCTGCCAGCTGCCTGATGGAGGAAGCCCTGAGCAGTGAGAACACAAAACATAAGAGACTACGTAAAGAGATGGCACTTGCGGCTTAGGCTGGGCCGGAAAAAGCTGCACACCCTGGAATGGTCCCTCCAGTGGGTCTGAGACTCCATCCACCACTTCCACAGACTTCCTGCTTATTAAGGATCCAAAGAACAGCAGTTAAGTTCCATTCCTGAGTAGATGAGCCTTTCATTGTCAGCAAGGTGGTCCCCTAGGTAGGATTCAGAGTTCTGGGCTTTGAAAGGAATCCTCCTCCTGTTGGTCCAAGGTAAACTTAACATCACCCCTAACTCTGCCTGGGCAGCTTGTACTCCACATACGACTTAAGTTACTCAGGATCAGATTCCCATCCAAGAATGATAGTCCCCTTCTAACAGTATGAGTTTTGATTCCAATTTGGGTCCTTGGGCAGCGAAGCAAGGATACCTGTGTTTAACTATCAGCATGATCATTAAGTAAAGGCAAAGGTAAGTGGCTCCCCTGTTCCACATCGCATTCTGGAGACACTAGAACACTGCTGCTCCTAGCAGTTTTCAAGAACGCTTCACAATACTCTCTAGCAATGCACGTTCTCCCATTCATGCCAAACGTCAAAGAGATTCCTCCAGATATCCTCCCTGCCCTCCCAGGCTTCTGTGGTTCTGGGGTTCAATACTTTTGTTTTCAGGTCCTGATGCAAAGCTGAGGAGATTGCAATTCAGTAGTTTCCTCACAGGGAGCAATCACATTTTTAGCCAGGATGCCACAGTACCATGCAGAGAAGCACCAAGATAGGTCACTGTACTTTATTTAAGCAGTACATGGGAATAAACATGTTTTTAAAAAAATGAGTTTTGTTTTAAGTGGACCATTCCATAAAACTGGTCAGGGAGTGCTGAGTTTTCTCCAGAGATTTGATCGCCATGGCAAAACCTCCAAAATACATCCACTTCTCTCCAGTAAGAGGTATTTTCCACCTGTCTCTCCCAACTCACTAAACAAGACACCTACTTCAGATATGGCAAGGTTCCTCTGAGGGATCCACAAGGTTATTAACTGAGGGATCTAATTCAGGTTATTTTCTCTCATAATAAGCAGAAATACTGCACAGCAGCAGCAGCTCAGGCAGCTCTTTAATGCTCATTTTTTTGTCTCAGAGAATCATTTGCTTTTATGAGACCCAGTCCTCCTGGCCCTGCACACTACAAGGATCTTCTTCTTTCCCTTCACCCTCCCAGTTGCCCATTTCCAAGTCCATTGAGTTCATGCCTGCCTACAGGTGGAGATGAGATTTATCTTTTGCTCACCATTCATTCACGAAGTTGAACTCCAAAAGCAAATTAAAATAGGCTTCCTCCGTTAATTGAACCAGAAAGCTGTCTTCTCCTCTCGCAGCTCTGAAAAAACTCCTTCACAGGAACAGTTTTCTTATTAAAGAAGAAACCCTGTATTATGGAAGCAAGGTGCTCCTTCTCCCCAATATAACAAAACATGTGGCATGGCATCAGGATGGCTCCCAGCCAGTATGAAGTATGGAAGGCAACATACCTGAAACAAGGACTCGGAATTCGGAACGCCGTGAAGGAGGGCCATTCCTCCCACGAGGCCCCCCACCAAAGCCTCCACCCCGTCCTCTGGAAGGTTTGGGAAACTCAACGCGTAGGCGACAGTGACCATAATCATAGCCATTCCTCCCATAAACTGCATCTTCTGCATCTCTGTGAACAAATAATATATGCATGAATTTAGCATTGCCCAGACAGCACAGGAAAGGTATGAAAACAAGAGAAGAGTCTTTTGGCACCTTACAGACTAACACATTTTGTTGCTCCTTAAGGTGCAGAGATACTTTGCTGTGTTTATTGCAATAGATTAACCCTCTGGAAAATGAGCAGTCCTAGGAACTATTGTACTTTTGAAACTTAAATATAGAACTATTTAGATATAGTAGGCTGGAAAGAGTGGAGAGGTTCCCAGTTTCTAAGCTGGAAGATGTTAGCACTTGACATTTATGAGCGATAAAGTTGTTTCTAGCTTTGGACAAAAGTCGCAGGATGAAACATACTGACTGGACACAGTATTCACCATCAGGATGCAAAATGTTGCAAACAATAAAAAGAATTCAGAACATTCATGCCTTACACTTACAACAACAGTTAGCATATCATAGCACCAGGGAGTTCCTATTTATTTTCCGAACGTCAATTACTATGTTGACTTGCTAGTCTCCCTGGAGTAAAATCAAGAAGGTGGCAATCAGGTTAAAAAACATTAGTGCCCAAGGCACCTTTGCTCCAGCTGTTTCAAAAAGCCATTGTCAGTTACGCAAAGAAGGCAACTTTCAAGAGATACAACAAAATGAAGAAGCTTCTCTGTATGCTTATGATCAACAAGAATGCCATCAGCAGACTACTTTCTACAGATCAATTAGCAATGTTCCAAACACTACTTTAGAAACCCCTACAGCCTGCTTCTTTATGCCAGCATATTTTTTGTAGTTAATCTTCATCCCTGATGTGGTAACCCAAAAAAGCCCTTCACTACACGACTTAAGGGGTCGTGGTTGTGACTTTTGTGTAACTGGACTAATTTCTGATGCAGCCCAATCCTCCATTCCTCAGATTAAGGATTAATGGTCTGCTGTCAGACATATATGCTGTGGTGTTGAGCTACACATTGCATAAACTTCTATATTTGAAGAAAATTACTACGACATACTAACAAGAATTTGCCAGAATCAGAACAGTACATATTTGTAAAGCAGATTTAATATATACATGATCAACAGTTCTGCAAAAATGAAGCAAACACCCCTTTCCATAGGATTTATTGATGTTTTAAAATATTATATATTGCATTTTGTTGTTATATTTAATATGAACCATATTGTGAAGATTTTTATTCTTGAAAAGCAGTACAAAAATTAATGAATTAAAAATTAATTCATAAACATAAAGGCTCCATTCCAGGATTTGTCAAGAAAGAAAGGAAGGAAGGAAGGAAGGAAGGAAGGAAGGAAGGAGACTGGCAACCTACTAAAGATGCAGTGGTCTTTACATCATCTAGATCTCTGACTGTATAATATTAACAGCAGATGAGACATTCCACAGTCCATTTTACTACTCCCTCGCCCCCGAATAATCATTTATGAATTGGGAAAAGGCACCATCTTATCCTCCATCTTGTTTCTGTGCGTGTTTTTAAATATAATTATTTTTTTAAAAAAACAACACATCACCTTGAATTAGGCAAGATTTGTATCCTGAAAGGCAGAATATAAATAAACTGAACCCAAGGTGTGGTTTGAAGCAGAGGTGGGGAAACTGTGGCTCCTCCACTGCTGTTTGTTATTGGACAGTCCCAGTTGCAAGCCCCAGCAGCCAGGGATGGTGGGAGTTGTAGTCCAACAATATCTGGAGGGCCACAGTTCCCCACTCCTGAACTAGTGGCTGGTATTCTTGCAAAGAATATTGGTCTAGGTGCATCTGATCCACCTATGTTCAGGAAGGGTCATACCTCAGAGGCAGAACACCCGATTTGTACGCAGAGGATCCCTAGTTCAATCCTTTACATATCCAGTACTGTATGTCCTGTCTGAATACCTGGAGAGCTGCTGCCAATCTATACAGGCCAGAGCTGAGAAACCCTTTTCACATGAAGAGCCACATACCCTGCTGAACAACTTTTCATGTGCCAGATGCAAAAGTAGACACGCAGCAAGTTACCTTCCGACAGCTGGCCATCTCTACACAAACTAGTCCAACAACATGGGGTTTGGTGAAGGCTGTAGGCTGCATTGGATACAATGCAGGGTCTGCTCATTGCTTAGATGGGAGGCTGCCTGAGAAAACACTACCAGGTGTATAGGGCGGTATATAAATCCCAATAATAATAATAGTAATAATAATAATAATGTATGCCACCTTGGCTTCCATTAAGGAAGTGAGGTGGGAAATAAACATAATACATTTCATACAGATTATTTTAGGATTGTAGGCAACTGAGTTCTACTTAGGGAAAGTCCATTGAAACTGATAGACCCAATGCTAATCACGCCTATCAATTTTAATGGATTGTATCCATTGTCAAACTCAATAGCAGACCCACTGAAACTGATGGACCCCATACAAGTTATGTCTGTTAATTTTAATGGGTTGCATCTTAGTGCTACTCAAGAATAGCAGACCCACTGAAATTAATGGACTGTAGGGCAGTCTTAATTTTGTAACTAAGTTGTTTTAAGCTGTTTTTAATACTGTTTCAATTGCTGGAACCTTAGGGGGAAGGGTGGGTAATGACAATGTGATTCGGTATTTGAATGATTGGTATTAGTTGTATTACAAATTGGTTGTATTATAATTGTATTATAAATTGGTATTGTTATTATGAGGCTTTCATTGGATTGTAATTGAAAACTAATAAAAATTATTATCATAAAGAAGATAATGTGCCACTGTAAGGCAATGTTTATTTTTATTTGTGTAGCCGAAACCATTCCAAAACAAAACATCTATCAGTTTTCCGCAGATCATATCCAATGTCAATCCTACTCAATAGTACTCGAGACCTGCTGAAATGAACGCGAACTATCTTGGGGCTCATCCATTTCAACGGGTCTACTCTCTGGAGCATGGGCGAATGCTGTATAGCAACCCCCCTATATCATTAATATAAATAATAATAATCTGAAAACCATCTGGGTGGGTGGATGCAGGTGGGTTTGATTCCCTCCCCCTCTTTCTTTTTCCTTTCTCCTCCTGTGAAGAGGCTGCATCCTAATATTTTAATGTTGTATCTTAATCTTTTAAATTGTATTTTAATCAACTTGTTTTTATTATTGGTTGTTAGCCGCCCTGAGCCTGGTCTTGGCTGAGGAAGGCGGGGTATAAATAAAATTTTTTTATTATTATTATTATTATAGCAGAAAGCCAGCATGTGACGTGCCAAAAAGAACCAAATAAAAATAAATTTAAAAAAGGCGGGAAAGAAGGAGGAGGAGAAGGGGGTGAGGCGGGGCTTGCACCTCACCCTGCCAGCAAGATGGAGAGCCCCACATTCACAAAATGCCAAAAATTGGGGTTGGGGGGGCTCCCCATCCTCCTCCCCCCACCCTCCAGGCATGCTTGGGAAACCCCCCATTCCCGAATATGAGAGATTATTGGGGGGGTTCTCTACATCTCCCGCCTGAGGGAACCCGGGAACCCACCCGCCCCGCTCCCCGTCACCCACCGGGGGTCCTCGAAGCGGACGAAGGCGAAGGGGGCGAGCCCGCGCTTGCTCTTCAGCTCGATGTCGCGGATGCGGCCGTACTTGTAGAAAAGCTCCTCCAGGTCCTTCTCGCGCACGTCGGCCGGCAGGTTGCCCACGTAGATGCGGCCGTCGCCGCCGCCGCCGCTCCCGCCTCCCCGGCCGCCCCCTCCGGACATGCCGGCCCCGCCGCCTCCGTAGTCCATCATATCCCGGCCCCAGCCCCCAGACATCCTTCCGAGTCCCTCACAGGCCGCTGCAAACGCCTCCGGGGCCTAGAGCCAGCCAGCCAAGTCAGTCAGGCGATTCGGCCTCGGCCGCCGCCCCCTCAGGCCTTCACACGCCGCAAGGAGCAACGTGACGGAGGACAAAAAATGAGGAGCGCGGAGGGGGGGGGGAAACCGCAGCTTAAAGGGGAGGAGGAGGAGAGAGGCGACGCGCCACCGAGAAGAGATGGGGAAGTGGGGTGGGGGGGAAGGAACGGCTCCTATGCAAACCCTCACTCCGAGGGAGGGAGGGAGGGGGGAGCGCGAAAGAGCCAGCGGATGCGCATGCGGCGGCGGCTGCAGTCTGCGCATGCTCGGGTTTTGTCGGCCAAGGGTGCCTCCAGCGGGGCGGGCGGGGATATTTGAGCGGATGCGCGCAGTTCAATAGCGTGATGCCACTTGTCAGGGCTTCAGGCCCCAAAGGATCCTGGGAGGTGTAGTTTGTTAAAGGTGCTGGAAGCTGTTAAGAAATAACCATCGATGCCAGACTGGCTGCAGCTCTTGAGAGTTCGCTGGAAAGAGAAGGATTGGCCGTTAAACCTCTCTGAAAGGCCCCATTAGCTAAAAAGTGGTTCTTCAGGTTAAGAACAGTTTCAGGATAAGAACGGACCTCCAGAACGAATATAATAATAATAATAATTTATTTATACCCCGCCCATCTGGCTGGGTTTCCCCAGCCATTCTGGGCGGCTTCCAATAAAACACTAAAATACAATAACCTATTAAACATTAAAAGCTTCCCTAAACAAGGCTGCCTTAACCCGAGGTACCACTGTATTGTGGGCATCCTCTATCTCAAGAGTGCGCCTCTGGGGATAGCAGCACCAAAGTAACCTCCAGGCACAAGCTTGGGCAGTCTGTATGGGGGTACTGGATGCCCCGACAAGACCCACCCCCTCCCGCCTCGCTGATGTGGTCTAAAGGAAGTCAGAGTAATATGTTTCAGCACCTTTAACAAACTACACTTCCCAGGATTCTTTGGGGGAAGCCATGACTTCTTAAAAGCGGTATCACAGTACCTTCCTGTGCATGGAAAGCCAGCTTAGCTATCACACTTGGTGTCTGCATTGTCCATCACTGATTTTGTTATGTACTGAAGTTCTCATCCTGGGCCAGCAGGGGGATACTGTAGATAGTTTTCACTCAGGTCCACATATGCAAATAAGGAATTGAAAGTGATGTTCAGTGATTGGATAGTTACAGAAAGTTGTTACTGTTGCCTTGTAGTTGAGCTCTATATAAGCAGGTTGGCTGAACCCTTCAGTTCAGTTCAGGCCTGTGAGTAAACAAGAGCTGTTTGAAGAATTGCTGTGTCGTCTGATACGTTCACTCACAACTTAACAGATTTATTACTGGACTTTTGTCTTCCTTTCTGCCCACCCATCAGCAAAACCACATTAAGGAAAAGGCTGTTTCAGTGAGAGACATAGGAACAGCTGTCCAAACATTTGGGCCTGAGTTTTTGAGTTTTATTTTCCTCTTCCCTCCTTGCTCTTTTTCTCGTGTGTTGTATTTTTGATTTTTTATTAGAATGTAAGCCTGCAGGTAAATAGTGTCTTGTCTTTATTTCATGTAAGCCGCTCTGGGAGCCTTTTGGGGCTGAAAAGTGGAGTACAAATACTCTAAATAAAAAAATAAAATAAAAAGGCAAGCCTGTAGTGCATGCACGCACGCGCCCCTTTGGGGCCTAGTGTGTTGCACATTTCCAAGAAGGATGCCTGCTAATGAGCTGCCCTTAAGTGACACAATTGAAATCTCAAGACAGAGTAGAACATCCATGATCAAAACTAAAAATTTCCAGCAACACTTGCTTCAGGCCCTGTTGGGGATGCTTTCTGATATTTACACAATCCTGTTTATCCAGCAAATCTGGTTGAAGCATCGGTAGACAGCATTTACTCAAGGCAGGTAAGATCAAAGTGGCCCCCATAAGCAACCTTTTAAATATGTTCCAACTTGATTTTAGCTTTTATTGCTGATTTACCTGCCTTGTTATTTTTTAATGTTATATGTTTTGTTTGGACTCAAATTTTATGAATGTGAAGCTTTGCCTCTATAGGCATCATTTTAAAATTACTTTCGCTGAACCACATTTGCCACTTTTACAATTCATTGTGCTGCAGCTGGGGATGGGCAGTAGATCAAGCATCTGCTTTGCATGCATGACTGCTGGGAGGAATGCAGCAATAAGAAATGCCATGGTGCATCTGTCCCAGCAAAACCAGACGCCTTCATCTGTTCCAGCTGCAACAAAACATGTCTCTCCTCTATCCATTTCTACAGCCACAGTAGGCATTGTAAATCTCTAACAGTTTGACTTCAGTCCCAAAGGCGCACTCTTTCATTGTTTCCTGAGACAGATGGATGCCCACCAGCTGACCCTTGACTTCAGAGCACTGAACAGAATTAATCTGTTACCAACAGAGATTGTTGGTATTTGCTTGATTGCACAGTTAAACTATTGGACTTGCTCCAGCAGGAGACAGTGATGACCACTTTGATGGCTTTAAGAGAGGATTAGACAAATTCATGGCTACGTTCTGCTTCCAAAGCTGGAGACAGTAATGCTTCTGAATACCACTTGCTAGAAACTGCAGACAGGCAGAGTGCTCATGAGCTCAGGACTTGCTTGCCAGTTTCCCATAATGGGCATGTTATGAGAAAAAACTGCTCCTTTTCCATTATGGGGTACCCAAGAGCCCATAGAGTCCTTTTGTAGGTTCTCTATCGGTAGGAGAAAATAACAGAGACCAACCGGAGAATATTGAGAAGCAAAGCAGCAAGTAAGCCTGATCTTTATTAAAGCTGTTGCAACAGGGTGCTCCCCAACACACACAAGGCGGGGGGAGGGACCCTAAGTCATGCGTGCAAGTTCTTATATAGACATTTTAAATTGCCTGCCCTGGAGTCCAAGACCACCCCCAGAAACATCATACATACATCACAGAAAGAGCGGACTACCACAGAAATCTGAGGGCATTGTTTTTTTCTCTTGTCTGCTAGGTTGCTTGACTGAATTACCTGGGCATCCTGGCCACTCTTTTGTTACTCAACTCCTGAATCCAGGTCACAGGTCACAGGCTCACATACTATTCATATCTTAAATGTGACCTTAAGACAGGATTTGTGAGAGAGACAATGGGGAGATTTCCCATTTCCGTCGACCTTGCAGAGAAATATTTGAGGTCATTTTGGGAGAGAAAAAAATGGTTTCAGGACTTTTCTGTGGGTTTCAGACATGTGGTTTACATATTTGTATGTGTTTGCTTGGTACATTTATGAACATCTATTTTATATATATATAAGACCTTAAAATTCTTATAACAGGCATCTGTTGGACCACTGTGAGAACAGGATGCTGGATTAGATGGGCCATTGGCCTGATCCAGCAGAGCTCTTCTTATGCTTAATTCCCAGACAGTGTGAGAACTGTCAGTTCACTCCTACCTTCTGCTTTCCATTCTTGAGTCAATTGCTGGTACAGTATATTAAAAAAATTCCACTCAAGCCATTCTTGATGTGTATGTTATTTGCAGTCATACCACACTTATGTGTCACATGGGGGTGTGGCTGTGCTGTAATGCACATTGCAGAGCCACATGATGTTCTGGACTAGAAAAGATTATCTCGGAGAGGAGCTGAGAACAATTTTACAGCAAAGGCAGGGAAACATTTTTCAGTAAGACAGCTGCATTCAATTCTGGGTAAGCTTCCAGGGGCCTTTGTTGGGTAGGGCCAGAGGCAAAGGTAGCCGTGATCAGAAGCAAACATTTGGCTGGGCAAGGAATGGGAATTTTACTTTTGTACTCTAGGCTAGCTTTTTCACAACCATACACCCTCTGTTCTCCATTAAGGCAAGCAAGAAGTATGATAATTGATCAAGGTCATATTCTAGCTGGGCACATTTTTTTGAGGTGAGTGTGATGCTGGGCCAGGGAGGGTTTTGTGACCTGGGGAAAGTGTCCCAATGGGCCAGGCAGTTAAGTTTTCCCAGCTGCCCTGCTAGTCCTACAGCCCAGAGGTAGGGGCCAAGCCTCATCCGCTAATAATAATAATTTATTATTTATACCTCGCCCATCTGGCTGGGTTTCCCCAGCCACTCTGGGCGGCTTCCAATAAAACACTAAAATACAATAACCTATTAAACATTAGATGCTTCCCTAAACAGGGCTGCCTTCAGATGTCTTCTAAAAGTTTGGTAGTTATTTTTCTCTTTGACATCTGGTGGGAGGGCGTTCCACAGGGCGGGTGCCACTACCGAGAAGGCCCTCTGCCTGGTTCCCTGTAACTTGGCTTCTTGCAGTGAGAGAACCGCCAGAAGGCCCTCGGCGCTGGACCTCGGTGTCTGGGCAGAATGATGGAGATGGAGACGTTCCTTCAGGTATACTGGACTGAGGCCGTTTAGGGCTTTAAAGGTCAGCACCAACACTTTGAATTGGGAATCGGAAACGTACTGGGAGCCAGTGTAGGTCTTTCAAGACCGGTGTTATATGGTCTCAGTGGCCACTCCCAGTCACCAGTCTAGCTGCCACTCATGAGACAACCACCTGTGATCTCCTCTCAGGTAAGAGAGGGCACCACCTAACTCCACAAGGCAGGGAGCCTCTGAACACTTTACTTACTATCTATTAAAACATTTCTATACCTCCTACCATATTAGACTGCATGCATTACAACAAAAAGAGAGATATAACAACAGTATCCAAAAGCAACAACATACAGCTAACAGTTGAAGGAGCACTCCGAATCACAAAGTAAATACATTCTGCACATGCTCAGGAACACTGTTCTCTCTGGTTTTATACATGCATAAGCTCAGAAGCATTCAGCTTGAAGAAGTGCCATCCAGAACGTCTCTCTCCCAGTTCTTCAGAGGAATATTGCTGTTTGCTGATGCACCCGCCGAGCTGCGGCTTGCCCGGTCCTGCAAGGGCGCCCCCAGCACCACCACCTCCTAGCCCTCCGCCTCGTAGTCCGTCTGGCTGACCAGGCCCCGTCGCCACGGCAACGGACGCCGGCGCGGTGCATGCCGGCCTGCAACAAAATGCAACAATAAAACTCTACGGGAGGCTCAGGAGAGGCGGCCAATAGTCTCAGAGGAGTATTGTTGTCGTGGCCAATGGCAGCTGGCGGCGAGCTGGGCTGGGCGTGGCCGCTGCCGGCGGGCGGAGGGCGTGGCCGGGGCATCCAGGCGGCACTCGAGGCTTGTTCGCGGGCGAAGGCAGAGGCGAGGCGCGCGCGGGTTTCCTCAGCTCGTTACGCGACGGGGGCAGCCTCCGGAGGAGCGCCGAGGTGACAACTTGCTCGTCCGCTCCACCAACGTCCCTGCCCGTCGCCGTCGTCGTTCTCGGAGGAGGAAGCAGCCGCAGGAGCCGCCGCCAACCAGAAGCACACGGTGAGGGGCGGCGGCGGCGGCGAGGTTTTTAAGCGGGGAAATTATAATGGCGTCGGCAGAGATGATGGGAGGGGGCGGTTGGGGACATTATTAATATGAGGAGAGTTATAGCGTGATTCCGGCCATGTGTCGGTTGGCTTCTGTGGGACCGCCCAGAGACCGTTAGAAAATGATATATAAAGTGACATTACGGTTACTTGAACTGTCGAGGAGGAGACGATGGGGGGGGTGAGGGGGAGACGACATTATTATCATCATTAGTAATAAAATAGTAGTTTGGTATGTAATTCTGGCCTTTAAAAAGTTGGGTTCTGCGAGCTGCCTAGAAGCCGTTTGAAAATACAGATTAATATTAGTGCGGTGCAAGGATTGCTGAGGTGGAGGAGGCGATGGGAGTGTGGGGGGCGTGTGGGGGGAAGAAACTGTATTATTATTATTAGTATAGCTTGCAGTTCTGATCCTATAAAAGTTGGGTTCTCTGGAATGTTCACAGGCCGTTTGAATAATTCTAATACGGTACAAAATTTAAATGGCGTTTTAAAAACCCATTAAAGCAGGTCATGATTAATGTGGGATTATTATCAGTTGGTTATTTGAGTTACTGAACACGTTTGTGTTCTGCTCATATATAAGTTGGGCTCTCAGAATATGTAAAATGTAAACTTATTTTTTTTGGTGGGGGGGAGAAACCCCTTGGGAGGAGTTATAAATAAATCTGCGCAACTGAATCGGAATCATGGGTAATCGTTCTTCCATTTCATTTATTATAGATTTTGTTTTCTCGTAAAGTTGGGTTCTCTGGGCAGTTTTACAGACCATTAAAAGACATAATAATGCAAAACTTTTTTTAAAAAGTTTTAAAATAAATAAATTCCTTAAGTTTGTGCAATCTAAATTAGAGGGGGAGGGGTGGAATTAGAAAGTGGTATAGAAATGACTTTTAAGCATGGTACATAGTGTTGGCATCATGAAGGGTTCTGAAGAACGTGGATGTTTGCTAGCTTATTTTGCAACCTTTTAAATAAGTGTTTTGGCCAACTGCGTTTTGGACAGTTATCCTCTCTTCCCCACTTCATGTGAACCTGAACAGTTGGCTGATTTTGCTGCTCCTGATTTTCTTAATTATTTTGAATGAAGACTTAAACTGGGGAGCCCTGTAGTGAGTTTGTGGGTCACCTGATGGAGGAGGAGGAGGATTTTGCTGTTGGAACCTTTTTTTTTTTTTTTTTTTCTTTGAGTTGCAGCCTAATTTTTAGACTCCACAGAGAAAAATTTAAAAAGAAATTCTTGAAAGTATTCTTAAATAGTTTTGTGCCATGTGGGGTCCAACTATTGAGATAAAAGAGAAACCACAGCCAGCTCCTCTTTGGTTTGCAATGAATAACTAAGGAAGGGAATAAATAGGAGGGGATGTAACAGGAGTACGTTTTCTGAATAGGTTGTTGGGCGTATATTTTTCATGAGGGGTAGGATTTGTGGTGGATTGCACTGTATTGCTGTATTATCTAGTGTGCTAGTTATTGTGTAATTCCTACTCTCAAGACACTGACACTTCAGTCTGTAGTGTGTGTATGGGAGAGACAAGGCTTACTTAAAAGGCATAGTATGATTGTGTGGGTGTGGCAAGGAATCTCTGAAGCCTTGTGGGTAAAATGGGCAAATGAGGGAGGGTGCTAAATGTCTAATGATGTGCAAATGTTGTTGGGAGGGGTGATGGTGGGAAAGTTTCTGATGAAGACATTATCAAATTGTTTGTAACTCTGCAAAGCATTGTACAACTTCTTTAAACTAGTCCCCTGCAATTTTGTATTTTAAAAAAATAGAACAATAAAGTCCCTTAACTGCATCATTTAATTTCGGAAATAACCTTAAAATAATGTGCTAGATGTTGTGTGACTTGAAGCAATACAGAAAAAGAGTTTGGAGAAGAAAGGAATCAAAATAATGTAGGAGGAGTTGGGAATCCTGTTTGATGGGAGGGAGTCCTCTTGCGAGCTGTACAAAGGGTATCTTGTGGGCAAATAGTTCTAGGATGTAAGAAAATGTGGAATTTCTGCTTGAGGGTGAAGACAGTTAAATCTGTGGGTATAAGTGATGAGAATACCTTGGTCTGCATTCCCGGAGGTGGGTGGGGCAACTCAGACATCTGTGGCCAATTAGGTCCTCCTATAATGAGCCAAGCTCAGCAAAAGGTGTCTGCAACACACTGCATTTGTTCCGTCTAATTTAAGTAGTGTGTATGTTGTTCAGCTCAACCCCCAAGGTGGGGTCTGTGTTTTACTGAAGTACATCTGGCACACAAAGTGTTGAGCATATTGGTCTCTTCTTGCAGAAATAATTTATATGTTTGATCTTACATGCTTGATTTGTTAAAACAGTGGGAGGAGATAAACTGCATGTATATTCATTAGCTCATCAGAAATACGAACAGATGGTTCAACTTTGTGTCTCCAGAACAAATTCTGGAGTGTGTTTATGTGAGTGGCTGAATGGTTCTGGAAATTAAGCCATTATACAGTAAAGACTTTTAGCTGGTGTAGTGTATGGATCTACCAGCACAGGTTAACATTTTGAATTCTTGTCCATTGTGCTTTGTAGGTAACCATGAGTGATCGAAAGGCCGTGATAAAGAATGCAGATATGTCTGAGGAGATGCAGCAGGACTCTGTGGAGTGTGCTACACAGGCCTTGGAAAAATACAACATTGAGAAAGATATTGCTGCCCACATAAAGAAGGTTAAGCTTGATAATCGTTGCATGCTGCTAGTTTAGAATTCTTAGAGGAAGAGGAAAATTCAGACTGAGGGAGGGAACAGTTAAAATTATTTCTAACTAAACATGTGTCCACAGATTTCTTAACTGGCAAAGCTGATTTTGTATGTGTAGGAGTGTTCTGGCCTGCCAGGGAATAGTTGGACATTTTCCTGCATTTCCTTCACAGCCTAGTCTATGTGGGTGGTCTAACTGCATGTCTGTGTTCCTAGAGGGTTGTCAAGCATCTGTGATCTTCTGACTTTGGCAGAGCTTGCAAGAAGCTTGCCAGATCTGCTGTGACAGTGGGCAAGCTTATATCTGCATAAGTAAGACAGTGTGGAAGCATACACATTTGTTCCTCGAAGATGAGAAAAGTACAAAACCTTAAAACATTCCTTAGCATAGCTCTTAACAAGTTGTAGCAAGATACACCCTGTATTTGCAACAGTGCTATTCAACAATTCAGCACTACGAAGGCAAGCCACAGCAAGCCTCATGGTTGGTTGCTACCATCTTCTTCAGCATGACTTTGAAGAGTTTGGTAGCCCTTGCTTCTATTTTAACCTAGCCTCAATTTGGTATGATGATCACTTGGAAATACTGTTCAGTTTTAGCTATAATTATGATTAGTGGAAACAGGTTGGTTTCAAATCAAAGAAGGCTTTTTTCATTAACCAGTTAAGATTAACCACAATTCATGGTTTGAGTGCAACAGTAAATTGTAGTTAATTGAATCAGCTTGTGGGCACACTGAAAGAGGTGCTAACTTACAGTTTAATAGTGTACAAACCTGGCCACTCAGACTGTTTTGCATATGGGCTGGGGGAGAAAGAATGTGGTAGACACTCAAGACTTGCTGCATTAGCCACTATACGTTTAGGATTGGTCTGATTCAGGGGTCGGCAACCTAAGGCCCATGGACTCCCCACACCTGCTTAGGGACCCCTGCCGCCCGTTCTCCTCCTGCTCCGTGGCAAAAGGAGCCCCGGAAATAGCGTTTGCGCATGCGTACGCACACACTCCGGCCCACCGCAGCTTGTGCGGGACTGTGAACCAGCCCAAGCCACAAAAACTTTGCCGACCCCTGGATTGAATCCTACTCCAGTACAGGAACACAAGTGATTTAATATTAGCTGATATAATAGTGTATTAAATGCATAGTCTGGTACAAGGATGGGATTAATACCTATAAAAATCAGTACTCTGAAATTTGCTAAGCAATATATTGATATAAATTGGTTGAATATCAACTGCTCCAAGCCTCTGTAAAAGAGAATTCCTGTTTCCAAGATTTAGTATAACATTACCTTAATAAATCCTCAATTTCTTTCACAGCATTATTTATGGTTCCATAGACATTGCTCTCTTAAGTTAGTTGAATTAAGAACCCACACTTAAATAGATAGCACAGAGGAGTATTATACTACTAATTATTAGTTGTATATGTGCAGGTCCTGCTATCCACATGCTTGCAATGCGAAAATTCACTTATCCTTCTGCCCAAACCTTGCTATGAGCACCGTAGACTCGGATATCCAAAGAACTGACTTCCTTGCTGGTTTGTGCTTTGCTAGTTGGCAACAGCCATTTTTGGGAAGAAACCAGAGAGCCAAGAACAAAGGAATTGGGGCAGGGGAGATAAGACATGGGTTTCCCAAACTTGGGTCTCCAGCTGGTTTTGGACTGCAACTCTCATCATTCCTACATAGTAGGACCACTAGTCAGGGATGATGGGAACTGTAGTCCAAGAGCAGCTGGAGATCTAAGTTTGGGAAACCCTGCGTTAGGCAAATCTGTTTTTTTCCTCTGTTCTCTTGCAGATTAGCTGCATACATTTCAGGAACTTTGGGCGGGGTGTGTGTGAAGAGGTTGGACAAATCCCGAATTAGAAATATTTCCATAGGAAATGATGAAATGGTGGACTTTGTTACAAAAGTAGGACCTGTGCGTAACTTCTCTTCCTAAACCCAGATAGCCTGAACGTCTGTATGGGTTGCTTAGAATATCCCTACAGCACTTCTCAAGCTACTTGCTCCAAAATAGTCCAGTTAATGTCAGTATGTTATTATGGTTTCAATGTGATTTGTGGACTGCAGTCTTCCCTTGTCTCATACATGGCAAGAACAAAAGTTATGTCACTGGGCTATGTTGTTGCATGTTTCTTGTATGTATAGCTCAAGAGGTTAGAAGACTGCATTGCATATTCTTTCCAAACACATGAGTGAAGCTGTTCACTTGAGAAGCTAAGCTATTAAGTTATTCTCTTTCAGGAGTTTGACAAGAAATACAATCCTACTTGGCACTGCATTGTGGGAAGAAATTTTGGCAGCTATGTGACTCATGAGACCAAACACTTCATCTACTTCTACCTGGGTCAAGTTGCCATTCTCCTCTTCAAATCCGGTTAGAACATGGGACTGTTCCACCCCAAACATGCATTTGGTTACAGGACTGCACGCTAATTCCAAATAGACTGAAGTCTTCAGCCTTCCCCAGGGAACATACCTTGATCTTCAAGCCTTTTGTTGTTTTAATGGACAGGTACTCCTCTGTACCATTTTGTGTTTTTGTTGTGGCCATAAAAAAATAGCAAAAAAGTAATCTTGTATGTATTTTCTTTACAAAAAGCAACCCACAAGTCCTAATTTTCTAATAAAACCTTTGGGCATACATTCAGTCTTTAAGAGCTTGTTCTAATACTTCCATATTTGGCCAACTCTCCTATGACTACCAGCTTTGCACTGCAGACTTGAAATAGCAAATTATTTGCCAAAATCAGGGGTGACTAACTTGTGGCCTTCTGGATGTTTCAGATTACAACCCCCATTAGCCATGTTGCTTGAGATTGGTGTGAGTTTGAATCCAAAAAACATCTGGAGACTATAGTTTTCTGTCTACTGAATGAACTAGATTTGCCTTTGGCAAAACTGCGCTAGCATTGGAGCCAATAGGACCTGTAAACTATTCCCTGTGTTGCATCTGATTCTTAAGCATATTTACTTGTAAAATGACATAACTGACTCATCCAGTGGGACTTTGAAGCAAGTATGTACGAGGTTGCACAAGCTTATGCATAAATTGGAAGGGATCCCAGTGTGTTCATTGTCTTTACAAGTGATTTTGCATGAGACTGCAATCTAGGGTGTATCTAACGCCTGCAAAGATGATCTTTACTCACCAGTATGCATGCTTTGATGATTAATGCAGTGTACAAAAGGAACAACTGAATTTAAATTACATTCTGGTCAGTGTGATTCTTTAGTTAGAAATACGTGCCAGACTTATTGTCGCCTCTAAAAATGTTCAGTGATGCCTGGTTATTTAAATTCCAATATGGAATATTTTAATACATAACATTCTAACAATGTAATCAAAAGCATTTACAATACTTGTTCCCAGTAGCATACTTGCACTGTTTTTTTGGCATCATAGTACTTATGGCAGTGCATCTTGATGTAAGGAACAGTGCTAGAATGCCTGTCTAAAGCCCAAGGAATAAAACATACCACTGCTTGGAAAAAGAATTATCACCTAGCTTAGCAGGATGTGTAACTCCTGCTTGTTTCACTGACATGTCAGATCTCCTTTCCCCACAATCCAAATCAAGCATTTTACGAAGACCTGTTGTTTTGTACACTGGAGTGCATGCTCTACTTTTCCATTGAAAATATTTGCAACTTTAGAGAATGCAACATTAATTTGTAAAAAGTTGGTAGCTCTTTGGTAGTTAAGTTTTTTTTTTTTTTTTGCAGTGGCCGCTACTACTTTTCATTGCAAATATATCACTTGGTGGTAGTCATGCAAGCTCATCTCCTGTTCTTTTCAGGGGGGTAGATGGGAGGTCAATAGCATCCAGACTGGAAAATTATTTGCATCTTCTGGTGTTGAAGTAAAGGCCAGCCCAGAAAATCATTTAACTGCAGAGTTAGAAGGGACACGGAGAATCATCTAGTCCAACCCTTGCAATGCAGGAATATGCAGCTGTCCTATATGGGGATCGAACCTGCAGCCTTGGTTTTATCAGCACCATGCTCTAACCAACTGAGCTATCCAGCTTTCACTGTAGGTGTAAGTACAGAGACCCAATACAGTGGTGCCTCGCAAGACGAAATTAATCCGTTCCGTGAGAGTCTTCGTCTAGTGGTTTTTTCGTCTTGCGAAGCAACCCTATTAGCGGCTTAACGGATTAGCGCTATTAGCGGTTTAGCGGCTATTAAAGGCTTATCGGCTTATCGGATTAGCTGCTAAAAGGCTATTAAAGGCTTAGCGGCTTAGATAAAGGGGGGAAAAGCGGAAAAAAAACTCAAGACTCCCAAGACATTTTCGTCTTGCGAAGCAAGCCCATAGGGAAATTCGTCCTGCGAAGCAACTCAAAAACGGAAAACCCTTTCGTCTAGCGGGTTTTCCGTCTTGCGAGGCATTCGTCTTGCGGGGCACCACTGTATGCACCTCCATCAAACTTTAAATACTGTATGTAGTTTGTGCAAATGCTTGCTCCTCTGTGCTAGTTACTCCTCTTTCTAATGTAGATATTCAATCCTGCCAAAAGTGATGATGGAGGGCAGGCAGTCCATGAAGACTTACTGCCACTCAACAGAATCCAGGGGCTTGGGTTCAGGAGATGCAGTACTACACCAAGAATGGCAGTGCCCAAGATTTCTTCACATACGGGAACATTTATGTAACTCTTCACACTTGAATCTATTGTAATCATGCAGTACCACATACATGATGCTACTATTTAAAGGATGGGGGGGGGCAGCTCTTTAACCTCATGGTAGAGTTTTTTAAGAGAAGAAATAACATGGTAGTTACTGTAGTTATACATGCTTACATTACAGCAGGAGATGAGGATTATGTGTGTGTTGCCATAGACCTGGGTATAGGGCAGTATATAAATTCAATAAATAATAGACTTTATAGATGAGGACCTCCATCTTGGTAATTATAGAGTATGTGTCCTCTACACAGAGGCTACATCCATTTTGAGGTTCAAACAAATTACAAGTCTTATTTCAATGAAACAAAAGAAATTTGAAAATATATATTTTTAATAAATACAGCAAGAAATCTGGAGCTTCAGTGACTTTTAATCTGGAGCTTCAGTGACTTTTACCCAGTAAGTGCAGACCTCTTTGTTTTTAAGGCTAGTTGGTGCCACACATGGCTACACAAAAGGTGGCTGACATGATTGAAATAGGAAATTACTTGAGTCTTAAAATGCAGCTGCCCTCATGAACAGAACTGCCTAAACCCATCAGATTTTTAAAAAATTCTCACTAAAATAAAAGTCCCATCTTCCAGTGGTTCACGTGTTGTTCCCTAGCAAGATGAGGCAGATGCTTACCCAGCTGTCACATGACTACAGCAGCAGAATACAGCAGCTGACTGATAACTGAAATTAAATTCCCCAAGGGATTAGTGTGCTTTGATGGCATGATGCCGAGTGTGTTGCAAGGCCATAACCATTTGAATTTGGCCATCAGAGTTCAGTCCACCCTTTCATTTTAAAACTTGTACGCTGTAAGATGAAAGTCATAACTTGAAGCCGGAGTGAATAGCCACAATGCCTGAACCCAGGTTCTGATAGTCCACCTTCAGAAAGCCTGCATCTTCAATCATCTCCTTGAATTCTACCTGAAATGCAACAATGGTGATACTGTCAATAAGTGATGAAACTCTGCAGGATTCCCGAACATTTCACAGTGCACCTCACCTGGGACACTTGCTGTGTACAATCCTAGGAAGTACAATTGCAACCTCAATGTTTATAGACTTAAAAGGATATTTTTTTCTTTACCTGGGACGGAAAGCGCCTGATGCTTTCTACGAGATACTGGTAGGATTTCCAGTCACCAGCAATAACCTCGCCCAGCACAGGGATAACCTGGAAGCTATACAGATCATACAGACTGCAAAGGGAGGAAAAACACCAGTAGGTTAATACAGATAAAACAGATCAATCTCCTTTCTTGCCATTTGAAACATTTGAGCCCTGCCCTCGAAGCAGCATAAAGCAAGCTTGTTCCATCTTCCATGTGACAACCCTTTATATATTTGAAGATGGCTATCATATCGCCTCTCAATCTTCTCCAGGCTAAACATACCCAGCTCCCTCAACCCTTCCCCCACAAGGCTTGGTTTCCAGACCCTTTATCTTACTGGTTGCCTTCTGCACATCTTCCAACTCGTCAATATCCATTTTAAACTCTGCTGCCCAGAACTGTACAAAATACTCCAGGTGGGGTCTGACCAAGGCAGAACAGAGTGGTACTTCAAGGCTGGCCAGCCCTTCAAGGGCCACATGCCACCAAACACACACATAGACTCATTCCCTACTCATTCCCGTTACAGTGCACTAAGGTGGTTTAAACCTCTCTTCCCAGCCCAGTGCTGCAATGGAGAGTGCACAGGAGAAATGACAGTAACTGTATTCTCCAGTGCTATGATAAGAGGAAGATGGGGGCTGGGGGGCCCTTCATCTGCCAATCCTAAGTCCCATCAGCCCCTGCCTGCACAGCCATCCTGCAAGCTCCAGAATCCTATGTCCCAACTGGGGATGATGGGAGTTGTAATTCAAAACATCTGGAGGTAAACAACATTTGCTTAAGGGGATGAAAAAGAGAGAGAATCTCTAACCCAACCTGGAAATGAAGGGGTTGTTGACATGACTGAATTCTAGGCAGAGGAATCTCCCTCCTGGTTTCAGGACTCGATAAGCCTCCTGAAGAGCCTGGAAAAAAACGGTGGAATGAAGAAGACATTAAGTATATTTATGATGCTTCACAGTGCTATTCTAAGATCCAGAACATGGATTTGGCAAGGCAAATTGTGTTCATGTTAATAAACATACTAAATACAATTTAAGAACCGTTGCAAACTCTCAATATATACCAGCTGCCTTTAGAGACAGTGACTGCCAGTTTTGAGCAAGTGAGAAGCAAGCTGCTGTGTGAGAAGCAAGCAGCTGAATCCTAGGCTGCTATTCCTTTTGCCAGTCCCTGTTTTCCAGGCCTCCACTGCCTTCCCTCTCAATTTAATGATGTCCACCTAAAAGCTTTATTTTTGCAGCAAGAGAAATAAAATCAAGAGAAATGAATAGTTAAATAGATTCTCCAGGTAGCAGCTGGAAAAAGCTAGCCGGGAATGTAAAAATAGGGTAAGCTATGGTGGAAGCTCAGTCTATGAGAAAGGGAGGGGGGAGCCCCACCCGACAAAGCATCAAGGTACCGAGCAAGTTAGGAACCTGTGCAAGTTTGGTAACAGGACAAGGAGACCCAGGGCAGACTACTCTCTCCTTTTGCCTTTTTTTCCCCTCCTGAAGCTGATCATAATCTCAGCATTATATTGACTCAGTCTCGTAAATCCCAAGTCCTCAAGTAAAGAAGCTCAATGAATAACGGCTAGGATGATTTTAGAAGCTGACTAAGCAAATACATGGGCAGATAATGAGCATGTACTACTTCCAGCATTAGAGAGAGTATGCCTCTCAATACCAGTTGCTGGAGAGCATATGTGCTGTTGTGCTCAAGTTCTGTTTGCCAAATTCCCATAGGCATGTGGTTGGACACTATGAGGCCAGGATAGTAGGCTAGATTGTCTGATCCAGTAGGGCTCTTGTGCTGTTACCCCTCTCAATAATAATAAACACAGGAAAGCCATACCCTTCTCTCCCAGAGGCAAATGACTAGCTAGCATTGGAAACAGAATGGTTGACTACACAGGGGTCAGCAAACTTTTTCAGCAGAGGGCCAGTCCACTGTCCATCAGACCCTGGGGGGGGGACTTTTTTTTGGAGGGGGAATGAACAAATTCCTATGCCCCACAAATAACCCAGATATGCATTTTAAATAAAAGCACACATTCTACTCATGTAAAAACACCAGGCAGGCCCCAAAACCCAGAGATACATTTTAAATAAAAGGACACATTCTACTCATGTAAAAACACGCTGATTCCCGGACCATCCGCGGACAGGATTTAGAAGGTGATTGGGCTGGATCCAGCTCCCGGGCTTTAGTTTGCCTACCCATGGACTACATGGACCTTGCTCTGATCCAGCAGAGCAAGCTGTTGTGTTCTTCAAAGAGTAAAATCCAGCAAGATCTGACCAATGCTCACCTGGTCTATATGAGTGACATTCCGAATACCAAAGGCAATTGTGTATATGTCAAAACTGTCATTGTTGAAGGGCAACTCTTCAGCATCTCCAAGCACCCAGGATAATCCTTTGAAAGAATGTAAAGGGAAACTGCTCAGCGGCACACCCTAAGCAACTTTCCGGAAGGCTGTGTCATCAAAGGAAACCAGACTTCTAGGAGAGTATCTACCCTCATTTACAGGCAAAAGTCAACTTAAAGCAAACCAGCACAGGACGGCACACGTGTATGGAGTAAAGCTTAAAAAGACACTGCTGTAGCTGTAGTATTCCATATGAACATATGAAAAGCCTGCTGGATCTGGTCAACCAGATGCCTGTGGAAAACCAGCAAGCAGGATTCAAGCACAGAAGCACTCTCCCCTTTTGTGGTTTCCAGGAACACTCAGAAGCATTGCTGCCTTCAACCGTAGAGCTGAGCACAGCCTTCATGGCTAGTTTCTCCTCCATGAATTTGTCTAATTCTTTTTTAAAAGCCATCTGGTAGGTGGCTATCACTGCCTCCTGTAGGAGTGAGTTGCACAGTTTAACTAGATGCTGTGTGAATAAGTCCTTTATCTGCCCTGAATCTTCCAATATACAGCTTCATTGGGTGCCTGTTAAGTTCTAGTAATAAAATCATAGATTTGGAAGCGACCCCAAGGGTCATCTACTCCCTGCAATGCAGGAATCTCAACTAAATGTGAGGGAGAAAACTATTTCTCAATCCACTTTCTTTATGCCATGCATAATTTTAAATACTATCATGTCACCAGTCACTCACCTCTTCTCCATACCTTCAAAGAATAACTAATTGTTGCTAATTATAGACAGACATCATTCAGTATGCTGAGTGCTTATAGGCAGGATGCTTAAGAGCAGCCTTCACTGGCTGTGGCTGATGGGAATTGTAGTCCAACGTAACTGAAGTGTTCCAGGTTGACATATACTGTACAAGTAAAGGGGTAATCTGAGTAATGTAAGTTAAACTTTTTTCTAGTCAAAAGGGCGGGGCTTAGATGTTGAACTAGGCTATCCATACACAATTTCCATCCCTTTGCTGAAGTGCCAGTCTATTACCTTTAGAATAACCAAGGCGTTGTGATTTCTTCTTCCCAACCTTCAGCATCTCCTTGTTAATGTCACAAACCACCACATGGGATCCTCCCAGGGACTGATGATCCTCTTCATGGTAAAGCTTGGTAATCTCCTGCCACGATAAATTCTGATGGGATCTCAGCTGCTGCTGGATTCGTCGCTCCCGCTGGGAACGAACGTAATTGATAAACCGAAAGGCGATGTCTCCTGCATTAGTTTTGAAAGGAAGACTCATAATGTGGGATTCTTCCCTAGAATTCAATGCTTAAGTATTGTAAGGGCACTAACGTACTACACTAGGAGTTTCTGTAGTCATTCATTCTCTTTTTTTTAAAAAAAAATATTTATTCAAAGTTATAACAAAACATATTTTCCAAAAATATATCCTTATTTCCCCCCCCCATTTTTTCCTCCCTCCCCCCTCCCCCCCACAGAACCCATCCTCCCACCCCACCCCCCGACTTCCCTCAGTTCCAGTCTTTGGTTTCTCCAATAACGCTATTTTCTGTATCTTACAGAGTTGTGTAGATCTTCAAACTATTTAGCTAATTATTCTTTTCTTTTAAATCCTTTATTAGGCATAGCACACCACACAATAACAAACAAACATCATATACAGACTGTATAAAATACGGGCTCAGCGAACACAATTTATCCCGGTCCTATTCTTAACTCCAAGAAATAAATCGATGTACATATTTAATATAATACAACAACACAGCAACATCACCTACCATTAAAAACCACTAAGTCTCTTTATCATGCCCCATTCTTTCTTCATGGACAGCACTTAAAAATTCAGCCACTATTATAGCGGTTTGATCATCACTGTCCGCCAGCAGGTCTTGAACAGTTGGTGGAGTAAAAATCTGTCTATTAACTTTTAGGGCCTCAAATAATTGTTTTCTGGCATAACTACCAAAATCACAGGAAAAGAATATATGCTCTAGAGTGTCGGGTTCCTGTTTTCTGCATTTGCAGAGACGCTCTGATTCTGGGATAGCTAAGTATCTTCCTCTCACTACCACCGAGGGAAACATGTTGAATCTGGCCAACATAAACAGCCTACACGATTCATGTTTCTTCAGATTTGTCATGTATCCCTTTTGGAAATCTCTACACAAGGGGAGATTTAAGTGGATAGGAGAGCAAGTGCTGTGCTTTGCAGCCTCAAGCATGGCGAGAACACTTTTTTCTGTAAGAGTCTTCCTGATAATTTCCCATATGTCTTTGGGATCAGAGGTTTCAAAATCAATTAGAGTGAGCCCTATCGAATCCAGTTTTCTCCTACAAATCAATGATAGATTGTAGATTGCACTATCACTTAAAAGATCGTAAAGTAGAGAATTAGGGGATAGGGCTCTATAATGGAGGAAGATCCAATATTTCAAGGTCCTCAACTATGCTCTTACTGATAAAGGCAATATTCCCAGCTCACAACATATTGTTTCATATTTTACAGAGTTTGCAAGTCCTAATAATGACCTCAGAAGGGATGCGTGGAATTTATCCAACCTCTTGAGGTCACCTGAAATCCACACTGGTGTGCCGTATAGAAGTTGGGCACAAAGTTTCATGTCAATCACTTGCAATACTTAGCTAATTATTATCAGTAAAAAAATTGTGAATGTTTATTCAAAATGTAGTCATTCATTCTCAAGCTGCATTCATTTATTCAACCTAGGGAGAACATTCAGCTCCAAATGCCAACTGTCCTGAGACTGTCCAGAGGGAAGCACAGTCCAATTTCAGCAGCACTCAGGAAAGGTTGTGCATCGGAAGCTGCCTTATGCTGAATCAGCCCATTGGCCCATCTAGTTCAATGCTCCCTACACTGTTCTGGCAATGGCTCTCCAGAGTTTCAAGCAGGGAGTCTCTCCCAGTCCTACCTGGAACCTTTTGAATGCAAAGAAGATGCTTGAGCACTGAGTCAAGGCCCTTTCCCAAACAACCAGAGGACTAAATGTTGCAGGGTAAAGCATGTGTGTGTTCAGTATCTTGTATTATTGCAACCTTGTGCAAAACCAAGTTGAGAACCACTTGACAGAAAGTATTCTAAATAATAAAAAAGCACCACGTCCACCCACTTTCCCAAGGGTCATTCCCTTTGAGATTGTGTCACTTGGCACCAAATAGATCTGCAGAGGATTGTACTACTGTTAATTACTTGTTTCAGTCATTAACACTCCCTCATCAGAAGCTCCCAGGAATGTATACAGAAGTGTGAATAAACCAGCTTTCCCAACCTGGTGCTCTTCAAGTGATTTGGACCACTGCTACTGTCATCCTTGACCATTGGTCATGCTGGCTAGGGCTAATAGGTGTTGTAGTCCAACGAAATCTGGAGGCCAGCAGGTTTTGGAAGGCTAGAATAACCCTGATTCGCACACAACATATAAATACAATTTAGAAACCACCAAATAAGCTTAACAAAACACAAAAACAAATAACCTGAAAAACTAAAAAGTAAACAGGAAGGGTTGTAGCTCAGTGATAGAGCATCTCTTTTTAATGCAGACAGTTCCAATTTCAGTCCCTGACATCTCCTGGTAGGGCTAGGAGAGACGATACTTGAAAACCTGGAGAGCAATTGCTGTTGGTCAGCACAGACAGTTTTGACTAGTGGTCTGACCCAGCAAAAGGCAGCTTCCCATAATCCTAATTCATTGCTCACCCCCAACTCCAGAGCAACAAGTTGAATAACATTAATCTCTTCACAATACAGATTGTTGGGGATTGCTCACTTCCCAGAGGCTGCTACCAGTCAGGGTTGACAAATCTGAGCTAGGTGGACCAAGGCTTTCTCTGTATAAGGCAGCTTCTTAAGTTCCTAAAAAATAAATGACTTTACACATTGTCTCAAACAGTACTATACACATGGTCTCAAACGTGGAGCTAAAGCTCCTTAAAAGATGCCTATGAACAACATGAGTCTCACCTGTCCCTCCAGCAACATCAAGCAACTGGCTTCCAGGGTATGGGTTCATTTGATGCAGCAGGTTGTCCTTCCAAAGACGATGGATTCCCAGACTCATTGAATCATTCATTAAATCATACTTCTTAGCCACATTTTCAAAAACTTGGTAAACTGAAAAAGATAGCTGCATCACTGATCATGATCAAATAATGTGTTGATTGCATTGCCACATACTGCAAGATACTTTTTTTTTTCTTTCAGGGAAGGGCTGTAGCTCAATGGTAGAGTATCTGCTCTGGTAGATGCCGTTTTCTCTTCTAGAAAGATTCCTGTCACTGCTCTGTTATACATTATCTATATGGGGCTGCCCTTGAAAATGGGCTGGAAACTGTGGTTGCTTCCAAATGCTACTGTGAAAACGCTCAAGTAGGCTCACACAATTTCTGAAAGCTTTCCCCAGTTACCTTTCCTGACCTAATTTAAGGTGTTGACTTTAACATATAAAGTCCTAAATGACTTGAGACCTGGATCTTTGAAAGAGCACCTCTCCCAATATAAGTCTGCCTGTGCCCTTCTCATGGACCCACTTATAGGTGAGGTACACTGTGTGATGATCTAGGACAAGACCTTTTCTGTGTTGACACTCAAACTACAGCATCCCCTCCCTCCTCTCAACTGGAGCCATCATTGGCTATCCTCCTGGAAAACTCAGTTCCTGCATGGTGTAAAACCAATTTGTTAGTCTTTAGTTTGCCACAAGACTCTGTTGCATCACTGCATATTCAGTTTATGTTAAATCCTGATTAATTTTATACGTTTTGTTGTATGTCACTGAATCTTCAGGTAACTTTATTTTTTTTTATGCATTTGTTCTTCTAATCCTCCTAGGGTCACAAATGTGATAAAGGGCAAAATAAAATCATGGTGTTAATAGTTATAGTGTTAAACTAGGGCCTGGAATACCAGAGCTCAAATCCCCATTCAGCACTGGGTGACCCTTGGACCTCTCACAGGGTTGTATCCACAACGATATTTTACTCAGAGTAGGCCCACTGATTTTAGTGTAGTATAAATGCTATAATAAATAAAAACAAAAGGATATTTATTCTATTGTAGTTTCACACTATCTTTAATGTATGTGTTATTTATTTACTGTTGTAAGTCGCTTTGAGTTTCTTTTGTAAAAAAAAGCCCAAAAACCGATTGACAATTTTAAACAAAACAAATAAATTAACCCTCCGCCTCCGCTCAGCCGAGGCCTGGCTACTCCCTTCCGCCTAGCTCACCCTTCTCGCTTTTCTCCGACTCAGACACGGTCTGGAACCCGAAATGCGTCTCTCCGTGGGTGGCCGGGCGCTGTCCCCCGCTGCACAGGCCCCGAAGGAGGCGAAGCACCCTTTGCCCGCGGCAGCAGCCGTCCCAAACCCTGCGGGAGCCAACAACCATGGAGGCCGCCATCTTGCTAGGTGTCGCAATGGTTCTACGTCACCTTTCATTGTAGCTCCGCCCATTCTCAAAGGGATGCGGAGAGGGCGTGAACCAGGTGCACGGGCTCATTCCTCCTTAGACGCCGACGTCATGGGCATCGCCAACATCGGAGGGAATTGATGGGGCGTTTTCAAGACTGGTCTAACCACCGCTGTGAATTGCCATAGCTGTATAATAATGATAGCCACTGTTCAGACGTAATTAAGGCGTGGATGTAAAATTAGGTATCTCCTCTTATGCAAACGACATGTGAATTTGCTTAAGGCCAAAATCCCATGTGCAGTTTCTTGGGGCTAAATTCTGTGGCTGTCAGAAGAACTTACTTGCAAGTGTAACGAATGGGGTGTAAAAGATACAAAAGGCTGGATTTAGTTGGGCTTGTTTCTGAATAGATACATATACGGCTACACTGAAAATGCTAAATTATGTCTACTTCGGACGATGCAAATGCATCGTGATCGTCTTACCAACTTCTCATGATTAGACACAGTATGATGTGGTACCTAGTTATACCACATCATGGAGGACTCTTCAGCACAACTGCGGGGTGAAATGAAAGCTTGTGCATGACGATCATAAGAACCGCAATGCAATCTAAAACAACTCTCCCTGTACTGCAAGAACAGAAGAGCTCTGTGACGTATTAAAGACTAACTAATTACTGTGGCACAAGCGTTTATGGGCTAGCGCTCACTGATAATTCTGTTTGTAAGAGGGAGACGGCTTCACTGTCCCCCATAAAACACCATATGTATCAGATTTATAGCAGTTTATAAATGCTTTTATATATCTACCTGTAATTCAGTATAACAGTTCATGTATCTGATGAGCTGTCTTAACAGTCCACGAAAGGTTATGCCGCAATACTGCAAATTTGTTACTTTTCAAGACTCCACAAGACTATTGTGCTGGGTATACTATCGCGGCTTTGGCACCAAGAGACATTAAAGGACCCCTGACAGTTAAGTCCAGTCGGTACTACAAATCCCATGACGCGATGCGGCAAGGTCCAACTGCAAACCAGAAGCGTTGCTTTTATTTTTGTCCTCGGTCCTCTCAATAAAAGGCGAGGCCCGACGCAGGGACGAAGAGAGCATGCCGGGAGCTGTAGTTTCCCCGCGTTCCGATTCTGTTCCGTCAGTAGAGGGAGAAACGACAAAGCCCAGCGTGCCCTGCGACGGGCCGAGGCTGGCCCCTCCCACCTCCCCCAAACAGCCTCATCCGGGCCCTTGGCCGTCACTGTGGTCGGCGATTCGTCGCCATTACAGGGCAGCGGCGGCAACGGTCGTGCGGAGAGAGAGAGGCTGAGGCGGCCCGGGGGGCTTCCCTTGGGCGGCGACACTGCGGCCTTCCCGACGCCCTCGAGCCAAGGCCGGGCCGGGCCTCGCGGGGCTCCGTCCCTCCTCGCCGCCTCCTCTCTCTCGGCCGCCGCCGCCGCTCCGTCCGCGGGGCCCCGCAGGCCCGGCCGGCTCCCCCGCCTCCCCCTCCGCCTCTGACTCGGCTCTTGAGGCCTACCTGTCTCCGTTTCCCTCTTCAGGGCGAAGCCGTGAGGAAAATGTCGCCATGAAGGTGGCCGAGACGACTGCGCTGCGCCGACCCCGCCGCCGGGCCATGAGCCTGGGCCTCGGCCCCAGCCGCCGCCGCCGCCTCCTCCTTCGCAGTCTCCGCAAGAGCGCCTCCGCGGCGCCCGTGAATGCTCCAGAGCGCGCCCGTCGCAGCAACAGCAGCTCCAGCCCACGACGTGATGGACAAGAGCAACCCCTGCGGCTCCGGCCTCGGCGCCGGCTCCTCTTCCTCGGCGTCGGCAGGCAAAGGGCAGCAGCCCCGCTCTAACTCGGCCGGCCCGGCCGGGGGAGAGTCCAAGCCCAAAGGCGGTAAGGGAGTTAGTTGGGCAGGCTTCCAGTTTGTGTGTGTGGTAGGTGGCGGTGGTGCGGTGGTTAGACTGCCGGGCTAGGACCTGGGAGACCAGGGTTCGAATCCCCACTCGGGTCAGGAAGCTCGCCCTGGGACCAGGCACAACCTGAACAAGCTAGCCGGGTTGTTGCAGGTATTGAAGGAAGAGAGCCCATGTGTGTTATCTTTAGCTTCTTGGAGGAAAAGGTGGGCTATAATGCAAGCCATCGTTAAAATACAGGGTAGCACACAAGTCTTGCTCTTCAGTACCCTATAGGAAGGTGGAGGGGCTGGGGGAAAGTTCTCTTCTTTCAGTGTTCCTGGTGTGTGACCAAATCCCACAGGTGCCTCATGTCCTGAAAGTGGCTTTTTGGGCAGGTATGAATTATTTTAAGTTCCACAACATCTTGCAGATTTCCCCGGTCTTGGTGTATATAGGACTGCAGCCATAAACATAAGTTCAGGACAGATAAAATGCCAGGTATTCAGGACAGACAGAAGAAAGTACTTGTTCGTGCAGCCCTTATTTAAACTGTGGAACTCACTTCCATAGGGGGGTAGGGATGGCCACAAACTTGGATGGCTTTAGAAGAAGCATAGATAAATTCACAGAGGAGAAAGCTATTAGTGGCTACTAGCCATAGTGGCTGTGCTCAACTTCCACTTTTAAGAGGCATTATTTCTCTGAATACCAGTTACTGGGAATTGCAGAGGGGAGAGTGCTCTTGTGTTCCACTCTTCTTGAGGGTTTCTCTTTGGAGCATCTGGATGGCTATTAGAGAACAGGATGTTGGACAACATGGGTCATTGGCCTGATCCGACAGGGCTTTTCTTATGTTCTCAATCTTAGGTTCAGATTATGTGGTCAAGATGCTAAACTAAAGCTGAATGCATCCAAGGATTCTTTTAATTCATCTGCAGCTTCTCTTTGGCTCCTGCCTGTGTCTCTCATCGTATTCTGCATTTTCCATTAGTTCCCTCTCTGCAGGAATATGGTCTTTGAAGTCCAAAGGGTATTTGTTATGAAGTCTGGGTTCTTGTTTACACTGTATTTATAACCAAAATTGGAAGCAGTGCTGTGTTTGGACTGATGATACACTGAATTAATGGTTGGTTGCTGCTGCTAAAGAATGTAGTGTGGAGATAGAAGGTTTGGGTGGAGCAAGTGCTACTTCTGACTTTCACAGACCATGTGTCCTGGCACTGATTATACTCTAATCTACATAGCTAGTTGTGCAAGAGGCTGATTCTGAGTACGTAATCCTCAAATACTGCTAAGGTCAGTGTAACAAGCAGTTGCACTATTATTGTGACCTTTTACTTGGCTGGCAGTTAGCAAATGTCTTTCATAAAAAACACCCTTCTTCCATACGTGATTCAAGCTGCAAAAGTCACCTGTATTGCTTGTAAAGGAATCTAATTACTCCCTCCCTACTTGTAGTTAGCTGTTTAGCTATTTGAGTCTTAAGGTTGTAATTAGCAAACTATGATTATCCATTATTATTGTAGGCTTAGAGGCAACTTTTGACATTTGTTGGGCTCCAAGTCCTATTAACATAGATCAGCATAGCCAAATGTCTGGGAGCTCCAGAGGTTCCCCATCCCTCATATAGCTAGACCCCTGAGTCTCACTTGTCAGTGGTATGGAAATAATTAAGATATCACAACAGCTGGATGTTGGTAAAGGTCTTGATTATTAGTCTGGGATATGTTTATTGGGTGTATCTCCATTGCCTAGTTGAAATAATAAGAAAAAAGAAGGACGAGTTGCAGTAAGCTTTAGGTTTTTACGCTGCCCACTCCTCTCTTCACAGCCAGGAGAAAGTATGGAAGGTTTTTTTCTGTTTCCTATTGAATACAGGTTGCTGTGCTGTCTGGACTCAGAACTGTAGTTAATCTTCACTATAGTTGGTTTAAACAAGCTGCAGTTTGAAGTTGGCTTGTTGAACCTAAACCATAGTTAATGTAAGTGCAGTTTATTGTTGCAGAAAGTATGGCTGCTGTGGTTAACCCATTGCAAAAGCTTTCAACCTTTTTCTCCTAGCTGCACAGAAAGGAGTGTATAAGCCCAGTGTACTGCTGAGGTTCCTTCAGTTTGTTTACATCACAGGAAACTAACCATTTAGCATGATGTGCATATACAGCCAATTAATAGAGAGGTCTGACCTAAAATCTCATTCATAATGGCCAGCACTCCATCAAATAACAAGCAATATAACAAATACAATGGCATGGTAAAATTTCTGCATGCTGAAAAATATCTATATGGAGATAACAGTAATACTGAAGTTCAATATGTGCATACTGTGGTAGCCAGCATGGTACTCTCCAGATGTTGTGAGCTAAAATTCCCATCTTCCTTGACCATTAGCCATGCTGTCTGGAGCTGATGCATGCTGTAGTCCATAACATCTGGACAGCATCACAGTAGCTACCCCTGACGTAAGCTGTATTTGCTGAGGTTGTGTGACTAGCTGAAAATATATGACTGACTAAAGTGCTCTTGGCACAGGTAGGAGCGTGAGGATATCAGACTTTTTTGCCCTATCTTTATAGTGTGTATCAGCCATGTGGGCTCCTGGATCAAGTGATCCTTGCGAGGGAAATGCAAACACTATCCTCTTTCCTAGCTGTAATTTCTTCTTTCGGATTATTCTGCATGAGTCACTACAGAACTAGTGGCAGTAGAGGTAAAGGTTTATCTTCCTGGAACAAGTTTTTAACATGATACTGCAATATATGCAAGAGAGATGATTTTGTTCAACAAATGTCCACTATATGTTCAACTGGCTGCTCTTGAAGGGGAGAAAGCTTCAGCATACAAATAAACAATTCACATTTAAAAAGACAAACGTTGCTCCTATGGAACTGTTTACAAACAGATCTATTTACTATAGACAGGCTCAATCACATGGTCTAATGCCAACTATATGTTCACTAGCAGTTTTCTCTTGGCATAATTTAAAACAATGAATAATACAAACCACTGAGACTGCAGTCTTTTACCAGGTTAATTGGTAGTAAACCCCACTGAATTCAATGGGACTTGCTTTTCAGTGGATGTGTATAGAATAGCACTGTTAAAATAGCAGACAAATATTCAAGTAGCTTTTTCTGGGGATGAATAGTAACAAAGCCCATAAAACAATGTGGATGCATCCTTGCAATAACTAAACATGTCTTTTGTTGCTTCTGTGAATTTTCGGGTTGCATGTGGTGTTCTGCTTCTTGATAATGCTTCTCCTGGGTTATCCTGCTGACTTTTTGTTGCTTTAACATGGTATATGCTGCATGTTGCAGTAGGGGTTACTTGAAGGTGATTAGCTTAGTTGTAGTCAAGATTCCATTTTCCAGCCCTGAGACTCTGAACTTGGATTGCTTTTTTAAAAAGCCACTGCTTTATCTCTTTTTCTAGATGGAAAAAACGCAAGTGGATCCAAACAGCGTTATAATCGTAAACGAGAAACTTCGTATCCCAAAAATGATAGCTTCGCCAGCCAATCCCGTCGCTCCTCTTCACAGAAAAGCAAAGCTTTTAATAAGATGCCCCCTCAGAGGGGTGGGCATGGCAGTGGCAGCAAACCTTTTAGCTCTTCTTCTAATGGTGGAAGACGAGATGAGGTGAGAATCTGTCTCACTGGACCAGCCATATTTCTTGGGATGGGATGATTGCATGGTGATGTTACATATCTTGTGTAGAATGTGCTTGTGCTCTTTTGCTGTGTTCTGAAAAATGGGAAAGGATCCTGTATAGTGATTTTTACCTCATCTTCAAATCTAAATTGGTGCCAACAGCTGTGGAGGAAGCTAGAACAGCAACCAGAAAGTGTTGTGCCATAAGTTCTTTCCTTTACCTGTTAGGAAGCTCATCTTCAAATGCTTCCCCTTATCCAGGGGTGGCTAACATCTGGCCCTTTAGATGTTGTCCTTCAGTTGGCATAGCCAGTGATCAGGGGTGATGGGAATTGTAGTCCAGCAGCATATGCAAGGTCACGGGATGTCTACCCTTGTTCTTATCCCTAGTGCTATAGCTCAGGTAGAAATTCCATTTTTAAAAACATCAAAACCCTTCTTTTATGCAGCCACAATGGGACATGACATGCCTAAAGTACCGCAAATAGTGTTTTGTTTTGATGAGTCTGTAGTGTGTTAAGTTTTGCTTGTACAACTAGCAGAAAGATATGTAAGGAATGGATGAAACTGCTGAAAGATCTACATTTGTGTCTCCATATCTGACCTGGCCTCTTCTGCAGCTAAATCTGTAATCTGTTTATTTGAAATACCAGTTGTTACCAATACCAATTGGTATTTCATGCTGTAAAATGTGCTCATCATAGGCCTTACAAGTAAGTTAGCAATTGAGTGGGAAGTAATGATCTCAGATGTTTGGCTTGTAATTTATCAAATTTGATGTAAAATTAATTTTCCTGTGTGTTGATACTTGTGGAATAAGAGTTGTTTGAAACTGACTGATTTGAACATTGCTGTCTGAATTGAGCCTCCAAAACACTGAAGGTGTTACTCTCATTTGTGTACTAAATCTTACAGTGCAGCAGTCTTTTATAGTAAATGCTCTTTGTACATGTGTTGCGTACACTACACACCAGTGCAAAAAACCATGTTTATGTGGCACAGCTTTTGAAAACTGTTTTATTGGTGTATTCTAAGTGACTCATTGTCTTTTCAGGTAGCAGAGGCCCAGCGGGCAGAGTTCAGCCCTGCCCAGTTCTCTGGACCCAAGAAAATTAGCCTGAACCACTTGCTGAACTTCACCTTTGAACCTCGCGGCCAAGCAAGCTACGTTGGGAATGGCCGCGGCAGTTGGGGCAAGAGGAACAGATGGGAGAACAAGCCTTTCAGCAAGGAACTTTTCCTACAGGCCAAGTGAGTAGGAGGTCAACACAAGGTTGTGGTTGCCTTTCATATGCCCAAGGGAGAACGAGGCCAGCAAAAAACAGTCAAGGCAAAGAAAAATGGAAAATGTTTTCATTTTCTTACATTGCTGTGATTTTGGTGAAACTTCTGTGATTATATTGTTGTGCTGTTTTCCCATTTTAATGAGACTTTATGCAGCAGTCTCTATTTGGAAGGTTTTGTGGGCAGAAAGACCTAGGAACGATTCAGTGTGCACTTTTAAATTTTATGCTCTGGTTTCTATAGACACTTTAGAAGCCTTTTGTAGTGGTAATTCTGAAAGTAAGTTGAGAGTAAGCCTTGAAAGGTAACAATTTAAGGAAATGAAGGCATTTTCAATATTTATTCTTTGATACCATGTTATTTTTTATTAAATCTGTAAGTGTTGGATTGGCTTCCTGCATGAAGTTGATCCACATACCGGTAATACTGTAATAAGGCGGGGTGACTAACCTGTTGTCCTTCAGATGTTGCCAGGCTACAGTTGCCACCATTTCTGACCATTGGCCATGATTCCTGGGGCTTATGGGAGATGGGAGTCAAATATCTGTAGGGCCATAAGCTACCCACCCCTGCACTAATGTGATTCTGCTATTATTTTTTATGTTGTCCTATGTAGTGATGTGAGGTGAGAATATTCTCTGCTATAAAATTCTCCAGAGAATAATCTCCACAAACTGTAAATTCTAATGTAAGTACCAGTTTTACAACCCACATTATTTTTTTTTAGTAAATAATAAGTCAAGCTGTGATATTGTCAGTGTAAGTAATGAATAATTATTTTTTTAAAATCCATTATACATACACAACATAATTAGAATTCAAAGTTGATGGTCAATAGTGGCAGGCTTAGTGATTAATGTGAGTCATTCAGGTTGAATTTTCAATTTCAGGTTTAGTGCAAAAAATCAAAGAATGTGAATTGACTGCATTGCCCCATTGAATAAAAGTATCTGTACAGTTTTTGGTTGCCATCTGAACAAGTTTATCCATGAATAAACATGTATATGAACTAATTATATCATTTTCAATGCATTAAAATGAATATTCTCCTATTTTAAATGAAAAATCTCTAATATTTTCATTAATTAAGAATATTCTCGAGAATATTCTCCAAAAGATTATTCTTGAGAATTTAACATCACTAGTCTTATATAATTGTGATCTTGAATACCTGTATTTCTGGATTCTTTTCAGTTAGCTTAGCATCAGATAAGTATTCAATATTTTGTGTTTTTTCTGTGTTTGCTTTCCAGCTGCCAGTTTGTGGTGTGTGATGACCAGGACTACACTGTTCATTTCACTGACCCAGACACCTTGGTCAACTGGGACTTTGTGGAACAAGTGGTTAGTAGCAATGCACTTTCCTTGAAAGCTTTATTACACGAACTTAGGTTGGCCACTTACCACTTGAGTTTGGGCTCAGTTCTCCAATCTGTTAAGGTCATATTTTAGAGTGAAACGATAGCATAGTAAATGGTACTCTGTTGCACTTTCCCAGCGGATTTGCAGCCATGAAGTCCCCTCTTGCCCGATATGCTTATACCCACCTACTGCTGCCAAGATCACTCGCTGTGGGCACATCTTCTGCTGGGCATGCATCCTGCATTATCTCTCTCTGAGTGAGAAGACTTGGAGTAAGTGCCCCATCTGTTATGGCTCGATTCACAAGAAAGACCTGAAAAGGTAAAAGAGGTTCTCTGAGCGATGCCTTATTTCTTATTGGCTCACAAGCTACCTATCACTCATCACTTCCCTTTTGTTTTTGCAGCGTTGTTGCTTTGGAAACCCGTCAGTATGCAATTGGCGACACAATTACGATGCAGCTGATGCGACGGGGGAAAGGTGTCTTGATAGCACAGCCCAAGTCAAAGCTGGTGAATGTGGAACAGCCTATTCATCTAGGAGGTGAGCGGCAAAGAGGGAAGTTGGGTAGGCCTTGCTGCCATTTGTGCAGTATCCGGGGCATAATCTACTACAAAGTTTTCCGGCTTGAGCTGCCTTGAAATGAATAGGAGCAGCACAAAAATCAGTCTTGGCCATGGCTCCTTGAAGGTGGCAGAACTGTTACTCTGCTGTTGCTCCTTGTATGTAAACTGCCTAGATTCCCTGCTTCAAAAAGCATGTAGCAATTCCCAGCAGTAAGTATGACCAATGGCTGGGATGATGGGAATTGTAGTTCTGCAAAATCTAGAGGGCCACACTTGTTCCCCACACCCAACTAGTGCTTTCTTAAGTGCAAGGTTGGACTAAGCACAATTCTGTGATCGACAAATGATTAAAGTGATCCATTTGACCCCTTCCATTATTTACTGTTATGTCCAGTATTTCACCTCTGCTTTAAGTCTCTGTTTTGCTTCCTCTTCTGTTTTCTCCACCAGGGCTTCATGATAGCCCAGTGAGGAAGATTACCTAATTGATCGGTTGCACCTTTTCCACAGTCACATGTCCAAAACTTTGCTTGTCCTTAAATCAAGCAAGATAACTTGAGCACTAGTAACTTAATTGCTTGGCACATTCCAGTGTTGTGGGGTCCAGTGTATCTCATTAGTTTCCATGTTAGACTACATGTTTAGAGTCATGTATCAGTATCAGTCATGTCTGTTTCTTATGTTAAGTGGAGCTATATCTTTCCAGCTAGGACTTCAGAGGGGTCTGTTGGACCCTAATAGCAGATAGAGAATGAACAAAAGGTTTCAGGTGGTAAAGTAGGGAGTGCTGACTTTTTCGCACCCATGGGCGTCCTTGCAACCCAGAGAGACTGTCACAGGCGCCACACATCCCAGGCAGCCAAGCACTCACTGCAGCCTAGTATATAGGCTGCAAGTGAAGGCTTCTTTGAAGCCTAATTTAATGGAGGAGAGCAACCCCTGTGGTTGCTAGGGAAGGCCTCTGCAGGCATATGTAGGTCCAAATTATATAGAGCCCCTAAACAGCTGGGAAAGCATTGCTGCACCTCTGGCATCAATGCAGGCTGTGGCTATAAAGACAGCAAGCAGATCACAAGAGTGCTAACTTGTAGGATGTCTTCCAACTGGATGGCTACGTTCATCCCAGTGTACTATTAACTTGGCATGTCTTTATCCAGATGAGCAACATGGACAGTACTCCAAGCTGCTTCTGGCCTCCAAGGCTCAGGTGCTGCAGGAGGTTATCCTGGAGGAGAAGGTGGCACTCCTGCGCCAGTATGAGGAGGACAAGCACACACCTGAAGCATGTTTCATTGAGGCTGCCATTCAGGAGCTGAAGGTGAGGCATAGCCGGGTTTTGAGTAATATGATGTAGGGAAATCTGTGCGTTTTACTAGTTGCTCATGGCACCTGTTCAATGTGAGTGACTTTGAGCATTTTTATTGTGTATTTCCCTATTTTGGCAGGTGGCCAAAGGGTGGTTTTTTGGGGGGGGAGGGGGGTGTTGACAAGCACAAATACTGCTGAAGTTGTAGCTTGAGCAAATAGGAATCTTTATTTATTTTGTAAAAATTTATACACCACTTGATTGTAAAAACCCCCAAAGCAGTTTACAAAAAGGTCATGCCATAAAATCGGGAAATTTGCAATATATTAAAACATGCAAGAAATTAATATACTAAAAGAGATTAAAAACCACACCAGCATTTCTAAGTATCTGGGTAGGCTTGTCTTTATTTATTTATTTAGGAATAATGGTTTTTAAGGGTTTTTTTTCCAGTTTACATGATGCTTCCAGTTTTCTCTTTCATCTTCACAATAACCTTACAAGATAGGTTTGACTTTAAGTCACACAGAACCCAGATAGTTTGTTGCCACTGTCACTAGTGGCTGTTTCTTGTTCTCTGGTAGGGCATAAGTGATGGTTAAACACCAAGAGGCGCAGTCCGAAACATCTGGAGAGCATCAGGCTGGCAAAGCCTGGTGTATATGTTGATGTGATGCTGAGATTAACAATGTTTGGCTTGGCTTTTAGGATCGAGAGGGAAACTTGATGTCTGACAAAAACAGAGAGAGTGATGTTGCAGGTACCACGGCAGCTGTGGAGGCTCTCATCGTGACGGAGTCATATGACAAAGAAGCAGCAGCAGTAGTAGCGACCCAGGAGAGGAAGGTGAGAGCTTGAGTGCTGTTGAAATAGTTTTATCTCACTCTGTTCAATAACTATTTTAAGGTCATTAGAATTGGGTGAACCTAGCTTGAGTCCTTGTGCCCCAGAGACCATTAAGCTAGACACTCCAGGGTGACTTCAGGAAAGAGATGGCAGAGATAACTGCAGGGGTTTGAGGGGTTTTGAGGGCTTGCTTGAATGGGTTGAGAAAGATGGATGTGAACTACTCTCTCTTCTTAACAGCCTATTCTGGAGTATCTCTCTGCTTTTGAAGAAGAAATCCTGGAGCCACCTCCTGTAGATTCTGCGGCTGTTGTCCTGCCCCCTTTTGAGGTGGAAGAGGCAGTGGGAGTGGATGATGCCGAGGAATCTGGCAGGGACCTACCTGGCACAAGTGAGATGGAAGGAGCCAGTCTGCCTGAACCTGCCTGCGAGAAACCTGAAACAGCATTCAGCAGTGGGCACCCAAGCACCACCCCTTTCTACTACTTCTATCAAGGTTAGCTCAACAATGTCAAGGCAAGGGTAGGGAAGCCTTTTGCAGTTCAAGGTCTGCATTTCCTCGTGGGGAGCCTTCTGGGGGGCAGCATGTCAGTGGTGGACAGGGCCAAAGGCAAAAAGTACATAGAGTGATGGATATGGCTACATGTTTGTGCAGTGGACACACAATGTCTCTACCTTTCATCCAGATGAGCAAGAGATACTATCATAATTCAAGGATCCATTCCAGCTAGGCAAATCTGCTCACAGAGGATACAGAGGAGAGAGGCCTGGCCTAGGGGAGGGTCTGGAGGGGCCAAACAGATAAGTTTGGGGGGCTGCATTTGGACCCCAGGCCTGAGGTACCCCACCCCTGATGTAAGGCTTCAGAAGATCACTGTGTAACATGCTTCACCAACAATAACTTTCTTCAAGGGAAGCCAGCCTTTTGGGGGCAGGGAAAAGGCCCAGTGACCTTTAATTACTTTATGGCCTTAAGAGCTTTGGTTGAGCCAGAGACACATAGCAGAACAAAAAGTGAGGGGTTCCGAGTGGCCTATGGAGCGATGCCCTCTCTGTTTTGTGCTGCCTGGAAGTGGGTAGGTGCTACACACAAAGGGGGCTCTTAGGTTATTGGTTCCCAAGGATGGATTGAGAGCTGCTTCCCTGAAGAAAACAGGAGATTCTTTGGTACTCTACTCTCAGAAATAAGGAGAATCTGCTATGTTGTTCTAGTTTTGGAGGCAGTGGTGGTGATGCTCAGAAAGCAAAACATCAATATGGACTCTCAGAAGTGCAAATAAATGCTTAACAACCCACTGCATTTCCGGGGATGCCATAATTAAGCTTAACACTATTGAACAGCAGTCCCTGCTAGAGTCTCAAAGGTGGTTTGCAATTGACGTTTTGGAACTGGAGTGAGGTGGCTATTCAAGGCAGAATCAAATACCTTACTGGATTATTCCCATTATTATTTATTATTAATTTATATGCTGCTTAAGTGGCATTTGGCAATTAAAAACCTGTGTGCAGCAGCCCCAGGTGCATGCAGAGGAGCACTGTAGACTTGGGGCTGCTGTGTCTCGTAAGTGGGTCAAGAGAGTAGGGCGCGTTGTCCCGTTTCCCCTGCTTTCCATAACTGTCCTGCAACTTCTCTTCCCGTGCTGCAGCTGAGGACGGGCAGTGCCTGTACCTTCACCCAGTGAATGTCCGCTGTCTTGTGCACGAGTACGGCAGCCTGGAGAAGAGCCCAGAGAAGATCACAGCCACTGTGGTGGAGATATCTGGCCACTCCATGACGGAGGTAACGACACCCAGGATTGCCCTGAGTGTGTATTTTGACTGTGGCTGAGCTACTGTCTGAGGTATAGGTACCTTCATAGATTTTGCTTTTGCAAGAATTTATTATCTCCTGGAATGATTTTCTGGCTGTGTGCCGGGAGGTGGGTTTAGGTTCACTTGAGTGTTTCTCACACTTGGAAATACTCATAACTGGCACTTGCTTGGCTTTATTTGGTAAAAATAAGGCATTTTTTATTGATATTGACCAGCATTCTCTTTACACAACATGACTTCAGGGAATGGGTATGGGGTAGGGTTACCATATTTCAAAAAGTGAAAATCCAGACACAAAGGTTTAGCTTTTTCTTTCAAAATCTCTCCCCAAAATCTTCATTTTTTGAGCTATTTCTAAGTAAATTCGCCAAAAAAATCAACATTTCTGTTATGCGTTGTCATATGCCCAGGCAGGGAGGTGTGTTTGAAGGTTGCACAACCAGCTCTCTTCTTTGTAAACCCCCAACCCCACCTGCAGGACGTGCGGCAGCGTCATCGTTACCTGTGTCATTTGCCACTCACTTGTGAGTTCAGTATCTGTGAACTAGCTTTGAAGCCTCCTATCATTTCGAAGGAAACACTGCAGATGTTCTCAGGTGAGCATTGGGAAGTTCTGTTTTTCTGTTGCAATTCCCAGTTGTAGCTGAAGAGTTGCTTTCCACGTAACTCAAAATGGGAGTAGCCGGTATGGTGTCCTCCCAATGTTGTTGTTGGACTCCCAAATCCCATCAATCCCATGCCAGCTTGGCCAGTTGGCAGAGAATGATGGGAGTTGCAGTCCAACAGTATCTAGAGGGCACCATGTTAGCCACCCCGATTTAAGGTTCAGTGCTGAGAAGAGAGGGGGGCAGGTAATGGATGTGGGTTTGCTTGGGTTTGGAAACAAATATTGGAAAACCGTGAAGTCTAATCATGCAACAGAAAATGGAAACTGAAACCCCATCATTGTTGGGCTTCTAAAGGAGGTGCCACTGGGGACTACTACCAAAGGGGGACAGGGAAGGAACAGGTAAGGTGCCTTTTCTTTGCTGTTCTGAGCAGTCTGTCTCACCCGGGAACTCTCCCAATGGCTCTTAGATGACATTGAGAAAAGGAAGCGTCTGAGACAGAAGAAAGCTCGTGATGAGCGACGTCGGGAGCGCAGGATTGAGATGGAGGAGAACAAGAAGCAAGGCAGATGTAAGTGGCAACCTTGCCCTCCTCATCTATTAAGAAGTGCTTGGTCTGACGATTGCTGTAGATGGAAGCACCTTAGTAAGTGGGAGGAGAGGGGGGCTGTTGTGACTCACGTTGGCCTTTTGTGGTGGTGGTGGTGGTGGTGGTATAATTTGAAACAGGCCAGTGAGTATGTAGAAATGGCAGACGGTGGGAATGCCATATTTTAAGCAGTGAAGCTAAGGAATTTCTCAATGGCAATATGGCTTTAACACCCCTCTGAAATGGAAGAAGATGCATGAGGGAGTAGATGTCACTTGAATTGATCTGAATCATTGGCATAGGAGTGAATAACTTTTGTCACAGAGATAAAACTTTTGGTTTTCTGTCTAGATCCAGAGGTTCATATTGCTTTAGAGAACTTGCAGCAGTTCCCTGCCTTCAGCGCATGCTCAGGAGAGTATGCAGGCACTGAGAACCAGAGTGATGCTCTGCTGTCTCCTGTTGGTTCAAGTCCCATTTCTCAATCAGGTGAGCAGCTGAAAGAGACCTGGGTTCCCAGCCAGTGCTCACTCTCTAAAGGTTTACTTCCACTTCCTTAGCAGAATCATCCATGGGTGGGGTAATGCAGACAAAAGACAGGGGAACTCCTGAACAGCAGCTACTGGAAGGAATGTGAGTCCCCAGCTGAATTTAAAATAGCATCAAACATGAAACTAATGAGACTTGGAAGACCAGTGCCTGAGAAAGAAGGATGCACAGGTGCATGAGAGCCTATACCTGCTATCATGCCTCCTTAATAACACAACTCTTAGTCTGTATAGTAAATGTGTGATTTTTCTCCTTGCAGAATCCATGTATACTCCACTGTCTCCCGCAGGCAGTCTTGGCAGCCCTTCACTCTTCGTTGGAAATCTGGAGGAGGAATCTACCCTCCCCTCCTTTGCCCAGGTGTGTGCTTTGTGCAGGACTTTCCGCTGCACCCAATCAGTTCTTCATTACGAGAATTGTTTAAGGAATCTGCTTGTGATTCAAGCATAAATGAAGCCTGAACCCAGAACTACAAAATTGTCCACACTGCTTTATCACTTCTGAGTAAACCACGAAAAGGTGTTTGCTACCATTAACTGTCATGGGCTGGTTGGATGCAGAGTGGGGGGCGGCACCAGCTGTGACCACTAGGACAGAGCTGTTCTTGTTTCTTTGAATAATGAGTTAACTTCACTGACATCAGGTGCTTTATTGCTGACCTATTCCTTACTCCAGCTCCTGGCATTAACCTTTAAAGTAGCTTTAGCTGTACTGTTGAAATGCCCTCCATTGATCTCAAGCCACCTTTAGTCACAGATTGGTAGCGTGTGGCTGATCTGACTCTTGTACTTGTTTTTGGTAGATGCTGAGGGCTGGAAAAGCTAAACCAGAAACATGGAATAGTTTTCAGCCAAAGAAGAAAGGTAAGCAAAGTGATTCTTCTTAGCTTAGTGTCTCCAAGAGACAGCACTTTTGTAGAGCCTATCTCAGTTTATAGCCAACTTTTCTATATATGGCACCCAAGATTGTCAACACCAATCTTAAAAAATTACGATGAAATGGTTAAAGATGTTTATCAGTTACATTTTGAAATAAAAAATAAAGTCGCTAGCCACGAAACACCAAATAGTGACTGCATTAGAGCAAGTTAAAAGGAGCCATAAAGTCAGCCAAGCCAAAGGCCTGTCTAAATTTATAAAAGCCTTTGTCTTACAATGGAAGGACATCACCTCTGATATCCTGATATCTATGTGTGTTTCTTTTCAATGGTGCCTCAGAGCACTTATGACAGAGGCCTGTTCAGACTCCCCAATGATTTAAAAACAGCCACTTTTATTTCAGAGGAAAACTCCACCCTGGCTCCTCCTGCTCCAGGAGACAGTGATGGGGAGAGCGATAACTCGGACCGTGTACCTGTGCCTAGTTTCCAGAACTCCTTCAGCCAAGCTATCGAGGCAGCCTTCCTAAAACTGGACAAGCCGTCCACTTCTGACCATCTCTTGGGTAAGAAGAGACGGGAAATAGCCCAGTAGTGTGGGTGGGGGCGCTCAGTTGTGCAGCCCCTTAACACTGATGTAGGGGGAGACTTGCTCAACTGCTTGTCTATGGTACATTTGCACTGTCCCTCTTGGGTGATGCCTGTCATGGCCATCTCCAATTCAGGTGCTTCTGATAGTCGTACGTAATATTCGAGTACAGTGCAGGGCAAACCTAGCTAGATATGTTGAACAATGCTTATACAGTCTCACAGTCATCTTTGTTCTGATGCTGTGGGAATTTACTGGCCCAGCTTGATTCTTTGAGGCGTGGAGGGTTGGTCATGGGACCTACTGCCACTAACTTATGTCCCCACCCTTGCTCTGGCCAGTGACCAGCCAGGCATCCGCGTTTCGAAGGCTTGAATGGGAAGCTGAAAGTTTTTGATCCAAAGGCTAGGGGACTTGAGAATGAAAGAGCTTGCCAGCGGACGCCTTCCCGCAGGAAGCCTGCCCTGGTTCTATATTTCCAGGGATGAGTTTTTATTTAGCCCAGGGACAGTGAACCTGTGGCCCTGCAGAGGTTGCTGGACTATATATTTCCCACCATCTTGGGCCATGCAGGCTGCTGTGGCTGATGGGAACTGGAGTCCAGCAACATGTCAAAGGCCTAAATGGGCTCCTGTAGCTGCAGGATGATCCCTTAATGCAGGGTGTGTGTATATATAAAAGGAAATTGCTTCTTTGGAGTAAGTCATTAGTTTAGCATCTCTGATAGGGAACATGTTGCTGCTGGTGACTCAGGCTGTTGTTTCTTTTACAGAGGAAAAAAGAGGCAAGAAAAAGAAGCAGAAGCAAAAGTTGCTGTTCAGCACTTCAGTGGTTCATACCAAGTGATCATACTAATGGACAGATTTCTTCACCTGGTTCTCTTTTGTTTGCTTTTGTGTTTTTGCTGCTATAGAAAAAAAGTATTTAAGTTTGAGCAGAATAAGTCTGTTTCTGGGACTTGGGAAGGTGCATAGGAATTAAAAAGGAGTACTTGTCCAGTTAATACCAAAACGAAGTATTGCATCGCAGAAGCCAAAGTGCCAGGGCTGTGCCAAGTATAACTCCTTTGACCTGGGAATAATAGTGCGGTCAGGGTGGCACACTTGCTTGTCACTTGAGGCAAGCAGGGAGTTCCAGATGCTTCCGGCCTGTGTGAAAAGGAGTCTACTGACTGCAGTGGGCTGGGTGATAACATCTGCTCCTGGCAAATTGGTAACTAAAGGAACCTGGCTATAGAGCATACACTGTTGTGTCGTTTTGATTAGCGCTGCTTATAAAGAATTGGGGGGGGGGGGTAGTGGAGGAGGAAATAATTCAACTTATACCTGCTATTTGTAATCTTTTCCCCAAAGGGCAAAAGCTGGGGAAAGGTACTTTGGAAAGGCTTTCCTGAGTAATCTGATGGGTTCTGGAGGCCAATTGTATTCAGCTAGGCAAGAGAGAGTAATGCCCTTTCTGCTGCTCTTGGGTGTTAATGGTGCTAAGGTTACTTGGAGAGAAATTAGAATGCCCCCCCCCTTGCGCAGAACAGGTAGCTTGTATGCACATGCAGGTCAAATCCCTAAGGATCTGGAGGTCATGGTCTTCCGTTTGCTTGGTTCTGGGATTCAGTTTGGGTTTGTATAATGTACATTTTAGCCTTCCATTCTTTTTCTCTCCTCACTCTCCAGCCCCTACTTTGTTTTGAGAAGTGGTCTCATTCTGCACTGCTTGTGGCTTGATCTGAAACTAATTACTACTAAAAATAAAAGTGTCAGTTCCGTTGAATACAATGAACTTCAGTGTACCATACCAGCAAGGGTGAAATTAGTTGCAATAAACCATATGCACAAGGTGTTTCCCTGAGCTGTACCTTACTCTCTTTTTAACAGACTATTCTGCATCAAGCCCTTTTCATTTAGGTCCTGGTAACAGAGTTTTCTGTGACCAGGAAACAAATGTCTTCCAGCCAAACCTGGCTTCCCGTTTATTTAAGGGAAGACACCAAAGACAGTTTTAGTATCCGAGGGTCCTCTAAAAGCTGTAATGTACAAGAGCTGACCTTGGTGCCAGTTTTTATTTTGGCTGAATTAGCTTAGATTTAATGTGGCTTTAGCAGCTGAGCATTTACAATTTTTGTATTTTGGACAAAAGCCTAAAGCAGGCTTTGCCAACCTGGAACCATGCAAATGCTTTGGACTACAGCTCTCATCTAGTGAGTCATAAGAACATAAGAGCCTGTATCAGGCCAGCGGCCAATCTAGTCCGATATCCTGTTCTCACTGTGGCCAACCAGATGCCTATGAGAAACCAGCAAGCAACCACCCAAGCCCAAGAGCACTCTCTTCCTGTGGCTTCCAGCACCTAGTATTCAGCAGCATTGTTGCCTCTAGCTGTGAAGTCAGAGCATATAGCATCTATCATGGCCAGTAGCAATCAATAGCACTCTCCTCCAAATCATGGAAGGGGCACCACATTAGCACAAAGCCTGGCCCAGACCAAAAACAACAAAGCAGAGGATATTTTCCTTCCCGCTTGGCTGCAGGTTCTATTGACACAGCAATTGTTTCACTGGAGAAGGCCAAGCTGTTACCACCAAACATATTTTTAGAAGGTGGCAGGGAACACACTTCACATGATGCCTCTTCCTCCCCATTGCAGTTGCATTATTCTCGGTTGTTTGGCAAATTGTGCCTCATCATTCTCAGTGCCAATATGGTCTCTACCCATCAAACCATGCAGTCAATTAGCTCTTCCCAGTGCCAAGGGGCATGTGTAGCCCACCACAAATGTGGCCTTCAAGGATTTAGAGCAGCCTTCCCCAGCCTGAGAAATGTTGGACTACAACTGCTGGCTGATGGGAGTCCAAAACCTCTCTGGGGCACCAGGTTGGGAAAGACTGCTTTAGAGGAAGAACTGGATGAAAATGGAATGTCTGACTGCTCTGTTTCAGCTAGCTTGTGATAGTAAGACATCCCATTTTAAGAGATCAGGGGGTTATCAAATTTACAACATGCTCTGCGTGCAAGCAACAGGTGGGCTGCTCTCCCAAGAAAGTATTAAGCTCAGCAGGGGGACAGATGCAGATGTATAGTTCTGTGGATACTAGCAGTAGCATCATACTTTGACAGTGCTATGCACAAGCCTTCACTATGAACAGGCTGCAAACTAGGTGACAGTACATGGACATAACTATTTGCTTTTATCTATTTTATTACCATATACATTAACTGCTGTAAAAAGAACTGGAGGAGAGAAATGTTGATCCTTGCCAGCAAGAATCCCTCATATAAATGGCCTTGTACTACAAGACTCCCCAGACTACTGCTTTGTTCAGGCCATCTCTGTGCTAACATCGCTGTCTTCATCGTGACTCTGAAACTGCTGCTCTCCCACAAGTGCACAGCTCTGCATCGACTTCTGGATGGCTTGTCTGTCGGCTGTGTAAAAAAGAAAAGTTAAACTCAAAAGACATTGTGATTTACAAGGCAGTCTAGGGTGGTGCTTTTCTAACTTTGCGATAGCCCTCTTCTACTGTTGCAAAGGATTCTGGGCAGCCTACCAGCTGTAAAGGCTAGAAACTTTTTTAAAAAACAGAGATTGCCTGGAAGCAATCTGCACTGCTACCCTATCCAGTAGGTATGGGTGCAGAACTGGTTATGGCCTCACCCTACATGGGTCACTTTTGAGAAAAATGGCTAGTCTCCCTGTGCTAATCAGCCACTAGGTATCATATGATTCAAAAGGAGAATTAAGGGCACACTGTGTATGCTGCCGATGCTTCATTTGCAGGCTTTTCTTGAATTCAAAGCAGCAGGCTACAAAAGTCCCTGCCAAAAGCAAGACTTGCACTTGAGCTCCCAAATGCAGCCAGTCCTGGCAAGGGTTGCAATTGGTGCTGAATGCCCCACCTGCCTGAGAAATAATCTGGAGTGCACTGTAAGGCTTCTAGATGTCCCTTTATAGCTGTGGCTTGGCCCACAACCCTGCTGTTGTTATTTAATGCTCCCACAAAACTAACAGGCAGCCCTTCACTAGGTAAATACTCACGTGGCAGCAGCATGCTACCCACCACAACCAGATCAATGGAAACTCAGTAGACCCCACAACCTGTTCAGAGGGAGAGGCGGTGCCCCACCTGAACCCACTAGGAGAGAAGCAGCCTCCACATTCCACTCTGCCTCAAGCTCAACAATTAATTGTTTTAATGTTTCTTCTCACAGAGGCTCTAGCAGCTAGAGCTCTAGGCTCTAGTCTAGCCTTTCTCCATTTTAACGTTGCAAGCCAAGCAGTTTGTTACCTTCATTGGAGCAACTGCGTAGCAGCAGGAGCAGCTGGTCCTTGTTGTACTGGATTAGGAATTTCTGACACCTCCGTATTGTAGCTGATGGAGGAAAAGGAGAGCATGTGCATCAACAACGCCAGAAGCAAAGGCAACTGTGCTTACATGCTACAGCAGTGGTGTCCAAACTGTATACCTGAAGGAGCGTCTCCACCTCCATCGTTCAGCCCGGACACAGACCCAGCGCCGAGGGCCTTCTGGCGGTTCCCTCATTGTGAGAAGTGAGGTTGCAGGGAACCAGACAGGGCCTTCTCGGTAGTGGCGCCCGCCCTGTGGAACACCCTCCCTTCAGATGTGAAGGAAATAAGCAGCTATTTTATCTTTAAAAGACATCTGAAGGCAGCCCTGTTTAGGGAAGTTTTTAATATTTAATGCTGTATTGTTTTTAACACTTGATTGGAAGCCGCCCAGAGTGGCTGGGGAAACCCAGCCAGATGGGCGGGGTATAAATAATAAATTTATTATTATTATTATTATTATTATTATTATTATTATTTCAAAGAGGGCCAGATTTGATGAAGTGAAGGGCCGTGAGGGCCAACCAAAGGGCCAACTAAAGTTGTTGAGGTTTTTTTAAGGATTTTCCCATAGGAATCCGGTGGGCTGGATTAGGCCCCTGAAACGGACTTTGGACATGCCTGTCCTACAGCAATCCTCTTGAAATTCTCTAGTGCAGTGGATTTCAACTAGTGTGCCATGGTACCCTGGGGTGCCTTGAGGGATAGGGGTGACTCTTTTCTTCCCTCCCTCTTCTGATGCCCTCTCATGTCTCTGCCTCCCAAAGGCTTACATGGCTGTTAGTTGCAGCAGCTCCCCAAATGGTGCCTCTGCAGTGGCCAGGGGGTGCTGGTTGGCAAGAGCTGAGGTGGCCTCAGAATAAGCAAGCAAGCAAGCAAGCACTCCAGGGAGCCCAGCCAGCTAGTCCACTAGCCCTTGCTGTTGGGAATGGACAGACAAGTGGGAGGCCAGGCAGGCAGGTGTTGCACTGGCCTTTTTTGTGCAAGGCCTGCCTGGGAGCTGAGTGCCTGGTGCTGAAGTGCCCATGCAGGCCCAGCAGCTGCCACTGCTGTCTCTCAAGGTAAGGTGCTGGCCTCACATTCACCTTTGGCCAGTCTCCATTGGGCCACTAAGGCTGGGGGCATCCTCTTCCCAGGCCCTTGTGGGGCAGTGGGCATCAGGGTTTGGAGTTCAGAGTCCAGGGGCGGCAACAGTGGCTACCTGGAGGACGGAACACCACAAGGGTGAAAAGGGGTGAGAGGCTGCCAGCTCTGCAGGCAAGGGGTGACATAGCTGGGCTCCTGAGCCCCACAGGGGTGCTGCAGAAATAATGCAATTGGTCAAGGGAACCATTGACTCCAAGAGGTTGACAACCTCTACTCTAGCAGGAAACCCAGAGGAGGAGTGAACTAATGGGTAAGAACATAAGAGCCCTGATGAATCAGGCCAATGGCCCATCTAGTCCAGCATCCTGATCTCAAAGCAGCCACACAGATACCTGTGGGAAACCAGCAAACAGTATTCAGAAGCACCGTTGCCTTCGACTTTGGAGACAGAGCATAGCCCTCTCCCCCATGACTTTGTCCAATCCCCTTTTTAAAAAGTCATTTAGGTTGGTGGCCATCACAAACAAGAATTCTTTCGAAGCGTTAATTCTATCACTCTACTTTGGAACACATTTTAAAAAGAAAAGCTTGACTAGCTTTTCAGATACCTGTTAAGTGAATAACTTTCTAAGGAAATGCCTGAAGTAACTGATACTATAGTTTGAAGTCTTGTTTATTCTGTTATATTTTACTCCAATAAGACCAATTTATCCTAAATAGAACCCAATAAGGCAGGCATGTACGTACAAAATATTTTTTGGTACTGTGATCCCATTTAGATCCCAATATGAAATTTTGCAGGTAGCTCTTAGAAATATTAAATAATCAATACATTTTTTGGGGAAATTTTAATTGTATTTTTTAAAATCACTTTTTAAAATTTAACTTAATTTTTTCAAGTAAGCCCATCATGTGACATATATTAAGGCCCATAAAGTTCTGAAGAGATCAGTATTTTTAGTTTCGAAGTATCTCAATTCTGGGCTGAGCTTTTAAGGTTTTTGTGTAGCCTGACAAGGCCAAAATTGTCAATTTTTTGAAATCTGAAACCCTCATAACTCAATAAATGGGATGAGTTAAAAAAATATAATTTTAAATTTAAACTCAGTTTTGATCATTCAACATGTGTAGAAAATATTAAGAAAATTTGAGGCACAAAGTAAAAAAATTGAATCGCCTGCTTTGGAATGACCCAAAAATATTTTTTTATATTTAGTTATTATAAGCTGCTTTGAACAAACATCTTCTGGCATCATTACATTTGTGATATTGTTGGTGCCCAGTATATTCAATATTAGGTAAGACTGAATGACCCTGACATTGTTCACTTTCAGCAAATAACTGCCACAAAAATAAAGTCTAGGCATCCCCATTTAAGAGACTTCAGCACACAAGAGGAGACCACTGAGCAAATTAAACTGCTGAAAAATAAGAATCCTAAAGAACTGAGCTCACCTCCAACATATAGCGTGTTAAAAGAACAGGGATAACACTGATTCTTGTTCTCCAAGTGACTGATGAAGGGAAGAGATGAACCAAGTAGCCGATAAAAGTCCTTCCGGCAACACAACAGAACAACTCCTGTGTAAGCGTTGAGGTACTTTACTGGAACAACACAGAGAAGAGACCCTTCAAAGTTCAGCACAGGCTTTCAACAGGACAGGAGCAAAATGTAATTGTACCCCCACCCCAAAAAGAAACCCATGTTTCCTTAGCTGCTTTTAGCAGCAAGTTCGGAAATACGATGGCAAAGATATGGAAGCAGCCTATCTGTGCAGTGACTAATCATATTTAAATCCCAGTCTCAGACATGAAACTCAGTGACCTGTCTAAAGCCACCCAATATCTTTAAGCAGCCCAACAACCCAGCTTGTGAGAATAAAATAAACCTCAAACACCTAACTTTTGGCACCTGCAAAGAATGAAGTCATAGGAAAAACTGCTTTTTGATTGTCTCAGAGGAATTTGTTTTCAATGTTCACCAAACTTAAATCTCAAGAGCAAGTGTGCTGTTGAAGTGCAACTGATATTTTCAACTTGTGTAGTAGCCTGTTCAACTTCAGAGTAGTTTCTGCTCAGGGATATTCTGCCTCATCCATGCCTGACAAATTACAACTGTTATCAGGCCCTCCCTATACAGATTTTGTACAAAGTGCCCTCTGATTTTTTGCAATTTGCATCTTAAGACTGCTATACAAAATAATGGAGCCAAGTTAGCACTTAAGATACCAACACACCTCTGACACCAGGTATGCATAAACTGGGTCCCAACACGCTAAATATATCCTGAATCTGCAGCCTTCCTGTGACTGCAGGAGAATTGCCAGGTATTTGGGGGACCATAATATGCGGCTGGTGTGCTAGCAGGTCTGAAATTAGTAGAATGGTCAATAGTTCTCATTTTAGAATAAAAATTTGCATATCTTCCAAAGCACAGGACAGACAGAGAGCTAAAGGGAGATTGTAGAGGAACCCAAACTGCACAAGTAAAAAATTCTTTCCTGTAGCACCTTAAAGACCAACTAAGTTAGTTCTTGGTATAAGCTTTCGTGTGCATGCACACTTCTTCAGATACACAGTGTATCTGAAGAAGTGTGCATGCACACGAAAGCTTATACCAAGAACTAACTTAGTTGGTCTTTAAGGTGCTACAGGAAAGAATTTTTTACTTCGACTATGGCAGACCAACACGGCTACCCATCTGTAACCCAAACTGCACAGATTTCCTTAAAGAGGGGAGGTTGGCACATTGGGCTGCAAAGAAAGCTCCAGAAGCCAGACCTGAAAAAGCGATGGAGCAGCAGGCTAGTCCAAAGTCTCCGTGAATTCGTGCAACAGCATTTTTCACTGCGTTGTGCACGGTGCGCTCCTCAATAAGCTGCAGACAATGAGGGTCCTCGGAGATGATCTCGCAAACGAAGTATCTGCAGAGACGGAGAGAAATGGGCATTACGGCAGAGCAAAAGGTGATGAGGTGGCTGAGCTACGAAGGACCCATGAAACATTCACTCTGTCAGGCTCCTCTCCCAGCTATCACCTGCAGCAGCCATTCCAGTCAGGTTTACAGGAGAGGAAGAGATAGGGATTAAGGGCCTCTCAATTACAGTGGCACCTCGGGTTAAGTACTTAATTTGTTCCAGAGGTCCGTTCTTAACCTGAAACTGTTCTTAACCTGAAGCACCATTTTATCTAATGGGGCCTCCTGCTGCTGCCGCACCACTGGACCACGATTTCTGTTCTCATCGTGAAGCAAAGTTCTTAACCCGAGGTAATATTTCTGGGTTAGCAGAGTCTGTAACCTGAAGCGTCTGTAACCTGAAGCATCTGTAACCCGAGGTACCACTGTAGTTCTGCTAAAACACCAGCAACCTTGGGGGATCCTTCTCCTCGAAATCATTTCATTCCAGCTGGTCATTGCTGGAATTCTGTAACCACGAAAATGTGACTGAGCTTGCTTTCCCTCCTCCCCCTCCCCATTCCCCTCCATGCCTGTAATGTTTATTACGGGACCGCCTCTCCTGGTATGTCCCACGGAGGATCTTACGGTCTTCAAACAAAAACATCCTGGAGGTCCCGGGCCACAGAGATGTTAGGCTGGCCTCAACCAGAGCCAGGGCTTTTTCAGCTGTGGTCCCGATCTGGTGGAACGCTGTTACAAGAGACTAGGGCCCTGCGGGACTTGACATCTTTCCACAGGGCCTGCAAGACAGAGCTGTTCCACCAGGCCTTTGGCCAAGGCACAGCCTGACCCCCTCCTTTGGCAATTCTTCACAGAACTCTAGCCCAATGGTTGCCATTAATCTGATCTGAACTGACTTTATAATGAAATGATTTTAGAATGTTGTATCATTTTACTGTTGTTAGCCGCTCTGAGCCCAGCTTCGGCTGGGGAGGGCGGGATATAAATAAATTCTTATTCTTATTCTTATTATTACGGACATTTGTAAACCACTTTGGGAGCCTTTTTAGGCGAAGAAATTTTTTTGAAAGCAGGCTTCAAATAACTAATAAAGCAGGCAAGGCAGGGAGCAGCTAACCATGGAAGTGAACCGACCATTAGCCGCCTCAGAAAAGCGATAAGTTTTTTAAAAAGGAAAGAAAAGAGCCTCACCTGTTCTTAAACCTCACCATCTCTACAGCGAAACCCCAGCTATTGTTGAACTTCCGGCGACAGTGAGGTTATAGAGTGGCAAAAGGCCCAAACTTCCGGCACCAGTTGAGAGCCCCCATTGGCTATGTATGGGCTTCCTAAGTGGCTTCGCTCTAGCCCTTGTAATCTCTATGGCGGAAGCCCTTAACACCACAGAGATAGGAAAAGGAAGAGTGACAACATCGTTAGGCGAATCCGGGAGCTTCTCCGTTGGTTTCTCTCAGCAGTTAAAGTCTGTATTCAGGCATCAACCGCCTGATACAAGGGGCGCTTCTGTTCATATCAGCCAATAACCGTTCAGAAGAGGCGGGCTTAATAGGGAAGGGAAAAAAAATCACATTCCCATTGGTCACGCCTCCTCCCCCCCCCCGCACTATTAGCGTACTAACCGTCATTACGTTTCAAAGTTCCCTCCCTCGGAGTTCAGCCGTCAGCCGACCAATGAGCGCTCATGCACTCCCTCTTTCGCCCGCCTTTTTTCAAGTTTAAATGAGATTGGTTCCCTCCGAGAGGGAAGGAGCCACGGAGGAGTTTATTAACTTTTTCGCCGCTTGGTGGCGTGCGAGCGCTTTGCTCGGCTTTTTCCCGCCTAAAGTGCAGAGCGCTGAGGTGGGCAAAACCGTTTTTTGTTTCTCACCTCATGAAATATAGTACTCGTGTATGGGTCACATAAAATAAACAGAATTTTATATTTCAAAAAATAAGGGTGGAGGGGGAGAAGACAGGCCACGAGTATAGTGTTCCACACAAAAATTAACATATATTTCAATTTAGCAGAATTCTATATACCACTTCTTTTTTTAAAACAACAACAGCCACCTCACAGCGGTTAACAAAAAGAATAAATAAAATTATCAGTTTAAAAACAACTATTTCAAGCCTTCGACGAATAATTAAACTAAATAATAAGCTAACACTGGAACTCAAATAACTATTGTAAACAAACAAACAAAAAAGTTAAAATCGACAATAAGCTAAAAACCAGATCAAAACATGACAACTGTCTGGATAGGTTTTGCCTAAACAGAAATGTCTTTAGCAGGCATTGAAAAGAGAACAGTGAAGGTCCGTGCCTGATGTCAGTAGGGAACTCCAAAGTGTGGAAGTTGCTAAACTGAAATACTGATTTATTACAAATGCAGACAAATGCAGTACTTTTGTCCATTTACTGCATCCCCCCCCCCCTATTTGAACTATAAAATGGTGATTTTCTTGGGTCAAAATGAGAGTACCCCTAAACATTTTTTTAGAAAAAAAGCACTGGGGGTAAGGCAATCTGGCAGGTCAACTTCATGTGAAACATACACATATACATAGAGACATGTACATGTAGATATTTGACATGGTGCTTTTCTATTGTTCAAAGAACTGCAGATAATGTCCAATTAATGTCTTGTTCTTTTGAAGGGAGCTTTGTGTTAAGTTGTGGGTGAACATATCAGACGACACAGCGATTCTTCAAACAGCTCTTGTTTATTCACAAGCCAGAACAGAACTGAACTGAAGGGTTCAGCCAGCCTGCTTATATAGAGCGCCAGTACAACATAACTGTAACAACTTTCTGAAACTATCCAATCACTGAACGTCACTTTCAATCCCTTATTTGCATATGTGGACCTGAGTGTAAACTATCTACATTATCCCCCAGCTGGCCCAGGGTGAGAACTTCAGTACATAACACTTTGATTGCAACCGTGATCACTGAAGCTGTGGACCAAGGAGTGAGGTAAGAGAGCCCATATATTGCTTCACTCACTTTTTGCCTCTGGCTCCACACACTACTGTCGTGCTGAAAAGGTCTCCCCGGCTTTGGTGAGAAGGAAGGGAGTGGAAAATGGTGCTGGAATGTCAAGTCACTGGGAATCACATGGGGAGAGTTCTGCAGGACCCATGTCCTGTTCGTAGGCTTCTCTTTGAGGCAGCTATTCTGCCACTGAGAGGATGCTGGGCTAGATCAGTCTGCTTTGGCCTGAATCAGCCACTGGGCTCTTTTTATGGTCTTAATGCTTGGCTATTTTTTCCTCTACATCCATAAACTTACCATTTGAGGATCCAACCTCATGCACCTGACAAACTGGACTCCGATGGATCAAAAGGAGTCTTTTGATTCCTGCTTTGCCCCCTGGAACTACCGTATTTTTCGCTCTATAAGACGCACCAGACCACAAGACGCACCTAGTTTTTGGAGGAGGAGGAAAACAAGAAAAAAAATATTCTGAATCTCAGAAGCCAGAACAGCAAGAGGAATCGCTGCGCAGTGAAAGCAGCAATTCCTCTTGCTGTTCTGGCTTCTGGGATAGCTGCGCAGCCTGCATTTGCTCCATAAGACGCACACACATTTCCCTTTACTTTTTATGAGGGAAAAAGTGAGTCTTATACAGCAAAAAATACGATACTTTGTTTTGGGGGGTGCCTTTTCAATATTTTCCAAATGCAAATTCTCAAGTCACTGTTCTTCATCTTTCATCCTGCTTCTCTGGGTCACTGGAAGTTAAAACTCAGCATGGTGGCAAAATTTATCTTGCATTCATTGTACATACATGTAACAGCAGGCACGTTTGCAGTTAGGAACCCCTGTATCATCTGTAAATTCATATGCTGTAGCATAGGTGGTGATAGCCTATTAAATACCAATTCCGATTCCCCCATGCTCTCCAAATTGATCTTATGCAGCAGGGATTAATGTCTACTCTAGCATGGCTCTGCTGGCTGGGGCTGATGGGAATTGTAGTCCAAAACATTTCATGGACTGCAAATTGAGGAAGGCTAACCTATTACTTCAAACAATGCATCTCCCTCTAATCCAGTGCTTCCCATGGTGGGTGGTACCAACTTCTGGGAGGCTGTGGGATTATCTAGGGTGGCGCTAAGAGCCAAGGGGGCAGCAGTGGGACGCTGGAGGTGTAAATGACTAACAGGCTTTGAAAACCTGATATCATATGTAGGGACAGGATACCCAAATTCTGTCTGAAATCACCCCAGGCTTCAATAATCAACCAGGCCTCAAAACTGTCCAAAACTCATTTTGTCTTCTAAAAATCCAAAACAGCTTTTCTCTGCTCTTCTCTGCTTTTCTCACAAGATGCTGTGGCAAAAGACAAAATGTTACTTTTAAAGGCTAATGAATAAGCTCTGTTCATAGCAGGCCTGAGAAATGAATCTTATCTCATTCGGTTGCAACATCTTGGACATGCTGAACCACCAGGGCTCCTCGACCCACCCCCTCGGCTTCTCATTCCCCCTTTCCTGGGAAGGGTGCCAAGAGTCCCAATAGTCCCAAGATAGCTTTCTGTTCATGCTTTCTGTTCATGCTCAGAGGAACTCATGGGGCAGGACTCCTGAAGGAGGAGAAAGGGGGAGGGAACTGGAAAGGGGTATATATGCTTGTGCACATGACAGTGAACTTCGTGCATGCTTTTTGTGAACTATCACACTTGCTCCTTCTACCAGTTCATGGATGGTAGAAATAAAAAGCCTTTTCTCCGAACTATTCCTTGAGTGTCTGTTGACTCCCACTTCCCTTTCCCGGGCACAATATTTTTCCCACCCGAGGGCAAAGCCTCATAAGGCTACAGTTGGATTGATTCAACTAAATAGTTTTAACTGACTTTTATATAAATGTGAAATTAATTGTAACAGCTTTGAATTGTATTGTGTTATTTTCTTCCTTAGTGGGTTGTGTAAAGTGTTAATATGAATGATGCTTTTTATAGGGTATGGGGCACTGGGGATGAGTTTATGGAACCAAGAGAACGATGGCTTAAAAAGGATTGGGAACCACTGCTCTAATCCATTGGTCTTCAGATGGTGGGTAGGCCTAACCTAAGATTAGCAATGCTTTTACCATGAAAACATATATTGGAAAATGAATAATTGGTTCCCTGAATGCATGCTTGGGCTAAAGGGTGGCTCCTTGGTCTCAAAAGGGTGAGGACTATTGCTCTTTTCAATGCAGGCCAGGTCATAAATCCAAAATACAGTACTGCAGGCAAAAAAGGGTGGGTTGCTCTTTTCGGTGTTGCTCTATAGTATTCATTAACATAAAGTTTAAACTGGTTTGATGCTATTTAGTTGTTTCTTATTGTCAGGCAGACTGAGGAGGGCAAACATGTTATATAAATAAATAAAAACCCTCTTGCTGTTCATTAAGTGCAATTGCATCTCCCTAGTTAACGACTCGTTTTTCCTCCTTGTATTCCTCCACAGTCCTCTGGGGCTTTTCAGTTTGAAATGCTCTGCCTTATGTATATAAATGAAGGCCACCAACACAGCAGTAGGTGCAAGGATTCTTCCTTGTTGCAAACCACAGCCAGCCTGAATTTATTCAGATTCTTTAAAAAATTAACATTTTATCCCCAGTAAAGCTGAGTATGTGTGTGGTGGCAGCAGGGGGTGGGGGATATTTCCACTCTGATCCCCTGCTGGTTTGCCTGCTGGGTGCTCTGGTGGCCCCCCCCCCCCCCCATGATGTTGTGCAAGATGTTTATGGCATCCTTGAGAAAATTGGTGACATTATAGGAATGGGATGAGAGTGGCATCCTGTAGCTTCAAATGTTCCCTTTCTGCTCCCATCTGCCTCATTTGCACTTCAAACCTTGGCCTGCCTGGGCTTGAAGCAGGAAGCGGCAGACAGCCACAAAATTATATCCCCCTGGTTTTCACCCCCACTCGACTCCTCTGCTGTTGCAGTCCAGCTGGGCTCACATAAATGCTCTTGATGAGTTCACAAAGGACTCTATGGAACATTTATCCACTTCCCTGCCCCCACTGCCTGCCTAGGATGGGGTTGCCTGTGACAGACAACCCAAATTTCACCCCTGCTCCCCCTGCATGTTCACAAATATACCCCAATTCAATTCTGTTTACTTCTATTTCCAGAAAATTGCTTCAAGCATCACAGAACAGGGAGATCAGATGAAGAGGTGGCAGGTTTCACTCTTCTCTGCTGCACACTCTCTTAGCAGACTGATATTGCCAACACAGTGCCCATGGGCACTAATGTCCCCACCCATGCCTCTCTATGGTTCCCGCAAAAAGTCTCTGTATACATCCCCTGTAAAATGCACAAAAGACTATTTGCTACTCCTGTTCAGTGGCCACCAACCCTGATGGCTATGTACCACCTCCACTGTTGGAGGCAGTGTGCTTCAGAATACCAGAAAACCACAGGAGGGGGAGAACGTTGTTGCACTCAAGCCTGACTGCCTGAACTATTCATAGCCTTGCACCGCTATGGTTAAATCAGCATGCATCATAGAATAATACCTGAAAGCCACCTCCAAAGCTAACTCTGTGCCAGCACTGGACGTTTTATTTTGGGGTGGGGTTTTTTTTTGTATTTGTATTTTTTTATTGTTATTGCTGCTGCTTCTCCTGTTATCTCACCTTTCCTGCAAGGAGCTCAAGGTGACACATGGCTCTCCCCATCCCCATTTCATTACAACATGACAGAAGTTTATAAAATCATGCATAGCCTAGAGAAAGTGGATAGAAATTGATGTAGGTACCACCTTTTGGTGTCCTTCTTCCTTTTCTTTCATTCAGATTTGACAGCCATTTAGTGTTAAACCACACCTTATGGCAACCATTTTGTGACTATGTGATCATCCACTGGTTGGTGACACCTAGAGTAGATCCTACATCCCTATTTGGATGTGAACAGGGCAAAAACATGTCCAAGAGACACATGGTTAGCCTGCCTGGGGTCACTAGCCTTACAAGAAGGAAATGCATGGCTGTGTACATACCATCCTTTTAAAGCACATTTGAATCACATTCTTTCCCTTGAAGAATTATGGGCACTGTAGTTTACTGCTCACAGAGTTACAATTCCCAGCAGCAACCCTTAACAAACTGCAGTGTCTAGAATTCTTGGAAGGAAAGTATGTGCTTTGAATGTGCTTTAAAGACATAGTCTGTATACAGCCCTAGTTATCCATTCCCTCCCACACTGCAACCCGAAAACCCGATTCCACCCTCTCATAAAAAGGGTTTGTCTTGGGACTGTTGCCTTGTATGGTCTTTATAAGCTTCTCTGATTTTCCTGGCATTTATTATTTCTGATGCATATCCCTCTTTAAGTTGAGCAGCCTGTACATCTTTTCATTGCACTTTCAGTACAATGTTCCCTGCCTGAATCTGGAGAGCCATTCCTGCCAGCCAGTGTGGACAATACTGAACTGGATGGGCTACTGGTTTGATTCAATAACTAGGCAGATTCCTGTGATCCTAACATCACAACATTTGGGGGTCTGGAAAAACTTCTCTGTGTGGTGACTTAGACAGAAATGTGGAAACGTAAAAAGCTGCCTTATGCTGAATTGTGACTTTTGGTCCATTTAGCCTCTGTATTGTCTACCCTGATAGGCAGCCACTTTCCAGAGTGTCAGCCAGGGGTGTGCCCAGCCTGCCCTTGATCCTAGAGGCATCCTTCCTACTCCCTAACCATAGGTCACCTAGGCTGCTTACACAAAGCCCTAGTGGGCAGTCCTTGGAAAGGGCTCCAGTAACACCCCCTAGTGACACCTTCTGTCCTCTAACTGTATGGGCTCAGGTTGCTGCCACCCAGGCCCCCTAATTCCCCTTCCCCATTGAACAAAGGCGCAGCTGGGTCTCCAGCAAAGCGGGCCGCGTGAGTGCGGTCTCCCCTGTAATCTGATAGGACGTGTGCACAGTGCGTGGCGGTGAGCTGGGCTCTGTGCGCAGCAAAAGGAATCTATTTTCAGCCCAAGAGCCTGATTAGGAGAGACACAGAAGCCAAAGCAATGGAATCTTCAGTGAGAGAGAGAGAGAGAGAAATCCTTCTTCCTTCATTTTCCCCAAGATACCACTGTAGCTACTATTATATGATTTATAGCGAGACAATTATTGCCCATGACAGTAAGAGTTGGATAGATGCCAATATGATGTAGAAAAAGGAAGCTTGCGGCATTAGATAACAAGTAATTAAGGTTGCTGTTGTTTATCAGACTTCTTCAACTAACAAGCACTTACCTCAAAGAATCCTCAGAATTGCTGTTTGTTCAGGGTGATGGAAATAGCAGTTCTGCGAGGGGGTAAACTACAGTTCCTGGGGGATGTATTTTACATTTATTATGCATATGCAGTCTTAATCCACTTTTCTCCCAACCCCTAATAATGTGACTACTATTTATTTAGAAACCCCATCATGAGTGGGCTAATGATGTGACTAACATCCATTCCGGTTTGGCCCTGGGAGGTCCGTGAGCCAGGTGTGATGGAAACAGGCAAGGCTGAAGTTGGTTCCTTCTCTGTGTGCATGTTCAAAATGCAGCTCCATCAGCCAGCGGTTTGCTTCAGCAGCCATTCTTCAGGGTGGGCGAGGGACTTGAACCCACTCCCGTTTCTGTTGGACTACAACTCCCAGAATCCTTGACCACGCTGCAAAAAGTTCCTTACTACAAAAAGTCTGGGTTTGGGGGAGATGAGCAACCTGCATTTCTAGGTAACTTCTACAAAGAGAAGACAAAAGGGTATAGAAAAGAGCCTCTGTACCATAAGTGTACCTGGGCAATTCCTGCTTGAGACACAAATGGCGTCCCTTTGTGATCTGGCACGGAGTTGCAGGTGCCACATAACTCTTCTTCTGAACTTGTAAGTAAAAAATATTTTACTGTGGCAGCACCTAGCCTTTGAGACTCCCTGCCTCTTGACATCAGGCAGGCACCTTCTCTATTTTCTTTTCAGCACCTATTTAAAATATATTTGCATAGGCACCCCTATCCAGGTATGTAGAATGCTGAAATGTGTGTTAATCTCTTTTTGCTTACTGTTGATTTCAATAATCTCTTGAATATCCCATTTTAAAATGCTGTCTATTGAGAATTTTAATGTGTTGCTTTTTTTGTAAACCACTTTGAGGGTTTTTTCTCCCTATCAAGTGGTGTATATATATTGCCATGAATTTTCTAAAATATACAATTGTTAGCTCCTGTGGAGAACTCCCATCCATCTTAATTCCCACTAGTTTACCTGGAAAGGAGTGGGGAGGTGGTCACCTGAGAAGGGATTTTGATTACTTTCCTGTGAAGTGTTCACTCATCATCACCACTCAGTGAGGCAGAGGCAGAATGCCAAACATCTCAGGCCTCCCAAAGTACTTAACACCACTTAACTCCTGGGATAAGAGCAGAAATGGGGAGGGGGAGGGAAAGAGGAACTGGCACGTAGCTCCCACCTAGCAGGTGGTGAAGCAGGAAAGCAGATCTGCTGCCAACAAGTAGGCTAGTTAGGAACACATCTCACAAGATGGAAGAAAAAGGGATTGAGGCAATATATGCCAGGGTGACAGATTCCCAATTCACACACAGGATGGATCTGTGATAGTTCCTACACTGTCCAAGCAAGTGGCAATCTTGAAATGAAGCTTAAGTCCTCAAAATACAGGAAGTTGCCTTGTACTGAGTCAGACCCTTGGTCTATCTAGTTCAGTATTGTCCACGTGGACTGGCATCAGCTATCCAGCATTTCAGGCAGGGAATATTCCCTGGCCCTACTTGGAGATGCTGGTGGGGATTAAACCTGGGACCTTCTGTATGCAAAGCAGCTGCTTTTCTACTAAGCTATTACTCTTCCTCAGACTGTTAAAGATGCAGCTGTTTTCATCGCATTTTCCTCCTAAACAAATATGTTTAATACTTTTTTTCTGAAAGCCTTATCCTCTTATGGTGGTGAGTTCCATCAGTTAATTAAGCATTCTATGAAGAAACTTTTCTCAACCCTTCATGACACATTGCACCTGCCCAAATTCCTTCTTCTACACAACTGTTCAGGTGCCCTCTTACCATCCTTCACAATCAATTGCCTTGCCTTGCACGGGATTTGCTTTAACTGGAGTGGAAGGGAGCGGTTGAGGCTGAAGCACAAATAATGCACAGATTATTGCCATTTCTTCCAGACTCCCAGTAAATGGCAACGGTCTGTTGTATTAAATATATGAATCTCCCTTCCTACAAGTCTCAAGGGAATTTACACTCATACAATAAAAACAATTAAAAATGAGTTTAAAACAATAGAAAAAGACAACTAAGGATTTTAAAAGCTAATAAAAACCAAAGCAAAGACCCCAAAAGAACAAATAAAATCTCCAAAGCTTATAAAACTGGAAAAGCTTATTGAAACATAAATGTATTCAATTCTTTCTGAAAAAAACAGGTGAAAAAAGTACTAAGGAAGGGGTAAAAAATGTCTGGAGAGACCATCCTGAGTCAGTTGCACTTCAGTTGGCCTTCATAGAACAGAAGGGAAGCCTAGCTGCTGAATCGGGCCAAAGGGGGCCCATCTAGTCCAGCCATTCCCTCTGCCCAATTTATTTTCAAGCCCTCCAAGTTGGTGGACATTGCTTCATCTTGTGGGAGTGAAGCCTACAGTTTTAGCTATGTGCCGTGTAATAGAATCATAGAACTGTAAATTGCTTTCTTTTGTTCATCTGGAATCTTCCAACATTCAGATTCATTGGATGACCCCATTAGGTTCTAGGGAGAGAAAAAGCTCTCTGTAGAAATTCATAAGGGAAGCAAGACCACCTCAGAACAGTTCTCCTTCATCCAGATTAAGACCGAGTCTTATCCGTGGAGCAGAGTGTTGTAACTACTCTCCTGGGATCCTTTGAAACCCTTTCTTTCTGTCTGCGACCATCTATATTCTGCCCTGCGGGGATTTTCTCAGTGTTCCTGTTTGCACTGCTAGATGTGACCTTTTCATGTAGCATATATCACAAATCATAACATCCACACTTTGTTCCATGTTTTCACAAAGCCTGTGGTCCTTTTAGCAAATGCCAACAGTACCACAGTTATTTGGTTGAGGACGCTGGTGGGAGAATGAGATTGGGACAAAATCTGCTAGGTGCATAAGGCATGCCCCTGGGAGGAAGGCAGTGCAAACATGCCCAGAGGGTCTACATGAATACAAACGGAGGAGCATCCTTCTGGCAACACCTGCACATGATACCATCACCTGGTCAGCCAAAGTGTGGTCAAATTGGCTGTTGTTGTTGCTGGCGTTTACATAAGTCTTTGTGATTATGGGAAGGCAACCAATATCCTTTCTGCATGGCTGTTCCACCAAAAGCATATTTTTTCATCCTAAAATAACCTCGACTGAACACACAAAACAATCTGGCTAAAATTAAAACAGCCATTTGAAGCCTCCGTCTGCTGTTGCCTGAAGCTTTTTTGTCATCCTCCCCACCACCCCCTTTCCTCATTCTCCAAGGTCACTGAAACAGAAATGAACATCCGCATTTGGGCACATTGTCCTGGAGCCTAATGGACTAAGAAGGATTCCATGTGAGCCCCTGCGGCCCTGTCACCCCACACACTTGCTTTGTCTCAGACCCATGGCCTCAAACAAACCCCATCTCTGACCCTTGTTGCTAAAGATAAAAGCCTTTTTCTAGAGTTCTCATTCAACCTCTAGCCTTACAAGCCAGGTGCTAATTAGATAATTCAAAAATCTGCATTTTTCAAAGCCATTTTGTACACGCACACACGCACGCACGAACATCCCAGCCCTCTGGATTCCCCTTCTGAAAGAGCATCTGTTCCTTCTGCTCAGTGGACCGGTGGGTGAGTGGGGGCACACACACGATAAGCCCGTCATCCCATCTGCTTAAAAAGGTCCACAGATGTAACTGAACTCTCCAGTGCTTTCGGTCACATGGGTAGCATTCAGAGCCTGAGGTCATAGGACGAAATTCCACTTGGGTCTTGTTCTGTGTTCTTAGCATGGTTGATGTTTAGTTGAGCCACTTGCATGCAGCAGCTGGCCTGGCCTAGCTGGGACTCAGTCATGCTTTGTGCAAAAAAAGAGGAACGTATTTGCACAAAAAATGGCATGTGTACATTTATACGTGCAGGTGGAAATTTAGAAACAATTGCTATAATTTAAAAGTGAAAAATAAAAAGTTCTGTAGACTTCACAAACCTGAAAATGCATTTGAGATAGAAAGGTGCCATAGACTGAGTTAGACCATTGGTCCACCTAGCTCAGTACTGCCTACACTGACTGGCAGAGACTCTTCAGAGTTTCAGAGAGGAGCTATTCCCAGCCCTACTTGGAGATGCCCTTGGGGATTGAACCTGGGACCTTCTGCACACAAGACGGATGCTCTACTACTGAGCTACAGCCCTTTCCTATCCTTCTCAAAGCCATTGGTCCATAAATCTATTATTCACACAGCTCAGAGGGATATGGCAGGAAGACAGGCAGCCTGGCATGACCTTATCTAATCCATTCCTCCCAACATGGGCTTCCAGCAGGGCAGAAGTAACCTTTGGAGAGATGAAGCACAGTAGCTGCGGATTGGCTCCATACTGGGCTGAGGCTCTGATTGGTAGCCAGAGGGCCCTCAGCTTGTGCTGGTGTCAGCTTAGTGCCCAAAAGATGCCAATCACTGACAAGCCAGGGTGCACAAATCTAAAATGTGTGTTTGAGCAACCTCGACAAAGACCTAGCCATCTGTCTCTTCCAGCCTCAATCAAATCCCAGCCATTACATACCACCAACAAACTAGAGGTTTTTTGGGGGGTGGGGTTAGACTGCAAAGGGGATGCAGCTAACAAGTATTGGTTGAAAGGGGGGGGGGACCCACACACCCACCTTTTCATTCTGCCTCTGAGTCGATTTGGCAGTTCAGGATTTGCACATTAGAACCCATTCGGAATCTGGTTCAGAGGGAGGAAATGTATTGAAGGAGCATCCTCTAAAATTAGGCCAAAGAAGACATTGAGCCTCAGAGGCACCCAATCCACTTTGGGGGGGTGGGAGGTTTGCTTTAAAAAATATGTTTAATATTCTCGGCTCTTTCAAGACATGTTTGCACTTGAGTCAAAGGAGCTGGAAAGAGCTGTCACTTTTTCTAAGTCAGCTCTTCATCCAGGAAAAAGCAATGGCATCGGACAAAGAAATATATATTTTATTTTTAAAAACCCCAAATCTATCTTGTAGCCTTCGGTTGATGGACTCCACCAGCAGCCCTAGAGGGATGGGAGCTTGCAATGACATCAAGGATGATTTGTGCTTGCTACCGGCAGGTCACACGCTAAGGCTGCTGGGCCCCTTGAGGAGCTGGATGTAGTTCATCACTCTAGTACTTAACTCAGGCACTGGACTGGAGGTGCCGACCTGCTGCCCCTTGGATGGCACCCTCTAGAATAGCTGGCTCTGCATCCAAGCAGTTGATGTTATATCGCATGAACTCCTGATACCCAACCAATGGGGATGCCCTAGAAGCGAGCACTGCGTTCCTTCTTGGAATGAACCCAGCTATTTTAATGGGAGATGATTTGGGCCCTGCGTTCTCCAACATCTTCTAGGTTGCCTGAAGCACAAGTTCTGTCTTCTGCTTCCGACACTATCTGTACTGTCTGGGTTTACCTTCTATCCGCCTCAAAACATCCCCGTTTCCTGCTGTATTTCCCCCCCCTGCCCATCATGTGCTGATAACCAGAGATGTCATTCTGGCATTAGAGAAGCCAAAGAATCATTTTCTTTGTTCACTTTAAATCAGTTGTATGTCCCAGCACTCCCAAACCGAGTGCCTTTCAGAGGTTTTAGACCGGAACTAAGGATGGGGAGAACACCTTGGCTCAATTCACATTTAGATGTGACTCTATCAAATTTACACTTAAATCCACATTTCTCCGAATTTTGAGAGGCAGTTCTCCAACCAAATTCCTACACCTGCAATTCCTGCTGTGATTCCTGCATTGCAGGGGACTTGACTAGGTGGCCCTTTGGATTCTTCCAGCTCTACAATTCCTTGATTCTGTGATTCGATTAATGTATACAAAAATGCATATATCAGAGAGGAAGTGTGCAAGAGAGAGCATATAGGTTGTAGACTTATAAGAAAGGACACGTAAGTTGCTTTAAACTGTTATTAATATTGTGTTTTAATGTTGCAGCCTGCCTTGGGACCTTCGGGTGAATGGTGGGTGATAAGAATAAAAATAAAAAATGTATTGGTGAAAATAGAACACACAAAAATGTGTGTATTAGGAGAAACTTGCACTAAAATGCTGTTGAATCATTGTGAAGACTTTTTAAAAATAATAATTGCAAACTGATATAGAAATGTTAAAAACTAAACTTGAAAATGAGATATTGGAGTGAAACTGACAATTTCACCCATCCCTAACTATAATTCCCATCAGCCCAAGCCAACATAGACTGCTCCCATAGCACACTATCATTTCTGGGATGCTATTGCCCTCCTGCCTCTGATGTGGGGCAGGATATGGCCTCCATCTAGATGGGTTGCATAGAAGAGCAAAGGGAGTCACACCAGAGTCCTTGCAGCATCCTGGTGCTCTCTCCATTCCCCCCCATTTGGTAAAGTTGGCCATTTTGGAAGTAAATAAGGTAAAGGTAAAGATAAATGTGAATATCTAGCAGAGGCAGGGAATCTCTCTTATATGCAGCCTTGCAGGGGTCGTATGCCAGAGGTAGGTGTGACCAGAAGCAAAAGTGGGAGGGGCAAGGGATGTGATTATTACCTTCTGTACAGATAGGTAAAAGTAAAGGACCCCTGACAGTTAAGTCCAGTTGCAGATGACTCTGGGATGCGGCGCTCATCTCACTTTACAGGCCAAGGGAGCTGGTGCTTGTCCACCGACAGTTTTTCCAGGTCATGTGGTCAGCATGACTAAGCTGCTTCTGGCGCAATGGAACACCGAAACCAGAGCAGTGCACGGAAACACTGTTTACCTTCCCGCTGGAGCGGTCCCGCCAGAGCGGTACCTATTTATCTACTTGCACTTTTTGGTGTGCTTTTGAACTGCTAGGTTGGCAGGAGCAACGGGAGCTCACCTCGTCACGGGGATTCGAACCACCGACCTTCTGATTGGCAGGCCCAAGAGGCTCAGTGGTTTAGACCACAGTGCCACCCTTGTCTCTGGCCACCCGCGTCCCTGATATGTTCCCAATAAAGTCAGTTTTCTATACCTCCCACCCTCATCTCTCCATCTTCCATCCAGACAAGCAGGAGGCATATCAGAGTTCAAGGATGCACTCCAATGACAAAAACACTTGAGAATGCCAGAGCAGGGCCAGTGAGAAGTGTTGCTTGGGGACACTTCAAGGGTCAGATAGAAAGGCCTGGAGGGGCACATTAGGTCCATGGGCCTAAGGTTCCCCACCCCAGGCCCAGATATAAATGTTGGAATAAGCATTGCTCTGGATATCTAGTAACAACTTGCACTCTTTCCCCTGGCTGATGATGTTATAATACCATTACTTCCCAAATCCAGTCTGATGTGCTCTTTCCTATGACTCATAAGCTTCTCTTCTTAATAGCAATCAACCTCTTCACGGTTTTTCATCTGGGGGGAGAGAGGATTATCAAACTTTCTAAGTAGCTGAAGTAATTTTGCCTTGAGCCTTTGGTCTCCAGAAAAGCACTTGTGCCTAATTACCCCAAAATGGGACACCTTGTCTGTCATGTCTTCTAGTCAGCTCAAGGATGTAAGGCCGCCCTGTCAGAAGCTTCTGCGCCTCTCAGGACACACTAATCCTCCTCCTCTTCCTGGCGCACTAAGGTTCCTGCATAAGTAACGGCAAGAGTGCCTTTCAGCCTTGCTTTTGCATAATTCCCACAATGCAAAGCAGATTTGTTTCCCAAAATCATTAATAAGCAATAAGGAAGGGACATTATATAAGCTGTGCACTTGCTTTTCCCCCCTTGCCTTTTTTTTATTAAAAAAAAAGAAACCTCAATTCAAGTCCCTGCACAGCTAAGATGAAAGAAAATGCTGTCCAGGGAGGGACAGAGAAGAAGCAGATGAAGGATTAAGCTAAATGCCACCATGGCTGAATTTGCATTTGATGCTTGGATAATACAACAAAGGGCACATCAAAATTCCCAGCAGGGAGGCCGGTAGGAAGGAGCCTGCATGGTGGTGGTGCACAGACAGACTTGTGCCAATTTGGCTATAGAGCAGGGGTAGCCACCAGGGTGACCTCCAGATGTTGATGGACAGTAGCTATGTACACTTTACCGACTTAAACCACAGCTAGGCTGCTCCTTTGCTGCTCATTTGCTGGGGAAATGCATCAAAACATAGTATTCCATAAGAAATGGCAAGCTGGATCTATATTGTTGCTAATGTGGTGTCTATACCATTTCCCAAACCAACGGTGGGAGTGCACTAGATGCAGCCTTAATGTGAGTCTGTATACAGCCTAATGCTCCCACCAGCATGGTCATGCTGGAGTAGAAATAACACTGGTCTGGTAGGAGCTATACATCTGTCCAACACATCTGGAGGGCACCAGGTTGGCAAAGGCTCAGTTAGAGAGTGGTGTGCCGCCACCAATTCCTGTTACCACATTCCGCTGCATTGCCTTTTGGTGTGGTGGCCAATGTAATAATGTAGCACCACACTGTTATGATACAGTGTGCCTCTGACCAGAGCAGCTGTCTTTTAAACCCCGCCACCACCAACAAAAATATTACAGTTGCTGGTGCAGTGGCTGAAAGGATTTCAGCATTGTGTATGTGCTGCCATTTCATACCATTGCCAGCTGAAACCCTTTTTTGGACAGACAGAGGTAATCAGAGTCGCCTGTCATATGGCAACCCGTCCAGGCTAGATTGCTGTAATGGCTGTCCTTGATGATTGCCCAGAAACTGTCACAATTGCTGAACTGGGACAGGTCTTTGGGACCACCATGCCACTTACAGAGCTCCATTGGTGACTCCTGGTCAGTTTCCAAGCACATTTTAAACTATCGGTGCTTACTTTTGAAGACCTTTACAGTTAGTTAGTTAGTTAGTTTGTTTGTTTGTTTGTTTGTTTGTTTGTTTATGTACCACTTACATGCCCAAATGCCATCTAAGACCACTGTAGCTCAGTATTCTCAAACAATGCCTGGCAGCAGGGTTTCAGGACACTCCCAGCCCAACCTGGGTTTCAGTAGGAAAGGCCTGATTGCTTCCCATTTTAATCTCACCAGCACTCGATGGTAGCTCCTTGTTTAGTTCAGACTTTTTGAAAGGTTGCAGAAATATTCTGCATTTAAATTGTACATACCTTGTCCATGCCCCTAACATAAAAGATGCACTTTAAAAAATATTAAATGCACAATCTGCAGTGCTTTTCAGCATATCCATCATTAAAGTAAATGTTTGCATGCATCTCTTATGTAATCTGTTTTTGTGCACCAGAATGTCTCCAGGGTTTCAGGCAAGGCGCATTCCCAGCCTTACTTGAAGATACTATTGGGGATTGAATCTGGGACCTTCTGCATGCAGATCAGATGCTCAGCCTCTGAGCTATGGTCCTTCCCTTAAAAACAAAGTAAGATTCTAGCACTCAAGCTTCTGAATAAAGGGATGATTTAAATAGGAAGCTGTCTTATACACAGAGCAGAAGTGGCTCTCCAGGATTTCAAGCCTGGAGTCGCTCCCAGGCATTCCTGAAGGTGCTGGGGATTGAACACGGGACCTTCTGCATGTAAAGCAGAAGCTCCACCACCAAGCTATGGGCCTTTCCCCATAGATGTTGGAAAGATAGGGCGATCCCTTCCTGTGGGTCAGCAACTGGGTGCAAAGGAGCAAGACCTGCTAGCGTTCTGAATGAATGACAGCCGTGGCAAGTAGCATTAATGGGCCGCTGGCTTGTTCCTAAATGGAAGATATGGGGGAAGGGAGTCACCTGTCAAGACTAATTTCCCTCCTAGTTTGCAGCAGCCCAGTGGGATGAGCATTTCCTTGCTATTTTGCTCTCCCTCACATGTCTGAGCATGAGGAGGCCGCTAGGGAGGAGGAGGAGGAGGAGCAGGCAGCAGCAGCATAGAGGCTCTGGGGGCCATCAGGAATAGGAGGGCAATTTAGCAAAATGATTAAATTACTGCAAACATTTATTAATAGTACCACCACTGCCACCCCCAGCTTCAGTTTCTCTTGGCTGCTCTTTGTCAGGGAGGGGGCAGCTCACACATAAGAGCATAATAGGAGCCTGCTGAATCAGGCCAATGATCCATCTGGTTTGGTATCCTGTTCTCACAGTGGCCAACCAGATGCCTGCAGGAAACCCGCAAACGGGACCTGAGCATAAGAACTCCCTCCCTTCCTGTGGTTTCCAGCAACTGGTATTCAGAAGATTTACTGCATCTGACTAGGCATGCTAGCAGAATGCTATTCACTCTGGAAACTGGAAGTTCCATTTAAAATGGGGTGGGATTGTCATGCAAAGTAAGAGATCCAATCACAGGAAGCACAAACTCCCATCAAATCCTGCCAACTCCAAAGCCTGGGTGAATTGTGTTTAGGTCTCAATTCCTTGGTTGAAAAATGTGGGAGTCAGTCTCAAACCCCCAAATTCAGACAGATTCCAGGTCCTTTGCAACCTCCTATAGGTGGCAATTGGACCTCACTCCAGAGCTCACTTTGGAACTGAGTATTTTCTACACTGACTCCAAGGCAGGGGACATTCCCAGTTCTATCTGAAGATGCTACCAGGGATTGAACCTGGGACCTTATATGTGCAAAGTGGATGCTCTTCTCCTGAGCTGCAACCCTTCCAGTAATCTGGGTTCCCTCAGACCCCTTTAGTTGTTTACACACTTTAGCACTGGGGCATTGCTTTGCCACAATAGCTGGGAATGGAATTGCAATAGAAATTCCAAAGACACAGAAGTTTAATGTCATGCCATAATGCAGCAGCAGCAGCAGCAGCAGCAGCAGCAATTCTTTTCCCTGTGGCCACATTCTCTTATAGCGTTTACTTATAGATAAAGCCTGTTTAGCAAAGGTCCAGGGCAACTTTAATTAAAAGCTTGTTGTTTGCAGGTTCGGTCTGTTTTATTTCTCCCTATTTCTCCCTGCTAGGGGGTTAGTGATTATTTGCCCCCCTGGAACAGCCTCTCTCTCAGAATTGTCCCCAATGTCAGTTTGTGTTCCTGCATGTGAGGAGGTTTTAATGAAAGAGTCACTTTTCATATTGAAATTGTGCTTTAAAAAGAAAAGAAAAGAAATGGGAGGAAATAAATAATTAAAGCCTTCTTACACACAGGAAGAGAAACTGAAGCTAAGGCAATTCAGAGAGAGGTAGTTCCAGCAGGCAATTCATAAGCTGTTTACTTGCAATCACACTGATGTTCTCAGTAAGAAGCAAGTAGGATAATTTTATTTGAAGGCCCTGAAAAGCCTCAAAAACGTTTTGTGCAGCTGGAATGTTTTTGCCAGTTTGGACTGTGTGAAATGTGATAATGCCTCTTGCTTGCATGGATGAAGAACAGAGGTGTGTGAGAGTGTCTTTAGAATTTTTCATTCTGTAAAAAGGTAAGAATTGCATCCATTGCTCCACCCACTTTTGCCTCTGGCCCTGCCCACCACTGGCATGTGGCCCCCAGAAGGTTGCCCAGAAAGCAATGTGGCCCTCAAGCTGAAAAAGGTTCCGTACCCTGACCTAAAACCTTCTACAACCAATGTCATGAATCCATTTTGGGTTTCACCCCAAGAATTTGTGGACAGAGGGTGTCTTATTAATGGAGCTCCCCCCCCCACCTTGTTGGGCCAGGCCACTGCTATTGGGAGAAGAGCCATATTTTTGGCCCAGTGGTTTGGGGAGCGCCACGGAGTTGGCAAAACTGACTCATTCTATCTCAACGGCTCATTTGGGAGCTGCAGGAAGAATCTATTTATAATCAGGCCTTTCAGGTTTGATTCTTAAAAAGAAGAAGAAGGGCAGCTTCCGGTCCCACCTGCCTTAATGGAGGCAGCCCCCACGAAAGCGGGGGATTGTTGGTGAACAAAAACAAGGATGACAGAGGGTAAATCATCCTTGCAAATTCCCTCCAGGGACAGGAGAAATGGGCTTCACTCGCAACAGACCAGTAAAAAGAGATTGAGAGTTGTGTGTGCTATTGGCGGAATGTAATCTAAGATAAAGTTTAATTGGGCCATAAATCTCTTGTTGGAAGGAAAAGAATTTTGGGGCTGTGATAAGAACGCTGCAGAGATTCTGGGAGCTGGAAAGGAGTATTAAATCTTCAGTGCGTTCGAAAACTGCCCACCTTTTTCTAGGCTGAGGGAAGATCTGTGACATATTTTACTAGTGAGACAGAATGGTTTCTAGCAGACTGTCACCTGTTCTGAGACACCGAAGCAAGGGACGGAGAGATAAGACCTCTGAGAAACTTTGAGATTCATTTCTGCCCCAAGCCACGATGGGAGAAAACAGCAGCTGGGAAGTGAAAGAGACAACACCATATATGGACAGTAGGAATCTCCATGGATATAACAGTTTTCACATACAGGGCAGAATAAAGATAATAGTTTGAGTTCCTCACTTAAAGTTTTATAAATTTATATATTGTAACATCACTAATGGAAATCATTAATTATGTAGCTGTTGACTACGGGATTATTATTATAACTGATATGTAACTGACATTAATTAAGATGATGGAACACAGTGATATAAGATCAGAAATGCACCCAAACCATCATGTGGGGAGCCACTTTAACGAAAATGCATTAATTGGAAGTTGACTGGCACTTTGATAATTGTATAATTTGGGAATTAATTGCACTGGTCAACAACAAATTTGTTGTCTGCGTTTTTTCAGTTGATTTAGGACAAATCTGATGCGCTGAATCCAAAAATCACATTGGTTTTGCTCAATCAGGTCAAGTTTTTGAGTTATGGCCACATGTCCTTTTTTTACATTTTTGTTCACATGTACGCTTGTGTGGAGCATTTTAGAAGAAGTTGGTGGGGGTAAAATGCCATGTCGAATAATTGTTTTGATTGGAAATGATTATTTTAATGACAAGAAGTATTCAGGTCTGATAGGTCTGGGTGATTATGTCGAAAAGGGATCAGTTTGAAGTCATAAAACATCGAAATCTTCCATAAATTGGTGCTGCAAAGCATAAAGTTGGGGGATCAAAACTAAGTTAATGGGGCAGCCGCCCCACAAAGTGTATAGGAAACTCCACCCGTGTATGCGCCAACTTATGGCATCCAGATTGAAGGAAAAAAACCTCCTCTCTGACAGTGCTCGCATCAGCTTCTTCCGCAACAGGCATCAAGAGTACCTCCGTTTTTTCTCGGGAGAGAAGTACTTGGTGTACTGTGCAGATATTGCGCAGCTTCTGCTCAAGCTTGGAGTGCCACAGTATGAACCCAAAGATTGGAGACTGTTCATTGACAGCAGCAAATGATCACTGAAATGTGTTCTGCTACACAACTGCAACCAGTTTGCCTCTATACCCCTGGCTCACTCGAGTACACTGAAGGAGAACTATGAAGCAGTAAAGTATGTGCTGGAGAAAATTGGTTATGATCAGCATAAGTGGTTTATTTGTGTTGACCTGAAGATGGTGAACTTTTTGTTGGGACAACAGTCTGGCTTCACAAGTACCCATGTTTTCTGTGCATGTGGGATAGTAGGGACCGTGCTCAGCATTACACGAAGAAGGACTGGCCTGCGCGGGAGGAATTGGTGCCTTGCAGAAAAAGGAACGTCATCAACGACCCTCTGGTGGACAGAGACAGAATACTCTTCCCACCGCTGCACATCAAGCTCGGCTTAATCAAGCAGTACACCAAGGCTCTGGACAAGGATGGTGACTGCTTCACTTACTTGTGCCAGGCTTTTCCAGGATTGACCATGGAGAAGTTGAAAGCTGGCATCTTTGACGGTCCTCAGATCCGTCAGCTCATCAGAGATCCAGAGTTCGGAAACTCAATGAACGAAGTGGAACTGGAAGCGTGGAAGGCATTTGTTCTGGTAGTGAAGAACTTTCTTGGCAACAATAAGGCCAGAAACTATGCAGAACTTGTCAACAACAAGCTGACTGCTTTCAGAAACTTGGGCTGCAACATGAGCATCAAGATGCACTACCTATTTTCACATATGGACCGGTTTCCTGAGAACCTGGGTTCAATGAGTGACGAGCGGGGGGGGAGATTCCATCAGGACATGAAAGAGATGGAGACCAGGTATCAGGGTTGCTGGGACACAGTCATGATGGCTGACTACTGTTGGACTCTGAAGAGAGACCTCCCTGCCACTGAGCATTCCTGGAGTTCCAAGAAACGGAAGTTCAAGCCCTGAAGTTTGAAAAATGGTGAAGCAACATGCAATTTACGTGTACTTACCTTTATCAATGCCCACCATTCAGTTTACAGTAAACCTGACCTGATGGAGAGAAACGGATGCCATTTCCTGATTCAGCAGTGCAAAAATACCCTAAATCAGTTGTAGAAATCTAGACAACATTCAAAAAGTAAAAAATTGTTGCCCAGTGTTGTTATTGTTATAATTTGGCTATTATTGGGGGGTATATTTGAAAACTAAATTATAAAAAAGAAGACAAAGGGGTGTCTTCAACTCCAGAAGATTTGTTTTGCAGCAAAAAATAATAAGAAGGTGGAATATTCAGCCCCTTCGCCATACTGGAAGGGCAAACATACAGCCAACTCAGTGTCAGTTCCCACCCATTCCACCCTGGCAATATGAGGAATAATAATTCTGGCTTAATTTACTGGGACTTGACTAGCCTTTGGGCCTCCATATGTTGCTACACTACAACTCCCATCATCCCTGACCATTGACTGTGCTGGCTGGGGCTGATGGGAGTTGAAGTCCAAATAATTCTTTGAGGGCCACCCCTCTTGTAAAGGAGCACAACCAGATAACACATGTGAAGTCCTTTGAACACTTGAAAGCCCTGTACAAATGCTAAGTAATGTTAGTTTGTTTTCAATCAAAGATCAAACAAAAGAGCAAGGCATCTGCATGTATTCTTGTAACAGGAACTTCTGTCCTTGAATCCTTTGCGCATAAAATGATTGTCTACTTGAGGAAGCAACTATTTAGCTATGATCTCACAGTGCTTGTGTTCCTCTGGGCAATCTGCTCCCTTGTCCCCTCCATCCTTCTTCTCTAATGCCTCCTAGATTCAGAAGCAAGAACAGGAGGAGGCTATCTCAGCATCTGGCCATCAGCACACTTTATGACAGCAGATTCCTTAAATTAATTAAGCATTGTGTGAAGGAGGGCTCCCTTTTGTTACTTGGGAACATCTTGCCAGTCAGCTGGATGACTCATCCAAGCAGGACCCACTAAAGGTTTTTATTTTCTTTTTTAGATGCCCTGAGCAAATTATAATCTTTCCTCCCTCCTATCTTATCCTATGCTAATGAGCAGGATGATAGCAGCTGATCAAGAGTTGCCTGCGATGTGATTGTCACAATTCCATTTATGTTATCCCTTGCTTCTTCACCTCCTCTTTGAATTGCATCAGTGTGCCAGGTGGCAAGTGGAGATGAGGCCAGGAAAACTCTTCTCAGTCCAGTCCCCTGGAATTCTGGGTTTCACCCACAAGCTGTCATCATGATGCCCCAGGGTACCACCTCTAAATGTACAGGCAGTGCTTGTCTGCAGGGTATTTTCCAGACAGCAGAGGCAGGCCCCAGAAATCTTGGCACACAGGCAGCTCCCTAACTTACCTGAGTGCTATGTAATGTTCATAGGAATATATTGCCTACTGAAGGAATACAGGAGGAGATCCTGATCGGTTTTCTATTCACTCTTCACACCTGCAACTCTAAGAGCACTTCCAGGCTTGTTTATTGGGCACTCATCCTGATTGGTTTGCAGGTAAAATAGGCTAGCCTGACTACATAATGAGCATTCATTCTGATTTGTTTGCAGAGGGATTAGGGGGTCACATCCACACCCTAGATTTTATGCACAAGGCTTCCCTAAAATAATATTGGGAACTGTAGTTTACTCTTCCTGGAGTAGCAATTAGCAGCACCCTTGAAAAACTACAGTTCCCATGATTCTTTGGTGGGGGGAGCTATGTGGTTTACATGTAAGGTGTGTGATTGCATCAAAACAAGTGTTACTTCATACTTTCCAGGGTATTTTCTCATCACTCTCTTTGGCACAAAAAGGGACGTTTTTACTAAGAAAGCAAGTTTGTTGTGCAAGGGCTCCCAACAAACTGATTTGTCCAGTATGTCCAGTATGGTGGCAGCCTGGGAGCACCCTGAGCTAGTTGAAGCATGCTCTGATTTTGTGTAAGGCAGCCTCCTGTGATATCACTATGATGCTCCTTTCATTCCTCTTTGGTAGTCAGTTGCAGGGAAAAAATCCCCAAAGATGGTGTCTTGTCTATTTGCCCCACTCAGCTGCCCAAACTCCACTGTCTCACTTTGCCTCATGATACGACGTCCTCAGAAAATGCCTGAAGTTGCCTTCAGAAAATGCCTCAATGTGAAGCCCATAAGCAGGACCTGAGTGCAATAGCAGCATTCTCTCTCCCTGTGATTCCCAGAATCTGGAATTCAGAGGTCTTCACTGATGGTGGAAGTAGAACCTAGCCATTGATAACCTCCTCCTCCTCCATGAGTTTGTCTAATCCTCTTTTAAAGCCAGTCATGTTGGTTGCCATCACTACGTTTGCTTTTTCATTCCTCTCTTTGGGGGTCTAGAGGTGGGGGGAGGATTTGCAGCCTACCCAATTAGCACTTCTTAAACCAATACAAGAACCAAAATGTACTTCTCATTGCGGTTCTGCAACCCCCAAAAATAATGATGCATACCAGACTGCAGATGTCTGGGGCAAATGGAGATAAAACTACATTTACCCATGAAAACAACTTTCAAATGCATTAAGTGAGAGAGAATGGACAGATTTGTCCATTCCACTTGTGGATGCATTGAGGTTCATGCCAACCGTTCCTCTGCGTTGAGCAAACAAGACTCTTGTGTTGAGCGACCTGCACAATTTGGCTGAGGATTGAATCCCCAGTCAGGGCCACCACCATAACCTGGAGCCTGAAGGAGCTTCTGAACCCTATCAGAGACTCAGGAAGGATTTGCTCCCTGCCATTCCAGCCTTGCTCCTTTTTTTCTCTGTCACTGGGGGGAAATCCCTTTTGACAGCCCAGGCAGAGAACTTCTAATTCCTGTCTACAGCTCATTTTTTCACTTGAATCTCTCAGCTAAAGGATTTTAATGCTTGATGGATTCAACCTAAATTATTTCCGTTCCATGGCTTTGCAAAAGCCGTGTGTGCGCGTGTGTGCATGCATGCAAGGGTCAGGCAGCTGGGAGGAGGGAGGTCTTGTTTGCATGACATTCTCTGATAATCTCCCCTCTCCAAGGGAATTGCACTCTGTGGCTTGTCTCCAGAGCTCCTTCTTGATGACAGTCCCCCTTTCTTACTCCTGCCTTGGGGTCCCAGGACTTCTCAGGATCTCTCCATCAGCTTGGACAGCTTTAAAAGAGGATCAGACTAATTCATGGAAGAGGAGGCTATCAACAGCTAGTAGCCACAGTGACTATGTTCTGCCTTTGCTCTCAGAGCCAGCAAATGGCTCTGAAAACCAGTTGATGGAAGTGGAAGCCACAGGGCTGGGGGGGGGGGTTTGCTGTGCACAAATTCTGCTTGCCAGTTTCCCACAGGCATCTGGTTGACCACTGGACTAGATGGGCCACTGGCCTGATCCAGCAAGCTTATATTTTGTTCTCATTTTGAACACAGGGGCTACTTGTGCTGCTCTCTGCATGTCAGGTGTTGCACTTTGGATGGTTTGCCCCAGAAAATGGCTAGGAAGCCATATATATCAATGCCCTGAGCATTGGTGGCTGGTGCTTATAGGGTTTGGTGGTGAGGAAGGCAGGGAGATCGACAGTAGGCAGGGCCATAACAGGTGGCAGGCAGAGACAACTAATTCTGGTGTTGCCCCATCCTAGCCCTCCTCCCTACTGAGTTCAACAAGGGCAACACTGATAAAAAGAAGGAAGCTGTATCCCCTTGGACTGGTTGTTAGAAGGCAGGCAGGTCTAGGCTAGTTGAGGGCAGTCTGAGGCTGGTGTGGAGCAGTGCTTCTTTAACCCTAATGGAGCAGCCTGCACCAGCTGAGCTAGGCCTGGACCTAGGTGAGTGTGCCTGCCAGCAGTCATGTATGGTGACTCTCTTTAAAGGTTGATTAGCCACATTTGTGGGGCATGCTAGCACAGCCTTCTTTACCAATCTGGTGCCCTCCAGATATGTTGGACTACAATTCCCACTAGCTCTAGCCTGCTAACTGGGGTTAATGAGAGTTGTGGTTCAACACATCTAGAGAGTACCAGGCTGGGGAGAATTTGTCCAGGAACAGCTCTTTGTCATTAGATCCCAATGGAGCCTTCAGGTTCAGAGGAGTGGATCTGGGAAGCAGATGTGCACCTAGGCTCCCTTGCGCCCTTAGCAAAGAACTGTGTCAGCACCTCCGAAGCCAGGAGAGACCATGGACCAGAAAATAAAAAAGTTTGCTATTTGTTTCCTTTCGCACTCTGCCAGTGACTTTCTTCGCAGCCATCAGGGTTGGGTCTGCTTTGTTCTGCCTCCCCTCCTCCTTCTCCATTGGTGCATCTTTCTGCTCTTTAGCCTTCCTCCTTCCCTCCCTCCACTGCAGAATTTTCTGAACTGTGTGTCGTGACATGTTAGTGTGTCGGCTGCAGTATGTAGGTGTGTTGTGCAAACGCTCCCTGCACTCCTCCCGGGGCTGGAAAGGGGTTAATTTAACCTCCGGTTTGCTAGTAAAACTGAATTACTGTGTCGTGAAATGATGCATGTCTAAAAAGTGTGTTACTAACAAGAACAGTTTGGAAAGCTCTGCTCCACTGGCTGTTTTCCCTTCTGCCTCCTTCCTCCCTCCCTTCCCTTTTCTTCTTCCATCAACTCTCATGCTACCTCCAAGCCCCACTTTTTCTAGAAAAAGAGGTGCAGGAACTTCTTGACCTTTTCTTAGGGGAGCACCTAGCCTGAGTTCCTGAGCTTCTCTTCTGGTGCTGCTGCCCTCCACCGCATCAATCATGCCAGCAATCAGATTCTTCCACTGAGGCAACTATAGGAGCTTGTGTCTTGCCCAGCTGCCCAGAAGTGCAACCCAGGGAGCATGCAGGTTGGCTTCTAGCCACTCTAAGCCAGAGTGGAAAGACACAATTTTTGTGGCACCCACCCCCTGGGCCTATGCTCTTGGTGAGGGCCAACCTGGACAATCCCTAGGTATGCCCCTGCTGGGGGGGTCTCACTATTGTGGATGAACAAAGACACAGATGCTCTGCTTGCAAGTTTTCCCAAATTGTTACCTCCACTGCTAAGAAGTGCTGACTTAGGGCTCATCCACACTTCTCTTGATTTCTAGGTGTGGGTCCGAGAGGTTTTTCTTTTGTTCTGCCACTTTCCCTTGGAAAACCCACAATTTACTGCTGAAACAGAACAAACATCAATGCACAAAAAAACTGATTGATGAGTCCTCAGATGAACTCTTGGTCTGACCTAGCAGGGCTTTCCTTATGTTCCTGTCCTGGGGGGGGGGGCATCTATGATGTCACAAGCACCCTTAAAAACATGTTGGGTTCCTCACACTCTCGGGGCTTGTCCCAGGATCACATACCTCATCTTTAGTCAGATAATATGGGCTGTGTCTGTATTCCTGCTTTTGCTCAGAAACAGGAAAACAATTCTGACACTCAGCCTCAAACCCTGCCACTGATGCCAAAGTTTAATCCATTTAATAGCTGGAAGGATTTCTCTCCCTCTCATGCGTAAGACATTTATTAACATTCTGTTTTAATTGTCTTAGATTTCAGTGATATCCGGAAAGGGGTGTCTTATATAACCTCCTTATGCACACTCAGCTTGTCAGATCTGAAGTGCCCAGGAACGGTTTTTGAGTTTGTGTGTCCTGGCTTGCTCTTTCGCATAAAGCCATGAAAAGTGTGCAAGTGTTAAGTGCTTGAGCCTGTTTCAATTTGTATTTAAAGGCCAAATCCCTTCCTCTGATGCAGAGTCTGGTTTTGGCCATCTCCTTTGCATTGCAAATGCAACCGTAGCTCATTGAGGAACAGAAGATTGCCCCAGTTTCCATGCTGCCTAGTGGTTTTGCATGCCATCCCCAAGGGTTCCTCTGGCTGTGACTAAGCATGGAGGGACCATCAGTCCATGCAGCGGAATCAGAGCCCAATGAAATGTGGAGTTTTGTGAACTGGAGCCCATCCACAGCAATGGGGGGATGATTTTTTCGGAATATGGTACCCCTTATAAAATATTCAAATGAATACTCTGATGACTGGCACCACAGGCTTAAGGCAAAATCTTAATATTCTGCTCTGGGGAGGGGGAGATGGGTAGAACTGGGGGAAACTTAATGTTTTGTTTGTATTTTGTTGGAAAGCAATAAAATGTTTTATTTAAAAAATACAGCCCGGGGGCAGCTAACATATTGCCCTCCAGATGTTAAGAAAATCAGAAGAGCCTGCTGGATCAGGCCAAGAGAGCCCATCTAGTCCAGCATCCTGTTCTCACAGTAGCTACCCAGATGCTTGCAAGCATGACCCAAACACAAGAGCTTTTCCTCTTCCTGTCGTTTCCAGCAACTGGTATTCAGAAGCATTTACTGCCTCCGATGGTAGAGGCAGAGCACAGCCATTGTGGCTAGTTGGTGCCTGTCACTGCCTCCTGTAGGAGCGAGTTGCTAGACTTCATCTCCCATCAGCCTCAGCCAGCAATGCTCGCAGACTGAGACAACGGGAGTTGTAATCCAACAGCATCAGGAGGGCACCATGTTGCTTACCTCTGAGACAGCAGAGCAGTGCCTGGTCATCAGGCTAAGCAGGCACACAAGTCACTCACCTGGTTTCTTCCCCGCTATGTTGAGATGTGTCATATTTCTATTTAAATTAGAGCAACTGGGTTGTATCCAAATGTTAGTCGTACTCAGAGTAGACCCATTGGAATGAATAGACCTGAGTAGGTCTAGCCCACAACACAATCCTTTATTTCTCAATGTGCATCTATAGATATAAACCACCAAGGGGACTTTTTTATGCAAACTGGTCTCTTTTTTTCTGTAATGCATAACAGGCCTTACTAAATCCATGCTATCATTGGCTCTTGGCCATAGACCAAGAGGATATCCCTTCTTTTAAACCACATGGCTTCTTCCAAAATGATCCTGTGAACTGTGGTTTATTAAAGGTGCTGGGAACAGTAGCTCCATGAAAGGTAAACTACAGTTCCTAGGATTCTTTGGGGGAAGCCATGTAATTAAAAGTATGTTGTGGGGAGTCCAGTTTCATCGTCTCCCGAGACGGGTGTGCTTCGCGGAGGCTCCATGGTAAATGCAGCTGCTTGAGGGGTTCTGGGGGGGACGCGGTGGCTATGCGACCCCCTCAAAGGGTATCTGAAAGGTATCTGGCAGCATCAGTGGCAGACCTATATTTTGGGGAGCTCTGAAACTTGAACTGATGTGGGGGCCCTTTCCCAACCAGCAATCCTATGCCTTTAGGAAAATATACATGCATGATGCCTTTTTAAAAGCAATTTTTAAGAAAGCAATGTGGACTAAAGTCTCTTCTGGGGTCCCTCCAGGATTAGGGGCCCTGAAGCTTAAACTTCATTAGTTTCATGGTAGATCTGCCCCAGATCAGAATTGTAGAGTTGGAAGGGACCTGAAGGGTCCTCTAGTAGTCCAACCCCCTGCAATGCAGGAATCACAGCTAAAAAATCCCTGGCAGATGGCAATGCAGGGAAAAATCTCCAGGGAGGGAAGGAGAATCAACCACCTTCCAAGGGAGTTCATTCCACTGTTCAATAGCTATTGCTGTCAAAAAGCTCTTCCTAAGGTTTAGTCAGAATCTCCTTTCTTCTAACTCATATCCATTGGTTCAGGTAGACCGCCCTAAGCTCTGATCCTCACAATGTCTCCAGCCAACCTTCCCCACTGGCTGGGTACAGTGAGCCCTTGGCTGCTCTCAGGCACTCTACCAGTGTAAATCACAATTTGTGCGGGGATTAAAGCCAGCACACACACAAAAGCCCCCAAGTCTTCTTTGCTGTTGGGATTATTCTCCTGTGAAGCGAAGCCTGGTGTGCTGGGCAGCAGCAAATAACTCTCCAGCTGTAAATGGGCTGCATTGCAGCCTCCTCCCTGCCCCTCATTATCGTTCAGTGGGAGAGCATTCCTGTGAATGCAGAAGGTTTGGGGTTCAATCCTGGGCATCTCCAATGAAAAGGATTTCAGGCGGAGTGGGAAGGGAAGTTAAGAAAGACCTCAGAATTTGCTTCAGAGAGCATCTGCCAGAAATGAAAAATAAATATATACATACTGAACTAGATGAGCAAATCCAACCTAGTACAAGGCTACATCCATGGCAAAGCTTGCCCAGCTGAATTCATATTTGACAGCCCTTCTTCCCCCCTGCCAAATATTAATAGGTCCAGTACTGAATGTGTACTTTGTGGCTTCACAGATGCAGCACTGGACACTGGCTGTCATTTCCTTGCAACTCTACTTCCATTTATTTAAGGAGAACAGGTTTCTAGCACTTAGATGACAAAGAGTTCCATGATGAAACACTGTGGCAAAAACGGTCAGGTAAGGTGCACACTGTATTATTAATACAAACCTGCTCATCTTGCACATCAGTTGATAACAGGTTGCAGTGTCCAGCTTTTCACAGGCACAGAATCCTGTTTCTGTTGTTGCTAAAGTAAAAGCGTTCCTTCCTAATAGGGCTCCTCTGCATTTAGAAGGGAGAATTTCTGTGAGTGCAGCTTCTGCGATCATTCCATCATTCAGATGAGAAAAGTAGGCCTGATATAAAATAGTATCTGTCCTCATGCTCCACCAATGCAGGAACAAAACAAGGCCTAGAAAATGTTTCAGACTTTATGTGCATCACCGTATGAGCAGTCACACTAAGATTTGAGGGACACCCTTCAAGCATCCAGGGCAGCTTTACCCTAAAATCTTTTTATGGTATTTATTTATTTATTAAATTTGTATACCGCCCTTCAGCTGAAGATCACTGGCTAATTCACAACATAAAAATGTAAAATGAGAACACACAGCACTTAATGGAAACAATCAAACAAAAAACTAACCAGTACTGGCCAGGCCACCCCAAGTGAGAGGCACTGCCAAGCAGCCTTAAAAAACTGCCTTTTGTGGAGGTGATGTTTAGGGTTCTTCATAAAAGTACAATGACATAGCTAGCAAGTGTTGTATGTTGGGAGTACAACACACAGCACCAGGGCCATCCCAAATCATTCTGCTGCCTACAGTGAAAGCAAAGATTCAGGATGGGTGAATCTGTCAATTTCAGTGTCTCTCAGTTTCTAATTTCTGCTTTTTAAGTTTAATTCTTCATATTTCCCAGTTTTGTTTCAGTCCGCGTGAAAATTCACCATCCTTTTAGTGTGAAATTGTCCCATGTTTGTATGCAATTTTCCCCAATATACACATTTTTGCAAAGCAACTTGGGTATGTTCTTTCCACTAATCTATGAATTTTTGCACACATTACTTGGCCAGAGTACTGCACTGCAAAATTCAGAGAAGTGCACAATTTGAAACTTGGGATATTTTAATATTGTTTTAGAAAGCACAAAATGGGTAAGGTAAGATTGCCTATAAATGTGAACAGAATTTCTCCCCCATATCTAAATGAGCTGGCGCTCCCATTCCACATACAGAATTCTACTTGGCTGGTGGCTGAATCTGACTTCAAGGCTGTGGAACGATGTCCAACTCTGTACTCGGGGGCAGTAGACTAGCTTAAAAGGTAGAGAGGAGGCTTAAATGACTTGAGTGGGGGGCAGTGGAGGGACAGCTGCTGCCCCTGCCATCTGCCCCCTGAGACAGCTACCTTACTCTGCCTCATGGTAGGGCCAGCCCTGCACAGAAATATCCAGGCCAGCTCTACCATGAGACAGAAATGTACAGTAGGTACATCTACACACAAACACACATCCCAGAATGCTAGGGAAAGCATCATTGTGCAGATCAGGCTGCTGTTAAAGGTCGAAGAGCAGGAGTAGAAGGAAGCAAACAAAAACAGAACAAGGATGCCTGGTAGCCATTATGAGGCCCTCTAATCCTATGCTGAGCAGAACAAAATTGAAGCTGCCCCCTCTACCCAAAACAATTACTGAAACTTTATGCAAACACTATTTGTGTGGGATGGTGTTCCTTGGGAAATGGCCCAAATTCCATGCATATGCAAATTGGCTGTACGTCCAAGTAAACTTCGAGTCATTGCTGCAACAGCTAATTTCTTATTAATCAGTTTTGATGGCACTGTTTTGCCCTGGAGAGGATGGTAGTTTCTGCCTTTACTGTAACAAGCACCTTTAGCACCCAAGAGATTGCCAGGTCAAAACCTAACTGAAATTCTCATTGCTCACGGTCTCCTTTCCTATCTGTACAATAAGTGATCCCAATGAGCAGCATTGAAACCAAATGTCTCTTCCCTTTCTGAACGATTTTGCCAAATAGCATCCCATTCACATTTAAAGCCTGCACATTCCTTTACAGGTTTTATTTTCAATTTAGCATTTCTGCTCAGTTTTATAAAACAAGCATACTTATTTGGAAAAAAGGCAACAAACAGAAAGAAATAGAAAAATATAAAGGATTGCATCAACTATTTGGTAGGCATTATAATATAACTATATCACTCTTGAGGTCCTCCTCTGGAGGCTCTGAGCCCTCTCTCACTCTACCTCCATGGTCATGAGTTGACGAGTGTAGTCAGCTTTTTGTCCCTTGAAATGTACCTACAGCTGAAGGAGGAAGTTAGAAAAGTGACATTCTTTCTCACTTCCTCTTTCATCTCTATGTAATTTTCAAGGTGCTGATTAATTCTACTGGATCTGACTTACCAAGATCCTTTGGAAAACTGAAGTGTGTGAGTGTGTGCCCAAAAGTCTTTCTGTCTTTCTGTGGGAGGGTTCTCATCTGTGTGTGTGTGTGTGTGTGTGAGAGAGAGAGAGAGAGAGAGAGAGAGAGAGAGAAGGGGGTGGCACCCTCAACACTCACTCAAAAATCTAAATCTGCCCATCAGCCAAAAAAGTTTGGCAACCCCTGTATTATATCATCTCAAATAAATATTTTGGATCTTGTGGAGAATGTGCTTGGTTAAAGACAGCATTCGGTAAACACTTTCCAGTTCTGTCTAAACACAGAATTGTAGAGCTGGAAGGGACTTTCCTCAATTTACTCTTAATAGCTTTGCCATAAGTGCCTATTTGTACAATTTCCCTTCCCATTCCGTTAGGACAGGAATTTGAGCTTTCCTCCACTGTTCCAATATCTAGCTAGCATAACACATTCTTGCTGTGACACTCATACAGCATATTCATTGGTTAACCAGCAGAATTTATTCCATAAAGCAAATCTCCCTGTTTCTGAGCACTCTCAAAGCATTTCCAATCAAGTAATGATCTTTAGCACCCTCCAGACAATCTGTTTCAAGGAACATTTTTCTCTGTGGACCTACAGTCAGTCGCAGGGCCGTTTCAAGCACTCAGTACCTAGGAAATTAAAAGTTTGAGAAGGCAGCTAAAAGGGTATTGTGTGCTGAGCTGAATGACATAGCAACACAGGAAACTGCCTTGGACCAACTCAGACCATTGGTTCAGTTGGTCTACACTGACTGACAGCAGCACTCCAGGGTTTTAGGCTGGGGATGCTCTGCCACTGAGCTTGTTTTCTTCTCTCCCAGCAGCAGCTGAATGCCACTGTTGCACACAACACAAAGGCAGATTTAACTGTAATTCCTGCATTGCAGGGGGTTGGATTAGACGACCTTTGGGGCCCCTTCCAACTCTGCTTATATTCTATTCCTTTTCCCCCACCATCGGTTTTCTCACTGGTTCATTAAGTCAAGAGCTTTGACTTTTTTGCAGTTCAGATGAAAAGGAGGTCATGTGCATGAATCAAGGTGAAATGATCCTTCCTTGGAATCTGCACTCAGGATATTTTGGTGCCCAGATGAGGTGGAAAATTAAAACGGCCTATCCTGCCTCTGGGTAATTAAAATGGGCCAAATTGCACGGGAAGTTTGCCCCATTGAAGTAAATGGCTACTGCACCCTTCTGCTTTCATTCAAGTCCCATTCAATTCAATGAGGTTTGTGGTGGAGATTTTACCCTGTGTTAATTAGCCAGGTAGGGAAGGTACTATCTGAATATGAACCACATTGAAGCTGAGAAATTTCCAGCCCCTAGAACAGCCCCTGCCACAATCTTGCACTACACAGGAATATTGGAAGCTGCCTCACAACACAGCATGTCATTGCTCCATGTAGCTGAGTATTGGCCACACTGACTGGCAGCAAGTTTCCAGGATTTCAGACAGCGGTCTCTCCCATCCCTACCTGGAGATGCCAGGCATACAAAGCAGATGCTCTACAGCCCCTCTTTACATTGCCCTCTGTGTGAGTGATGTAATGCTGTCCTAAGTTGCTGCACCAATGATGCCTTGTCCTGTTTTGCTGCACTAGCTTCCAGATGCCATGACTTGCAACCCCACCTTAGCGGCATCAAGGGTAGGTCTTGCCTCTGACTTTGTATGACGTTACTTAATGAAATGTTTGTTCCACCTTGGGAAGCAAGCAGCGAATAAGCGTATTATGTAAGATATTAAGTGTCTTGACAATTCTGTCCAGCCAGATGGCAAATAATCCATACTCCCTCTGGAGAGGCGGTTCTTGCAGAGAGCAGTTTAGCAGTGTTAGTTTCTTTTCCTCCTTGGGCTTGTTTCTTGGTCTTGTTCAATCCAGCCAGCCAGCCAGCCAGCCAGCTCTTTTGCATTCCAAAAGTATAATGTCCTTCTCCTGTTATGTGCTGATCTGAATGTGCTGATCAGGAGGAGAGAAGCTGAGAACATAAAAAGTAAATGAGCCAACATGTGAAGTCTGACTCCCATTTATGACCTGTTTTGGACCAGGTTACAGCAGGCCCATTAAAATCCCTCCCACTGAAGTCATTGCAGGAGACATTCCTTGTGCCTGGGCTGGACCTGGGTCTTGTGCTGTCAAAGAGACTGTGATCATAACCTGGAGTATAACAGAGCACAGCAGCTGTCTCCAAACTGATGGTTGTGCTCTGCCTCCATGATCAGAGGCAAAAAAACCTTCTAAATATCAGTTGCTGGAGATCACAGGAAGCGAGGGTTGCTGTTGTGCTCAGATCCTGTTTGTAGTCTTCCTAGAAGAGGCATCTGGTTGCCCATTGTGATAGCTCAGTTAGTAGAGCATGAGACTCTTAATCTCAGGATTGTGGGTCCGAGCCCCATGTTGAACAAAAGATTCCTGCATTGCAGGGGGTTGGGCTAGATGGTCCCTATGGTTAGACCCTTGTGATCCCTTCCAGCTCTATGGTTCCTTGATTCTATGGGCTTGATGAACCTTTGGCCTGATCCAGCAGGGCTCTTCTTACGTTCTAATGGCAGAGCATGTGCTTTGTATGCCATTAGCCCAGCCAACATGACCAATAGTCAGGGTCACAGAAGGAATTCAGCAACATGTGCAGGTGTACCAGCCCTGTGATAAAGTATCAGTGGGTTGGTTAATCTACCAAGGCCTCCTTGATGTAGCTTTCCTCCTGGGAAGGAGTGTTGCCCATCTGCTGCCAGTGGAACTTTTTGCTGTATTGATCCCCGGAGGGCTTTCAAAGCCAATGTCTCGTTCCTATTTCTGCCTCAGTGATTTCCTCTCTATTAATAAGGCAACTGCTTTCAACCCTGATGAGGTTTCCAACTGGAAAGTAAAGCTTCCTTGAAGCAATTACTACTTGGAATCTGAAACATTGCTAGATCTAGCTTCGCACTGACTGCATCAGCCTTCCCCAACTTGGTGTCTCCACATACCTTGGACGACAACTCCCATCAGCCCCAGCCTGCATAGATCTATGATGCTGGGGCTGATGGGAATTGTAGTTTAAAACCTATGGAGGGCCCCAGGTTAGGGGAGGCCAGACTATGTTATATCGCTGAACCTCACCTACCATGTAAGATGTGGGAATAGCCACCAGCTTTGATGATAACTTCAACAGCAAAATGGAAGCTCTCTCTTCAGAGGCAGTCTGTGTTTCTGAAGTCCGGGCATCAGAAGCAAAAAGCCTGGAAAGGAGGTCATTTTCATATCACGCTGGAGGGCTTCCTGGTGGTGTGGTGTATGGTCCAAAGGACCTACACTCAATTTGAGTTTCAGATGGTTCCCCTGACATAAAAATAGCTGGCAGGGAAGCTAACTCCACCAGGGAGAGATTATCTGCCTGGATGTTTGTCAATAAGGTACATGAGAATGACAAGGGTGGAAAAGGGTGTGACCTTTGGCTGCTGATATTGGGTATCTACCTGGACAGTTTCCACATTTACTTTTGCACAAGAGAATCCAATTACATGTTAATACCCTTTCCCCAACCCCTGAGGGATAGTTAACCCAATATTGATTACACTACAGAACTTGAGAACTTGATGAGATGTTCCCAGTCAGGCATCTTGGGCTTCACAATGGATCTGAGCCAGATCACCTGACCTAATGAATTTACAAGTAGACACTGTTGCAGAATAGCTACAGGAAGGGTGGGGAACATCCAGCCCATGGGCCAAATATGACCCTCCAGTCTCCTCTAGCTGGCTCTCAGGATTCCCTCCAAACCACATCCCCTCCTCCTAGGTTACACCCATCATTGTCCCTGTTCTGCACCCTCCTAGAATGCCTTTCCTTGATGGGGATGTGGCCTCCATGAAGTGCAATAATGCCTCCTGCTTGCGTGATTGTTGCTAATTATTTTTACTATTAATTTCATTTTTCACCCACCCTTCATTCTAAGATCCCAGGGCAGTTTACAATAATTGAAAGATTTTAGATCAGGTAAAAGAAGTTACAGGCACAGAAACAGAGGCTGTTCTGAAAGCACACCTCTCAGGTGTCAAAGACTAGAGTAAAGAGGTGCCTCTTCAGCATCCCCAAAAAGCCGTTCAGTGAAGCTGCCAGATGCACCTCTGTGGGGAGAAGGGAGTTTTACAACTTAGGGGCTGCCACAGAGAATGTCCTCTTCCAGGCCAACACCCTCTTAACTTCTGAGGATGGTTGAACTACAAAGAAGGCCTCCTCTGTTGATCTTAACTTCTAAGAGGATTTCTCCGGAAGGAGGCAGTCTCTCAGATATTTGTTGCCAAAGTTATTTAGAGCATAAAGCACTAATGTGAACACTTTGAATAGGGCCCAGAGCTCAGAGGGTTTCATAACCAGTTGGAGGATGGAGAGATGTGTGGAGGGGAGGGAATGGATGTTAGGAACTTTTGACTTTTGCTTGACTGGAATGTGGCCAAGTGTGCAAAGATAACAGCCGTGTCTGTTGCTCTGCCCGATTTTGTTGCTAGCTCAGATCACCACTGGTTGTCTAGGCTGTCCTTATCAATCACCAGGAGGTTCTCAGCTATTTCCAAGCTAGGACTGGGCTTGAAAACCTGTACTTGCCAACCCGGTCCCTTCTAGATGTTTTGGACTACAACTCCCATGGGGGGGACCAGGTTGGCAAAAGCTCCTGTGCCTCATCTTGAGCTCCATGATGACTGTCATAATGAATGTCAGTGCAGGCCCCCTTCGGACTGAATGTGGGGGGTGCTCACAGAACAGGGTGCCAGTCACACCGGTGGGACTTGTGCCTGAGGATGTCCCACTCAGTTTTGACCGAGAGCTCTGAGGCCTCCCACCCTGATGCCCTCTGTGACATCCATATTCTGTTTCCTGAGCTGACCATAGGGAAGCAGGACAGGCAGGCATCAGGATACACCTCACCCATGTGGATGCCAAGAGTACTTTGTTATCTCTCCGAGGGCAATAGAATGGTCTTGTGACAAGGGTGCCATTCTTGGGACCCTTTAAATCTGGCTGTGCCAAGCGACAGCCCCCCCTCCATCAGGGCGCTGTTGCTGCTGCCATTCTCCTCCTCCTTCTCCTCCTCCTCTGCTGGAGCTCTCCAAAGTGCCTCTCTGCCTTCATTCCCCATCTACGAGTTCATGCTCTGGTCCAGGGTGAGCCTGGCGTTGAAAGTTGGCTGACTCCACAGGTGAGGAAGCGAGGAGAGGGGGGAGGAGGGAGGGGATCCGGTGTCTGCTAAGGCGGGGAGTGGGGGGGGGGAGCTTTGGTGCATCTTTTGGCGAAGGTTCTCCCCACCCTCCGCACTACTCCTGTTTGGGAAGTGAGGGTCGCCTTCCTTCCTCCCTCCCTCCCTCCTCGCCTCCTTCCTTCCCAAGGCCAGCGCTGCGCCTTTATCCCGCCGCCGGCGCGGCGCTTCCCACCCACTGCCGGGGCTCCCGCGAGGTTCGGGGAGCCGATGCGGCGGTCGGAGGGAGGGAGGGAGGCTGCGGCTACTGCGGCGGCGGCTCTGCGGGGCGAGGAGCTTCACCTGCGGCTCTGCCTGGCGTAGCCTCTTCTCTCCATTCACTGCTGCTGCTGCTGCTGCTGTCCGCGGGCGGTGGTGCTGAAGTGCGGCGGCGGCGGCAGCTTTGCAGGCGCTTCACCTGCGGCGGCGGTTGTGCCTGGCGGCGCCTCTGCTACTATTACTGCTGCTGCTCCGGGCGCTGTCCGAGGGCTGTGGTGCTGAAGTGCGGCGGCGGCAGTCGCCTCCAGCTCAGGAGCTTCCCCAGGCGTGGGGCGGTGGGGGGGGGGAGAAGATATAAAGACGCGTCCCCCCACCTCCTCCTCCTCCTCCTCTCTACCCCCTCCCTCCCGGCTTCCTCCTCCTCCTGGCGGCTTAAGAGATGCTGGTCCGCTGAGCGGCGGCGGCGCCGACGACCATGAGTTCCTCCTCGGTGCGCAAGAGCGAGTCCAAGACGTCCTTACTGCGGACGGGCGGCGGCGGGAGCGGCAGGCGGGCGCCCAGCGAGCCGCAGCCGCGCAGCTCCGGGGGCCGCACGGAAGGCAGCCCCGAGCCCAGCGCCAGGAGGCCCCTGTGCCACCCAGGAGCCGGCGCCACAGTCTCCTCCAACGGCAGCTTGAGGAGGCACCAGCAGCAGCAGAATCGCCTGGGGGAGCCCGACGAGGCGGAGGCGGCTCCGCGGAGACGCGGGAGCGGCCGGGCGCGCGGCTCCTCTCGGAGTGCCAGCCAGGAGGCGGAGAGCGACGGGGTAGCGACGGCGGGTCGGGGGCAGGACTTGGGCGGCAAACGAGCCAGCCGAGAGTCCCTCCAGCTGCCCGACGGAGCGTCCCCCAAAGGCACCTCCGGCGGCAGCGGAGGCGGCGGCAGCAGCAAGAGCTCCGCCGCCTCCAAACCCGGCGCGGAAGTCGACCCACTCTTCCACCAGCTCCACCCCATCCTCAGCTCGGTCTTTGGCCAGGTAAGGGGCCCTTCGTCCCTCCTCTAACTCCGCTGCCCCCTCCTTGCCACTCCTCTCTTTCCTGCGCTTCCTTTTGGGACGGGATGCGGGGTTGGGGAGGAGAGAGCTCGGAAACTTCTGGCTGGAAATGTGCTGCTTCGGGGCTGCCTGGCAGGAAACTCCAGCGGAGCTATGCTGGAAGGGAAGGAGGGGGCGAGAGGGGGCGAAAACAGACGCTGGAGCTGCTTCTCTTCCTCCTCCCTGCAAAGCCCCCACTCCAAATTCTCCTGGAGTCCTCCCTGTGCACCTTTCCCCAGGTTCTCAGGAGGAAGCAACCGCCGGGTCAGAAGTGTGCGTGCGCGAGAGCACCGGTAAAGTGATGCAAGGCAACCGCCGGGTCAGAGGTTTGCGCGCGGGAGAGCACCGGTAAAGTGAGGCAGGGCTAAGCAGCTAGTCCTCAGGAGTCGCCAGGGAAAGGAAGTGGGTCGGGCAGACATTGGCAGGGACCAACAAGCCACCTAAAGCAATCCCCGTGGAAAAGAAGCTGGTGAAGAGCAAAAGAACGCAGCAAGCGGGAAGGGGTCGTGCTCAGCGGTTTGGTGTGTGTACGTGTGCGAATTGTGCCTGAGCGCACCCCTGTGTGTTGGGTATCGGCCCCGAAGCTTTGGGGTCAAGTGAACCTGTCTTTCTGAGTGAGAGGAGAGACACCGCTTACGCTTCAGTCCTGTGTGTTGCTGGGGCGGGCTGAAGGTTGGAGAAACTGTAAGTGCAAAGACGGTGAATTAGTGAAACAGTTAAAAATAATACATTAAAAAAATATGCAATAGACACTAAGCAAACCTAAGGATGGGTTGCCTATCCCTTTATTTGTCTTTTGAGCTCCTGTAGCTGACCTTCGAATATTGGGTTTGATTTTAACACTGCTCTGTTCACGTCCACTGGTGACCATTTTCACATAGATGCACATTGAAGGTGAGAAAACCTCCCTTGCTTCTTTTTTTCTGGGTGTTCCACTTGTGAAAACTGTCTCAGGACCAAGTCTGGGTTGGGTGCCAGCGGCACAGGATGACACCTATGCAAGCTATGCAAGGCTTCGCCAACCTGGTGCTCTTCAGATGTTTTGGATGACAACTCCCATGAGCTCCAGCCAGTATGGACATACTGATGGGAGTTGTAGTCCTAAACATCTGGAGGATGCCCCTTTGGCAAAGTAAGAGGAGGCCCAGTTGAACAGGAAGGTCTCTTGCACAAGTCCCATTGAAATGAACAGGGGATGCTTGTGCAAGAGAACCTCAGCAACTTCCATCTCTATCTCTTTCTCTGCCACCTTTTAATAGTGCTGATAATCTTCTCCCTGCAGGTGGCCCCTGTATCTTTCCACCCAGAAAGGTTTGACATTTAAGTTTACGGGAGTGGCAAATGCCAATTCCAGCCATTTAACTGACCCTTTTTAAACATGCATTTTTATTTTGATGGGTCAGCCAAATAAAAGAGCACCAGAATTAGACATGGTGGAGAGAGCGGGACAGGGAGTGTTTGCTTCAGTTGCTAAATTGTGCTCTGGGTCCAATCCCGCACTGCCACTTGCAAAACATTTGGTTGATAACAGCTCTCTCTGCATGAGTATTTTTTTAAAAGTCCTTTTTATCCAGGTCTGAAATCTTCAGACAGGATTTTAAACTGAGCAGGATGCGTAGAATGGTTTGTTTGTTTGTTGTTAGTTATTTATTGTTAGATTTCTTTCAAGGAGGTCAGGGTGACATACACTGTTCTCCTCTTCTTCATTTTATGCTCCTAACAACCCTGTGAGATAGGTTAGGCTGGCTCTTGATGCTGTTGTGTCAAGTTGATGGTGTCCAAGTGTTCTTGCTGGGAATGAATCCTCCCTATGTGATGGAGAGGCTAAAGAGAGAGGGATTGTCTCTAACCTGTCCCTTTCTGCAGCCTATCTGTAGGGATGGAGCAGGAAGGCGCAGGAAAACCATCCCATAAGATGCTCCTTCCCAGAAGTATTCTAGCAAGCTCTTCACCAACTGGCTGCTCTTCAGATGTTTTGGACCACAACCTCCATCAGCCCCAGCCAGCACAGCTGGGAGTTGTATTCTGAAACATCTGGAGGTCCTTAGGATGGCAAAGGCAGGTCCAAATTAAATCCCTGAAAACTCTGAAAAAGAGGGAGGTGGAAGGAGGAGTTAATTTCTTTCCATCACAATAAGGAAGAAAATTAATTTTACGGTTTGTTTATTTATCTATCACATTTATATCCCACGTTTTCTCCAAGGAGCTCAAGGGTTCACTTCCTCCCCAACATATCCTCACAAGAACTCCATGAGTTAGGTTAGGCTGAGAGATGGTAACTGGCCCAAGGTCACCCTGGGAGTTTGCTGGCTGCGTGGGGATCTGAACCCTGGTCTTCCAGGTCCTAGTTCAACAATGTAACCAGTATGCCACCACTGGCTCCCCTCCGGGGAGAGAGAGAAGCATTAACACCCCCAACTGTTCTGCTCAGGTTTCATACAACCTCTGTCAACCTATCTCAATCTTGGTGGGGCTACAGTGTGTAACTTTTAACCAACCAGTCCTGACTTGGTGCTCTTCAGACATTTTGGACTACAGCTCCCATCAGCCCCAGACAACACACTGTCCTAGCACAAGCAGTCCATGAAACCAAAGTGAGGATTTTTGAAATGCAAGGAGAGAGGGATTTGGCTCTCCAACGGTGCATTGTACCACAAGCCCAACCTGTATTTCTCATGCAGCTGGGGACTGGGAAGAGATGACAGACTAGGAGCTGGGGGTGTCTCCAGGGAGATGCAGAGTAAGTGCATCTAAAGCTCTGTGTGACACAGTTTGTCTTCTTTGGGGAAGCGCCTCATACATTAGATTGGCATGTGTGTGCGGTAATGTCTGCAGGAGCAGTTTTCCCAATCTATGCGCTCTCCTTGAAGTGTGCTCTTCGAAGTACCATTTGGTGGAAAGGCAGGACACCATTTTTTCAGACAAACTAGGGGGAACTGTAGCTTGATGGTGGAGCATCTGCTGTGCATGCAGAACGTCCCAGGTTTAATCCCTGGCATATGTAGGTAGGGTTTTAGTGACGAGATTCTGGAGGCAAGCAATTGGGGAGGCTGTTCAGACCTTACTTGTGGACTTCCCAAGAGCATAAGACCACCAGAAGAGTATGCTGGATCAGGCCAGTGGCCCATCTACCCATTTCTGGATTTAGGGTTGTGTGAGCTGTTCCCCTGCACAGGGGGCATTCGGGGGCACCAAATGTTGGCCTCACACAGGGCACTGTATTATGAAAGATTACCAAAGTCTGCCCCTACTCTAGTCCAGCATCCTGTTCTACCAGTGGCCAACCAGATGCCCCCAAAGGAAAGCCTAGGAGGGGAACCTGAGCGCAACAGCTCTCTCCCCTCTCCCCTCTGTGGTTTTCAGCAACTGGTATTCAGAAGCATTACTGCCTCTGACAGTGAAGGCAGAACATAACCATCAAGGTTTATAGCCATTTGGAGCCTTATCCTCCTTATGTTTATCACTAAGCAAAGTTAAAAAAAACAACAGAACTAAGTTTTTTAAAACAGAGGGGAAGAAGATCAGGGGCCCAGGAGAAAACACCCCGGGCTCATGCAACCCCCTAGCAACCCTAAGACAGGAGGAACCAGCAGGTTCATGACGGCAGAACTGGAGCAAGTAGGGTGGTTAACTGTCCATCCGCATGCACTTCCCCCATACACAGAGTTATGGAGATGTGAAATGGTTGCCTGGAGGAGTTTGTGGAGAGGAGTACTGAGCACCTCAGGGGGCGCCTTAATGATCAGGATTGCAGAGTGCCAGTCTCCTCTTATTACATGTGTTATGTCAAGGAGAGAAACCATACCAGCTGGCAAACTGGTCCCCCTCCCTGCGTCAGTCTTGTAGGAAGATAGGAAGCTGCCTTATATCACTGTGTACTGGTTCACTCAGCTCAGTAATGCCTTGCCTGCATCAGAGGTGGGGAACCTGTGGCCCTCCAGGTATTGCTAGACTCCCATCCGCTCCAGTCAGCATAGCTTTTTTGTTCCGTTTCACTAGATTGAAATACTGCTTGGTTGTAAAAAGTCCTCAAAGCACTTTACAAAGAGAACAAAACAATGAAATTGTTAGTAAAAAAAATAATTCAGAAATAATTAAAATCAGTGATAAGCTAAAAACCAGGTTAAAGCACATGTCAACATTCTACATCTTTTGGATAGGCTTTGACTAAACAAAAAATTGTCTAAACAAAAATGCTTTTAGCAGGCACAGAAAGAGTACAGTGAAGGCACCTGCCTCGTGTCAATAGGCAGGGAGTTCCAAAGGGTAAGCGCTGCCATATGAAATGATGGAGTTCTTACAAATGCAGAATGGGTATCATATGGCACCCATAGTAATGCTCATTCTGCTGATTAAAGTGGATGAGAGGCCAGATGTGGGGAAAGGTTATCTCATAGTCCTGGTCCCAAGTTGTTAAGTGTCTTGAACTTGGCCTGGTAGCAAATCAGCAACCAGTGCAGATCTCTGAGCACAAATGTTACACAAATGTTGACAGGGTCTCCTGACAGCAGTCGTGCTGCAGCATTCTGCACCAACTGCAGCTTCCAGATCAAATGCAAAGCAAGCCCCACTTAGAGCACATTGCAGTTCAGTAGAACCTCGGGTTACGTGCTGTCCTCCTTACGAACGCTTTGGGTAACGAGCTCCGCTTACCCGAAAGTAGATGCTCCTGGTTGCAAACTTTGTCCCGGGATGCAAGCAGAAGTCACGTGCCGATGGTGCGGCGGCAGTGGGAGGCCCCATTAGCGAAAGCACACCTCATGTTAAAAATGGTTTCGGGTTAAGAATGGACCTCTGGAACGAATTAAATTCGTAACTGGAGGTACCACTGTAATCTAATCTTAAAGTAACCAGTACATGAACTACTGTGGCCAAGCTTTCCCAGTCCAGGAACGATTGTAGCTGCCATACCAGTTGGAGCTGGTAAAAGGCACTTCTAGCCACTGAGGCTACCTGGGCTTTCAGTAACAAAGATCGGTCCAGAATCACCCCCAGACTCCGAACCTTCTCCTTCAGAGGTAGGCAGTTGACCAGTTTCTCAGACACAGGAACCACACATCCACAGTGTCCCCATCTCGCCAAGATTCAAGCACATTTTGTTTGTCCTCATCCATCTAACCACTGCATCCAGGCACTGGTCCAGAGGGCTGCACAGCCTCTCCCAGTTCAGATGTTATGGAGAAATAGAGCTGATGGCACCTTGCCCCAAGACTCTTAATGACCACTCCCAGTGGCTTCATATAGATATTAAATAGCATTGGAGATAAGATAGTGCTCTGCGGCACCCCATTAACGTAACTACCCAGGGGGTGAGAAGCACTCACCTAATGCTAGTCTCTTGATTTGGTCCTGGAGTTAGGATTGGACCCATTGTAACTGATTCCCTCCACATGGATATTGAGGTCACTTGAGACAATCATCCTGAAATCCAACAATACCCCAGAGACTACCTTGGACAGCCCAATCAGGGATACTGCTGGGCAACAGGGCAATAAATAGACTAGGAGCATACCCAAGTGGTCTCTCTAAGACCCTCTAAGTCAGCCTTTCTCAACCTGTGGATCCCCAAATGTTGTTGAACTACAACTCCCATCACCCCTAGCTAGCAAGGCCAGAGCTCAGGGATGATGGGAGTTGTAGTCCAACAACATCTGGGGACCCACAGATTGAGAACTGCTGCTCTAAGTCCAAGATCAAGAAGTTTTCTGGCAAAGGAGTTGGTGGTTATATGGACAATAGCAAGCCTCACCCTCACCCTTGAACCCCTAGTCTAGACTGGTGGATGAACATGGTCTTAATTATGGACCCATCCATCAGGGATGGTCAGGGATGAGGGGATCTGTAGTCTAGCAACATCTGGATGGCTACAGTTTCCTAACATTTGGCCTATGGTGACCAGCAGCCCTTCAGATAGGGCGTCTCTCCTAGCCCTACATGAGGATTGAATCTGGGGGGTCTTCTGTATGCAGAGCAGATGCTGTGCCCCTGATCATGCAGATGACTCTTAGTGAGCAAAATGGGCGGTTTCTTCCTTTCTATAAAAGCTCTGCAGAAAAGAACTCCTTGAAGCACACATAAGTCCTGCTACTCTTAGCATCAAAATACATCACAGCCCGATAGTGTACCTCTCCCCATCTGAGGAGAGGAGGGAGCCCAGCTCCTCCTGTTAGTTCTGCAACAGTATGTACAGCCATTGAGTGGAACGCCCCAAGCTGGAGGGGTGACTTCACACAGTGTGCTATCGAAGCAGTGCGAAGTGTCCCTGAGCTGGAGAAGAGGGCGTCCCAAGGAGAAAAGAAGAGGCTCACAGTGCAGGCAACAGGAGATAGGGCGAGGCATCTCATCAGTGCTGCAGTGGTTGTCTCAATAATGGGCTTTCTGAGACGCTTGGCCAAGCTGACAGTCCTGGCACAGCTCTCTCTCTCTCTCTCTTTGCAGCGGAGCAATACCAGGGGGGAGGTGGGGGGTGGAAACAGATGCTCTGTCATTGTGCCTGAGCACCAGCCGCAGTGTCGCATTAGGCTAATGACAGGTTAGGATGTGGGTGTGGTGGAGCATAATTGCTTAATATTAGCAAAGGGCCTTGGTGGAGGTGGACCCAGATGCTGGCATTATGATATGTGAGACGTGCACAGCAAGCTGAAGTGGCCCTCACAGGAGCTAAAGTGAAGCTGCTGGTTCCCAGGTTTGGGGTGTATCAGGAGATGGGCCAATCTGACTGATGGGGTGCAATCCACTGGGAAATGTTTGTTACTGGCCCTGCTTTGGAGGCCTAGGCAGCGATGTTCTGAATACCAGTTGCTGGAATCTGCAGGAGGGGAAAATGCTCTTGTCCATGAGTCCTGCTAGGGGGCTTTTGAATAGGGGCATCTGGTTGGCCACCATAAGAACAAGATTCTGGACTAGATGAGCCATTTGCTTGATCCTAATTTGTACTTTCTGAAATAATACACAAATCGAAACACAGCCACCCTTTAAAACCATCACTTCTCCACATTTCACAGTGCAGTTCTCCAGCCAAGTGATGTGCACAAAAATGCATATACTGGCATAAAGTATGCCTATAATTGCATATATTAGGGTAAATTATATTAAAAAATGCATTATATCCCGGGAAGCTACTTTGAAAATGTGTATATTAGGAGAAATTGAAACTAAAATGCTGGTGAATTTTCATGAGCAACTTAAAAAATAAATAAATCTCAAGCTGATGTGGATATGTGGAGATTTAAAAATAAGCACATTGGAGACACCAAAATTGACAAATTTGTTGATTCCCAGGACCAGGGTCCAAAGGGGGCACTTCCTGTGGACGGCTGAATTGCCAGCTATTGTGGTGATTTTGTTTTATAGAAATTTGTTTTTTGTTTGTTTGTAAAATATATTTGTATATGATAAGATAGTATATGAAATCTGTTTACAGCACTAAACACATAAAACCATAGAGTTAAAAACATACACCAATTAATTATTATGGAAGGCTATATTCTCAATCGTAATTTTAAAAGGGCCAAGGAAGTGGGGGCCTGATTACTTTTTATCACTTGATTTAGGAGGGGAAGTTTTGATAGCAGATTTTCGAATTCAAAATAACTATCTTATGTCAGTAGAAATCAAAATTGAATTAGGAGCATTTCTTTTCTGTATAAATAAATATCTACCTCCCTCCTACTAACAGTATGTCACTGACCACCAATGTTTAGTCAGGTTGAATATCCCTACTAGAGCAGATCAGCCATAAATTCCTCACAGCATTTGTACTTTTTTATGGAGATTTTAATGCCTCAGTTGGAGCAACTGCAGAGGGTCTCTTGGTACTTTTTCGCTTAGACTCAGAAGATATTTTCCTAACCTCACATTGTTCTTTGGACAAGATGATGCACACACAAGCCTGAAACTGTTGCAATTTGTATTCCAGCATAATTTATATGTTCTTCACAAGAGTCCTCTAGACATATCTAAGGGTCAATATACTTATTTGAACAAGCATGCTGGAAGTGCTTTCAATCACATTATAGTCTCTCCTTCATTATTCACTTTTATAGGGGACAGGGGTGGCGCTGTGGTCTAAACCACTGAGCCTCTTGGGCTTGCCAATTGGAAGGTTGGCGGTTCGAATCCCCGCGATGGAGTGAGCTCCCGTTGCTCTGTCCCAGCTCCTGTCAACCTAGCAGTTCAAAAGCATGCCAATGCAAGTAGATAAATAGGTACCGTTGCAGTGGGAAGGTAAATGGCGTTTCCATGCGCTCTGGCACTTGTCATGGTCCTCCGTGCACCAGAAGCGGTGTAGTCATGCTGGCCACATGACCCGGAAATCTGTCTGTGGACAAACGCTGGCTCCCTCGGCCTGAAAGTGAGATGAGTGCCGCAACCCCATAGTTGCCTTTGACTGGACTTAACCCTCCAGGGGTCCTTTACCTTTACATTTTTATTCACTTTTGTGAACACTTTTGAAGTGCTAGAACAAACAGAAAGCAACTACTTTCCAATATCAGTGATCCTACGTCCTTTAACAGAAAACATACTAACTACCAAATCCTCAAGAGTGTGTTGAGAAATACAGGACATGACAAACTTGAGCCACCTTTTCGTGAGCAAATCTCCAAATCTTGTTGATGTCTTCCAGCAAATTGTCACAGAACCCAGGCCCTATTTGATAGCTTATATAATTAATAACAACACAGAGACAACACACCTTGACTGGTTTGATGGTCAATGCAAAGCAGCTAAGAAAGTTCTGGTTAAAGCAATTAGAGATTTGCATAAGAATTCATCAGAGGCTTCCACAGAAAATGTGATCAAATGTAGATTGGAATACAAGACTCTGCTCAAAAGCAAGAAAGCTGAATATACAAAAACCCAGTGGCAGGAACTGGGACTAGCAGTAATGGAAATTAAGGAAGACAAATTCTGGGAACTGGTGGCCCAGAGTTTAAATGAAGTGAGATCATTACAAGAAGCCTCAATTCCTCCCTTTAATTGTGTTAAATGTTTCTCCAACATATTTGGTGGCCAATATTTGGCCACCTCATGAGAAGAGAAGACTCCCTGGAAAAGACCCTGATGTTGAGAAAGATTGAGGGCACAAGGAGAAGGAGATGACAGAGGACGAGATGGTTGGACAGTGTTCTCGAAGCTACAAACATGAGTTTGACCAAGCTGGAAGACAGGAGTGCCTGGCGTGCTCTGGTCCATGGGGTCACGAAGAGTTGGACACGACTAAACAACAACAACAAAATCTGGGCAAACATATGTACCAGCAGTGTTTAAGGATTTCTCAAACCTACCTGATTGGCAACCAGTCTCCTGTAATGAGACAAAGGCCATTATTTCAAATAATGCTCCTGGAGAAGATATTCTTCCACCTGAGCTCTATAAAGAATACATGGAATCATGGAAGTCTATCCTGGCTGGCTTATTTACCACCATAAACAACACAGGCCAAATGTCCTCTGGGTATTGAGATTTTAAATAATTTTTATTAAGATTTCAGTAAAAGATATTGAGGTTTTATTGAGTATTATTTTCCTGATTTATAAGAAAGGAGATAGGAAGAATCCACAAAACTATCAGCTGGTTAGACACTTCCTCAAAGCTATAGGCATGGTATCTCCTTCAAAATTATCAGACTAGTTGCAAAATAGCAACATTATTTGTGAAGAACAAGTGGGATTCAGAGGAGGGCACAGCATCAATGATCGATGTTTTACTCTTAACCATAAGGAAATATACTAAGAACATTAAGAATTTTCCTTATATAGCCTTTATTGAGTTTTCTGCAGCATTCGACTACTAATTGAAACAGACAGGGAGAAATTTCGAATTGCTAACATTGACTACAGAATTCTGCTATTCATCCACAAACTATACAGCAATACAAGAAAGAGGTTTAAATGATGGCATGACTGATACGTTTAAAATGTCATAAGGAGTGAAGCAAGGTTGCATTCTGGCTCTCACTCTTTTTAACTTTTATAGCAATGATTTGGGGAAATATTTAGCCAATGCAAGCTCCACCTCTCCAGTAATTAGGAACAGAAAGATCTCCTTATTGATGTATGCAGATGAATTAGTGCTCCTCTCTCTTTCTTGATTGGGCCTCAAAAATCTCTTGAGGGGTGTTTAGCACATGCTGTAAACAGGAAAGCCTATCTATAAATTACTCTTAAGACCAAGATTATGATTTTTGGCAAAGACAGTCCTAGGTATAAATGATTTTTTAGATCAGTGAGCTATTGAACAAACTTACTCATTTAGATACCTGGGTGTACACTTTAGTGAAAGCCTTTCTTGGAACTGTCATATGGAAGCAGTGAAAGTTAAAGCACAGAAAACCATGGGGCATTGATGAAGTTCTTTTGCAATAAAGGAGGGAAGCTGATTGAACCTGCCCTAAAGATATTTGGTAGGATAGTGCATATTCAAATGCTCTAAGGTTTTGCAGTCTGGGTTTTGGAAACTGTGCAGAATATATTATATCTATATCTATCTATCTATCTATCTATCTATCTATCTATCTATCTATCTAAAAATACTCTACCATCAGGAATATCAGAAGCTCTTTTTCACACATAATCCTCATGGCCAACAATTAAGGCAAGAACGGACAGTGCTCCTTTAAAGTATATTTTAAAAACTGCTACTATCCTATTGAGAGTTTTCCTGTGCTGTATGGACTTGGGTGATAACCAGCTTGTCAAGGTGTTTTAGAAATGAACTCTGCTTTGACATTGAATAAGTGTCAATTAAGGAATTGGCTTTTCTGGACAGGAGGGACCTACAACTAAACTGGAAACACCAGATTTCCCCCTTGGTATCCACTTTTGAGAAGAGAGCATTTTAGAGCTTGTTATATGACTAAACTCTGACCAGTTTCCTTAAGAACTGCATTTATTGCACTGCGTTGCCAAGTGATGACCACTGCATTCTTGGAAGGCTGCTACAGCAAGGTCCCATAAGCAGGCAGCCTTTGTATTTGTGGTCAACCACAGGTGGAAGACTTCACTCATTATCTGTTAGCCTTAAATAGAGACCCCAGAGATTGCTTTCTGAAACCTTTGCGCACACAAGCAAGCAGGCACAGCCCAGCAGAAATGGTTCAATTTCTTTTGAGTGGCAATAATAGCTTTGTAACACACAAGAGTGGCCCTCTATGCATTGGCTGCAAAAAAACCAAAACAAAAATGCAGGCAAAACAACCAAGGCAAATGGAGTTAGATAAAAAATATATATATATTGATGTGGTGATTCAGAGATTTAATTTGACATCAAGCTGGATTTGAGCTTGTTGGTGTCTCTGGTAACTTCTCTCTCTTACACCACGGATGTTGGCAAATTGCATTTTAAAAAGGAAAAATAGTATTAGAATTGGAGCTGTCAGAGATGCACAAGGAAAACTGTGTTTTAATGCTCAGAATCTTAGCAAAGTCTTTTTTTATATTTTGCCTGTATGTTCTGAATTATTTTATTAATACTATTGCTTAATACAAGTTTGTCATGGCCTTTGTCTCTAGAACAATAAACTTACGAACTGACCTTTGTATTCATAATTGCCTGCACAGATCTGGCAGAATAGAAAAGTTTTAATTGCTATCTAAACGAGGATGTGGCCTCAATAATTGGTAAAGATGGTTAAATGGTAAAAGCCATGCCTATGAAGATGACTTTGCTCACGACATTTCCAACATCCCTCATCAGGCTCACAGAACTTCATAAAAATGCCAGATGCAGAGAGCGCTTGATGTCTCTGGAAAAAGGGGATGTGTGTGTGTTCGTGTGTGTGTAAATAATTAATTCCTTTGCAAATGAGGAATTCCAGTGTGGTTTGAGCAGACTGCTTTATGTCTCCCCAAAATCTCTTTGAAGCCTTTTAAAAAACACACAATGCACAGCGTGATGTGAAGCCAGCCTGTTGGTCATAACATCAACAGCTGCTCCAGATGGACTGGAAATGCTATTGGCTGCTGACGCCAGACCCTTGCAGAAAGTGCTCCAGTGTTCTGCAAAGAATCAAATGTGCTTCAATCTGCCTTTGGGGTCAGATTGCACTTCCCAGCAGCAGCAGTGTGGGGGATCTTTGCTATGCCATTGCCATAACACTGAGAAGAAGAAAAACTCTGTCATGACTCTCAGATTTGGCCCCTTTGTGGAAGATTCAGGCGGCAATGAAACAAGGCTGCTGCATTCAGAGGATGATCCTCAGTGCTTCCCCCTTGGTTCCCCTGACCTGAGGAGGGAGCTATTCTGCCTTTCTCAGACTTGGGAGGTATTTCCACACCTGCTATGGTGCAGAGGTCAGCCCACAGTTGAACTATGGAACTCGCTCACACAGGAGGTAGTGATGGCCACCAACTTAGGTGGCCTTAAAAGAGGATTAGACAAATTCATGGTGGACAAGGCTATCAGTGGCTTCTAGCTGGAGGCAGTAATGTTTCTGAATATCAGTCTCTGGAAACCACAGGAGAGGAGGGGACCCTTGTGTCCAGGTCCTGCTTGCAGAGTTCCCTTTGGCTTATCTGCTTGGCCAGTGAGAGAACAGGATACTTGAACTAGATGGATCATTGGCTAGATCCAGAAGGCTCTTCTTATTTCTGCAGAAACAGATAAGGTCTCCTACACATGGCACAAAAAAGCTCCCCAAGGAAGTGGGTCATAGGAATGTAAACCTTACACAATATCAAAAGCTTATTCCATCCAGTTCAAATTGCCTACAACGACTAGCATCAGCGATCAAGGATTTCAGGCTGGGTGTCTCCTAGCCCGCCCTAGAGCCGATGAGCACTGAGGCCTTCATGTAAAGCAGGTGCTGTGCTATAGGAATCTGCCTTATACTGAGTCGGACCTTTAGTCCATCTAGCTCAGGATTGTCTACAGTGATTGGCAGGGGGCATTCCCAGCCCTACCTGGGGATTGAACCTGGGACCTTCTGCATCCAAAGCAGACGCCGTACCACTGATCAATGAGCCTTCCTCTTGAGGTCAGCTGCAGCACAGGGCTTTCCAGCCTACTAAGTGATGGAATGTTTCCTTGAATTCTACTCATTTATTTATTTAAAAACATTTACAAACCACTTAATATTTAAAAAGCACAACACAAAAAGTATGAACATAGAATAAAAATACAGTATAAAACCACTAGAACATGTGCAAAAGCATATAAATGGGGTTTTTTTGTCTGCCTGGATGGAGGAAAGGGAGGTGCTCTGTGTGTGTGTGTGTGTGTGAGAGAGAGAGAGAGAGAGAGAGAACTAGCTTACTGTACAAAGGTAAAATTTGCATCAGTTGCTCCACCCACTTTTGCCTCTGATCCCACCCCCCACTGGCATGTGCCGCCCCCCCCCCCCCCGGGAGGTTGCCTAGGAGTGAATGTGGCCCTTGGGCTGAAAAAGGTTCTTCAGCCCTGTTCTATACTGACTGGCATCGGCTCTCCAGGGTTTCAAGCAAGCACCCTTTCACAGCCCTACTTGGAGATGCAGAGGACAGAGGGATGGAGCCTGAGACCTTTTGCATGCAAAGAAGATGCTCTTCCACTGAGCTGGGACCCTTCCCCAAAAGGCTTGTTTTAAAGACTAGCAAGTTTATTACGGCATCAGCTTTTTGTGGACCAGAACCCACTTTGTCAGAGGCATGACGTAGGGAGTGCAGATGTTCAGATTCTTTGATAAGGGGGGTGGAACGATCAGACAGCCTCGGAAGGCAAGGAATGGTGGCCAATGAGTCACATTCTCCAGGCAGAGCTCAGACAAGATTGGAAAGAACGGAGTGACCCAGCCCAAGTAGCAGCCGCTGGGTCGCAATAAATCAGCAGAGCAAGGAAACACAAAACAACAGGAGCATTAAAACCCGAAGGAGGACAGCAATTTCCTCTAGTGAGCCATGGAATATGGATTCCATAGTAGCAAATGTGCTCATACGATATGATATGATACGATACGATAATCTTTGTTGTCATTGTCTCCATAGAACCCTCAGCACCCTGAATTACAGCTCCCATAATTATTTGGGGGAAGCCATGCCTGTCTAAAGTGGTATCATAGTGCTTTAAATATATGGTGTGAATGTGGCTTTAGCTGGTTCCACCAGTCATTGACTCTGCCTCTGTCTGCCATTGGCTCTGGCTCCATCTACTGTTGCTCCATGCCTTCTGCTCTACCGGGGCACTGGCCGCCACAGGCTGACGCGCTGAAGTCCCAGAATAAACTAGCAGAGAGTCATCAGTTGCCCCTTTTGGCATCCTCAGAGGCACTGGTCCTTAATAGATCTCCCAAGCAGAGTTGCCAAGCCTTCTTGTCCTCCTGGACTGCACTGCCTCCCTGTCTGATTGCTTATTCACAACCTTACCAAGATGCACTGAATTTACCAGAAATTACTGGTGGCTGTGTGGCTTATTGGCAGAGCACATGTTATGCATGCAGAAGGTCCCAGGTTTTATTCCCAGTTTCTCCAGTTAGCAGGGCTGGGAAATACCTGCCTGCATGAACTCCAGGAAGTCAGTCAGATCAGACAGTCCTGAGGTAGACTGACAATGATTGGTGGAAGGCAGTTTCCTATGTTTATGGGTGACTCAGGAAGCTGAACAGTGTCTGCCGGCCACTACAGGTGCAACTGGCCTCTTGGCTTGGAAATTTGATTTTATCACTCCAGTTCTACATAATTTGCAGAATGCTAGAGATCTGGGTGCCTTGGGAGCTGCCTTTTCCTTGCACCCTCTGATTGACATCTGAGGCCCGGCTCCAAATCCCTCAGCAGGCAAGGGTGGTGTCAACTATGGGCAGAGCTTTTTCTGCTGCAGCTCCTACCCTATGGGATTCTTTCCCAGGTGAGGTCTGTCAGGCCCCATTGCCATTGAGAAACTTTCAGTTAATTGTGTCATTTTTTTCTGGTTCAGTTCAGTGTTATTTTCGTGCTGCTGCAATTTGTTAAACAGGTTGGATAATGTTAACTTAAATAGGAGCCTTGGAGCTGCAATGTGTTGACATCTCAGTGCATATCTTGTTCTCATATTTTCTCTCTCTTTTTTGGCAAAGAAATGAAAAGGAAGCAATTGCTTTCTTCTGTAAAGCTTCTGATTTCTGTAAATAAATTAAAAGGGAGCAATTGCTATCTTCTGTAAAGCTTCTGATTTTGCTTTAAAACATCTATGTTTTTATTATGTATAATATGAATGAATTAAAGCCTAGGTGGAGCTTAAAAACATTTTTAAGGGGTTATGTTTGTTTTGCTTGGTTTATTATTATGAGTGTCTGTTAGCTGCCATGAGTCTCTTTGGGAAAATAGGGTAGAAAAACTGAAATAAAACAATCAAAGGCACACTATTACGGAAGAGAATGTGTGGTGGTGATGGTGGCAGCTGAATTTGGCTTCTTCAAGCCTGTTACAAGATACACACAGAGGTTTCTTCTGCTGCATGATCTCCAGACCTGAGAAGGTAGCCAAACTGAGACCCGGAGCAAACCCCTTTGTAATTAGTTCAGATTCTCAGCTACTGCTTAAAATGACTCATACGGCTAGAGGCCTTGCTGCTCCTGCTCCTCATGTTCTGTGCACACATTTCTACAAGTCAGGATCTGAGCATCTGCTTCCGTCAGCCACCATCCATTTCTCTCATACTTATGGGCACCAGTTCAGAGGAAGCACTCGCGCCAGCGATGCCATGGTGGCACCAACCATTCCAGATCTGCCTTCAGGGACTCATGTGCCCCAGAGGTCTGAGGATCTGCTATCTCTCCCTCTTTCTCTTTTGCCCTTCTCTCTTCTCCCAGGCCCATTTTCTCGTCGGTGCTGTGATAAGATAGGAAACCACTTACGTGAAGTAGGAAAGGAAATGGCATCTCAGGCCGGCAAATGTTGTGGGTATATGTGGCTCCGTCGTAGAGCACGTGGCCTGCAGCTCCAGTTACAAATGTTGGGAGATGTAGGAGAGGCAAGAGGAAGGACTTCTTGACACAGTGCATAGTTCAGTTGTGGAATTTGCTTAAAGAGGAGGCAGTGATGGCCACAAACCTGGATGGCTTTAAAAGAGGGTTAGACAAATTCATCTTGATAGCTACTAGCCATGGGGGCTATTGTTCTACCTCTACTGTGAGAGCCACTAAATGCCTCCGAATGCTGGTTGCTGGAAGCCACAGGAGGGGAGGGTGCTGGTGAGCTTATAGGCTTCCCATTGAGGTGTCTAGTTTGCCACTGTGAGAAAAGGAAGCTGAATTAGATGAGCCACTTGCCTGATCTGGCAGGCTCTTCTCGTGTTCTTATACAATGTTCTCAGGCTCTAGGAACTTGGACCCAAACTTTTTTGGCAGCCCCATATATAAATACTTCAGCCACTTAGTTCTGGCTTCATGGTGTATGCAAGGCTTTGGGTTCTAGGGTCAATTACAGATGGCTCTCAATTTCAAGTATAGAGCTGGGGGAAAGCAAGGGGAAGAGCCATAGCTCAGTGGTAGAGCATCTGTTCTGCATAAAGAAGGTCCCTGGTTCAGCCCCTGGTGTCTCCAGATAGGACTGGGAAAGACACCTGTCTGAAACCCTGGATAGCTGCTGCCAGTCAGTGTAGAGAAAATGGACCCCAGTGTTCTTACTTGGTATAAGGCAGCTTTGTAGGTTTCTGTGATATAGAAAGAATCCCCAAAGATAGAAAGTCTAATTTTGTTGAGTAATCCTCTGCTTTTCAGCAGATTCATGAACTGATTAAATTCACATCAATTTGCACATTTAAACACCCATATAGGCTCTGTTTTCAACTACTAGAGGATTTGTGAGATAAATGATGATGTTGTATAAGCAAAAGCTGCCGTGTATTACTAGAGGGGAAGGGCATCCTTCATACTGGCATATTCTATTCCCTTTCACCAAAACCCAAAGAGCCCCCAAATGCAAATCCTTAGCTTACATCACCCTCAGCCACTACCAATTAATCAACCAAAAATTTAAGTTGATTAACCTGCTGGTGAAACTGTTCAAAGCCTAGTGTGAAAAATTGGTTTTGTCCCCCCCTTACAGTGTGTGTGTGTGTGTGTGAGAGAGAGAGAGAGAGAGAGAGGGTGGGGAATGAATCCCCCAAATGTTGGAGGGGTAGGGTCATTCCACACCTGTCCGTATCTGTGTGATGCAGGCCCTGCTCAAGGAGTTTTGCCAAACCTCTCAAGAAGCCCTGCACTGGTGGTGGATGTGTTCTGTTCATCTGTTGTCTTGCACTCAATTTGCTCAGGCCCTTCTTAGCGCCTCTAAGTGGATTGCGCTCCTCCCAGCTGTCTTCTCTGGGCATCGAAATGCTCAGTGTTTGAGGGGATAGAACGGAGCACTGTGGCAGTCTCTGAGCACTGAGGGCAAAGGTAGAAACTGACTTCTTGCGGGGGCTTCTTTGCTCTTCATCCTCCCTCCAATGAGTCAAACCAGATTCCTCCTCCTCCTATCCTGAGTGGTGGGAGGGATCAGAACTTTAATCTGATGTAGATTATATCCATCCACCCACTCCCTCCTTCTCTTCCTCTTTCTTTCCGTTCCTCCCTCCTTCCCTCTCTGCTGCTGCTCCCCTCCTTTCCCTTCCCTTCCTGCTTCATCTCTTCAAAGAAGTGAGCATAAAGTTAACAAGCAGAAAGAAAGAGAGGGAGGGAAGGAAGGAAGGAGATGAATGAGTGAAGGAAGGGAAGAAGAAGAGAGCTCTCAGAAGAGAGGCGCCCTGCCACTTGTGCCCAGTGGAGCTCTAGATTTGACTGCTGCCGCCTCTCTCCCTTTGCTCCTAAGGACTGCCTTTCATGGAACCAATTGCCCGCTTCCCTTTCTAAGCCTGTCTCCCGGAAAGGCAGCTTCAGCATATTATGGGCAACTGTGTGAAGTCTCCACTGAGAAACCTCTCAAAAAAGGTACGTTTCCCCCCAGCATCTTTGGGACAGGGTGACCACTTGGTGTCGCTTAAACAGGTAGGGAGGGTTTGTGGGAAGCAGGTGGAGATGTGTCTCCCAAACTCCCCGCCTAAAGTTGGTCATCGGTTGGGCAGCACAGAGGCTGAGAACAGTCACTTGTGGGTGTTTGTGTGCATGAAAGCATGATCCCGTCCATGTGCAGTTGTGTGTCGGCACAGAGGTATGTGCAGTTGTGGGCACATGTTTGCAAAACATGGGGCATGAGGCACTAGGAAGCACTCCAGCACAAGCTGCATATAAATGAGCAGGAGATGCTCCTCTTGGTATAGGTGCCATTAATTGCCTTGAGAATTGTGCAGGAGATCCTCTCGGGATTGTTGTGCCCAGTGCCTTTTTTCTGGGGGGACACATACCCCTAAACGTTTTGTGAATCTAAGTTTGGCCTCATTGAGGGACAGTATTTCAATATTAGTAGGAAAATGAGAGTATCCCTAAACATTTTTTTAGAAAAAAGCACTGGTTGTGCCCCTTGTTGGTTGATTACAAGTGTGTTCACGTTTCTGTACCTAAACATACTAGCACACATGTTTTGTACAAAGCTACCAACTGAAGCATCTTTCTATGGGTGTAGGTGCACTTGTTGCTTTGTGCATAGATGTGCAGAGTGCAAATCCATTAGCGCATATTCTTCATTAGGGACACAACTAAATGGTGTCTAGTTTGCGGTGCATTTTGTGTTATCGCAATCAGGCTGTTTAAGCCACAAGCGCATATCCTGGCTAGGTTGTCCCCCGTGCTTCCATGAGGGTCTGTGATCTGTCATCCCTGTTGAAACAAAGATTTTAGGGTATTGCTAGCAGTTACTGCACTCTGGGACAGGGGAAGATGTGACCTCCTTCCCAAATCCCCCTCTGCCCTTCCCCAGTTTTCTGTTGGGGGGTGGGTCCAGCCGCTGTTTCTTCAGCCCCACCTTCTGCATTAATGTAGGTCAGCCCTTCCGGCAGTTATGTGCCAGTCCCCATTTACCCTGGAAGAATCACTTCCATGGTAAACAACAATGACCTTTAAAGCATGAAATGGACTGGATTTTGCATCGTTTAGGGTGCACGTTTTCCTATGTGCTGCTTCACACCCCCTTTTCTCTGAGGCCTTGTCCTGACTCCCCCACCCATGAGGGTAAGTTGCTGGGCCTTTGCTGGGATAGCTTGTACCCTTTGGAATTATTTGTTGTGGGAAAGCCATAACATTAATTTCAGCACACTGCCGATGCTTTTTTAAGAACACATTTTTAAGTAGTTAATCTTAACTGGCTGTTGATGCTGCTGTTAAGTTCTGTGTTTATAACTCGGCTGAGGGTTTCAGTGGGTGTTTTCATCTATAGCGAAGTGTTTGGATTTTAGCTGCGTGATCAGTTGTGCTCAAGGTTCTTCCCCCCCATACATTCTTATTGAATCTTCCTGTGATTTTCTGCTGTAATCACTTCAAGTAACTTTTGGCAGAGAATGCAACAGATAGGCTTTATAAATAAAACTAGCAATACAGCAGAGCACCCACATAGCATTTACTGATTCCCCGCTTCCCCTTCCATTTCTATGCTCTGGCAAAAAGGTATATTTGTGGAAATAAGTAACACACACACCCCACGACTGAACTGTGAATGGAGTTCAACCTGGAAGGTGGGCACACATTTGCCCAATAACACCACCAGGCACTTCCAACTTGTTGTGGCATCAGTGGCAGTACAGGAACAGTAGCCATCTGTTAGTAATTGGATGATGCTGGTGATACAGGGAAGGGCCGTAGCTGTATGGCAGAGCACCCACTTTGCATGCAGAAAGTCCCAGGTTCAATTCCTGGCAGCATCTCTAGGTAGGGCCAGGAAAGGTTCCCTGCCTAAAAACCCTAGAGAGCCATTGCTGCCACCCAGTGAGGACAATACTGATCTCTGTATAAAGCAGCTTCCTGTGTTCTTAATGACAAGTGGAGCAAGGGATTATTGAAACAGAAGGAATAAGTGAAGTGAGCCCACCCTGTAAGCAGATGCAGATATTTGTGCGGTTCAAAAGGGTGTAAGTTTGTGGGATTGTGCAGATCGTGCCTGGGATGAACGTCTGTGCTCCTTTGCATGTATCTGTGCGCACATTGATCCAGTTATGTACAGTGACGTAGCCACACATATGGACAGATGCTCACATCTATGCCCCACACCTATCTGTGGGGTGGCCTTCTCCTCTATGAACACATATCTGTCCTGGCATGTGTTTAAGCTTCCCCCACATATGTGCTCCTGGTATGTAAATGTCTGTGTTTCAGATCCCTCCCTCTCCCAGGTGGTTTGTGTGAGTGTTGGCATTCAGCCAGTGGACTGCTTTATGTTGAAGTGCTCAGAATAGTTTGTGGACACAGAAGCAGCAGTAGCAGTGTAGCGGTAACATGGGTGGCTGTTGAGCTGGCAATGGAGCCGATTCTCCACCACTGCGAACTTCAAAATAAACTTCTGGACAAAATGCTTCCTAAATTTGCTTGCTGAGACGCCTAGCAAATGGATATTGAACAGACTCACAAGGCTTAATTGATAGATTAATCAAAGTAAAGTTTTAGTTGACTGACTGGTTGATGGAGCCAATTTTTACTAATAGTTGAAGTGTTTTTGTTCAGGGCAGGCATGTCTTCCTAGATAACAAAAAGAAGAAGCAAACTATCCCATGTACCAATGAACAGAGCCTTTGTTTTGACATGCCGTGTGCTGTCTTGTGCTTCCTTTAGTATCTCCAAGAGGCACCCCTGGTACTTTCCAAATGTATTTAACCCATTAATTGTTTGTGGGGCAGGTCAGATGTAAACTGCTGACATCCTACTGGCCAGATACATCTTACTAATAGTTTTCCGAATCTCTGACTTAGGATTCTAAGGTCAGGGCCGATGAAATTCTCTTTCCAGAAGTTTCAAGCCAATGAAAGGAGGAAGTGCTCTCTCTTTGTGTGTGTACACTCACCTACCTAATGGTAGAGCCGGCCCTCTGCCTAATGGTAGGGTCAACTGACACTCAAGTTATCCCACCAATGCCTATGATGAAATAATTTTTGCATTGTTTCGAGAGCTTGTTTTGGGTTTCACCAGAGACAACATATAAACATACAAACACACACACCTGTCTGTTTCGCATGGAGCACAATGCCATCCATGCTTCCCTCTCTGGAAAACTTTGTTCTCTGTCCCATGTAGCAAACAGAGGGACATCCCTTCTGCTGTGTGGTCTTCATGAGGACACTTCTGTACCGAGCCGTGTACTTTGCTTTCTGTCACATATGTGTTGTTGTTGTGGATTCTGGCCTTGATGCTATTCTTGCGCCGTGATGCCAATAGCATCATACCTTGGCAGATTGACTCAGGGCTGTGTGTTTTTGTTAAAATAAGAAAAATGCCAGCTCCCATCAAGCTGGATATGTGTGTCGTGCAACAAACACACGTGGCCTCTAAACACAGCCGTGCATGCAAATCTGTGAGCATCTGTGTCCATGTTCTCAGCCCTGCCAAAAGGAGGGTGCAATGCTTTGCAGCACTGCCTTTTTTAATTTTTGGAAGGCGATTGCCCAAAGCTGCCAGCAGCACCATGAAGAAACAAGCTCCCTTTCTCTGTCTCCCATGAAAACAACGATGGGGTTGTTAATGTTTACTGCGTACGATCCAAAGGTCCCTGTGAAGGGAAGACGGCTAGCTTTTTATAGCTGCATGAGAATGTCAGGATGAAACGTTTCTGCCAGAACCCAGGCCGATGCATTGCTATATAAGGCAGCCGTTGGTTCTCCAGTGGGGCCAGGAACTCTCAAGACCAGATTCCACTCTGGGGTCCCAGAATGCTGCTGGGAGGTGCCTCTTGTGAAAGCAAAACAAGACAGCACCCCACGTAATGTGGAACAGAGGAGGGTGGCGGAGGCTGAGTGGGATTTCTGATAGCGAGGGAGCCAAACAGGCCTGCATTAGGTTTGAGTGAATGACCAAAGGCCCACTGTGCCCTTTGCCACTGATCCTGTAATACTTGCTATTTTTCTAAAAAGAAATACGCTCGGCATTGAAGCCCTGCTCTTTGAAATCCTGATCACATAAATGCACAGATAGTCACTTCTGGAATTTCAACAGGCAACAGGAATTTCAACTTCTGCTATCTTCCTTTACATTATTATTATTATTATTATTATTATTATTATTAATTAATTAATTTATTTCACTATTTTCAAAAAATGAAACGCAAAGCATCTTTTAAAAAAATGAACAATAAAAACAAGGATAGAACAACCTGAAATGTACAAATAACATGTAGGTAACTTTAAGGACTAGAAACTTACTTTTTAAAAAACCTGAGTCGCAGGACACTTACTTCTGTGGCCATTGCCCATTTTGTGCTTGTTCCCATATGGCCAGACCTAACTCCTGATCAAATGACCAAATAGTGTATATTGAATGCATGGAGATAAAGGTGGGATTATGGCCCCACTAGAACACCAGTTTATTCATTGGCTCTTCTGAACAGACAACTTAAGTCTGTCCTTACGTCTCCTGCATACAGACAGCTGTTGAAATGGAGCAGGGAAATCCAGCTGCGATGCTGGTGTTCCACACAATATCTTTTCCTAGGTGTCACCGAGGGTAGACACAGATTGGAGAGACGCAGGTGGGTGGCACCTGCCCCTGCAATGCCCAATTTGGGCCTGAGGTCTCTCCAGCATCCTGCTCTTTCTCAGGCTTCATAGAGACTAGCAACTTTGGAAATCTTTCCCTTTTTTAAAAATGCCCACTGACATTCTCAGGGAACTCAGTTCTGTATGCAATTCCGACATTCCAGCGGTGTCACCTTGGGAATACCAGGCTGCCCTGTGTATTGTAAGCAAACTTATATTGGTACACATGGGAAGCGCTGTGGTTACTAATATGCAGCTGCTCCAAGTGTCTTGCCAGGATGTACGGGCCGCCCAATTCATGTTCAGCAGGAGCCCCAAGAGACACTTCTGTCATCAGCCTTCTCTTGAACTCACAAAGAGCTACGCCTGTGCCTTGTAGGCTAGGCATGATTTCACCTCCAATTGTTTTGGTCCAGGCAGCAGAGGAGATCAGAGAAACCCTTTCTTCTTCTCTGCCCTCTTTCTAGTTGCTGGAAGGACGTCTGCAGTGCACAGAGGGCTTTTGATGTCATTTCCAAAGTGGGGGGGGGGGGCGACGACCTTTGTTGGCCGCTGGAAGTGAATTCTAGTCCCTGGCTGCTCAGAGCTGTAACAAACAGAAGGGGTGTGTATGTGTGAAGTGGTATGTATTGAAAGATGAGGGGTAGGGGGTGGGGGAGACAGACGTAACTTACTAAGCAAGGTGGAAATGGTTTATACACATCTTTGCTGTCCTGTACACACGTATACCTCTCCGGGGAGGGGAGAAAGGTTCTGCAGCTTCTTAGCAAGTCCTTGCAGGGGAGGAGACAGGGGTAGGTGCTGAGCACCTACTGCCTAGTATCCGAATGTCGCCAGCATATTTCCCCTTGCACAAATCCCTGTGGTACATTTTCAACAGCTTTACAGTTTTCAATAGTTTTAGAGTGTTATTTAGGGGTGGATGGAGGTGGTGTGGTGAAAGGGGGGGGGGAATGTGATACTTAAAACGTTGCGATATTCCTTAAAAGCACAAGGGTAGCTCAAAGAGTCAGTCCACAGTTTCTGCTTGCGCTGCAAATGGTGACGCCAGGTTCCTGTGGCAGGAAAAGAGCCTCTGTTCAGATGGTTACGTCTGTCTTCCCCTTAAGTCTGGACTAGCCTTTGCCAACCATGTGCCCTCCAAGGCGTTTTGGATCACAACTCCCATCAGCCCCGGCCTGGCCATGCTGGCTGGGGCTGATGGGAGTTGTGGTCCAAAACACCTTGATGGGCCAAAGGTTAGCCGAGGGCTAGGCTGGCCTCTCTGCTCACTGAAAGCATTGGAGCAGACCTGGGAGGAACCGGGAGGTAACTTCCTCTATTGTATCATTTGCTTGCTGCTGGTTTGGCGGAGAAGATCCACCATGAGGACAAGACATGCTATACAGCTGTCCAGACGAGCGAGGAGGGGTCAACAGCCGGGGAGTACCAAGGCCCACTCATGGTGCTGGCCCAGAACTGCGCTGTGATGCACAACATCCTGGGGCCGGCGTGTATCTTCCTCAGGAAGGGATTCGCAGAGAACAGGCAGCCAGTACGTAAGTTGCACCCGGACGGGCAAGGCAAACACTGCAGAGCCCAGAGGGTGTGTGGAATCATGTGCCCTCGCCCTCCTGTGGATTGAAAGCCAAAAAAAAGCATGTCGCCATCTGGGTCTCAAGAGATCCCCATCACCTCCTTCCCAGCCCAGAATGGTTGGGGTGTGGGGAATGGGGGGAGAAATGGTCTGCACTACGGTCAACAATCGCTTCTCCTCTCATACCCGTGGTTCAATAAAACACAATGCTAATAAAGCAAACGTGCAGCCCTTTCACGACACCCAAAATCAGCTGCTCGAGGCAACTGCCTCATTCTGGCTCGTGGTAGGGCCAGTCCTAATGGTAGGGCCGGCTAAGTAGCATCCAAAACCTGTCACTTCACTTTGCCACATCAACAGGGCCAACTTTGAGTCATTACATCGGTCAATCTGTCATGGGTGCTTTAGCTGAGATACCTGCGTTGCAGGGGGTTGGACTAGATGACCCTGGGGATCCCTTCCAACTCTACAGACTTATGATTCCTGAGACACCTTACAGCAGTGGTGAGGAACCTCAGGCCCAGGTCAAATGTGCCGCCCCCCCCCCCCCCAGCATCTCTAGCTGTCTCTCAGAACTCTCCCCAGGCAACACCCCTCATTGCCCATCTCCAAAGTGTTTTTGGCTGGCTGGAATGTGTCACTGATCTCTGCTCACGGCTCTTGCTTCCCTGGAAGGAGGGTACATAGGAGGGCTGTGAGTGTAGAAACTGGCTGACTGTACAAAGGTAACATTTACAAGTGTTGCTCCACCCACTGTTGTCTCTGGCCCTGTCCACTACTGGCATGTGGCCTTCTGAAGCTTTCCCAGTAGGGAATGTGGCCCTCAGGCTGAAAAAGGGTCCCCAACCCTGTTTTATGGGGTAAAGTTGGACATCTATTACTCCAGGTTTGTCAATGAGAATAACCCTTACTTTGGCCCTTCCTATGTCATGGGGAGGGGAATCCTTAGAGAGAACTAGGCAAACTGCCACTAAGGTTTACTGCCGCCACCCCTTCCGATCAGTCTAAATAAAAGCAGCAGGAGAAATTGGATAATGGCACACTTTGAAATTGCTGGCTTGGTGAGGGAGATTTTCAGCTCAAGAGATCCTCCTCCAACAAGGAGAGAGGAATCTTTGCTTTGGCTAGGGAGCGGGCAGGAATGTGATTAATTTCTCCCTGAAGAGTGAATCCTACCTAATTTGCACATTCCCAAACAACATACAAACCAAAACACGGCTGTCCTTTGAAAAATCCACATCTCTCAATTTTGCAATGCAGTTCTCCAGCTAAGCAACACGTGAAAAATGCTTATGCGAGTCCAGAAAAATGCACATATTGTAACATTAAAAAATGCATTATGTAAGGGGAATACTGAATTGCAAAAATGTGCTACGTTAGGCAAAACTGCATACAATAATGAGTTGATTAGGAGAAATTTACATTAAATTGCTGATGAATTTTCATTAGGGCTTTTGTTTTCTTAAATAACAATCAGAAACTGATGTGGAAATGCAGAGAACTGAACTTTGGGATGGACAGATGAGCAACTGAGAGAAACCGAAACGGAGGGATTTCCCCAGCCCTATCTCTGGCCCACCCCTCTGCAACCCAGTGGGTTTGCCCCACTGGAAGGAGACTCTGAGCACCTGCTGTTCTTTCACAAGCACAGGAGTCGGTGGGGAACTAGCTTTGTGGGCCTGAGACCCAGGAAATGGAGGACTCCATTTTGTGGGAACCTGCTGTGGGCCTAGAGCAGCTTGATGGGGGCAAGGAGGTAGAGGCTGAGAACTGGGAGTGGTCTGCCCACCTTCCTCTGCCCTCAATTGCCTGGAGATCTGGAGATGTTGCCCCTTCTTCCTGGGCAGCCAGCAGTGCATTTCCAGCTTGGGCTTTCTTTTCTCTTGCTGCAGCTTTCTCCACCCATCCCATCTACCCTTGAAAACAAAATGTTCGGCATTTGCAAGTACTTCCTGCCTGGGCTGAATCATTGTCTCATGTTACCTTTGTCTGCAGATGCTCCAGTCTCTCTCAGGAGCTGCCTTTCTGCCCTAGGCATCTGAGGAATGGATGGGGCCATAGCTTAGTGGTAGAGCATCTGTTTTGCATGCAGATGGTCCCAGGTCCTATCCCCAGCAGCATCTCCAGGTAGGCCTGGGGGAGACCTCTGAGTCTGAAACCCTGGAGAGCCATTACTGCCAGTCAGGGTAGATAACAGTGAACTACGTCTGTCTTCCCCTCAGTAGAAGGCAGCTGCCTAGGTTTCCTGAGATGGTGCCTACAGCTTCCAGAGCCCCAGTTTTTTCCTACTAGCCAGGTTTTTTTTGGAGATCTCAGGGCAACATGGGAGGGGCTCAGCTGGCATGAGATGTTCCCACCAGTTTAGCCGGCTGCTGGGAGGGAGGTACCAGCAGCTCCCAGCTCTTCCAGGCAGAGCTCATCATGGCTATCAGCCTAATTCTGCCTTCTACTTTCTGTTCCTGGAAACAAGGCAATCTTGGCTCTCTGGCGTGAGCATCTCTAATGAGCTGGTGTAAATCTGAGATGTGGAAGGACCTGGCTAGTGGGATAGGCTTCAGAAAGGCTGCTCTTTCTCAGGTTCACTTGCTGGGAAGGATAATGTCATGGGGTTTTAATTCTTCCATGTGCCTTTTTGCCTTGGGAGAGAGACAGTAGGCCACTGGCAGAGCACTTGCTTTGCATGCAGAAGGTCCCAGGGTCAATTCCTGGCAACATCTCCACTCAACATGCTCTCTCTGGAACCAGGGCCAGAAAAGAACCCTATGTCCCTGCCTGGGATCTTGAATATTTGCTGCTGGTCAGAGTAGACCAACTTGGCCAACCTGATGCCTTCCAGTTATTTTGGACTACCATTCCCATCAGCCCCTGCAAGCATGGCTGTGCTGGAGGAGAAAATATGGCTGTAGCCAGGAGAAGTCCAAAGCATCTGGAGGGCACCAAGTTGGTGAAGTCTGCAGGAGACAATACTCTGGCTTTGATGGACCAATGGATGACATTGGCCTCTACATATGCTCAGAGGCTCCTGCCTTAACCCTGATTTTGTCTAAAGGAGCTGGCTTTAATCCCTGATGTTGTTCCCTTGCAGGACAGAGAGCTACGGCCAGAAGAAATAGATGGTAAGGTTCTTGATTGTCTTCTTTATACCTATAAAAATGGAGTAGATAAATTCATAGTGGATTAAGACTGTGACAGCGAGGCATGCTGGCTATATGATACCTCCAGATGAGAGGCAGCAGGCCAGCTGAATGCCAGCTACAAGGTTACAAGCGTGGGAGCAGGGCAGCTGCAAGTGGCATCTAGTAGTCCCTGTGAGAGGCTGGACTACATGCACCTTCAGAATCACAGAACTTCAGAGTTGGAAGGGGGATCAAAAGGGTCATTTAGTCCAACCCCCTGCAGTGCAGGAATCACAGCTTTAGCCTGATTCAGCTGCAGGGCAGCTCTGATGCTCATATGCTGCTTTTGCTGAAACAGCACTGCTGGCCTTCTGGGGTTTCCAACGAGATGCCAGCCACCCTCACTTCCTGGTTTTGTACCGACCTGAATGATAATTCACATATTATTTAAGAACATAAGAAGAGCCTGTTATATCAGGTCAATGGCCCATCTAGTCCGGCATCCTGTTCTCACAGTGGCCAGCCAGATGCCTGTGGGAAACATGCAAGCAGGACCTGAGCACGAGAGCCCTCTCCTCTCCTGTGATTCCTAGAAACACTCGTAACCTTGGATCCCAAACGCCTTGGCTGCCAAACAAATTGGCTGCCAAATGATTGAAACCCAGAAATGAGTGTTCTGGTTTTCGAATGTTCTTTGGGAAGCCAAATGTCCGATGGGGTTTCCATGGCTTCCGATTGGCTGCAGGAGCTTCCTGCAGCCAATCAGAAGCCGTGCTTTGGTTTCCTCACGTTCTGGACGTCGAACAGACTTCCGGAACGGATTCCGTTCGACTTCCAAGGTACAACTGTATTTGGAATCATTACTGCCTCTGACTGTGGAGGCAGAGCACAGCTATCCTGCCTAGTAGCCACTGATAGTCCTAGCCTCCTTGAAACTGAGGAAGTGTAAGAAGTTGCATTGTCTCACTATCCATCTGGAGGTGCATGCTTTTATTTAAACTAGGGTAGCCATGTATCCTACTGCACCATAGGTGGGGAGCCTTCATCAGACTAAAGTTCACATTTCCTTATGAGGAACAAACAAAGCACCTCTCTCCTCCATCCAGACTAGCAAGAGTTCCAGGGCGCATTGTCAGAGACTGGCAGGGGTCTGAAGAGTGTGTGGCAAAGGCCAGGGGCTGGGAGTGCAACTCAGAAGAGGGGACCAGCAATTAATGGGGTCAGGTGCCACCCACAAGGCAGGAGCCAGGCCCATGGGAGGAGGAAGAGTCAGGGCAGTCTGAGACAGAGGAAGGCAAGCAGGATGTGGTAGAGGAAGAGGAAACTATTCAGACAAGGGAACAGCCGGTCGACTCCCCACCTAGAACCAAGAGGGGTTTGAAGAGGGAAGAGCAGCAACGACTTCCATGTAGGAGAAATCTCAGTTTGTGGGCACACAACCCATCAGAGGAGGGCATATAAGCCAAAGGAGGGGAGTGGACCTACTATTTCTGCAACTGCTTCGCAGGATCCAGACCTGTGGACAGCTGTCCAGAGGCTAAAAATATGGGTGCATGTGTATATCTGGAGCACTGTGGGAGCTGCTGTAAGTGCTTCACTTGTCAATAAAGAGACAGCTATCAGATGTGTGCCTTCCTTAGCTGGGACAGTAGGCCATGAAATGCATTCCAGCCAGGTGAAAACACTCTCAGGGATTGTGAACTGGAGTCATTGAGAGGTGTGGCTAGTGAGGGTGTGTGGTTTAGGGAGAGAGTCCCAGGAGCTGGATAGAAAGGTTTAGAGGGCCATATTTAGCTCCTGGGCCTGAAGTTCCCCACTCCTGTACTATGAGAAGCATAGTCTTGGTATTTGAAGGCATTCTTTCTGTTTCAAGGACAGTCCAGTTTACTTCCAGTTCAAAGAACCATAAGAAGAGAGGAGGGGCCAGGGATTGGTCTAAAGCAGGCTTCCTCAAATTCGGCCCTCCAGATGTTTTTGGCCTACAACTCCCATGATCCCTAGCTAGCAGGACCAGTGGTCAAGGATGATGGGAATTGTAGTCTCAAAACATCTGGAGGGCCAAGTCTGAGGAAGCCTGGCCTAAAGTCTCCTCTAGCATCAGAAGAGCCCTGAGAAGCTATCCCACAGCTTGAAACCCCAGGACCTAGAAGTGGAAAATAGTAGCCCTTTACTGGCCAGATGCAGCATTCAGGGAGTAAGACTTCTGGCCAATGAATACCTAGCATAGGCTATAAAGATCTCCTAGTTGCTGAAGCAACTTGTGTGTTGTGCCTCAGCTGTAGGATTACTGACCATGTTCCTGAAACTCACCTCTATGTCCCTCTCCAAGGTGCTGATCTTGGTGCCTCACCTTCCTGTCTGCTTGGAACTGCTGGCTTCCCCTTTGCTTCCATGTGGATCAGACGCATGGTAGCACTGGGCTGGGGCTGATGAGAGCTGGAGTACAAAACACCTAGAAGGCACCCAGCTGGGGAAGGCAGTGCTAAAATATTCTGTTGCCACAGACCTTTCACACACTCCTTTCTGTCTCCATACCAGCAACATGTCAGATCATACGGCGTGGTCCATTTTGTGGACACCTCACACAGCTTAGCCTCAATAGCAGGAGGACCTAGACAACATGATGAGGATCAGGGCCTGTGGCAGAAAATCCATAGGGTTTGTCCCTCCTAGTCATTAATTTGAGGCACAGTCAACCCCCAGCGGTAAGGGAAATAGCTCAGTGGTAGAGCATCTGCTTGGCGTGCAGAAGGTCACAGGTTAAATCGCTGGCACTTCTAGGTCAGGCTGGGGGAGATTCCACTCTTGAAATCCTTGAGAGCTGCTGCCAATCAGTGTAGATGATACAGTGGTACCTCGGGTTACGAACTTAATTCGTTCCAGAGGTCCATTCTTAACCTGAGGCTTGCTTTCACTAATGGGGCCTCCTGCTGCCAGCGCACCACCCGCGCACGATTTCCGTTCTCATCCTGGGGCAAAGTTCGCAACCCAGAGCAACTACTTCTGGGTTAGCGGAGTTCGTAACCTGAAGCGTTTGTAACCTGAGGTACCACTGTACTGAATTAGATGGCCCAAAGGTCTGATTCAGTATAAGTCAGCATCCTATTTAATCACCCCTTAATTGAAAACATTGAGAACACTGTCAACACTGACTCCAGGGTTTCAGACCAAGGAGAAATTGCTAGCCCTAACTAGAGATGCCACTGGGGGTTGAACCTGGGCCTCTCTGCATGCCAAGCAGCTGCTCTGCCACGGATGACCTGTGGCCCTTCTTTTCCAAAGTGGGTTCATTCCAGGCCATGTTTGTAGCCACCACTGACAGCCGCGTTCTCTGATTGGATTCACCTCAACAGAACTGAGAGAAGCCTTCAAGGAGTTTGATAAGGACAGGGATGGCTACATCAACTGTCGAGACCTGGGCAACTGCATGCGCACCATGGGCTACATGCCAACGGAAATGGAACTCATTGAGCTCTCCCAGCAGATCAACATGAACCGTGAGTGCCAGTCACCTGCCAAGGGGGCATCCCTCCTCCCTCCACAGTGCCACTCTCACTCCCGGTTAGGTTTTTCCAGTCTTCCGGGCAATGTCTTCCTCATCTCCCTTTGGTCTGCCTTTCTGCACAAGCACAACTCCCCAGGCCACTTCTAGACTAAGCTTAGGCTTGGCTGCTGTACTCCATGCTCTGGCAAACTTCCAGACTGGATTATTCGAACTAGGGGTGTCAAAGAAATCTGTAGAAAGTTGACCTGCGGTTGTATCAAACTAAGTTCTGCTAGTAACAACAACAATTTATTATTTATATGCTGCCCATCTGACTAGGTTGCACTAGCCACTCTTCGCAGCTTCTAACAATTTAAAACAGGCACCCTGAAACTCGGTCCTCCAGCTGTTTTGGGACTACAGTTCCCATCATCCGTGACCACTGGTCCTGGTAGCTAGGGATAATGGGAGTTACAGTGGGTTGGGTTTGAGGATGCCTGATTTAAAACATCAAACCCACAAACAGGTCCTGAGCATAAGAACATTCTCCCGTCCTATGATTTGTAGCAACTGGTATTCAGAAGCATTACTGTCTCTGGCCGTGGAAGCACAGCATAGCCAAGTAAGTCACATCCATCCATTTCAACGGGTCTACTCTAAGTAGGACTCAGTTGGGTGCAGGCCGTGGATGCAATATTCCCTTTTTTCACAGTCAGGAATGGGACCCCTTCCTGTGGATGCTTGGCAGTATTTGAAAACATGTTCCCCCTGAGTCCTCTCCAGGGTGAACATAACTGGCTCTTTCTCCTTGCCCTGACAGGACTTGTTTTCCATACAGCTGACCATCTTCGTTGCCCTTCCTCTGAACCCATTGCAATTTGTCTGTATTCTTCTTTAAATGGTGGTCAGTATCTTACTGTACTCCCTCCTTGCTCTGTGTTCCTAGAGGGCGGCCACGTAGATTTCGATGACTTTGTGGAGCTGATGGGACCAAAGCTTCTGGCAGAGACGGCAGACATGATTGGGGTCAAGGAGCTACGCGATGCCTTCAGGGAGGTGAGAGCCAGATTGTGCAGCCCCTTCAGTGTGTTGCAAACTGTCTACCAGTTTAAGGTGGTATACAGCCAATCAGATGCCTTGTGGAAGCTCACAGGCAGGGAATAAAGGTAAATCCCTGAGGTGGGATGAGGCCAAAGGGGGCTCATCTAGTCCAGCATTCCCTTATCACAGTGGCCAACTAGATGCTCTGACTGGAAATTCAGAAGCAGGACCCGAGCACAGCAGGAACTCTTGTAATTCCTAGTCACTTGTAATTCCCAGCCACTGGTATTCAGAAGCACACTGCCTCCAACATACGTAGTCATCATGGCTCGTGGCCATGGAGAGCCATGGATTTCTCCAAGGACCGCTCCAGACACTCCTTTTTTTGTGTGCATTCATGATTTGTGCTCTTGGTGACATCAGGGCAGTTATTTGTGATCCCACTCTCAATACTTTTGCAAAATTTTCAGGCTGCACATATAGCTTTGCTTTCAGTCAGTGCATGTCCTATAACTTCCTGCTGAAAGCCTGTAACTTTCCTTACCACAAATGTTTGAGGAGCATTTGTCCCACATTTGTTGTGCTATACTGCAAGGGTGCGTCCCAGATGGCAAAAGTGCAGTAATGGGGAAGCATCTTGGAACAACTAATAAAGCGGAATTGCATGTGGGCAGTCTAATATAAATCAAAATGTGAGTTTTAATCTTCCTCTGTGCCCTCCTCCAGATATTGCTAGACTTCTCACCATCCAGAACATTTAGCAGAGTTTGGTGGGAGCTGGGGGAGGGTGGGGGTGGACAGGTTCCTCCCTACCTTTGCAATGCACCTTTAAAGTGTTTTTCACAAAAGGCAGGATATAAATAACTTAAAGCAAAAAGCAAAGATACCAGTCTGGTTTCAATCAGGTGATGTTCTTGCCAGAGTGGCTCAAGAGGTGAGAAAGGACACTGGCAACTGTGGAGATGAGAGGGGTGGGTCCTGAGAAATCTGACCAGTTCCATTCTAACAGTCCCTGACATCTGTTGCTTCCTTGCAGTTCGATACAAATGGTGATGGAGAGATCAGCACCAATGAACTACGAGAAGCAATGAAGAAGCTGCTCGGGCAGCAAGTGGGGCACCGGGACATAGAAGATATAATAAGGGACGTCGACCTGAATGGAGACGGACGAGTGGATTTTGAAGGTGAGAGAGAGTGAGTGAGTGAGGGGTTTCTCACTAGACAAGTAGCAGATCTGCTCCCGGTTCCAATGAAGGGCATGCCCAATGTGAGTCATGGACTAGCTGGATGCAGAGGAGTAGTAGCAGGCACCAGCTGGGTAACCCTCAAGGGAGTGCCCTCCTACTGCAACCAGCTGCCCTCCCCCCTGGTTTCCCAGGATCAGAAGAGGCATGAAGAGGGTGGAGCAGATAGAGACCTGTTGACTGAGTCTCAAATTGCTTGAGAAGGACCCAGCGGAGGAGGAGCCTGAGGCATCTATGGGAAGGCAGGGGCCTTCAGTCCTCACAACTGCCTCATTGGGGCAAGATCTACCAGGAAGAGTTGCTGTGCTCGTTAAGTCTGGCCTCCTGAGCTATTTGTTTCTTTGAATAAAGAGTCAGCTTCACTGTGAGTTATTACTGACCTGCTCCTGGCACTCACCCGACAATACGTCCCGTCAGGAATTGTCCTTGCAGGAAACACTGGAGGCAGGCAAAAGCACTCAATAACGGTGTGGAGCAGGGCCTTAGGGATAGTCCTGAGGGCCAGAAAGAGAGGCTTGGAGGGCCACATCCTGGATATTTGTGGCCAGGCTACCTCTGCCCATTGAGGATCTCCTAAACATGTGAAAAGTGTTTCATGCCATGGACATTTGGACCTCCAACAGGAAGCCTGGATCTAACAATAAAACACACATACAGTGTAAACCTGATCCTTAAGGGGGCATGCAACCCCCTACAGAAAGGGCCAAATCCACTCCCTGGTCAGGAAAACCGTTCTTCCATAGAACCTCCTTTAGCTTTTTGGCTCTCATTCATCTGTGACCAATCTCAACTGAGTCAGTTCATAATGTCAACATTTCTAAGAAGCTGCTATCTAGAAGCTGGTGAAGACCAAAGAAAGATATTTTTTTTTTAAAAAAATTAAATGTCCTGAATAATATTCAGTGCTTGAAGCAGCAGGTGATTGATTATTCATTATCACTATTCCTGCACAGCCCTCAGATCATCTAGTACTTTACAGTTGCCTTCTCCAACCTGATGGCCTCCAGATGTCTTGAACTGCAACTTCTGTTAGACCCTAGTATGGCCATTTGATACTGGGGTTGGTAAGAGCACACACTGTGCTGACTGGGGCTGATGGGAGCTGTAGGCTGAAATATATGGAGGGCATCAGGTTGGTGGAGGCTGGTGTAGGCAGTGGTGGTTGGTGCCCATTGGGACTGGTAGGGCCAACAGTAGGTGGCACCAGAGCCTATGATATTTAAGTAATTCTAGTTTTGTCCCCCTGCTGAGTTCTACAAGGGGCAACACTGAGACTAAGGAGGAGGAGGAAGCTGACAAACAGGGCCACCACCTGGCTTAGTTGCAAGAAGGCAGGCAGCTGGAAGAATGTCTGGGCAGACTGAGACTAGCAAAGCAGTGCCTTACTTGCCCTAATCGACCAGTATCCTGACTCAGTATAAGGCCACTTTCTACGCACCTTCCTTCTCTATTGTCACATCCGTACCATAAGTTTAAAGCAAATGACACCCCCAGAGAATCCTGGGAACTGTAGTTTGTTAGGAGTGCTGGAAATTGCAGCACTGTGAAGGATAGGGCTGGACGAAAACTGGTTTTCAACACTGATTTATCACCAGCTAATGGTGCTGTGAGTTAAACCACAGAGCCTAGGACTTGCCGATCAGAAGGTCAGCAGTTCGAATCCCTGTGACGGGGTGAGCTCCCGTTGCCCAGTCCCAGCTCCTGCCAACCTAGCATTTCGAAAGCACATCAAAGTGCAATTAGATAAATAGGTACCGCTCCAGCGGGAAGGTAAACGGCACTTCTGTGCACTGCTCTGGTTCGCCAGAAGCAGCTTAGTTATGCTGGCCACATGACCCGGAAGCTGTACGCCGGCTCCCTCGGCCAATAAAGCGAGATGAGTGCCACAACCCCAGAGTTGGCCACGACTGGATCTAATGGTCAAGGGTCCCTTTATCTTTACCTAACATTGTGATATATCAATATATCATGATGTCTGAAATAAAGATGGAGACATGTAGAGGCTTCATGGTTTTTCCTGCTTTGTGATTTTTGCTGGTGCCTGCTCTTGTGATTCGCTGCCTGCTGCAGGAAGCAGGGGAGAACTGAGCCAACAGAGTTAACAGGGGCTGCAGGAATTGAGAGAAGCATTGGCTGGCTTCAGAATTTCCCCCACACTGTGATTTTTGCATAGCATGCATGCACATCATGATTTGCAATATATTGCCAGGTCAAAAATTATGGAACTGATATCACAATATGGACTTCAAACCAGTTTTGGGTGACATATTGTGTCATCCTAGTGAGGGATGCACTACAGTTCCCAGTATTATTGAGGAAAGCTAGGACTGTTGAAGTGCTACATAAATGTGTTTTAAACGTATGATGTGGATCTTTTTTCCTTTTACTCTTTCCTTCTTGCCTGCAGAGTTTGTCAGGATGATGTCCCGCTGAGTATGGTTCTTGGGCTGAAAACGAATCAGCAGCTGAGGGAAGACGAGGACCTGAATGGAGCGCCCAGCCCCAATGTTCCTATGCAAAGGCTGACGCACTGGCTGCGCTCGAGACAGTGCGAGACGCCAACCTGCCTCTCTGACCCAAAGTGGCCCTGATGCTCCTTCACCCTTCCACACTGTGAAAAAAGACGATCTCCAGCAACTGGAAGCGTTCCTGGGTGACGCTGGGCTCCAGGACCAGCCACGTTTGCAAGCGAAGGTGACAACTCTTTCCCTGCCTTGACTCTTCCGGCAAGCACTGCAAAGGTGAAAGAGAAGGAAGGGGTTCTCTCAAACTGGTGGCTTATGGCAAAAAGCCACCTGGGATTGGTGCCTGCCACGGATTGCACTCTTTTCCTTGGTGAACTGACTGTGTATTGGCCTCATGCCTCCTTGTGTTGTTAATCATCTGTGTTGAGTTATTTATAGCCTCCCCGGAATGTTCTTGTGTTTCCCTGCGGTTATGTTAATGAGAGCAAATATACCTTTGAAATGCAAAACATAAATAACAAGAGCAAGACTTTGGTAGGCCTGGCTCTTCTGTGGGAGGAGGAGAGGTGGCTTGAGGCAGTGGGGATGGCGACAGCGATGGAGCCGGCCCTACCATTAGACAACTGCTTGAGACAGCAGGTGCGAGGAGGAGGAGAAGGAGGAGGAGGAGGAGGAGGAGGAGGAAAGCCTTGGTGGCTCTGTCCTACCTCCATTGTCAGAGGCAGTAAAAGCCCCCAAATGCCAATCCTGGGAATCCCAGGTGGAAGAGTGCTGTTTTGCTCAGGTTCCATTTGCAAGACATCTGGCTGGCCACTCCAAGAACAGGAGGCTGGACTCCATGGACCACTGACCAGATCCATCAGGGCTCCTCTGATGAGGAAAAGGCAGCCCCTCCCCATCTGTTCCTCTTTATCCCTCTGTTGAAACACAGAGCTCTGTGTGCTGCACAAACTAACCAATAGCCCTTAGGTGCCATGGAGGATGCTCACTTTGCTAGTGCCAAAGACAGAATCAGCTGCCAGTCCACTTGGCTTCTGTACATCAAAATGGGGGGAAAGGGTACTAACATGTCCTTTGCCTCACTGGCTGCATCCACACCATATATTTAAAGCACACACACACACACACACACGTACACATACACACACACACCAAAAAAATCATGGGAACTGTAGTTTCCTTCTCACAGAGCTACAATTCCAAGCACCCTTAAACTACAGTTTCTGGGATTCTTTTGAATTATTTTCACTCCAGTTTCTGAGTAATGGGTGGGGCAGAAGTTCTGTCTGAAACCAGCAAGCTTGATGCCGGGGTCACATTTCCAAGGCAGCCTTAGAGCCTGGCATAATCAAAGTAAATTCCAGCAGTCACAGCTATCACTTGCCTGATGCCACAGATAGCAGAGGAAGCATGTTAGCACACGTTGATCTGTTGCCCATTCTAGTGGCAGTCACAACACACCAGGCAGCACAATCCTGAGCATATCTCCTTAGAAGAACTCTCTATTGCAGGGGTAGCTAACCAGCAGCCTGGGGGCCTGATCCAGCCCCCTAAGTAAACCTCAAGACCCTATAGGGTTTGGTGGCAGCAGAACAAAGTGGGGGGGGGGAGGGAAGCAGACATAGAGCTACAGTGTATAAACTACAGTTCCCAGGATTTATTGCAGAGGCACATGGGGAGATGTGCTTTAAGTCTTTCCCACCTGATGCTGTAAGGTACATCTTGGGTTTCTAGTAGGGGGGAAACCAATCCCTGAGTAGATCTGACAAGCATGAGGTTTGCCCATGCCTGCCCTGGGCCAATGATCTTTTCAGCTGGTGGATCAGAACCCACAGACGGCTCTCAGCTTAACCTAAGCTCAATCACAGCCTCTACATGGAAATATATGGTTTTTAAAAAGCAATGAATTCAGAAGCAAGTCCTCAAATGAACGTTTGGGCCAAATGTGAGTCCCAGGTCTGAAGAAGCTGAGGCACTTCAGGTTCCGGAGGGCCTGTCAGCAAGATACCATCCATGGACCCCTTTGCTAAGAGAGCCTAACTGCTCCTCAGGGTGTTGTAATCACCAGTTGCTGCTTCTCCTCCTGATCATCATTGGTACTACTTGCTTGCTTGCCAGGCAGAGCCCAGTGAGTCAGCAAGCAGACCATGGGCATCTTCTGACCCTCCTTTCACCACTGCTACAGTCTGGGTCAGAGTAAGAAGTGGATGAACCAAGCAAGCAGGCTGCAAGGGGTGGAGGGGAGGAGCAGGATCTTGTCGACAGGTCCTGCTGCTGGGGTGTAAGCCCTCCTGGCAGGTGCTGGACCATGCTGAGCCTTGATGCCAGCCCAACCACTGGGCAAAAAAGATGACAGCCCTCTACCTCCAACATGGATCAAGGAGCTCCTGGGCCTTTTCTTTCTAAACTAGAAATCCCTGGTTATGCAGGTAAGAGGCTCCAACTCCTGGCTGATATATTCTAAATGCAGCAGAGTCCCACCCCACGTTCTTTCTGATGGTAAAATAACTGAAAAGGGGGGGGGGACCATAACTCAACTGCAGCTCTTACATGTGTCGTGAAACTGTCTTCTTGTGGAGCTGATCATCGGCCCAGCTAACCTTGTATTGTCTGCTCGCTAGAGCAGTGGTTTGCAAGCTTTTTCAAGCCGCTGCCCCCTTGGTTCCATAAGCTCATCCCCACTTCCCTCTATTCAGTGCTCTTTTTGGGGGAGGGGGAAGCGCCAGTACAGTGGTACCTCGGGTTACAGACACTTCAGGTTACAGACTCCACTAACCCAGAAATAGTACCTCGGGTTAAGAACTTTGCTTCAGGATGAGAACAGAAATCGTGCTCTGGTGGCGCAGCGGCAGCAGCAGGAGGCCCTATTAGCTAAAGTGGTACCTCCGGTTAAGAACAGTTTCAGGTTAAGAACAGACCTCCAGAACAAATTAAGTTCTTAACCCGAGGTATCACTGTACTCACCATGAAGTTGTTACAGTAAGTCCCATGCTTTAAACATGGGGGGGGGGGTGATGTGCAGGGCTGTGTACCCTTGAGTACCCCCAGAAAAAAAGCACTGCCTCTACCCTACCCTATGAAAAATATCCAGAACAACAGTTTGCACGGCCCACTAAGGAAGATAATTGCACCATAACATTCAAAACAGCAACAATTAATGCACATTTATTCAAAATCCAGTAAGTGTTATCAATTCAACAAAAATGACAAACTTCATCCAGTGATTTTCAAAGTCTGAAAGCCATTTACACCTCCAGAACTCTGCTGCCACCTGTCTGATTCTTATCACCTCCCTAGGTAAACCCACCGCCCCCTGGGAATGCAAATACTGCCCACTTTGGAAACCCCCACTCTAGATGTATTTATTATTATTACTTTGATTTATTACACACCCTTCACACCGGGGTCCCGCGACAGGTCGCAACAAATAAAAATGCAATATTAAAAACAGTTTGAAACAAATCAGAATAACAAGAACAGGGTGGGTCTTAAAAATACACCTCTAGTGGGAAAGGCCAGCAGAAAGAGGTTTGTTTTCAGCTGATGACAAAAGCTGTACTGTGAAGACACCCGATGCACCTCTGGGGGGAGAGCACTGCACAACTAACGGGGTGGCACAGAGGATGTCCTCTCATGGGCCACCAGCCCTTGAGATTCTGAGGACAGTGGAGCAACCAAGAGGCCCCCTCCGTAGCAAGCACATCCCTGACTGTTGCTGGCAAGGAATGATGGGAGTTGTAGTCCAAAACATCTAGAAGGCACTAAGCTAGCGAAGGCTGGTTTACTCGGAGCAGCAGCAACTCTCCTTGGACTGACTCAGCCAGGTATCGTCCTCAGCTGCAACCCTTTTAGGTGCTGATACCACTGGGCCTGCTGGCCTTCAAGGATGTGCTCTACTTGCAACATACATTATAATGCACAGTTCACATCCGCTGGCGGTGCAGCCACCCAGCCATCCTGTACCTGCCCAAGTATTATTGGACCAGCCTTAGCCAAAATGGGAATAGGCCAGAGTGTGAGAGTTGCCCTCCCATTCTGCAGACCAAAGGATGGCTTCCTTCTCTGTATAACTCAGTCTCCGGAAGCCAAATTCAGCAGGAGAGAGGCTGTTTTCTTGTACAGGCAGGTTCAGGGATTAAACCTTCAATCTAATAATCTCATTGCAGGGATTATTCCTCTGCTTTCATCTCCCGGCCAGCACTGGGAGAGATTCCAAGCTGCCCTGCAGACAATACACAAGCAGAGCAAGGATCCGCCCAGCTAGGCTGCTCAGCATGCAAGCGCCGTGTCTCCATACTAGTGTGACTTGCCCCCATGGTTCTGCCTTTAGCTATGTGCTGCAGCTAGGAGTGCAGCCAGGAAAGTTTGGACCCTGGTCTTAATAACCTGATGGTGGCCTCCTTCAGACAGCTGCGTGTGTTAGTTGTGAGATGCACATAAGAAACACTTCTCTTGCCACCCTGCTGCCATTCCGAACTTTACGCCTGCTTTTACTTTCCTGATAGGTTAGAGCAGGAGTGGGGAACTTTTTTTTAGCTCAAGGGCCACATTGTGCTCTAAACAACCTTCTGGGAGGCCATATACCAGTGGCAGGTGGGGCCAGAGGTAAAAGTGGGTGGAGTAACGGATGTAAATTTTACCTTTGTGGAGAACGCTGATTCCTACACAGATTTTCATTCCCTCCATTCAGGCAAACAGGAGGTATTAGCAGAACTCAATGACATAGTCTACCTAGTTAGGCAAAACCACTCGGGGCCGGTGAGGGGTTTGGTTATGGCTGTGGAGAGTGCTAAGGCCTATAGAGAAGCCGGGAGGGCCAGATTTGGTCCTCAGGCCTGTGGTTTCCCATCTCTCTCTCTCTCTCTCTCTCTCTCTGTGTGTGTGTGTGTGTGTGTGTGTGTGAGAGAGAGAGAGATGCCTCCCAAAGCAGTTTGCCAACCCTGATGAAAATAAAAAGAAATACTCTTGGAGCATGTGCGATATTGCATTTTAAACTCATTCACCATCATGACTGCAGGAATAAGACAGTGTTTGGTTCTGCTGCCCTGATGTTAAACCCATTTATTTGGGGATTCGCACCATTTTGTTATAGAAAAGGCTAATATATTTTTAAGGATAAAAATCATGGTTTGCACCCAATGTTAGTCAAACTCAGAGTAGACCCACTGAATGGACATGGTTAACTTAGACCCATTACTTTCAATCTGACTTCTGTTGCTGCAGCTCTTTGTGGTACCCATGGCCCTTGTCTCTCAGCGGACCTCTTTCTACCGGTGTTAACACAAAGCAGTGACCTTTTCTAAAGGGCATGTTGGCTGGGCTGATGGAAGTTGTAGTCAAAAGCATCTGGAAAGCAGTAGGTTGGCCAAGGCTGGTCTGGTGAAACAAGCTGCCTGGGAACCTGGTGGACCCTCCTCCATTAGAAGGGGTTTTTGGGGGGCTTGGCTGGCCACTTATTTGATGCTGTTGCAGTGTAAACCAGTATGGTGCAGTGGTTCAGGTGCTGGTTGAGGGCTTGGCAGACCAGAGTTCAAATCCCCACTCAGCCATGAATCTCACTAGGTAGGTGACCTTCTCTCAGCCTCACGTATCTCAAAGGAAAGACCAGCATCCTCTTCTCCCAGTGGCCAACTAGATGCCGCAAAGGAAAACCAGAAAGCAGGACCCAAGCATAATTGACCGTGGAACCCTCTTCACACAAAGCTTGTGTATACCACGAACCCACAATAATAGAATCATTGAACTGTAGAGTTGGAAGGTTTCCTGAGGATCATTTGGCCCAACCACCTTCGATGCAGGAATATGTAACTGTCCCATACAGAGACTGAACCTGCGACCTTGGCATTATCAGCACCACACTCTAAGTGGCTGGATATATGAGGCTGCCAACATAGTTTGAGTCCAATACTGCTTACCAGGTTCCTAGAGCCTGAGAACCTTGTATAAGAACACGAGAAGAGCCTGCCAGATCAGGCTAGTAGCCAGTCTAATCCAGGATCCTGTTCTCAAGGTGGCCAACCGGGTGGGTCAATGGGAGGCCCATAAGCAGGAACTGAGCTCATCAGCGCTCTCCCCCTCCTGTGGCTTCCACAACTGGTTTTCAGAACTGTTATGGTCTCCAGCAATGGAGTCAGATCATAACCATGGTGACTACTAACCATTGATAGCCGATAGCCTTTTCCTCCATGACTATGTCCTCTTTTAAAGGCATCCATGTGGGTGGTCCTTACTGCCTCCTGTGGGAGCAAATTTCATAGCTTAACTCTGTGAAGAACTTTCTCAACTGTCCTGGATCTCACATCATTCATCTTCACTGAACGTCTGTGAGTTCTAATGTTATGAGAGAGGGAGAAAAACTTTTCTCTAGCCTCTTTCTGCATGCCATGTGTGATTTTATAAACTTCTATTAAGTTGTAAAGAAATGGGCAGAGAGCTACGTTTGTCACCTTGAGCTGCTTGCAGGAAAGATGAAATATAAAGATAACAGCAGCAGCAACAGCTATAACACCAGCAATAGACTAAAAAATACAAATAAACTTAAAAAAACTAAAATAAAATGTCCAGTTCTGGTAGAGGGCTAACTTTTGAGATGGCTTTCAGCTATGATTCTATGACTCATGCTGATTTAACCACAGTGTTGCAAGATCAGGAACAGAGGCCTCTGAGCCTTTCACTTGTAGGTCACTAGCACAAATCCAGAGCAGCTAAGGCGTTGCGGTGGCTAAGCATGTTAGCAATAAACAGGATACAGAGGTGCTGTGGAGTGTGCAGTGCTGATAGTTCAACATTCAGAGTGACTGGCAGCATTTGAAGAAGAAGAAGAGTTTGGATTTGATATCCCGCTTTATCACTACCCGAAGGAGTCTCAAAGCAGCTAACATTCTCCTTTCCCTTCCTCCCCCACAACAAACACTCTGTGAGGTGAGTGAGGCTGAGAGACTTCAGAGAAGTGTGACTAGCCCAAGGTCACCCAGCAGCTGCATGTGGAGGAGCGGGGAAGCGAACCCGGTTCACCAGATTACGAGTCTACCGCTCTTAACCACTACACCACACTGGCTCACTCACTGTGACCCTGCAGGTTTGGTTGCTGTACCCCGAATCCCCAGCCTCCTGCGTGGCCAATGGTCAGGGATCATGAGCGTTGTATTCCAGCAGCATGCACAGGAACACATTGTCTAGTAGTCTATGCAGGAGGCTACATCGCTGACAAGCTCTGTGGCAGACTTGGTCGCTCTCCTGGTGAATCCCAGCATCAGTTCCACCACCTCTTCCTTAAGTTGATAGGCTGTGATGGGCTTGGCTCCCATTCACAGGGACACAGACAATTTAGGCATCGAAAAACAACAGAGAGAAACACCATCACTTATTACTGATGCCCACATATTAAGCTGCTGTTCAAAGCACAGCTGCAGTGACCCACTGAAAAGGTGGCAACCCGTTTACAGCTCCCAAGTTGCTGGCAGGTAATTTGGCTACTTAAGACTTCACAGGAAGCTGCCTTATACAGCTGGTCCATTCAGCTCAGTACTTTCTATGCTGATTGGCAGTGGTTCTTTGGGATTTTGGGCAAGGAGCCCTACCTGCCATTGGGAATTGGGACCTTCTGCAGTCCAGATGCTCTACCACTGAGCTATGGCACTTCCCCAAGAGAGTCTATTATGTTAAAATGTGGACCATTATTGAGAGGGCAATGGAAGAGCTTTGTTTCAGCTGCAAAGTTGTTCCTGCCGCTGTTATTATTATTAATTTTATTTATGCATCGCCCTTAAAGAGCTCTGGGTATTGCAAAGGATGAACAACAGAATCACATCACTGATTTAACACAAAAACAGCATGAAAATATTCATCAAGTAACAGTCCAACATAACACATGTTGAGCTGCTCCTTCACCCTGGGGGACCGCTGGGGCTTAATTTCCCTTTCTCAGCTAATAACTTGTTCCACTGACCTGTCACCCCAGCCGCGTTTAAGTGCTTCAAAGCCCTGTGGCCGACCTGGACTAGTCACAGCTTAAACTGAGAAATCTTCAGGGATTAGTGAGGATTGGCTGTAATCAGTGCAAATGAGCCCTAACAAGGCCTGCCTCTGGCCAGCCGGCCTGAGATTTTTTGCTGCCTGAGATGGTGCCACCTTCGTTCCACGCGGAGAAACTGGCGACACGGGCAGCTGAGCCTTATTTCAACACTGGCGAAGGGGCAGCAGAACATAGGAAGATCCTGCTGGATCAGGCCAATGGCCCATCTAGTCCAGCATCCTGTCCTCACAGTGCCCAATCAGATGCCTCTAGTAAACCAGCAACCAGAATCCAAGCACAAAAGCAATGTCCCCTCCTGTGGTTTCCAGCAACTGGAAATCAGAAGCATAACTGATTCTGACCATGGAGGTAACACATAGGCACCAGAGCTAGTAGCCATGGATAGCCTTCTCCTCCATAAATTTGTCTAATCCTCTTTTTAGAGTCATCCAAGTTGGTAGCCATCACTGCCTTCTCTAGGGTGAAGCAGTCCTTTCTTTTGTCAATCTTCCAACATTCAGCATAATTGGATGTCCACAAGTTCTAGCCCTATGAGAGCAGGAGAGTCACTGCCGGTTATAGTAGACAAAACTGTTACAGATTTTTTGGGGGGTGGGATCCCACTAAACCCTATAAATTAATAAATGTGGAATTTGGAATGTGAAGGGAGAAATAGAAGCTGCCTGTGCAAAATGACCTAGTCAAGCCAGGGTCATTAAGAAACAATACAGGGCAACTGAGAGCCATTGGAAACGCAAGGAAATGCAGGGCACCCCCTTGCCCTGAGGTGTGAACAGAGACGGGGAGTTTGTAAGTAACTGAGTGTGAGGTGACAGGAAAAGAGAGTTCCTCAGCAGGGTGTTCTGGGAAGAAGAAGGAAGAAAAAAGACTGGGCTCCATCTTGGGCAGGATGGCTGAAGGCTGGCTGCACTGCTATAGGGGACAAGCCCCACTTGAAAGGACCATGCTGTAAGATCTGGACTCCCTCCATGAAGAATGAAGGTGTAAATAGGTGAATAAACCATATTTCTTAAAGCTACGACAGTCTCCGCTGTGTCTCAGTTCTCCAAAGGAACACAGACCCTTGGTGAATGTCGGAAACCCCATGGCCTCTTGCTACCGCTCAGCAGAGAGGGGAAGGCACCCAACTTTTGTAACAATACAGATCTAGGTGAACAAAAGGTCTGATTCAGTAAAAAACAACCTCCTGTGCTCCTGTGTACATGCTTGGTTGCTTTCATAATTTTAAAATATGTCAGAAATTATGTTCTAGTGACCAGTAGTAGCTCCCGAGTGTCTATGTCAGAAGAGGTGCTGGTGCCAGGTCTGTCTGCTGCCGTCCCCATAAAATGCTGTTATTTGGGCTGTCATTTGTGTAGGGGCTGGGCTGTGGGGCCATGGACTTCTAACAATGGATGCCTGATACCTGGAAGGTATTTTTTTTTAAGCCTGCAACTCTGCCACCTTTACTGGGGTCCTAAATCTGCCTCGCTGTAGGTCTCCCTCCTTCTGGGGATGAGTGTGCTTTGACTAACTTTGTACCAGGATCTGAGCAAACCTGGAGGGGCTTGCTTCTGCGAACTTGAGCCAGTTCCCACATCCCAATATGACATGTGTTTTGCTGCACATACTAGGCTATGCAAGACTGCTTTAGGACCATCTTCTTTGGAGGTTGCTTGCTTGCTTGATTAAAAACAACAACATGCCTTGAACAAGTGATTGCTAAAGCCTTTCTTCAGAAATCTGCAGAGGGCATGGAGCGATTGAGTGGGATTTATAACTCCACAGCGCCACCAAGCACCCAATCTGTGCATTTTGAGTACCGGCTGCCCAAATTGAATGAAAAGGTACATTAGGGAACACTCTCCTGCATTCATTACAAATGCTTTGGCTCTTGTGGAGGCTTCCTTTCACTAAAGCGACTCAGCTTTTAGGGCATTCCCTGCAGACTTTGGAAATGCTGCTGAATAATTTACTGGAGAGTCTGAAAAGTCAAAGATCAAACACCTCTTTGAAACCAGAATGTCACTGAAGGAAGCATTAAGTGCACTGCTTCACTTTCCACTCTCACCTCCCAACTTCCCTTCCCTCTTAATTGGCTGCCCACCCCCCCACCAAAAGAACCGAATAAGTTCACCGGAAGAAGGGCCTGATTGGGCTTGAGTTAGCCTATGGATCACCTTGTCTGTTGAAGCAGGGAGAGAAGTGCATTGTTTGAAAGTACCTGCCACAGCAACACCTTCGCTGATGCTAAGCAGGCCTGGGTCTGATCAGTGCCTGGATGGGAGACCTGTCTGGGGGCCCTGTGTGAGGCTGGCTTGAATTCCGCTGCAGAAAGATGGGGTGCAAATAAATAAAAAGACATCACAAGGCACCATTTCCCTAATGTGGAACTCGCTCCTCATAAAGGTGCATCTGACACCTTTGTTATGCAGCTTCCAGTGGATGTTGAATATGCCTTTAGCACTTGAGGTGCATATTTTCAGGACCCACCTTAGTTTTGTTATTGTGAGTTGTTTTAAACTTTTTTGAAATTGTGTTTCAATGTTCTAACCAATCCTAGGACCTTAGGGTGAAGGGTGGTTAATTAATCATAATCCTCTTGATGTACAATATATTTTATCCTGATCTTTTCCCAGTGGCAGGAACTTAGGGGGGTGGGTCTTATCACTGAGTAGACATGTATAGGATTGCAGTATCATTCCACTGCTATCCACTGTTTAGTAGCTGTAAAAATAGAGGCTCCATCCAGGGCTGTCTTAAGCATATGTGGCACCAGGCTGCAAAGATCTGCCTGGCGCCCCCCCCCCCCCGATTGCCCAGTCCTAGGTGTGCAGGAGGGCGGAGCCGGCCAGCTGCCTTAGTGTCTCACTGGATCGGTCACCCCCGAACTCGCGGCACAGAAGGAATAACCCAAACATCATGAACCTTCTGCTTGTTTCTTTCTCAGAGAAGCTTCCAGAACCCTCTTGAATTAATCAGAATAGGAAAGATCTCTACACATCAGATCAATACTTTCTGCACTAAGTCTGCAAACTGGCATCTTACTTTAATAAGAGTTTGCAGACTCCAAAGTGGCCGTAGAGCTATCAAGAAAAGCAGGAGAGAGATCACCTTGATGTGAATCAGTTGGGGGCTTTTCCAGTACCTCTCCAGGGTTTCGGTTTTCTGGCAATTTAATTTTTTATGAAATTTATGTCAGAAGCTACAGTAGCAAATACTTTTTCCTTTGGCTATTAACTAGTGATGAACAAACCAAAAACACCCAAACTGAAACACAGGGGAAATCTATACCCAGCCTGTCAATTTGTTATACGGCTTTTCTTTTCAGAGATGGTGGAAAGAAATGATTTTGTCGCCTGAGAAAAATACTATCATAAATGGGGGCTTATGTTTTCCTCTGAGCTTGCTTAAATCTGTGTTTGAACTATAATAAGAACTATTGGAATATATTTATTTATATCCTGCATTTTACTGATAAAATAAGAACAGCTAAAACATATTGTGGGGGGGCAACAATCATTGAAAAACAATTAAGTATTAATAAAATTAAAACTGTATAAGATCTATTTAAAACATACAGAAAATCACAACAAAAACAGCAAGACACCAGCCTCCTCATTAAAAGCAGAAGGAAACAAGGAGGACAACAAGGAGGGAGCCTGTTATGTACTGTCTAACATCTAGGGATTTGCCAAGTCTGGAAGCAGCCACAGAGAAGGCTCTCTCCCGCATCCCTACCAAATGTGCATGTGAGAAGAGACTCCCCCCAAAATCTCTGAGTCTCAGCATGTTTTTATGAAGGAATATGGTCATTCAGATAGCTTGGACCAAAGTCATGCAGGGCTTTACAGGTCATAACCAGCATTTTGAATTGTGCCAGAAAACAGACCAGTAGGCAGTGGAGCTGCTGTAACCAGTGCCAGTCAACAATCTGTCTACAGCTCTCTGAGCTAATTTGAAGTTTCTGAGCACTTTTTAAAGGCAGCCCCACATTACAGTAATCCAAATGGGATGGAACTAAGGTCTGTGTCACTGTGGCCAAATCAGGCATCTGGAGAAACAGGCACAGCTGGCGCACTAGCTTTAACTGTGCAAATGCACTCCTGGCCAACACAGCGACCTGGGCATCCAGGCTCCGAACTGAGTCCGGCACACCCAAACTGCAAGCCTGTGTATTCAGGGGGAACACTACCTCATCTAGCACAGGCTGAATCCCTATTCCCCGGTCTGCCTTCCAAACGACCAAGAGCACCTCCGTCTTGTCTGGATTAAGTTTAAATTTGTTTACTCCCATCCAGGCCATTATTGATAGCAAACACTGGTTTGGAACTGAGACAGCTTCCTTGGATTTAGAGCAGGGTATCATCAGCGCACTGGTGACACCGAACCCCGAAACTTCAGACCACCTCTCCCAGTGGTTTCATGTGGATGTTAATTAGCATGGGGGACTGAACACAACCCTGAGGCAAGCTACCAAGATGCAGGCAAGCTACCAAGATGTCAAACAGGAGTCCCCCAGCGCCATTTTCTGGGTTCACCCCTCCAAGAAGGAAAGGAGCCACTGTAAAACAGTGCCTCCAAGTGCCATTCCAGCAAGGTGGCCCAGAAGGACACAATACTCAATGGAATTGAAGGCCACTGAGAGATCCAGCAGAACCAACAGGGACACCCTCTATCCAATTCCCAGCATAAGTCATTCACCAAGGTGACGAAAGCAGTCTCATCTCATAACAAAGCCTGAAATCAGATTGAAGTGAATCTGGATAATCTGTCTCCATGAGAAACCCCTAAAGCTGAGATGCCACCGTGCCTAGCCCCAAAATGGGATGTTGGAAATTGGCTGATAATTATCTAATATGGTGGGATTCAAGGCAAATCACAGGTATGTAATATCATGGAGCTCAGGCTAGTTGTGAAAATGTGCATGTGTAAGGCTATCATTGTGTCCGCCCTCAGATTTCTGTTGTTATTGCTCTGGGGCAAACTGAAATTGGTGTCTCTCCGCCCCACTGAGTCCTACTAAGCAGCATTACCTGCACACTGAAAGATCTAGAGTTGCCTCGGATATGATTCTTGCAATTCCATTCTTGATGTCTTGCTACTTGCTACTTCATGTCACTCCCTTTGAATTGCATCAATGGATCCATGTGGTTAATGGAGATCAGAACAGGCAGGCTCTTCTCAGCTTGGAATTCGGAGTTCCACCTAGCCTACAAGCTGTTACAGTACCTCCTCCTCCTCCAAAAATACTGGCAGTGCTTGTCCCTAGCCTAGGGCATGCACACACAGCTGAGGCAGAATCTTGGCATTTTTGCACTCCCAGCATCTCCTCAATTTACTTCCACCTGCCCTGCAGCTCTGCTTTCCAGTATGCACAGCCCATTTACCAAACTATTGTGACATTCCTGCGTGTTGCCAGTGACCAGCCATTCCTGTTCAGCTGCTCCATTCCCGAAAGTTCTCCTCTGAGTACACTGCTGCATACAAATTGCTTGGAATTGCAAGTGGGGAGAGGGCAGTTGCATTTTATTATGCATTTTAATTATGTATGGACTATATTTATTAATAATGGATTTTATACTTCTAAACTGCATAGAAACCATTTTGGCATGCAAGAGGTACATAATAATTCAGGTGCTGCTTGTGGGCTTCTCTTTGGTGAATCTGGTTGGCCACTATAAGAACAGGGTGCTGGACTAGCCCCCCATCCCCTTCCTGCTTTGGCCTCATTCAGCAGGGCCTTTCTTGTTCTCCTGAAGCTGTTCTGGACCTGCTGTTATAAAAGGTTAGCGGCAAGGCCTTTTCCATGGCAACACCTATGCTGTAAAATACCTCCCTTGGGACATGCAAATAGCCTTCAAACAAGCTACCAGCTCAATTCCTGTCTTTCTGGAGGCCTAATCCCATATCTGCATTATTTGGCTAGGGAATGTGGGTGGTGCTGTGGTCTAAACCACTGAGCCTCTTGGGCTTGCCGATCAGGTGGTCAGTGATTTGAATCCCCACAACGGGGTTAGCTCCCATTGGTCTGTCCCAGCTCTTGCCAGCCTAGCAATTCAAAAGCACACCAGTGCAAGTAGATAAATAGGTACCGTTGCGATGGGAAGTTAAACAGCTTTTCTGTGCGCTCTGGTTTCCGTCACGGTGTCCCATTGCAGCAGAAGCGGTTTAGTCCTGTTGGCCACATGACCAAGAAAGCTGTGGACAAATGCCGGCACCCTCGGCCTGCAAGTGAGATGAGCCCCACATCCCAGTCACCTTTGACTGGACTTAACAGTCCAGGGGTCCTTTACTTATTTGGCTATTTTGAGCACTGATCCCACATGAAGTCTCAACGGGCTTTACTCCTGTCCTAAAAGTGCAATTTTGTGCATGGAAGCCCCACTGAGTTCAATGAAACTTCCTCCTATGAACTTCTAACCACCATTGCTCAGAAGTCCCATTGAATTCAATCGGGTTTATTCCTAGGTATATTGAGTTGGGGCTGCAGCTGGTTTAGTCTGTATACTTTTAAAAATAGTTCTAAGGTATAATCGTTCTAACAATTTTTCTCTCAACTTTCTGAGATCAGTTCCAAGAGTCCTGTCATCTGTTGTTGTTTGGTCGTTTAGTCGTGTCCGACTCTTCGTGACCCCATGGACCAGAGCACGCCAGGCACTCCTGTCTTCCACTGCCTCCCGCAGTTTGGTCAAACTCATGTCAGTCAAGAGTCTTAACACTCAAGAGTCTATAGGACTATAAAAACTGGCTGGTGGAGGAGTGGAGTCGGTTGCCATGACTACAACTAGGCCTCCGAGGGCCCAAGCGCCGGCTTCCGGCTTCCTTCTGGCGCTAAATCCCCATCATTACCTGCGCTCATCGGCCGCGCTGTAGCTTTGTGATTGGTCGATCTCGGGGCTTACCAACACGTTCAGAGGAAGGGGGGGTGAATTCCTAAGGGACCGTTCAAGCCAAATGGGATGCCAGGAAAAAGGCAATGCCGTTTCCCCTCCTCTCCTATCATGGTTTATTTTTATACAAATTTTATACAAACAGTTTAGGCATTCCGAAGTAGAAAGCGAATTGTTTCCACCGCGTTAATATAATGGACCACACTACATGGAACGCGCCACCCACTCTGAGAATGGAAGGCGGGAAGCGCGCGCGCTGTGGCGGTTGAAACGCTTTCTCTCTTTCCCCCCCCCTCGCGTCATTGAGCAAATGGTACACCCCAACCGCCCCGTCCTGCTCCTCCAGAGTTGCCAGTCCGCCAGCCTGTCTCCACTTCCCACGGCTGGTGCGCTCTCAACGCAACTTGCTTCTTCTTCTTTCTCCCTCCCCGCGCGCGCTCTGCCGATATGCAAATAGCGGGGCTCCGGCAGCCAACGGGAAGAAGAGAGCCCGCCACGCCGCACGGCGATTGGCCGGCGTCGCGGGCAGCCGGCAAAGGCTAGCGGGTTAGGGTGCCCCCTTGCGGCTGAAGCCGAAGCGGCGGTGTCGGTGTGAGGCGCGGGCGGCATGAGCAGGAGGCACCGCGGCGGCGGCTGAGGCCGCGGCGGGGCGGGACCGTTGCCGAGCTGAGGAGCCAGGAAGGAGCCAGAGATGGCGGTGGTGGCGGCGGTTCCGGTGGCGGCGGCGGGTTCAAGCGGGCCGCCGCTCCTGGCCGCTTCCGTCCTCCTGCCGGCGCTGATGCTCTTGCTGCTCCCGCCGCAGCCGCCTCACGCCGTGGAAGGCGCCGGCCTGACGGAGAACGTGATCTGGGCGGTCAACGCGGGCGGGGAGGCCCATGTGGACGTCCACGGCATCCACTTCCGGAAGGACCCCCTCGAAGGACGGGTGGGACGAGGTGAGAACGTCCAGACGGGCCTGGTCAGCCTGTGGAACTCACTGCCACAGGAGTTGAGGGGGGAGGGGGGACGCGTAGTTCAATATCTCCACCACCAGGAATAATCACCACCACCAGGAATAATACACCTACACGTGAAGGATTGTCCTTAGCAATCATAGTCTCTGCACCCACATTTTAATTTTTTTTAAAAGGACCTAAGGCAGCCAACTGACTATAGCAGGGAAAGGGATTCTCCCATAGGTTTTGCACTACTGCCCCAAAATGGGGAGTTGTAGCCCAAAACATCTGGACCAACCCACCCCTTTCCTGGAAAAACGTTGCCTTAGGTGGCTTCTGTTAAAAGCAGCAGGGAGAGATGGGGTGGTTTGTTGGGTGTAATAGTAAAATGCAGCTTTCATGCGCAGGGGTAGGATGCCTGATGTGGTAGCGGTGAGAACAACTATGGCGTCCTGCATACCAGCTCTTAGAGCATTTGTTGCAGACACTGGGTGCTAGGTGGTCATCAACTTTTTTTGGACTCTGCACCCACCTTTAATCTGGACACGTGTTTGGGGGCCCATTTCTTAATTTTCTACAGTATATTTCTATGGTGGAAGTGCTGCTGCTGTGACTCACCTTGGATCAGGCTGTGACCAGGTAGGGTCACAACCCACCAGTTGAAGACAGATGAGGGTAGAGGCTCATAAAGTTATGCATGGTGCATATAGTTGTTTTTCTTGTTTGGTGCTAGAATTCAGAGTTGTCAATGGAGGCTATTGGCAGATAGGTTCAGGATTAGAAGGAGCACTTCTTCATATAGCACATAATGTGGACTTTGACAATTTGGTGCCCTCCAGTTCTTTGGGGTTGATGGGCATTGTAGTCCCAATCAGCACATCCATGTATGATGCTGAGGCTGGTGGAAGTTTTAGCTTAAAACGACTAGGTTGAGGAAGGCTGCTATAATGGAACTTGCAGTTGTTAGAAGGCATGGCATAGCCAGCCACTAGGTGGTTTTGTGTAGGCAACTTCATGGATTAAGATAAATCTTATCAATTGCTGCTTGCCATGTTAACTACGTGGAACTATATGCAGAGGCAGCACATCTGTGAATGTGATGCAACTAGAGTGGCTCCTTTGGAGATAGAATGCTGAACTAAGGGGGCTTTGGTCTGGTTCAGCAGGGCAATTCTTTATATTATTACTCCAGCAAGTCTGCTGCTGCTTCCTTTCCTAAGAGTCCTTTCCACTGGAATTATAAAGCCATGCTCTTGTTTAGCTCCAGATTGACTGAGCTGGATTAATGTCATTAGTAGCAGTAAGATGCCATGTGGAATGTTCATGCCTGCTAACATGAATTGGAAGCACTAACTGAGAAAGAAACTACCCTGCTCTTAACAACAAAACTCTGGCTAAAGTGGGTTATGTGACCCTATCGTTATTACTGTATGATGCAATAGTGGTTAATAATAGTTTGAAGCTGGTGTAGCAGCTGAGATGGTAGCCTGGAAAGTCCCCAGTTCAAATATTACCCCAGCAGTGAACTCCCTGGGTTGCTTTAGGCAAGCTATTCTCTGATGCACAGCCAGTCTCTTACCCCACCCACTGAGGTGCAAACTTGGGACAATGGCCTACCTTGCATGTTGTTCTGATGGTTCTGAGAGAATGTAGGCAAAATGCTTAGAACACTCCAAAACACTAGAGTCAATTGCAAAAAAAATCATATTATTTGCCATATAAATTCTAGTTTTTTTTATGCTAGAATAAAGTATTGTCTGCTTTTATTTTTTTACTTGTTGAAAGCATTCTTACCCCCTATCCCCCAATTTTCAGCTTTAAAAAGCCCTCAGAGCATCTTACAAATCAGTTTAAAAAAGAGAGAATCCCTGTCCTCAGGGGTGGGTTTTTTTTTTGTTCTCTGGGCTCCTGCCTTGTCTCCTGGGCAAGTTGTCTTTTTGTCCCACATTCCACTTCTCCTGCACCCATATTTGCATTCACAGAACCCCACCATATTTCCTATGCTATCATCATGTCAACTCTCCTTTCTTTAGAAGTAGAAATTCAAAGCAGCACAATATTATTCCACCTTGCCACTCTCTTGAGCTATAAAATGAAGGGAGTGAACACATGCTTAGGGTAACCCATCTCCTGTGACCTTGAAAGGTTGCTCCCACTGTCCCTCCTGTTTGCTGCAATGGCCTGCTTCCCTTCGTTCTGCTCTTCCTTCACCCAGGACTGAGCCAGCTTCTGTCTCTTTTGCTCCACACAACCACTCCATTTGTGTCCTCTTTTCACCCAGATCCCTTTCTAAATGCACACTGCATTGGCCTCTCTTGCGGCTGGACTTTGTCCCTTCAGGGGCTGTCCCCCTTTCCCTTATAATCCGCATAGCTAGCTTATGAACAGGGAACAGCAAACATGGGGAACTGGGCACTTAATGAGCATGTGGTCTGTTCCCATTTTGGTTGGTGCACGACACAGGGTGGGGTGGGTTTCTGTAGAGATGGGTGGGGTGACTGCTGACTCTTGCTAAAATGAGTTCCACGAAGGTTCCAGGTGCTTTTCTTGGGAACCGTTTGTGGTTACTGTAAGCCGGAAGCTGCTTATTATCAGACTCATAGCTGCTTGTGTTACAAGACGGCCCCAACCATTTTTTTCCTTTTTATTTACATATTCACTGTTAACCTTCTCCTTCCTTCTGTGCTGTGCTGATCCTTTCAGGTGTTGGAGGACAGCATATGTTAAGTCATCGCTCAGCTTCTTAAAGAGAGCCCCTTGTGTTCGCTGTCATTTACCCAGAAGTTCACTATCCTTCCAGGCTAATTTCACCAAGGTGGATGTGTGTGTTGCTTTCTCTCTCGCTTGGCTGCAGTTTTTCTTCTTACATCTAATCCAAACTCTTGGCTTACGCTGGCTGCTGGCGTCTGTGCCTGCTAATTGTCAGGTAGCCAGCCAAATCTAGGCTGAGAGGCAAACTTCTGCAAGGAGATTTCAATTGTACAAAGGACTTTGCCACAAAACTGCAGTGCACAGTTGTACACTTCCGTCTTGTTGGGGTGGGGAGGCATGCTGGGGAAAACGTCTTAACAGACTCCATGATTGTGCAATACAGGTTGTAAACTGCAGTCATGTTTCTAGTCTACCATGCATTCTAGTCTTGCTCAATATCTTGCTTAGCAGAGGGTGGAAATTTCAAGGAAGCACATTTGGATGAAATGTTAGGAGACACTTGCTAATGATTAGAGCTGTTTGACAATGGAATAGGCTGCCTTGGCAGATGGCAGGCTCTCTGTAAGCAGAGGTGGGATGGTTCTCTGAGGTGTTGTAAGATTCCTGTACTGGGTATTGGGGTTGGACTAGATTACCTTTAGAATCACTTTCCAAATTTAAAGTTCTAGGATGTGGTTTTGAAGTATATCCCTTTCTTGTAATCATGTTGCAGAAGCTTCTTGTCTTCTTGTTTCAAATATTCTTAGCACCATTGTACCAAGTAAAAATCCAGATTTCTCACTCAGAGCCACGCCAAGTTAGTACAAATATTGCTTACCTTGAATAGTTAAGTGTCACTGCACTGAAGCGTTGCTAAAGATTTATTTTTTCTGCGAGTATAACCTGCCTCCTCCGTTTCAAATTGCTCTGTTCAGCAAGAAATGAGGACTAAAAACAATTTCTTTTACAAGCAAGAGCAATTCTGATTGCTGCACCTCAAAAGTTATTGTAGGACTGGAATAGGTTCAGAAAAGAGAAAACAAAATGATCAAGGCTGGAACAACCCCTCCTACATGAGGAAGAGGTTACATTGGTTGGAGCATTAACTTTAGAAAGAAAATATAGTGAGGGCATTAAAAAGTTTTGCATGGTATGGCGAAAGTGGACAAGGATAACTTTGCCTCCCACTCTCATAATACTAGAACTCAGAGCCATTCACTGAAGCTGAATGTTGAAAGCTTCAGGACAGAGAAAAGAAAGTACTTCTTCACACGGTGCATAGTTAAACTCTGGGATTTGCTCTCACTAGATGTAGTGATGGCCACCAACCTGGATGGCTTTAAAAGGGTTTTAGACAAAGTCATGGACAACAAAGGCTATCCATGTGTACTGGCCACAATGCCTATGCTCTGCCTCCAGTGCTGCTGGAAGTCACAAGTAGGTAGAATGCTCTTGCACTCATATCCTGATTATGAGCTTTCCAGAGGAGGCATGTGTTTGTCCAATGTGGGAACAGAGTGATGAACTCGGTAGACCTTTGATCTGATCCACCGGGCACTCTTTATGTTCATCGGAGTAAAGTACTCCCTTGCTTAACTTGTAGCGTGGGTCTGTGACAAATGTCGCACACTCTCTCTCTAGGCTTTTGATAGGGACTCTTCTTTTACTCTTTAGATCAGGGTGTGTATGTACTATAAAATTTGCTGCTTGCTTATATTGTAGCTTTGCTGTCCGAAGCAGCATCTGTATATTCTGCAACGTTCATTTCATGCAATAAGCCAAACTATTCCTTTTGCCAGATAATTTCTTGTGGGTATAAGGTTATGGGCAAACACATATTCATAACAAACACACATTGTAACTATAGCAAAAGGTCCTAAACCTCTTGGTAGTGTTTGCAGGAGTACACATAAGTGCAGGACATCCATGTGGGTTCAGACACACCTTGTCACACTGGTTCTGAGCACAGCCTTCCTGGTAGCTAAAATAGCCAAACCAACAACACATCTATTTCCAAAGTGCTATGAGGTGGGTGGGAAGGAAGGAACAGACTGTCAGTGAACTCAGGACCATTGGTGTCACTGTGCTCAGGCAGGTGTTTGAAGTGGCATAGGGCTAGACCGCATGTAAACCTCCTTCAAAGCTCCATCAAAGGTGGGGCTGGCGGCAGTTTCCTCCTGTATTTACAGCTGCAGAGAGGGGTTTGACTCTGTACTCAAATCTGTAGCCCAGCAGAAACACAGAACTCATACATTAACCAGTCTTTATTCTGAAAGAAAAGTCGAGAGAGGAATTGGCCTGTTTTTCTTGTGGGTGATCCACTCATCCCCACCGTTTGCAGTTTGACCATTTCCCCCTCCCCAAACCATGCTACTCATTGCTAACAAAAGCAAGGAGGTAGTGATGGTTTTAATTTTCTCTCATTCATACAGGCTTTCTTTGGAAGAGCTATGTTTGGCTGCTTCTAGAAGTATTTCTCTATGAGTCCACAGCTGTTCTAGCTGCTCGGCTTGTATGCACACTGCAGTTCACAGCAGGCCTTTCTCAAACTGCTGATAGTTGAGGCATCCCCCCCACCCTGGAAAGCATTACTTTTAGAAGGAAACAATACACACTTTCATAACCCTCAGAAGAGCCCAAGCTCTGTGTTACTTGGCTCATGCAGAGGTGCAGTGGGCAGCCTCCCCTGAAGGAGTGGTTTGTGGTGTTTCTGCACTCGGGAGTCTTTGGATTGTTCAGTCACTCCCATATAGCCGAGTGGTCCATCCATCAGAAGAGGCTGATAGAAAGGAAAGCAGATTGGAGCAGCTGATCTGGCAGGTGCCAGCAGTAACTTCTAGGGGTAGTGTGTTGGTAGCCCTTAAATTTGATTATGAAAATTGCAAAGACTTCTGTGGAAGCTTAACAAACTTCATGCTTCTGCTTGGTCGTGGTAACGTAGGCCCAGGGACCTGATCATGAAAACGTGGGTAGTCCAATATCATTTCTTCAAGATACATGGAATTCCCCTAAAGTACAGCTACCTTGGGCCCTGTAACACTGTGCATAAAAGCTTTTACTTCCTGGTGGTTCTCCCCACACCCTGCCCCAAATTCAGTGAGAGAGACTAGTTGCTTCTGGCATGTAGAGCAAGACTCCAGTGCCCTGCAAAACTGTGAAGTGACTCTGTGGTCTTGTGTCAGAGGTCTGCTTGGAACACAAAAGCTGCTCAAAGATCATCTTCTTGAAAGAGGATCATGTAGAGGGGATTATCATTGCTGACTCAGACCCAACTGAAAGCTCAGCAAGTGGTCCCCAAAGAGGACCGGTTCACCTATGTGTTTGTCACTTGTGGATCGCAGCATCAAGTGTCTCTTTCATGTGAGAGTTTGTCAGAACTTCCACCCAAGGAGTTCATTTGTGTTCATCACTATCATTTCAGATAGTGACATCTAGAAATGAGAAATTAAGGCATATATGTGCATGGGTGTCATAGTTCAGGGGTGGGGATTTCTTTCAAATTTCATGGTCCAGGGCCAAATTTCTTTGTGAGCAAACTTGGCGTGGGGGGGGGGTATGCTAGTGGCTGGCAGAACCAGAGGCAAAAGTGGGCAGGCTGTATTCCATCCATGCAAAAGTCAATGGTTTCTGCACACTTACACCTCCATATCCAGGTAAGCAAGAGGCATTGTTAGAGCACAAGGATACATTCCACCCAGGTAAAAACCCTGAAGGTGCAGAGCAGGACATGGAGAGAGCCCTGAGGGCCAGGCAGAGAGACACAGGGCCACATTTAGCCAATGGGCCTGAGGTTCCCCACCCCTGCTGTAGTCTTTCTCACAGAGTGTTCCAGGCACCTGATCTGCCCCCTGATCTAGGACTTTGCCCTTAAAATGCTGAGTTTGGGTGAGGAGCTCTCGGTAGGGACAGGTGTGTAGCCAGAAGTGTGGGAAGGGGGGAGGGATTACGGAACAGAGGTAAACTCCAGCAAGTATTTTGAGAGTGTTGCCATTTATTTTTGGAATCCAGCCTCCGATTATGGCATGAAACTGCCGATCTTGCGATCCAACCCAGAGGATCAGATTCTCTACCAGACGGAACGCTACAATGAGGAAACCTTTGGCTATGAGGTCCCCATCAAGGAGGAAGGAGACTACGTTCTTGTGCTGAAGTTTGCTGAAGTCTATTTTGCACAGTCCCAGCAGAAGGTAAAACAAAAAAGTACTTTGTTCTGGAAGGACTCCCTTGAGTAACACCCATCAGTGGTTGGGTCAAGTGCCAGAGGCCTGCTGCTTTTGCCATATGAGTATGTGGGACTCAAGCATGCACACCTTTCACGACATGGGAGTGCTTGCCTTCACTCTTCCAGCATACAACAGAACTCATGTCCCCCCCCCCCGCCCCGAAATGAAGTATCCTGGAGTCACACACACAGATGCTCTTTCGGCGGGGGCGGACCAGGACCAGGACCTATCAGCACCATTTCTGCTGGTGGAAGTCACTGTTACCAGTTGGTTAACTGACCTTTGTCATGGGAATATAGGAAGTTACTTTCTTATGACCCAGGCCATTTAGTTCATTAGCGTGTACCCTGACTGGCCACAGCTCTCCTGAGCTTCAGACAGGGGTCTCTCCCAGACCACCCTGGAGGCACCATAGATTGAACCAGGAACTTTCTACATTCAAAGCAGATGCTCTACCACTGAGCCAAGACCCTTCCTATACAGTGTCATCCATTGCACTAGAGATCAAAAGACAACCGTGTGTCCTTCCAGCTCTGAAATATGTTTTTGCTGCTGCTCTTTCCAGTCGGTTGTATTGACAGGTTGTGGTTATAGAATTGTAGAGTTGGAAGGGACTACGAGGATCATCTAGTCCAACCCCTGCAATGCAGGAATCTTTTTGGCACTTGAACCCACGACCCCATGACCCTGGGGCAGCCCTCTCACCCAACCCCCCTGGCTGCTAGAGGCCCTACCACTGAGTTCAGGCCCTTTCCCATAAAATAGAGACCTATTTTACAAGCAAAACCAAAAGTTGCTTGTCTTCTTTATTTGACCAGCTAAGGAAATTGCTTTTCTGCCAATAAATGAGTTCCAGGTCTTGGCACAAACACACTCCTCCAGCTGAGATACAAAATCAGCCAGGCAGCATCTCTCTTAGTTCAATGACTGTTGGTAGCATCACATGTAGGCTTTTTTTGTTACACAGGATTTTTCACTGGGCAGTATGGAAAGGCAGCTGCTTCCATCCTCCCTAAGAAGTTTGTGTGAACTTGAAAATTTGCATGCTGCTACACCTTGAAAGATGTCAGTTAGGCTTCTCTCCTGGCCCTGCACAGTAGCAAGGTCAGGATGATTTTCCTGCATCGGCGTTCCTCCAATCCATAGCTTGTTGTCCTCCCATCTTTGCTCCTAATCTGACTTCTACTCTGCAAGAGGCCTCATTCCTTTGCCATATTTCTTTCCAAAGGTTTTTGATGTGCGTTTGAATGGCCATGTGGTGGTGAAGGACTTGGACATTTTCGACCGAGTCGGACACAGCACAGCGCATGATGAGATTATTCCAATTGGCATCAAGAAAGGGAAGCTGAGCGTCCAGGGAGAGGTCTCAACTTTCACAGGGAAACTCAACATTGAGTTTGTCAAGGTAAGAAAAGGCCATTGCTCACAAGTGGCTTCTCTCTCTCTCTCTCTCTCTCTCTCTCTCTCTCACACACACACACACACACACACACACACACACACGGTATGGATTAGGAAGGTTCACTCATTCCCTGGCCCAACTATCCCCAGGAGGAGGCTTAGGCAAGAGCAGGTTTGATTCGCAGTGATGATGGGTTTCGTCACGTTCTTGATCCAGCCTCCCTTTATTCAGGTAAAGGGCTACCATTCATGCCTTTTGAGAAAGGTCAAGTGCTGAACATGGATAAATGTTTGTAGGGAGGTCAGATCTGACGCAGTCTCTGCTGGCAAAGGTCCTGAACATAAGAAGAGCCTGCTCAATCAGGCCAAGGGCCGATGTAGTCCAGTGACCTATTCTCACAATGGCCAACCTATATTAAACCCCCTATGTCTATGCCTATGTTGAACCCCCAAGCAGGATTTGAAGCAAGGGCTGCAATAGGACTGCACCCCCAAGCTGTGTGGGCAATCTTTCCCTTGACATACTTCCCTTCCTATGTCTGAGAGAAAAATATCCCTCTTTTAAAAGATCAGAAATCCTATTGACAATGGAATGATGTTAGTGAGTAAGCAAATTTCCACAACATTTGGACTATCCAAAATAGTCTTCCAGGGCCATATTAACAGAGATTTAAGGAATTTCACCCCTTTCCCAGATGGATTAAAAAGAAAACAAAAACAAAAAAGTAAAATGTCTTAATAAAATGTGTTGACATTAAGTGTCCTTACATAACTTGGTTTACAATTATATCTACATGGAATACAAGCATGACATGGAAGTAAATCTTCATATGTTTGCTTGGAGTATTTATGCTCCAGAGTTCTCAAGGTGGCTTTCAATATGTGTTTTAAAATACAACTAAACAAACAAGAGGTACAGAGATGTGTACAGGTTTTGCTCTCGGATATTCCACTTTCCGCTTTGCTGAATTATTTTGGGCCACAGCAGATATCAGATGAAATGGCTACTCTATTTACTTCCATGTTGTGGAAATGGACTGTCCTGCTCAGTAACTGCCAGTTTGTGTGTCTAGCAGCTTCTGAGCACTGAGCCTTCATGGCTCTTTCTTCAGAGCCTTACATGTACATAGAGAACTGAATAGTTGCCCTGAGGCTGCGGAAGCCAAGAGAAGCAACCCATGACTGCAGCTGTTAGGCAGTACAGGGGCCTAGGACTACTGGAAAGTTCTTTGTGTACACACACACACACACACACACACACACACACCTGGCTCCTAGATAGAGCATCACAAGGGGGAAACAATTCAACCATTCTGGCTCCATTCCACTAGCCAGGGAAGCAGCATTCACCCCTGCCAAAAAGAAAACACTGCCTGTAATATTTGGATTTCAAAAATGAAGAGAAACATGTTCTTGCCTCTGGCACCATCAGGAACCACAGCACCCCTTTCAGTACCCATCAGCAAGGAGAGATCAGCCTGGCTATAAATGCCTGCCTGCATCTCATCACTTTGTTCTGACATTGTCCAGCTGGTCTCCATCCTCTATTTTCTCCCTCCACATCCCTTTCCTTGGATGTCTTGTCTCCCCCACCCCCTGTAAACCCATGTTGACCAAAGCTTCTGTATATTACAGAAGGCACATGGATTGCATGCCCAGAGGTTTTTGGCTCTGCATAGCTGCAAATAGAAACATTTTATGTGTATCTAGTAATCACATGAATTTGCACATGAATTTGTCTGTTAAATCTTTGAATGAGTAAGTTGAAAACTTGATATAGATCAGTGCTTTTTTATTACAGTAGTACCTTGGTTCTCAAACTTAATCCATTCCGGAAGTCTGTTCCAAAACCAAAGCATTCCAAAACCAAGGTGCGCTTTTCCATAGAAAGTAATGCAGACGTTTAAAAACAATCCCTAAAACAGCAATTTAACATGAATTTTACTATCTAACAAGATCATTGATCAATAAAATGAAAACAATAATCAATGTACATGATAAAAAATATTACTTTTTCTTACCAGCACTGATGATAGTCATTGTTTGGATGGGGGGCTTTTATCCATTTCAGCAGTCACAATCAATCAATCAATCAATCAATCATAAAACGAAGAACAAACCACAGTCACAAAAACAAAAAAGCCACAAAAACGCAAAAAAGATTAGCAAAAACTAAAACACCAAATATAAGCTCCAAATACCACCTCAGAACACTGCAATTGGAAATGGAAGGTTTTGATTACGGGGGTTAGGGGGGACACAAATTAGCAGCCCAACCGTGAAAATGGGAGGAAAAAGGCTTTGATTACAATGGGGGGACGCAAATTAGCAGTGCAACCGTGAAAACGGAAGCTCAGGAGCACATTCAGCTTCTGAAGCAAAGTTTGCAAACCAGAACACTGAATTCCAGGTTTGCAGCATTCAAGTTCCAAGTTGGTCGGGAACTGTGCTGTTCAAAAACCGAGGTACCACCGTACTTTAAATCAGTGGTTTATTGGAAGTGTTACTGAATTTGGGAACCCTTGCCTTCCTCAAATTTGAATGTTCCCCTAATATTCAAACTTGGATTCCCCCTCCCTTTTTTGCCATTCAGACCCATAGATTTCAAATACTTTAAACTTAACTTTGTTTTTGTTGTAAATAAAGGTCTAATTTTTAAAGGAACTGATGACTTCAAACTTTTTTTATCTTATTTAGTCATTCATTCATTCATTTCAAGTATTTATATACCACTCAATATTCAGAATTTCTAAAACTGGTATGGTTTATATGAATCAGCATTGTAGACAATTTTGGAGTAGCTGACAGAGAATGAAGCTCATCTCTGCTTCCTTCTTTCTTTACAGGGGTACTATGATAATCCAAAAGTCTGTGCACTATACGTCCTCCGGGGAACAGTGGACGGTAAGTTTATTTCTTATAACCCCTCCAATTTCAACCTCCTCCTGGTCACCAGTTGCCTTTTCTGTTACTGCAGTCAAAAAGTTTGCTCAAGTAAGACCCTATTCCTCCCTTAGACCCCATTCTATGACACCCTCATAGGAACAAAGGAAAGCTTCAACTTGCCCCTGGTAGAGGTTCTCAGGACAGTGGTGCCTCGCAAGACGAAATTAATCCGTTCCGCGAGTCTCTTCGTCTTGCGGTTTTTTCGTCTTGCGAAGCACGGCTATTAGCGGCTTTAAGAAAAAGGAAACAAACTCGCAAGAACTCGCAAGACGTTTCGTCTTGCGAAGCAAGCCCATAGGGAAATTCGTTTTGCGGAACGACTCAAAAAACGGAAAACTCTTTCGTCTTGCGCGTTTTTCGTCGCGAGGCATTCGTCTTGCGAGGTACCACTGTATTCTGAGTATCTGTGTCTGGGGAGCAACAGTGGGAGAGAGCTTTTGCTGTTGGGCTTTCCAAGAGGTATCTGGATGGCTATTGTGGAGAAATTAGTCTGGCATCTGGTAGGCGTTTTGATGTGGTCTAGCATGGCTCTTCTGCATCCTTGTGGATCTTGCAGGACATTCTCTGATTTGGACCAATTTCCATCTGTGCATCTCTGTACAGACACCCACATTAGACAAATGTTGCACCAACAAACACAGATCTCTCTGCTTAGAAAAAATGATGTGTGGCAACATTCTTACTAAATGTGAATTTATTTGGCAGCATTCATGAATATTTGGTATGTTTGGTACAAATATGAACCTTGAATTCTACTGTGGAATATATTTTACACCACTCATTCTTCTTTAATCTTTCTCTAATTATTATGATTATTATTTTATTGTCTTGTGGTTTTATTTTTCCTGTTTCAAAGACTTTTTTTTTTAAGCAAGCAATATACTGAAGACCAAATGTTTTTAAATGGAAAAAATTAAAAGAACGCTAATTAATTTGCAGGATTTACATGCAAAGTCAGTGTCGGGTAGTAATTAATCCCCAATAAGCTCGCTATATGAAGAGTCTCAAAAGTCTCTCTTGCTAATTATGTGTTCTTTTAATGTTTAAAAAAGTATTAAACTTCAAAAAAGAGAAAATATTAAATGATATGGTTCAGTGTTAACCAGTTTGGATGGCAAAACTTCAGTTTTTGCCAAATTTGGAATAATTTTGGGAAACAGAGTGGTTTTCCTGAAGTCGGAGAAGGTTTTTCTAGGACACTCCAGTTGGCTTTGTTCTGCGTACATCACAGACCCTGGCATTTCTCCTTCTCTTCCCTCCCACAGATGTCCCAAAGCTACAGCCCCACCCCGGCCTGGAGAAGAAAGAAGAGGAGGAAGACGAAGAGGAGTATGAAGAAGGCTCCAGCACTAAAAAGCAGACCAATAAGAACCGGGTCCAGTCAGGCCCCCGCACACCAAACCCCTATGCCTCGGACAACAGCAGCCTCATGTTCCCTATATTAGTGGCCTTTGGTGTCTTCATTCCTACCCTCTTCTGCCTGTGCAGGTTGTGAAGGACGAGACTGCAAGGCCAGTGGCAGGCCAGAGGGGAGGAGTTGGACCAAGCGCGGAGGCTGTTTCGGTTTCTCATAATTTAAGGAAAATTTTAAAAGGTTTGTTAAGGAGCAGCAGGTACAATAAAGGGCAAGTTTGCATCATCCTCTTTGAGGAAGGCAGCCTTCACCTACCCACCCTCGCAGCAACTGCCACCTCCTTGAGCCACCCAGCTGCACCATGAGCCGCCACCTTTCTGGTCCAGAGAATCTTGAAAGCAAAGCCTGGGTAGTTCTGGCTCTAAGATGCAGATGAACTATCTTCCCAGCGAACAGCAGGATGGAGGGGCAAGGGCGAGCAGCGGGGAGAACGAACAGGGAGGGGCACGTCTCCAAATGTTGGCATGAAGAAGCAGACTTTGCCATCACACAGCCTTGGCTGGAATAATCCACGTTTGTGCTAGGACTGCTTGCGGGGGTGGGGAAAATAGGCTGGCTTTTTGACTCCTGCTGAAATGTTTGTAACTCAACCCATGGTACTTCTTTTCTTTTCTGAAAGAGAGAGAGGCTCGCCCTTGCTGTTTGGGTAGAAAGGCTTTTGGTGACTGGAGCAGGATGAACAGGTTGGTCTTGTTCAGCTGCCCTGCCTGGGAGAAATGTTTTTTCCATGGTCACTGCAGCATCTGACCGGCCACTCTGGAAAGGCTTAAGCCTCCAGAGGGCAGTTTCTTTTCTCGACACATAACCCTTTGTTTGTCCCTGAATGGTTCCCACTTCCCATTTGCTTGTCCTTGGGGGATTTCCTCTAATGCCCCATCAATTGTTGCTTTAAATGTCCCTCTATTCTAATGCACGTGCGTGCACACACGCGTACACACACACCTGTTTCGACACTCAGGACCCCTTTCCATTCTGCATGTCCCTGATGAGAACTTGGTACGTAAAGATTGGAGTTCTAGCAAAGATTTAGGATCTTTTTGATTTCCTTGGTGGCCTTTTAATCTCCCTTGTTCCAGGAGACCTGCCACCTTTTGAGCTGAAGAAGGCATTTTTTCATTTGTTTTTAGGAGCACCAGCGCAGGGAGACCTCTGTCACAACTTGTCTCCATGCCCCTGGACTTCCTTGAAATGCTTCAGTTGTGTTATGTTTGTGTATTTGTGTTTTTAAATGGACTTGAAAAACCAAGTGCCAGTGTTTTGTTTTTGAATTATCAGGTGTATCTCACTTTCACTGGTTTGCTGGCCACCAGTTTCTGGTTGTTTCTCTCCCCCCCCCCCCCCAATTCTGGGAGATTAACATTAGCAGTCTGAAATAGCCCTTAAAGAAAGGAGTACCATCCCGAGAACTGCAGGTTGTATAGTGGCAAATCCTGTGTAGCCAGAATATTTGCGATGCATTGTGAAAGGATGAGCCAAGTAGGTATCTTCTCCTTTCCTCATTTTGGGGAGGGGGTTTCAGAATATGACCAAGAGAGATGCCCACCTTAACCTTTTGTGGTATAGGAGAGAGCTGTCATATTGACCTGGATTGTGATCAGTTTTCAGTGACACCTACATCGCAGGGCCTGTCTGATTCTCGCTTCCCAGTGAAAACAGGGAGAATTATTTTAAATCTGTACATTGGGTTCTTGTGGCTTTCTGGTTTTCCATTGCTATGACAAGAGAGTGAGAATTGGCAGTCCAGTTCAGGGACAAAACACCATAGAGAAAGGCCTTTCATGGGGAAACTAAACAGAGGGCGCATCTCCAGTTGTTGGCTTAAAGAAGCAGATTTCGCTTTTTGTCTTGTCTTTCTGCACAGTGAAGATTCTTGCATAACTGTGAACTGGGCATTAGTTGGCACTTGGCAACTGGCAAGGCTGGAGCCCCCCTTGCACCCATTTTTTGCAGGCAATCTTTCTCCTCATGTCACCAGCCAAAGTGGTCTTGCCTAGACCGACCATTGTGGCTGATCCAGACTGTCGCCTCTTCATTGTGCTCCTTCCCTGTACCCTTATTTCCCTCTGCTCCAAACACACACACAATAAACTTCCTGCCATTTCCTTACACAGTCACTTGAGGATGTCTTAGTATGTGGCTGGCAGCTTTTTTGTGTCCTCTGTCCTGCAGTCCTTGGCAAGACTGGCCTAGTTTTGGGAGCCTTGAGCCCTGAGCAGCCTCCTTCACCCCTTCTTCAGAGTGCAGAAGTTTGCAGTTTGTTACTATAAGTCGTCCTGTGTTAACAGTTGGGGCATATGCGCCCCTTGAGGTCCTCTGCTGATTTCCTCCCAGGTACAGTCTCGATGGGGAAATTGTATCTGAAAGGGGCCTTTGTTTCACATTGCCAATAAATGCATTAAACTCAACCAGATACTTCTTTTCCTCCACCCAATCATTAGCTGCTTGGCTTAAAGGAGAGCCTGTCCAGATTCAGCCTCCTGCTGCGTCTTTGGCCCCAGTGAATGCTGCTTCTCTTTCACCACCACCCGTCTGCCCAGTTTTTGTTCTCCGTGGTTGTTGAGCCTCATCTAAACACATAACTGCAGATACTGGCAGGGATGTGGAATAATCCCTGGGCTTGGAAGCCGGGTGTCCCATTGCACTGCCATCCTGCTGTTTACTCCTTCCATCTGCCCCTTCTCCCAGCACTAGAGCTTGCTTTATGGAGCAGGGAAGCAGGGAAAAGATTGTCTTTTCAATCCCAGCTCTTTTCCAAAGGGTTTGATTTGAACTCAGCCACAGTTAGGTCTGGCTGGCTTAATCTCTTCACAGCAGGAAGGTGGGATGTGAGCTCAGGTACATGGCCTTGAGTGTGGGTGGCTGCTTTTGTCTTCATACCATTCGTGCGTTATGATCCTGCATATTTAACTTCCTTTTTGACAGCTGCTTATTTCTGGGCCCATTTGGGACTGACAGATAAACAGAACTGCTAGCATGTCGTGAAGGCAGCCTGATTCCTTTAGAATTGCAGGATTCCATCCCAGGCAGGGCATCTTATGTCCTCTGAGGGTCGAAGCAGGGTTAAGTGCAAGTTTAACCTCTCCCAGAACAAGGCCAGAGTTTAAGAAAAACTGCAGCTAGTACAGGGTTCAAGCAAAATGGTGCCTCAGGAGAAGAGGACCATGCAGCAAGTCCTCTGCCTGCCAGGTAACTCATTGATAGTGTTGGCCTTCCCCAACTTACTGCCCTCCCTCCAGATGTTTTGGAGCCCCACTCCCATCAGACCCAGCATCCTACGACCGTAATGGCTGAGGCTGATGGAAGTGGGAGTCCAGAACATCTGGAGGGCAACAGTTTAGGGCCAAGTTCCCACTACCCAGTAGGAACTTACAAACCCACTTTCATCCCCTTTTCTCTCCAGCCCTGGACCTTCTTGCCTTGAGGACACTGATGGGTACTAACTGCCTCCCTGAATGTGTCTGTGTTCCCATCTGTTTCATTAAGAGGGAAAGATGCCATTTGATGTAAGGCAGGACTTGAAATGTATGCAGTGTGGTTGAGCAGGATTTGGTGGTGAGGTCAGAAATCGGTCCTTGCTACAAGAGAACTTGCACGCAGCGAGGAAATGATGTGATTTTGTTTCTCTCCGCTATATTCTTGAAGGTTCTCAAAGGCGATAGAGTACTGGCTGATTCAAAAGCTCTCCCACTAGAAAAAGATTCAGTGAGAGGGCTAAGATTGTCTTGAGAGTCCCATGCTTGGGATATGAAAAATGATCTGGTCACTTTGCCTACAAAGACACCCTCGGCTCCAGTTGCTGTGCAATGAAAAGTTTGGGTTTGCCAAATGCTGCCCTTGCTTCGGGAGATCTGAGAAAGAGCTCCTCTGATAAGCTTGCTCTTTTTGAATTAAGTTGCAACAAGACAACTTGGGCGCTTTCTTCCTTTCCTAATGTTTGGCATCTAAGAGGTAGCAGTGAGTTGCGCTATTTTATTTTATTTTTATTTTGGAGGACGTTGCAGGTGGAAACCGAAGGAATGCCAAAGTTGAATCTTATGTCTCTCCATCTTTTTTGTGCCTTCTTTATTTTTCAGATAGTGAAATGACAACAGGTTCTGCTTGTAATGAAGCTTCTGTTCTAAGGAACTTCTGTTTCCTCTTTTTCAAACAGACAAATGTGTGTGGGATGGGTGGGAAAGCAGTCTCCTGTGAACCAGACATTCCTCATTTACAAATGCAAAAACCCTGGGGAAGTTCAGCCTCTGTGCATCTTACTCCATGCATTGTCAGGAAATGCTGGTGAGCTAGGGAGAGCTTCCATTCTTACTGTTCAAGTTTAGTTGTGCTTCAGAAAAGGCAAACTGGCAGATGCCATAAAGCACATCTAAACCTGAACTGTAGAATGGAAGCTTAATTCCTCAGCAGTTCCAAATGTCTTCTCAGTAGAACCCTCTGGACCAGCCTTCGCCAACCTGGTGCACTTCAGACAAGTTGAAATGCATCTTGCATCAGTCCCCAATGGGAACTTGTGCTCCAAAACATCTGATGGGCACCAGTTAGCAAAAGTTCCCATAATATAATCCCTAACTATTTGGCAATCTGGTTGGGATTGATGGGAGTTACAGTTCAGAACACCTAGAAGGCATCACTTTGGGAAAGGCTGATCTGAACAGTCATTGATCGAGACTATCCTGATCTACAGCTGGGACTTGGCATCAGTTCAGAGCATGCATATTTATATTCAGTGCCTGTCAATGGTTGGGCTTTCAGAATTGTTCTACCCCTATGTTGGATTCTTGTATTGCAGGTACTGGGTTAGAGCAAAATGGTAGAAGAGAAGCATGGGGCCAGCCTTCTGCCTCCCAGGTGATTTGATGTTAATGCCCAGTTCTACAAGGCACTGGGATTTGCTAGCACTCCATGCTGTGACAGTAGGCAAGACTTCCTCCCCAGCACCTTGCATTGTCTTAGCACTAATACATGCCCCCTGGCAGGTAGAGCGGGTTGGCGCAAATGCCCTTTCCTGTGCTGGGACACAGCTATGAGAGTTTGCTGTTTTGTGAGGCAGTTTCAGACTCCTCCTTATAGGCACCATCTCTTACAGCATGTTGGGAGCATGTTGTTCCCATATCATCCTGAGATCACGGTGCAGTCATATGATTGGATTGAAACAGAATCCTCTTTAAGTGCACCATGAATCAAAGCATCCAGAAAACGAGATGAAGCTGTTGGATCAGGCAGCCTGGCTTTATATACGCTGAAGAGAAAACGAGGGTCAGGACTTGGGAAAGAAACCAGTCGCAAAAGTGTTAGGGCAGATCCACACCTGTACATTTGAAGCACATGACTTCCTCTAAAGGGTCCTGAGAACTAGTTTCCCCCCCTCACAGAGCTACAAGTCCCAGCGCCTTTAAAGTCATGTGCTTTAAATATGCATTGGAGGTCCTTTAAATGTATGATCTGTTCTTGGTCTCCAAGACATCCACAAGAGTAAAATCAACTGTGAGCCTCTGAGCCTAAGCTTTTCCAAGGATAGCGTTGGATGCAGATTAAAACATTGCTTCTTTCTTCAGTAATGACTGTTCAACATAAGCTTGCAGGGTCAAAATACTGTCTGAACTTGCAAATGTTCTCTCCCCCCCACCCAATCGGGAACAAGAGGAAGTTTTAGTCAATAGACTATTGTCTTGGGGTCTGGCACTTCCTGATCTTAGCTTAAGGAAGAAGGAGAGTATGTTTAAAGGCCACTGGAACTCATGACCATTGCAGCAGCAGCACCAAAACATTTTCATCATGATCGCAACTGCTGGCATTAGCATAGAGCAGTCTTCACCAACCTGGTGCCCTTCAGATATTTGGGGCTATATTCCCCATGAGCACAGCTGTGCTAGCTTGAAGCCGATGGGAGTTTTAGTCTGAAAATCTGGAGGGCACCAGGTTGGGTAAGCTGTTGTAGAAAGGATCTCTGCCAGAGCTGGGGAGATACTTATAGTTAAACATTAGAGAAATGGTTTTGAAGAGGTAAGATTATTTTATGGGGTGTTGCGTATGCCTTGTCCGTTCGGAAAGGGCCAGTGTTGATCAAATGCTCCCCCCCTTTATTACTGTCCCTTCTTCCCCCCTGCCTTGGGCAGATGCTTTGTTCTAACAAACTGAAGTGCTTTCCACCCTCCCATGGATGCTTTTATGTTCTGGTACCTTGACTATCTCGCAAAAGATCTCTCTCTTGAGGAGGAAATCGTGGGTGTGTCAGTGTTGTCTGCAATTAAGGAAGGGTTTTACAGAAACGGTCTGCCTGCAGCCTGTTCCCTTAGAGGCTGACTGCTTTGTACGGGTCTAGAAACACAGAAAATCTCAGACCCGGAATTCTTAAGGCATCCTTAACCGCAGCCTCTTTCCAGAACTCGTGGGGCAAGTTGCCCCAGTCCTTGAGGTTCATCACCCGCTCCCCCACAAAGCTTCCTGACTGCCCAGGGAAACCTGGTGTCTGAAGGACTGAGTGATGGGAAGGGAGAAAAGCAGGAAAGAAGACTAATAGTCTGTAGGGCCAGCTGGGGAGGCTTTAAAAGGCTATGCATGCCTTCTTTCACTGGAAAAAACTTGTGTCTGAAAAAACGAATAACTTGTGTCATGAGTGCAGTGAAGATCCAGGAGCAGGTTAGTGGCCTCTGACGGACTATTTTTGTCCTTCTTTATTAAACACATCCTGGAATGCTCCTGTGCCTTTCACATTTACATGGGGTGATCTTTGGGGTGCCTTTAGGGAGTGCCTTCTGTTACTCCAGAGGAAAGGCCATTTTCCTCCCTTCCCCCTTTACTTCCTAAGCAGGTAGGGTCAAAGTTAGACGCCTGTCCTGTCCATCAGTTGTTCAGCAAGATTATACTCTTTATCACTGTTAAAGCAGGTGGGAACCTTGAACTCCTGCAGTTTTCAGATGATTGAGGCCCATCTTGCTTTACCATGCTGGGATCCTATTAATCTCTCCCACAACACACATGAAGCTTGGATCTGTGCCTCTGCTTACTTATGAGGCATTGATGTGCTTTCAGGCAGCTGATCCCCTGGGCTCTTAGGACAAGCCAGATGTAAGCTTGAAGGTTACAAGCCTAAGATTTATGGAATCAGTTTCTGTACTGGTAGTTCTGTAACTTCAAAGTTAATTCCTGATTTTGAAGGAGGGTTGTCTTTAACCATCTCTTGCTTTCTATGTCTAATCATCTGCAGCTTTTCTTATTGGTGTATGTTTTGTTTTTGAATAACTTTGGGCAAAGGGTAAAAAGCACAGGGGTGTGTGTGTGTGTGATTGTACTGGCTTTGCAAAAGGACTACCCCCCAAAAAAATTCCTGGGGAAGTGGAACAGGTATGAGTGAATTATTCTTGCTTTATTTCTCTTTTCCCCATTTTCACCCCTGATACATTTAGCTGGTTGGGTTTTTTTTTAACAAATAAAATTTTCTTGGGTTTACTTTTCTTTCTCCCAGGATGTCTGGTTTGAGGGGAAATGTTCAGAAATCTACTGGCTGGCAGTTTTAACCAGCAGTGTGTTTAAAAATAAATAAAAACAAAATTATATTGTCACTCAAAGGAACTGGTGTTTTTCTTACGAACAAATAAATAAATGAGGGACATATTTATGTCAGAGAAAATGTTCATAGCTCTCAGCTGTATGGAGCCAGAGGCTTAAACCGCACTGCAGCAGCTATTGCAGGCTGGCAAAGAGACTTAATTTTTAAAACCGCATCACCACAACTCAGAATTATTACAGCATCCGAGCAACTCTGCTCCTGCCTCTGCTGAAAACTGCCCTGTTGCTCATCATTATGGGTGGTGGCATCTCATTTCTCTCTATTCTAGTGGCTTGTGCATTTAAACTTTCCTGATACTGAGTGGCTCATGTGTGAGTTGGGAGTCCTATTCCTCCACATCAAATCCCGTTTTGTTAATGGGTGCAAGCATACATTTAGTAAATAGTGGGTCCAATTTTTAAAAAGGGGAAATTTATTTTCTAGAGGGTTTGTGATAATAAAGCCGCAGCTGGCTGAATTCTGTTGTGTCACCTTAGATTGGGAAATAACTAGACAGCACCCCCCAAGCACAGGAAAAGCAGAGAAGTCCATTCCTATCTGTCCCTTAAATCTTGAATTGGCCCAGTGGCTGGGCCTTGTCCAATTCTCTCTCTTGTGCCAAGGCCCTGGGTATGATCAATTTGTGATTCATCATCCCCTCTTCGGAAATATTTATTTTGTTATGCACTAGAGTGGAATAGTCACATAATAGAGCTTGATTTAAAGTGGGCTTCACCAGCACCATAATTTTATTTCTAGCTTCATTTTTTAAGAAGAGAAAAAGCAAAAGATGGAAGGTGAAACATTTATTTTTTTAAAAAAACAACAACAACCCAAAACACCCCTGGCTACCATGTCCTGGTGAGAGGGGAGTGCCCAGTCAGCAGTTACTGAAAGCCAGTGCTGGTATCATAGCATGCAGAGTTTTGTTACTTCAGCCATTATACCACATGGAGAAATCTGCTGCTGCTATGAGCAGCCGTAGATGACTGTCGGTGGGTTCTTGGTGGTGGCCCAGAAACAGCCTGCCTGGCCGGAGTTTGCAGCCCTCCAAGCCACTCTGGCCTTGTCTGAGCTGTGCCGCGTTGCCTTGCCAGGCAGTGTAGCCGGGCGGAAAAGGACACAAAAATGTGCATGAAGCTTGCACGTGATGATTTGCATGTGTGGACGCAAACGTAGAAACAATGACTCACAAACAATGAAATAGATCTCATCCTAGTGGGGAAGACACCTAATCCGTCTTCCCATAGCAAAAGAAAAAAAGCTGGTAATAATAATAATAATAATAATAATAATAATAATAATAATAATAATAGTTGTCTTATATATACTCCGCCCACCTGGCTAGGCGAGTTCCAGCGCAGAGAAAAATATAATAAGTCAAACTGGGACCCGACAGCCTTACAGAACAGAGGACTGTCCTCTACGCGCGGCTATCTTTCCCTATGAAGAATTCAGCTGCGGAGGAAGATATTCCTGCAACGTTTCGGTTTCGCTGCCTAAAATCCGTCTTACGGAGATTTATTTGCCTGCCTGCCCTGTCCAGATGTGCCCCAAACCGCTTCGCGCCGCGACTCCCTTCCAAAACCGCAACAGCCCCTCCGAGGTCCGAGGAGCTTCCTTCCGGAGTGCGCGTGCGCGCGGCGTTCTTCGCCCCACTCACCATCCCTACCTCCCACCAACGTGCCTCCTTTGGCTCCGCCCTCCTCCACCTCCGTCAACGGCGTCTTCCTGGCCCCGCCCCCTCGCTCCCATAGCTACGAAAGGAGGCGGCGGCGGAGGTGGCAGCCATCTTGGCAGCGGCGGCGGCGGCGGGCCCGACGGGGCGATGAGCGGCTCGAAGCCCAGGGTGGCGTCGGGGGCCGGCGGGGCGCTGAGCCGCTTGCGAGGCCGGAGAGGCTCCGGAGACGCGTCGCCCGCGGTCGTGGCTCCTCTGCGGGCCGCCGTGTTGCCCCGCACCGAGGCGGAGCTGCTGGCGCTGGACGCGGTCCGGCCCGAGCACGTCCTGGGGCTCAGCCGCGTCACTGAGAGTGAGTAGCAGGGGCGCCCCCGGAGGGGGGCGAGGAGGAGCAGGAAGGAGGAGGCCCCCGGGCGAACCCCGACATTGTGCCAAGCCCGCTCTGCGCCCCGGTATCGACTCCCCAGAGCCCCCGCCCCGCCCCGCCCCAGTTCGTGGATTCACTTAGGTGGGCACCCATGTATCTACCCTGCCCCTCCTCTCCGTAGGCCAGGGGAATTGGAAGGGGTGGTCCTCACGCTCCCCCCAAAATCTTCTCTTGCCTCTGAAGGTTGCCCCTTCTATGGACTCTTCTGGGCACCCCAACATCGATTATGCTTTTGCTCTGAATACAGTGATACCTCAGGTTACATACGCTTCAGGTTATAGACTCCGCTAACCCGAAAATAGTGCTTCAGGTTAAGAACTTTGCTTCAGGATATGAACAGAAATCGTTCTCCGGCAGCAGCAGGAGGCTCATTAGCTAAAGTGGTGCTTCAGGTTAAGAAGAGTTTCAGGTTAAGAACGGACCTCCGGAACGAATTAAGTACTTAACCCGAGGTACCACTGTAGTCATGTTCTTTTTCCAATCAGGGCGCAGGAAATTGGGAGCGGCGGAGCACATTCTCCCTTTACACGCCCGCTAGCATTTTGCTCCGAAGAAACCTCCCTTTAATGGCCCCACCGGCTAGACCCATAAACTAGGGCCCCCAAGTGTCTGTTAGGTTTCCATTTCCTTCCTGTCCCTGAGCGCAGGAAATTTGTGGGAGACAGAGCATGCACCCTGCTTTCTTGTTTCACTCAAAAAAATCTATCCCCCTATTTGCAACTAAGAGAAACTCAGGATATGTATATTTAACTGCTCAGGGCATTGTCTAGCCCCAGCTGTAAGGCTGACACAAATAAAGATTCATTCATTCATTTAAAGAATTGATATGGATAACTTCTCACTCCTGGGTGCCCCTGAAACTGGGAAACCCTGAGTACACCAGCATCAGCTTTCTGTGTTGCTGCTGCCCCCCACTTCATGTGCACAACCTCTCTAGTTACTTACCAACTAGCCAGTCCCTTTTTCTGTCAGAGTAACTCCACCAAAGACGCAAAAATCTGGGAGCCCCAAGGCACCCTAGCACCACCCTGCCGCATATTAGTATATCAGGTACTCTGAAGAGCATTTCCATTCCCCCCCCCTTGAATAGTCTCTTTACTCCCTCTTACTTAATACAGTACTTTCAATTAACAAGATGGTAATAGCTTCCCTATGCTTTTCTACTTGCAGAACTGTGAGCACACCTGAAAGTCATCACTGCAGTCATAATTCTGAATAGCTTCTTTTCTTTCTGCCGTCAGTCTTTTCTGGCTTAGAATGACTTTCTCTCTGCAGTCTGCCTACAATCGTGGAAATACAGGGTTGCCCAGGCTTGTATTTAACAACTCATGTAATAACCATAGGGTGTTCCAGTATAACGCTAATCAATGTGTTCTGTCAGTGCAAGAATTTCCACTTGTGCATCAGAACTTCCCTACTTCTCTCCTCTCCCCCCCCCATCACACCCCCTAAATCTGTTCCTTCAGAGTAGATATGGTGAGAGCATAGGGAGATGGAGAGGGAATTTGTGGTGTAAACAGAAATCCTTGTACTGATGTAATGCATTCAATGGGTTCCACTCCATACCAGGAATTCCCTGCAGGCCAATGACCAGCCCATTCCTCCTCTGAGTCCTTTCTTTGATTGATTGATTGCATTTATACCCCACCTTTCCTTCAATCCTAGACGTACGTTAGTGAGTTATTGGCCAAAGGTGAGCTTCACGGCTGAGTGGGGATTTGAATCCCGGTCTCCCAGATCCTATTCCAACACCCTAACCACAACACCAGGGACCGCAGGTGGCGCTGTGGGTTAAACCACGGCGCCTAGGACTTGCTGATCGGAAGGTCGGCGGTTCGAATCCCCGCGACGGGGTGAGCTCCCGTTTTTCGGTCCCAGCTCCTGTCAACCTAGCAGTTCGAAAGCACTCACAGTGCGAGTAGATAAATAGGGACCGCTCTCCGGTGGGGAGCGGGAAGGTAACGGCGTTTCCGTGTGCTGCTCTGGTTCGCCAGAAGCAGCTTAGTCACGCTGGCCACGTGACCCAGAAGCTGTCTGCGGACAAGCGCCGGCTCCTGGCCTCTTGAGCAAGATGAGCACGCAACCCCAGAGTCGGTCACGACTGGACCTGATGGTCAGGGGTATCTTTACCTTTACCTAACCACAACACCACACACTGGCTCTCCGTGTCTAACATTTTTCTCCACAACCAGTATGATAAGACAGAGGGCTGGTGGAGAAGGGACATTGGAAGCTCCTCGGTCAGACAATTGGTCCGTCTAACTCACTATTGTGCACGCTGGCGGGTTGCTCTATCCTTCCTTCTTCAATAAACCTGGGCAAGGAAAGGCAGTACAATGGTACCTCGGGTTCAGTACTTAATTCATTCTGGAGGTCCGTTCTTAACCTGAAACTGTTCTTAACGAAGCACCACTTTAGCTAATGGGGCCTCCCGCTGCCGCCGCGCCGCCATATCACGATTTCTGTTCTCATCCTGAAGCAAAGTTCTTAACCCGAGGTACTATTTCTGAGTTTGCGGAGTCTGTAACCTGAAGCGTATATAACCCGAGGTACCACCGTACTAGCTTGTCAAGTGGCTAGAAGCCTGTGTTTTTGTGCATGCTTTATACGAAGCTAGTACTTGGGGGTGGGCAGAGAGCAGGCTAGTAACATTTGTGGGCTTATTTGCAGTGTTGCCGCAATATCTACTCTCCTTTCTTTTATATACAGGCGGCAACCATTTCATGCAGGTGTTCCATTCCTGGCCCCCACACTCGTCGATGGAGCACATTTAAGTGCGCCCCGATCCTGTTCTGCCTTCTTGCGGGTCCAAAAGGACCTGCGTGTCAGCGATCGCGCGTCAATTGGACTCACCTAAAATGGTGACTTCCTGTATATAAAAATGAGGTCCTTGGGTTTATGTATGCATGAAGCTTTATTTCTAGCAGGACGGACCCATCAGATTGGCAGTAGCCCTCCAAGGCTTTGGGCTGCGATGGCTCTTCCCAGCTGTGAAGCCCGAGCTCCCTTTACCTGTCTTGTCTTTCCCAAATGGTAATCCCCCACATGGGACTTCTCAGGTTTCCTTTCCTTTGTCTCCTAGACTATCTCTGCCGACCAGAGGACAACTTTTACAATATTGATTTCACCAAGTTCAAGATCAGGGACCTGGAGACAGGGACGGTGCTATTTGAAATTGCCAAACCTTCAGCTTTAGGTAAGTGGGCCCTGAAGAAGAAAAAATAGAGAAAGTGAGAGCGTGTACATGAAGCCTAAGGTCCGGTCTCCATCTAGAAATTGTTGGGATTTCAGAATCTAAATAGTTTCTTCTAAAGAAATGAATGATTTCTGCAATTCCACCTCTTTTTCTTCTTCCCTCCACCCCTTCTGACATTAAAGTTCCCAACAAATATTTTAAAGGAGAAGTTTGCAAATTTTCTATAGGGATTAGGAAGGCAACTTAATAACTTTTATATAAGCTACTCTGCGTGATAATATTGCTCACCACTAATATAGACAAGCTGGTGGGAGTTGTAGTCCAAAGCATCTGGCAGGCACCAGGTTGGGGAAAGGCTTCTTTACATTTTCTCTTGCATGCAGTATATGGCACAATAGGGCCCTGATTCTGCTGTCTCTAAACACCACCAGCTTTGCCCACCCTGCAGTTCAGCCTAGCTGAACTAAATCTGTCTGTAGCATGACTCAAGTCACCAGCTTAGCACGTCACCAGCCGATAGAGAGCGGCTTATCGCTATCATTGTTATTATTATTAATTTCATTTATAGACCATCTTATGCCCATGGCCTCAGAGTGGTTTAACATACATGAAGAATACTAACATGCAAACAATTTCTGTTACAATCAATAACGCACAAAACATTAACACCAGTAGTGACCGTAGAGCAGTAAAAACAAACAAAGACACCACAGTGTGATTGATTCAGCATGCAAAATGTCACCAACCTGGGTAAATTAAACCTGTTCAACTGATGTTGGGAGCTCTGCATCAAAAGTGCTTGGTGCAGTTCTGGGAGTAGCAAGGTGCTGCCACAAAGAAGGCTCAAATATGAGCTTGGGTGGCAGGCCATGGTGGCCTCATGGGAGAATCTGCCCCCTTCCTGACAGGTGTGGCTGAGGGAGTGCCAGCAAAAGGTGTACATGATATCTCACGGGTGACTTGCTTCTTAAATGTCGCTTCTTACAGAGCAAGAGGATGATGACGGCGACGCCGGGGAGGTGGACACCAGCGCAGGGCGCTTTGTCCGCTATCAGTTCACGCCTGCCTTCCTGCGCCTCCGGACAGTTGGCGCAACGTGAGTAGGAGCTTGTGGAGTGATGGGGGAAAGGGGGCTACCCTGCTAACCCTGTGATTGCAATCAAATGATTCTGAGATTGTAGAAAGCAGGTTCATCAGCTCACAAAGAATGTATATTGGAGAAGTGGCTGTGCCTGGGGCTCGGTGTAATCTGTGATTCACAATAAAAAAATAGTTTAAAAAAGGAATGGGTTGTATCCAGCTAAGTCCTACTCAGGGTAGGCCCATTAAAGGACCTACATTAAGTCTGGTTCATTAACTTCATTGGGTCTACATGGAGGAGAACCAACGCTGGGTACAACCCAATATATCTGCAACACTAGAAGTGTCATTGTGCAAATTGTAAAAATTCACAACATGCTTGATTTCACTTCCTTGTCACAACCCAGCCATCTTCATTAGTTTGCATAATTTATTTGGCTAGTTGTGGATAGGAGCAAGGAGACCTAGGCTTGTTTGCTGCAGATAGTTGTGAGTTGCTGAGATGTCATTAAGCGCTGCCTCATTTTTCAAACATACCTTCACAATCATAGGCACTAGGAACTTTTGATTCTATTATTCTGTTTAGGAAATTAAAGCTGTTATCTTTAGGAACAAGTGCTTGTGGGCAGCCCATGTTTTGCTCCTGCAGGTTAGTTACAGCTCTGTCTGTGCCCATCACAGGCAGCGTTGCCTCCAGGGCTGGGTCCTTGCAGAAACCAAGTTTTGGCTTCTAGTCAGGAGACCATCTTGACCACCTAACTGGTTGTTCTTCTCTTTCCCTCCTGTCTCTGCAGCGTGGAGTTCACAGTAGGAGACAAGCCTGTGTCGAATTTCCGTATGATTGAGAGGCATTACTTCAGAGACCGCCTTCTCAAGAATTTTGACTTTGATTTTGGCTTCTGCATCCCCAGCAGCAGGAACACTTGTGAGCACATCTACGAGTTCCCACAACTTTCAGAGGACCTCAGTAAGTATCTCTTGTGTGACCCAGAGCTGGCTCAAGACCAGCCTGGTCTCCTCCAAGTCATTTTGGACTATAAATCCCATCTGCCCCAGCCACTGCAGGCTGCAGAGTGGGGTTGATGGGAGTTGTAGTCCAAAATTGGAGGGCATGACGTTGAAGAGGATACAGTAGACTTTGCTTCAGTATCAGCTACCAAACGTCATGCATTGCTTTAAACCTTTCAAACTGAGTTGTACTCAGAAGCCGGTTGGTAGCCAATGGAGTTCTTGTAGCACCAGCAATAGCTGTTCAGTGGTCACTCGTGGTTAGTAACGCAACCGCTGTATTCTGCACTAACTTTGCACAGTCTTCAACCTGACCTAACCTCTTCCTGCTAGCTGCTTAAGCTGTTTTTCACAAGGAAGAAGATAGGGCCAAACAGAACTTCACACAGAAATCTTAAGTGTGAACTTGATATATTTCAAATACCATGCCTTTTAGAATTGTGGCCACCGCAGCCTAAAAAGAGAGAGAAAAGTGGGGAGTATTGCTGCTAATTTCAGTTTGAGTAAGCACAGCTCACTCTCTTCAAAAGATTCCTCATTCAGGGGAAGAATGTGGTTACGCAGAAGCACTGAATTGGTTGACTTCTCTGTTCGTTACAAGCTCTGGGTGTTAAGAATATGTTTTAGAAGGTCATAGCAACCTAGAATTGTTGAGTTGGAAGGGATTCTGAGGAACATCTAGTCCAACCCCCTGCAATACAGCAATATGCAGCTGCCCCGTACAAGGATCAAACCTGCAACCTTCCAACTGAGCTATTTAAAACTCTTTTTTTGGAAATTTTAATTGGATTCTTATTTATGTGTTTGCCACCTTGGGCTGCTTAGAGGTAGGTGCAGGATATAAAGTCAATAAATAAATATTTGCTTTCCATTCACTGGCTGCACTTATGTAGTTCAGTTGCTCTTGCACATAAAATAAGCGATCTCATGTAGCACGTCTCAATTTTTTAGTAAGTGGTCAACAGGGGAGTTGTTACATATAGAGATCTCCTTACGTGCTATGTTCTATGGCTGAGGCTAACTGACCTATCTCTGTCTCTCTTCCTCTTTCTCTCCCTCCCTCCCTCTCTTTCACCCCACGCAGTCCGTCTGATGGTCGAGAACCCCTACGAGACCCGCTCAGACAGCTTCTACTTTGTGGACAACAAGCTGATTATGCACAATAAGGCTGACTATGCCTACAACGGAGGGCAGTAGCCGCCGCCGCTGCATCCCCCTCCCCCCCTCCATTGGACTTTGCACTACCGCCAGCCATCCTGGTCACATTGGAGGAGAGCAGGGAAGCTGCCCTGGACTCCGAGGCCTTTTGCGGAAAGCTCTGTGAGGCTCAAGATGTGATGTTGAAGGGGCTGAGGTGGCAACTGGTGACAGTAAAGGAGCTCCCCTGGCAAACCCGAACCCTTTCCAGCCTTGTTCCTTTCTGGTCCTCTGCTCGGTCCCCAGTGGCACCTGGGTCAGGTTACAGGTTGGACTGTCTGTTAAATGTTAAACTGATGTAGCAGTTCTTGTAGTTTGGCGCACTTAGCCTGTATTCCTTGTATGTTCTTCCCCTTTCCGGTGGGCAAAGGGTCCTCCGACACAAAGCTGTTTCCTCTTCCAGGTAGCCCATGAAACGTAGATAGCAGGTTTTCCCCCTTTGGAGGAGTGTGGCAGGGCTGGTGAATCACTTTGGCAAAATCGGTGACCCAGCCTGTATGATTGACTGTGAGGGCCCACCATTCACAACCAACCGAAAAACAAAACAAAAAGGAGGAGAGGTGTTGTTGTTTTTAAGGGATGCTCCAGATTGTGGCTTCGTTCTGTGGTCTTGAATGTTCCTTAAACACTGTTGGGTACCGGTTGGCAAAAAAAAGGCCTGTGTCCCACTGTGAGTCTTTGTGAGGTCTTTTGAGGCCTTTTCTGCCAACCAGCTTAGGGGGAGGGAGACTGAGATGAGCCTTCAGCCTAGGTTCCGTTCTGCATCTCAGTTTTGCTCTTTTCCTTTAAGGTGGGCAAAGGTTACCGGGAGCCAGGAATTGCCTGGTGGAGCCTGTCCAAGCAGCAGGGCAGATTTTCCCAGGAGAAATCTTCTGTTTGTGTCTCAAAACGTATTAGTGTAAGAAATGGTGGTGTTAACCAGCTTGTATTGCCTGCCTTGGTTTGTGCCGCCATTGAAGTGGGCTCCATAGGCTCCCCAGTGCAATGAGATGTAACGGAATCAGCGTGGCTGTGAAAATAAGGGACTTTTCCCTCTTGAAATCTGTAGCTCTGAGCTTTTACTGGCTCCATTTAAATGTGTAGGAAACCAGCCAGCTTTTGCTGCTGAGATGCCGCTATGCCTGTTGGTTAGGCACATCCGAGGAAGGAGTACTGGATGAGGGCCTGGGGAGGAGGGTGTGTATCAGCCAGGGAAGCAGGAATCTTGCCCTGAGGCGGCTGTCGGCAACTACAAAGCAGTATTTTTGTTGCTGTCGGACTCCACTCCCAGGCCTTTCTCTCGCTTCAAAGTTAAGCTGGTGTTCAAAGGCCTTGCAGTCAGGGGCTGGTTCTGTGTCAGATGCTAATTCAGCCTGCACGGGAGAAAGCCTTCCAGGCTCTTGAGACTAGCCCTTTTTGGAGGGGGTGGAGGCACACGCACATTACCCTGAAACAAACCCTTTTAGAGAGGGGAGGAGGATAGTTACAGATTAGAGCGTTTGTAGGAGGCGAAACGCAAGAGGAAAATGGCTTGGGCTCTTTAGCTGTAAGGTAGGATGTTCTTAACCACTCCCAAAATATTGGGGATGTAATAAAGGTGAAAAGGGCAGAGCTTTTTGTCCCTGTGTAGCCAAGTTTGTGGGTTAAAAGAAAAGAAAACCCTCTGTATTTTTGTTCTTGTTTTCTTCCTAACCTGTGATGTTCCAGCTCCTGCACTGTGTGGCCCAGTTGTCTCTACCGATTGATGATGGTAGTCAGTTCTGCTGCAGTCCGCTTGATGCTTTCCACAGAAAGGTGCCTTTTCTCCCCATGTCGAAGGCCACATTCCCAGAGGAACAGTTGAGGGAAACACTTCCTTATTCCACAGGAGGAGGTGGTGGTGATATGGGGTTCCAGAGTCAATGTGATTAAAAACACCAGGTGCCTTTTAAACATCATTCTTACTATTGCTCAGGCTCCTTCTGAGGACGTCCCGCCTTTGCTTTCTTACGAATTTATCCCAGGAGCAGTTGGGAAGGATGGGCAGCAATCTGAGCCAAGAGCAGGTACCGTACTTTGCAATAAACTCCCAGCTGCTGGCCCCCTTCTCTGGGCTCCAGATTCTTCTCTTCTCCTCCTTCTCACTTCTTCTTTCTCAAAAACTGAAACTCTCTGCCTCCCCCCATTCCTTCCGAGTGTTAATGCTCTATGTGTCCCTTGCAAGCTCCCATCTCTTCAAGAAAAATCACAAAAGCAGAAATGGTGCGAGGGGCTTGCTTGTTAAATTCTGCCTGTTGCTGCTTCTGCCTTGCAGGACCAAATATGTGAAATGGGGAAGGAAGTGTGGGGCAGCGAGAGACAGGTATCCTGATGCCCCAGAGGACGTGCCCAAATGTGTGGATTTGAGCTCTCTGGAACACTTTGCGCCAAGAGAGAGAGGGGCTCTTTGAATTGCCCCACCAGATAGAAGTTGAACCTGCCCTTGTCCAGCCGGCGCTTTTATCTGTCACTCATTTGGCTGCTGCCCCTTGGGACCACATGCTACATTCCTGTGTGGAAGCCTGTCTCTCCCTCCCCCACCCCCTGAGCAATCTTCCTGTCGCACTAACACTGCATCCGTGGGTTGCATATGGAAGAGGAGGGGAAGGGTCTGCTTCTGCCATGTTGACCATAGTGTTAGTGCAGGGTGTGGGGGGCTAGATACAAGAACAGCATTTATCCAAAGACAGGGGCACCTAAATTTATAACTGGAATAGATGGGCCATCTCCCCCAAGCGGTTACTTGCCATTGGAAGGTGTCAACGATTCGTTCTTCCTCCCCAGCCATAACCTGGGGGACGGGGGCTTTCTCGTGGCCTCTGCTAAGTTTGGCAGGCCATCTCCCTGGCTTGATTTCAAGCCCTTGTCTTCCTCTTTGCATGTCCTCGTCCCTCTGGAGAATTGTTAATGAAACTGAGCCCTTCCCTGTTGAATAAACCACACAGGACACTTGAAAGCAAGAAGTGTCTATGAGGAAGGGAACTGGAAATACATTGACTTCTGTATTGTATGCAGATTGATACTGATGACAGGTTTGCCATGAAAAGTATCTGCCTTAAAAGCATTAATCTGTAAGGTTCACTGTTGCCCTCCAATGGTGTTGACAGCGGCTGCTTCCATCTCATACTCTGTGGCTGTGCAGGCACTGAAGTCCTCGCATTGCATTGTCTGCTTGCCCCACCCTAACTAATGGAGAGACCTGGTCATAACAGGGCTGCTCTGTTACATTTCCCATTTGGTGAAGCACCAGCAAACATGTTTGGACCTCCTATTTTTTTTTATTTTTTTTTTTAATTAATGGGGGGTTTTATAAGGCCATCAGACCCAGGCAAGGGGATAGTTTTTTCTCAGTCCCACTGATTTTTCAGAGATGTTCCTGGGATGACTGGAAAAAGAAAACTTTTCTGGTATCATGCGATCAGTTTACCAGCAGGGAGAAGAACATTGCAGGACTGTGACAAAATGCATCTTTCTCCAGTTTGTCTCTGAATTGGCCATTGGAAAGATTTCCTCTGCAAGATTGGTTTTTAAAATAGGGTTTTCTATTCCATTGTGGTCCTTGCCTGACAATAATATACCCATTTTTGGTCTGTCTGTGTGCATCTGTGACCGTTTGGAGAGTGGCAGGTTGTTCCTTTTAAACTTGTGAATTCCAGAAAAGAGATCACGGACGTTATATTTTTCTGTCAAGGTATTTTTCCATAGAGGATGACAGGAGTGTCCCAAGAAGTCTGTGTGACCATTACGATCACCACATTGAACCGTCGCCATGCTGTTGTCATCTTGTGTGTCTCCTAAACCTACAGTATACTAGCTGACTCGTTTGTATAAAATGTTACTTTGTTGAAAGCAATAGTAATTAAAAACAAAAAAGCAAAAAAACCATCAACACACAGCTGCTGTTGTCTTATTTGTTGCATGACCTTAGTGCTGGGAGCTGGGTGGGTGGTGACCAGGCAGGTCTTGCGTATTGTGGACCTGGAAATCTGAGAACCCTGAAAATACAAGTGGGTGATAAAAAGGTCCAGATCACCTTAGAATAGGTGCTAGCTGTTGAAAAGAGGCTGGGCAGGAGATAGGGGCTCATCAGTGTCCTTTAATGCCTGGTTAAGGTTATGGTGGGGGCTGTTTCTGGACTAGAATAGGAGCAGCATTTCAGAGGCCCTCTTGGTTCCAGCATCCAAATATAACGTGGCTTTGTCGCTGCTCCAACAACATGAGTTTGCATGATTTCATGGGAATACCTTTTAAGAGGACATAAAAACTGCATTGGTTGAAGCTCCATCTGGCCCAGGGGGCTCTTCCTGACACAAGACCAGCCAGCTGGCTCAGGGAAGTGACCAGGTAGAGCATGTAGCAATAGAATCATAGAGTTAGAAGGGTCTTCTAGTTAAACCTCCTGCATTTGAGCCCTGGGTGGGCTCAAACCTCCAACCTTCTGGTTAGTTGCCAGGCGCATTGCACCACAGGAGAAGCCATTACTTGTTTATCCCCTGCATCTGTCAGTAAGATTTATCACGGATTGTGTGATCTTCATGATGTGCTCTGGAATGTCAAGATTCATATTCCCCCGTCTGTGGAATGCTCTCCCCAGAGAGGCTCCTCTGGCATGTTCGATACATACCTTTTCGCACCAGGTGAACCTTGCATACACGTGCTTGGGTTTGTTAGTATTTTGCTTCCTTGCAGTAAATTTTAAAACTACATTCTTAATAAACGCCTGTTAGCACTTTCCAAGAATAAAATCCTCAAATGTGCGGTTGCACAAAATGTAACATTTGAAATAGGTAAAGGTAAAGGGACCCCTGACCATTAAGTCCAGTCGTGGCCGACTCTGGGGTTGCGGCGCTCATCTCGCTTTATTGGCCAAGGGAGCCAGCGTACAGCTTCTGGGTCATGTGGCCAGCATGACTAAGCCGCTTCTGGCGAACCAGAGCAGCGCATGGAAACGCCGTTTATCTTCCCGTCAGAGCAGTACCTATTTATCTACTTGCACTTTGAGGTGCTTTCAAACTGCTAGGTTGGCAGGAGCAGGGACTGAGCAACAGGAGCTCACCCCATCGTGGGGATTCGAACCACCGACCTTCTGATTGGCAAGTCCTAGGCTCTGTCCTTTAACCCACAGCACCACCCGCGTCCAACATTTGAAATAACCTCAAATAAAACGCATCTCATTATTTCATAAAAGTTATACACCGCTTGATAGTAAAAACAACTCAAAAGCGGTTTACGAAAAAGAAACGTAAGAATTATCAATAATTTAAAGACTTGAAAAGGTAAAAAAAAAAATAGAAACTTGCATCTACTTTATGGGTTATTAAACATGATTAAAACCAGCATGACAGGCCCAGACCCTTCCACTTTCTTTCTCATCCTTTTCTAGGTGGTGGTGGGGGGGGGGGAGGTTTAGCTTCAGGCATTTTTTTCCATTTCAAAAAAAATTAAATGAACCGACCCAGTGCAAAGTGCTGAAAAGTGTTTTTTAAAAAAAGCCTTCCAAAAAAATAAAAAATCTTCCAATGGTTAAAAGAAAAGAAAAGTTGGGGGAGGGGCTGGGAGCTTATTAATGCTAATGAGGAGGCGGAGCTTAATGAGGCAGGCAGGAAGGGCAGCAAAAGAGGGCGGTCTATTCCTGGGCTCGGCATGGCGGCGGTGACGGGTCTCCTCGCGCGGCGCAGAGGCGGCACTGGAGGTAAACAGAGGCGACCAAGTTTAATTGTCTCCCCCCGCAACTTTTGAGCGCTCCCCTTGGTACACGCCGGGAGCCGCACGGCTTTTACGGAGGGGGACTGGCACGTACCAAGGAGGGATGGAAGCGGGGGGTGGCGTTAGATGAGCGGGAGCAAAATACTGGGGAAGACTCCTTTACTTCGTGAGGGGCAGCAGCAGTTGGGGTGGGGGAGGGAATCTGAGGAGCGGCTCCCATTCTGGGGGCTTCTTCCACACACCCCTGGGACCCTTCGCATACCACTGTGGGATAGCTCAGAGGACCCTCGATGGACAGGGGCAGTCTATCTCAAAATAATACCGGCTGCAATCACAGCCACCTTCACGCCCAGATTGCAAGTATCCAGAAGCTGCACCCGGGCTCAGTGGCCCTTTGGATCTCAGTTGGCAAGCCCGCTCACTCTCTGTATATGTATAAAAATATACTGTATTGAGCTCTCCGTGGGCCTGCCTTTGAAGACTGTTTGGAAACCTTTCCTGGTGCAAACTGTAGCTGAGCAAATGCTTGTCCAAACGCCAATGTTGCACCACCAGCCCCACTTGTGCATTTCCAGACTTAGCCCAAGATGCTGCCGTTAAAACCGGAGTGGCCATAAATGGCTTGGAGCCAGCACCCCTAAAAGGCAGTCTTCAACTGAGTGGGACTACCAGGTCACAGCCTTAGCCAAATGAGGGTTTGCATCCCCAACACTGGCACCATACAAATACAGTGATACCTCGGGTTACAGACACTTCACTTCAGGTTACAGACACTTCAGGTTACAGACTCCGCTAACCCAGAAATAGTACCTTGGGTTAAGAACTTTGCTTCAGGTGAGAACCGAAATCACGCAGTGGCGGCGTGGCAGTAGCGGGAGGCCCCATTAGCTAAAGTGGTGCTTCAGGTTAAGAACAGTTTCAGGTTAAGAACAGACCTCCAGAACGAATTAAGTTCTGTACGGTGGTACCTCGGGTTAAGTACTTAATTCGTTCTGGAGGTCCGTTTATTTAGTTTTAAATAAATTAGGAGTCCCCAAATGCATGTTCTCTGGTCCATGGGGTCACGAAGAGTTGGACACGACTAAACAACAACAAAACACATGTTTGAGTAAAGAAGCTATAGCCCTTCTCCTACAAATACAGTAAGATTCCAGTCCTCATTGTTCTGGATAAAGACCTGGTTTAAATAGTAACAAGGAAGCTGCCACCTTACTGGTCCATCTAGCTCAGTATTGTCAACACTATCAGAAGCCAGGATTTCAGGCAGGGAGCCTCTCCCAGCCCTCCCTACCAGGGATTTAATTTGGGACCCTCTGCATGCAAGGGGGTGGCAAGTGTTGTTCAATGTGCAAAAGGCCAGCCAGGAAAATGGAGGCCTTGAGGCCTTGCTTGCTTTCTCACCTCTAGCAAGGGGGCTGCGGAGGGAGGGGTATGGCTCCTTTCACCTTTCCGCTCAGTTGGCCAGGAGCCCGTGGGCGTCTGTCGGTTTGCTGCTCCCTCTCGGATTGCAATTCATCTCCCTGCAATTCCTCTTCTGTTCTTTACAAGCCGGGTGTCTTTTACAAGCAGATAAACTTTTGCCCCTGCTGTAAAGTTGGACGGTACTACTTGTCTCCTCTGCATTGGGTGCTGTAAAATGAAAAGACCCTGAGGCGGGGTGCTGGGGGTGCAGGTTCAAAGCAGCTTCTGGGTGCTTGAGTTTTAGGAGCTTGTGTCACCCCCTTTGTTTTGTGCACTGAGGACTTTAACCCTGACCTCCCCAGTGGAAAGGGACAGGGGCAGATCTTCAGCCTAGCCTAGCCTGACTAATTCTTCTGCTCACTCAGCAGCTAATGCCGCAAGAAACCTTGCAGACTCTTTTGTTAAACATGGCTAGAGACATCTCTTTTTTTCTTTTTGCCCCTTTGCAGAGACCAGAACATAGACAGAGTCAGAGCATTGGTACATGGAGCTCAGTAATGTGTAAACTGACTGGCAACAGTTCTCCAGGGTTTCGGAGATTCCCAGCCAGATAGGCGGGGTATAAACAATAAAATTACAGTGGTACCTCAGGTTAAGTACTTAATTCGTCCCGGAGGTCCGTTCTTAACCTGAAACTGTTCTTAACCTGAAGCACCACTTTAGCTAATGGGGCCTCCCGCTGCCGCTGCGTCACTGGAGCCCGATTTCTGTTCTTATCCTGAAGCAAAGTTCTTAACCTGAAGCACTATTTCTGGGTTAGCGGAGTGTGTAACCTGAAGCAAATGTAACCTGAAGCATATGTAACCCGAGGTACCACTGTATTATTATTATATTACCTAGCAATGCTGTAAGGGACCTTCTGCATGCCAAGCTCGTAGAGCTTCAGCCATTCCCAAGTAGGATTGCAGGAAGTTGCCTTATACCAGGGGTCAGCAACCTAAGTCCCATGGGCCACAAGCGGCCCATGGGGGTCGTTTAACTGGCCCATGGACCCCTGCCGCCCGCTTGATCGGCTCCCGTGCGCTGCACTAAACCGGAGCAGAGCGGGGACCGCCTTCCGTGATGCTGGCCGGCTTCCCATTGACTGCAGGAAGCTCCTGCAGCCACTGGGAAGCTGTGCACACCTCATCCACGCTTTTTTCTATGCGTGCATGCACACACGCGTGCACACTCCAGTCCACTGCGGCATCTGCGGGACTGTGAACTGGCCCAAGCCACAAAAACTTTGCTAACCCCTGCCTTGTGCCATTGGTCTATCAAGCTCAGTATTGTTCATCCTGACTGGTAGCGGCTCTCCAGGGTTTCATGCAGGGCGTCTCTTCCAGCCCAGCCTGAAGATGCTGTAGATTGAACCTTGTACCTTCTGCATGCAAAGCGAATGCTCTACCACCAAGCTACGGCCCGTCCCCAACAGGGTGTCCTGTTTAGCAGCCCAGCTCTACGTCTTCTGGGCCAGACTGAAAGGGCTCTTCGTGCTTTTCCATTTGCAGCTTGGACTTTTCAATGTCTGCGAAGGCTGCACACTGTGTACCAGACGGTAGAATTGCCGGAAACTCACCAGATGCTTCGCCAGACATGCCGGGACTTCGCTGAAAAGGAGCTGGCCCCCATTGCTGCTCAGCTGGACAAGGAGCACCGCTTCCCTGCAGAGCAGGTATGTATGTGACTCATCTCCGGGTAACACAGGTCCCCTGTCTGATATTCTGAATGACCCTAAAGGCCTGTCGCAATCCAGCAAGTTTGTCCCTGAGAAGAGCATCCATGTTGAGACTGAGACCTAATGCCCTGGTCTCCTTGACCATTGGGATGTTTAGCTTGGTCTCGGCAATGCCCAAGGCCGGCACAAACTTTTAATCCTTTGGCTCATATCCACTTGATTACAGTCAAATCTTGGTTGTCGAATGTAATCCATTCTGGAAGTCTGTTCGGCTTCCGAAATGTTCGAAAACAGAGACATGGCTTCCGATTGGTCGCAGGAGCTTCCTGCACTCAAGCGGAAGCTGCGTCAGACGTCTGAAAAAACGTTGAAAACCGGAGCATTTAAAAAAATAATTAAAAAATTGGCGTTCAGGAGCTAAAACGTTCCAGAAAGGAGGCATTCAGGATCCAAGGTTTGACTGTATTAGAACCAGAATTCTGCATCCAGAAAAGCTGAATTCTGCAACCTGTATAATGCAGGCTGTTTACCTTATTACGCCCAAATTTGCCTCTTTGATTCTAAGAACATAAGAAAAGCCTGGCTGTTGGATCAGGCCAAAAGGGGCTCATCTAGTCCTGCGTCCTGCCTGTTTTCATAGTGACTAACTAAATGCTACAAGCAGGACCTGACCACATGAGCACTCTGTTAGCACTGAACCCATTCCTCTTGCCTGCTTATTCTGTTATCCTCCTGGCTTCTAAGATGCTACCTTCCTCATATGCTTTCAAGCATGTTTTCTCTACCATGAGGGCTAGGAACTTGATTTGTTTAAAAACAAACACCTCCCCCCCCCCACACATTGAAACACCTTTTTTCATAAACCACTTTGAGATTTTTTCTGCAACCAAGTGGTTTGTAAATTTTATAAAATGAGTAAAAAAATAAAATGAAAGCCAAGATTCACAAAACTGAATTGTGCTTTCTCTCATAACCAGTTTTTCTGTCCTGAGAAACAGCAGCCATGCCCATCCTAGCTGCCGGCTCACAAATTACCTTGTTTTGTATTGCACTGGCTTCACACTCCTTAGATTTTATTGGTAAGGCTGCCTTGCACAAATGTTCTTTCAAAGAGCAGTTTAATGTAAATAAAAGAATGAATTGCACGACGTGTGGTACGCTTTCTCCTGGCAGTATGTGCTGTTCTGTAATTAAGTAATTGCTATGCTTCTGCTAGGAAGGGAAGAAGTTATGGCTGCTGCTGGATGACTGACAAGGGCAAGCGTAATCCAGTGTGGAATTGCTTTAATTCAGCTTTCAGCTGGGTTGTTTCTGCCACTGTGCTGCCTCCCCTAATCAGCTTTACATCATCATTTCCTTCTCCACTTACAGGTCAAGAAAATGGGTAGCCTTGGACTTTTTGCAATGGACGTACCTGAGAAGTATGGAGGAGCTGGTCTTGATTACTTGGCCTATTCCATCGCTGTTGAGGAAATCAGCCGAGGCTGTGCATCTACTGGCGTGATCATGAGTGTAAATAATGTAAGAGATTCCCACAGATGTTAACCTTGATTAGCATTCATTCATTGTACCTAAGAGTTAGTGGCTTGTTGTTGTTTAGTTGTGTCTGACTCTTCGTGACCCCATGGACCAGAGCATTTCAGGCACTCCTATCTTCCACTGCCTCCCGCAGTTTGGTCAAACTTCGAGAACACTGTCCAACCATCTCGTCCTGTGTCGTCCCCTTCTCCTTGTGCCCTCAATCTTTCCCAACATCAGGGTCTTTTCCAGGGAGTCTTCTCTTCTCATGAGGTGGCTTCTCATGTGTGGCTAAGATACAATCAAAACAAGGCAATCTCTGACCTGGTGGGCTTACAATCTAAAAAAAATGGCACACAAGGCAAAAAGGACAGGGAGGGAAGAGGAAAACCATCAAAATTCAGGCACAAATTTCTAAACAGTTGTTCCTACACTGACCAGCCGGCACAGTTGGCGTGCCTGATGCTTGAAGTTAATGCAAAAGTGGTACCTTACCCTGTTAAAGTGATCATATATTTATAGGAATGTTTCAGCAATTTGTTGACAGGAATGTAGTGAAAGGGATAGCTATAAACACATCTAACAGACATGTGTCAGGGTAATCAGTGTTCCAAGTATTCAGTGAAATGGACAGACTTACGTGGCCGTCTGTTAGGAAGAACCTGTCCGCTTGCTCTACTAAATTTATTTGCAGATGATAATATGGACTTGAGCTATTAAACCCCCTCATAGGATACTTTTTGGTTCCTGCACTTATGACTGTCGCCACTTTTTAGGAGGACCTAAAAAGTTTTTAGGAGGTGTGTAAATCAGTATAACTCAGGGGTTGGCAAGGTTTACCTCGCCTGGGCTGGTTCACTCCAGTGGAGATCCCTCCGTGGGCCGGATCACCCGCGATTTCCAATGTCTGCACAGACGTGATTTCCGGCACCACGAAAGCAAGTCCCTGTGCTGCGCTGCGCCAGTTTAGCGCAGCGCATGGGGACTCGGCGAGCAGGCGGCTTGATTCGGGGGTGGCTCGTGTGCCAGTTAAATGACCCCCATGGGCCGCTTGTGGCCCATGGGCCTTAGGTTGCCAACCCCTGGTATAACTTGTCTTACCTCCCCATCCCATTTAGTCCCTCTATTTAGGACCAATTTTGAAGTTTGGGTCTGAAGAGCAGAAACAGAAGTGGATTGCACCTTTCACCAGTGGGGAGAAAATAGGGTGCTTTGCCCTAAGTGAACCCGGTAAGTTAGGCACACAGGTAATACCTTGGGGTCCTTAAAAAGACATTATACTCAGCTTCCTGTAAGAGGGAGTGATGGCCACCAGCTTGGATGGATTCAAAAGAGGGTGAGACAAATTCATGGAGGAGGAGGCTATCAGCAGCTACTGCCTATATTCTGCCTCCACTATCAGTGGCAATGGATCCCTCCGATACTAGTTGTTGGGAATCAAATGGGGAGAGTTCTGCTGCCCTCATGCCCTGCATGTGGGTTTCCCATTTGGGCATCTGGTTGGCCACTGTGAGAACAGAATGCTGGACTAGAGGAGCCCCCATTGGCCTTATCCATCTGCAGAGCTACTCTGATGCTCTTAATCTAGAATCTGTGTCCTGCATACATTACACAAATGAGTATATTTTGCTTTTTAAAATAATAATAATAATAATAATAATAATAATGCTTTATTGTTTAAAAAAAAACTATGTAGCATATGTAATCAACAGAAAAAAGATCATATAAACAAACATTTGTTCCATAGTCAGTGCTTGTATGGAAAGGAGACGCTATCTCATCCAAATCAGACTGGCAAAATAAGATGCGATCATATGCAGAGCTAACCAGGTTATCAGCAAGGTTCCGAGATGTTACCGATGAAAAATTTAATAGAGAGTGGGAAGTGTACAGAGTTTATCTAAAAGAACCATTGCAAAAATATAAATCCATTGGCAGGTCTGGACTGACTTACCTGCGTGTAATAGGAGAATCGTACAAAACTATTGTAACTGGAATAACCTAGAGGAGATAAAGCTTAGTGTGATATGGGAACCACAAATGAGCATATTTTGCATTCATTCTGATCCCCGCAAGTTGTTATCCATTCCCTAGGCATGTGGAGCATTAAGGAACTTGTGTTATGACATTTAGTCGTGCCAGCCATGGGTCCCCAGAGGTGGTTGAACTAGTGACTGCCATCACTCTCAACCAGCATAGCTAATGGTCAAGGATTGAGGGACACACACACACAGACAAACAACTGGTGGTGTCTCTAGCTCAGGGTGGTTGTTTATTCTTACCAACAGCAGCCAGAAAGTCTGGTCTGGCGAAGAGGGGTGGGTGTGTTAAAAAGGCTTATTCTGCAATTGAAATACAGCTGGAGGATGGGGCTGCACGAGGAGATGGGACTCCTCTGCCGAGTCAAGACTTGAGTTTTCGCAGTCCCCTCTCGGAGAGGGAGCAGCGCCAGGTCTTTGGGTCAGAAACCCTTTTGGTTTTCTCTTGCTAAGGCAACGGCAGCGATGCCGGAGCTGCTTCAACGGTTGCACGGCTGGTTGGGGACGAGTGGGTCCTGAACGGCACCAAAGCCTGGATCACAAACGCCTGGGATGCCTCTGCAACGGTGGTCCTTGCCACCACAGACAAGTCTCTGAAGCATAAGGTGAGTGTAGCCCTTAGGGTCAGTCTTCACAACCAGGAAAGCTGGGGCTGAGCTAGGTCCCCACACAAAGGGGCTTTGTCCCATTGGGTGTATTGGTTTGTTTTTAAATGCAGCCTTTCCCAGTGATGTAAGAGGGACCGAGAAACTTTTGACTCTGCTGCTAGCCTTTATTCCCTGCTCTGCCCAGCAGAAGTAGAAATGGGATAGATGGTCTAGATCAGCCTTTCTCAACCTGTGGGTCCCCAGATGTTGTTGAACTACAACTCCCATCACCCCTAGCTAGCAAGGCCAGAGCTCAGGGATGATGGGAGTTGTAGTCCAACAACATCTGGGGACCCACAGGTTGAGAACCGCTGGTCTAAATGCATTGGACTTACGACTCCCATAAGAGTATGGCTCCCGTGCTGGCTGAAGCCAATGGGAGTTTTAGTCCACAATACTTGTCTCTGGTTCGCCAGAAGCGGCTTAGTCATGCTGGCCACATGACCCGGAAGCTGTACGCCAGCTCCCTTGGCCAGTAAAGGGAGATGAGTGCTGCAACCCCAGAGTCGGTCACAACTGGACCTAATGGTCAGGGGTCCCTTTACCTTTACCTTTTACTTGTAGGGCATCAGGTTGGGGAAGGTTGGTTTATAGCCAGCCAGGCGGTATAGTAGTTAGAGTGGTTGGACTAGGATCTGGGAGGCTAGGATCCAAATCCCCACATGGCCATGAAGCTCACTGGGTAAACCAGTCACTGCCTCTCAATCTTGATAATCTCACAAGGTCATTGTGGGGATTCAGAGCTACCTTGAGCTGTTTGGAGGAAAAAGTGGAATGCAATTCATAAATAGCCTGCCAGGGATCCCAGCTCAGGCAGGCAGGAGAAGAAGAAGGGTTTGGATTTGATATCCCACTTTATCACTACCCGAAGGAGTCTCAAAGCGGCTACCATTCTCCTTTCCCTTCCTCCCCCACAACAAACACTCTGTGAGGTGAGTGAGGCTGAGAGACTTCAGAGAAGTGTGACTGGCCCAAGGTCACCCAGCAGCTGCATGTGGAGGAGCGGAGACACAAACCCGGTTCACCAGATTATGAGTCTACTGCTCTTAACCACTACACCACACTGGAGAGACTTGTCAAGCCACTGGTGGATCACCGGTCATGCCAGCAGACCTCCTTCTGCGTGAGCAACTTGCCAACGTTGTTCTGTCTTGTCACGCAGGGCATCAGCGCCTTCCTCGTCCCCATGCCAACCCCTGGCCTGTCCCTGGGAAAGAAAGAAGACAAGCTGGGGATCCGAGCCTCCTCCACCGCCAACCTGATCTTCGAGGACTGCCGGATCCCCAAGGCCAACCTCCTGGGGGAGCAGGGGATGGGCTTCAAGATTGCCATGGTGAGTAAATTCTTTTAACGGTGAGGAAGAGGGGAGGGAATGGGGTTAAGCAGCACCCTCTGCCTGCACTGGAAGCACAAAGGGTGGCGGTTCTGGCCTTCGCACCCTCTTCCCCTCCATGCCCTGTTTTCAGCCTTTCAGGAATTTGGCGGATCACTATGTTGCTGTTTTCTTTTAAAGTGTGTGTTGGGGAAGACTCGTGTCCTTCATGCCCTCTCTGTCTGGCCCACAGGCCCCTCCTTAGACAATGCACCCCTTTCACTGCCTGTCTGTGAACTCTAATAAATGCCTCTTGCTTGTCTGGATAGGTAGTTGTTGCCCAAGTGTACGTAGGAACTAGCCTATGTCTATGAGAACATCTGTGGTTTTTTTAAATTTGATTTTCTGTTTTTGCTAATTTTTTATTACACCTAGCGTTTTTTATTGCTACAGTGGTACCCCGCAAGACGAATGCCCCGCAAGACGGAAAACCCGCAAGACGAAAGGGTTTTCTGTTTTGGAGGCGCTTCGCAAGACGAATTTCCCTATGGGCTTGCTTCGCAAGACGAAAGCCCATAGGGAAATCTCCGGGGACCTCTTTTAAATGCTGGTGGTGGGGAGCAAAGCCTTTCCCCCCCTCCGGCCTTCAGAAGAGGTCCAGGAAGGCCGGCGGGGGCCGAAAGGCTTTGCTCCCCACCGCCAGCATTTTAAAAGCAGTCCGGGATAGCAGGGAAGAGCTTCCCGCTATCGCGGACGGCTTTTGAAGGCAGGCGGGGGGGGAGCAAAGACTTTCGCCCCCCGCCCGCCTTCAGAAGAGGTCCAGGACCTCTTCTGAAGGCGGGCGGGGGGCAAAAGTCTTTGCTCCCCCCTGCCTGCCTTCCCGGGAGAGCGGAGAAAGGCAGCGCCTTTCTCCGCTGTCCCGGACGGCTTTTGAAGACAGGCGGGGGTGGGCAAAGACTTTCGCCCCCCGCCCGCCTTCAGAAGAGGTCCAGGACCTCTTCTGAAGGCGGGCGGGGGGCGAAAGTCTTTGCTCCCCCCTGCCTACCTTCCCGGACGGCTTTTGAAGGCAGGCAGGGGGGCCAAAGACTTTCGCCCCCCGCCCGCCTTCAGAAGAGGTCCAGGACCTCTTCTGAAGGCGGGCGGGGGGCAAAAGTCTTTGTCCCCCCCTGCCTGCCTTCCCAGGGGCTTTTACATCGCCCCGGACAGCGGAGAAGTCCTCCGCTGTCCCGGGCGATTTTAAAATGCCGCCCGCCAGCATTTTAAGATCGCCCCGGACAGCGGAGAAGTCCTCCGCTGTCCCGGGGTTTTTTAAAATGCTGGGGGTGGGAAGAAAAGCCCTTGTCCCCCCCCCCAGCCTTCAGAAGAGGTCGGGGGACAGACTGTCCCCGGACCTGGTCTGAAGGCGGTTTCCTTAGGAACGCATTAATTGATTTTCAATGCATTCCTATGGGAAACCGTGCATCGCAAGACGAAAAACTCGCAAGAAGAAAAAACTTGCGGAACGAATTAATTTCGTCTTGCGAGGCACCACTGTATTTTTAACAAATGTTTTATACAATTTTGTAAGTGGTATGTAAAACTTGCTAAACAATAATGTGTATCCCCTGGCTGAGGAAGGGGGGGGCACCTACTCCGCTTTGGGAATTAAACTCTGGAACTCACTCCCACAAGAGGCAGCAAGGGACAATAACATGGATGACTTTAAAAGAGGTTGGCGCCAATAGCCATGTTAGCTGTGTTTTACCTCCACAGCTGGAGACAACAATGCTTTTGAATACCAGTTGCTGGAAACCACAGGACGGAAGAGGGCTTTTGTGCTTGGGCATGGGACACGGGTGGCGCTGTGGTCTAAACCACTGAGCCTCTTGGGCTTGTCGATCGGAGGGTCAGCGGTTCAAATCTCTGCAACGGGGTGAGCTCCTGTTGCTCTGTCCGAGCTTCTGCCAACCTAGCAGTTTGAAAGCATGCCAGTGCGAGTAGATAAATAGGTACTGTGGTGGGAAGGTAAATGGTGTTTCTGTGTGCTCTGGTTTCCGTCATGGTGTCCCATTGTGCCAGAAGCTGTTTAGTCCTGCTGGCTACATGACCCAGAAAGCTCTCTGTGGACAAACGCCGGCTCCCTTGGCCTGAAAGCGAGAGGAGCGCCACAACCCCATAGTCACCTTTGACTGGACTTAACTGTCCATGGGTCCTTTACTTGAGGACTTTCCATTGGGGCATCCAGTTGGCCACTGTGAGAGGAGGATGCTGGACCAGATGGGCCATTGGCCTAATCCAGCAAAGGCACCTTGTGTCCTTATTAAGCATCCTTATATTGAGACCATTGGTCCATCCAGTTCAGTATTGTTGGCAGTGATTGGCAACAGCTCTCCAGGGGATTTAGGGATGTTTTTTTCCTTCCTTGGCTCAACCTGGCCATGCTGCCAAGGGACTGAGCTAAAGGCAGAGATTAAAGCAGTGGGAGGCAGTGGGAGAGGAGGTCCTCCAGTATGTGCCCCTTCCGAAAGGTTTGTAGTACTGGGGAAACCCTAGAGCTGCACTGTGGTTTTTTAACCCCCCATTTAAGAATGTTCTTGCTTTTCCAAAGTGGTTCATATCATAAATAATAGTAATGGAAAGATAGAAAGGCAGGCCTTGAGATTAGTCTCTTGTCATAGATAAGAGATAAGGTCAGGTGGATCACAGTCTGAGACAGCAAAGCCTGAAGCCATAATCTACTTACACTGGTATAATACTGCTTCCACCCCAGGGATTGTGAGAACTGGACTTCTCTAAACATCCTTGCCAGACTGCAGTTCCCAGGAATCTTCTGGCAAAGCCAGGATAGTTTTAAAATAGTGTAAGACAATATAAGTTTGTACTGTGTGCGTCTCTTCATTGTGGCTCATCTGGAGGCAGTAGCAAAACTGCCCCACTCCATGCTTCACTAACAGCTGCCTGTATTTACTGGATGCTGGGCTTTGCAAAGTCTGCCCAGTCATTCCATAGTCTTCAGTTAAAGTTAGCTTTTTCTGATGTGGCTGGTTGTAGTGCACAAACTCATTTTTTTTGTCTTTCCACCTTCCTTTCAGCAAACCCTGGACTCTGGGAGGATTGGAATTGCATCTCAGGCATTAGGAATAGCCCAGGCAGCTCTCGATTGTGCTGTGGATTATGCTGAGAAAAGGGTGGCTTTTGGCTCCCCCATTACTAAGCTGCAGGCCATTCAGGTACATAGATAGATCTCTCTCTTACAGGGGCTATTCTCTTTGCAGTTCCAGGACTCATCAATACTTTACAAAAAAAAAAAAAAAAATCAGGGAGGCTAACCTGCAGCCCCACTGTTTTTGCTGAACTAGAACAGGAAGGCTTGCCTGGCGCCCTCGTTACATATATTTAGGTGCTGAGCAAAAACATTTCTCTTCTCCCAGGCCTTTGGCTAATTAAACAATTTTTGGCATTTTAAACTGTGGGGGGTATTTGTTTTCATTTGTTACCGTGTTATGTATTTTTGTGTTTTTATATTGTAATCCTCCCTGTGATCTTTGGATGAAGGCTGATACAGAAATGTTATTCTTGTTATTATTAGTGCTCCCATCAGCTCTGGGCAGCATGGAAGTTGTCCTTCAGCAGCAGCTGATGGGCTGCAGGTTTGCCAATCTGTTTTAGAGAAAAATGTCAAAACAGAAGAGCTGGAATTCATTGTGTACTTGTTGCGCAACTTGATTACTTTGGGAACATCAATATCTTAAAAGTGAAATGGTTTCCCTGACCAGGACCAGCCCAGAGGGCACACCCTTCCTCCTATAATTACATGGGGCACAAGGGCATTCAAAGAACCATCATCCCCAGTGTATGGTTCCACATAGGATGGATTTCTTAGTCTTCCACTTGATGTTCCCTCAAGACATTCAAAATTAGTGAGACAAGGCATATGCTTTGCTTTATTCAGAAACTGGATAGTGGTTGAGCTTCTGTTAAGTACTTGCTGTGCTCATTTTGATTTGTTGCATGCAGAACCAGCCTTGCCTGTCGATGTTTTGAACTGCAGCTCCCGTCAGCCCCAGCCAGCACAGCCCCAAACGGGAGTTGTAGTTCAAAACATGTGGACAGCACTGGCTTGGGGAAGGATGGTGCAGAATATCTAGGGCCGCCAGAGTTATTCAACCTACCTTGGTGTTTTGTGTCTGTAGTTCAAGCTGGCTGACATGGCACTGGCCCTCGAGAGCGCCCGTCTGCTGACATGGAGAGCCGCCATGTTGAAGGACAACGGAAAGCCCTACACAAAGGTAATAGTGCTTGTCTTCACAGATAACGGACAGGTTGCAGGCACCCTAGAAATGTGTGCAAAGGCAAAAAAAACCAACGTTCCCTGGGCTATAGAAAATCCCCCACCCCACCCCGTTTTGCAAGGTGGGCTGGTGTGGCAAGTGACTCTCCTTATCACCACGCAACACTTAGGGCTGTGGGGTTAGGTTTGCCTGGACTGTAGCACTTTTCTCTCCTCTACTCCAAACAGGAAGCTGCGATGGCAAAGCTGTCTGCCTCCGAGGCTGCAACTTCAATTTCCCATCAGGTAAGCCTGTGCCTCTTCGTGCCCATGAGCACAGAGGGAGAAGCTCTCCCCTTCCGTACAGCTGGCACGCTGCTGGCTTACGTGGAGCAAGAGACACAGCTGGAATCTCTCTCCTTGGACCGTTCTGTCACTGTGGCCACAAAGGAGTCCCTGTAGGTGTGTGGGGCTCTTAAGTGACTCTGGCAAACGAACAAAGCATGCGGTAGGGGGAGCGAGTGGCATGCTTCCTTTCCATCTCCTGGATGTAAGTGCATCCCTCCCCATTTTTCATCTCTGTTGCCATGCTGCAGCCACAGTATCCAATGCTGATGCACTTGGGATGCTTTTTTATTTCAGGCGATCCAGATCCTGGGAGGGATGGGCTACGTGACAGAGATGCCGGCGGAGCGCCACTACCGGGATGCTCGGATTACGGAGATCTACGAGGGAACTAGCGAGATACAGAGGCTGGTCATTGCAGGGCAGCTGTTGAAAGCTTATCGAGGCTGAGGGGGAGAAGATCTGTATTTCAGCGCCTCCTACTTTCTTGTAGAGATGCACGTACGATTTCTGATGGTAGACCCTGGGTCTGGTTACAAGCCAACACAGAGCCCCATTTGCCAGAGTTTAGGCAGAGTAGGAGACTCGGGCCACCAGTTGCTGCATGCCACAGCATTCACTGTGAGAGTTGAACAGTAAGCCAGAGCGGAGAGTCTCAAGACAGCAAGATAAAAGTGTCCTCTGCCTTTAAGGTGCCTTAGATAAAGAGATATATATATACATACACAAAATGAATAAATTGCACTACCAAGGGTTTGATTTCTCTCTCCTCACCCCACTTTGCACTACAGCCTCAGGTTGCGTTTAATGGACATTCATTTGTGTGATGTTTCTTTAAACTACCTCTGTCTGCAGCAGAGATCAGGAGTGCAGAACTGTTGTGTGGATAAAAGGATAAATGAAAACTCTTCTCCAGCATCAGATACTGCCCTGAATATGTTAGTAGGGTGCAGGGGGTGGGCACCCACTAAGAATACCCACTGAGACCTGTGGGTATAGGGTAGTATACAAATTTAATAAATAATAATAATAATAATAAATAATCTGGAAGCATAGTAATTATTGCCATGGACCATAGGCAATAAATGGAAGATTATGTTCATGTTTGTTAATAGTGGCAACAGATGAAAGTCACAGCTGCTCTGGGTACTTAGAAAATGTCCTACTGGTTGGTGAAAGGCAGCCTCCTTATCCTCTCTGTGATGTGAAGTGTCTGGGAAAGAAACTGAGGTGCCTGTGCATCTTTTTCTCACATACAGTAAGGAATCTTGCCAGCCTTCCTTCTGCTGGGGTCTCCACTATGTGGGGTCTCGCTTGCAGGGGGAGAAAGAGACCAACCTTGGACTCTGCAAAGCTTTCCACATCTCAGCCTGGATGTTGGTTAAAGCACGGTGCTGATAATGCCAAGGTTGCAGGTTCAATCCCCGTTTGGGACAGCTGCATATTCCTCCATTGCGAGGGGCTGGATCCTCAGACTCTACAACTCTTATGATTCGATCAAAGCAGTTAAGGCCTTTGACAGTGTAAAGCAGGAGTTGGCAAAGTTTTTGTGGCTTGGGCCGGTTCACAGTCCTGCAGACGCCGCAGTGGGCCAGAATGCACACACATGCATGTGCAAACACTATTTCCGGCGCGGAGGAAGCGTGCACAGTTTCCCATTGGCTGCAGGAGCTTCCTACAGCCAATGGGAAGCCAGCCAGCATTGTGGAAGGCAGTCCCCGCTCTGCTCTGCACCAGTTTAGCACGGTGCACGGGAGCTGGGCGGTGGAGGTCCATGGGCCGGTTAAACGACCCCCGTGGGCTGCTTGTGGCCCATAGGCCTTAGGTTGCCGACCCCTGGTGTAAAGAGCAATTAAGAGTAACTCCTATAGCAAATGCTCTCTCAGCTAATGGCTCCTCTTCAGTTGGGCAAGGAGATTCAAGATGCAGGCCACTTATTCCACTCTAAAAATACAACCAAACCCCACCTCCTTGCCCAATTTCTAAAATCAATGTTTAGAATTGCAGACAGCCATCTGTGGTTGATTTCCACCTTTCCTACCATGGATAACAATTATTGCCATACAACAGTGTACATACAGGATAAGGTGTGGTGGCTATTCAGTATGATAATAGAATAAACTTCAAGTAGCAGCACTCTACCTCTTACTATAGGATTTTAGCACTAGACAACTGATGAGAGAAGTCAGCTTTCTAACGTGTTTTATGAATGTGTTGAAAATAACTTGCTGGTTACAGTGGAAACTGTTCTGGACTTGGTGGCCTTTTGGTCTGAAGCAGCAGAACAAGCTCTTAGTGGGAACATAATACTCTCAGCACCACTTGCAGTAAGAAGCCAGGGTAGAAGTGGCAATCCCTGTTCTGTATGCAAATCCTACTTCCTCCACACCAGAAACACTCCTCTGGGGACACTCACGCCCCACAATAACCTAGAAAGGCCATAAACATGTTTAATTTGATGCCTGAGAAAAATCCCAAAGCTGCTTTCTTGTTTACTTGGGGAATTAGTCTGCATGGCCTCATCTAGAGTATGAATGAAAGATATGGCTTCCGGCATAGTGCATTGTGCTCACAAGGCAACTTGGGCTCCCAGTTTTAATTAAAAAAACAAACAAACCAAACTTAACCCAACAAGTTTTTCTTAATTTAAAGAGGGCAATAGCAACCAGCGTAACTTGTTCAGCATTTTATCAAGCTTGCCGGATCTGCAGTTCCGTTTGTGGTAAGTGAAGGTCAGTGAATTCCCTTGCCTCTTTCCTGGGAACTATGCAGCAAGCAACCGGTCCATTTACTATTTTTTATACCACCCTTCATCAAAACACAAGTAAAAGCACAAATGGAAGACGCACAATTGAAAGACGATCATCAGGCATCCACACAGCATGACCAGTCCAACGAAGTTGATGTTGAAGAATCATTGCTTCGACACTGGTGATCTTTGCTTCTTCCAGTACACTATGATATTAGTTCGCCTGTCTTCCCAAGTGATGTGTTAAATTTTTCGGAGACACCGTTGATGGAATCGTTCGAGGAGCTGGAGATGGCGTTCATAAGTGGTCCATGTTTCACAAGCATATAGTAAGGTTGGTAGTACAACAGCTTTGTAAACAAGTATTTTGCGAATATAACCCTTGTGGGGCACGTCAAGTGATTTCTGACAGTTTTTGCTCCTCAAAAACTGTTGGGAAACATTTCTCCCCTAAATAGTTTACCGCCAACTCTCAGTGCTCTTCAGCTGCACGGTTTTACATTCAAAAACCAGCCTCTGCAAGTTCTAAGCCCATGGGGAGAATGGAAAGATAATCATGACAGAATCGGGATTCAAGATTTACCTTAACTGATTGGAAAACTGGACCCAAATGAACAAGATGAATTTAAATGAGGACAAGGCTCTACACCTAGGCAGGAATAACCGGCTGCACAAATATTAGATGGGGGACACCTGGCTTGCCATTATTAATGTGAAAAGGATCTAGGGGTTCTTAGTAGACCACAAGCTTAACATGGGTCAACAGTGTGATGCAGCAGCAAATAAAGCTAATGCTATTCTGCGCTATTCTATGGTTTTGACCTATAAAGCTTTATACAGCTCAGGACCTCAATACCTCAAGGACCACCTCTCCCCCTATGAACTGATCCAGACTCTGCAACCATCATCTGAAGCCCTTCCTCATGTTTCTTCCCCCCCACTGGAGGTTTGAAGGGTTGAAACACGGGAATAGGCCTCTTTTATTTTTTGCGGTAGCTTATTTTGGGGAATGCTCTCCCCGAGGAGGCTCGCCTGGTACCTTCATTACATATCATTAGGCACCAGGCAAAACCTTTCTCTTCACCCAGGTGTTTGGCTGATTAACATTCTACGATCTTTTAAATATGTCTGTGGGAGGGGTGTTATTATTTTGTTTTGCTTTGCTTTTGTTTTATTAGGTATCTTGCGTTTTTGTTGCGAACCGCCCTGTAACCTTCAGATGAAGGGCGGCATACAAATTTAATTAATAAATAATGATGAGGATGGACAAGCCTCCTCATCAGTTCAAGAATTTAACTTCCAGATGCTGTGCCCCCCAACATGCTGCAGACAAAGAAGGCAAGGAAAAAATTCCAAAGCCATTTTTTGTCCACTGAAGACTGAACACTTCACTGCCCCTTCCAATTCAATACAATGCTGCTGCAGCCACTGTAGAATTCATGGCACTTGCTAGGGGTAGAATCCAATTTGGTGCCACTACTCTCAACTTAACCGTGTAAAGATTTCTTGTTGAGCAATTGAATGTTCCCCCCTCCATGTGAACACCCACTAAATGTTGTCTGTTCCTCCGACCTCCTGGAAGAGTTCTGCGGAAAGCACAAGGGAGGCGACGCAGCAGTTGAATAGGTTTTCAGCAAAAGACATTTCAACAGCACTGTGTGCCCTTAATTCCCCAAGGTGGTGCCAGTGAAGCAAGCAAAGGGCTTCAGGAACTGCACAGGACTGCTCAGTAAAGCCCTAGACTTGTCAACACAATACAATGAGGTTGGGCAGGCACTACCCAGGCCAACGCCTCCTGGCCCAATCCCAAATTACACAACAGTGGGATTAACAGCTGCCGCTTCCACAGGAAAACCTGCTTTGTAAAGAGAGCCAGGATACTGGACAAATTGATTACGGTGAAGTTGGCATTGTGATAGCTCGTGTGGCAAAATGGCTCCAAAGACTGCTGTGAATCAGGGAGCCTCCTGCTTCAGTTCCACCAGCCATGACCACACAGCAAACCACTGTCCCCCTCAGCAGGAGGGCACATAACAGGGTGATATTATGGCTGTTCAGGATAGAAAGAGAATACAAAGGAATATACTTAAGCCGTATTTGAAGTATCACTGGTAGTGGAATAAATGAATCCGTCTCTTACAGAACTAGCTTAAACCCAGTTAAACCAGATGAGAGTTTTAAGTGATCATAAATGCACAGCAGGTACGTAATGTTGAAGGTTGTGGAACATCAACTATAAAATCATACCTTCCTCCTGCAGTGGAAAGTCAAAGCAGAAAATGCTACCTGTCTTAAGTAAGGGCTGTTATTTAACCCACTATTGTACAGTGTTTCACCTCCTTATGTGCTGAGAGAGCTGGTTACAAAACGTTTTTAAAAAAGAATTCTGAGTAAACAGGGCCTTGAGAGTCAATGCCTCAATTATGTATAATTTCCACACAGTTGGTTTTAGGAAATCTTAGAGAACTACAGGCAGCAAATTAATAGGCACTCTGGATGATGGTGGGGCATTAATTACTGCACCATGACAGAGTCAGATTCCACTGCTATATAATCCAATTTGAAATTGCTGAGTTTTAAAGTAAGATTTACATGGCATGGAGAGCCTTTCCACAAGTTTGTACAACATGTAATCTGGGTTTATAATGAAGGCCACCAACCTTGATGTCTTTGAAAGATTAGACAAATTCAGGGAGGAGAGGGTTATCAATGGCAACTAGCCATGACGGCTATGCTCTGCTTCCACAGTTGGAAGCAGCAATGTTTTTGAATACCAGTCACTGGAAACCGGAAGAAGGGAGAGTGTTTTTGTGCAGAAATCCTGCCTGGAGGTTTCCCCCAGACATCCGGTTGATCACTGTGAGAACAGGATGCTGGACTAGATGGGCCCCCTTTGGCCTGACGCAGCAGGCTTGTCTTAGGTACTGAAGGTGGCCAGACCTGCTTCCTGCATGTTTCAAAGTGTGCTTGCCACATGCAGCTAGTGGAGGAACAGGGCAGGAGGGCCACAGCAAATTACTATCCTCTAGGGTGGGCCCCACTGGTGCCTTCGCTACTTGACTCAAAACACAGGCATCTTGCACCAATTCTAAATTCACTAGAAAAGCCCATCCTCACAGGAGCACTGATCGTTTGATATACACATTTAAGCAACAAGGTTAATTCATACTGACAACTAGGCTGCTAAGCTGAGGATGAACAATGATATGATGCTGTCTGAAAAAGTTAATGACCAGAGCTTTTCGTTTTAAAAATTACAAATATATCCTTCACAACTGCAAGTAACAATTTGTAATTATTAGGACAGCAATCAATAAAAGTTCCACCATTTGGAGGGGGTATGTTGGCTGTTTGGCCGTATTAATAAAACATTCACATTCATTTAGAGGGGGCTTCAATGCCCCTTTGTCCTGCCCCCCATCCCACTGCCAGACCTCCAACCTTTCACATACCCAAATCTGAGAACAGCTGGCTCACGGCTCACACTTCCAAAGTCTAGGTACTTTGTCTTAGGGGTGCACAAGTTATGCAAAGCAAGCACATGTTAGAATAAATTAAATGGAATGTTTAGGATACAGAACTCCAAGCAGAATGTAGGAAATGGGTGCTCTTCACACACAACTGTGATGTTCTGTTCCTTTAATAAAAATCTTACCTCTGCAGGTGACCAAACAGAATGAGTCTTCAGTATTGTGGCATATAAGTCCCCACAAATGCCAGTCCCCACAAATGAAACTTTTGAACACAGCCCTCCTTTTTTGCAAGCCAAGTCTCCTGCTCTGCCGGCTGAACAAACCAACATGAACATTATTTTCAATATTTGTGGCTTTGCAAAAGAACTTTACACTGATCTGTTCAAATGAGGTTCCTCAGCATGTCTCCTGAAACAATGCATCTTAAAAAATAATAATAATCCTAGTGTCCACAAGGATGGTCAAGAACTGTTCTTGGCAAAAGAACTTTAGGATAAAGCAGGGCTTAGTTAATTCTGTATGGAGTCGTATGCAAAAATTGTATGCAGCTGTTCCCTAAATCATTTAGGAACGACCCAACCAATCCCAACTTTTCAGCTCATACTACTCCCTTTGACACGTAAAAAAAAGGCAGCGGTAGATGGGGGTGAAATAGCATTTCATTTAAGTATTTTCTTCCAAGATTTTGCTTGTCCTCAGCATGGTATGAGGGCAAATGAAGAGAACTCAGGTCTCAGTCAATGCATGGGTGGAGCAAGGAGAAGACCACCTCAGGATCCCACATTTGCTGCCCTGAGTTCCACGATATAAGAAACGGTAAGATATAAATGTGGTAAATAAACAAATAAAAATATGAGGTTTCCATATTTATTTATTATCTTCTGGTCCTGTTTCCTCCCTCAAGGCAGCTTCTAATTCATAAAGCATAAGACCAGCCCTGCTGGATCAGGCCAGAAGTGCACCCAGTATCCTGTTTCCCAAGGTAGTCAAGCCAGATGCTCCTGGAAAGCTCTCACAGGACATGAAGACACAGCCCTCCCCAGAAAGAATTGAGGAAGCAGCAAGAAAAGGGGGGAAGGGGAGAAAATATTCAGTAAAATGATTCCCTAATCTGGTCTAGGACAAGAAAGGTCTTAAAACCACCACCTAATGCCAGGAATTCCCAGAATCTGGGCTAAGCTAACACACACCCCATTACAGGGGCAGGTCTTTTAAACCAGTGGGCAGAAAGGAAACTTTCATTTTTGACAGGAAAGATAAGTTCATCTTAGGAACCTTTGAAACAGTTAAAAATAACATAGCCAGGACAATTTGTTTAGAAAAGTCCACGTTTTAAGAGACTCCCAGGTACAAAGCAGTCATCACAAACTTTGACCAATCACAACAGCAGAGGACAGGATTCTCTCTTTCTCTTTCTCTCTCCCTTTTTTTTTAAACGTAAGGGAATGGGGGGAAATACAGCACACTAATCAAACAATGCAAAAAAAAAATACAAAAAATAGAAAATAGAAAAAATGTATTTACAAGTCATACATTACTATGATCAGAACGCACAGAGACAACAGCTGCTATAATACATGCACAGGGTCAAGAGGGGAGCTACTAAAAACCTGTAATGGATTAAGTTGTAAAAAACAAACCCACAAACAAAAATAGGGGTTCGGCCGGGGGGGGGGGTCAAGGGCTTCAGCTTTCTCCCTCCCCTAAGTCTGCTACATTGATTGAAAAAATCAAAGAATCCCCTAAAATCCAGGAGCACACTAAGTACAAAATACTACACTGGTTGTTTTTTTTAACTGAAGCTTCACTCATGGAGGGAAATGGGAAAGACAGCAGCATATTTGCAGATCCATATACAAGAAAGCCCAGAGTAAACTGCTCTACATGCTAAAAATTACAGCAAGCCCCTGTCAGCTACAAAGCATGATCCTAGCAGGTTTTCCCACTGCATGTGTGTGTGTGTTTCTGTGTATGCATTTGTGTGTGTATAAAAGTCGTGCCCTTGTTCACTGCAACATGACATCTGGGTGGAAATGTAACTTGTTTACAACAAAGTCTTTATATCGTGTACTGCAAGAAGTCACTCAAATGTCTGTGGATTTAATAAGTCACCTCACACCACAGAACATATTTAATAAATTTGAATGGGGGGGAAAAAAGATTATAGCGACAGAAAAACCTCTGTCTCAGTTCTCTCTGAAACCGGAGTCCAACAGAAAACTGGTCCCAAAGTACTTGTAAGGTTTCCCAAGAAACTCCAAGCGCAGTGACCATTTGTCTCCTCTTAGTGTTCACAAGTTCCTCAATGACTCTATGCCGTTTTCACCAGAAAGTGTCTGTCAGTCTGCCTCCTCCTCCTTCTTCTCCCCTGAGGAACACTGGATGGCCTAGCACTAATCCATAAGGAGGAGGAGGAGGGGAAGGAAGAAGAGGGAGGCGGCTGCCATGGCAAGCTGTCTCCAGTTCCAAGAAGGGAGGGGAGAAGCCCCCACTCCCTCGACCACCACCACCAAAACGCCTTTGCTCTTTCCTCCTTTTCCCAGAAAGCAAGTCCATTTGTACAAGTTCCACAAACTGGTAATTCTCTCCTGAGTACCAGCCCAGCCACAGGGACGGACAACCAAGCTGTGAGCCACAAAAAAAGGACCAGGCAGAAGTTCCGGTCACTTTCCATCCATTCCATCATACCTCCAGGAAACGTGAGCTGCTGGTCTTGGAGTGGAATGGTTCAGACCACATGCGACGCAGATCTCCCTAAGGAAAGGGACAGAAGAGTGAGCAACTGAGTGTGCACAGACTCACAGAGTTCAAAGGGGCTGCTCCTGCACCCAGATTATAACAGGCTGCTAAGGCTCCCTTTTGGGGCAAGGGGCTCAAGGATGGCAGAATTCAGAAAGTGAAGCTGGACGATGACTATTTTGCTCTGTAACGTTTACGCCAGGGGGATCCAACATGGCGCCCTCCGGATGTTTGGGGCTACAACTCCCATCAGCCCCAGCCCACAAGGAAGGGCCAGGCCTGCAGTGCTTCCATGGTATCAAGTGCCCTCTGGCAGCTCAGGTTGATACAGCAGAGACCTCTTTGGATGCACCAGCTGGAGGTACGACAGGCAGCGACAGGTAGTGGCATCACCCAACTCAGGGAATGCTCCCCTAGCACCCATCTTGACATCATTTCATTACCAACTGTGAACCTTAATACCTACTAAGTGGGCTTTTATGCTGACTTTCAGGTATTTATTTTATTGCATTTGTTTAGAGGAGGAGTTGTTGTTCTTGATGTTGTACAGGCAACTCCCCACTTACGCAGGGATTACGTTCCAGACCCCCATGCGCATAAGCGAAAGGTAAGTGGGGAACCTTGTCAGGGCGAGGAACTAGGGTGATTTCTTCTTCTTTTACAACAAAAAAGTTCAGAGCTCTTTGGAACCCTACATAACAAAAAGCAACCTATACTGTATCTTTGCCTCCAGATCGCCAGAACGGACAGGGAACAGGACTGAGCCTGCCGCATTACAGCTTCCCGCCCAACAGCTGTTGAGCGGCCTAGCCTAGCAGCAGGGAGGGCTCCCGTGCACTATTTTGGAGCCCACAGGTTTTTTTCTGCCTTTAAAACCTCTTCAGGCTCTGGGGAGGGTCTCCTTGAGAGTCACAAGGAATTTCCAGCTCTCTCCCACCATTTCCAGATTTGAACTGATTTATTTATTTCGTGGAGTTGCCCTATATGAGGATGCGCCCAAGTCAAGCACATGTAAGTGGGGAGGTATATAGTGTATACTGTACAGTATATACTGTATATAGTGGTAGTATGTTGTAGGATGCATATACCCTAACAAAAATAACTTCTTTTTTTTGCTGCTTTCAGTGGCTGTGCACAGCAATTCAAAAGGATGGGCCTTGCAATAGCACAGCAGATGCTGGGGAGGGGAGGGGGTTAGACAGTACATCACTGATGTGCCCAAGGAGATTCCCACAGACGTGACTCCCAACACTCCTCTCACCTTTAAATAGGCCATAGTGAGGAGTGGCAATAAGGTGAAGGGTACCAAGTAGAGAAGGGCGGGCTGAGCTGCCCGGTGGATGCGAGAAGCAACCGTCGCAGTTAAGAGGCCTGCAATATAAGAAAAGACAAGATGACATGACAGCACCCAAATGGGCGCCTTTCTCTCTTAGATGATGTATTTGCTGTCTTGTTTTCTCTTGAGAGAGAGAGACACTGTGTATCAAGGCAGGATGATTCCACAATGCAAACTGCACCAAGGTCAAGTGAACGGCTTCCTGAACTAAAGTTCTGTTAACAGCTTTTAAATAATAAGCCTCTGCTTTAACTTTCCAGAGCAAATGGCTTCTAATCTCATGGTAGTGAGGAAAAACTTCAAAGCACAGAAATGATCTCTGTGGCAGAGAGACAGAAGGCAAAGGCAAAGAGACAGAAGGCAAGTTTGCCCCTGAGCTCTTTTGCTCCTTGCTTTAATTGCCCTCTGCACTCCAAAACCAATTTCCTCTTTGCAAATCCCCTAAACACACGTTTTGTACACATACTTTGCAAGCAGTCAACACATCAAACATGCATGGCTATTCTCGCTATTTTGCTTTCAATATCTAGATTTAAGATACCCTTTGTTGGAAAGTTTTTTTAAAAACATCAAAATCCTGCTTGTAACAAAGACAACTTCTCAAAATAAAAACAAGTTTGCTTTAATTCCTGTTCCAGAAGCCTATAAATGGAGCTCACGTGTTTACAAAATAGTTCCCAATGAAATTTTACGTCTTGCAATTTAACCATTCCAATTCTTTAACAGTCACTGCCAATGGAAGACTTCTGTCCTCTTCCAATATCAGCCTGATGTCAAGTGACTGAATTCCATTCACTCTTTGGAAAGACAACTTTAGCACACCCCAAAGTGCAACCGTTGCTCTGTCTCTCAATCCCAGAAACGTATCCTACAGCACACTTTTAAAGCTTCCTCTTCTATCACTCTTCAGTTCAGGTTTACAAACAGCAACTTTGTCTACTCGCTTCTGGCAAATAAAACCAACGTGCTCCAAACCAAGATGTCTGCGTGAGCACCTTCTAACCTTTAGGAAAAACATTACAGTTAAAAGCATCTTGCACAAGATTGCAAGATACATCAAACTTTAAAGGGGGGGGGGGGAGAGATTCATCCAGACTGCACTCACCGCATCAACTTCTGCACACATCCCTCCCCCTTACCTACGAAGTATCCAATGAGTGTGCAGTGAAAATAGGAGACTTTCTGCATGCGGCCAGAGATGTTCCCTGGTCCTGGCGCACCACAGGAATCGCTGTTGGCTTGCTTCTTGTAGTTATCATAACGCAGGACAAAGCAGAGAAGGAGGCCAGGCATCACAATGTCTCCAATTCCCAGCATGGAGAAGTGGCTGCCTGTGGAACTGGAAAACAAGGAGCTAGGTTAACCTTTCTTCTCTGACCAACCATCAGCACACAGACTCTCGGGTTAGGGTGCAAGCAAAAAGGAAACCACTTTCCTAATTGTGGCCCCAAAGCTTCTTGGGTTCTTCTTAAAACAGCATATCTACCACAAAACAATTTCCCAAGAGCAAAATGTAAAGAAGCCTCAGTAAAGGATGTGAGGCAAAAAGGTGACTCCTACCTTGGAAATACAAGTTTGCCAGGCAGCGACAAGCGGGGGACATCTCGACCTACATTTGGTCCAAGGTGGAGCTTCCGTGATAAAACATCAAGCGGATTATCAGCTGGTTGTGTGGCCACTTTCACCATAACATTGCTATTGAAGATGTAGGCGGAAAAGAAGACCTGGGGGGGGGGGCAGGGGAAACACAAAAGCTGTTTTTGATCACCTCAAAAAGCTATGCATCTCTCTCATTATCCAGCCTAGGATCAAGAGAACCTGTGAGCCAGGAGACCAGTAAGTGAAGCAAGTAGATGAAACGATACAGGATTTGCAGATTTGCCAGTTCCTAGTGACATGGCACTAACCCTTTTGCTTAGTCTCAAGAGGGGCTGATATACATGATAGCCTTATGTTCCTTAAGAGACAGAAGCCCACCTGCATCTATAGGAGATGCAAGATGGCAGCAGTGGACACACCCACAAGGACACTCATGTTTGCTGGCTCAAAAGGGACCTGTTGATACCACCCACACAGGCGAGAAACAACCCCTGCCCTTTGGGGGCACCAACCAATTGTGCCATTTATTTATTTTTAATATGCTTTTTATTAGTTTTCTTACTTAATAAACACACACAAGAAATTAACAAAAATGATAAAATAATAAAAAAAATCCATCCATCCATAAATCCATAAATTCTTACAAAAGAACTTACGCTACCATGTTCTTAATTCCCAATTCCTAACCTTCCCCAATAGACTTCTGTCTTCCTCAAAGCAGGTCTCTCTTATCTGTTTACTAAAACTGCTTCTTTAATCATTTTGTCACTTCTTGTTATCTGAATACTATACTTATAATCCATATTGTGGTTTGTGAAAATTAATCAAAGCATGTCCAGGTTTTAACTTGAGGGCACTGTTTTTTAAAATATTCTTTATAAATTTCTCACTCCTTTTTGAACTTTTGGTTTGGCTGTCTCCTAATGGTTTCTGCCATTTTTGCCAGTTTGAGATATTGAAATAATTTATCCTGCCATTCCTCTTTTGTTGGTACTAATTCTCCTTTCCAATTTCTGGCAATTAATATTCTTGCTGCTGTTGTAGCATATAAGAATATTATATTTTTTCATTTGGAATATCTGAATCTAAAATGCCTAAGAGTAAGGCTTCTGGTTTCTTTATGAAAGTTTGCTTAAACATTTTTTTAAAAAATTCCTCATATATAATATCCCAAAAATTCTTAATTTTTTTGCAACCCCACCACAAATGAAACAGTGTCCCTTCTGCCTGTTTACACCTCCAGCACGTATAAGATCTCGTTTTATACTTTTTGGATATTTTGCTGGGAGTTATATACAACCTGTAAAACATCTTCAAAAGATGTTCCTTTAGTGTATATTGTACCATCTAGACCTGGTGGTCAATAACACATTGCCAGGACGATTGGGTGGGGGGCACTGCGGCCACTGCAAGCCTCACAAAGACGTAATCAACAAGAGGACAGGGTGAGAAGTTTTCACACCAGTTCCCCCAGAAGCTCCAACAGCTTCCTCCACAAGAGTGTTCAGGAAAAAAAGAGGTGTTGATACCATCTGACCAATGTGGCCTTCAAGATGCAATGAAACGTGAAAATAAAAAAGTGGAGCTATATGGTTGCCATGTTGCATTTTTTAATTGAAAAGCCACATATAAATTTTCTAAAGAGGCAAATTTCTCTGACTGCCTGGGGGTGGCTGCTGGGTGAGACCAAGGTGGTATCCTCTAAGGTGTGCCAAAGTCTGTAATCAGCCCCTTCCGGACAGTGGGGGGATCTTCATCACCTATTTCCTACACAAAGTTGAATTCGTTAATTAATTAAACTTATAGGCTGCTAGACTGTAAACAAACAAAGCTCAAAGAAGTTTATGAAAAAGATAAAATTGAGTTGGGGAAGGTCCCAGGGAGTGATATGGAAAAAATACAATATAAGTGAAGGGGAAAGCCTTTTAGAAAGTTATGACTGAAAGATGCAGCAACAAAATGGGGTGTGCCTATAGATGCCCCCTGGTACCCAGTGACAGTATTTCAAGATGTCCAAGGTGATGGGTCCTGCAAGCCTGCCTCCAAGGTCAGAAGAACTCTTTGTCTGGTTATAGGGATACGTAAGAAACTAGAAGAAACTCACCCAGAAGACATCATAAATTAATAGCCCCGAGAGCAGCAGACAGGAAACCTTGAGGCTGGGCAATCGGACAAAGGCGATCATTGCAACGCACAGGCCCATGGCCAGAGCTACAAAACAGAAATGCAACAAAACAGTTGGATCACTATGCAAGGTGACAGTTGCTGGTAAATAAGCCTAAGACTACAGACAAAACATCTACTGTACCCAGACACACCAGAGTAGGGATACTTCTTGGAAATGAAGTGGCAGCTTGAAAATGGAGGAAAGTTGCCAGTGTAGACTACGGACATATAGGGTTATGTGTATTTGGCCAAAAAAAAAAAAATCTAATTTCTGCAAGGCAGACATCCTGTTTCGTCCTCTGAATATGTTGTGTAAATTTGTATATCCAAGCAATTAATCTGCTTTCATAGTTTAACATGCTTCTCTAGATCAACCTCTCAAAAATCCTAAATTGCTTTGGGCAGGGAACAAAATGGGTGAACGCAAGGGAATGGTTTATCTCTCTGAATCTTAAGGCCTAGAAACTTGCTCTTTCAGTATCTGTGTAAGCCAACTATGTCAGTAATATTAACACAATGTAACATTTTCAAATGTTAGAGATCAAGAATGATTAAAAGCAAAGAGAGTAGAGGACGAAAAGCATTTAGTAAACCTGCAGCAGCACGGAATGTACACAACACTCCATGATTCATTAGCCAAAATTTACTGACATGCTCCATATAGGCAATAATATTTTGGTAATTTTGACATGAGATACACTGTTCAAGACAAGAGACAGCAATGCAAAAGTGCCTTTGCCAATTCTTTATACAGGTTGGGAAAGGTAAGACTCATTGGAATAATTATCCACATGTGGGAAAAGCAATCAACCAAATGGTAATGTTAATGGTTTGATCACAACCATGAGAAGGGCTGCCTGAAGAGAAACATGTGTGACTTTAATAATTAATTTTCAGAACAATAAGAAGAACACTCTCCCCAAGCTACTTGTAAAACTGAAATCCTCCCCCACAACAGACAGGCTTGAGCTAACATTAGCATAGACTTGAACTAAAGTTTCTGCGGAGAGAGAACTTTCTTGTCTGTTTGCTGTTCCGCCCCTTGGAAAAGCGGCTGAGGCCTGTGTGACAAGTGATGGAGGCTGCACCCGTTCTGCGTCAGGTACTCCATGTAAAAGTACTGAAGACACCAGCACTTCAAAAATGTTTCACTTTGCTAAGCTTGTTGTTGTATTTGAGCCATGACTCATTATGTGTGTGAATGTGTTCTGTCTCTGAAAATCAGTCACTAGTCTGCACAACTGTCTACTCCTCCATGAGTGCACCAGTGAAGCTGTTGCCACTCCTAAGAACCTGGAAGTTCTGCACTTCTCCTTCTCTGCAGTCTATTACATAATGACAAGTGTTAGATTGACTAATTCTAAACCCACACCCCACTTTGGACAGAAAAGAGCGCTTTTCTTTGGCTCACAGTAATTGTGTGAGCTTTTTCTGAGCTTCTGATAGCTTGGACACCCCCTTTTTTCTAAATTAAAAGTGGAAGAACTTCACTCCTCCTTATATATTTGCTTTATATGAAAGTCACTAAAATTATGTCATACTACAGATCTCCATGTTTCTGCCTGCTTCTTTCCAAACCCTGAACAGTTTCTGCTGCTGACATACAACAGGCAGTCTCCTCTAAGGGTGGACCATTCTGCTGCCTGCCTGCATCAAGAGCAATTGAATGATCAAGATTCTATGATTACTCGTAAGATTCTCCTATTCTATATGGATGTTTCAGCAGAGATTCCTGCACTGAAGGAGGTTGGATTAGATGACCTTTGGGTGCCTTCCAAGATTTTAGGATTCATCACATCCCATGCAGTCAAATGAAAAAGCAGTGAATCAGGCAGAGGCACAACAACAGCATACTCTCTGGATGGGGACTTTGTGTTCAAAGGGACCTTCAGTTTATTAATCTCTCTTGCCACACTACTTGGAAAAAACTGCCTTACACAATGCACACACACACACACTTCCATGGCAAGTAAAGAATGCAAGAAAAGTTTCCACTAACAATTTTTCAACCTGTCACTATTATAAGCAAGTAACCAGGTCCACATATTCAGCAGCACTTACCGTCCATGAGGAGCCAGTGACCAGTTAGGACCCAGATAAGGACAAGCATCACAGAGAGGGAGAAAGAGAGCAGCTCAGCAGCTGTAAAACGCCCACAGCAGCCAAAAGAAATCCTGGAAAACACCACCAGAAACACAAAAACAATGAAGGCTCTTCTCTGGTATGTAGCGAGAAGGAGGTGGGAGGGGGGATCTCTTGCGGCTCTTATTTGGACTGGGTTCAAGAGCACCAGAAATGCCCTAGTGACAAGGCTTTTGTCAAAGGAAAGGTGCTGAAGGCATGATCTCAAGGATCTCCCCCACAAACCTGACTCATTTGCCAAGATCCTAAAATTAGATGAAAGGGTTATTTTAGCTACTCTATTCTTGGGCTTTCTGCTGAGAGGGTGTCAGAAGTGTTCTACCCCTTCATGCCAATTTGGGGATGGGGGGGTGTCATTTTCATAGAATCATAGAGTTGGAAGAGACCACAAGGGCCATCAAGTCCAACCCCCTGCCAAGCAGGAAACACCATCAGAGCACTCCTGACATATGGTTGTCAAGCCTCTGCTTAAAGACCTCCAAAGAAGGAGACTCCACCACACTCCTTGGCAGCAAATTCCACTGTCGAACAGCTCTTACTGTCAGGAAGTTCTTCCTAATGTTTAGGTGGAATCTTCTTTCTTGTAGTTTGGATCCATTGCTCCGTGTCCGCTTCTCTGGAGCAGCAGAAAACAACCTTTCTCCCTCCTCTATGTGACATCCTTTTATATATTTGAACATGGCTATCATATCACCCCTTAACCTCCTCTTCTCCAGGCTAAACATGCCCAGCTCCCGTAGCCGTTCCTCATAAGGCATCGTTTCCAGGCCTTTGACCATTTTGGTTGCCCTCCTCTGGACACGTTCCAGTTTGTCAGTGTCCTTCTTGAACTGTGGTGCCCAGAACTGGACACAGTACTCCAGGTGAGGTCTGACCAGAGCAGAATACAGAGGCACTATTACTTCCTTTGATCTAGATGCTATACTCCTATTGATGAGGCCCAGAATTGCATTGGCTTTTTTAGCTGCCGCGTCACACTGTTGGCTCATGTCAAGTTTGTGGTCAACCAAGACTCCTAGATCCTTTTCACATGTACTGCTCTCAAGCCAGGTGTCACCCATCTTGTATTTGTGCCTCTCATTTTTTTTGCCCAAGTGCAATACTTTACATTTCTCCCTGTTAAAATTCATCTTGTTTGTTTTGGCCCAGTTCTCTAATCTGTCAAGGTCATTTTGAAATATGATCCTGTCCTCTGGGGTGTTAGCCACCCCTCCCAGTTTGGTGTCATCTGCAAATTTGATCAGGATGCCCTTGAGTCCATCATCCAAGTCGTTGATAAAGATGTTGAATAAGACCGGGCCCAAGACAGAACCCTGTGGCACCCCACTAGTCACTCTTCTCCAGGATGAAGAGGAACCATTGATGAGCACCCTTTGGGTTCGGTCAGTCAGCCAGTTACAAATCCACTGAGTGGTAGCATAGTCAAGACCACATTTTACCAGCTTCTTTACAAGAATATCATGGGGCATCATTTATCATTTAAGATACAGCTTTCAGAAGACATTATTCCAAAGCTGTCATAAAAGCTGGACTTTTTTTAAAACGTTCCCTATGATCTCTAGAGCCAGTGCTTGTGACCAGAATTCTTCCCTCCCCCTGCAAAAAAATGAATTTCAACTGTGTTTCTGTCCCCAAGCTAGAAAAGTACCACCACTATGAACCAACCCTACTGGCGTCAATCCAAACAGGTCATTATTTCTGCCTATAACCATATACATCAGTTTTGGCACGGCGAAGTGGTGATTCCTGAGAAGCGGCCGTAAAAAGAGAAGTAGTGTGTGTGACACTTTTGCCCCCACCCCTTCTGCTATAAGATCAAAAGCAGGAGCCTTGCAGGGGTGGGAGCAACACATTGTCCTCAAGACCTGGGGGAAGCAGCTGTCTCAAGCCACCATGAGCAGGCGAGTGGGAATTAGGCAGCTGTGACTCCCAAGGCAAAGTCTGCTTGGATGCTCTTCTGAATATGAAAGCCTTGAGATGAAGGAAAGTTGTGCAAGCTCCTCTTCGTTCCAGTGCTATTTGTGCAGGAGAACTTCCCAGGAGAGCGTGCCTCACATTAACTGTGGGGAGGTATCAAATGTGGGTCAGCCCTGTTTAGAGCTCATCGCAGAAGAACTCTGCAATACCCTCTTTGTGCATTATAAACACAGGCGTGGAAAGCAGGGGCAGGACTGTATTTGAACTTCTTCTCAGAGCCAAAAGCTCTACCAACAACAGAGAGGCCCATCTTGTTGAATCAACAACAGGTTCTTTGCACTGCACAGAACAAAAAAATAACAACCTTCCTTACTTGTTTTGAGGTGAACAAGGTCGTGTTAAATACTGGCACATTGGGAGCAGAAGGAAAGCAAAGGCTATTGTTGCGAGAACTGGAGAAATGGAGAGAGAGAGAGAAAGAAAAGGCAACGTTAATACAGACCAATGTTGCAAAAACTCCAAGACAAGCACAGAAAACTAACACATGTCAACATCTGTGGCCAAGGATGTGAAGAAAAAAAAATCTGTGGCCAAAACACAAGTTGAACTTTAATTAAAACATCTGTGAAGGGCTTTTTGCATTTTGCTGGAAAACATCTGAAGTCCAAGCAATTTATCAGTAAATTATAATCATGAAACTAGTATGTTCCTAAGGTGGGGAGAGCCCACACAGAATGCTTTGGTCAAAAGACTGACCCAAAACATTTAAGTCTGGCTAGGAAACTCTTCTGAAATGCCACATTTTTGTCAGTGGGCCAAAGATGTGGAACGCGAGACTAATTTCCATGGGTAATATTTAACTGTTGCAAACGTCTAAATGCATCACCACATATTGAGTACAATCCTGCAGGAAGTCCTCCCATGCAAATCCCACTGAAACAAACAGGGCTCTGGCCCCTTGCATGGCATTTATTTAAATGGGTATTCTACAGGAGAACTTCTCAGAAGAATGTGCCCATTGGCTTTGGAGAATTTTGCAGTTCTCTTTTTAATTAACCTTCTCATGAATTTATACCGCACCTCTCAACAGGTTCTCAGGGTGACTTGCAAATAATTCAAATTACAGAGGAGGCAAATGTAAAGACAAAAACATTAACACGATAGCAGAAATAAAACAAATATAAAAGAGTGTAAAAGCAATCAGCAGAGATAAAAGAGGCAAGATAAAAAGCATGGGAAAATAAAACTCTCTTTGTCTGGTGCAAAAATGAGTTGGAATCATTAAGCTGGAAGTGGCTTCAACATCCTCTAGTCCAGGGGTGGCCAACTCCCAAGAGACTGTGATCTACTCACAGAGTTAAAAACTAGCAGTGATCTACCCACTTTTGGGGGGTTCAGGTCAAAGTTGTTGAGCTTTTTTAAGAGATTTTTGGAGCTTCTTTGCGGGGGGCAGTGATCTACTGCAGAAGTCTAGTGATCTCCTGATAGATCACGGTCTACCTTTTCTACCTGTTGGACGTGCCTGCTCTAGTCCAACCATTTGCCAAAGTGCAAAAAAACCCCACTCCTACAAACCCCTAAGTTAACATCCAGTTTCTGCTTAAAATCCTCTAATAGAGGAGGTACTGGGGTGAGCCTCCCTAGGCAGAGGATTCTACTGGGAGGGCACCACCACTGAGAAGGCTCCTCTCCAGGTACCTACCTACCAAATCTGATAGCTTGACAGATCACATCAAGAGAAATATAAGTTAAAGTCTATTACAGACACTGACATTTGAATCAGCAACTTGAGTTTATTAAATACAGTGGTACCTCGGGTTACATACGCTTCAGGCTACATACGCTTCAGGTTACAGACTCCGCTAACCCAGAAATAGTACCTCGGGTTAAGAACTTTGCTTCAGGATGAGAACAGAAATCATGCTCCGGCAGCGCGGCAGCTGCAGGAGGCCCCATTAGATAAAGTGATGCTTCAGGTTAAGAACAGTTTCAGGTTAAGAACGGACCTCTGGAACGAATTAAGTACTTAACCCGAGGTACCACTGTAAATCCTCCAAGAATTTGTTTAATCCATTTTTAAAACCATTCAAGCTGGTGGCCCTTACTAAACCCTGTGGTAGAGAATTCAATCATTTCTTAGAATGAATTGTTGTTAAATCATCAATCATCTCTTATCAATATGCCCATTTCTATTTGTATTTCCTGTGAAGGAAGTTCAACCAGTCTTAATGGAATTTCTATGCAAATGTGCATGGGACTACCAGTTTATTTATTTAAAATATTTTTAGCCACTGCTCATCACAAAAACCATTGTAGGGCAGGAAGCTGACCAATGAAACCTGCATTATGAACAAACACAATAGTTCTGGAGAAAACCCCACACCATACTCTGTTTATAGGATGCACCAAAAGGCACCATCTTGGAAGATTTATGCCCCTGTGAGAAAAAGGAGGAAGTGCCTCTAAGAGGATCCAAGATGCCTGTGATTTTGCAAGTACGTTTAACAAGACTTGTTTTTAAAAATCTGCTGCTCAGCTAAAGTGGAGAAAGTTGTAACAGAGAAAAAAAATATTAAAGCAAGTAATGGACAAAACACTGCAGCCTCTATGTGCTTGACTTTATATACACTGACAGGTCGTTTCTAGCTGTTATATACAAAAATACAAGGAAACCACCAGTATTTCTACAAGCAGTTTCTTCATATGACATCCTCAAAACTGTGTCAATTTCCAGCAACAATGAGTCCCTATGTAAGATGGGGGAAAGTGAAGAGAAGGCAGTTACCTGCTGTACATATTGTAAAGACAACTTGAACCGAGTCGAAGAAGAAGAACATGACTAAGAGAGACACAGATGCCCCAATGGGAAGGAACAACGCCTGTGTTGAATCAATGGTCTGGATACCTGCAGGAATTTTATTTTATTAGTTTTTAAAGGAAAGGAAACATTTGTTATTTGGCATCACATGGCACACATTTAACGTTCAGGTGAATTCCTACCTGATGTTCACCCCTCCCCCTTTACAACCAAAGCTTAGGCCTAACTAGGCATGATGTTATATATACTTTTGCAGTTGGTGTGCCCGTGCTTTGAGAGGAGGGGAGCTGATAATAATCAGAGATTGCAACAGGCAGTGGAGTTAAACCATTTCCTTTCTTGCTGCAGTCCCAAAACTGCTATTTGCACTGGGAGAAAATTGCCACAGGGTGCCAAGGGGAGCTCTCCTCTCAATGCAAACTGCAGCTGCAAAGGAGAAATTTTTGTCAGGATTGTGGCAGGAGAGGAAAGGAAAAAATTCTGCCCCCTTCCTTCTGTGATCCCAATAATACTCTCCACCATGCCACCCAAAGAGAGATGGGGGGGGGGGAGCGCGCACGGATGTGCACAGAATCCACCCTCTACACACTTGCTCACCTTCTCTTTCTCGGTAACACCAAGTAGCAAACTGAGATAACCGGGAGGGCAAGGAGCTGACCACCCCACCCACCCTCAAAGCATACTGTCAGTGTTCATCAAATACACAGATTGGGTCTTGCCTGCATCAGATGCGCTTACATGTACCTCCCAGACATGTTTAAATTGGGCATAAGCTCCACAGTGAGTCTTGCTTCAGAGTAAAGTTGCATAGGATTGCACTATTGGTCTCTACTCTAAAGAAAAGGCAATGGAAATTGGAGAAGCAGAAAAAGGACACAGTGTATCTTGCATGGAAAACTAGATACAATATTGTATACTGTACTAAAGTGGAAAAAATGTGTGTGCTTGTGAAGGGGGAAAATCTGTGACTCATCAGATGACTGATTAATGGAGTAGAACAGCAGGTAAAGAAAGACAAATGTGCCTCAGAACTAAAGGAGGTAGCTTTGCCCATCTCTACCAGTTTAGCATTACCTGTCTCAAACAAAACTTTATAGTACAGGCACCAATGACAGAACCACTCATACAAGACTTTGTAATCAATTATCCACCCTTCAATTTGGCAGGGCTTGTACAGGACAGCCATGTTATGTGGTTCACACCCAGGAGGGGTAGCCATGTTCCAACAGTGGATAGGATGGCCTCAATCACAAGCCTGCAAGACCAAGGTCGGTCCAAGTTCTGCATCCTCAGCTTATGGAGCAAGAAGTTCTTACTGTTATTTGTGCTGTTGCCATTGAAGGGCCCAGATGAGCTGCTGCTGTCCTTTTCTTTGTCTTGATTCTCAAAGTCCATGTTAAGGGACCTACAGACAAAAGAATACATGTAAACCTTCTACTTTATATTTGAAGTGGTTATTGAAATTTAATACATAGCTTTGATATAATTTAACGCAAAATTTAATGAGTGTTACTAAGAGGCTGCCCAAAAGTTATACCCCCCCTACTTTTCTGGAGAACATTCAGAACAGCTTACAAACATGAAACAGTAAGCAGAAAAAATTACAAAGGCAATGTATAAACAGCTGCAACAAAACCTTAAAAGCAGCAAATGTAAGAACAAGCTTAGAAGCAGAAGTCAAAAGGGGGAGAAAAACCACTGAATTCAGCAGAACGTTAAAGGCCTGCTGAAATAAAAACATCAACAGATATCTAAAAGCAAAGAGAAGGGAAGTCTAAACAGATTATTTATTCATTTCTTTATTTAAATTGTAAGATTTGTATCCTTCAAATCTATAGACCGTCAGAAGTGGAGTCAAGAACATGATTCCATGAAGTAAAGTGATTAGTCGAGTCCAAAGCAAGCACTGAACATGCAAGGATGGAGTGAGTCGCTTGTCCCAAGAGTCTCTCCCCCACTCCCCCAGTTGACAGTCATCCAACAACCAAAGGTGGAGATGATGCATCTGCACTCACATGAAATTGCCTTGAAAAAGAATAGCAAATTCAAAATGCTTTCAGTAATTTTGTAAAAAAAAAAAAAAAACACCCAGTCTTGCCTGGCAGCTCTGGATGCTTCCCTTCTGGATCCGTCCACCAAATGATTCAAAAAACATGTCACTCCATCCCCCTAAACAATCTTAAACCTTCCAGAATGAAAGTGATGTGCGTCTATAAAGCAAGCCTCCATGCTCCAGGATGAGAACTGGCAAAATGTTCATTTTTTCTTTAAAATACAGCTTTATCAAGTCATGATCAAACTGAATGTTGCTTCACCTACCATTTCCACCCCCTTTAGGTACATAGAATATACCTAATATATTATGGTTCTACAAGATTACCTTTAGGGAACATTGCATCAACATACGGCCAGCAATTCATGACTTTTCTTTTGGGGGCGGGGTTGTTATATATACCAAAGAAAATAATCGTACCTGAAGCTACCATAAACTATGAGGAGAATAGAAATTAGGAACGTAGATACTTGACTGGAATCCACAAGGGAGTAAGCCCTGGAAAGGAAGACAGAGAGGTACAGTATATTATTATAGAACCAAACTGATAAACATTTGTTCAGTTTTTAAATTATCACAAACCCAAACACTTGTCTAAACACAACAGTAAGTTAAACAAGCTGGGAATTTACTCATTTTCTCATTGTTCACCCACTCACATGACTGGATTATCACCAAAGACAGATAACCCAGAGGCACTTTGTTTTAATTCCAGAGAAGCAAACTCAAATAAAAGGTGGGGGCAGGATTTACAGGAGAAGCCTTGTGGCCTGAGGCCAGGACATAGCCATGTGAACTATTCTGGTCCACCTTCAGGCACAGAAGGGAAGAAGAACAAGTAACAGCAGCTCCTGCAACTAACAAGCAAGATTTCAATTAGTCTAAGTCTGAGTAGGACTAGCTTTGGATACAACCCACAAACCTGAAGCTGGGGGAAGAGGGAACGATGCCAAGTTACAATTTATGACCGGAAATCTGAACGGTTTTTGGATAAGATTACTTGTTCCCACCTACATAAAAAGGACCACCAGTCACCAATACCATCTCCGTATCACTTGGTACAAGACCCAAGCACAGGAATTTCTAAGTCACATCAGCACGCATTCCACTCTAGGCAGGAGGCTGCTGACAGAATGCCTGCCTGCTTGTTAAATCTAGGTATCTAGTACTTAGGTTATAGGGATCAGTTCTCTCACATGCATAATACAGCAAGGTAACCCGTTTGACCAGAGGAGCTCCACATTAAGCCTAAGCTTCTCTTGCACAATACAAGGCCCATGTGTACACATGTGTTTCGGTTCTAAGTACCCAAACATCTGACGACTGAGCCAACAACATCAGGGCTGCCAGAGTGACACATTAATTCCAAAGAAATGAACAGCAATAAAATAAATTCTCATACACAGCAGTAATGCAAGTGCAGCATGTTTATTACATACCGTTGATTCAAAATATACAGTAGACATAATGCCAAGCTTCAGAAGTATGTGCTAAGCTACTTGTTTGGAAACCACTGTGGTGAAATTACATCATGGGTTCTCAGCAGGGTGACCTGATAACCTTCTTTTCTCTGTAACTACATGGGAAAGAAGCCTGATTAAGCCTCACCTGTCAGCAGAAGGGAGTTATCAGGAAGAGGCTGAGCCCCTGGAAACACACAGCCTTCTGTGAGCTGGAAAAGAACTAGCTTAGCAGGAGATAATGACTGAGGCAACCTGGGCTGTTGATGAATTGATGGGTTGCCTAAGTGAATGCAGGAGCAGGCACAGCAAGGAATGACAAAGTACGCTTGCTTGTTTATTTCTCTTAGGCAGACACTCAAGAGAGAAAGCATAGGATGGTTGCAATCACCCTGCAAGAGCCACAATAGTAAGGATTACTGTGTTTACAATAAAAAATGTATATTACAGATTGATAAGCAATGACAAGGAAAACAAACCCATTGGTTAAACAACTTCTGTTCAGCAGACATGCAACATTCTTTAGAACATACTGCATAGCCCCCCCCCCCCACTCCTGCTGGCTTTCTACCTGCATACCTGTTGTTTTTATTTATTGAGTTAGTTTATTTAAAAACTTTTGATTGTGCAGATCAATAAGGGGGAGCATTAACTACCCTGCCTCTTCCACATGTTGCTGAACTTGCACAGGTGCCTTACTTGCTTATTACCAAGACACTTTGTCACTTAAGCTAACACAGTGCTTCAGCTGGGACTCTCCACACAAATGAAGAATGAGGTCTCTTTGTACTTGCACAGTTGGCTCTCTTGCTACCTTACCATAAACATATAGCCATGGCTAGCTTTCCCCACCTAGTACTGTAGTAAGATTGAGGGGCTCATATATGGAAATGAAATGAGTAGAAATTCAGAAGACGCAATTAAGTCAGTTCAGTCACTGTGAATGTAAAGTTTTGTCAGAGGTGGACAGTGGGTGGTGATTTAATGGGGATTAAGGTGAGAATGTGGGCAGTTAAGGCCCTTTCTGGGAATGCTATGATCCAAATCCCTCTAAAACATGCCTCAATGCAAATTTTTGTAAGTTACACTCTAGGTTGTTTTTTAAAACAGGGAAAAAACCTGAACTAAAAGTTGAACTTTTAACTTGGACTGAGGCATACACTCAAGTTTCCATGCTGCACTTAATAACTCAAACAGAGCCAACACTGAGCTTGAACAGAAAGCTAAACCTGCATGTTTTTATTATAAACTGGCTTTTCCACTAGCTAGGTTTGCACTGTAGAATTATACACTGTTTTTACCCTAATCTTCAAAATTAAATTTAATCTAGATTTCTGGTAGCTGCAGGTGCTCAAGACTGCAATTATGGAACTATCTACAACAATTTTGCAACTAAAATTCAGCTCCCGAGTTGTAATTTTTTATGGGATTATCCACACACACACACACACACACACACCTGGGATTTACCTGCTGGAACGACACCTTCCCTGTGGAATTGCTTCAGTTTCACCTAATGTTTTAATAAATTACTATATAATAGTTACCTTCTCACAGGGGTGCCTAACTCACTTATTACACCTTGATGTTTTGTCACATTACGAAGATTCTGCTTTTGCTGGGGCTCCCCATGTGCTTGAAGAACACTCTTTTCTTAAGCGAGAGGGCAATCTCAGGGTCTGTTAACAATTAAGGCATAGCTAGTGTATGTTCAGTGATCATGAGTATTTATGTTTCCTTTGCATATGAACACGCAGATTGGTGAACAACAGGATTCTAAATATATATAAAAAATGTCCAGTAGCACCTTAGAGACCAACAAACTTAGTTGGTCTCTAAGGGCTACTGGACAATTTTTTTATTTTTATATATATTTCGACTGCGTCAGACCAAATGGACCTACATGAAACAGGATTCTAGTTAAGAGTAGAGAAGACTAAAGTCTAATGTCTGCCCACCTCTGGTGTTACAAACTCTGTTAGCTACTTTGTAAAAAATGTTCTGTGACCTTACAAGAGTTTTAATGTATTCCTCTCCTCCCACCCTAAATAGTACTCCCACCCTAAATATTAAGTGTTTCTCCCTAAAAGGTGTCACCAATGGCTGCCTGGGCAAAGAATAGCTGAACAGTGAAAAGAGAAGTTCACAATGTGCTGCTCTATCCCAGGGAAGACCCCCTGGATGATGGTGACTTGCTAATGACAGAAGGGGGGAGAGTGCTACACAGCCCCCGCGAAGGGCATGCCCAGAAGCACACAACAAGTACTGTTCTGCAACAGCTCTGGGTGTCAGCCTCCCATGTTTTACAATGACCTCATTCTTGTCTACACAACAACAAACCAAGCAGTTAGCTCTCTAGCCTGTCACAGACAGCTCCACAGATCTTTACCTACAGAACAATTCCAAGAATGACTCTGCTTCTCACATTGCACAGCTACATGGCTCCAAAGTTTTCCAACGTGAAAAATATGTCCTTCCAGACATTCCAACTCGACCTTTCTAGCAGTGCACAATGCAAATGGACAATGTCAGAATGAATGGTAGGCAGAGAAAGAGCAGCTGCTAGGGTCAAATAGCTAGCCAGTTAGCTAGTTAGGTGGGGGGCGAGAGAGCGCTTCCAGAACAAATTAAACCATGTTACAGCCTTACAAATAAGTTCACTGAAGTTTCTAGCCCACAAACATTTTTACTGATGGCCTGAATTGTAGGGGGAAACAAAACAAACACTTCTCTCATTTACAAATGTTTCCATGCCTACTCAACTAGAGGAAAAACAGCCAACTGAGCAAGTGGTTACTTACTTGTTTGCCACATTGGTAAATATCAATTTCCAAATTCCCCCTTGGACACACAGAACTATCAGTACTCATCCTGGCCCTTACTAGCACGAAACATCCAAACCACCACACAGGGGATAGTAACTGGCAGCCCTGCAGCAAATCTGTTGAAATCTGTGACTGAGTGTCACAAGTGGTTTTCTATTACAAATAAATAAACTAGGGGAGGGGGGAAATCCTATGCAAATAAGGGCAATTTGAGGGGGAAAGGTTTTGCAGCCCATTGTGATAGCAGCCTGAGAGGTTAAGTGGACCAACAGCATCAAAGGGGTTAAGAAGTTCCACCACTTCTCTAAAAATTAACTATTTTGCAGATATTGTTCATTTGTTTCCAAGCATCTCTCTGAAATCATGAAACATTTTGTTTTGGTTTTTTTAATGAAAACAGTTTCCAGGTTTTGGTAACAGTTGTCAAACTCTGCAGATCTGCTATATTCTGCAAAGCATAGTTTGGGGACTGGGGAGAAGATCCCACAAAATTTTTCATCTCAAAGCAAACAAAACTGAACGAGGAGGCAAGTCTCAGAATGTCTTACATTTTCGATATCCATTAGCAGCTCTATCCTGGCTATCCAGGCAAGTTGGTTCTTTCATAGAAGTCCTGGAGTATCCCATTTGCTATTCTCCCTCTCCACCCCCCTCCACCCCACATTTTTGTCCCACATTTTGGCCACAAGGATGATCCCACAAGGCAGCTATAAAATTCCAAAATTACAACAATAAAATAAAACAAAGCAAGTTAAAACCAGACAAACCAGAAGTTTCGTCATGCTGTAGCTCATGCACCCAAAGCCATATTCTAAGAATAGCAAAGTAATTAATCCTACAAACCCACATGGGGCGGGGGGAGCCCCATGTAGCAAAAATTAAATAAATTACAATTATATATTTGCAGGTTTCCCACGGACTTCTGGTTGGCCACTGTGAGAACAAGAGTGCCCGCTGGGTTGGACCCCTTTGGCTGGATCCAGCTGAAGGACTCTTATGTACGTCTTTTTATACACAACCCACCTCTATTAGTACTTGCATTAAAAGTCATTTGTGCAGAACATTCTCACTTAAATGACTACTAGGGGTTAACTTGAGACATGGGAAATTATTGTACAGGCAACGACCAATTAACGTTCATGCAAAAGACACATGATTGCGCGCACACGCACAGTGCTGTAGTAACCCAAAAACATCACTCAACATTTCACAAAAAGGGTGGAATGGGGGCATGGCAGGGGGAAAGGGGGCAGGGCTAAATGTAGCTGAATACACTTATACATGCTCCTCCAACGCACACAGGGGCCAGGAACAGAACTCCTGCACAAAATAGTTGTTGACTGTATTAGTGTAGTGGTGGACTTGTAGCCTTGTCCTTGCTGCTTGACTCCACTCCTATCACCCGACCACTCACCATGCAGGCTGGGGCTGATAGAAGTTGGAGTCCCAATTAATATCCGGAGACCAGACACAGGTCCCCCCACCCCTGATGAAGATTTTCCATACAGTATTTACTACATCACCTTAGAACTGTTTCTATATACCCAGCATCATTAATGTGTGTTGTGCTTTACAAGTATAACAGCAAAACAGCAGGTGCCCATCTATGCTTTGACAGTGAGAAGGACAACAAAGAAGGGAGAGAGATGCACAGCAAGAAGCAACTGTAAGAAAATCCAGTTACACACACTTACACACTAGGAATATGTAGAAAGTACTGTGGACAGTAAATCCAATGCGCAAGCATAAATGAAGGCTTTGGGCTTTGTTACAAGTGAGCTGCCAAAAGTGGGAAATAAATATTATAAATACTTAAATCAGGGCAGTCCAACTTTTCATATCAAGTGGACCTCAAGAGTACTTTGACATGGGACCTGTGGGCCACACACTGCCTTGTCACAGGAAGAGGAAAGGCCAACATTTGATATACACCCCAGCCTTCATGCTGCCTTCCCAAAGTCAGCTATGCGAGATGCTGGGCTTTGGGAAGGAGGTGTGAGGCTCTGGCAGAGTCCTGGAGTCTTCCCATCTCCTTCCCAAAGCTGGGAAAGCACTTTGGGAAGGGGGCAGAAGGACTCTAGAAACCTGTAAGAGTCCTTACACCTCCTTCAAGGGCTATGCGGGGCAAGGCTCAAATGTTGTTCACTATGCCCCAAAAGACTCTCATCCCTTCCCTTACCTCACCTGGCACAATAATCCAACCACTACAGCAAAGGAAAAACTGCAAGCAGGCAGGCAGGCCAACAGCTAGAATGTCCTTCAGAAAGATGCTATAGCCACCATGATCTATGGTTAGGTCTTCAAGCTCCCTGTCTTTCTCCTGCTCTCCTGCAATGGCTACGTTTCTGTAGTCCAGATGAGACTCCAACCACCACCCTGCTAGGAAAACGAGAGAGCAGAGCCAAGACAGTTACCACATCAGGCACCCCTGTTGCTGCTTCTACACACCCATCAGCCTCAACCACAACCCTCAATCAGCTAGATCACAATCTCAATTTCACTTAAATATCTGTCACATCAGGCAAATGATGCAAATACAACTCAGTGCTCTGTCTCATCCTGCACTTTTTGTACTCATGGAAGGAGTGGTGCCACAAGGCAAAAAGTTTCAGAAAATGCAGCAGGAGCATATCCATTTGTCAAGTGCTTGGGTAACCAGGCTCTACTCCTGGGCTAACAGCCATCTGAGTACACTGGGATACCTCGGGTTAAGTACTTAATTCGTTCCGGAGGCCTGTACTTAACCTGAAACTGTTCTTAACCTGAACCACCACTTTAGCTAATGGGGCCTCCTCCTGCTGCTGCTGCGATGCCGGAGCACAATTTCTGTTCTCACCCTGAAGCAAAGTTCTTAACCTGAAGCATTATTTCTGGGTTAGCGGAGTCTGTAACCTGAAGCGTATGTAACCTGAAGCGTATGTAACCTGAGGTACCACTGTATTTTTCCCATGTGGTACACAGTCCCTTTTTTCTATCTGTAGAAGGGGAAAGGATAGCAATGGAGCACACAAGAAGGTGCTCATGCAGCTACAAGCCTTTGAGTTCCCCCTTACCCATTCCACTGTCATAGAGGGAGAGGGGCTGACTTTTTAAATCTTTGAGCTGTAGCTGGAAGTAGTGAACTCCAATGTGAAGGGGCCCAGGGGTATTTCCAGAGAGACACGATCTACCTAAGATGCAGACTTTTAGTCTTAAAGAGCCAGTAGCTTTTTAGAACTAGAATGGGGACTCATCAGGTTGCCAAAGACAAGTGGCTACTTACAAGTCTGTGTTAGCCTAACGTACCACCCTTTTCCATAACTATTCCTATTGCTTAGGGTGAAATACACAATGTAGCCAGCCTATGTTTTAAAATGAATTACTGGGAGAAGAAAGTACAAACACACAAACTTTCTCCAGTGGCTTTTCACTTTAAGGATACAATTACAATATGTTTTCACAAAGCTCTGGTTACCATATGCACACACCAAAACCTAGCATTTGTGCTAAGCCCATCCTGTCAGTACAGTTAAAAATATTTTGGTGGTTTTTACTGTCTATTCTTGCAACTGACTTCTTCAGGACAGAGTTCTTTTCAGTGGAAGTCAGACACTGGCAATCTGATATAGCTAGAATGGGAGCGAAGGAGGCAAAATCTTAAAGGCCACAAAAAACTTATTAGGAGGGGCAAATGCAAGCCACAGGTTAGGCACCTGATTAACAGTAACTGCATTTTGAAATAATGACAACTGCATCTGTTTTCATGGGGAAATAGTGTTTGTTAGCTGACTGGTGACATTATAGAGAAATAGCGTACACAAAGCTAGTGAACAAATATAGCACATAACACAGGCTTACAGATCATGCTGTACTTTCTCAACAGATGTTTTAATTTCTAACAAAATAGGAATGGACAAAAACATGAAGGGACAGCTAATTATCTAAGGCAATTACCATGGCATCCTAAAAATAGATATCTGTTAGTTATCAAGTTCAATGAAAACTCTCTGATCATTTTACTGCATTCTGTCATTATCTATAACAGGAATTCATATCTCGTCCTTCCAATAGATCCCAATGATGGCTTAAAATACCACTGGGGCATCCAGTAGTCTTTCCTCCAATGACTGATCATGTCTATTGTTTCAGCTTCAGCAACCCTTCTAGCTGCTCTCAGTCTAGCCAAGATAACACTGTCCATCTCTGCTCTTAACTCAAATCATCATACTACAGTCAGTCTCATCACACATATCACTTTATGAATTCTGTGATTCTCTGTTTTCTGTCAAAGGTTCTCACACATCTCTATTTATATAACTCATGGCAAAAATGCCCAACAGCAGGACATTTCAATGCTTGATTAGTCATTTGCTTGAGGCTACAGTACACACTGCCTTTGGTACACTGTCAGTCGCTGGACATCTAGTCAACCAGGTGATAGCAAATATGTCTTCCCTTAAATGTCAGCCCTGGCTAAGGTGGGAAGAAGCACACATGTGGTTCATTCTAACCTGCAAAGCAATTTGTTCTTCTGTGGCAATGGTACAGAGCATCATTTTGCTGGCATGGTTTTCTAAAGAAATGAAGATGTTGTAAGACAGACACCCCATAGTTATTAGAGTCAAGTCACATTTTCATTCTGCATCTTTATGGCACATTTGTTCAATAGCTTGATCACATGCAATTGAAGATGTTATACGCCTTCTATGACTCTGAAATGCTATCTCCAGAAAACGGAGTTCTTCACAGTCAGGTTTACATTTCCAGACAATGTGATGGAATACACCTGACAGTTAAAAAAAATATCAATCAATAATCATATTATAGCATTGTAAAGGTATTCATTCATACAATTTATATTCCATCCTCCATCAATACCATTGTTCCCATCAGAATGCTACATGACACTATCATGAATAGGAGAAAAATGCAAAGTGCAAGTGGAAAAACACAAAAGGCAAAATGATTTCAACTGCTATGTTAAAAAACAGAAAAAGTTTGGTTCTCTCACCAGATGATGGTATTTCAGAGGTTAAAATTAGCACTTTAAATTAGGCCCAGAAAAGGACAGACATAATGTGATCATAAAGTCTAGCCTCAGTTAGTAATCTAAAAGACACACGGCACTAACTGGTTTCTAAACAGTCTTTAAAGGCAGTCCCATGTTAAGCACATTACAGCCTCTATTCCAGAGACTACCACAGCATGGACAACTGAAGCCAGGCTCCCCCCGTCCATGTACGGTTGCAACTGGTATACTTGCCCAAGTCTGAAATGCTATGTACTTACTTGGGAGCAAATCCAATTGAACTCAATGTGGCTTACCTCTGAGTTAACATGTATGCAAAGGGTTTATTATATGTGGTTTTTACATGATACTTCTACTAAGTAGCATACTGTGGGATTTCTTTTAATCATATCAAGCTTTTGGAACTTCCCAAACTAAGTAAAAAGTGTAGACCAGACATCCCCAAACTCAGCTCTCCAGATGTTTTGGGACTATAATTCCCATCATGCCTGACCACTGGTCCTGTTAGCTAGGGATGATGGGTTTTGTAGTCCCAAAACATCTGGAGGGCCGAGTTTGGGGGTGTCTGGTGTAGATGCTACAGCCACAGTCTCTCAATCCATCAGAATGCAAACATTTGTGTTAGGTCTGTGCTTTAATGAATATAGACAAAAAACTGAAGGAAATTTTGTGAAGAACTTCAGTGGTCAGCAGGGTTATTCATTACCTAAGTACACTGAGGAGCAAGTAGTTTCCAGCTGATGAAACAAACTCAAAAACAAGTCTCATCCAATGTCCTAGTAGACTCTGTAGCCAATACTAGCATGAGATTCCATATGAGCAAGAATGACTGCAAGGCAATTAAGATTTAATACATTTGTTCTAACATGAAACTTTACTCAACTTTTAAGTACACTGATTTCTTGTTTTTATTATTTTCCCCCACCCAATGAAGTTGCACAACATATTCAAGTTATTATAAAAGTCAACCATGAGATTCTGTCAACAACCAGAGTTCTAATCTTGAAACAATAACCAAGCAGGTGAGCAATTGTTAAGTTTTGCTGTAGGAAAGACAACCATTTTCCTTTGCTTGTTCTTTGCCAATCATGCTTTAAGTTGCAGCCAACATGTGGGAGGCTGTCTGGAAAATGTCTGAGTTCAAACACAATTCCTTCTCACTTGCAACGCCACAGCACCAAATGCTTCATCATAGACACAATTGTAAGGAGATTCAACAATTATTCTCTTGTTTTCAGAACAGTTGCATCAAAATATAGGAAAAGATTTCTTTTTTATTCACAACTGTTACTCTATAAAAGTCCTCCAGCATTTTAATCAGTTATTTTAATATGAACATTCTGAAAGAGCAAATCAAAAACACCCCGATAGTTACTGCAATCTTATCTATGCAAATCATTCTATCCATGAACACCTTCACTATTTTCACACAATAGAATCCTCCCTAACCTATACAGTGTACACTGTCCTTGCAAGCCCAGTGATTAATATTCATACCAATCAAGGCAGAGCAACAGGTCTATTATTTGCAAGCTAGGTAAGGACTGTGGCCTGGAATCTCCAGCATCCTAGTAACCCTGAGCTACAGAGGCTGGAAGCCTTCTAGATAGAAGGATGCTGCTCAAGATGGCTGATTTACAGGCTGTTGGCTGATTTACATCTTACACACCTTTTAAAAGTGTTTGTGGGATGAGGGGGAGGGGGTTTATTGCTTTGTGGGTTTCTTTTGTTCTTTTGCTTTTATTATGTATTTCATGTTTCAGTATTGTATTTTTATGTTGTGAACCACCTCCCTGAGATCTATGGATGAAGGGCAGTATACAGTGTTAGAAACTCAGATATATAAGCTAGGCGCCAAATGGCTCCTGAAACCAAGGTTACAGTAACAAAAATATGCCCAAGCATCTTCACTTGGTTGCAAGTGGCCAATTGCCAGGTGCAAAATGCACCTGGCTAATTTCAAACACTGGTGCTACACTAAATAAATGTAGATTCATGACTCCCTCATCAAATATATTTATATATATAATTAAAAAAAAAACAGTCTTTGATTCGCAGAACAAACAAGTGGCCAGTACCTTTTGCAATCAAGTACTAACATTTCCCCATGGTGCTATGATTCTCTATGTGGGATATGTGTACAAAACAACACATAAACTAATATATAATACCACTTTTTATTTGCCATGTTTGCCATGGCAACTGTGCTACCACTTTATGCCAAACAGGACAAGCAACCAGATTTCCTCCCTTCCCAGCATCATCCCAGCAGTTACATGGCAATTCCATCTCCCTTCCAAATGCAAATGCTGGGAAGAAGGATGGGGAGTTGTTTGGTTGTTTAGTTGCTGAGGTACCCAGCACACATTGCAGCAGTCAAACCAGGGTTCGAAATTAGCAGGGCACCATGCACATTTTGCACCTAAAGATTCTCCATTTGTGAGCACCTCAAAAAGACTGGGTGCCATTTTTTTCACTGGCTGACACTCAAGCATTATTGAAATGTACAGTCATACCTCAGGTTAAAGTTGCTTCAGGTTGAGTGTTTTCGGGTTGCGCTCCGCGGCGACCAGGAAGTATCGGAATGTGTTACTTCTGGGTTTCGCCGCTTGCGCATGCGCAGACACTCAAAATGACATCATGCACATGCGCAGAAGCGGCAAATCGCGCCCGCGTACACGCGGGTAGCGTTCTCTTCAGGATGCGAACGGGGCTCCGGAACGGATCCCGTTCGCATCCAGAGGTACCACTGTATGTGCTTTGAAGCCTCGAAGTATATGTTAAGGACAGACAATATGTTAAGGAGTTTAACAATAAAGAGTGTTTTGAAAACTAAAGTACGGTACCAATATTTTTATTATAAACACCATTTTAGACATGTATTAACAATTTCTGCTACAAATGTCATATTAACAATGTTTCGCTCATGTGAATTACATATTAGTTCCTGCTTATCAAAATAATAAAAAAAAAGTGTCACTGACACACACACACCCCCCCCCGGCAACTAGACATTCTGTTTTGGCACCCACAACCCAGGTCCCTTCTATCCCAGTTTCTAACACTGAGCCAAACAGGCATAAACTTTCTTGGTTGGTCCCTATGCAGGACCAACTCAGTTCCTGGTGACTACAATGTTGGACATGCCTAGCACAGGTAGACAAAAATTGTTGATCCCTATACATCAGGTCATATAATGTATTTAGTATTAAATATTCACAATATTAATATCAAACACCATGCATCGCACCGAAGACACTGAATACCAGTTTTCTCAATTAAGAATTTTCTAGAAACACACCCACGCTAACATACACATGGAGCATCTTTTTAACAACATGACTTGAGGGAGACCATTTCTCAGAGGACCAGAGAATGACATTTCTTGCACCTTATGTTTAGCAATGGAAGACAAGCATAACAACAAACTCAAAGCTATTTTCTGGCCCTTTATAGGGCTTCACAAATGGGATGGGGTACCATGAAGTTTCATCACAAGCTACATAACTAGCATTCCCAACAAAGGAAAATAACTTTGTTAAATTAATGAAAATATTTGCTGCAGTAAATCTCAACACCGAAGTCAAAGCCTATTAGCAAACCCTTATGCCCCACTGCATCCCATGTATAATAATTTGAATGCAGAAAATAAATGTCTCACTGAGCTTTCCCCTCTCTTAAAAATGTTGCTTAGGCTGTAACACAGAAGCCTCAACCCACAAAAGCTCCAATGCACAGGGTAGGAAAGTAATTTATTTCAACTACAAACTAATGGAACTAGGTCTAATAACTAGAAAGAACAGGGGTTAACAGCAGCAAAAGAGGAACTATTCATCTTTGTGAAATCCCAGCATAAGGTAATTTTTATCAGAAAATTTTCTGATGCCCTAGAAAGTGATCTAATCTTGTAAATAAAGCTGAAAACTTTAATAAGCTCACCTAATATTGTATTTGCAATTGGCATCCACTCATTTTTACTAAAGAATTCATGAAATGGAAAAATTTTCATGGAAAAATAAAGGATTGGTATATGTTCTGTTCCATATCATTGTACACATCTGTATCTTAAAAAATGCAGGGTTTCATAGGTTAAGAGGAGAAATAAAACAAGAGAACAAAGTATTCCACTTTTAAATTAGGTTGCTGCATGTGTGTGTGTTTTATTTCATTTGGCCCTGCATACAGGAATTGAGGTCCAGCAAGCCCTGCATCACAGAACAAAGGAGAGGCAATCAAGTACAAGACAAGTACTGTACAGGTGAAAGTCAAATACAGATTTTTCCATGGCATTTTTGACTACTGTCTCATCAATACAAAAGGAATTTAAGCTTTAGTAATCTACTGAGTATTTAGAAACAATGTAAATCCAAGCTGACCGTTATTCCTTTGCTCCGTGCATAGACGATTGAAGAGCTTATCCTCAAGAGATTATAAATTTAGAACCAGTGTTTAGTCTATTACATTAAAAACAGAACCTGAAGCACCCATTAACCTTATTTTAAAAAATTCAAAATGAAGAGAAAATGTTTTAAGATATCCAGAAACACTTGGCCCATCAGCTGATGATGAGTTGAATTCTGTTTGGCTACTATCTCCATGGTGCGCCAACTTTGGAAGGTGGGCAGGGCAACCAACATGTCAATAACCTGATATTATTACATCAGATTATTCATAGGTGTGTTCCAGCCCAACTGTCAAATATTGGTCCACAGGTGGCAGGAGAGCTAGATGAAAATCTGGCCCACAAGGCCAAAAAGGTTTCCCGCCCTTGATCTAGTGAGTTACTTCACACGACAGATGTCAAAAGTTAGCTAAGAATATTATAAATCTTTTTTTTAAAAAAATGCAGTTGGGAACATTATCTTGGTCTTTTGTTTGAGGCCTAAAACAGGAGCTCAGCTTCAACTGCAAAAGTAGGGTGAGACTAAGGATTACTATTAGCCCTCTTATACACATCTTAACTTTTAAATATTAATTCTCCAACCCTTAAATAACATTTCTCCCTTTCCCCACTAAACTGCACATGGTGTCATCATACTTTAGACATACCTTTAGATTTGTCAAATTTTCAAAGGCAAGGAAAACTCTACTACTGCTCCACAGAGCACTGTAGTGATTTAGTATTTTAGCCCTTCACGGCCTAGGACCCTCGTACCTACGGGACCACCTCTCCTGGTATGCCCCACGGAGAGCCTCAAGGTCCATAAATAACAACACCCTAGTGGTCCCGGGCCCTAAGGAAGTTAGATTGGCTTCAACCAGAGCCAGGGCCTTTTCAACTCTGGCTCCGGCCAGGTGGAACGCTCTGCCTCACAAGACCAGGGCCCTGCAGGATCTGATTTCTTTCCGCAGGGCCTGTAAGACAGAGTTGTTCCACCTGGCCTTTGGCTTGGAGCCAATTTGATTCCCTCCCTCTCTTTCTTTTTTCTTTTCCTTCTCCTCCTGCAATGAGGCTACATTTTAATATTTTAATGTTCCATTATTTTAATGTTGTATTTTATTTTTGTTTTTAAGTTGTAATCATTCATCTTGTTTTTATTATTGCTTGTAAGCCGCTCAGAGCCCGGCCTTGGCTGGGGAGGGCGGGGTATAAATAAAAAAATATTATTATTATTATTATTAAAATTGTTTAGCACTTTCAAGTGGTCAAAGCACTTCACATGCATTATCTAACTGTAATAACTCTGTAAGCAAGTCAGTATGATTTTACATAGTAACATAATGATTAACTCTTTTCTATATATTGACACTTTATAATTTCAACAACAAGCAATTCTCTGAAACTAGTACTATATTTGTTCTGTGAAAAACTATACATGTCAGGTGTGCTGCCACAGTTTAAAAGAAAATCTGGAGTGCTATATTAGGCTGTGATACTCTGGAATTAGTGTTTTCACTTCCAAAGTCACAACTTACTGGCTAACCCTGTTCTGTAAAATACTGCTAATCAGCATTCTGAGCAAAAACAAAAATATGAGAAACAAAAGATAATTAAGTATTTGGAGAAACCTGAAATCAGGAACATCCGTTCTTTTCTAGTTCTAGCCATCCTGTTACATTTTATCCAGTGTTCAAAACTAACCAGGCACCAGGCACATTTTGCACCTGGCTGTCAGCCACTTGTGACCAAGTGAAGACGCCTGGGCGCCAGGATGACATCTGACATCTCCACCATCTGGAGATGCATGCCTGAAGATCATTGTATCTTGACTGTTTTCAAACACTAATACCACATCCCGTAGAATTCTATCAGTTATTTTTTATCTGCACAATCAGAATGAATTTCAGGAACCAAAATGTGTTTTTTTTCCTATGCAGCCTGAGCAGGAGCAATGAACATTATAGTTACTTGTTGTAGCTTGTTTTCACTTACCCCACCCCAGTGCTGTACTCTCAGTTGTGAAGAATATTCTTACGTTATGGATGGTCTTTGTCACCATTAAGAAAAAGAGGTAGGAATAGGCCAATATATAACTGGACTGTCCCTGGATCAAGTGCCTGTTTTCTTTATATTCTCCAAGTTCTTAATCTAGCTGTTATCAGGTACTTAACTGACAATCAATCACAGTCAGTCCATCATTTAAAAAATAAACTTTAGAGCTGTCTTACCCAAAAATGGCAACTAGGCATTCTGTTTTAGCAACTGTAACCTTGGTTTAAGGAGCCATTTGATGCCTATCTTAGAATATATGAGTTTTTAACACTGATTTTATCTGCCTCAAAGCAGAATTTCAGCATAATAATTCTACAAAGTATTTTAGGTTGAGATTTAGATATCAAGAAAAAACCAGTTTGCCCAGCAGGGTTAGGCCTCAGATTTATGCATTCCCTCCTCTCTAGTTCATGAAAATGATAATTGCCATCTGATAAAAGTGGATTCTGGTCCACAAAAGCTTATACCATTATATATGATAGTTTTTGAGGAGCTACATGAGTCTTTGTTGTTTTTTTGCTGCAACAGACTTAACACTGTTACCTCTCTCAGTATTAATTTGCTGAGACATCCAAATCATGGCTACTGCAAACCGTAAGTCCTTTTCAGATGACAAGCTGAGGATAATGAATGCACACTTGAATGGAGGGAAGTGGGATCATAGCAACAGCTCCCACCCACTACTTACATTCAGGTTATAAATAGATCCTGCACGTGTAATAGGTGTATGTGCATAAGGACCAGTGATTTAAGGGGGGGCTCTTTTTTTAGAAGAAAATTCATTGCTATATTTTTGGCAAAACAACATCCATGTCTATTTCAGGAAGTCAGTTAGTAATATAACAAATCAGACTGGGCAACTGAAATGCCTACAATATTATTTAGATCTAAAACTACAATTTTAATTAATGCTTTTCCCTAGAAATCATATATATTTCTGTGAAGAGCTATTCATGCTTTCTAATATTATTATTTCCCCAGTTTATATACCACTTAACACTTCAGTCTCTAAGTCGTGTACAGTAAACAGATACAAGAAAAATAAAACAAGTTAAAACTAACCTTAAATCAAAATACCTCCTTAATCTGCCTACTCCATGTCTCCCTTAAGCTGAGAGAGCAGCCAAAGGGCGCCTTCATAGCTAAAAAACTGCACTCAAAAGTAAGGGTGCTTCATGCACAAGCTCCTTGCAAATTTTTTTAAAAAAACCTGACCTGCGGTTTTTGGACTGGAACATAGTACGCTAACAGTTTTCAGTGTCTTCAATTTTTGATTTAAAATCTAAACTATGTAAGGGACGTATAAGCTATTACATCTTAGTATTCCAATAAAAAAAAAATCACATAAGCCTCTGAATTTGTTTGATTATCATATTTAAATCACACATGCCTATAGGACTGCAGCACAAGTGAACATTACTGAGGGAGGGGAAGCCTAATATTTCAATTCAACTACTTTTGGCTATTTGTGGGAGAAGCTTTTCATGTGTTTATTAAGGATGCCAAATTAGCATGACCTTATTTCTTACTTTGGTTTATGGCTTTGCCTCTTTTCCATTCCTCCTCAAAACTCAACCTTCCTGGTAAACCTTTTCATCACCCCACTAGCACATGTCATTAAAGCAATCCTGTGCCTTCCATTTCCAACCCCCTTCCTTTGTTGTTTCCTTGTGTCTATTTTAGACTGCAAGCCCCTTTGGGCTTGGGACCTGTCATACCTGTTCTTTGTAAAACAGCATGTACAGTAATAGTGCTGTAAATAAATATATAAATGTAAGTCAACTAAACATGCTCAACAAGGCCCACTTAGCTCTGTGTAAAATTGCCTTGAAGGCTTTCTAGAAAAATTTCTAGAAAACCCACTAAGTATATTCTTGGTATGAGCTTTCGTTTGCATGCACACTTCTTCAGACACCTGAAGAAGCATCTGAAGAAGTGTGCATGCACACAAAAGCTCATACCAAGAACAAACCTACTTGGTCTCTAAGGTGCTACTGGAAAATTTTTTATTTTATATTTCTACTGCATCAGACCAACATGGCTACCTGCCTGAATCTAGAAAACCCACATTACTGGCTTTTCCATACCATCAGGAAACCTGTTTCTTCAGCACCCCCAGTAACACTGAAAAAGCTGTGCACGCATATCCTTCCTTCTACATTTTATTTAATCCCAGGATGCACATAAGAGCTATTCAGAATATACATCAGTCAAGGGTAGACACTGTCAATGAAATATCACATCTCCCCATCAATTATCCCTGGTTTGTTACAGCTATTGGTTTGCTTCCACACCAAAACAGAAACTATAGTTAGAAATCTGATTTGGAAGCAAACTTTGGTTGCAGTAACCATAGCTTACCTCAAGGCTGGCTCACCTTTAGACCTCTAGATGTTGGTCAACTACAACTGTCACCATCCCTGGCCATTGGCCATGTTGACTGGAGCTGATGAGAGTTGGCATCCAGCAACTTCTGGAGGGCCACAGGTTCCCCATCCCAGTTTACCTGATTTGGACATTACAGCGAACTATAGTTATAGCAAAGAAAAGTGAAGGAAGAAGTCCAAGACACAAGCCTAACCATCAAACATGGATTGGCGGCTGTCTGTAACATCTGAACCAGGTCACTGCCATGTGCCCAAGACCAACCAATAAAGTTCATAGTTAAAAACTGATTTGAACCATTATCTTCCCCATCGAAGTCATTATCCAGAATTCACACACCATTTCTTGGATGATCACATCACTTTAAAACCTATCTCCCTGCAATTTTATTATGAAACACTATATTTAGAAGAAGTGTGCTTGTGGGTACCAGATGCTAGGAGGAAGAGAGGATGGTACTCCCATCACACCCTCTTGTGCAATTTCAGAGGCATCTGGCTGGCAACTGTTACAAACTGAAAGTAAGTCTAGCTAGTCCTTTAGTTTAGCAAAGGGACTAAGAATATGAACCACCAAGACCCTAGTTCAAATTTTACTTCAGCCAGAAGTCCCTAGACAGCCCAACTCAGGTCATTCACTTAATCTCCTACTATGGGATAATAACAATGTCTGATAAGAAACCAACTCCATCCTATATAGGTTGAGAACTTTCAGTCAGTGCTCATATCAACCTAACATGACTTAGTAGGTTGTTGCAATGGTCACAAAGATAATGTATAATAGAAGGCACTAAGTAGAAAACACTTATTTAGCCAACAACAGGTGTTTTTTTCTTAAGCACTTTGTGTGACATTAGCTCCAATGTTATCCATCCACCTTGCATTCAAGCCTATGGGACTTACATCCCAAGCAAATCTGCTTCGGGTTAGGCTGCAACTATGCATAGCTGCTCAAGAATAAGTCTGTGATACTTACTTTTCAGTAAATATGCAAAGAAATAGGAATGCTTTTTTTCAAACACAATCTCTTCTATTACAGCAGGGAGACATCAGAACATGACCACATCTGCAAGGTGTGTGACAAACTATAGAATATTTCACAACCCACCCTTCACCAAAAGCTGATATTGGAGTTGTCCCCATGACCAAGCAAATTATAACCACATCATCAAGACAACGTAAGCTTATAGTATTTGTCTTCTTCCTTTAATCCAGGTACACTGCACCTGGACCCTGAGAAAGATGCTTCTACACTTCCACATTTTTAATGTAAGAAATTATCTTCTCAGAGACACATTTGTGCTCTTTCACTACCAGGTTTCTAAATAACAACGGGTTGATGGCAAAATAGATTGCACCATACAGACAGGTGTCTCTAATTCAGCCTAGCAAGTGGTGAAATACATCACCACCCCAACGTTGTGCACCTGGGATTTTGTGGCACCTTAAAACCCAAGTAGTTTATTGTAACAGGATCTTCTGTAGCAAGCACCGCGGGGAAGAGTGAATCTAGTGTATATATACACTTGTAAATTTTTTCATGGTATGAGAATCAGATTTTGCAAGATGCATAAACACATACTGAATACACACCAGCCAAACACCACTGCCCACTTACTTCATGCATCGGAATCAGGAGGCTATTCACAGTAATTTGTAAAATGTTCAAGTTATCAAAAGATCATTATTACATGGCTACTTTTCAAGAACTTGGGAATTAGGAGACAACTATGAATGAATCCCACCCCCATAATATGCTTTGATACTTCCAAAACACAAACAGCCCAAAAAGGAGGCAAGTGAGGTTGCCAAGCCACTTGCAGGAACCAGCAAGGGCAGCTTTGCCAGGAGCCTACAGATCCCACTGCTCTCTCTGACACAGTGTCAAGTTTGGACGAAATAAACTTGGGGGTGGGGGGTGCGCAAGGCTGCCAACCTCTCAACAGGTTGCTGCAGCTCGGCCTTTCCCCTGGGCAGATCTTTCCTGCTTGTTTACGTCCTATCGCCTCATGCACAGCAATGACCGTCCATTGTAGGAGGCATCCTTCGGGTCCAGCTGGTGGGTTTAAAGCGGGTAGGTCAGGAAAAGGGGGGGGGGAGAGAAAGGAGGGGTAGCGGCTGCTGGATGCCAACTTCCCCACGGGCCTTTTCTCCTGTGCCTTTAACAATAGTAGTAGTAGAATATAGAGCCACCTCGCTCAGGGGGGTGTGGGGAGAAAACTATTCCTATGGGGGAAAGACCTGCCCCGCTCTCTCTTCTTCCCTTCAGCCAAGGGCCGGAGCCTGCTTTTGAGGCCGAGAGCTCTCGCTCCCATGGCGGGAGGGAAGAGGCCGAGGCGGCGGTGATGGGCATTCCATGGAAGCCCCTCCATAGGCAGGCAGAGAGATGCTCCCCCACTCGGAGAGGCCTAGCAGCAGCAGCGGCGCCTCCTCACCAGGAGTAGGTCTGCTCCGCCATGGCGCCGGCGCCGGCCGCTCCTCTCCCTCCTCGTCCTTCCCGTCGTCGTCTTCGTCGTGTCCTCCTGGCTCCCTCTCCCCTTCTCAGAGGGCTCAGCGGCGGTCCCGCTGCGGCTCCCGGCCCAACATGGCGGCCTCGGCGGCGGCTGAGAGGCGAAGAAGGGAACCCCCTCCGCCCGGGCGGAGACGCCTCAGCGGCAGCCGCGCCACACGAACCGCAGCGGCAGCAGCTGGGCCGCGCTCCAGCGACGACGGGCGGGCCTCATGACCGACGGCTACCACGACGAGGAGGCGGCGGCGGCGGCGGCGCTGGCCGAGGTGTGTGAGGGGGAACGGGCGGCCAACGAACAACTCCGAAGGCGAGACCGCGCTTGCTCGCTCGCGCGTCCTCGGGCGGCGGGGGGAGGAGGAGAGGGAGCGCGAGGGGGCGGGGCTTGATAGGGAGCGCGCGCGCACACCAAACCAGGCTAGCGACGCTGGCGGGTCACGTGCTCACAACAGGCTCACGTGTTTCGACGCAGCAGCCTTTGAGGAAGGAGTCAGAGAGAGAGAGAGAGAGAGATGGGAGAGAGAGACGGTTTTTTTCGTCATTATGTGTTTGTTTGGAGGGCCGGCGCGCAGCACGCTGTGGGATATTGTTGGGATGAAGGTGAACCGGCGGATGGAGGCGAGTTTTAAGGAGAAGAGGGGGCGGGGATGATTAAGATGATCTCATTGCGCCTGCGCGGCATCCACCCGCGGTGGGTAGAAGGGATTCTTTTTTGTTTCCCCCGCCGGGAATCGACGAGTGCGGCGAAGCTCCTTCGGAAAATGCAGGCGGGCGGGCGGGCTGTTTCTCTCACTCGCACCAGCGAGTATTATTAGTATTGCTTTGTTATTAGCACGTGCTGTTTACAGATTGTTCTGTTTATATATGAGCTGGCAATATACACATATACTTTATATAGCATTGTTACCATTATTTATTAAATTTATTAGGCGGTGTTTTTCTGCCATAGCAACTTAAAATATGTTAAGCGGAAAAACCACACATACATATACATTGAAACCAGCGTTTTAAAAAATCAATTGTGTTTTGTAAAGATTGTTTTATATTTTTTCTTTATTATTTTTCTTTTTAGAGAGAATCGTTTTTTGTTTCTTATAAATGAGTTTGAATTTTAGTCTTTTAAAATGCTAAAAGAAAATTCAATAAAATTGCTATATATCTAAAAAAGAAACCATAATTTTTTAAAAAATCTAGGAGGATCTAAAACAATTACAATAATTTTATAGCATTGTTCAGTATTGTATTATATTTGTTACTTTTGCATCCTGCTTTTTCCTCAAATGTAGCATACATAGTTCGCTCCATTTAATCCCTACAACAAGCCTGTGAGGTAGGTTGGGCTGAGAGTTCACGACTGGCCCCCAAGGTCGTTTAGTGAGCACGTGGTGCTACGGAACTTACCACCAACCTAAAGGTAAAGGGACCCCTGACCATTAGGTCCAGTCGTGACCGACTCTGGGGTTGCAATGCTCATCTCGCTTTATTGGCTGAGAGAGCCAGTGTACAGCTTCCGGGTCATGTGGCCAGCATGACTAAGCCGCTTCTGGCGAACCAGAGCAGCGCACAGAAATGCCGTTTACCTTCCCGCTGGAGTGGTACCTATTTATCTACTTGCACTTTGATGTGCTTTCAAACTGCTAGGTTGGCAGGAGCAGGGACCGAGCAACGGGAGCTCACCCCGTTGCGGGGATTCGAACCACCGACCTTCTGATCGGCAAGTCCTAGGCTCTGTGGCTTAACCCACAGCGCCACCTGCATCCCACCACCAATCTAGATGGCTTTTAAAGTGGGTTAGACAAATTCATGGAGGAGAGGGCTATCCATGGGAACTAGCTATGATGGCTATCATCTGCCTACGGCAGCAGCAATGCTTCCAAATACCAGCTGCTGGAAATCGCAGGAGGGGAAAACGCTCTTGTACTGGGGTCCTGCTTTGCGGATTCTCCATGGGGCATCTGGTTGGCCACTGTGAGAAAAGGATGCTGGACTAGATGGGCCTTTGGGCCTGATCCAGTAAGCTCTTCTTATCGGCATCCACAGCAGCTGAAACATCTGATTGTAGGCTTTGGAGATGTCCATATGTGGGATTTTGTTTTTAAGCTTCAATGTGGGTTTCTATTTAATTTTATTCTGTTCTAAGAGATGGTGGATGAACAGTGGAGGCTGGTCCATTAGGGCAAATGGGTTCTGCCCCACCAACCATATTCTGCTCTCAGCCAGCTCCCACCTGCCTGCCTTCTCTTTTGGAACCGGCTGTCAGTTTCCTCCTCCTCAGTTTCAGCATTGCTCTTGTTGAACTCAGCAGGAAAGAGGATTGGAAGAAACCTATAATTTGTTGGCTCTGCCTACTTGTTTGGGTTCCTTTCGTTCCACAGCCATCAGTGAAGACCAGTGAACTGTGTTGTCCTTCCTCCCTACTTGTGCTTCCCGAATATTTTTCACATTTACTGGAAGCGCAGAACTATATCCGAAGATGCTGCTGGCATACAAAGTGGACGAGCTGTTCCTGCAGCCTATGCATATTATACATAGGCCTTCTAGGTGTAGATTCAATGCAATGGTGTAGTTCAAACGATGAGAACATAGGAAGCTGCATTATACAGTGGGAAAGAGGATTTTGGAAATATGTAGACCTTTGGTCCTGATCCCCCTAAAGCTCTCTAGAGTCCGTGACAAGGACTCTCCAATTAAAAAGAATTTGGACTTGATATCCCGCCTTTCACTCCCCTTCAGGAGTTTCAAAGCACCTAACAATCTCCTTTCCCTTCCTCCCCCACAACAAACACTCTGTGAGGTGAGTGGGTCTGAGAGACTTCAGAGAAGTGTGACTAGCCCAAGGTCACCCAGCAGCTGCAGGTGGAGGAGCGGGGAATCGAACCCAGTTCACCAGATTACGAGTCCACCGCTCTTAACCACTACACCACGCTGGCTCTCTTTTGGAAGACAAGGTGAGCCTGCTGGATCAGACCAATGGCCCATGTAGTTCAGCATCCTGTTCTCACAGTGGCAAGCCAAATACATGTGGGAAACCTGCAAGCAGGACACAAGCACAAGAGCACTCTCCCCTCCTAAGCTTTCTAGCAACTGGCATTCTGAAGCATTATTGCCTCCGACCATGGAAGGAGAGAATAGCCATTGTGACTAATAGCCATTGATAGCCTTATTGAACTTCTCCAGTCTTCCTTTAAAGCCATCCAAGTTGGTGGTCATCCCAGCCTCCTGTAGGAGCAAGTTCCATAATGTGCTTTCATCTGTCCTAAATATTAACAACGTTCAGTTTCGTTTGATGTCCATAAGTTCTAGTGTTATGAGGGAGAAAAACCTTTCTCTATCCGCTTTTCCCGTCCCATGCATAATTTTATGAACTTCTATCATGTCCCAACCGCTGCTGTCTTTCCTGATAGGGGAGTTGCTCCATCCCCTTTATCATTTTGATTGCTCTTTTCTTAACCTTTTCCAATTCTGCAATAACCTTTTTCAGGTGAGGCGACCAGAAGTATACACAGCCTTGTTCTGGATCTCTGGACACCCACTTAGTTTAAGAGGAACAATTGCAATGACTGCTTAAAATATGATTATTTATTACTGCATTTATATTCTACCTTTCCTCCAAGGAGTTCAAGCTGGCACACATAGTTCTCCATCTCCTCATTTTATGCTCACAACAACCCTGTGAAGTAGGTAAGGTTAAGAGGCAGTGGCTGGCCCAAGGTCACCCTTTGTACTCTTATAATGGTGGGCAGGCCACATTCTATATTGCCATTATAGTCAATCACCAAGTCTGTAATCATATTCTGCCAATAAGCAGAAGTATCATCACTCTTAACCATTTTTACAGAGAAAGAAATGTTTTCTTTAAACGATTGCACTGTTATTTGACAGGTGTCAGATGGTTTAAATTTCTAAGTGACGAATTTGATGGTACAAAAGATGCCAGTGCAGATGACATACAGCCAAATACAATTGGAATTCGGGCTACACAGGGCAGCACCTGCAAGACACCAGAAAGATCAGTTTTGACAGCTGTTAAGACTTCCCCAAAAAGTTATATGGCTTTAGTTTCAGGGATAGTGAATTCATTTGCAGTTTTGACTCAGGTTTTGTCTCTTTAATTTCAAAAGATGCCAACAGGTATCCCCTTTTGTTGAAGATTCTCTAAATTTCATTTGGTGGGGGCGTTGTTAGATACTCTTCTTTACAAGGGGCACTGATCTCCAAAAAGATGCTTTTGTTTTATGTACATGTTTTTCCCCACAGTGATGTATCTACTGGTAAGATAAAAATAATATACTTAATATATCTAATTGAATTAATTTAATAGTTAATATAACTATTATTAGTTATATTAATTGCTTGCATCCACCAAGACCTTGACTGCTGTTACAGCAGATGAATCTCATGGGGCGTCCAGAGCACAGTCTAGTTCTGTTGTGTTGGATGAATTTCAGCTGGTAAGGCTCGAAAATGTGGACAAGGTGCTCAGATCAGTCAGGGCAACCACTTGCGCTCTAGACCCTTGCCCCTCTTGGCTGGTAAAAACCAGCAGGGAAGGAACAGCTGGCTGGGCCAGGGAGGTGATCAATGCCTGTTTAAGAAAGGGGGCGGTCCCTTCCTGTTTGAAAGAGGCAGTGGTAAAACCACTCATTAAGAAACCTTCCCTGGATTCAGAAAACAATGTAACTACCAGCAAGTTGCTAATCTTCCTTTCCTGAACAAGAGGTCGCAGACCAGATCTAGGTGCTTTTGGTAGAAACTGATTTTCTGGATCCATTTCAGTCGGGGTTTAGGCCTGGTTTTGGCACAGAAATTGCCTTGGTTGCCCTTTATGATGACCTCTGTTGAGAGAGAGACAAGGGAAACATGTCCCTGTTAATTCTTCTCGACCTCTCAGCAGCTTTTGATACCATGGACCATGGTATCTTCTGGAGTGACTGTCCAAACTAGGGTGGGTGGCACTGCTTTGCAGTGGTTCCAGTCCTACTTGGATGGTCGTTCCCAGATGGTGTTGCTTGGGGGATGCTTTTCAGCCCTTGGAACCTAAAGTGTGGGGTTCCGCAGGGCTCAATCCTATCCCACACGTCGTTTAACATCTACATGAATCCACTGGGTGGGGTTATCCGGAGATTTGGAGTACATTGTCAGCAGTATGCTGATGACACTTGGCTCTATTTCTCCTTTACATCTGCAGGTGAGGCAATGGAAGTGCTGGATCAGTGTCTTGACTCGGTAATGGACTGGAAGAAAGCCAACAAACTGAAACTAAATCCAGATAAGATTGAGGCACTGTTAGTGGCTGGTTCCCTAGACCAGATGGCTGGGAGGTCACCTGCTCTTGAAGGGGTTACACTTCCTTTGAAGGAGCAGGTTCGTAACTTGGGGGTACTCCAGGATCCTTTGCTGTCGCTCGAGGCTCAGGTGGTCTCAGTGGCCCAGATTGCCTTCCATCAGCTTTGGCTGGTGGCCCAGCTACGCTCCTATCTGGACAGGGATAGCCTAACTATTGTTGTCTATGCTCTGGTTACTCCAAGGTTAGATCACTGCAATGCATTATACGTAGGGCTGCCTCTGAAGACGGTTCGGAAACTTCAGCTACTGAAGAATTCAGCAGCCAGGTTGCTCACCGGAGCAAGACAGTTTGAGGATATTACACCGATCCTGGTCCGACTGCACTGGCTACCAATTAGTTTCCGGGCCCAAATCAAAGTGCTGGTTTTGACCTATAAAGCCTTGACCACAATACCTCAAGGACCGCCACTTTCCATATGAACCTACCCAGATCCTGAGATCATCTTCTGAGGTCCTTCTTCATGTGCCTCCTTCTAGAGTGGTCTGGAGGGTGGCAACACAAAAACGGGCCTTCTCTGCAGTGGCTCCCCATCCGTAGATTGCTTTCCCCAGAGAAGTTCACCTGGCACCTTCATTATACACTTTTAGGCACCAGGCAAAAAAGTTCCTTTTTAACCAGGCCTTTGGTTGATTTGACTGATATCCTATGCCCTTTTAAAATGTGGGTGTTTTTTGGAGGGGCAGTTATTGGGTTGTTTTTATTTCGATTACAGTGGAACCTCAGGTTACGTACCTCTTTGGTTGCATATTCTTCAGGATACACACGCAGCGAACCCGGAAGTAACAGGAAGGCTTTCGGTGGCCACACCTGCACAGGAGCGGGCTCCTGCCGGCCGCACATGCGCAGAAGCAGGCTACCACCGGTCACGCACGTGCAGAAGCGGGCCACCACCCCATTCGCAGAAGTGGGCTACTGCCCCGCGCACATGCGCAGAACAGGCACATCTGGATACAGATTTTTTGGAGTGCACACGTACCCCTGGAATGAATTAAATTTGTATCCAGAGGGTCCTCTATATATATTTTGTGCTTTTATATTTTGATTTTGTTCTGTGAACCGTCCTGAGGCTTCTGGGTATAGGGCAGTATATAAATTCAAAGAAGAAGAAAAGAAGATGACATAAATTTATAATATACTATATCATATATACAGATTTATATTTTCTGTAATGAAATAAATATTTTTCAATTTAAACAATACAATCATTGTAAATACAATCATTGTATTTAAAAAAAGTAAAACTTTTTTATCCTTTTTCTCTCTCTTTACACTGACTTTCACCAAGGTTGATAATACTAGGAGGCAGTATGCTTCTGAAGACCATTTGCTGGGAATCACAATTGAGGAGAGTAGTGCTGATGTTCTCTGGTCCTGGTCGAGGGCTTTTCTTTGGGGAATCAGGTTGGCTACTATGAGAACAGGTAGCTGAGCTGGGTGGGTTCCCCTTTGGCCTTAACCAGCAGGCTCTTGCTCTCCAAATCAGCTTTCATTGTGCACCCTTAATTTGCTGCAATACAACTGAAGATAGTGATAGTCAAGTGTCCTCAGGGTAGGTCCACTGAAATTAATGCTCAGACTAATTTAGGCCCATTAATTTCAATTGATCTACTCTGAGAAAAAATTTAGTTGGATAAAACCCAGTAGAACTGCCATTTCTGCAGTTTTAATAATACAGAAAAATAATGCATTTCCCACACCTGCCAAATGATTCTGTTTATCGGGGGGGGGGGGGGGCTGGAAAAGATATCACGACACACACAGAGAGTATGCACACTCCCTATCACTCCAGAACCCTGAAGTGAACACATTAAACAGAGTCTCTTCCCACTTCTTACCCTTGAGAAGTGACCAAGGGACTTTAATAAGACTACTTCAGAGTAAGTGGTTTGAAGATTGCAGGCTGTATGACCACAGCATCATTATGATGTGTCTGCATTACAGCACTCGCTGGCTCTCTTGGGAAAGTTGCTAGAAAGGTTAATGGCATAATTACTATTATTACCATAATGATAATGAGTGGAATTGCTTCATCTACTTTAAACACTGTTAAGCCTCATCTGCTCCTCCTCAGCAGTCTTTTTCCCCCACTGGGATGGGATGGAAACTGGGCTAGTCGTCGTCTGGCCTATGGCAAATGAATGTTTCCCACATTGAAGGGAAAATGGGGGGGGGGGGGGAAGAGACATGAAGTGAAACAGGCTGGAGCCCAAGTTTCACAATTTTGCACATGTCTTTTAACTGCTGCTCATTTTACACTTGTTTTACTGCTGACGTAAGCAGGGCTTCTTTGAGAGTAGTTCTGGAGGAGACAGCTCTGCTAGGCTGCAAGCTTGCCTTGGGGCACCAGCTACAGGTTGATTCATCACTGGGAACCAATTTTAGTGGTTTGATAGTTAAGGGCACTTGGGTTTGTCTGAGGCTGCTTTGGTTTGAAATGATTCCTAGAGAATGAAAAGGTCAGTACACAAGGTGGCTTCCTTTTTTAACAGGGAACTGAATCTAACACTTGAGTAGCAGCCTTTGAGCCCCTCCTCCAAAGTCCATTTTATTGTGCGTCACCAATGACTTGTGCTCATGGTGGCATTGAGGTGATAAAGGACCTGTGGCTTTCAATGCTGTCTGGACCAGGTGTCAGCAAACTTTTCCAGCAGGGGGCCACTGTCCCTCAGACCTTGTCTGGGGCCTGACTATATTTTTTTTGGGGGGGGGGGGAGAATGAACGAATTCCTATGCCCCACAAATAACCCAGAGATGCATTTTAAACAAAAGGACACATTCTACTCGTGTAAAAACACACTGATTCCCAGACTGTCTGCGGGCCGGATTTAGAAGGCAATTGGGCCGGATCCAGCCCCCGGGCCTTAGTTTGCCTACCCACATTCTGGACTCTGGACCTTTGATAGTTTAACTGCATACATAATTCTTTGTTTTGAACTGGGCATGTTCTGTCGCTTCCTAAAAATATAAGAAGAGCCTGCTAGATCAGACAGAAGGCCCACCTGGTCCAGGATCCTCTTCTCACATTCAAAAGGCATTTCCGCCCCCGCCCCCACAAACATTATGGGTATAGTAGTTTGTTAAGGCTTGTTAGAACTGTAACTCTGTGAGGGGAAAACTACAGTGCCCAGAATACTTGGGGGGGGGGGGGAGGAATTTCCTTAGCATGTGCTTTCTAGGTGCAGTAAAATGTAAAAAATATAAGACGGATCTACACAATTTTAATATACATTTATTTATTTGTTTATTATGTACCTCACTATCCAGTAAAAAAAACCCAAGTCTCTCGAAGTGGCATTAGAGTCACTAGGTGAGATCCAATTATATCCACAATAGGACTGGGTGATATATCCTCCAAAACCGTTTTGAAGTCCACATTGTGATATTGGTTTCATAGTTTTTGACCTGGCAATATACTGTATTGTGAAACTGTGTGTGTGTGCAAGCAAAAATACACAATATGGGGAAAACTGTGAAGCCAGCCAATGCATCTACATAGCTCCATCCTTCTTTCAGACATGGTGATATATAAGTACATTGCGATGTTTAGCTGGTGATATATTGAAATATATTTCAATATGTTTCAACTGGTGATGTTGAAAATCAGATATCACCCAGCCCTAACGTGCCCTTGAATTCCGATCATGCCTCTTGCTTGTCTGGGTGGAGGAGAGAGTGAGGTGTGTAGAAACAAGCCTACTGTACAAAGTTTGCACTCATTGTTCCACCCACTTTTTATTCTGCCTCTGGCCTTGCCCACTTTTAGCATGTGGCCCTCGTAAGGTTGCTCAGAAGGGACTGTGGCCCTCCGCTTGAAAAAGTTTGTCACTCCTGCATCCCATGCATCAAACAGGCTGTTTCAAAGTAGTGCTACAGGTCAGTTTGGCCACTAAGTGGCACTCTTCTTTCCGATACCAACAATGTGCACATCCTATCCACATTTTTCTTCGGTCTTCTTGCCTTTCCGTCCTGGATAAAAGAAGAATCAGAAATCCGGCAGTCGAGGACAGAAACCCCCAGCCCTGTGTTTCTTGGATTTGCTCACTGCTTCTAAAATTCTTTAGCCCCAACTCAGCACCTCCGCTGAAGCAGTTGCATGTGTTCGCTTGGCTGCATACGCCTCGCACATTTAAAGCATCTTTTGCACTACAGCTCCCATCAGGCCCTGCCAGCACAGCTGAGCGATGCTGGGGTTAATGGAAGCACAGCCATGCTGGATGGGGCTGATAATAATCATAATCATAATCATAATAATTTTTATACCCCGCCCTCCCCAGCCAAGGCCGGGCTCAGGGCGACTAACAAGCAATAATAAAAAACAAGTTGAATGAATACAACTTAAAAACAAAATTAAAATATTGAAACATTAAAATATTAAACTGTAGCCTCATCGCAGGAGGAGAAAGGAAAAGAAAAAAGAAAGAGGGGGAGGGAATCAAATTGGCTCCAAGCCAAAGGCCAGGTGGAACAACTCTGTCTTACAGGCCCTGCGGAAAGAAATCAGATCCTGCAGGGCCCTGGTCTCATGAGGCAGAGCGTTCCACCAGGCCGGAGCCAGTGTTGAAAAGGCCCTGGGCTCTGGTTGAAGCTAATCTAACTTCCTTAGGGCTCGGGACCACTAGGGTGTTGCTATTTATGGACCTTGAGGCTCTCCGTGGGGCATACCGGGAGAGGCGGTCCCGTAGATACGAGGGTCCTAGGCCGTGAAGGGCTTTAAAGGTCAAAACCAGCACCTTAAATCTGACCCTGTACTCCACCAGGAGCCAGTGCAGCTGGAAAAGCACTGGGTGAATATGCTCCCATGGCAGAGACCCTGTGAGGAGCCTCGCTGCAGCATTCTGCACCCGCTGGAGTTTCTGGGACAGCTTCAAGGGCAGCCCCGCGTAGAGCGAATTACAGTAGTCAAGCCTGGAGGTGACCGTCGCATGGATCACTGTGGCCAGGTCGGGGCGGGAAAGGTAAGGGATGGAAAGGTAAGATGATGGGAGATGTAGTCCAAAAAACATGGGTGCGGGCATGCATCAGGTTGGTGAAGACTGATCTGTTGTAAGTCGCCATCATAGAATGTTAGAGTTAGAAGAGACTCAAAAGGTAATTTGGTCCAGCTCCCTGCAGGAATCATAACTAAAGAATCCCTGACAGATGGCTATCAATATATATTGCCTTGAGGACCACTTGACCAAAAACCTTTTAAACCATAAGCCAAGCCCTGGACATGGCAAGTTTCCCTGCGGAAAGCTGGTTCCGGCCAGGTTGTATAAGTTACCTGTCAGCTGCTGTGGACAGGTGGGCGTAGAAACTTTGGGTGGAGCTACCAGCCCAGTCATCAAGGGAGACGCCTGGCTTGGTTCTATAATGGGATAATCACAGGCCAGGAAGTAAAGGGGAGGATGAGATCTGTCAAGAGCTCTTTCATTTTGTGTACCTGAGCTGCCAAATAGGAGTATGTAATACACAGATTGTCTATTAAAGCACGAGGGCAATGGTTTTCAACCAGTGGGCCGTGGCACCCTGGGGTGCCTTGAATGATGGTCAGGGGAGCCATGGGAAAACACTGGCCTCTGTTCCTCTTTCCTTCCCTCCCTCCTCTGATGTCCTCTTGCGTCTCTGCCTCCCAAAGGCTTGTGTGGCTGTTTGTGCAACAGCCCTGGCTACAAGTTCCCCAGGCAAATGGTGCCTCTGGGGCTGGCCAGGGGGTGCTGGTTGCCAGGAACTCAGGTGGCCTTGGAGTAAGCAAGCAAGCGGGTGAGGGATCCCAGCCAGTCCACCAGCCCTTGCTGCTGGGAATGGACAGAGAAGTCCCAGGCCCCTGTGGGGCAGTGGGAGAAAGCACCTCTCTTTGTGGCTGGGGGCAAAGCCAAGAAACCAGGGGCAGCAGCAGTGGCTGCCCAGAGGACTCCCAAGGAGGGGGGAGAGGAGGAAGAGGGAACACTCCACAAGGGAGGGTATTCGAAAAAGGGTGAGAGGCTGCCAACTCTGCAGGTGAGGGGTGACATAACTGGGCTCCTGAGCCCCACAGGGGTGCCACAGAAAGAATGTACAGTGGTACCTCGGGTTAAGTACTTAATTCGTTCCAGAGGTCCGTTCTTAACCTGAAACTGTTCTTAACCTGAAGCACCACTTTAGCTAATGGGGTCTCCTGCTGCCGCCAGGCCGCCCGAGCACAATTTCTGTTCTCATCCTGAAGAACAGCGTATGTAACCCGATGTACCACTGTAGTTGGTCAAGGGAGCCGTGGACTCAAAAAGGTTGAAACCTAGGGTATCCAAGGGCAGGCCACCTTCTTCAATATCAACCATCTTGGGCCTTATGATCAGCAGGGGAGGCCCTGCTGGTGGTGCCACAACATGGAACTGTCCAGTTGGTGCTGATAAACTACAGGGTCTTCACAGTGGTGGCTCCCTGTTTGTGGAACACCTTCCCAGTAGGAGAGGTGCATCTGTCTCCCTCCTTAACAGCATTCAGGAAGATTTTTTATAAAAAAAAATAATCATGTTCACCCAGGCCTTTGAAGGCTGACAGATACTGCTACTGGCAACCAGGGCTTTTTTTTCAGCCGGAACTGAGTTCCAGCAGCTCTCAGGTGGGCACCATTGTCATTCTAAGAGAACAAGGGTGGCATTCATGGTGAGTTCTGGCAGTGGCACCTCCTTTTCTAGAAAAATAGCACTGTTGGCAGCCATTAAATTATTTACTGTGAGGATACTGAATTGCTTTGAAATGTTTTCAGATGTTCCTACATGTTTTTTAAAAGCTCTGTTTTCCTGCTTTATTTCCCAACCTGGGCTCTTTTGCAAAAGAGGAGTGGAAGTGTTAATAGGCTAAGTTCAAAGTGTTACTATAATAATTATAATAAATAAACAATAAGATTATGGTATGATTATCAATCAAGGGACGCGGGTGGCGCTGTGGGTCAAACCACAGAGCCTAGGACTTGCCGATCAGAAGGTCAGCCGTTCGAATCCCCGCGACGGGGTGAGCTCCCATTGCTCGGTCCCTGCTCCTGCCAACCTAGCAGTTCGAAAGCAAGTCAAAGTGCAAGTAGATAAATAGGTACCGCTCCGGTGGGAAGGTAAACGGCGTTTCCGTGCGCTGCTCTGGTTCGCCAGAAGCGGCTCAGTCGTGCTGGCCACATGACCCAGAAGCTGTACGCCGGCTCCCTCGGCCAATAAAGCGAGATGAGCGCTGCAACCCCAGAGTCGGTCACGACTGGACCTAATGGTCAGGGGTCCCTTTACCTTTACCTAAGATTATCAATAAGAATAATTAGCAACAATACAGGAATTTAACACTTTTGAAAAGTTAAAATAATAGACTAAAAATAGATTAAAACTCTAATCAACTTTCTGAACATCTGGATAGACTTGTCTAAACCAAAATGTTGTAAGCAGGTGCCAGAGAGTACTGTGAAGGTGCCTGCCTGATAATAGAATTAAAAAATAATAATAATTGTAGAGTTGGAAGGGATCCTGAGGGTCATCTAGTCCCTCCTTGCAACGCTGGAATCTCAACTAGATCATACATGACAGATGGCCATCCATCTTCTGTTTGAAAACCTCCAACGAAGAAGAGTTTTACCACCTCTCTTGGGAGTCTGTTCCATTGTCAAATAGCACTTACTGTCAGAAAATTCATCCTGATGTTAAGTTGAAATCTCCTTTCTTGTAACTTTGAATCCATTGGTTTGGGTCCTAGCATCTGAAGTAGGAGAAAACAAGCTTGATCCATTCTCCATGTGAAAACCCTTTAGATATTTGAATATAGGGCTATCACATCTCCTCAGTGTATACCGTACTTGTCTTTTATCTTATTTTTTAAAACATGGATGGAAATGTGTAATTGCAGAACTGCCCTGGGAATTGCATTACTCAGGTTTGTTTTTCATTGGAAGTCATTTTGGTTCTCCTATAAAGGCAGTCCTACTGAATTTGCACTTTCTGAAACAATACACAGACTGAAATGCAGAACCATCCTTCAAAATGTGCACTTTTACAAATTTTGCAGTGCAGTTCTCTAGCCAGCGAATGTGAAAAAGAAAATTGTATTGACTGGGATAAAGTGTGCATTAACATGCATACATTAGGAGAAAATAACATAGGGACATATAACATATTATGGAAAATTGCATAGAAATTTGTATATTGTTTTAATTTATTAGTCCAATTACTTTTAAACTATCATCTTTTTAGCTTTTTGTATTTCATCTGTGTTGTTTTAATTTGTGTAAGTCCCCTTGAGTAGGAGTCTGGGGGAAAAGCTGTATATAAACAGCAACAAGAAGAATAAAAAATGTGCAAATTAGGAGAAATTTGCACCAAAATTCTGATGAATTTTCATGAGGACTTTTAAAAAAACAACACAAACTGATATGGAAATATGAAGAACTGAATTTACACTTGGAAATATGAACAAGTGAGGGAAACCAAGACTGACAGATCCACCCATCCCTGGTGGCAGCAGAGCGTGGGACAGATAGGTTGTCATCCTCAAGTCAAATCTATCATGAACAGCGTGGCCATGCGCTTCCGCAGCTTATTTTCATTGCAACGGGGCTTCTTCCAGAAGACAATCTCCTGATGGACCCAATGAGTTAGGAGCTGAGGGAGAGAACCATTTGAGGAGGACAGGACCATCTACACCCCAGAATGTGCTAGGCCAGCCCTTTCTATACTTTCCAGCCACATCCCAAAGGTACACAGGAAGCTACCTTATACCAAGTCAGACCATTGGTCCATCTCACCCAGTACTGTCTACACTGACTGGCAACAGCTCTCCGGGGTTTCAGGCAAGATTATTTCCCAACTCTGCTTAGAGATGCCAGGGACTGCTTCTGCTTCTGAGCAGATGTTCTGCTACTGAGCTTGGTATCATTCTATTATGTACCTTTCTAGGAGATGCCATTAAACTTCTTCCCATGCCCAGATCCTGCTCCTCTCCACCACCACCTGGTCCCTTCTTTTTCTTCAAGAGGTGTCTCCTGTGCGGCCTCATCTCCTTTTCCTCCACTCTTCTTCCCCCTCTTATTTTTCCTCTCACTCTCCCTCCCTTCCTGGGCACTTTGTGAACTGCTGTTGCAATGCCGAAGTCCAAAGTTCAGTAACTTGCCTAAGCACACAGATAAATATGAACCTTGGAGAATTTGCATTGCTCCAATGTAAACAGATAGGCGAGGGTCCCTTTATCAGCACTGACTCAGGACAGTTGTGGGGGGTCTGAAGCTGCTTTTTTTTTCCCTCTTGGGGAATTTTTTTTGTTGGGGGGGGTTTGCAAAGGCTGAACCTTCTGCCATTTCTATTTCGCTCCGTCGGGTGACTTCAGAAACATGGTGTAGCAAACACGGGGATCTGCGTCGAGCACGTCGGAAAAACCTCGGGCCTTAGGAGAAGCGGCCAGAACTAAAAGACCATGGTTTCCAAACTCACTCATCTTCAGGTGGAGCTGCTGGGGGCTCTCCTGGAATCTGGGCTGAGCAAGGAGACACTGATCAAAGCCCTGATGGAATCGGACCCCTACCCACAGCATGGCGACAGCCAGCAGCGGACTGCCAGCACCATCCAAGTCGAGAAAAGAGAACCCTGCACAGAACTCACGGCTCTTGCCAATGGGATGGGGGAGTCCAGGATGTCCGAAGAGGAGACCTCTGACGATGGAGAAGACTTCACTCCGCCAATAATGAAGGAGCTGGAAAACCTAAGCCCAGAAGAGGCTGCACACCAGAAAGCCGTGGTGGAAAGACTCTTACAGTAAGGGCATCTCCTGCCTAATCTCTCTCTTTCTCTCTCTCTCTGTCTGTCTGTCCCCTTTTATCCTCTACCTTCTCAAATCACCCTAACCCTTTCCTTAGTGCTAGCAGCCAATCTAAAGGCATAGCGATTCATGTTGTAGCACAACTACTGGACAAGTACCCAGCTTCCCTGTCTGAGATGATTCTAAATAAAAGGTATAGTTAAAACCTAAAATTTCAGGCCCATGCCAACAGAGTGCCCCAAAGTCCAATTCAGATAAGGAGGTACTTCTTTAGGTGAGGAATAACTTTGGAACTCACTCAGCAAACATCTCTCTTTTTTTTTATCCTGTCCGCCATTTCAGATGTTGCATGGGAGGTAGAAGAACCCAGAATCGTTTTTCTAAACCTGAGCAAGCAAGGAACTATCTTCGGGCAGTTGGGGTTGATGAGCATGGGGAACTGTCCGCATAATTGTTCCTACAGCAGAAGTGTTCAAAGATGTGAAATGAAGCGCCATAGAGTTGCCATCATGAGACATGTTCCCCAAACACACAACACTCTTGCCCTCAGTCTCGAAGAACTCAGATAAGCCATCTTGTTGTTACTGACAAAACAGGCATGTTCAAAGTATGCGCTGCCAGCCTTGGACAAAGACAGGATTCCCTAGGAATTCATGCCAATGTTCCTAGCAGGAAGGTTGTGACCATTCTTTCCTATCTCCCTTACTTTCTTTCCCACTCTTGCTAACCATAATATATCCACAACCTACTTATAAATGAGCTCCATTTGGAGGTGGGGGGAGTAAAAATGTTCTTTTCAAATTCCAGACTGTTGTCAAATGTAATAATATTTATTAGGGGCTGGGGGAGAATCTCTGTACGCAGGGAGGGGATTTACATGAGCTCCTTCGGAAGGGCTCCTCGGGGAAAATATGAATGCAAAAACAGCCCCTTCTGTTACTGATAGGGAGAGCTTGTGAAGACAACAGCTCTGATTTTGGGAGCAAATGGAAGGCAGGTCAGTGGGGAATCTGTGGGATAGCTCATTCGGTAGAGCATGAAACTCTTAATCTCAGGGATGTAGGTTTGAGCTCTACGTTGGACAAAAAGATTGACAAAAACTAAGCAAAGACCTTGCAATAGCCACCCCTGTGATGCAGATCCCAATGGAGTCACATTAATTAGCTGTACTGCTTTTGCTTCTGAGCCCAGTGTCACAAGCAAAGCAAGAGGCTCTTCTTACCTGTGAGTGGAAGGAGAAAGGCCTCAAGACTCCAAAAGTCCTTTTCTTCCACCATTGTTCCTTCTTGTCTTGCATTTTCTTTCTTTCTCCTATTTTTAACCGCATCCACCCCCTCAAATCATCTTTCTTTGCTCATTTCCCCTTTTGGGGGTCGATCTTTAAAACTCCCCGACTCCCAAATGACCCCTTGCATCACCCCACCTTTCCCCTCCACCTCTCCCAGAGTCTGTGTCGAGATCTAGGGTCAGTTTGATTTCCAAAGCCTCAGGACTGAGCTGGTTACTAATTATCCAGTGGCTTTATTATTTCTCTTTTGTCTTATAAATTTATAAACGAAAAGGCTCAGATAAGCTTTTTGATCATTAACTTTTGATGATTTGTCAGGTGTCTCCTCTCAGAGGAAGCCAAAGGAGTCAGGAGAACACCTGTTCTCCTCTCCTCTTTTGTGATGGACATCCATGAAAAGGTGAAAGAGGGGGAGGATCGTGCTATTAGGATTTGGAAAGGAGCGTTGCGGGTGGGTTCACACTGGGCTCTCAAGTGATGGCAAGTTTAAAATGCCTCCAATGCTTAGTGGGCTGTATTCATGAAAAATGGATTGCAACTATGAGGACACAACATTTCATATGGCATATTTGAGCATTCAAAGCACTTCACAGGCATTATCTCAGTAATCCTTCCAGCAACCCTATGAGGTGGCCCAGTACTATTAATATTCACATGCATTATCTCCAGCAGAATATAAAAACATAACAAAACGTCAAATGTTAAAAACTTCCCAATACAGGGCTGCCTTCAGGTGTCTTCTAAAAGTTGTGTAGTTCTTAATCTGACATCTGATGGGAGGGCATTCCACAGGGAGGGCACTACCAACGAGAAGGCCCTCTGCCTGGTTCCTTGTAACTTCACTTTTTGCAGTAAAGGAACCGCCAGAAGACCCTCAGAAGTAGACCTCAGATCTCAGCTTATTGATGGGGGTGGAGACACTCCTACTAGGTAGGTCAGTAGCATTACTATTCTCATATGCAAAGGATCAAGGCTAAGAGAGTGGCTTCTCTAAGGGGCCTCCCATATGTCCTTTTAATTTTGGGTTCATTGTTATTTTTATGATGGTATTGGGCATGTTATACCCAATTATACCGATCCTGCTTTGAATACTATTTGTGCCTGCACAGGTTTTAGGGTGGGCATGCTGATTCCTTTCCATTCAGTGGATCTCCAGTAATGTCCTGGTAATATCCTGTAACCTTTTATACCACAAATGTTCTGAGCAGGGGAGGAAGGGTGTTGCACTATAGTGCTAAAGTGCCCCTCTAGAAAGCAATAAAGCAGCAACACAAGGGAAGCAGAGTAGAACAACCCATAAACTAGAATGGTTTAGTGTGGATGGTCCAGTATAAATCCATCACTGGTGCACTGTTATTGCATCAATGCCGTGTTGCAGAACACAGACACACACACATACCAGTCTGGACGGACCCTCTGCCCACTGATGTGAAATCTGAACCAGAGATGAACCAGTTCACACTTGTAGCCACTCCACCAGACCACTCCACCAGGTTTAGACAACCAGCTTAGTTCTACCTTTATCTGCTTGGTGTGTTTTAATGAGAGGGAGTGTGATGTATTGGTGAGAGCAGCATCCACGAATTTGGTGCCACCCAGCTGTTTTGGGTGGTAACATATCTACATGGTTGTATTATGCTGGAGTTGATGGCAGTTATAAAAACAAAACATCTGGAAGGAACCAGGTTAAGAACATAAGATGAGCCTGTTGGACCAAGCAAATACCCCATCTAGTCCAGCATCCTGCCGTCACAGTAGTCAACCAAGTGCTCCTAAGGGAAACCCTCAAAGCAGGACTCAAGCACAAGAGCACAACCACCTTCTGCCATTTCCAACAACTGGTATTCAGAAACATTACTGCCTCTGAGTGTGAAAGCAGAGCTAGTAGCCATCAACAGCCCTCTCCTATGTGAATTTGTCTATTCCTCTCTTGGTGTCTTCCAAGTTGGTGGCCATCACTGCCTTCTGTGGGAGTGAGTTCTATAGTTTAACTATGTGCTGTGGGAAGATTTGGGGAAACTGAGTTAGAGAGGCAGAGTAGACCTGCGTTCAAATCCTCACTCAGTGACAAAGCTCACTTGGTGACCTTGGGCCTGTCACCAACCTTCAGCCTGACCTATCTCAGAGGGTTCTTGTGAAGATGAAGTGGAGAGGGACCGGGCTATGAACTCTGCCTTGAGCTCCTATTTTAGGAGAGAGTGGTGTGGTGCTCAGAACCTGCTTGTGGGCTTCCCCCTAGGGACATCTGCTTGGCCACTGTGAGAACAGGATGCAGGACGAGATGAGCCACTCTTCTGATCCAGCCGGCTCTTCCTATGTTCTTAACTATATTTAAGATGTATACAACAGCTTTTGGAGGATGCATCCAAAATGCTATGGGACTTTGGGTGGTAATAGCTGAGAGTGGCTGCCTCATCGTTGCCCTTCTAGTGGCAGGTGAAGAATTTTTTGTCCCAACTGGATTTTAGGAACTGACTATTTTTAATAGGTTAGAGTGGCTGCCCCCTTTTTGTTCTTTTACTCACAGGTAAACGGCGTTTCCGTGCGCTGCTCTGGTTCGCCAGAAGCGGCTTAGTCATGCTGGCCACATGACCCGGAAGCTGTACACTGGCTCCCTCGGCCAATAAAGCGAGATGAGCGCCGCAACCCCAGAGTCTGCCACGACTGAACCTAATGGTCAGGGGTCCCTATACCCTATAAAGAGTTTGTTGTTCCAACTGGCTTTTAGTAACTGACTGCTTTTAACAAAACAGCTGGCACCACACTGTTTTTATTGTAATTATCTGTGTGTTTTAAATAGATTTTTATATATAGTTTTAATTCTAACAACGTTTAATTTTAATGGTTTTTTCCTATGTTTTTAGTTATTATTTTTATCTGTAAGCTGCCTCTAGTCCCTGCCAGAGTAAAAGGCAGAGTATAAATAAATTAATCATTAAGTTCAAGCCAACAGGAATTCTGCTGTGCAAAGCGCATAAAGTTAACAGGGATAAGGCAAGAACATAGCAATGCCCCAGAGGTCTTTCCAAGGTTCTGCTTATGATAGCATTCAAAACCTACCACTTGAGGTGGCTGCCTCACTTTGTACTGTGTCTCAGGCCTGATCAATCAGGCCATGCACAGCAAATCTGATGTTTTAAGTTCACAATCCAGTTCTATCCCAAACTTGGGTCTGTAACATTAGCAGGCTGACCTCTGGGTTGCTTCATAGAAATTTCATGTTTTATAGCTAACTACCTCGTGCTTCCCACAGCTCAGGAAGAGAGCAAACACATGCTCAGCCATGCCAGATAATTAGTTTGCTCAATCCACTGAAGCAGTTTGGACTTTGGCTGTAGCAAATGTCCTGATAACACCAAAAGTACCTAGGCAGGTTTTACAGCTGAGTTAATTCCGCTTACCAGGCCTTCCCCCACCCTGCGGAGAGGGTGGGGTTTTTCCCCCCCATAAAGGAAAGGGACAGAAGAATAACTGGAATCAGGCACGGCCTCACGTAGAAACCAGCTCCCTTATACTGAGTCAGGACTTATCAGTCCATCAAGCTCAGTGTTGTTGACACTAACTGGCAGCTGCTCTCTGGGGTTTCGGGCAGGTGACATTCCCAACCTAGCCTGGAGATGCTGTCAGGGATTAAACCTGGGACCTTTGGATGCAATACAGTTGCTTTACCCCTGAGACACAACCCTTCCCCTGAAAAAGATGTTGCCATTGCATTCACAAAGAGTCCCAGGACGTGTTTGGAACAATCCTAACAACATCAGAAAAGCTTGCTGGATCAGGCCAATGGCCACCTAGTCCAGCATCCTCTTCTCACAGTGGCCAGCCAGATGCCCCATAGGGAAACCTGCAAGCAGGATTCGAACACAAGATCCCTCTCTCCTCCTGTGGTTTCTAGCAACTGGTAATCAAAAACCTTGCTGCCTCTAACTGTGGAGGCAGAGCACAGCTATAGTAGCCATCCATAGGCCCTATCCGCCATGATAGTTATTGTACTAATACAGCACAAAAAGGAATGAGAGCAGCATTTCCATTGGTAAGAGTCGAGTATTCTGACAAGTGAAGCTAAGAATGTAATTTAAACATCAGTGGGGAGACCGATATAGCCCTCTTAAGTGCTGTAAATCTGCTCCAGCAGTGGGTTTTCCCCCCAAAGAGTGTCCTTCTGCAGAAATATTAAAAGCTGATCAAGCATTCCAAACCAATGTGATGCCCGACAGATGTGGCTGGGGCTGATGGGAGCTGGGCTCAAAAAACATCTGTAAGGCACCCTGTTGGCTACCTCCCCTCCTCTTGGGAGAGGATCAGTAACGGCAGAAAAACTTTATTGGAAGCAAGTTTTGTTCACCATTACCAATCTTACCCTACAATGTGCAGCCTCAGACAACTCTATGCTCTGCGCCGGTAATTGCCAGTAGACTAGCGCTGAACAGAATCCTAAAAGCCTGAAAATCTCTGTGCTATAGAGAACAATCATTTTCTGTTGCTTCTCAATGCCATTACTTTGTTCAAATTATAGAAGCGGAGAATTAAAATGGGGTGTTTAACATCACTTTTAAAAATGTGTTAGGATTGGGGGTTTTCCAAGAGGAAAATGTGAATATTTCCTTGAAGAGCAAACTGAAAATTTTGTGTGTGTGTGTGTGTGTGTGTGTGTGTGAGAGAGAGAGAGAGAGAGAGAGAGAAGAGTGGGGGAGAATTTAAAATTGCAATATTAAGTTCCCCTCCTGGGAAGGCAGGAGTAGGAAAGTGGATTGTATTTTCTGATGTGGTGGAGGAGAATGCATGTGGGTTTTGTAAAATTTAGATTCTGTTTTGCTGCGAATGGCAACGGCTGTTGGGGCTCTGGGCTCAAATTGCAACATCATATTTGTTGTGTCACACAGTACACAGGCCAGCCTAAAGGCCAAATTCAACAGAGAGGGGGGGAAATGTTACCAGGAGGAACAGTTCTTACCTTTCTTCCTCCTCTGTCCTTTCCAAGTCCAATTTATTCAATGAAATCAACAAAGATGCAGGCTTCAGGGTTCAAAGACCAGGGATGGTGTGAGCGGTGGTGATCTTGAGTCCAGGGCTTGGTCCGAAGCAGGAATCCCAAATTAGTTTTCAAAGGGATCAAAGGTCCTCTTTCTTGTACCAAGAATGGGTCTCAGAAACCCAGCTCAACATTGCTCAAGGAAGTGGTGGGGAATAATGGGGTGGGGAGGCAGCATAGAGAATGAATAGCAAGAAGACAGATGTTGGAAAGCGGGCAAGTTAAACCAAAATAAAAAAAGGAAAATAACATTTAAGCAAAAGGCTCATTAGGACTGGAACATCGAGGTATTCCCCCCCATGAATGTTGCTTTCCCAGTTCTCCGGGATTGGGTTTTCTTTTAATGCTAACAACTTGATATTTACTTTCCATTTAAATTTGTGATGCTGCTATAAATTATCAACCAGGCTCTTGTTCCCTTTGAGTTTATAACTAACTACCTGGGTTACTTATTGTTCAGGTAACAAAAGGGAGGTGAGAAGCCCTTAAAAAAAGGGACCTCAGAAGCCCAGCAAAAAGGGAAGCTTGAATTGGTGCTGGGAAAAGGGTCAGAGAGGGATAATAAGGGGCACCAGTGTCAGCAGGCTGAGGCCTAGCGGGTGGGAAGCAGCCTGCGAGACAATGAACATTGAACAGTACCACTTTGAACTGCGCTATGAAGGAACGAGCTAATTCACGCTTCGATCATTTGAAAGAAGCTCAGGATTTCCCTTAACTCCGTGTTGTTGTTTTTTAAATGTGTTCCACTGCTTTTTGAGGAACTTCCTCCACAAAGCAGCTTCACAATCTCCCCTGAAAAACCCCAACTCCACCAAACAACAAAATATAAAAATGCCAAATACAGGAGCACAATAAAACAGCAATATGGAGTGGAGCACAGGAGTACAATACAAAACTATTCAACTCTTTATTATCGTCAATGACCAGTATTCATAGAATACAAAATGTAAAGCATGAGTGGGGAGTGCTCTGGTGCTCGAATCCTGCTTGAGGGTTCCTCACTGGAGCATCTTGTTGGCCACTTTGAGACCACGACTATAGTGAGGCCCCTTTGGCCTGATCCAGGAATAGGATAGGAATAGAATAGGAATGAGATTAAGGTATGGAAAGAGGGCGGATAGATGCCATAATGTTCTAAAGAGGTTGACTCAAGAATCTCCATGTTGTGCATACAACTTAATAGCTACAGTGGTACCTTGGTTCTCAAACTTAATCAGATCCGGACGTCCATTCCAAAACCAAGGCATTCCAAAACCAAGGCGCGCTTTCCCATGGAAAGCGATGCAAAACAGATTTATCCATTCCAGACTTTTAAAAAGAACCCCTAAAACAGCAAGTTAACATGAATTTTACTATCTAAAAAGACTATTGATCCATAAAATGAAAGCAATAATCAATGTACTGTGCTATAAAATAAATAAGACTGTATTGTACATGATAAAAAATAATAATAATAAAAAATTCTTACCAGCACTGATGATAGTAGTTGTTTGGATGGGGGCTTTTGTCCATTTCTGCAGTCACACAATCAATCAATCAGTAGCTGAACTGGGTTCCACACAGTCACAAAAACAAATTAACTGAAAAAGCCTCAGAAACGCAAAATAAACAGCAAAAACAAAAGCGCCAAACTTAATCAGTTCCGGAAGTCCGTTTGACTTCCAAAACGTTCGAAAACCAAGGCGCGGCTTCTGACTGGTGCAGGTGCCCCGGAAACAATAGCTGACAACCACATTGGACATTCGGCTTCTGAAAAACTTTCAAAAACCGGAACACTTAGTTCTGGGTTTCAGAGTTCCAAACATGTTTGGTTCTCAAGGCGTTTGAGAACCAATGCGTTTGAGAACCAAGGTGCCACTGTATATAATACTATTACTATTACAAATAATTTATTAACCACCTTCTAAACCACCATCTCAGGGCCCTTTACACCTAAGATAATGAAAAACACTTTATAAACACAAAAACGACAAATTTAAAACAAGACTAAAACCCTAACAAGTAGACACTCATGGTAAAGATAAATTTATTCAGCTGGGACAGCCTGCCGCACAGAGGAGACTGAACAGCATCTTCTAGTGTTGACCCAACATCTACTACCAGAAATGTAATTGGTTGATTCTCCTTGCTTCTCAGGACTCATAGGGAGAAAGGACACGAAGGGTCATCTACTGTAGTCCAACCCCCTGTAATCCTCTTTCATGTAGTGTGTGCTTTCTATTCCCTCCAGAGAGGATCCCTGGAGGGTAGCCAAGATGGTGAAATCCTACCTACAGCAGCACAATATTCCCCAGCGGGAGGTGGTAGACACCACAGGCTTGAATCAATCGCACCTCTCCCAGCATCTCAACAAGGGCACACCCATGAAAACTCAGAAGAGGGCTGCCCTCTACACCTGGTACGTCCGCAAGCAGCGAGAGGTGGCTCAGCGTAAGTACAGCAACCAGCAGCTCTTTCCTAGCCCCAAAGCACGTACCAGAGCAAGGCCATTATCTACCTGCTCAACAGCAGCAGAGCCGGTCAGCGCAACATTTGCAAGGGATTCTGGGCCAATTTGCAACACTCGTGTGCCATGATGCACGCTGAATTTCCATGTCTGAAAAATGTTGCTCCTGTTAGTTGGAGAAAACATGGCCAGCAGCTTCAAATGTGCTGCGAGAAATAAATGAATTCAGTGACTAAAAGTCGCTGCCCGGGGTGTGCCCAGGGGTTGGCCAAGTTGGCCCCTGTCAAGGGTGCAGGCCCAGGGGGCACAAAACCCGTGCCTCTCCACTCCTGCTTGGAGTGACTAGGAACCCGCCAGCCAGCTCCACCGCTGCCCTGGATGGCCAGGCAAGGTGGGTAGGCTCCTCTGGTTTTCAACATTGTGCTATATCAACAGCTAAACATCACAATATACTGATATATCACCATGTCTGAAATAAGGATGGAGCTATGTAGATGCATTGGCTGGCTGCACGGTTTTTCCCACATTGTGATTTCTGCATAGCAGCCACCCATATAATGATTTGCGATATATTGCCAGGTCAAAAATTACGAAACCGATATCACGATATGGACTTCAAACAAATTCTGGATGATATATATCACCCAGCCCTACTGCCAAGGGTGCAAGGGATGGGGAAGCACTGATACAGGTCCTTGCCAAAGGCACATGGGAGCCTCTGGTTGCTTAGAACCCAAAGGACCCACTCCCATAGAAGAGGCTGACCACGGATCCTCTGCCTGGGCCTGTCAGTCAGCCTGCAGTCAGGATCATTCATTCATTCCTACTGCAGAACCAAAAAGAAGTCTCCCTCTATTAGATGAGGCTGCCTGTTGCATATCTAGATGAATGATCCGGCTCAGGGGAGCATCCTTCAACTCAGCCTTAGAAGATACGCAGGGAGCAACAACTTCCCGTAGGGTGGGCTTCTGTCTTTGGGGATGCTAAAAATAGTATGAACCAGGAAGTGACCTAGCCAGAGAATGAGATGGGGTTTTTTTTCTACCCTTAACACATGCTTTTATATCTATGTTTCTATGCAGTGCTTTTTTTTCTGGGGGAACGCATACCCTAAACATTTTGTGAATCTTTGTACTTTTGTCCATTTACTGTATTTATTTCCCCCGATTTGAACTATAAAACAGTGATTTTCTTGAGTCAAAATGAGAGTACCCCTAAACATTTTTTAGAAAATGTTCTAGTGACTCCATTCCCCCCCCCCCCATGTGTGATCCCTGCTGCCAACTCATTCAACTTTCTGTAATTCCGCTGAGTTGTTAGTTGCCTTGCTTTGTTTGCCCACCCCCCCGGCTCCTCCCACCTGGTTTCTTCAAGAAATGGACAGTTAATTATTATTATTATCAGCCTTCAACCTACGGTCACACAGCAATTTAAAATACAGCATTAAAAACTGTTTAAAACAATTTAGAACCACAAGGATATGGTGGGTCAGGTGCTAAAGTCCTGGGCAAAGAGATGTATGTTTGGGGAAGAAAAAAAAAAAAGAATAATGAAGGAGGGAGTTCCACAACATAAGGGCTGCCCCAGAGATGGTTGCACCCCACCCTTTCTGTGGTTCCAGAATTCACCCACGCTGGCCAGGGCATTATGGTGGAAGATGCAATGGGAGAGGACCTGCCAACGAAGAAAGGCAGACGCAATCGCTTCAAGTGGGGCCCAGCTTCACAGCAAATCCTCTTCCAAGCCTATGAGAGGCAGAAGAATCCCAGCAAGGAGGAACGGGAAGCCTTAGTGGAGGAGTGCAACAGGTGAATGGAGGAAGGTCCCTCTTTTAAGAATGTAAGAACATCAGAAGACGCTGCTGGATTAGGCCACTGGCCCATCTAGCCCAGCATCCTGTTCTCCTAGACGAAAAAAACTCATGCACTACATAGCACTTATCCACAATTACCTTTTGCCCTGCTGTTTCCAGGCACAAGTCTGCGCTTAAACGTTCCTTGTCCGAGCATGGGTTGGTTTGTTTGTTTTGCCCCAGAGTTTCCCCTGCAAAAGCCCACATTTTAGTGCTCCTTTGGAGAAAAAGTCAATTCTGGTTTTTCGCAGATTGCTGTTTGCTCTGATAGAGCTTTAAAGAGTGGGTTTTCGCAGGGCAAGCACCAGAGCAGAAAGAAAGGCGCTTGGACACAGAGCTTTAAGGTGCAGACTGTGCCTGGAAAGGGCTGGTGAAAGGTGAGTATGGATAAACCCATAGTTAAACTATGGGGATTGCTCCCTCTAAAGGCAGCGATGGCCACCAACTTTGATGGCTTTCAAAGAGGATTGGACAGATTAATGCAATGATAAGCCTATCAAGGGCTACAAGCCACGGTAGCCATGCCCTGCCTCCATAGTCAGAGGCAGTGATGTTTCTGAATACCAGTTGCTGAAAACCACAGGAGAGAGTGTTCTTCTGCTCAAATCCTGCTTGCTGGTTTCCCACAGGCATCTGGTTGGCCACCGTGAGAACAGGATCCTGGACTGAATGGGCCATTGACCTGATCCAGCAAGCTCTTACTCATGTTACACAAAGTAAGGGGTGGGAAGAAATGGGTGGGGGAAGTAAATTGTTGGTTTTGGCTGAGCTGAGGCTAATAATTCCTTGCTCATTGTGCCCCCAGTTTAACTATTTCACCCCAAATTAGACCTAAACATATAATCAGCTATGAGGTCTAGATGAACCTCAGGACTAAAAATGCAAAAGTACAGAGAGATCTGAGCCAACTATGGTTAGACTATAATTAATGCAGAGGAGGCGCCAAAAGTAATTACCTGAAAGCACCTCTACAGTCAGGGACGATAGGATTCTTTTGCACCCTATACTGGGATCTTATGAAATGCTTCATAGCTCGGGGCTGTCAGCTGTGTGCTCCTCACACCTTTAAAATACATCCAAAGCACATTTTTCCCTCCTCAAATTATTCTGGACATGGTGGTTCACTCTTCACCAAGTTACAATTCGAAGCAAGAACTTTTAACAAACTACAGGGCTCAGAATCCTTTGAGAAAGCTGAAATATCGCCCCAGATTTCATTCCATGATTTTCCAGGGAAGCGGGAACAGACTTATTTCCCTAACATGGAAAGGCGTGCTAAACGTCCACTAGGTTCTGCTAGATTTCTGAAAGTGGCCTTTATGGCAAGTGAAGGGTCACATTAAAGGAGAAAACTCTCAGGGAAGAAAACATTGGGAAAATGGAACAAAACATATTCCCACAGGAGGCAGTGATGGCCTCCAATAGGGATGGCTTTAAAAGAGGATTGGACAGATTCATGGAGGAGATTCATTGTGAGAAGAGGATGTTGGTCTAGATGGGCCACTGGTCTGGTCCAGCAGAGCTTTTCTTATGTTCTTCATGCAGTTCATATATCTTTGGAAATGGTGCAACATACACACCACTCCTTTGATTTGAAGGGGTTCCCTTTGGAGAAATGGCTTTGCCTTAACACAAGCCCCGTCCCCAACCTGACAAATCCATGGCCTTTCTCGGCAGGGCAGAGTGCATCCAGCGCGGTGTCTCCCCTTCCCAGGCCCAGGGTCTGGGCTCGAACCTGGTGACTGAGGTGAGAGTTTACAACTGGTTTGCCAACCGCCGGAAGGAGGAGGCTTTCCGGCACAAGCTCGCTATGGACAGCTACAGTGGGCCGCAGCCCGGATCTGTGCCCACCTTGGGCTCTTCCTCGCTCCAGTCAGCAACGCCCCTCTCACCAAGCAAGGTCCATGGTGAGTGTCAGGCACTATTTATTTATTTGAAATCTCTCCCCACCCACACACCTCTTAGACTTCAGCCAAAATGACTCCCAGAGTAGCTTATGGATCAATCCCCACCACCACCAGTTCCTGCCCTCCAGTTTAGAATCTAAAGGACACAGCCCAAAAGGAAAGAGCGAGGAGGAGGGAGGGAGGATGGGGGGAAAGCAAAGTCCAGGACAAGTTGTTACAAGTTACAGTTCACACAATGGCCAGTTGCAATGGAAGCATTTCAGATTTTATTTATTTATTTATGTATTCATTCATTCATTCATTCATTCATACCCCATCCATCTGGCTGGGTTTCCCTAGCCACTCTGGGCGGCTTGCAACAAAATATTAAAAATACAATAAAACATCAAACATTAAAAACTTCCCTAAACAGGGCTGCCTTCAGATGTCTTCTAGAAGTCAGATAGTTGTTTATTTCCTTGACATCTGATGGGAGGGCATTCCACAGGGCAGGCGCCACTACCGAGAAGGCCCTCTGCCTGGTTCCCTGTAACCTTGCTTCTTGCAGTGAGGGAACTGCCAGAAGGCCCTTGGAGCTGGGCCTCCATGTCCCAGCTGAACGATGGGGGTGGAGACGCTCGTTCGGGTAAAGCCAGATGGATTAGCTGCTGCTGGGTGACAGTTGAGGAAGAGGCCATGACATGTGTTCTCTCAGCAGAACCAGTGGAGGAAGAAATTAATGGTTTAAATGAACTGCCTCACTGTGCCTAAGGGTAGGGCCGGCCCTGTCTGAGATCAGAGCTAAGAGTCCTCAACTTAAGCACAAATTACTAAGAATTAGCCCCCCCCTTTCTTTTGTTTGTTTGTAGAACAATCCCCTTTGCAGCAGCAACAGCAGCAGCAACAACAACAACAACTCTCCTTTTCCGACTCCGGCATGAGGTACAACCAGCAACCCGTCAGTGAGACAGATTCCTCAGACGGCAACCAGCACGGGGGAAGCAATTCCATTGTGACCACCCAGACTATCTTGCACCATGCTTCTTCCCCTGGCCTGTGTTCAGTTAGTTCTGCAGGAGATGCAAAGCTGGTGAGTCAAGCACTGCCTGGGCTCGTTGGCACCACCTACTGTTGGGCTCCCTGCCTTGCACCCTATTAGTCCCAAAGGGGAACTAGCCTCCACTGGATGGCTGGGAGCCATTTTGTTGCTGCTCTTGTTGAACAACTGGGGACCAGAAATCCTTGCCGATCTCCTGAAAGTCATCCAGAAATCTCCCAGTGGTTCTACTTACTGCCAAGCTTGTCAATAAATGCAATTAATATCGCACCACTTCCAAGCTATCCCAAATGTACATCCCACAATCCTGCAACTCTCCTCAAAAAGCATGTTGATATTCTTCCGTATTTCTCCTGTGCACAGATCTCTGCTCCTGGGGGCTCTCTTCCCCCAGTTAGCACCCTGACAGCCCTGCACAGCCTAGAGCAGAACCACACCCTGAGCCAGCAAACCCAGAACCTCATCATGGCATCACTCCCAGGCGTCATGGCAATTGGGCCGGGAGACACATCTTCGCTTACACCAGCCTTCACCAACACGGGGGCCTCCACTCTGGTTATCGGTAAGTGAGGAGAGACACAGGGAAGGCATGCCGTTTGCATACAGTAGCAAACAAATAGCTTTCTAGTCCTCGTTGTACAGCAAGACTGTTATGTACTGAGTTGAATAGGATCCAATCAGCAGCAGTCTGATTGGTCCTAGAACAATAGGATTTCAGAATGCGGCAGTCTGATTGGTCCGCAGGAGCCACCCAATCCAACTCCAGGTGGAAGTGAATCTGCAATCTGATTGGCCTACAGGAGAATCCTGGAATTAGCCAATCACGTGGGGCCCATTGTGTAAATAATGTATATAAAGCAGACATTTCGGGGGAACTTCCATTCCTCCTCACTACTGTGAGCTGAATAAAGAGCATGAAGTCCACACTCAACTCTGAGTATATTTCAAAGAGCCACTGAAGTAAAGCTGCAGAACAGTGCCAGGATGCTTCAAGACGACAAGCACTGGTTCTTGCTTTCCACCGCTGCAAATTTCCTGCAAAAAAAGGGAGGGAGACTTTGCTCCCTGGATGGCTGTTACTAGCTGGTGTTTTTTGGGGGAGGGAAGTGAACCACTGAAGATGCTCTTTCCTGTCTTCCAGGCTTGGCCTCCACCCAGCCCCAGAGTGTCCCAGTGATCAACAACATGGGCAGCAGCCTCACCACCCTGCAGCCAGTCCAGTTCTCCCAGCAGCTGCACCCATCGTACCAGCAGCCCATCATGCAACAGGTCCAGGGCCATCTCAACCAGAGCCCTTTCATGGCCACCATGGCCCAGATCCAAGCACCTCACGGTAGGTTGGGGAGCCAGCAAGGCAGGGAGGGAGGCTCCCTGGAATTGTGGACCAAGGACTCATGGCAGGCCTTGTTCAACTTGAATGCGGATACTTTGGACTCCATGTCCCATCATCTCCAGCTAGTCAGCACAGCTGTGTTCTCATCATACAGCTGTGTTGGGTGGGACTGATGGGACTTGTAGTCCAAAGCACTTGCAGGACATCAGGTTGTGGGTGGGGGGAGGGAGGCTAGAGTGGAACGTTCCTGCCGCCAGATGCGGTGGTTTAGAGAAAAGGCAAATGCAGAGAGGATGACTACTAGACTTGGCAGCTAAACTGAGCCTCCATGGGCAGTGGCAGTCTGCCTCTGAATATCAGATGCTGCAGCGTTTGGATGGAAGGAAATGGAGAGGCTCCTATAAGTCACACAGAGCTTTGCAAAGGAAGATCAGGCTGCCCATTTTAAAAGGAACACATGGATTGTGAGGAAAGCGTAGCTAATTGCCTCCACCTTGTTTTATTATTATGTTTCCTTACATTTATTCCCCTCCTTTTCTCAAAGGAGCACAATGTGGCATACGCAGTTCTCTTCCTTATTTATCCTCATAACAATCCTATGAGATAGGTTAGGCTGAGTGTCGGTAACTGGCCTAAGGTTACCCAGTGAGCTTCATGGCTGAATCCAGCTCTCCCAGCTCCTAGTCTGTTACTCTAACCGCAACACCACACTGGGCCTCTCTTCTTCCACCTCCTCTTATCCCCCACGCCTTTGTACGGCCATCTTGAAAGCATTCCCTTCCTTCCCCTGGTCGCCTTCTAAAATAACACCCTCCTCCTTTTTCAGCCCCAGGAGGACAACCTCAGAAGAAGAAGCTGTGGTGGGGGTAGAGAGAGGGAACCTATCCTGCAGGGTTGTTGTTCAGGATGAAACGAGAAGGGCTCCCTTATTAAGAGCATTGAGCTTTTTGGATGAAGGAGAGCAGGGTACAAAGGATGATTAAAAAGTAAATAAGGGATAATGGTCACCCTAGAGATGCTTGGAAGCCGGAGTTAACTCCATGGTTCCCTTCTCCCTCAAGAGTCCCCCATGCAACCTCTGTTTTGGTCCCTTTTTGGTCCCCTAGCTCTCTACGGCCACAAACCAGAGATGGCTCAGTACGCCCACACTGGGCTGCTGCCACAGACTATGGTGATCACAGACACAGCCAACCTCAGCGCCTTGGCCAGCCTGACGCCAACCAAGCAGGTAAGATGGGCTGATGGGGAAGCTGGGAAAGGAGGAACCTGGGAAAGATGCCCTGAAATCTGAACTCATCCAACCTCTGTTTAAACACCTCCAAGGAAGGAGAGTCCACCACCTTCTGAGGCAGTCTGCTTCACTGCTGGACAGCGTTTACCATCAGAAAATTCTTCCTAATATACATCCAGAATCTCCTTGTCCTTTGAATCCGTCAGTTCAGCCATCCATCGTGCACTACCCTCTGGAGCAGCAGAAAGCAAGCTTGTTCCATCTCTCTTGCAACAGATATCTGGCTATCCTATCACCTCTCAATTTCCTCCATGCTAAACATACCCAGTTCCCTTAATCGTTCCTCATAAGGCTCTGTTTCCAGACCCTTGATCATCTTGGCTGTCCTTCTCTGCACACTTTCCAGCTTGTTGATATTCTTCTATTCAATCAATATAATTTTAAAAAAATGGAAATGGAAATGTCTGAAATTTCCAAAACCAGCAGATTCCAGATTTCTTATTGTGTTGTTAATCTCTCTCTCCCTCCCACATTTTACAGGTGTTCACATCAGACTCTGAGGCACACACAGAGTCTGGGATGCACACGCCCCCCGTGCAGGCTTCCACCATACACTTACAGAACCAGGATGCCACCATCCAGCACCTCCAGCCCAGCCACAGACTCACCTCTAGCCCTGCTGGTAAGTGGGGGTGGGGAGCCCTGCTTTGAAGAATGCGCAACTGAAGCTCCTGCCAACGTTGAGGGCTTTCCATTCTTTGGTGGAGCAGGGGGATTTCATAAACATTGTATCCTCAAGACAGTAACTTGCAGTGTTTATTGGTTAGTGTTGGGGCAGTCCATGTGGACTACGACCCCCATCAGCCCAATCAGTATGGCCATTCATCAGGGATGATGGGAGTTGTAGTCTACTTCTGGTGGGCTATCCCTGGAGTTTGTCCAAGCTGTCTCCCCTCAATCTGATGCCTGTCCAGATGATTTGGACTGCAACTCCCATCAGCCCCAGCCACCACATCTGTGCTGTGGGAATACAAAGAACCACCTTATAGATTGGCCCATTGAGCTCAGTATTGCCTACACTGACTCGCAGCTGCTCTCTCTTCTGCTCCAGTATCATATAGTTGTGCTGGCCTGGCCCAATTGGAGTTGGGGAAGGTTGAACTAAGCACTGCAACCCTAAAATGCTTGGGGGTGTGTGTGCACATGTGTGTATATTCCCTTTTGTGGGTGTAGGAACTGAAAGAAGGGCTGTAGCTCCGTGCCAGAGTGCCTGCTTTGCCTGCAGACGATGGCTGGTTCAATCCTCAGTATCTTCCAGTAGGGCTTGGAGCAACCCCTACCTGAAATATGTTGCTGTTGGCTAGTGTTGACCCTGCTGAGCTAGCTGGACCAATGGTCCATCACAGTGTAAGCCAGCCTATGTTCCTAAGGAAACGCAGTATAAGGTAGTCTCTATGGGAGTATATTGTATTTAATTATGGGGTATCAGAGTTTTTAGGGGGCTAACCAGACTGGGATAGCAGGCTTGTTGGTTTTTGAATGTCTGATGTAGGTTTTTTCAATTTCGTTGTTCTGTATGGGACAATGACAATAAAGATTATCATATTATCGCATCATATCAAGTGACGATCTCTCCCTGCTTACACTCACGTGTGCTTATGGGTGTTTTCCCCTCCCCTCTTCTCCTTTCCTTCCAAACAGTCTCCTCCAGTAGCCTGGTGCTCTACCAGAGCTCCGACTCCTCCAACAGTCACAGCCACTTGCTGCCGTCCACTCATGGTGTGATAGAGACTTTTATCTCCACCCAGATGGCCTCTTCCACCCAGTAGCCTGATGACCACCCAAGGACCCAAAATGCAGAGAAGCCTCATTCGCAGCTGCCACCACCTGCTGATGTCTGCCTGCCTGCCTCGGATGGAGGGGGCAGCCAGCCAGGGGGCCTTTTTTCTCCTCCAGGACAGTGTGCATACACACACACCCTTGTTCCACACCCCAAACCCTCCTCAAGAGGTGAAAATATGCGCACAAGGAACGGAACGGACTCCCTTCGAAGGTGGTGGACTCTCCTTTGTTGGAGGTTGACTGGCCATCTGTCAGGGATTCTTTAGCCATGATTCTTAGGTTGAACTAGATTAGCCTCCTCTCAAACTCAACTGTTTTATGAATGCCAAGAGGAACTTTGTGTCTTTTCAAACAAGAGAGGAACGGCTGGCTGGACCATGCTCTTTGACTGCCTTCAGGACAGGACTGCAATAGAAGCTGCAGCCCAGCTTAGACCAGGCAAGAGCCAGCCAGCCCTGCAGGCAGAAGCAAGGAGGGCTTGGCTCCGGCGGCAGCGAGAGACATGTGTCCTATACATTTCTGCCTACAGGTTGAAGCTTCAGCCAGACCCTGTGCAGGTAGGCGCATCTTGGTGCAAAATGAGAAAGAAAATCATCCTCTTACTCATTGTTCCTGCCGATCATCAAGATACAAGCTTGCCCGGGGTCAAGGAAATGCCCTTGAGGAGGAAACTCAGGAGCTCAGCCAGGCCACGAAGCCAACGGGTCAGAGCCAGAGACTCTATAAAGTCTCCTGCTCATCGGCGTGAGAAAATAGGACTTTGGCTCTTGGCAGCCACAGATCGCCTTACAGGAGCCACGTGTGACACCTTTGCAGGAAAAGGGAGGGAAAAGAGAGGCCCAGCTTCAGCTGTGATTTCTGCAATGTTGGACTAGATGAACTTGCTCTAAAGTAGTCTTTAATAGGAATAACATATGATACAGGAAGCATTTTCAGAAGCTCAATTTTGGGTGTGGCAAGAAGCAAAAGCGCATGGGGCAGCGGAAGTGCCTCTTACTGTTTTGTGATAGGTTAACATTTCAGCCACACACAGAAGTCCCTCCAGCCAGCCAATCAAGTGCAGTTCAGAGACACATTCCAGCCAGGCACAAACCACCTAAGGGCACTGAGCAAGGCCAGTAAGGAATGTGACCTGACAAGAATTGTGAGGGCCAGAAAGACGAGGTTGGAAGTCCGCTTTCCCCTGTCCCTGCTACTGAACGATGCATTCGTACAGGCAAGCTGTGAAACCTAGAACATGCAGTTCAGGTGCAGAATCTGGTAATTCGCGCTGCATTCTAAGAACCTCACTTTGCTCTTACAAAACAAGCAAACCAAGTTGCCAGTCCTCTTGGTAGCTAGAAAAAAACAACGCCCAAAGCAAAGCTAAAGCTTGTGTGAGCAATGGCATTGTTGAAGCTTCCAATAGTCAGGGAGTAGGTCTTCACACATGGAAATCTCGACCTCCCCAGTTATTTCCACAGCAAGCCCCCCTACACCCTAACCCAGTGTTTCTCAAACTTGAGTCCCCAGCTGTTGTTGGACTATAGCTTCCATCATCCCTGACCACTGGTCCTGCTAGCTAGGGATGATGGGAGTTGTAGTCCAACAACTGCTGGGGACCTAAGTTTGAGAAACGTTGCCTAACCCGAAGAACCCCTAGCCTCCTTTCCCAGCCTACACAGAATCCCATTTACGGCATTAACTGTCCAACACACCCTGATAAAGACACTTAAAATGCATAATTTGCACCAGAATCACCACAAGACATTACTTTTTTAAGTACAGGATTTCAGTTCCTCCCCCCGCACCCCAGTAGCTCTCATCATTCCTTAGTTTGAAAAGCGCTCAGGAGAGAGAGATAGAGATGCATCATTGGCCTAGCAAGAGAAGGAGGTGATCTGAAATGTGAGCATTCCTTCCCGTCCTAAATAATGCCAGCTGCAAAGCTGGCAGAATTCAATTTTCCTCCCTGTATAATTTCTTGGGTGGGGGGATGGCACCCCTTGGGCTCTGTGATGATGACCGATTTCTCAAGTGCCATGCCAGAGCAGGAAAAGCCCTTTTTGGTGGCTAAAATGAATCCAAAACGTGCCACAGCTGAGGGGGTGGGGGTGGGGAAAGAAGTGAAATCAGTAGTATTCAAGCATTGCAAACAGAAGGGGAAAACAGCACCCAATGATACCCACCCAATAACCCCCGGGACCTTTAAACCATCACTCTGCTTATTTGGAGTCTCAATAAAGCAAGCATCACTGCCCAAAGTGTTTACTGTTCCACCCAGTGCTAGAGGGCCTCTTCCGGCCTTCGATCGCCAGTTTGGCTCTATCTTGTAAATATATTTAAATTGTCAGTAAATCAAACAGAGGGTGGGGCAAGGATTGTTATGTATAAGACTACTGTGTCATGCTGCCTGTTTATAAAGCTAAGCAAAGCTGTGGTTCAGTGGACTTTTAATAGTTCCCTCCCCGCAAAAAAGTGCAAGTATAATCAAGGTCTGGTAAGATCCTTGCCCAGAGTTCCATGCCTAAGGAAAACGGAGACAAAATGTTTGCCAGTTGCCAAGAGACAGAGAGGAGCCATATTTTAGCATTGCATCTTTTTTCTTTTTTTGGATTCTTAGCGAACCTGGTGCCCTCCAGATCTCCTTGGACTACATATTCCATGAGCCCCACCCAGCACAACCATATTATTTATTTATTTCCAGCACTTTTTCACCCCACCGTATAGCCAAAGCGGCTCTCAGAGAAGCTTAAAGGTCAAGGGACCCCTGACCATTAGGTCCAGTCGTGACCGACTCTGGGGTTGCGGCGCTCATCTCGCTTTATTGGCCGAGGGAGCCAGCGTACAGCTTCCGGGTCATGTGGCCAGCATAACTAAGCCGCTTCTGGCGAACCAGAGCAGCGCACGGAAACGCCATTTACCTTCCCGCCAGAGCGGTACCTATTTATCTACTTGCACTTTGACGTGCTTTCAAACTGCTAGGTTGGCAGGAGCAGGGACTGAGCAACGGGAGCTCACCCTGTCGCGGGGATTCGAACCGCCGACCTTCTGATCGGCAAGTCCTAGGCTCTGTGGTTTAACCCACAGCGCCACCCGCATCCCTCTCAGAGAAGCTTACACACAATCAAAACAAGACTGTCCCTACCCTCAGGCTTACCATCTAAAAATCACAACACTCCAGGGAAAAGGGACAGGGAAGATAGGGTGATCTTTGCCTGGTGGTGCTGGAAATTCTGGGGTTCCACCCCCCCCCCAACTCAAACAGCACTATGGAGGTGATCACTGGTTTGCAGGACTACTTCAGGAGAACCCAAGAGTGTCTAAAACGCCTCTCCAATGATGTGCCCAAGCCAGGAAATTACCTGGCACTGCTGGGGGGCGGGTCTGTGACTGCTCCTATTACTTTGCGGCATTTGAGGCTGAAGACCAGAAGGAAACCACTTTAGTTCCACTTGAGGGAACCTGGTGCCTGGGGAGAAGATCCTGGGAGAGGCTGTCACCGTGTTTTCCTTGGCAATCCTCCTGCACTTTTAACTTCAGACAGGATGCAGAGATTCAGTAAGCAAAGGGGGCTGTCAGAACTCCCTCATGTGAGGGGGTTTTTATTGCCTTTTGGTTTTGCCTGCTGTGCTGCAGCTACAATAGGAAGCTGATGTTTGAGACAGAAGAATCAGACGAAAAGGTTGACGCCTCTACCAGAGCCACCGTTCATTTCCTCTATCAGTGCCCATCAACTGGACTGCTCAGAGGGGGCACTGCTGAGGGCATCTCATGTCCCAGAAGTTCCCTTCGTTTAGGTGGGATTCCTGCATTGCAGGGGGTTGGACTAGATGACCCTTTACAAAAGCAGTTTACAAAAAGAATAAAGCAGTAAAATTATTAGTAAAAGCAATTATTAAAAAAATTAAAACCAGCAACAAACTAAAAACACAACAGCGTTCTTGTTGCTATGGCCGATGGCTAACTAACGCACATGAAGTTTTATTCATTCATCCATCCATCCATCCATCAGCGTTCTAGATATTGGGGTAGGCTTCTTATGAAAACAGAGTTAATTCCCTTTTTACCTCTATCAGAGTGTTTTCAAGAAAGACAAAATGACACAGTTCTCTTCAGATTACAACCCTTTATTGATTAACAAGTAATAAGCACTAAGCAATAAGGACTCATTCATTCATCACTCCTTCATTCCTTTCATACCTACCAGATGGTCAGACTCACTGAAAGAATTGGCCAGGTTCTTTTATGAGTCTCTGGACGGCATCCTCTGCAGTAGAACAGCACGCAAAGTTCCGAAGGCCTTCCAGGGCCTTATATAGTCTCAGGTCCCCGTATGGTTACATTGTCTTGTATTGAAGGGGGTTGGACTAAATTCATATCTGCATTCAGACCCATCAAACATACTAAATATATCACATTTGCTTCTCGCAGAGTATTCCTATGACTTAAAAACATCTTAGTAAATCACATATATTCTGTAAGAGATTCAGCATATACCTGAACTGTTAAGTTGTGGGTGAACATATCAGACGACAGAGCAATTCTTCAGACAGCTCATGTTTATTCACAGGCCAGGCCAGGACAGAACAGCAAACAGCTCAGCTGGCCTGCTTTTATAGGCAGCCGGGTGTCAACATTGTAGCAACAACCCAGGGTTTCCCGCCTAAAATAACTGACGTGGACCTGAGTGAAAACTATCTACACAATACTCCTGGGGCTAGGGTGAGAACTTCAATACATAACACCCTTCCCCACCGACATAAGGCATTAGTTACAATCATAACGGTTCCATTACATACAGCAATACCCTTACTGGTTTCAGTGAGGCACATAAGCATTATTGTTCAGTGAACATAGTCTCTTAAATGAAACCCTGCTGGATCGCCAAGGGCCAGTACCAGAGTCCGGGTGGCCTTGCGGATTTCCTGGGCGGAGAGTTCAGCAGCTTCTGAGGCCACGGCCTCCTCAATGGCTTTCTGCAGCGTGAGGTCTGGCTTGGCGAGGAGATGCCGTTGCAAACGGATGTCCCGGACCCTGCAGACGATTCGATCCATCAGGGCATCGTCTAAGTCTCGGAACTCGCAGTGCATTGCAGCCTGTCGGAGGCGGTGGTGTAGTTGTTAACTCCCCCTCTGCCTGGTTCCGGTGGTAGAACGCATGGCGGGCAACAATCTTGGACGGCTTTGGCGCGTAGTGGTTGTGGAGCTTCTCTTGAATCGTGTCCCACGGTGCTGCCTGGACTGCTACAGGTGCAACCAATGCTCGGGCCGTCTCAAACACCTCAGGCCCACAGAGGCTGAGGAATAGGCCCTGCTTCCGCTCCTGTGATACTTCTGTCAGCTTGTTGGCTTGGAGGTAGCAGTCAAACCAAGCGAGGTAGGAGTCCCATGATTCAGAGGCTGGCACAAACGGCGGTAGAGGCACAAGTGAAGCCATGATTCCGATGCCGGCGTGAAGGGCGATGGATGGAACACAGTGCTCTATCCAGAACAGTCAGCTCTGAATTGGTTCTGCTCGGTGATTTCGCTCAGTGATTCAGCTCAGAGAGTGGCCGCATCTGGCTGTGCTCTGATGTCCATCAATCCCACCTTCGTCACCAGTGTTAAGTTGTGGGTGAACATATCAGACGACACAACGATTCTTCAAACAGCTCGTGTTTATTCACAGGCCAGGACAGAACTGAACAGCAAACAGCTCAGCCAGCCTGCTTTTAAAGGCAGCCATGTGTCAACATTGTAGCAACAACCCAGGGTTTCCCGCCTAAAATAACTGACGTGGACCTGAGTGAAAACTATCTACACAATACTCCTGGTGGCCAGGGTGAGAACTTCAATACATAACATGAACATTAGTATTAATATTGTGTCATGAGGTTATGAGGATTCCTTCCTATCAATTCTTGCAGTCCAAGGAAGCTGCAGGTTCCACATTGCTGGTTTTAAGAGATCAACTGGATAGAACCCTATTTCTGGCACACACAAAAATGGGTTTCCTGCAGGGCTCACTACTAGGAGCTGAATAAAGAGCATGAAATCCATGCTCAACTCTGAGTATATTTCACATTTATTAATAATAGTACCTGCCCGGTACCTGCACCCTCCTTCTGCCAAGAAGTGGCCAGAGCGTATGGGGTCACAGGCGCCAACAGGTGTCCCTTTGGGGAATAGAAGACACTGTGGAGACTCTTGTGCTTTAAGAATTAGGGTTTATTTGCCTATTTACACCCTCAGTCTGCATGGAGGAGGTCCAGATCTTACAGCACAACCCAAAGGATTGCATGCAGTCCTTCCTTCTACCTCACCAAGATGGATCTCGGCCTTTCTTCCCCTTTCTTCTTCCCAGAAGCACCTTGTCCACCCACAGAACAGTTACCCTGGCAACCTTCCAAATCTCAGTCCCTGGTCACAACCAGGACAAGAAGCTCCTGAAGACCCTCAATGGCTCTCTGTTGTAATGCTCTTCCCTCAGCTAGCCAGGCTGGTTTGCATAAGGCAGCCCAGGAATTCCCTGACTGACACAGCCCTGCAGTTTATGTTTCAATCCATATCCCAGTCAAAATCCTAGTATTTATTTGTTCCTAGTGTTTAGGGGGATCCCCTCCTATTTCTATAACAACAGTAATCCCCCTTCCGTCTCAGTCACAACAGCGACTATATGAAGAAATTGTCTTAATGCTTTAGATTGAAGTATACCTTGTGGTTATGAGCATATATCTGTAATATAAAATATTTTCCAAGTTTCTTTTTATGTCACATGGATAGCTGCATACTGCATACAAAATAAGTCTTAACATTTTGTCTTAAGGGTGTATCTGTGTATGAATAGAGTGAGCCTGTGACCTGGACTCAGGAATTAAGTATTTTTCATCACAAAAGAGTGGCCAGACTGCCCAGGTAATGCAATTATCGACCATTATCAGGTATTCTGGCAGACAGATTAACAGGTTTTCTGCTGTAGACCACACCCCTGTGATGTATTTCTGCTGGGGACCACCTCCTCCTGTGATGTATGTATTGGGGGTGGTGGTACTGAGCTACAGGGTGGCAATTTCAAAGTCTATATAAGGGGGCTTGCACGCCTTTGTTCTGGGTCTCCTCCTCCCTCCTATGTGTGGGGGAGCACCCTGTTGCAACAGCTTTAATAAAGATCAGGCTTACTAGCTGCTTTGCTTCTCAATATTCTCTGGTTGGCCTCTGTAGGCCTCAACGGTTAAGTACTGAACCATCAACAATGCAGAAAAGGTTGCCAAGTTCCAAATATAACATGCAAAATTCTTTCCACAGCTAAATTTCAGAGTTCTCCCACTCTGAACTGTCTCGTTGTTGTTGTTGTTGTTGTTGTTGTTGTTGTTGTTGTTGTTGTTGTTGTTTATTGTTTCATCAGGTTTTGTTTTGTGTGTATATACCTATGCATTATAGGAACATCATTCCTGACAGAGATTTTCCAGGAAATAACTTTTCATTTCAAACAGGATACGTGAACCTCTAGGAAGACTCAAACCCACATAAGGAAAATGTTTAATAACTTCTCATTTGTGTCCAAATTAATAAAAGTTTTGTCCCTTCATTTCTTCCACAGCCAAGTGAAGGCTAGGGGCCAGGTCTCGCTCCTCCCCAGGGGCTTCATTCAGGTGTTGCACAAGGTTCCCGTCCTCAAATTGCTCTTCCATTTTAACTGTTGCAAAGAAACAAGGGTGGGGGGGAGGAACCAAGGTCAAAGTGGAGCCAGCTCTCATCTTTTCTCTCCCCCCACCTCCCACCCTGCCTGAGAATTTCCGGTACTCCAAGGCAAACCATATTCAGATCAATTCCTTTAGGAGGAACAGAATCCAAACATACATTCACACCCCTGGAGGCCCTTTGAGAAGGGACATAGCTCAGTGGCAGAATATCTGCTTTGACAGAGTTAAGCTTGGCAGATCAGGGGGATGCTCTGGATGAAGTGTATCTTGATTTTAGTAAGGCTTTTGACAAAGTCCCTCATAATGTTCTCATGAGGAAGCTGGAAAAATGTGAGCTGAATGAGGTAACTGGTAGGTGGATTTGTAGCTGGTTGACTGACCAAACCCAGAGTACTTATTAATGGTTCCTTGTCATCCTGGAAAAAAGTGACAAGTGGGGTGCTGCAGGGTTCTGTCCTGGGCAAGTTGTTGTTTAACGTCTTTATAAATGACTTGGGTGAAGGAATTGAGGGGATGCACACCAAACTGGAAGGGGTATCGAATGCCACAGAAGACAGAATCAGAATTCCAAACGACATTAACAGATTGGAGAACTGGGCACAAACTAACAGAATTAATTTCAGTAGGGACAAATGTAAACTTCTTTACCTAGGCAGGAAGAACCAGATGCACAAATATAGGATGGGGGACACCTGGAGAAGGATCTAGGGGCCCTGGTGGACCACAAGCTTAACATGAGTCAACTGTGTGATGCAGCAGCAGCAGCAAAAAAGAAGAAGCTAATGTTATTCTGGGCTGCATCAACAGAGGTCTAGTGCCCTGATCCAAGGAAGTCATAGTCCCTCTCTGTTCTGCCTTAGCCAGACCACATCTGGAGTCATATGTCCAGTTCTGGCACCACAATTTGAGAAGGATGTTGACAAGCTAGAAGGTGTACAGAGGATGCATGTTTTTTCCGGATAGGCAGAAGCCTTGGGACCAAGCCTCTGCATACGATGTGATCATACTGTACTCCAGAACCGACCCCCCCAATACCCCACTTAAGGGAACGGGCGACCCTAAACCTGTGTACAAAGCTCTCCACCTGAGCATTTCAACTGTTCTTACAAATTTAACGGATGTTTTTAAAAAACCATTACCAAGCTTAAAGTGTTGTCTTGCAGGACAAATGCATGTACAGATGTGAAATCTTGCATGCATTCACACAGCATTGAAACAGACTTGGAAAACCTTTTACATGACACATTAAGCTCGCATCCATACTTCGATAATTTATCACAGTGGCTGCTGCCCGAACTTCACTGCGGTCTCTCCACTGGGGATGTCCCATGGCAAGAGCCCCCTGCTGAACCCCCTTCCCCTGTGGTGATCTAGTCTCCTGCCTTTAAGAGACAGGGACACTCTCCTGAGATCTGGGAGAGGCTCAGGGAGTACGGACTGCTGGTTACTCAAAAACATGAATGCTGTGTCCAAACGCTTTCCCCCTTGCCCCGCTCCTTTCCCAGGGAGAACCCACTCTACATCAGCACTAAATCAGAGTGGATGTCAACCCAGAGAAAACCCAGATTGCTGTTTGCTCCAAACTGAGTGCTAAAGAGCAGTTTCCCCTGGGGATAAAAAGAAGCACCAGTGTGGATAAACCCAGAGTTAACTACATTAGCGCTATGAGCCCATTGAACCTTGTCCCCTTTCACCAGGCACTGGATTTGGCAACAGGAAATATGTCCTTGATGTAAACAAACCCCACAGCTTACACACTGCAAAGATGTTCCTGTCCTCCGCCTCTGACCAGCTTCTTTTCCTGCCTCTTTCAGTCTGGAAGGTGGAAGAGCGATCTGAGGGAGCAACCGGACAGCTGGATCCACCTCGTGCAGCAGCATTTTCCGGGCTAGGGGCAGGCAGCTCCTCATCCTCTGCATCCAATTTAACTGTGCACAGAAATAAGGAATCAGGACCATCTCAGACTACCAGTACTGCCCCCCAAAAACCACCAAGGTAAAAAAATTTTCTTTCTTTTTTTTAAAATAATATTTATTAGAGGTTTAATAGTTACAGAAAAAAGAAGAAAGAAACAATAAAAAGTTTAACAGAACAAAACAATACCTTACAATACATCAGAAATAAAAACAAAAACAAAAAACAATACAGCAAAACAACAAGAAAAACAAAAACATTTAAAAACACATCCAATATTTCCGTATCTTTACCTTTCATTTACTTGTTTCATCGACCTCCTCACACCTCCCTTTTTTGTATTCTAGTTCAATTAGCTATTTCAGCAAATCCTTTCCATCTTTCTCAATTTTTTTGTTCTATAATTTATCTTAACACAATCTAACCTTAAATTTTCCTCTTTGGCCCATTAACAATCAGTTTTTGCTTAATTCTTTATAACATTTCTGCTAAAGCCATATAACTTCATTCCAGCATCCTTCTAACATTCATTAATTTTGCAATATTTCTGTAAGTATACTTTGAATTTTTTCCAATCTTCTTCCACCGACTCTTCTCCCTGGTCTCGGATTCTGCCAGTCATTTCCGCCAATTCCATATAGTCCATCAGCTTCATCTGCCATTCTTCCCGGGTGGGTAGATCTTGTGTCTTCCAATGCTTTGCGATAAGTATTCTTGCTGCTGTTGTGGCATACATAAAGAAAGTTCTATCCTTCTTTGGCACCAATTGGCCGACCATGCCCAGGAGAAAGGCCTCTGGTTTCTTCAGGAAGGTATATTTAAATACCTTTTTCATTTCATTATAAATCATCTCCCAGAAATTCTTAATCCTTGGGCATGTCCACCAAAGGTGAAAGAATGTACCTTCAGTCTCATTACATTTCCAGCATTTATTATCGGGCAAATGGTATATTTTTGCAAGCTTGACTGGTGTTATGTACCACCTGTAAATCATTTTCATTAAATTCTCTTTTAAGGCATTACATGCCGTAAACTTCATACCTGTGGTCCATAACTGTTCCCAGTCAGCCATCATAATGTTATGTCCAACATCTTGTGCCCATTTAATCATAGCAAATTTCACCGTTTCATCCTGAGTATTCCATTTCAACAGCAAGTTATGCATTCTTGACAAATTCTTAACTTTGGGGTCTAACAATTCTGTTTCCAATTTTGATTTTTTCACCTGGAAACCTAGTTTTTTGTCCAAATTATATGCCTCCATTATTTGATAATAATGGCGCCAATCTCACACTCTGTTTTTTAATTTTTCAAAACTCTGCAGTTTTAATCTGTCTCCCTCTTGTTCCAGAATTTCCCAATACTTCGGCCATTTGGCCTCCATATTGAGTTTTTTCTGAGCCTTTGCTTCCATTGGTGACAGCCATCTTGGGGTTTTATTTTCTAACAAGTCCTTATATCTTATCCAGACATTAAACAGTGCTTTTCTGACAATATGGTTTTTAAACGCTTTGTGTGCTTTAACCTTATCATACCACAGATATGCATGCCAACCAAATACATTGTTGAAACCTTCCAAATCCAACACATCAGTGTTTTCAAGAAGCATCCATTCTCTCAGCCAACAAAAAGCGGCTGATTCATAATAAAGTTTAAGGTCTGGCAGGGCAAATCCACCTCTTTCTTTAGCATCTGTTAATATCTTAAATTTTATTCAAGGTTTCTTGCCCTGCCAGACAAATCTAGAGATGTCTCTCTGCCACTTCTTGAAACAGTCCATTTTGTCCAAAATTTGCAATGTTTGAAACAGAAACAGCAACCTTGGCAATACGTTCATTTTTATCACAGCAATTCGGCCTAACAGTGATAACTTCAAGTTTGACCATATTTCTAAGTCCTTTTTCACTTCAGTCCAACATTTTTCATAGTTATCCTTAAATAAATTCACGTTTTTAGCGGTCATGTTAACCCCTAAATATTTTCACTTTCTTAACCGGTGTTAATCCTGTCTCCTTCTGAAACTTATCTCTCTCCATCACAGATAGATTTTTCTCTAAAACCTTAGTTTTCATCTTGTTCAACTTAAAGCCTGCTACCTGACCAAAACCACCAAGGTAAAATTGGGTCCCTAACTCCCCAAAGGTTTGAGACCCATCAGCTACCCTCACCTGATTTAGCTGGCCAGTTGAGGTCGTTCTCGGGTTGAGATATTGTTTATTTGCTAATTAGTCAGCCAGAGTATAGTTTCGTTTATTATTTGAGTTTTGATAATGTTGTTTACTCCTCTTTATATGGATAGCATGCTTTTTCCACCCTATGAATGTTACGCTATACGATTTTCCCCATTCCTCCGCCGCCCCCCCCCCCATGGTATTATGGCTGCCGAGACCATATAACACCAGTCATGAAAGACCTACATTGGCTCCCAGTACGTTTCCAAGCACAATTCAAAGTGTTGGTGCTGACCTTTCAAGCCCTGAACAGCCTTGGTCCAGTATTCCTGAAGGAGCATCTCCACCCCCATCGCTCAGCCCGGACACTGAGGTCTAGCTCCGAGGGCCTTCTGGCAGTTCCCTCACTGTGAGAAGTGAGGTTACAGGGAACCAGGCAGAGGGCCTTCTCAGTGGTGGCGCACGCCCTGTGGAACGCCCTCCCATCAGATGTCAAGGAGATAAAGAAGTATCTGACTTTTAGAAGACATCTGAAGGCAGCCCTGTTTAGGGAAGTTTTTAATGTTTGATGTTTTATCATGTTTTTAATATTCTGTTGGTAGCCACCCAGAGTGGCTGGGGAGGCCCGGCCAGATGGGTGGGGTATAAATAAATTGTGGTGGTGGTGATTGTTGTATATTTTTCTTTGCTGTAAATCACTTGGCAAACAATAAATAAATAAATGTCTTTAAGAAGATTGTTCCAAAGAAACTCCCTTAAAAGAATCAAGTTTTTTTTGTCCTAAGAAAGTCTTAGAATCCTTCTAAAAAAATATAAAAAAACTTTTAAAAAATTGTTCAGTAGCACCTTAAAGACCAACTAAGTTTGTTCTTGGTATAAGCTTTTGTGTGTATGCACACTTCTTCCGATATAACAACAACAGCAGCAGCAGCAGCAGCAGCAACAACAACAAC